>NC_058521.1:485820675-487070675 GCF_904849725.1 Hordeum vulgare subsp. vulgare | reverse complement strand
CAATGAGGTTGATCAAGTCTCCTTGAGAAAAAATCTCGAATCACATAAAAAGGAATGGAGAATTTTCGAATTGTCACTAGGTTACCTCAATGGGGATGTGCATCTCCCCAACAAGCAAATCATACTTCATCTTAACAGTAGGTATAGGGCATTCAAAGCTCCCAATAAGAATCGATGAAGTTTTTTGATAGCATTGATGCAATGTACTCAATATTGTTTCTTCGGAAAGTGCACCGTATTCTCATTACCATTGACATGGAAAGTTACATTGCCTTTGTTGCAATCTATAACAGCCCATGCAGTGTTTAGAAAGGGTCTTCCAAGGATGACCGCCATGGCATCGTCCTCGGGAATATCCAGAATAACAAAGTCCATTAAGATAGTAACGTTAGGAACCACAACAGGCACATCCTCGCAAATGCCGATAGGGAAAGCAGTTGATTTGTCGGCCATTTGCAGAGAGATTTCAGTGGGTGTCAACTTATCCAGTTCAAGCCTACGATAAAGAGAGAGAGGCATAACACTAACACCGGCTCCAAGGTCGCATAAAGCAGTTCTAACGTAGTTGCCTTTAATGGAGCAAGGTATAGTGGGCACTCCGGGGTCACCTAGTTTCTTAGGAGTTCCACCCTTGAAGGTATAGTTAGCGAGCATGGTGGAAATCTCAACCTCGGGTATCCTCCTCTTATTAGTCACAATATCCTTCATATACTTAGCATACGGAGACATTTTGACCATATCTGTCAGACGCATTTGCAGAAAGACAGGTCTAATCATTTCGACAAAGCGCTCAAAATCCTCATCATCCATTTTCTTGGATGGTTTGGGAGGAAAGGGCATGGGTTTCTGAACCCATGGTTCCCTTTCTTTACCATGCTTCCTAGCAGCGAAATCGTTCTTATCATATCTCCTATTCTTAGGCTGTGGCTTATCAAGATCAACAGGTTCAATCTCCACATCCTTATCGTTGCTAGGTTGAGCATCTCCATGAGCATCACTATTGATATTATCATTAGGCTCATGTTCATCACCAGATTGTGTTTCGGCATCAGAAGCAGAGACATCGTTTGAACTCTCAGGTGTAACAGCAACAGGGTTGCTAGCGTGCAAATTCCTACAATATTTCTTCTTCTTCCTAGGATGACTAGGTGCATCAGTATTAACTCCTTGAGAATCTTGTTCAATTCTCTGAGGATGACCCTCGGGATACAAAGGTTCCTGAGTCATTCTACTGCCTCTAGTGACGACTCTCACAGAGTTGTCATTCAACTCATTGAGAAAGTCATTTTGAGCCTTAAGTACTTGTTCTACTTGAGTAGTAACCATAGAGGCATGTTTACTCAAGAGCTTAAGATCCTTGACGTTTTTCTCCACACAAGCACTTAAATGACTAAGCATACGAGCATTCTGTTCTAATTGTCTGCTAACATAATCATTGAAACTTTGTTGTTTGGCAACAAAGTTACCAAATTCATCCAGGCATAAGCTAGCAGGTTTATCAAAAGGAATATCACTCTCATCGAATCTATGCAGAGAATTTACTTCTACTACCTATATCGGGTTATCAAGACCATGGATCTCTTTGATAGGTGGTAGATTTTTGACATCTTTAGATTTAATGCCTTTCTCTTTCATAGATTTCTTAGCTTCTTGCATATCTTCAGGACCGAGGAATAGAATACCTCTTTTCTTCGGAGTTGGCTTTGGAGGTGGTTCGGGAATAGTCCAAGCATTCTCATTGAACAAGATATTATTCAATAGGATCTCATCTTGTTCTTTGGTTTGTTCCCTAAAAACACAACCAACACAACTATCTAGGTGGTCTTTAGAAGCATCGGTTAGTCCATTATAGAAGATATCAAGTATTTCATTCTTCTCAAGAGGGTGATCGGGCAAAGCATCCAGTAGCTGGACAAGCCTCCCCCAAGCTTGTGGGAGACTCTCTTCTTCAACTTGCACAAAGTTGTATATTTCCTGCAAGGCAGCTTGCTTCTTATGGGCAGGGAAATATTTCCCACAGAAGTATTAGATCATATCCTGGGGGCTACGCACACAACCAGGAGCAAGAGAAGTGAAGCAAGTCTTAGCATCATCCTTTAGCGAGAAAGGAAACAGCTTGAGGATATAGTAGTGGTAGATCTTTTCCTCACTCGTGAATAGGGTGGCTATATCGTGCAATTTTGGTAAGATGGGCTACAACCGTTTCAGACTCATAACCGTGAAAAGGATCAGATTCGACTAGAGTGATTAACTCAGGGTCGACAAAGAATTCATAATCCTTATCGGTCACAAAGATAGGCGAAGTAGCAAACTTTGGGTCGTATTTCATCCTAGCGTCCAGAGATTTTTCTTTCCACTTGAGCAGTAATTTCTCAACATCATAGCTATCCTTACAAGCAAGAAAGTCCTTAGCTATATCTCCCTCCATAACATAACCCTCAGGCATATCAGGTAATTCATATCTAGGAGAGCTAGTTCTAACAGGCAAAATAGCAGGTTCTACTTCAATAGTATGAGCAGTTTCAGAAGTATCATCACATTTAGCAGCAACTCTAGCAATTTGTGCATCAAGGAATGCACCTAGTGGCAAAGCAGTATCAAGCATAACATCATCACAAGCATCATGGACATCAGAAGTAGCATCATCAAGCACAGGAGACATATCAAGATTTCTAGCAGGAGGTGGTGTCGCAAACTTACTCATAACTAAAGGTGAATCAAGTGCAGAGCTAGATGGCAGCTCCTTACTTGTCCTCGTAGTTGAGGGCAAGACTTTAGTTCTTGGATCTTTCAGATTCCTCATAGTGACCAGCAGACGTAAATCCCAAGTGACTCAGAGCATAGAGCTAAGCTTCCCCGGCAACGGCGCCAGAAAATAGTCTTGATAACCCACAAGTATAGGGGATCGCAACAATTTTTGAGGGTAGAGTATTCAACCCAAATTTATTGATTCGACACAAGGGGAAGCCAAAGAATGTTCTCAAGTATTACAAGTTGAGTTGTCAATTCAACCACGCCTGAAAGATTTTGTATCTGCAACAAAGTATCAGTAGCAAGGTAGTATGATAGCAATAGTAGCAACAGTAACCAGTAGCAGCAAAGTGACAGCAGTAGCAACAGAGTAACAGTAGCAACAGTGATAGTAGTGACAGCAGTAGCAGCAAAGTAACGTAGTAAGGACCAGTAGGAAAAGACTCGTAGGCATTGGATCGGTGATGGATGATTATGTTGGATGTTATTCATCATGCAACAGTTATAACACGGAGAGATATGCAACTAGCTCCAGTTCGTCAATGTAATGTAGGCATGTATTCTGTATGTAGTCATACGTGCTTAGGGAAAACAACTTGCATGACATTTATTGTCCATCCCTCCCGTGGCTGCGGGGTCCTAATGGAAACTACAGGATATTAAGGTTCTCCTTTTAATAAAGAACCGGACCAACACATTAACACTTGGTGAATACATGAACTCCTCATACTATGGTCCTCTACGGGAGTGGTTCTGGCTATTGTCACTCCGGGGTTGCCGGGTCATAACACATAGTAGGTGACTACAACTTGCAAGATAGGATCAAGAACACACATATATTGGCGACAACATACTAGGTTCAGATCTGAAATCATGGCACTCGGGCCCTAGTGACATTTACCTTTGTGTTTTAGTCTTGTTAGTTTGCTTTCTAGTTTTTGCTTTAGAGTCTTATACCAAAAACTATAAAAAAGGGAGTAGTTACTTTTCTTTGCTTAGTCAGTATGTCTAAGTCCTTTGCCTTTGGTGTTGCACCCGAAGCAGAGATTCTTACCTTCAAACAAAGGGTTGGAGAAAGTTTGAAAGATGCTTGGTATAGAATTAAAGATTCTCAAGATAGAGCCACTAAGAAACAATCCACGACTATTTTTCTTAGAAATTTTATGTTGGTATTACTTCTTAGAATAGGTTTGTTCTAGACACAGCAATAGGTGGGAATTTCTTGGAAGCTCCCATTTGGGAGGCTCTTAACGTTATGGAAAATCTTGTTGGAATCCCACCTATTGTGGACACAAAGATGATATCACTTTAGTTCACATTATGAGTAAACTTGAGAATATAGAGTTAAAGATGCCAAGCGTGAGTAAAATAAATGAAGTAGATCATAGGATTCAAGGGAACTTAAATAGACTTGGTAGCTCCATGCATAAAATTTACAAAACTTTGGAGACCCTTAAATCCCATGATGTGGATCTTTCTAGGATTGATAAGATCGAGGATATTATTGAAACTTTAGGAACTACTCTATCCTCCATCAAGACTAAAAAGGTAGAAACCCCCGCAAGGAAGGGACCTAAGTTCGTTCACGTACCCAAGGTTCCTCAACCCAAAACGAGTATACCTATTGCTAAGGGTGTTGAAACTGTGAAGACCTTGCAAGAGATACCTCTCTTAAATAGAATTAGAAATGAAATTCCAATTGGTCTTACTACCTTTGCTTTTGTTCCTAGAAGTGTTGCCACTAAGCCTCTCTTTGAGAGTCCTCTTAAGATTAGTTGTACTATTGAAGAGCTTTTTGATGATCTTTGTAATGGTTCAATTGATACAACTTGATCTTTTTGCATCATGCCTAGCTCGAAGTTGTTAAGTTCTTCGTGCATGGCCATAAGCCAATCCTCATCATCGAGCGCTTCCTGTACCTGTTGAGGTTCACAATACGAGACAAACGCGTGATGCTCACAAAAATTCCAAAGCTGTTGACGAGTAGATACTCCCCTTTTTAAGCTGCCAAGGACATTCTTCATAAGGTGTGACTTGACTCTCAGCTTGTTCGCATTCTTGGCTGCTCGACGCTCCAAGAGTTCTTCATTAGATGACGGGGGAGCGTCGCCTTGTTTCACTTGTTTGCCCTTGCGTCTTGAGCTGGTTGTTGGAGCTCCAGACGGGAATTGTGAGACAGTCTCCTGATCATCTTGTCCTTCGACTTGAGCAAGTTCACTGGTTTGATCTTGTATTAGTGGTTGCTCTTGATCTTGATCTCGTGCTGGTTCAGGGTCTTGGGGTAGTGCTTGAGTGGGCATATCATCGTTGTTTGGCAATTGATCTTGACCGAGATCTTGATCAACTTGTTGAGAGTCTTCTCTTTGTTCATCGGAAGCGTGTGGGGCTTGTGGGGGTGATGGCTCCACTTGAGTAGAGCATTGTCCTTCTCCTTCTGCCACAAGGGGTTCCTCAATGGGGAGTATTTGACCAATCCCCATTCTTCTTATGGCTTCGGGAGGAATTTCATCACCTATATCACAAAGACCACTTTGCTCCACTTGGGAGCCATTATTTTCGTCAAACTCTACGTTACACGTCTCCTCAATTAGTCCGGTGGACTTGTTGAGGACACGGTAAGCATGAGAGTTTGTAGCATAACCAACAAAGATACCCTCATGTGCTCTAGAATCAAATTTAGCTAGCCTAGCTCCCTTTATAAGAATGAAACACTTACAACCGAATACCCGGAAGTACTTGAGATTGGGTTTGTTTCCAGTTAGAATCTCATACGGAGTCTTGTTCAAGCCTTTGCGAATGTAGAGCCGATTGGACGCATGACATGCTGTGTTGATGGCCTCTGCCCAGAAGTTGTATGGAGATTTGAATTCTGCCATCATTGTTCTCGCAGCATCTATCAAGGTCCGGTTCTTCCTTTCTGCCACGCCGTTTTGCTGAGGGGTATATGGTGCAGAGTATTGGTGCTTTATTCCCTCATCACCTAGAAACTCATCTAGAGTGTAGTTCTTGAACTCGGTGCCGTTGTCACTCCTAATCATCAAGATCTTTGCTCCATGTTGACGTTGCGCTTCATTAGCAAAGTTGATGACTGTTTGTTGAGTTTCACTCTTCCTTTTGAAGAAATATACCCAGGTATATCTTGAGTAATCGTCAACAATCACTAAGCAATACTTTCTGCCTCCAAGACTATCAAATGTTGGGGGACCAAACAGATCCATGTGGAGAAGTTCCAATGGCCTCTTAGTGTAGATAAGAGTCGTTGGACGATGAGCAGTTTCATGAATCTTTCCTTCAATGCAAGCACTGCAAACACGATCTTTAACAAAGCTCACATTTGTTAGTCCACGAACATGGTCCCCTGTCAGAAGACTTTGCAAAGATCTCATATTGACATGAGCTAAACGGCGATGCCAAAGCCAGCCCACGTCAACTTTAGCCATTAAACATGTCGCAGTCTTAGTGGGTCGTTTCGAAAAGTTTACCACATAGAGACCATTTTCGACATGTCCAACATAGGCTACTTTAAGAGTCTTGCTCCTTAGGAGGACCACAGAGTCAATATTAAAGAAAGTGGAAAAACCCATGATTGCAAGTTGACGAACGGAAAGTAAATTGTAGGCAAGAGACTCAACAAGCATGACCTTCTCAATAGACAAATCTTGAGAGACGACCACCTTACCAAATCCCAATACCTTTGACGAGGATGCATCGGCGAATTGGACATGGGTGGGCATAGATGGAGAAGGGTGCACATCCACCACTAAGTCCTTGCTTCCGGTCATATGATTTGTTGCTCCACTATCGAGCAACCATGACACCCCACCGGAAGCAAACTCCTGCAATAGATCAAGGCTTGGTTTTAGGTACCCATTTTTTAATGGGTCCTTTCATGTTAGAGACAAGGGTCTGAGGAACCCAGATAGCCCATTCAATATCTTCATCGTAGGAACCAACAAATCTGGCATAAACATGCCCGTCACTAGCACAACATAACACATAAGAGGAATTAAGTTTGCCGGCTGTGTTAGTAGGAGCGATTTTGCCCTTCTTGGGGTTCCCATAGTCCACCTTGTTCCTGTTCACCTTCTGAGTCCCCTCACCCTCCTTGACAAAGATGTCCATGAGGGTGAGAGATCGTTTGTGCTTGTTCTTCCTTTTAGCTTTTGACTTGGAGGTAAGTCCAAGTCCTTCCTTTCCTACGACACTCTTTTGAGTGCTTAAGAGATCGTTCAGACTCTTCTCACCTTGTCTGCATGACACAAGGCCCTTCTCAAGTTTCTCCTTTAACTTGGCATTTTCCTCCACAAGATGAACATGCTCACAACAGGGGTTAGTTGCACAAGTATTATCAATTAACACAAAGGGAGGACAAGTAGAGATCTCTTTGGTAAGTTTTGCTTGGAGTTGATCATGAGACTCTTTCACAGAGAAATGAACACCTTTCAAGGCTTTGTGGGCCTTGTCAAGTATGTCAAACTCTTCTTTGAGTCTGTCACGTCCAACCTCAAGAGCATACTTTTCGGATTTAAGCATGCGAGTAAGAACAACATCATGATCTAGTTTCTTTTGCATTTTAGCGCAGTCATCGTTATATGACTCCTCAAGAGCCAAACGAAGAGTGCGCTCCTCTTCTAGAGTGCTAGATAATTCGGCAATTTCATCGGCATAGTCACGGCTATGTCCATGAAGCTCGGAGATGGTCTCCTCATGAGACTCAGTGAGGTCAGTGGCCTCACCCAGTTGTTCCAAGAGAGCAACAAAATGCTTCTTGGTTTCTCCCTTAATAGTGCATAGAAACTTATCAAGATCATGCTCATTAAGTTCTCCAACATCACTATCTTCTACACAATTTAACAATGAAGGAGCAGAAGTAATGTTGGTCTTAATGATAGAAGTTACCTGATTGGTACCTTTTGCCATGAGGCACTTGGTGATGTGGTTCTCGTTGGGGGCGTTGAAGAGAGACACCTTCTGGGAAGGGGTAGTGGCTATAGCAACAGTTGCCGTTGCCACTGTATCATCATCATCATCATCATCATCATCAGAAGGATACTCCTCCAGGGCCACCATTCCTTTTGGGTGAGGTTTCTTCACAAAGTTGTTCTTGATTGGAAATGATTTGGTTTTGTCTTTGCGAATGAGCTTGCCTCCATTGTCTTCTCTCTTCTCATAGGGACATTCTGCCACGAAGTGACTCACGTTGCCACAGTTATAACATGTCCTTACTCATTGTTTGGGTTTGAAACCACTTGAGTTGTTCTTGTTGAAGGTTGGTCTTGAGTTCCTTTTATTTCCCCAGAATTGCCTTGATGCAAGAGCCATGTGCTCATGATAGGCATACTTTGTGTCTTCCGGGCAGCTCTCCTCTTCCTCATCTTCTTCTTCTTCTTCAAGCATTACTCTTGCTTTCAACGCAAGTTTGGGTGAAGTGGTTTTTGATCGGACACGAGCAAGTGCATTGTCGGCTGTTTCGTTCATGATTGACATTGCAATGAACTCATCCAACACTTCACTGGAAGACAAAGAGTGAAAGTCTGGCCGCTGACGAATGACAGATGACATGGCTTTGTTGAAAGGCATGATGGCTTTGAGAAACTTGCGTTTGACCCAAGTGTCATCCACATCCTTACTTCCATGATCCTTTAGTGCCACAGCAATAGCAGTCACCCTCCGATAGAGATCACGAGGGTCCTCTTCTTCCTTCATCACAAACTCATCGGCCTGATCAAGTATCACTTCATAGTTGGATCGTTGGATACTTGAGCTTCCCTTATACAACACCATAATATGCTCCCAACAATCCTTGGCCAATGTGAAGGGACGTAAGTGGGGAAGATCTTCAGGTGGCACAACAGACTGAAGGATAAACAGCGCAGAGTGATTATATTGATTGTCTGCATCTTCTCTTGGAGTGAGGTTGCTTGGGTCATGGGGGTAATATCCTTGCTCGATAATTCTCCACAAGTTTGTTGAGCTGTGATTCAAATGAGACTTAATAGAAAATACCCAGTTAGCAAAGTCACCTTTCACAAGTTTAGGAGGAGGACCAACAGGATTAAGACGAGGTGTGAGAACGGGTCCTCCATAAGTCATGGGAGGTGGAACAGAGGCATGTGTTCCAGACCCATCCTTTCCGTGAGGTGAAGCAGGTTGCATACCTTTAGCCGCTTCCTTAGAGGAGTTGGCCTCCGAATCGGAAATGGTGGGTTTAACCACTAAAGCGGTTCGGGTGAACTTTTAAGACCATCAATTAATTCCTTAAGCATGGTTTTGACTTCGCTCGTCAAGGACGTCTTGAGGGCTGCCATAGCCGTATTCAAGTCGTCCCTTGTGACCGAAGTCAAGTCCATGCCCTCGGGTTGCCCATGGTTCACTTCCTCTTCGCCTTCCATACTCTTCGGGTGGTTAAGCCCTTAATAAAGAGACGTGGCTCTGATACCAATTGAAAGGATCGATATGGTTGGCTAGAGGGGGGGGTGAATAGACAACGACCACTTTTTAATTAATCTTAGCAAGTTAAGGTAAACACTATGTGGGTACACAGATAATATGACAAAGAGATGACCCGATAGAATCTAACCACGAGAGCTATTAAGCCGACTGAGATAAAGTCACAATGCTAAAGCAAATACAAAGTAAAGGATAGAAATAACCACAAGTGGAACCGATGGAGACGAGGATGTGAAGTTCCTTCCCTTTGACAGGAAGTACGTCTCCGTTGGAGCGGTGTGGAGGCACAATGCTCCCCAAAAAGCCACTAAGGCCACCGTATTCTCCTCACGTCCTCGCACGATGCAAGGTACCGTGATTCCACTATAGGTGCCCTTGAAGGCGGCGACCGAACCTTTACAAACAAGGTTGGGGCAACTCCACACAAAGCTTGGAGGCTCCCAACAAGACCACGAAGCTTCACCACAATGGAATATGGCTTCGAGGTGACCTCAACCGTCTAGGATGCTCAAACACCCAAGAGTAACAAGATCCGCAAGGGATTGGTGGGGGAATCAACTTTTCTCTTGGTGAAAGTGTGGATCTAGGCCTTCTCAACCAATCCCTAAAGAATCAACAAGTTTGATTGGCTAGGGAGAGAGATCGGGCACTTTTAAGCTTGTGGAGCAACAATGGAGCATAGAGAGGTAAGAGATAGGGTTCCTCAGCTAGAAGAACTCTTTATATAGTGGGGGGAAAATTCAGACCGTTTTCCCACTCTCTGCCCGAGATCCAGCGGTACTACCGCTGGGAAGGAGCGGTACTACCGCTGCCTGGCGGTACTACCGCTGGGGCTTCCAGCGGTACTACCGCTGGCACCAGCGGTACTACCCTGGCCCTTGGTAGTGCAAAAGCACTACTACCGCCGAGAAAGTCTTCGCAAAAGGGTCCGTCCACGAACTACCGCTAGGTAGGTGGAACAGGGCACCTGGAGCGGTACTACCGCTGACCCGGGGTGGTACTACCGCTGGCCAGCGGTACTACCACTGACCAGGGGCGGTACTACCGCTGGCTGCAGCGGTACTACCGCTGGCAGTCCAGCGGTACTACCGCTGGGACCAGCGGTACTACCGCTGGGGACCATTTTGCTGAGAAGCTAAGAACAAAACGGCGAGGGCCGCTCCAAAGATAAAGGAAAGGGAGAAAGAGAGGTGTGCGTGTGCAAAGATAGATTCCACCCAAACCTTTCCACTACGGATCCCCTCTTAATAGTACGCCTTTCCTATGACTCAAATAAAGAGAATCTAGGAGGGCGCCGTGCTTCCGTTCCAGAAGAGAGGAGTCGTGTCGTCTTGTGCCGTTGACGAGTGTTGCCTGAAACCTTGACACACACGATTAGTCCTGTACGGTACTGTCATCAATCACCAAAATTACTTAGGCATAAATTATGCCTCAACACTTTTTCTTTGCAAAAACCTTTTGGCAATCTTGAGAAACAGTAGCTCTTCATGAAAATATTTATTTCCAGCAGAGAATAAATTCTATTATTATGGGCACTAACCATTCTAATCAGCTTATGATGAGTTTTGTATGAAGGGAGTTTTCAAGTATGCGATGGAAGATGATGAAAGAAGATTCAGGAGTGTCAAGCCCTCAAGCTTGGGGATGCCCCATGCACCCCCAAGAAATATTCAAGGAGACTCAAGCGTCTAAGCTTGGGGATGCCCACCGTGCATCCCCTTCTCCATCAACAATCATTAGTTTGCCCTTCTCCATGCTATATTTTTATCACTTCATATGTTATGTGCTATGCTTGGAGCGTCCCACTCTTTACTTTTTAGTTTGTTTTAGTTTTTCTTGATGTTCATAACAAGTTGGACCCTAGCCTTCTTTGTTTGTGAGATAAACACGCTCCACTCCACCCTAGAACACAACATAGGTTTTCATGCTTATCTTTTTTGTGTGTTCTTTATCTTTTCATAGATGTTGTCATGCTTAGCTGTTAGTTTTCATGCTTTATCTTTTTAAGAGATTTTATTTAGGTTGATTTTGGAACTCTCTTGAGTTATCATGCTTATCTTGTTTAGAGAGTTGGCTTGTTGCACTGAGTTGTGTGTCTTGCATAAGTAGGTAACTGAGGTTGCTATTTAAGTATAGTAGTAACTTGCCATAGTTTTGAGGTATTGATTTGAGTAATGTTCGGACTATTGGTGTCATATTTTGGAAAATCCGTGTGTATTTTCAAAAACTACAAAAAAATTAGTTGAGAACTCTAGCTACTAGATGGATCGCTAACCTCTGGAGGGGTTGGAATATATAGAGTACCCTCACGTTATCATGGGTCGAGGACGCGCAAGGATAACCAAACCCCCAAACACTCCTCCTCGGGGTACTTGTCTCTTTGTGAATCTCGTGAGTTACCGATAATAAGTGCATGAGTTTTTCGGACTAATGTGAGTATTCGATTGTTGGCACTTCCACCATCCATATTTTGCTAGCCTCTTCGGTACCATGCATTGCCCTTTCTCATCTTGAGAGTTGGTGCAAACTTCACCGGTGCATCCAAAACCCTTGGCATGATACGCTGTGTCATCATAAGCCTCATTATATCCTTCCTCAAAACAGTCACCATACCTACCTATTAAGGCATTTCCATAGCCTTTCCGAGATACATTGCCATGCAACATCCACCATCTCATGACTTAATCTTCATGTCATACATGCTTTTGCTTGATCGAGGAGTCGCATGCTAGTTGGGCCTTGCCCTTATTATTGCTACATGACGCGCTAGTTTCATTGCATATCATGCTACACTGGAAGAGGCATACATTTGCATACATCATGATATTTTTCATTTGTCTTTATGTTGAGTACTTCTTATAAAGTGTGATTTTTTTTATTCTTGTAAAACATAGAGTGTTGCCCTTAAGTGAGGAAAAGATCCCAAAGAGGACAAATTAAAAGATCCGAAAAGAGGACACATGAAAAGATCCCAAAGAGGACAGATGAGAGATGAACAGAAAGAGCCAAAGAGGCCACAAAAAAATAAAAAAAGAGAAAAAAGAGAGATAAGGGGGCAACACTACTATTCCTTTTGAAAGATCCACACTTGTACTCCATTGTTATATTTGTACTCCACACAGAATATCATTCATGCATAACCATGCGGGGACCCTTACTCTATAGAACTTGGCTTGTATATTCCAATGATGATCCTCCTCAAAAGAGCTCTAGGTCTTCATGAGCAAGCAAGTTGGATGCACCCCCACTAGTTCCATTGGAGAGCTTACCTTAGCTCATATGTGCATCCGTTGCATGGCAATCCCTACTCCTCACATCATATCTATCACTTGACTTCCTCTCGCCTATGGTTGTCCTCATTGATGTGAGCCTTTCACACCTTTTTTGTCTTCCTTCCCCATAATTATTCTCTTTGCCATCCTAAGTGCCAACATATCTTGCTTGCGCTCATCCATTGCATGAGTGCTCAAAGTCGAAAGGGAGAGGATCATTTTGACTTGTGCCTGACTAGTGGTTTGGGGATGAGTCAAAATAAGATTCCAAAGGAGACCAAGTGTGAAGTTTTAGTAGATTGAGTTCTCAATTAAACTATATAATATTTTTTATGCTCTAAACCCATCTCCCACTTCTTGCACACAAACACCATTTGGAGACATTCGAGTCACGGACAGCTAGAGCTCTTGCATCTTTATGTTCTTACTTTGCTATTTTCAATACTAAATATAGACTCTTGCTTGTTATTGTCTTGACTTGAATTGCATATCTTACTTGCTTTTTTTGAAGTTCTTATATGTGTGTTAGCATGTCACCACAGAAATTATTTGTGTTATCATTTACCTACTCGAGGACGAGCAGGAATTAAGCATGGGGATGTTGATACGTCCCAAATGTATCTATAATTTCTATTTGTTCCATGCTATTTTGGGTGGCATTGTTATATATTTTGCTACACTTTCATACCTTTTTACACATATTTGGATTAACCTACTAACTCAGTGCACCCAGTGCCAGTTTCTGTCTGCTGATGTCTTTTAATTGCACGGACTTTACCCCAATTTTCAGAGCCCCAAAAATCCCAAGAAAATATATAAAAATCAGCGTGACGGAAGCGCCACGAGGCCGCCTGGGTGGAGGGTCCACCCCCTGGCGCCCTCCTTTGGCCTATATTTACCCCTCGGACGTAAAACCCTGAGGACAAATCCAGAATCGTGAATTTCTCCATTGTTCTGCCACCACAGCGCTTCCGAGATTGGGAGTGCCAGAAGACCTCTTCCCGACACCCTGCCGGAGGGAGGATTGACCTCCGAGAGCTTCTCCACCACCATGGACGCTTCCCGGACGTGCCGTAATTAGTCCTCCTTGGACCATGAGTCCACGACCAGTAGCTATGTGATGTCTTCTCTCCAATCTTGTGCTTCAATGCTTAGCCCTTGTGAGCTGCCCTACATGATCAATGCATCTATGTAATTTACCTACTGTTGCTATGCTGAGTTTGCTGAGATCCGATGGATTATGAGATTATGTTCAGATTGTGATGAGTTATATATTTGGTTCTCCTTTAAACCATGTTCTTGAGTAATTCATGCATGTTCTCCGTTGCTTTTTATTGCTTTGGCCGAGTAGTAGATTGTAACTCCAAGAGGGAGCGTTATGCATGATTGTGGGTTCATGCCCCCTGATGTCTAGCTTGAGTGATGTAAACATGAGACTATGGGATGTGTTGTTTCCACCAGGGAGAAAACAACGGTGCTTGTGACCATGGTTGCAAGGATTGTTTACCTTACGCAAAGTTCGTTAATGCAGTTGTCCGTTGCTTCGAGTTTACACTTTGGGTGGGGCTCACAACTTAATACGAGCGAGATGTTCTGGATAGATATCTCAAGGTGGATGATTAGAGAGTAGATGCTGATGGATAAACGGTCTACTTGTCTTGGCGTACTGCCTATTACTTTTGAGCCTCAAACTTTCTAGTAGCATGATTAGCATTGCGATGCGTTTATAATTCTGCCAATTGCCCAGCTGTAGTTTGTTTATCCAGCATAGTTGTTTATCGTCTTTTGGGAGAGAGACATCACTAGTGAACATCATGTGACTTTGGTCCACATTACCACCATTGTTTACACCTCCATCATTTACTGTTTTTATTTACTTTTCCATTGCAATCACTATCGCTATTCCCGCTTGTGTTTTGATCCTTTGCAAACTACAAGGCCGGAGAGATTGACAACCTCTCTGAACTCGTTGGAAGCAAAGTTATTTGTTGTGTGTGCAGGTCCACGTCTTCTACTAGCGTCAGAGCAGCGGATGCCTACTTGTTGATCCTCGGAGTCCTCCTGGTTCGATAAACCTTACAGTCCCCGTGTAAGGGAAATCGGCTGCTGACTACATCTCCACCTTCCACTTGGGGTAACCAACGAGGGGTGAGAAGCATATCCATCAACTCGTCATCAGGGCGCTCACCACGCCGGCTTAAGCGGGCGAGCCAGTGGAGGCGATGCAGCTGGGCCTCGGCCCGGAGCGAGCCGAGGCCGGCATAGACATTGGCAGCTAGTGGTGGGCATAAAAACCGACCAACCGAATATCAAACCGACACCGAAACCGAATAAGCCGAATATTCGATTTTTTATACTGTAACAATTGAAATCGTTTTTATGTTTAATAACCGAATTTAAATCGGTCGGTTCGGTATTAAACCGATAACCAAAACAGAAAATCGAAGTGCAACGAGTTTTGACTTCCTGTACGAGGCTCCCTCCCTACGCTCCAGCGCGTAGCGCCAAAAGCTGGCGGCCGCGTGCGCGCGTCCACGCTACCTACACGATAATAAGACCGCACATCAACTTTTAACCCAATTCAAAAAATTATACACATTTTTAAAATAATGTTTTAGCGATGCCGTAGGCGCGTGCGTGTGTGTTTGGTCTTGGAACGGTCAATGATAAAAACGAAAAGAACCGACAACTAATAACGGATGCAAGTTTTGAAAAAAAGACGGCAACGGAGTGTCGATGATATGTAGATGATGCACATGATACGATGATAAGTGCGACAAACAAAAAAATCACACGCCAACAATGAATAAAAGAGAATCTTCTCAAGCATGGGTTCCGGGCTTGTTACACCATCGAAGGAGGTGTTGCAAGCGCGGCTGCAGAGGCCACGAGAACGATGAGGTCGACAGTCACCTCAGACGTAACGTCCGTGGCATTTCAATGGCTGGTGGCCGCTGGCAGTCGCAGGTGGGAGGGAAACGGAGTTGTGCACGCGTACGAGGAGTTTCAACGTGGCGGTTGGACGGTTGCGCTGCAAGATTTGTTTTCAACAGGTTACGGCAAACTTGTTGCGTTTGGGGTAAAAAAATTAGGGCTGTCCAATTTTTCGTTTTTTTGGCATCTGCGCTATTATACATCATATGTTGAAGATGCTATAATACTGTATTTAAGTGCCGTATTTTGCATCATCATCCGTTGGAGATGCTATCTGAGGAGGCTTGTCAACAATTCCTGCTGCGGGATATTTCTTGGGGTGACTTTCAGTAGGGCATCTAGAAGACCACACCTTTGAAGACGAGCAGCAGCTGTTAATTTACTGCATGGAAAAGAAAAGTCAATCTAGAGCAAGAGTTGCTTCCTGACATAATGTTTGAACATATACTTGTCTGCAAAACGGCTGATAACCACCACAATCATCATTTTACGATCACGACCCCTATCCCGCGTGTGGTGCCGAGCAAACTTTTGTACGGAGGACGGAAGACGCGGTGCCACGAACGAACGAACAAACGAAGCCGCGTATGTACGCGGGGCGGCAGACCCGTCAGCGGCGGCCACCCACCGCATGCGCGTGCCCGAGCGCGCAGGCAGGCAGCCCCACGACGGACGGAATTCTCATGCCGCCGGGTTGGGTTGGGTTGGGTTGGGTTGGGCCGAGGCGTGACCCAGAGAAACGTGGACTCGCTGGAGGCGGGTCACATGGTCAACCGGTCAGTGCGTTCGTCGGACCACCCTCGATCGTCGCTGCCCCCCAAAACGAACAAAAGCGACGCGCTCCGCCACAGCCGAGACCCGGTAAAACTTCCGCCTGCTCTCCTCTCCTCTCCCCCGCCTACCTCCTCGGCTCGTCGACCACACCACCACGAGGCGTCGGTGGCGGCGGCGCCGCAAAACATTTGGCTGGTTCGCCCGGCCGGGAACCACCGGCAGCTTCAGCTATCTGCTTCCGCCGCAGCTACCAGGGCATCGTTTGCTCCTTGACCAGGTTGGTGCTACTATCCCTTCTAGCTTTCAGGGCTGCCAGAAATCTGGCTGGTTTGTGTTCCCGTGTAAATTTACAAGCTAGGGTTTGAGCTCCCCTTCGTGGACTGCCGCGATCCAGTGGAGTAACTTCGTCTCTGTGTGTGTGTGTTGGTTACTTAATCGTGCTGAGATGGTCAATTTCGTCCCCTGCGCAGCTCCGGGCGCAGATAAGAACTGGCTTCGGATAAAGGTCTCGGGGAGGCCACGGGATTCGGCGCATGGGGAGCTCCGCCAGCTGCCTGTGGGGCGGCTCCAAGTCGGGGCCAGGTCAAAATGGTCTAGCGGCCACGGCGGCGTCTCCTCGTTCTGGTACGTTTCATTTGGTTCCATTCGTGTGCTAATGACTAATTCATAATCCTGCTTCGCATTTTAAGAGCTTGCTTGTGCTGTTTGACATGAAAAGAGTGGGGGATTTGCTGCAAAGCTGTCCTGCTTAGCATGTTGTCCCCAACCACTTTATGGTAGTATCTCCTTACTAATTGTTTCAACCATTCAAGTGTTACAGAGGGACTCAGTGATGAGAAATTTAGGGTTCCTTCCCTAGTTAGTGCCTTGATAAAAGTCAATTTCAGCAATCCCCTTTTAACAGACTGAAGCACAGAGACTTCCATTAATACAAACCACAGAACACTATGAATTCTAACAGCAAACTGGTGTACCTTAATGTTTTGTAATAGGAAAAAATCTAGATGTTTGTCTGCTTTTCATACATATGATAGTGCTATTGGTATGATGTTCTCTTGAAGACAAAAGGCTAGGCCCAAAATACCGAAACATTTGCAGCACAATAAATGCTTTATGAGTATAATCGCAAGTTCACGCAAGACAATACACCAGACTGAACCAGCCTTTTGTGTTCTGCATTTGTTTCGTGCTACCTGTGTCATCTGCAACTCAGGCTTAAATGAACCGTTTCCTACAGTAGAGGTTGTGTGATCCAATCAGAAACTATATCATGACAAACACATCTGGCGATATCATAGTTCATAATCAATACTATGAAAGATAAAATTTTCTCTTTGTGTTTCTTGAACTAGTAAGTGGAGGTTTTGGTATGTTTAATCATCTACTGAGAGGATCTTGCTTATAACCATGGTGCCCACAAATCCTCAACCATAACGTTTACTAGTAGTATCATGTTTCAGTGCATTTTTGCTCGGCCTTTTCCTTTTTAACTGCCAATGATGATATCAACTCTGAAAAAAAGTCCAGGCCATGTATTATCAAGATCCGGGCGAAATATACAAGTCTTCTCCCTAAAAGAGTTGAAATCTGCCACACGGAATTTTCACACGACGAACTGCATTGGCCGTGGGGGTTTTGGACCAGTTTATAAGGTGAATCATTGGATCGTATTGCTGCCTTCTTACTTTATATGTTGTATATGTTATCACTGCTCATTAGTCATACTTTACTGCCAATGTTCTCCTTTGGAAGAATGAATAACAGTGGTTCTCCTTCACTTAGGGAGACCTGAAAGATGGCACCCAAGTTGCAATTAAAAGGCTTTCAGCTGAATCAAAGCAAGGAACTAACGAGTTCTTGACAGAGATCGATGTCATATCAAATGTCAGGCACCCCAACCTTGTAAAGCTCATTGGTTGCTGTGTCGAAGGGAATAACAGATTATTGGTGTATGAATATGCAGAGAAGAACAGTTTGTCAAATGCTTTGCTTGGTAAGCTTAAGACGGAAATTTTACTTGCACAAAGTCTGACCTATATATTAACTTCCATAATCCTGTGCATTACCTTGTGATCAGGACCGAAGAGTAGATGTATCCCTTTGAACTGGCAAACAAGAGCTGCCATTTGTACTGGAACTGCTTCTGGTCTTGCATTTCTTCACGAGGAAGCACAACCACGCATAGTCCACCGTGATATCAAGGCTAGCAACATCTTACTTGATAAGACGCTGGTTCCTAAAATTGGAGATTTTGGACTGGCCAAGCTTTTCCCTGATGCCATCACTCACATTAGCACGCGTGTTGCGGGAACAATGTCAGTCCTCTCTAAATCTTTTGGTGTATTTACTTCCTTTTACAGTGTGAGTTATGTGTATTTATGTAGATTTTCTCCGGAACAAATATCGTGCTGTACTTACTTTTAACAATGAAAGCAAAAATATTTCAATCAGCTGTCTTCATTTTTTTTTGAGCATCATCAGCTGTCTTCAGTTACTTTTCTCCGAGTTGAACCAACTGACTGTTGCGATGCTGTCAAGACTATTAGTTGTATTTTGCTTTTTTTGGTAACGAGAAACTTCTGTTGACTTTGCTGATATGATCTCTCCTACAGGGGTTACTTGGCTCCAGAGTATGCATTATTGGGACAGTTAACCAAGAAAGCAGACATATATAGTTTTGGGGTGCTGCTTCTTGAAGTTATAAGTGGTGAAAGCAGCAGCAAATCGACTTGGGGGGAAGATATGCATGTCCTTGTGGAATGGGTAATTCATCGCATCTCCTTTCTCCATAGGATGTTATTCGCATGCTTGTATGAACTCTTGATAGCTGCAGCATCATAAATCTGCGCACAAAGAGCCCTACATTTCCCCATGGTAGACTCGCATCACATATTGGTGATGGTGATCCTTTTTTTTCATAATTGACTTGGACTGAACTGCAGACATGGAAGCTGCGAGAAGAAGGGAGGCTTTTGGAAATTGTAGATCCGGACGTGGAAGAATACCCAGAGGAGCAAGTACTTCGTTTCATCAAGGTGGCACTTCTGTGTACCCAAGCAACAGCACAGCAGAGGCCATCCATGAAGCAGGTGGTCCATATGCTAGCTAATGAAACAGAAATTGATCTTGAGAACGCCGTCCCGCCGGGTGTGCTGAAAGAACCCCGTCGTAAAATGGGCAGTTTGGGGGATTTGGCTCTGGACACGTCCTCGAGTCAGAGTACCAGAGCCAACGCGGCTGGGTCCTGCACCACACAGACCAGAGACATGAACAGCTGTAATTTTAGCACAACCGAGGTTTCACCTAGGTGATGTGGTGGACCAACTTGCAAACTTGTTTGCCACCTTCATCAGATGGCTACACACTGCCATGAGGTTTTGCTGCGTCGAGTGCCGACAATGTTTTTTGTGAAACGGAAAATTGCACATAATGTACTTGAAGCCCTGATTCAGGAGGTAGACATGATGCTGAGGGGAGTAGCTGCGATTTGCTGCTGTACAGAATGTGCACTTCACTTTTTCAAAGGTTAACACACGTTATTCTTTAGTGCTTGGTGTAGGCATTGTGCGAACATTATGTCTTCGGAGCTTCCCAACAGAGGGCAGGATATGAGAAAGATGCAGCAAGGAACAGACTGAACAGCTCCCGTATAACCCTAGTCACTGAATAGTCACAATTTTAATGTCGTAAGTTTACTTCTCTTCATGTAGAGTGAACATATGTGTAGAAATTATGGTTAGTTTTGCAGACCATTTATACATTGTACTCGTTCTTGGTGGGATGTTACGGTATATAATTTTTTGCTGGACATCACCTAGAGGAGACCATTTGAAGCCAAAGGATTTCACATGATTTTTGGATGACAGTTGCATGGGTCGGAAAAACAAGGAACTCTTCTGTTCCAAACTGAGTTACTAAGCAGGAAATTATAAAGATGACAATACCAAGACAACAAAGGTATATTGTCAACACCAAATGTTTTTGACATTGCCAACCTGTACCTCTTGATAAACTACAGTATTTCAAATGTCAATATATGAATCCAATGCATATGTTTGAATTCGATGCAAGTAGAATGAATTATGAATGTGCTACTCAGCTGAAAATATACGTGACATATACCAACATAACTACACCCTACAGAGGATTGTAAGCAGTAGCTTGTTCGATTCCTAGCTTTCTAACACAAAATATAGTAGGAACACGTGTAAGCCAAGAACACAAAATGTTTGGATCCTAGAATTCTAAAAAAGAGGTAGTGGGATGTATTACCAATTTAGAATGCTTCAGAACTATTTTTGATTCTTAAGAAGAAACTGCACTGTCAAATTCCATTGAATCAAATGCAGCTAAAGTGAGAAATCCTTTAAGAACACGATCCTTGTGTTTTCCCATTGAAATTCCTTTGGATGAGGGCTAGTATCTTCAACAACACGTCTAAATGAAAGTGTATACGCGTTTTAGATGACCAGGCCGAAAAACTGTCGTCCAACAACTCGTCTAACTAGAGATGCAAACATACACATCCTTCAAATTAGCCTCGATGATGTCCAGGCCTGGACGATGTGGATGCGTCATCCAAAGCGCAACCGAAGCCACGATTCCTCCCTCCCGCCAACTCTGTCGCTCCCTCTCCCGCCAACTCACTTGCTCTAGAGACGAGGAAGACGCCGTTGCGAGGTCGTCGTCGCGGCACACCAGAACATCCCGAGCCGAGGTACGTCTATGCGGAGAGAGGGATGAGAGGAGAGGATCCGGATCTAGCCGCCATTACGTCGGGGCCGCCGCCGCCGCCCCATCTGTGTCGCCGACGACGCCGCCGCGTCTGGGTCCGATGCGGGGGGCGCAACGCCCCGGGGGCGGGGGAATTGCGCCGCTGCCGTCTGGGCCGCTGCCTTCTGGGCCGCGGCCCCCAGGGGGAGGGGGCACACTTGCTTCTCGATGGCGTCGGCGCCGCCCCGAAGAATGGCGTGAATGTGTATTTTCTTTGCTGTTGATCAATGTTAAATAGGCTACTGTCATATTAAATTTCTGTCAAAAATATCTGTAGATGGTTAAGCCATTTGCATTAATGCATTGCTGGTTAGATCCTAAAAATAAGATTCAACTATAATACTACAACTGCGTGCATAATTATGCATCTCCAAACTTGTGTCGGATGTGCTCAACTAGATCATCTTGTAGTCTCATGGAATGATTTGATTTGATAGAGGTGAGAATGTGTCTTATATATAGGCCCGGAATAGAGCCGTTAGAATAGAGCCATTGGAATAGAGTCGTTAGAGGTTACAAAATGGTAGTTGAATTGGTAGTTATAAAATAATATTAAAATATAGGAGAGAGAATATAGAAGTTCTGTTGTAAAACTGGACGTATATATGAGGGAACCTTTTTAGACCATTGCCTATATGAACATATAGACATCCAAATATACACATGCTACTGCAGATGCTCTTGTTTGGTGGGAAAGTGGAACTGAACCACACGGGGATTAGGTTGACCCGCCTCCTATCACCAATCCCGGCTGCTACTCCCGTGCTTCGTCATGGATTAGAGCATCTCCACTTGCCCCCAACAGCACCCCTAGGGCGCCTTAGCGTCAGCGGTGCAAAATCGGCCCAGTCGCGCCCCTCAACTCCTCGTTTAGCATCGGTTTGGGCAAAAATAACAGCCGACGAACCCGAGCCGAACCCAGCCGGGGGGGGGGCGCCTGGGAGCACCGGTCGAAGCGAAAAGCCAAGCGGGCCCGCTCTGTCTGCGGCAGCCGGGCCATTCCTGCCGTTTTCTCCCCCTTCCTCCTGCCTTTCCCTCCATTTCCCCACCTCCTCCCGCCATTCTTCTCCCGCTCTCGCCATCCCACCGAAGAAGAAGTACACCTTCCCTCGCCCCGCCACCGCTGCCGATTCCAGCCCGCCGAAGCATATAAAGCTGAAAGTGCGTTGTATCGACTAGAGGGGGGGTGAATAGGCAATTTTTACGAAGTCATCATTGAGGAAATTCCTAGTGAGCAAAGTCCTCAGTCATGAACTGAGTGCAGCGGAATAAGTACTCAAACAATGGTGCAAACGCGACAATAGCTTAGTCCTCAGAGTAAGTTGTAGCCTTCGGTTTGCATAGGTCGCGTGAACAGGATAAGCAGGTGATGAATAATTCAAGTGAAGAATTTGAGGTGAGGATTTCAGAGAAAATTTTCAGTCAAATTCATCATACAATGCAAATCAAAGTCATCATTATGCAATTGAGGAAATGAATGAGTTGAAGAAATAGAACTCGTAGCTCGACGAAGACAGTGGTTTGATGACCCAGTTCCAACTGCTGTGATAGTTGTACATCTGGTTTGGAGCAGCTTGGTACTCAAATCAAAGGACACACAGTCCCGGGACACACAATCCCTATTGTATTCTCCTTGAGATAAGGACACACAGTCCTCGCCCAACACTCGTGGTATGTCTTCAGGGAGACTCCCAAACCCTCACAAACTCGGCCACCCGGCGATCCACAATTGACTGCTGGATGCTCTAGACCATTGACACCTAACCGTCTGGAGGATGCACAGTCCTCAAAGGTAACAAGCGTCGGTTCTACACCGGAACAATCTCTTTAGTGATGCTCAATCACTTTGGGTTTTGGTTTTGGTTTGGGTGTTTGGGATTTTTCCTCACTTGATGATTTTTGCTCGAAGTCCTCGAGGAATGGGTTGCTCAAAATGATAAGTGTCAGTTTCTCTCGGAGCAGCAAACCAGCTAGTGGTTGTGGGGGCAGCTATTTATAGCCTCGGAGCATCCCAACATGATTTGACATTAATGCCCTTAATGGCATGACCGTTGTGTGGATAAGATTGGGGACAGGTGGCGCGCGACGCGGCAACGGTCGGATCTTTCAACTGTGAAGGTCCTCATGCATCTCATGTTCCTCACTGATAGGCAGTTCGCACTGGCGGAATCCTAACTCCTTAGTTAGTGCAATTTCTTCAGCGACCAGAAGAACTTCGTCTGTGTCACTGAAGACTTTGACTAATCCGCAAGAGATTTTCAAAGGCTTCACTGTGAGGATTTGGTATTGTAGGCTTTGAGTTGAGCATCATGAAGAAATATTTCCTTAGTATTATCTCGACCCCCTTTAATAGTACGGTGTTCCTATGACTCAAGAAAGAAGAAAATGAAACAGAAAGAGTAAATCTTCAAGCTTCAAAGTCTTCAGAATATTTTCTTCAAGACACATCGAATTCCTCATGTTCAAAGTCTTCATGAGGAATAGCAATTTCTTCGCTATCAAAGTCTTCAAGGAATGACCAAAGTCTTCATAAATTTTTAGGGGTCGATATTCTTCTAATAACTCAAACTCCTCAGTGACTTATAGGGCCTGTGTACACTCACAAACATATCACTCTCTTAACCTATAAGTCTTCAATCCACCAAAATCACTAAGGGGCACTAGATGCACTTACAATCTACCCCTTTTTGGTGGTTTATGACAAATAGGTTAAGTTTTCAACGGGGATAAAAATATGAAGTGTAAGTACAGAGTTTGAAGAATTTGAAAACAAGATATAGAGAAACTCCCCCTGAAGATGTGCATATTTGATGAATTTGCTTTGGACTGCAAATGCACATTGAGGATTTATACCGTGGAGATCTCCCCCTATATCTTGTAATTCATGCATGCATTTGACATATAATATGAGGAATCTGAAATGCATGGTGAAAAATGGTGTCTAACGAATTTCAACATGCATGCATCTAATTAACTTGAGGAATAAGCATGCGAGGAAAAAAGTTCAAAAGCGTCAGACCATCATCAGGCTTAAGTTACAACTCATTACATCAAAAACTTCAGAAGAACGAGAGTTTGTAACTTAATAAAGTTTATAAGCCCATATGGTAGACCCGCTTGAAGACTAACTCAGATTTCTCCCCCTTTTTCATCAAGTGACGAAAAGGGACGAAACTGAGGACTAACACCCATGAAGAACTTCATTTCTGTGGTGGAGGAGGAGCGCCAGCATTCTTCGGGTCAGTCTTCCTGGTTGGGCCTGTTGCAGTATCAGCAGGTTCTTCATCTTCATCAGCAGAGCGAAATGAGGAATATGAGCTATCCACCAAGTCAGGAACTGGGGTCTTCTTGAATTTCTTATTTGGTGGCCATGACTAGTCAAAGTCTTGAGTGAATTCCATTTCCTGCAGTTCCTCAGGACTCTTGAGGCGTGATAGTATGTCCCAAGTGCGATCAAATACCTCATGAAGATAGTAGTAATTTTTCTTCACATTGTTTTGAGTAGCATCGAGGGTTTTCACAATGGAGCCAAACTACTGTTGTTAGAGCATATTTGTCCGTATGTGGTTTTGTAATTGATGACAATCCCTATGGACTAATGGTTTCCTTAAGTTATATTCGAAGGATTTGTCCATAGGCACTTCTTGAAGTCCATCTGTTGGTTTCAAGGAGTTTATATGATGACCAAGGTGGTATTCAAGGTATTATCCAAAGAATGGTCATAAAGACACAAGGTTGATCAAGACTAAGACAAAGAGTAAATCAAGATGATCAACACACAAAGCGTACAAGATGTATCGAGAAGGATCAAGTGATACCATGGTATGGTAAGCACTGTCCATAACGCTTTTGTGTACTAACCCATGGTCTTCATGAGAGTTCTATGTGGGGTTAGGTGTGTTTCCATGGGTTTGCGTCAAGAGGAAGATCCCATTCAACCTATGAGGGATGACATCAAGAGGTCATTGTCGCCAAGATTGTGGTGTGCAAGTTCAAGTGGAGCATCACGAAGATATCATGCTTGAAGCTTGCCATCCATTATGGTGGCAATGGACTTGTGAAGATGTGCTGAAGAGTGGCTCACACATAGTGAGTATGGGGGAGAAATCAAGAAAGGTGGTCCATCTTGAGGAAGCCAAGATCATCATCATCTATCTCAAGAGTACTAGGTGCAAGGTATAGGTTTGCCCTTGATAGTTTTTTCTTTTAGGTACAGATTTTCTTTTAGGGCTCTCAAGTGAGTAGCTTGATCATATCGTTTGTTGAGAGCTCAAACCATTCACATCCTTGCATCATCTTTCTTGGTTCTTGTTTGATGTTTCTCTTTGTGAGTTGTAGAGCTTATGGTCATCTTCATGACAAGCTCGAGTTCATCGAAAACGGAGTCCATATGCATCTTCTATGATGTTTTCGATGTTGGAAGTTTTTGTTGGTTCTTCATTCACAGAGGTTTCACATCTCTATATCATTGGCATTTTCATTGCTGCATGTTCTTAAGTCGCTGTTCGGATTGCTCTTGTCGTTCTGAATCCAACAAGCTTGAGTTTGCTCGATTCGGAGCTCGTATGCGAAAGTTATGGCAGTTTCACTACCAGAGTTGTTTTTCTCTAAACAGGCGGTAGTACCGCTCGGTACCACGGTAGTACCGCTTGGGCGGTACCTCCGCTGTGTAAAGAGCGGACGTAGTTTTTTACTACCGCCCACAAGCGGTAGTACTGCAACTATGTCCGGTACTACCGTGCCGTCGGACTTTTTCACAGCCGTAGCCTCAGCGGAGGTAGACACGAAAGTAGTTTTTTTTACTTCCGTGGCAGTTGGATACTACCCTGCGGTAGTACCGTAAGGGCGTGCAGTAGTACCACTCCGGCGGTTCTATCGCTCGTTGCCCCGTGTCAATAGTTCCTCCCTCTACCACCACCGTGCGTGCGGTAGTACCGCACCGGCAGCGGTAGTATCGCATCGGGCAACGGTAGTACCACTTTTCTCGGGCTGAAAGTGGGGGTAACAGGCATATTCTTTCCCCCACTATATAAAGGGGGTCTTCTTCCCCATTGGATCTTAACTATCCGTTGAGCTCATGTTCTTCCCCCATTGTTGACCTACTTAGAGCTTGCCAACTCTCAATCCCTCCAATGATGCTTGCTCCTTTTTGAGGGAAAAGAGAGAGGAGATCTAGATCCACATGTCCACCAATCACTTTCTCCTCTAAGTGAGGGGAACCCCTTGGATCTAGTTCTTGTAGTTATTGGTGTTCTTCTTTGTTCTTCGTCTCATTTTCCACCATAGCATTAGTTGTTGTGGTGGGATTTTGGAGTGCCCATTGTTGACCTTCTTCGAGCTTGCTAACTCTCAATCCCTCCAATGATGCTTGCTCCTTTTTGAGGGAAAAGAGAGAGGAGATCTAGATCCACATTTCCACCAATCACTTTCTCCTCTAAGTGAGGGGAACCCCTTGGATCTAGTTCTTGTAGTTCTTGGTGTTCTTCCTTTTTCTTCCTCTCATTTTCCACCATAGTATTAGTTGTTGTGGTGGGATTTTGGGAGTGAAGGACTTGGGCACTCCATGTGCCCTTGCCATTGCATTTGGTGCATAGGTTTGAGTTCTCCACGGTGATACGTGGAATTGAAGTTTGAGAAGCTTATTACCCTTTGGTACTTGGTACCCTAGAGATTGTTCTTCATGGATGCTTTGGCGTCCTAGAAGCTTGGTGGTGCCTTGCTACTTCTCAAACAACAACGCCAGAAATTGACAAGTTGATGGAGATTGGGCTTGCGTTGGTTTTCCCTTGAAGAGGAAAGGGTGATGCAGCACAGGAGCAGTAAGTATTTCCCTCAGTTTGAGAACCAAGGTATCGATCCAAAAGGAGAGTCTCGTCAAGTCCAGAGTACCTGCGCAAACACAAACAAGCTTGCACCCAACGCTTCAAAGGGGTTGTCAATCCCTTCAAGATTGTTTGCAAAGTGAGATCTGAAGGCGGAAAGTGCAACGAAGTAAAAAGTGCAAGGCTGAAAAAATGGTGTGGAGTAGACCCTGGGGGCCATAGTGTTCACTAGAGGCTTCTCTCAAAATAGCAAGTAATACGGTGGGTAAACAAATTACTGTCGAGCAATTGATAGAACCGCACAAAGTCATGACGATATCTAAGGCAATGATCTAGCATATAAGCATCACGTCCGAGACAAGTACACCGATACTTTCTGCATCTACTACTATTACTCCACACATCGACCGCTATCCAGCATGCATCTAGTGTATTGAGTTCATGACGAACAGAGTAACGCTTTAAGCAAGATGACATGATGTAGAGGGATAATCTCAAACCAATGATGAAAGCCCCATCTTTTTACCCTTGATGGCAACACCACGATACGTGCCTCGCTACCCCTTCTGTCACTGGGTGAGGTCACCACACGGTATGAACCCAAAACCAAGCACTCTCCCATTGCAAGAATCATAGATCTAGTTGGCCAAACAAAACCCACAACTCGAAGAGAATTACATGGATATGAAATCATGCATAAGAGAGATCAGAAGAAACTCAAATAAGATTCATAGATAATCTGATCATAAATACACAATTCATCGGATCTCGACAAACACACCGCAAAAGAAGATTACATCGGATAGATCTCCATGAAGATCATGGAGAACTTTGTATTGAAGATCCAAGAGAGAGAAGAAGCCATCTAGTTACTAGCTATGGACCCGTAGGTCTATGGTGAACTACTCATGCATCATCGGAGAGGTCATGGTGTTGATGAAGAAGCCCTCTGTGTCCGAATCCCCCTCCGGCAAGGCACCAGAACGTGCCCCAGATGGGATCTTGCGGAGACAGAAGCTTGCGGCGACGGAAAAGTGATTACGATGCTCCCCTGATTTTTTGGGAATATTTGGGAATATATAGGCGCAAGATCTAGGTGAGGGGACCTCGAGGGGGCCCACAAGCCTGCATGGCGCGCCTCCCTGGCCGCGGGGTGGGGGCTTGTGGGTCCCCTGGGGCTCTTCTGGCTTGGCTCCCAAGTCCCCCGATCTTCTTTCGTTCCAGAAAAAATCTTTTCGGGGATTTTCTTCCGTTTGTACTCCGTTTCAAAATCTCCTCTGAAAGGGGTCAAAAACATGAAAAAACAGGAACTTGAACTTGGCAGTGGATTAATAAGTTAGTCCCAAAAAATAAATAAAAGGCATGCAAAACATCCAAAGTTTGACAAGATAATAGCATGAAACCATCAAAAAATATAGATACGTTGGAGACGTATCATGCCTCGGAGCTCAATCATTGTGGTGGGAAAGCGTCGGGTTGTCCAATTAAGTTGTGGAGATTGCCCCGATCATTTGTGGTCACCTCGAAACCATATGCCATTATGGTGAAGCTTCGTGGTGTTGTTGGGAGCCTCCAATTAAGTTGTGGAGATTTCCCCAACCTTGTTTGTACGGGTTCGGTTACCGCCCTCAAGGGTCCCTTAGTGGAATCACGGCATCTTGCATTGTGCGAGGGCGTGAGGATATTACGGTGGCCTTAGTGGCATCTTGGGGAGCATTGTGCCTCCACACTTCTCCAAACAGAGATTAGCATCCGCAAGGGTGTGAACTTCGGGATACATCGTCGTCTCCGCGTGCCTTGGTTATCTCTCACCCGAGCTCTTTACTTATGCACTTTACTTTGTGATAGACATATTGTTTCTTGTTGTATATCTTGCTATCACTTAGTTGTTTATCTTGCTTAGCATAAGTTGTTGGTGCACATAGGTGAGCCTAGTTGTTTTAGGTTTTGTGCTTGGCAAATTAAATGTTAGTTTTATTCCGCATTTGTTCAAGCCTAAACCGTAATTATTTTAAAGCGCCTATTCACCCCCCTCTAGGCGACATCCATGTCCTTTCAGACGCTTAACCCACTTATGGTTTCGATCAACTTTTTGATGAAGACTGAGGAAAAGCTCTCGGTTAGTCATCACCCATGGGATAGTTGGACTTGCAGGTTTTGCTCTGCCATCAGATTCTTGGGAGGTAGTGTCATCATAGGTAGAATAGGATGCAACCTTGCGAAATCGACCATCCAGTGGCCGATTTCCTTCATCAATCACAGACTTACCTTTGCCCTCAACTGGTTCAAACGTTTTCTTGATGACTTTGAGAGGAGGCAGATAACTGAGGTGGTTCTGAAAATCAGCCTGATAGTTGATTGAGGATCTGGTTCTGATGAACCTCATAATCCAAGGCGCATAAATCTTCAGCTCAAATGATGACAAGGCATTGTTGGCCAAAGTCCTCAAGAAGAAGTCATGAAGATTCATTTTGATTCCATGAATTTGTTGAACATTATGTTCTTCATGATCCTGACAACATCTTCTTCATTGTCACAGCCTTTGATAGGAGCGAAGAAATAGGCCAAGATCTTGTAGACTGTCCTGGGCACATATTTCAATTCCTTCACAAGGAATTGAGTCCTTGGAGGCTTGCCCGGAGCTAAAAGCTTCATGAGGACTTCCATCATATGATTTGGCAGCTCTTTTTCATCATATAGGCACATTGCTTCATCTGGAGGAATTGGTGTTGGGGAACGTCGCATGCGAAACAAAAAATTTCCTACGCACACGCGAGACCTATCCATGGTGATGATCATCTACGAGAGGAGAAAGTGCATCTACATACCCTTGTAGATCTCTAAGCGGAAGCGTTTATAACATGGTTGATGTAGTGGAACATCTTCGTGATCCAAATCGCAACCCGTCCCGCGATCCCATCACGATCTGACCCGCGATCCCAACACGATCCATCCTGATCTAGTGCCGAACGGATGACACCTCCGCGTTCAGCACACGTACAGCTCGATGACGATCTCCGCCTTCTTGATCCATCAAGAGATACAAAGAGGTAGCTGAATTCTCTGGCAATACGACAGTGTGGCGGCGATGGTGGTGGTGCTACTCAGACAGGGCTTTGTTGTACCGTACCGAACTAGCTACGGGGTGTGACGAAGTGGTGGAGGGAGAGAGGGATGCGCCTTGGCTTGAGGTGCCAAAAGCATCTCTCACCTCCACTATATATAGGAGGGAGGGGAGGGGTGGCGCCCTAGGGTTCGGCCGAACCAAGAGGAGGAGGAGGAGAAGTCCTCCAATACAACTTGGAAGGAGGAGTCCTCCTTCCCTAATTCGGTTTTGGCCCACTCTCCTTTCCTTTTCTCCCTTTGGCCGATATAGGCCTCCTTTGGGCTGGCGACCAGCCCACTAAGAGCTGGTTTGTCACCCTTGGGCATCTTTGGTTCTCTCCCGGGTGGGTGGCCCCTCCCGGTGGAACTCCGGAACCCATTCGTCACTCCCGGTACTTTATCGGTAATGCCCAAAAACCTTCCGGAAGCCAAATGGATACTTCCTATGTATCAATATTCGTCTCCAGACCATTCCGGAAACCCTTGGGCCATCCGAGATCTCATCCGAGACTCCGAACAACCTTCTGTTACCAACATCAATAATTCAACTATACCGAAACGTCACCGAACATAAGTATGCAGACCCTGCGGGTTTGAGAACTATGTACACATGACATGAGACACTCTCCGTTCAATAACAAATAGCGAGACCTGGATGAACATATTGGCTCCTACATATTCTACGAAGATCTTTATCGGTTGAACTTCTATGACAAGGATTCAGTTAACCCCGTATGTTGCTCCCTTTGTCCATCGATATGTTACTTGCCCGAGATTCGACCGTCGGTATCTCCATACCTAGTTCAATCTCGTTATCGAAAAGTCTCTTGACTCATTCCGTAATACAAGTCCTGTGACTAACTCCTTAGTCACATTGCTTGCAAGGCTTATTGTGATGTTGTATTACCGAGTGGGCCCCGAGATACCTCTCCGTCACACGAAGTGACAAATCCCAGTCTCGATTCATGCCAACCCAACAGACACCTTTGGAGATACGTGTAGAGCACCTTTATAGTCACCCAGTTACGTTGCGACGTTTGATACACACAAGGTATTCCTCCGGTGTTTGGCAGTTCCATGATCTCATGGTCATAGGAATAAATACATTGACATGCAGAAAACAGTAGCAATAAACTGACACGATCATATGCTACATTTATAGTTTGAGTCTTGTCCATCACATCATTCTCCTAATGATGTGATCCCGTTATCAAGTGACAACACTTGTCTATGGACAGGAAACCTTGACTATCTTTGATCAACGAGCTATTCGACTAGAGGCTCACTAGGGACAGTGTGTTGTCTATGTATCCACATATGTATTTGTGTTTCCAATCAATACAATTCTAGCATGGATAATAAACGATTATCATGAACAAGGAAATATAATAATAAGTAATTTATTATTGCCTCTAGGGCATATTTCCAACAGTCTCCCACTTGCAGTAGAGTCAATAATCTAGTTCACTTCACTATGTGATTGTTATGAATCTAACACCCATATAGTTCTCGGGTTTGATCATGTATTTCTTGTGAGAAAGGTTTTAGTCAATGAGTCTGAACCTTTCAGATCCGTGTGTGGTTTATAGATCTCTATGTCATCGTGTAGATGCTGCTACCACATGCCATTTGGAACTATTCCAAATGACTGCTCCACTATACGAATCCGGTTTACTACCTAGAGTTATCTGGATTGGTGTCAAAGCTTTCATCGACGTAAACCTTTACGACGAACTCTTTTATCACCTCCATAATCGAGAAAAAAAAAATCCTTAGTGCACTAGTTACTAAGGATAACTTTGACCGATGTCCAGTAATCAATTCCTGGATCACTTTTGTACCCCTTGAGAGATTCATGGCAAGGCACACATCAGGTGCGGTACACAACATATCATACTATAGAGCCTATGGCCAATGCACAGGGGATGACCTTCGTCCTTTCTCTTTCTTGTGTCGTGGTCGGGCTATCAGTCTTACTCCAATTTCACACCTTTACAACACAGCCAAGAACTCCTTCTTTGACTGATCTATTTTGAACTCCTTCAAAAATCTTGTCAAGGTATGTATTCATTTAAAGTTTTATCAAGCGTCTTGATCTATCTCTATAGATCTTAGTGCTCAATGTTCAAGTAGCTCAATCCAGGTTTTCCTTAGAAAAACTCCTTTCAAACAACCCTTTATGCTTTCCAGGAATCCTACACTATTTTCGATCAACAATATGTCAATCACATATACTCATCAGAAATTCGATAGTGCCCCCACTCACTTTCTTGGAAATACAAGTTTCTTGTAAACTTTGTATAAACCCAAAAGCTTTCATGATCTCATCAAAGCGTATATTCCAGCTCCGAGATGCTTGCTTTAGTCCATAGAAGGATCGCCGGAGCTTGCATACTTGTTAGCATCCTTAGGATCGACAAAACCTTCTGGTTGTATCACATACAACCTTTCCTCAAGGAAACCGTCGAGGAAACAATATTTTGACATCGATCTGCAAGATTTCACAATTGAAAAAATGCAGCAACTGCTAACATAATTCCAACAAACTTTGAGCATCGCTATGAGTGAGAAAGTATCATCATAACTCTTTGTACTTGTTGGAAACTTCTTTGCAACAAGTCGAGCATTCTAAATGGTGACTTTCACCATCATCATCTGTCTTCCTTTTAAAAATCCATCTGTACTTAATAGTCTTACGACCATCAAGTAGTTCTTCCAAAGTCCACACTTTGTTTTCATTCATGGATCCTATCTCAGATTTCATGGCCTCCAGCCATTCGTCGGAATCCAGGCCCACCATCGCTTCTCCATAGCTCGTAGGTTCATTGTTATCCAGCAACATGACCTCCAAGATAGGATTACCGTACCACTCTGGAGCAGTACGTTTCCTTGTCGACCTACGAGGTTTGGTAGTAACTTGATATGAAGCTTCATGATCACCATCATCAGCTATCCACTTCAACTAGTGTTGCCACAAGAACATCTTCCTCCGCCCTGCTACTCATTGGTTGAAGTGACGGTTCAATAACCTCATCAAGTTTCCACCATCCTCCCACTCAATTCTTTCGAGAGAAACTTTTCTCAAGAAAGGACCAGTTTCTAGAAACAAACACTTTGCTTCCGGATCTGAGATAGGAGGTATTTCCACGTGTTTTGGGTGTCCTATGAAGATGCATTTATCCGCTTTGGGTTTGAGCTTATCAGGCTGAAACTTTTTCACATAAGCGTCGCAACCCCAAACTTTTAAGAAACGACAACTTAGGTTTCTCCAAACCACAGTTCATACGGTCTCATCTCTACGGAACTATGTGGTGCCCTATTTAAAGTGAATGTGGATGTGTCTAATGCCTAACCCAAAAACGATAGTGGTAATTCGATAAGAGACATCATTGTATGCACCATATCCAATAGGGTACGGCTATGACATTCAGACACACCATCACACTATGGTGTTCCACGTGGCATGAGTTGTGAAACAATTCTCACATTGTCTTAGATGTTTACCAAACTCGCAACTCAGATATATGTTTACCTCCACGGTCACATCATAGACATATTATCCTCTTTTCATGATGATCTTCGACTTCACTATGAAATTGCTTGAACTTTTCAATATTTCGGACTTGTGATTCATCAAGCAAATACTCCTGTATCTACTCAAATCATCAGTGAAGTAAGAACATAACGATATCCACTGCGTGCCTCAGCACTCATTGGACTGCATACATCAAAATGTATCATTTCCAGCAAGTCACTTGCTCGTTCCATCTCACTGAAAATGAAGCCTTCAGTCATCTTGCCCATGTGGGATGATTTGCATGTCTCAAGTGATTCAAAATCAAGCGAGTCGAAACGATCCATTTGCATGGAGTTTCTTCATGCGTTTATACCAATAGGCATGGTTCGCATGTCTCAAACGATTCAAAAATGAGTGAGTCCAAATATCTATCGACATGGAGCTTCTTCATGCGTTTTATCCCAATATGACTCAAGTGGTAGTGCCACAAGTAAGTGGTACTATCATTACTACTTTGTATCTTTTGGCAACAAATATTATGAACATGTGTAATACTACGATCAAGATACAATAAACTATTCATATTAGGTGCATGACCATTGAAGGTATTATTAAAGTAAACAAAATAACCATTATTCTCTTTAAATGAATAACCGTATTGCAATAAACACAATCCAATCATGTTCATGCTCAACGCAAACACCAAACAACATTTAGGTTCAACACTAATCTTGAAAGTAGAGGGAGCGTGCGATGGTGATCACATCAACCTTGGAAACACTTCCAACACACATCGTGACCTCGCCTTTAGCTAGTCTCCGTTTATTCCGTAGCTTTTATTTCGAGTTACTAACACTTAGCAACCGAACAGGTATCTAGTACCCCCGTGCTACTAGGAGTACTAGTAAGGTACACATCAATATCATGTATATCCAATATACTTTTGTCGACTTTGCCAGCCTTCTCATCTACCAAGTATCTAGGGTAGTTCTGCTCCAGTGACCGTTCCCCTCATATTAGAAGCACTTAGTCTCGGGTTTGGGTTAAACCTTGGGTTTCTTTACTAGAGCGGCAACAGGTTCTCCATTCATGAAGTATCCCTTCTTTCCATTGCCATTCTTAAAACTAGTGGTTTTACTAACCATCAACAATTGATGCTCCTGCTTGATTTCTACCTTCGCGGTGTTAAACATTGCGAATAACTCAAGGATCATCATCTCTATCCCTGACATGTTAGTTCATCACGAAGCTCAGTAGCTTGGTGGCAGTGACTTTGGAGAACTATGTCAATCACTATATTATCTGGAAGGTCAACTCCCACTTGATTCAAGCGATTGTAGTACCTAGACAATCTGAGCACATGCTCAATGATTGAGCTTTTCTCCCTTAACTTCGTAGTCTAAGAATCTTGTCGGAGGTCTCATACCTCTCAACGCGGGCACGAGCCTGAAATTCCAATCTTAGCTGTTGGAACATCTCATATGTTCCATGACGTTCAAAACGTCTTCGACGCCTCAATTCTAAGCCATTAAGCATTACACACTAAACTATCACATAGTCATAAAAAACGTGTATGTCAGATGTTCACAACATCCATAGACGACGCTCGGGGTTCAGCACACCTAGCGGTGCATTAAGGACATAAGCCTTGTGTGCAGCAATGAGGACAATCCTCAGTTTATGGACCCAGTCCGCATAATTGCTACTATCATCTTTCAACTAAGTCTTCTCTAGGAACATATCAAAAATAGTAGAGATACAACGCAAGCTACAACATAATTTGCAAAGACATTTTGACTATGTTCATGATAACGAGTTCAATTAATCATATAACTTAAGAACTCCCACTAAAATTTATATCTCTCTAGTCATTCGAGTGGTACAAGATCCAAATTCACCAACTCAAGTCTGATCATCACGTGAGTTGAGTTTTGCTTCAATGGTGACAATATCCATGTTGATCATATCCACTATATGACTCACGCTCGACCTTTCGGTCTCTTGTGTTCCGGGGCAATGTCTGTACATACTAGGCTCGTCAAGTTTAACCTGAGTGTCCCCCGTGTGCAACTGTTTTGCAACCGTTGTATGTGAATGTAGAGTCTATCACACCCGATCATCATGTGGTGTCTCGAAATGACGAACTGTCGCAACGGTGCACAGTCGGGGATAACCTAATTTTATTTTGAAATTTTAATGAGGGTCACCTTATAATGCTACTGTCGTCCTAAGCAAAATAAGGTGCATAAAAGGATTAACATCACATGCAAACCATAAGTGACATGATATGACCATGAACTTGTGCTTCTTGATCTCCATCGCCAAAGCACCGTCATGATCTCCATCGTCACCGACGCAACACCATGATCTCCATCATTGTGCAACCATCGAGGTTGGCGCGCTAACTATGCTGTTACTACTAAAGCTACTACTAGCGATAAAGCAAAGCATCACCAAGTGCAAAATAATTAAAGACAACCCTATGGCTCCTGCCGTTTGCCGTAGCATCAACGTGCAATTAGATATTTAACTATTGCAACATGATCATCTCATACATCCAATATATCATATCATGTATTTGTCCATATCACATCACATGCATACCCTGTGAAAACAAGTTAGACGTCCTCTATTTTTTTGTTGCATGTTTTTACGTGGCTGCTATGGGTATCTAGTATGATCGCATCTTACTTACGCAAAACCAGAACGGTGATATGCAAGTTGCTATTTCACCTTCTCCAAGGACCGCCTCGGTCAAATCCGATTCAACTAAAGTTGGAAAAACAGACACTTGCCAGTTATCTTTATGCAACAATCTGCAAGTTAGTCGATGAAACCGGTCCCTCGTAAGCGTACGAGTAATGTTGGTCCGGGCCGCTTGATCCAACAATACCATCGAATCAAGAAAAGGCTAAGGAGGGCAGCAATCTGAATATCAATGCCCACAAACTCCTTTGTGTTCTACTCGAGATGTCATCTACACATAGACCTAGCTCATGATGCCACTGTTGGGGAACGTCGCATGGGAAACAAAAAATTCCTACGCACACGCAAGACCTATCCATGGTGATGATCATATACGAGAGGAGAGAGTGCATCTGCATACCCTTGTAGATCACTAAGAGGAAGCGTATATAATGCGATCGATGTAGTGGAACATCTTCGTGATCCAAATCGCAACCCGTCCCGTGATCTCAACACGATCCGTCCCGCGATCCCATCACGATCCATCCCGATCTAGTGTCGAACAGACGACACCTCCGCGTTCAGCACACATATAGCTCGATGACAATCTCCTCCTTCTTGATCCAACAAGAGAGACGAAGAGGTAGCTGAATTCTTCAACAGCACAACGATATGGCGGCGATGATGGTGGTGCTACTTCGACAGGGCTTCGCCGTACCGTATAGAACTAGCTACGGGGTGTCACGAAGTGGTGGAGGAGAGAGGGCTACGTCTTGGCTTGAGGTGCAAAAAGCCTCTCTCACCTCCAATATATATAGGAGGGAGGGGAGGGGTGGAGCCCTAGGGTTCGGACGAACCAAGAGGAGGAGGAGGAGTCCTCCTCCACTACAACTTGGAAGGAGGAGTCCTCCTTCCCTAATTCGGTTTTTCCCACTCTCCTTTCCTTTTCCCCCTTTGGACGAAATAGGCCTCGTTTGGGATGGCCACTGATACGTCTCCGTCGTATCTACTTTTCCAAACTCTTTTGCCCTTGTTTTGGACTCTAACTTGCATGATTTGAATGGAACTAACCCGGACTGACGCTGTTTTCAGCAGAATTGCCATGGTGTTGTTTTTGTGCAGAAATGGAAGTTCTCGGAACGTCCTGAAAATTGACGGAGAATTTTTCTGGAAAATATGAAAAATACCTGCGCAAAGATCCACTAGAGGGGGTGGGACAATGGGCCACAAGCCCTGTTGCCGCGACAACCATGCTTGTGGGGCCCACGTGGCTCTGCCGCCCCCAATCTCAACTCTATAAATTCACTTTCGCCCAGAAAAAATCAGAAGAGAAGATTTCGTCGCGTTTGCGATACGGAGGCGCCGCCACATCCTGTTCTTCATGTGGAGGACATATCTGGAGTTCGTTTTGGGTTCCGGAGAGGAGAAATCGTCGCCATCGTCATCAACAACCTTCTTCCCTCTCCAATTCCATGAAGCTCTTCATCATTCGTGAGTAATCTATTCGTAGGCTCGCTGGGCGGTGATGAGTAGGATGAGATCTATCATGTAATCGAGTTAGTTTTGACGGGGATTGACCCCTAGTATCCACTATGTTCTGAGATTGATGTTGCTACTACTTTGCCATGCTTAATGCTTGTCACTAGGGCCCGAGTGCCATGATTTCAGATCTGAAATTATTATGTTGTCACCAATATATGTGTGTTTTAGATCCGATCTTGCAAGTTGTAGTTACCTACTATGTGTTATGACCCGGCAACCCCGGAGTGACAATAACTGGAACCACTCCCGGTGATGATCATAGTTTGAGGGGTTCATGTGTTCACCAAGGGCTAATGCATTGTTTCGGTTCTTTATTAAAAGGAGAACTTCTAGCGCCATTGATACGACAGTTAGGAATAGTCTGCCGTCAACAGATCGTTTCTGACACCGTTGTTATCATACTACTTTGCTCCTGACTCTTTGCATGCAGATATTAATCTTTCAGGTGTGGTTGAATCTGACACATTCAGCTGCTAATACTCGAGAGTATCCTCTCACCTCCTTTTGGCTTATCAACAAATTGGGTCGAATACTCTACCCTCGAAAACTGCTGCGATCCCATGCGCTGGTGGGCCGTCAACACCATTCTTCTAGTTTCGTAGCCGGGGAGTGCTAGCAGCATTCTTCTGGTGCCGTTGTAGGGGAAGTTCTGTTGTCACACGGAATCAACATTTTTCTAGCGCCGTTGCCAGGGAGGTAATTTCTATATTCTCTGAGTCACTTGGGATTTATATCTGCTGATCACTATGAAGAATCTGAAGGATCCGAAAACCAAAGTCTTGCCCTCAACTACGAGGGGAGGTAAGGAACTGCCATCTAGCTCTGCACTTGATTCACCTTTAGTTATGAGTAAGTTTGCGACATCACCTCCTGCTAGAAATCTTGATATGTCGCCTGTGCTGGTATTCCTTGATGCTCATATTCCTAGAGTTACTGCCATTGCTCGTGATGCTTCTGAAACTACCGATACTATTGAGATAGAACCTGCTTTTGCTCCTGCTAGATCTAGCTCTCCTAGTTATGAATTGCCTAATATACCTGAGGGTTACGTTATGGAGGGAGAGATAGCTGAGGATTTTCTTGCCTGTAAGGATGCCTATGACGCTGAGAAATTACTTCTCAAGTGGAAGGAAAAATCTCTGAAAGCTAGGATGAAATACGACCCAAAGTTTGCCACTTCACCTATCTTTATCACCGATAAGGATTATGAACTCTCTGTCGATCCTGAGATAATCTCTCTAGTCGAATCTGATCCTTTTCACGGTTATGAGTCTGAGACGGTCGTAGCCCATCTTACCAACGTACACGATATAGCCACCCTTTTCACTAGTGAGGAGAAGATCCGCCACTACTATATCCTTAAGCTGTTTCCTTTCTCTCTAAAGGATGACACTAAAGCTTGGTTCGCTTCTCTTGCTCCTGGATGTGTGAGTAGTCCCCAGGATATGATCTATTACTTCTGTGAGAAATATTTCCCTGCCCATAAGAAGCAAGCTGCCTTGCAGGAAATATACAACTTTGCTCAACTCAAAGAAGAGTGTCTCCCACAAGCTTGGGGGAGGCTCATCCAGCTACAAAATGCTTTGCCTGATCACCCTCTTAAGAAGAACGAGATACTTGATATCTTCTATAACGGACTTACCGATGCTTCTAGGGACCACCTAAATAGTTGTGTCGGTTGTGTTTTTAGGGAACGAATTGTAGAACAAGCTGAGACTCTACTGAATAACATCTTGATCAACGATAATGCTTGGACTATTCCCGAACCACCTCCTAAGCCAACTCCGAAGAAAATAGGTATTGTATTCCTCAGTCCCGAAGATATGCAAGAAGCCAAGAAATCTATGCAAGAGAAAGGCATTAGATCTGAAGATGTCAAATATCTACCACCTATCGAAGAGATCCATGGTCTCGATACCCCGATATAGGTAGTCGAAGTAAATTTTCTACGTAGGTTTGATGAGAGTGATATTCCTTTTGATAAACCTGCTAGCCTATGCTTTGATGAATTTGACAACTTTGTTGCCAAACAACAGAGTTTCAATGATTATGTTAGCAGACATTTGGAACAAAGTACTCGTATGCTTAGCCATTTAAGTGCTTGTGTAGACAGAAATGTCAATGATCTGAAGCTTCTGAGTAAACATGCCTCTATGATTACTACTCAGGTAGAACAAGTACTTAAAGCTTAGAATGATGTGCTCAATGAATTAAATGACAACTCTGTCAAAGTCATTACTAGAGGAGGCAAAATGACTCAGGAACCTTTATATCCTGAAGGTCATCCTAAGCGAATTGATCAAGATTCTCAAGGAATTAATGCTGATACACCCAGTCATCCTAAGGAGAAGAAGAAGGATGATAGAAACCTGCATGTTTGTCCACCAAATACTGTCACACCTGAAGAACCAAATGATATTTCTGCGTCTGATGCAGAAACACAATCTGGTGATGAACATGAACCTGGTGACAATGTGGACAACGATGTTCATAATGATGCTCAACCTAGCAATGATAAGGATGTGGATATTGAACCTACGGTTAATCCTGATAACCCACTGTTGAGTAACGTGGCATAAATTTTAAATTTTCCTACGCATATTCAGATCTTCCTATGGAGAGACCAGCAACGAGAGAGGGGTAAGAGCATCTTCATACCTTTGAAGATCGCTAAGCGGAAGCGTTGCTAGAACGCGGTTGATGGAGTCGTACTCGCAGCGATTCCTATCTAGTGCCGAACTATGGCACCTCCGCGTTCAACACATGTGCAGCCCGGTGACGTCTCCCGTGCCTTGATCCAGCAAGGAGGAGGGAGAGGTTGGGGAAGAACTCCAGCAGCACGACGGCGTGGTGTCGATGGAGAGACGAGGTCTCCCGGTAGGGCTTCGCCAAGCACCGGCAGAGAGGAGGAGGAAGAAGGGCAGGGCTGCGCCGAGGGAGAGGTAAAAGTCTGATCTCCAATGGCCAAAAGTGCCCACTATATATAGGGGGAGGGAGGGGCTGCGCCCCCTTGAGGGTTTCCCTCTCCTGGGGGGGGGGGCAGCCCTAGATGGGGCTGGTGCGGCGGCCAAGGGGGGAAGGAGGGGTGTGGCGCAACCCTGGTGGGCCTTATGCCCACCTGGCTTAGGGTTTTCGCCCCCTTCCCTCTCCCCGGCGCATTGGGCTGAGTGGGGAGGCGCACCAGCCCACCTAGGGGCTGGTTCCCTCCCCCACTTGGCCCACCTTACCTCCCGGGGTCGTTGCCCCCCTTCGGTGGACCCCCGGGGCCACCTCCGATGGTCCCGGTACGTTACCGGTGATGCCCGAAACACTTCCGGTGTCCGAAACCATCCGTCCTATATATCAATCTTTACCTCCGGACCATTCCGGAGCTCCTTGTGACGTCCGGGATCTCATCCGGGACTCCGAACAACTTTCGGTAACTCCGTATAACAATTCCCTATAACCCTAGCGTCACCGAACCTTAAGTGTGTAGACCCTACGGGTTCGGGAGATAGGCAGACATGACCGAAACACCTCTCTAGCCAATAACCATCAGTGGGGTCTGGATACCCATGGTGGCTCCCACTTGCTCCACGATGATCTCATCGGATGAACCACGATGTCAAGGATTCAATAAATCCCGTATACGATTCCCTTTGTCTGTCGGTATAGAACTTGCCCGAGATTCGATCGTCGGTATCCTATACCTTGTTCAATCTCGTTACCGGTAAGTCTCTTTACTCGTTCCGTAGCACATCATTGTGTGACTAACTCCTTAGTCACATTGAGCTCATGATGATGTTCTACCGAGTGGGCCCAGAGATACCTCTCCGTCACACGGAGTGACAAATCCCGATCTCGATTCGTACCAACCCAACAGACACTTTCGGAGGTACCCGTAGTGCACCTTTATAGTCACCCAGTTACGTTGTGACGTTTGATACACCCAAAGCACTCCTACGGTATCCGGGAGTTGCACAATCTCACGGTCGAAGGAAAATATACTTGACATTAGAAAAGCTTTAGCATACGAACAATACGATCTAGTGCTATGCTTAGGATTGGGTCTTGTCCATCACATCATTCTCCCAATGATGTGATCCCGTTATCAATGACATCTAATGCCCATGATCAGGAAACCATAATCATCTATTGACTAACGAGCTAGCCAACTAGAGGCTTGCTAGGGACACATTGTGATCTATTTATTCACACATGGATTACTATTTCCTGTTAATACAATTATAGCATGAACAATCGACGATTATCATGAACAAGGAAATATGATAATAACCATTTTATTATTGCATCTAGGGCATATTTCCAACAGTCTCCCACTTGCACTAGAGTCAATAATCTAGTTACATTGTGATGTATCGAACACCCATAGCATTATGGTGTTGATCATGTTTTGCTCGTGGAAGAGGTTTAGTCAACGGGTCTGCAATATTCAGATCCGTGTGTACTTCACAAATAACTATCACTCCACTCTGGACATGGTCCTGGATGGAGTTGTAGCGGCGTTTGATGTGCTTCATCTTCCGGTGAAACCTGGGCTCCTTGGCTATGGCAATGGCCCCAGTGTTATCACAGAAGAGTGTCATTGGACCCGACGCGCTTGGAACCACTCCAAGGTCAGTGATGAGCTCCTTCATCCAAATTCCTTCGTGAGCTGCTTCTGAAGCAGCTATGTACTCCGCTTCACATGTAGATGCTGCCACAACTTCTTGCTTGCTGCTGCACCAGCTCACTGCCCCACCATTCAACACATATATGTATCCGGTCTGTGACTTAGAGTCATCCGGATCTGTGTCGAAGCTAGTGTCGACGTAACCCTTTACGACGAGCTCTTCGTCACCTCCATAAACGAGAAACATTTCCTTAGTCCTTTTCAGGTACTTAAGGATATTCTTGACCGCTGTCCAGTGTTCCATACTGGGATCACTTTGGTACCTCCCTACCAAGCTTATGGCAAGGTTTATATCAGGTCTGGTACACAACATGGCATACATTAGAGAGCCCACGGCTGATGCGTAGGGGACAGAACTCATCTTCTCTCTATCTGCTGTCGTGGTCGGCGACTAAGTGTTACTCAATCTCACACCTTGCAAAACTGGCAAGATTCAATATCTTGTCAAGGTATGTACTTTGCGAAATACCTATGAGGCGTCTTGATCTATCTCTATAGATCTTGATGCCTAATATGTATGAAGCTTCTCCAAGGTCCTTCATTGAATTTTTTTGTTCAAATAGGCCTTTATGCTCTCCATATCTCTATATTATTCCCCATCAATAATATGTCATCCACATAAAGTACGAGGAAAGCTACAGAGCTCCCACTCACTTTCTTGTACAGACAGGCTTCTCCGTAAACTTGTATGAACCCAAATGCTTTAAGCACCTCATTAGAGCGAATGTTCCAACTCCGAGATGCTTGCACCAGCCCATAGATGGAGCGCTGGAGCTTGCACACTTTGTTAGCACCCTTAGGGTCGACAAAACCTTCTGGTTGCATCATATACAACTCTTCCTTAAGGTTCCCGTTAAGGAATGTTGTTTTGATGTCCATTTGCCAAATTTCATAATCATAAAAGGCGGCAATTGCTAACATGATTCAGACTGATTTCAGCATTGCTACGGGAGAGAAAGTCTCTTCGTAGTCAACTCCTTGAATTTTTCGAAAACCCTTTGCGACAAGTCAAGCTTTGTAAACGGTTACATTACTGTTTGCATCAGTCTTCTTCTTGAAGATCCATTTATTTTCTATGGCTCGCCGGTCATCGGGCAAGTCCACCAAAGTCCATACTTTGTTCTCATACATGGATCCTATCTCAGATTTCATAGCCTCAAGCCATTTGTTGGAATCCGGGCTCGCCATTGCTTCTTCATAGTTCGAAGATTCACCGTTGTCTAACAACATGATTTCCATCACAGGGTTGCCGTACCACTCTCGTGCGGAGCATGCCCTTGTGGACCTTCGTGGTTCAGTAGTAACTTGATCCGAAGATTCATGATCATCATCATTAACTTCCTCTTCAGTTGGTGTAGGCGCCACATGAACAACTTCCCGCGCTGCGCTACTATCCTGTTCGAGAGGGGGTGTAATTACCTCATCAAGTTCTACCTTCCTCCCACTTACTTCTTTCGAGAGAAACTCTTTCTCTAGAAAGGATCCGTTCTTGGCAACAAAGGTCTTACCTTCGGATCTAAGATAGAAGGTATACCCAATAGTTTCCTTAGGGTATCCTATGAATACGCATTTCTCCGCTTTGGGTTCGAGCTTTTCTGGTTGAAGTTTCTTCACATAGGCATCGCAGCCCCAAACTTTAAGAAACGAAAACTTAGGTTTCTTGCCAAACCATAGTTCATACGGTGTCGTCTCAACGGATTTAGACGGTGCCCTATTTAAAGTGAATGCTGCAGTTTCTAATGCATATCCCCAAAATGATAGCGGTAAGTCGGTAAGAGAAATCATAGATCGTACCATATCTAATAAAGTGCGATCACGACGTTCAAACACTCCGTTGTGTTGCGGTGTGCCAGGCGGTGTCAGTTGTGAAACGATTCCACACTTCCTTAGGTGTGTGCCAAACTCGTGACTCAAATATTCTCCTCCACGATCAGATCGCAGACATTTAATTTTTCTGTCACGTTGATTCTCAACCTCACTCTGAAATTCCTTGAACTTTTCAAACGTCTCAGATTTGTGCTTCATTAAGTAGATATACCCATACCTACTCAAATCATCGGTGAGAATGAGAACATAACGACAGCCACCGCGAGCTTCAACATTCATTGGACCACACACATCAGTATGTATTATTTCCAATAAGTCGGTTGCTCTCTCCATTATTCCTGAGAATGGATTCTTAGTCATCTTGCCCATGAGGCACGGTTCGCATGTGTCAAATGATTCAAAGTCAAGAGACTCTAATAGTCCATCAGTATGGAGCTTCTTCATGCGCTTAACGCTGATATGACCAAGGCGGCAATGCCACAAGTATGTGGGACTATCATTATCAACTTTACATCTTTTGGTACTCACACTATGAATATGCGTAACATCACGATCGAGATTCATCAAGAATAAACCATTCACCAGCGGAGCATGACCATAAAACATATCACTCATATAAATAGAACAACTATTATTCTCTGACTTAAATGAGTAGCCGTCTCGCATTAAGCAAGACCCTGATACAATATTCATGCTCAAAGCTGGTACTAAATAACAATTATTAAGGTTTAAAACTAATCCCGATGGTAGATGTAGAGGTAGCGTGTCTTCGGCGATCACATCGACCTTTGAACCTTTCCCGACGCGCATCGTCACCTCGTCCTTGGCCAGTCTCCGCTTATTCCGCAGTTCCTGCTTTGAGTTGCAAATGTGAGCAACAACACCGGTATCAAATACCCAGGAGCTACTACGAGCGGTGGTAAGGTACACATCAATAACATGTATATCACATATACCTTTAACGTTGCCGGCCTTCTTGTTCGCTAAGTATTTGGGGCAGTTCCGCTTCCAGTGACCCTTTCCCTTGCAATAGAAGCACTCAGTCTCAGGCTTGGGTCCATTCTTTTTCTTCTTCCCAGCATCTGGCTTACCGGGCGCGGCAACAACTTTGCCGTCTTTCTTGAAGTTCTTCTTACCCTTGCCTTTCTTGAAACTAGTGGTCTTGTTGACCATCAACACTTGATGCTCTTTCTTGATTTCTACTTCTGCAGACTTGAGCATCGAGTACAACTAGGTAATGGTCTTTTCCATCCCTTGCATGTTGTAGTTAAGGACAAAGCATTTGTAGCTTGGTGGGAGAGACTGGAGGATTCTGTCAATTATAGCATCATCTGGAAGTTCGACTCCAAGTTAAGTCAGACGACCGTGTAACCCAGACATTTTGAGTATGTGCTCACTGACAGAACTGTTCTCCTCCATCTTACAGCTAAAGAACTTGTCGGATACTTCATATCTCTCGACACGGGCATGAGCTTGAAAAACTAGCTTCAACTCCTGGAACATCTCATATGCCCCGTGTTGCTCAAAACGCCTTTGGAGCCCCGTTTCTAAACTGTATAACATGCCACACCTAACCAGAGAGTAGTCATCACTCCGCGTTTGCCAAACGTTCAGAATGTCCCGGGCTGCTGCGGGAGCGGGAGGGTCACCTAGCGGCGCATCAAGGACATAAGCCTTTTTAGCTGCTTCAAGGATGAGCTTCAAGTTGCGAACCCAGTCCACATAGTTGCTACCATCATCTTTCAGCTTGTTTTTCTCTAGGAATGCGTTGAAATTGAGGTTGACGTTGGCCATCTACAATATTTATAAAGACAACTTTTAGACTAAGTTCATGACAATTAAGTTCATTTAATCAAATTAAGTATGAACTCCCACTTAAATCGACATCCCTCTAGTCATCTAAGTGATACATGATCCATGTTGACTAACCCGTGTCCGATCATCACGTGAGACGGACTAGTCACCATGGTGAGCAACTTCATGCTGATCGTATTCAACCATACAACTCATGTTTGACCTTTCAGTCTCTTGTATTCGAGGTCATGTCTGTACATGCTAAGCTCGTCGAGTCAACCTAGGTGTTTCGCGTGTGTAATTCTGGCTTACACCCGTTGTATGCGAACGTTAGAATCTATCACACCCGATCATCACATGGTGCTTCGAGACAACGAACCTTCGCAACGGCGCACACTTAGGGGAATACGTTCTTGAAATTTTTAAGAGGGATCATCTTATTATGCTACTGTAGTTCTAAGCAATAAGATGTAAAACATGATAAACATCACAATGCAATCATATAGTGACATGATATGGCCATTATCATCTTTGCTCTTTCGATCTCCATCTTCAGGCATCACATGATCATCATCGTCACCGGCGTGACACCATGATCTCCATCATCGTGTCTCCGCGAAGTCGTCACGCCAACTACCACTATCACTACTACTATAGCTAACCGTTAGCAATGAAGCAAAAGTAGTAAGCACATGGCGTTGCATCTCATACAATAAATTAAGACAACTCCTATGGCTCCTGCCGGTTGTCATACTCATCGACATGCAAGTCGTGAAACCTATTACAATAACATGATCATCTCATACATCATACATGCAACATCACAACTTTGGCCATATCACATCGCATGTCAAACCCTGCAAAAACAAGTTAGACGTCCTCTAATTGTTGTTGCAAGTTTTACGTGGATGATTTGGGTTTCTAGCAAGAACGCCTTCTTACCTACGTGACAGCCAGAACGATGATATGCCAAAGCTATTTACCCTTCATAAGGACCCTTTTCATCAAATCCAATCCGACTAGAGTAGGAGAGACAGACACCCGCTAGCCACCTTTATGCACGGTGTGCATGTCTGTCGGTGGAACCAGTCTCACGTAAGCGTACGTGTAAAGTCGGTCCGGGCCGCTTCATCCCACAATACCGCTGGAAAAGAATAAGACTAGTAGCGGAAAGCAAATTGACAAATCATCGCCCACAACTTTTGTGTTCTACTCGTGCATAGAATCTACGCATAGAAAACCTGGCACGGATGCCACTGTTGAGTAACGTGGCATAAATTCAAAAATTTCCTACGCATATTCAGATCTTCCTATGGAGAGACCAGCAACGAGAGAGGGGGTAAGAGCATCTTCATACGTTTGAAGATCGCTAAGCGGAAGCGTTGCTAGAACGCGGTTGATGGAGTCGTACTCGCAGCGATTCCGATCTAGTGCCGAACTACGACACCTCCGCGTTCAACACACGTGCAGCCCGGTGGCGTCTCCTGCGCCTTGATCCAGCAAGGAGGAGGGAGAGGTTGGGGAAGAACTCCAGCAGCACGACGGCGTGGTGTCGATGGAGAGACGAGGTCTCCCGGCAGGGCTTCGCCAAGCACCGGCAGAGAGGAGGAGGAAGAAGGGCAGGGCTGCGTCGAGGGAGAGGCAAAAGTCTGATCTCCAATGGCCAAAAGTGCCCCCTATATATAGGGGGAGGGAGGGGCTGCGCCCGCTTGAGGGTTTCCCTCTCCTGGGAGGGGGGGGGGGGGGGCAGCCCTAGATGGGGCTGGTGCGGCGGCCAAGGGGGGAAGGAGGGGTGTGGCGCACCCCTGGTGGGCCTTAGGCCCACCTGGCTTAGGGTTTGCCCCCCCCTTCCCTCTCCCCTGCGCATTGGGCTGAGTGGGAGGCGCACCAGCCCACCTAGGGCTGGTTCCCTCCCCCACTTGGCCCACCTTACCTCCCGGGGTCGTTGCCCCCCTTCCTTGGACCCCCCGGGCCACCTCCGGTGGTCCCGGTGGTCCCGATACGTTACCGGTGATGCCCGAAACACTTCCGGTGTCCGAAACCATCCGTCCTATATATCAATATTTACCTACGGACCATTCCGGAGCTCCTCATGACGTCCGGGATCTCATCCGGGATTCCGAACTACTTTCGGTAACCTCGTATAACAATTCCCTATAACCCTAGCGCCACTGAACCTTAAGTGTGTAGACCCTACGGGTTCGGGAGACAGGCAGACATGACCGAGACACCTCTCTGGCCAATAACCATCAGCGGGGTCTGGATACCCATGGTGGCTCCCACTTGCTCCACGATGATCTCATCAGATGAACCACGATGTCAAGGATTCAATCAATCCCGTATACGATTCCCTTTGTCTGTCGGTATAGAACTTACCCGAGATTCGATCGTCGGTATACCTATATGTTAGAGCATATATCTCCATATGTGGTTTTGGTAATTGAAGACAATTCCTATGGACTAATGGTTGCCTTAAGTTATATTTATAGGATTTGTCCATAGGCACTTCTTGAAGTCCATCTGTTGGGTTCAAGGAGTTTATATGATGACCAAGGTGGTATTCAAGGTATTATCCAAAGAATGGTCATAGAGACACAAGGTTGATCAAGATCGTCAGACAAAGAGTAAATCAAGATGATCAACACACAAAGCGTACAAGATGTACCGAGAGGGATCAAGTGATCCCATGGTATGGTAAGCAGTGTCCAGTACGTATTTGTGTACTAACCCATGGTCTTTGTGAGAGTTCTATGTGGGGGTTAGGTGTGTTTCCATGGGCTTGCGTCTAGAGGAAGATCTCATACAACCCGTGAAGGATGACGTCAAGTGGTGATCATCATCAAGATTGCGGTGTGCAATTTCAAGAGGATCAACACGAATATATCGTGCTTGAAGCTTGCCGTCCATTGTGGTGGCAATGGACTTGTGAAGATATGCTGAAGAGTGGCTCACCCATAGTAAGTATGGGGGAGCAATCAACTAGTCTTCATCAAGCCAACGCAATCAAGAAAGGTGGTCCATCTTGAGGAAGCCAAGATCATCATCATCTAGATCAAGAGGACGAGGTGCAAGGTATAGGTTTGCCCTTGATAGGTTTTCTGTTTAGGATAGATTGATGTACTATCAAGGGGGGCTCTCCAGTGAGTAGCTTGATCGTATCGTTTGTTGAGAGCTCAAACCATTTGCATCCTTGCATCATACTTCTTGGTTCTTGTTTGGTGATTCTCTTTGTGAGTTTTAGAGCTTATGGTCATCTTCGTGACAAGCTCGAGTTCATCGAAAACGGAGTCCATATGCATCCACTATGATGTTTTCGATGTTGGAGTTTTTGCCGGTTCTTCATTCATAGAGGACTCACATCTCTATATCATTGGCATTTTCATATCTGCATGGTCTTAAGTTTCGATAGTTCTTGTCGTCCTGAATCCAACAAGCTTGGGTTTGCTCGATTCGGAGCTCGTTTGCGAAAGTTATGGTTGTTTCAGTGGCGAGCGGTAGTACCGCTGAACCTAGCGGTAGTATCGCTAGAGTTGGCGGTAGTACCGCTGGCCCTAGCGGTAGTACCGCTCCTGGTCAGCGGTAGTACCGCTCCAAGATTTTAGTACCATCATCTTTGCGGTAGTACTACGTCAGACATTTTTGTGAAGACTTTCTTGGCGGTGGTTGGCCCGGTAGTATCTTTGCGCTACCATGGGCTCAGCGGTAGTACCGCTGCAGCCAGCGGTAGTACCGCTGGAGGGTCAGCGGTAGTACTGCTGCAGCCAGCGGTAGTACCGCCGGAGGGTCAGCGGTAGTACCGCTGGGCTCGGGCTGTAAGTGGGGGTAACGGTCTGATTCCTCCCCCCACTATATAAAGGGGGTCTTCTTCCCCCTTGGTCTTATCTATCTGTTGAGCTCTTGTTCTACCTCCATTGTTGACATTCTTAGAGCTTGCTTACTCTCGATCCCTCCAATGGTTCTTGCTTGTTCTTGAGGGAAAAGAGAGAGGAGATCTAGATCCACATCTCCACCAATGACTTTCTCCTCTATGTGAGGGGAACCCCTTGGATCTAGATCTTGGAGTTCTTTGTGAGCTCCTTGTTCTTCCTCTCATATTTCTCCATAGCTTTCATTGTTGTGGAGGGATTTGAGTGTGAGGGACTTGACCACTTCGTGTGTTCTTGCCATGTGCATTGGTTGCATCGGTTTGAGTTCTCCACGGTGATACGTGGAAGTGAAGTTTGAGAAGCTTATTACCTTTGGTACTTAGTACCCTAGATATTGTTCTTCGTGGATGCTTTGGCGTCCTAGAAGCTTGGTGGTGTCTCAGAGCTCAATCATTGTGGTGTGAAGCTCCGGGCATGCGTCGGGGTCTCCAATTAGGTTGTGGAGATTGCCCCGAGCAATTTGTACGGGTACCGGTAACCGCCCCCAAGGGTTGCCACGTGTACGGGTTCGGTGACCGCCCCCAAGGTTTGCCATTTGTACGGGTTCAGTGACCGCCCTCAAGGGTCCCTTAGTGGAATCACGACATCTTGCATTGTGCGAGGGCGTGAGGAGATTACGGTGGCCTTAGTGGCATCTTCGGGAGCATTGTGCCTCCACATCGCTCCAACGGAGATTAGCATCCGCAAGGGTGTGAACTTCAGGATACATCATCGTCTCCGTGTACCTCGGTTATCTCTTACCCGAACCCTTTACTTATGCACTTTACTTTGTGATAGCCATATTGTCTCTTGTCATATATCTTGCTATCACTTAGTTGTTTATCTTGCTTAGCATAAGTTGTTGGTGCACATAGGTGAGCCTAGTTGTTTGAGGTTTTGTGCTTGACATATTAAACGTTAGTTTGTTTCCGCATTTGTTCAAGCCTAAACCTTAATTATTTTAAAGCGCCTATTCACCCCCCCTTAGGCGACATCCACGTCCTTTCACTATACCTTATTCAATCTCGTTACCGGTAAGTCTCTTTACTCGTTCCGTAGCACGTCATCGTGTGACTAACTCCTTAGTCACATTGAGCTCATGATGATGTTCTACCGAGTGGGCCCAGAGATACCTCTCCGTCACACAGAGTGACAAATCCTGATCTCGATTCGTACCAACCCAACAGACACTTTCGGAGGTACCTGTAGTGCACCTTTATAGTCACCCAGTTGCGTTGTGACGTTTGATACACCCAAAGCACTCCTACGGTATCCGGGAGTTGCACAATTTCACGGTCGAAGGAAAAGATACTTGACATTAGAAAAGCTTTAGCATACGAACAATACGATCTAGTGCTATGCTTAGGATTGGGTCTTGTCCATCACATCATTCTCCCAATGATGTGATCCCGTTATCAATGACATCTAATGCCCATGATCTGGAAACCATGATCATCTATTGACTAACGAGCTAGCCAACTAGAGGCTTAATAGGGACACATTGTGATCTATTTATTCACACATGTATTACTGTTTCCTGTTAATACAATTATAGCATGAACAATAGACGATTATCATGAAGAAGGAAATATGATAATAACCATTTTATTATTGCCTCTAGGGCATATTTCCAACACCCACAACCTAAGAGATACGATAAGAATAACTTCACTGCTAGGAAGCATGGTAAAGAAAGAGAGCCATGGGTTCGAAGGCCCATGCCCTTTCCTCCTAAGCCATCCAAGAAAAAGGATGACGAGGATTTTGAGCGCTTCATTGAAATGATAAGACCCGTCTTTCTGCAGATGCGGTTAGTTGATATGCTCAAAACGTCTCTGTATGCCAAGTACATGAAAGATATCGTGACCAATAAACGGAAGATACCAGATCTTGAGATCTCCACCATGCTTGCCAATTACACTTTCAAAGGTGGAACTCCTAAGAAACTTGGTGATCCCGGAGTGCCCACTATACCTTGGTCCATTAAAGGAAATTACGTAAGAACTGCCTTATGTGACCTTGGAGCCGGAGTTAGTGTTATGCTGCTCTCTCTTTATCGTAGACTTGAACTGGATAAGTTGACACCCACTGAAATCTCTCTGCAAATGGCTGACAAATCAACTGCTTTCCCTGTTGGCATTTGCGAGGATGTGCCTGTTGTGGTTGCTAACACCACTATCTTAACAGACTTTGTTATCTTGGATATTCCCGAGGACGATGCCATGGCGGTCATCCTCTGAAGACCCTTTTTAAACACTTCAGGGGCTGTTATAGATTGCAACAAAGGCAATGTCACTTTCCACGTCAACGGTAATGAGCATACCGTGCACTTTCCGAAGAAACGATATCAAGTACATTGCATAAATGCTATCGAAAAAACTTCATCGATTCTCATTCGGAGCTTTGAATGCCCTATTCCTCGTGTCAAGATGAAGTATGATTTTCTTGTTGGGGAGATTCACATCCCCATCGAGATGACTTAGTGGCTATTCTAAAATTCTCAGTTCTCTCTTGCGATTCGAGAAAGTTTTGTCATAAGGATTTGATCAACCCCATTGACGGATTTCTTCCGATGACCATGAAATGGATGAATCAAAGAGTCATATGCTTCTGTTTTAAGCTTTCATTTTCTTTTGCTTAGAAGAAAAATGATAGGTTTAGTTTAGTTTTTCCCTGTTTTCTGTTTTAGCGTCCCCGAGAAAAATACCTCTAAAATAAAAGTTCTCCGATGGTCCTAAAAATCTAGTATGATTTTTTCTGGAATATTTGAAAAATACTGGGACAGAGAGCTGGCCTGGGGGCCACCCCAGTGGGCCACAAGCCTTGTCACCGCGGGCTACCCCCCTGGCCGCGGGGAGCAAGCTTGTGGGGCCCGCAGGGGCCCCCTTCACTCATTCCAGCTCCCATCCTCTTCTTCTTCCTCGAGAAAAAATTGTTTCGCAGCTCAAACCCGTGTTCTTGCTCATTTGGCTGTAATTTTCGATCTCCTTGCTCAAATCATCATTCTCCGAACCGTTTTGGGGAAATTGCCCCTTGGTAAGTGACTCCTCCATTGGTCCAATTAGTTTTTGCTCTAGTGCTTTATCCTTCGCGTATTCTTGCTACCTTGGTGACCCTGTTCTTGAGCTTGAAATGTTGATTTTAGCTGGTCCCAAGTAGTTTTAGCGCGTGATACGGTCTCTAGGCACTAGTAGGAGTAGTTGCTACAGGGTGTGGTTGGTCTTTATTCACTTTTCTCTTGAACTTCAAAATTTTTAGCAAAGAGAAATTATGTTCAGGAGGAAGTTTCATGGTGGTTCCTCAAGTAAGAAGGGTCCCCGTCTTTCTTTTCGGGAGCCCGATCCTTATCAACTAAGGGACGCACCGGTACAACCATGTGAATGGCCTTCCAATGAGTTCATGATCGAAGCAGGCTTCAAGAATGAGTTTGATACACTTGTCCGCAATGCCGGGTTAGAAGAATTCCTCTCAGATAAATGTGAACAGTATGCTATGCTCACTGCCTCTTTCGTGCGTAGATTTAAATTTTCAGTTGGCCGTGACTCATCCATACTGTTTGACTTGTATGATAAATCCTATGCCCTGGATTTGGAGGACTTCAATAGGATTTGCAAAATACCCGATGGGGGCAATCTTAAAGATCCTGCTAAATCTTCGGTTAGAGATTTTTTCTCTAGTATATCTGTTGGAGAAACTAGAGACATCACGCAAGCTACCATAGGAAGCATTCATTTCCCTCCCTTGAACTACTTTGCCCTCTTCATAGGTAGATGCATTAACGGTAAGGTTGAACATTGTCACTTATGCGCTTCCGACCTTAGTATCCTTAAGAGCGCGGTTACGGGTGACAAAATCTTCAACATGGGAGCTATTATAGCAAGGAGGCTAAATAAAAACGCTATTGAGGGAGATTTCTTTGGCGGCATCTATGCCACTCGCATAGCAAATTTTCTTGGAGTACCCATCCGCGCAGGAGATCCCCCGCTCCATACAGCTTTCCTTGACCGCGTCGCTTTGACACGCTACCAGTTTCTTGAGAGGGATGATGAATCCCTCCTATACCGATTGATACTTAACCGGCAGCGTGTTTTCCATATTACCCTTCCCGCTCCTGCTTTCTTTGACTTATAGGTTAAACGGAGATACTACATAACCATAGGAGAGGCAGAGGAGTATGAGAGGGAGGCGACGACTGCTCGTCTCTGTGAGGCAGCTATTCAGGTAGTGGCCGTAGCGCTCCCGTACCCCGATTATGATTTTGGACTTCGCCAGGACCGTCCTTGGGAGTAGACCAAGCTAGGCCAAAAGCTTAAGCTTGGGGGAGTACGTGTTCGCACCAACTTTACATTCATGCTTATGCTTTCACTTTGTTAGTCGGTGTTTACACTTTGCCACTGTATGATCCATGCTAGTTTATCTTCGTTTTCTTGTTTTCTTGTTTTGTGTCCTTTTGAGAAAACCCAAAAATATTTTCCTTTCTTCTTTTGCTTGTTGGGAGCTTTCCCGTGTAAATAGTTTTCTTTTTCTTTGGGTCAAGGTAGAAGATATTGGTTACAATGTTTAGTAGCTCTTGCATGCATACCTGTTTAGCTTTCAAAGAACCATATTACTTTGTCTTCTCCTTTGTGTTTGCCTGCAGATTCAGCTTAGTCCAATGCACGAGCACACTTATTATTGTTCACATCGTTCGATCGTGCAAGTGAAAGGCAATAATGATGATACATGATGAAGTGACTGAGACTGGAAAAGCTGGTATGAACTCTATCTATTTTGTTTTTGTAAATATGACTAGCTTGTCGTCCCAGATTCAGATTTGTTGTGAGAGAACCATGTTTGCAATGACAACTTAGAGATCATAGTTTCTGATGCCATGCTGATTTAGCTAGGAGCTTATAATGGTTTGTCTTGAATGCCAACATAGATTTTGAGATGACTATGATGTAGTATGATAGGATGGTATTCTCCTTTGAATGTTTCAAGCGGCTTGACTTGGCGCATGTTCATGCATGTAGTTGAAACAAAATCAACATAGCCTCTATGATGTTCGTGTTCATGGTGATTTATATCGTGTTCATGCTTGCACTCCATGTTAGTCAAACTCATTGCATCTTGATGACCGTTGTCACTCTCTAGTTGGTCGCTTCCCAGTCTTTTGCTAGCCTTCACTTGTACTAAGCGGAATACTGCTTGTGCATCCACTTCCATAAACCCAAAAGTTTTTCCATGAGAGTCCACCATACCTACCTATGTGTGGTATTTACCTGCCGTTCCAAGTAAATTTGCATGTGCCATTCTCTAAACCTTCAAGAAATAATCTGTTTTGCATGCCCGAACCGCTCATGTGGTGACACGGGGCTATTGGTATCTTCCGTATTAGGTGTGTTATCCTCGACATGTGTTTATTCACTGTCATTCACGACAAAGGGGTCGGTAATTGGAATGCCCAGTTCCACGCTTAAATCGAAAACATAACTGTAATACAAGACTCCCCTGGATTGATGTTAGTATGGACGGTACCCGAGGATTCGGCTAGCCGTGGAGTGTGATTGATTGGTGGTGGGGGAGTGAAAACTTTACTTTTCTGTTTGGGAACCGCCTATAGCATGAGTAGCGTGGAAGATATTGAGAACTCTTGGTCATTGCATTGACAATGAAAGCATGCCACCCAAAATTATTATCTCTGTTTTCAAAGCTTGAGCTCTGGCACCTCTGCAAATCAATGCTTCCCTCTGCGAAGGGCCTATCTATTTATTTTCCTGTTGAGTCATCCTCTTCTTATATAAGCACCAATTAGAGAGCACCTTTGTCATTTTTATGCTTTGCTTTTGATTGATATTGAGTATGACCATGACTGGATCTTCGTTGCTGTGAATTACAATGTTTAGTTAGCCCTTGATCTTTGAAAGTGCTCTACATTATGTTTTGCGGTCTCAGAAAGAGCTAGCGAGGTACCACCTATTCATATTGCTTCATGCTTGTTTTCATTGTAGTGTTGGTATTTGAAACTCATTATTATTTGCTCGCTAGCTGATTATGCCTTGATATTAGTTTACCGTGAGACCTTTGTGTCACTTGCTTATGTGTTTAACTTGTGATCTTGCTGAAATTCTGGTTATGAGTTAGACATAGTAGCAACAACAAGATCAAACAGAGTTTGTCAAAGTTTTTCTTTGTCTTTCAGTTTGTCAACTGAATTGCTTGAGGACAAGCAAGGTTTTAAGCTTGGGGGAGTTGATACGTCTCCGTCGTATCTACCTTTCCAAACTCTTTTGCCCTTGTTTTAGACTCTAACTTGCATGATTTGAATGGAACTAACCCGGACTGACGTTGTTTTCAGCAGAATTGCCATGGTGTTGTTTTTGTGTAGAAATGAAAGTTCTTCGAACATCCTGAAAATTTACGGAGAATTTTTCTGGAAAATAGGAAAAATACCTGCGCAAAGATCCACCAGAGGGGGTGGGCCAGTGGGCCACAAGCCCTATTGCCGCGGCCACCCCTGGCTGCGGCAACCAAGCTTGTGGGGCCCACGTGGCTCTGCCGCCCCCAATCTCAGCTCTATAAATTCACTTTCGCCTAGAAAAAAATCAGAAGAGAAGATTTCATCGCATTTGCGATACGGAGGCGCCGCCACATCCCGTTCTTCATCTGGAGGACAGATCTGAAGTCCGTTTTGGGCTCCGGAGAGGAGAAATCGTCACCATCGTCATCAACAACCTTCTCCCCTCTCCAATTCCATGAAGCTCTTCATCTTTCGTGAGTAATCTATTCGTAGGCTCGCTGGGCGGTGATGAGTAGGATGAGATCGATCATCTAATCGAGTTAGTTTTGACGGGGATTGATCCCTATTATCCACTATGTTCCGAGATTGATGTTGCTACTACTTTGCCATGCTTAATGCTTGTCACTAGGGCCCGAGTGCCATGATTTCAGATCTAAAATTATTATGTTGTCACCAATATATGTGTGTTTTAGATCCGATCTTGCAAGTTGTAGTTACCTACTATGTGTTATGACCCGGCAACCCCGGAGTGACAATAACCGGAACCACTCCCGGTGATGATCATAGTTTGAGGAGTTCATGTGTTCACCAAGTGCTAATGTGTTGTTCCAGTTCTTTATTAAAAGGAGAACCTTAATATTCCGTAGTATCCTTTTGGACCCCGCTGCCACGGGAGGGATGGACAATAGGTGTCATGCAAGTTCTTTTCCCTAAGCACGTATGACGACACACGAAATGCATGCCTACGTCACATTGACGAATGGGAGCTAGCCACATATCTATCCTTGTTATAACTGTTGCATGATGAATATCATCCAAACAAATCACCGACCCATTGCCTACGAGTTTGTCCTACTGCTGCTGTTACTGCTGTTACTACTGTTGCTGCTATTGTCGCTTGCTACTTTTGCTAGTTGCTACTGCTGTCACTACTGCTGTTCCTTGCCACTGCTATTACACGTTACACTGATGCTACCTGCTACACTTTTGATACGTTGGTCATTGACGGGGACAGACAATTTCCGTCAACGGGAAACTTCTAGCGCCATTGATACGACAGTTAGGAATAGTGTGACGTCAACAGATCGTTTCTGACACCGTTGTTATCATACTACTTTGCTGCTGAATCTTTGCTTGCAGATACTAATCTTTCAGGTGTGGTTGAATCTGACACATTCAGCTGCTAATACTCGAGAGTATCCTCTCACCTCCTTTTGGCTTATCAACAAATTGGGTCGAATACTCTACCCTCAAAAACTGTTGCGATCCCACGCGTTGGTGGGCCGTCAACAACATTCTTCTAGTTTTGTAGCCGGGGAGTGCTAGCAGCATTCTTCTGGTGCCGTTGCAGGGGAGGTTCTGTTGTCACACGGAATTAGCCACCAGCCCACTGAGAGCTGGTGTGTCACCCTTGCGTGTCTTTGGTTCTCTCCTGGGTGGGTGGCCCCTCCTAGTGGAACTCCGGAACCCATTCATCACTCCTGGTACCTTATCGGTAATGCCCGAAAACCTTCCGAAAGCCAAATGGATACTTCCTATATATCAATCTTCGTCTACGGACCATTCCGGAAACCTTTGTGATGTCGGGATCTCATCCGGGAATCCAAACGACCTTCGGTTACCAACATCAGTAATTCAACTATACTGAAATGTCACTGAACCTTAAGTGTGCACACCGTGCGGGTTCGAGAACTATGTCGACATGACACGAGACACTCTCCGATCAATTACCAATAGCGGGACCTGGATGCCCATATTGGCTCCTACATATTCTAAGAAGATATTTATTAGTTGAACCTCTATGTCAAGGATTCACTTAATCCCATATGTTGTTCCCTTTGTCCATCGGTATGTTACTTGCCCGATATTCGATCATCTGTATCTCCATACCTAGTTCAATCTCGTCATCGGCAAGTCTCTTTACTCGTTCCGTAATACAAGATCCTGTGACTAACACCTTAGTCATATTGCTTGCAAGGCTTATTACGATGTTGTATTACCGAGTGGGCCCCGAGATACCTCTATGTCATACGGAGTGACAAATCCCAGTCTCGATTCATGTCAACCCAACACACACCTTCGGAGATACCCGTAGAGCACCTTTATAGTCACCCAGTTACATTGCGATCTTTGATGCACACAAGGTATTCCTACGGCGTCCGGGAGTTGCATGATCTCATGGTCCTAGGAACAGATACATTGACATGCAGAAAACAGTAGCAATAAACTGACACGATCATATGCTATGTTTATAGTTTGGGTCTTGTCCATCACATCATTCTCCTAATGATGTGATCCCGTTATCAAGTGACAACACTTGTCTATGGCCAAGAAACCTTGACCATCTTTGATCAACGAATTAGTCAACTAGAGGCTCACTAGGGATAGTGTGTTGTCTATGATCCACTCATGTATTTGAGTTGCCAATCAATACAATTCTAGCATGGATAATAAACGATTATCATGAATAAGGAAATATAATAACAACCAATTTATTATTGCCTCTAGGGCATATTTCCAACAAGTGGGACTGGCAGAGCTGAAAGCAGTTCAGTGGCTCGAGCAGTGTAGTGAGTATTACTAGTCATCCAATCCATGACCCAAGTGTTGATGTTTTTGGGGTCACCAGAAATGTGTAAAGTGACATTGAACTAAAGAATAATCTTTGTATTTCAATCACAGATATGTGTGCAGAATTGTAGTAGCCCTGCATCTTGAAGAACAGTAAGCACAAGTGTAAAACAAGGAATTTCTTCCATTTCTCCATGAAGAATATGTATGTGGTGGAAGATCTTCTTCTTCTCTTCAAGCACAAAAACATAGTAGTTGGGCTATGTGTTGGAAATATGCCCTAGAGGCAATAATAAAATGGTTATTGTCATATTTCCTTGTCCATGATAATCGTCTATTGTTCATGCTATAATTGTATTAACCGGAAACAGTAATACATGTGTGAATAAATAGATCATAATGTGTCCCTAGCAAGCCTCTAGTTGGCTAGCTCGTTGATTAATAGATGATCATGGTTTCCTTATCATGGACATTGAATGTCATTGATAAATGGATCACATCATTAGGAGAATGATGTGATGGACAAGACCCAATCCTAAGCATAGCACTAGATCATGTTGTTCGTATGCTAAAGCTTTTCTAATGTCAAGTATCTTTTCCTTCGACAGTGATATTGTGAAACTCTCGGATACCGTAGGAGTGCTTTGGGTGTATCAAACATCACAATGTAACTGGGTGACTATGAAGGTGCACTACGGGTATCTCTGAAAGTATCTGTTGGGTTTGTACGAATCGAGATTGGGATTTGTCACTCCGTGTGACGGAAAGGTATCTCTAGGCCCACTCGGTAGAACATCATCATAATGAGCTCAATGCGACTAAGGAGTTAGTCACGGGATGATGTGCTACGGAATGAGTAAAGAGACTTTCCGGTAACGAGATTGAACAAGGTATAGGGATACCGACGATCGAATCTTGGGCAAGTTCTATACCGACAGACAAAGGGAATTGTATACGGGATTGATTGAATCCTTGAAATCGTGGTTCATCCGATGAGATCATCGGGGAACATGTGGGAGCCACCATGGGTATCCAGACCTCGCTGATGGTTATTGGACGGAGAGGTGTCTCGGTCATGTCTACATGCCTCCCGAACCCGTAGGGTCTACACACTTAAGGTTCGATGACGCTAGGGTTATAGGGAATTGTTGTACGAGGTTACCGAAGGTTGTTTGGAGTCTCGGATGAGATCCCGGATGTCACCAGGAGATCCAGAATGGTCTGGAGGTAAAGATTGATATATAGGATGGATGGGTTTGGACGCCGAAAATATTTTGGGCACCACCCGCAAAGTGTCGGGACCACCGGAAGGGTTCCGGAGGTCCGCCGGGAGGGGCCACCAGCCCCAAAAGGTGACATGGGCCAAAAGGTGGAAGGGAACCAGCCCAAAGTGGGCTGGTGCGCCTCCCACCAGGGGCCCAAGGTGCAAGGGTGAGGGAAGGGGGCAAACCCTAAGTCAGGTGGGCCTTAGGCCCACCAGGGGGTGCGCCACCCCCTCCTCCCCTCGTGGCCGCCACCTCCTGGCGCCATCTAGGGCTGCCGCACCCCTTAGGGGTGGGAACCCTAAGGGGTGCGCCACCCTCCCCTTCCCCCTATATATAGTGGGGGTTTGGGCCATTGGAGACACGACAATTCTCTCTCTCGGCGCAGCCCTGCTTCCTCTCCCTCCTCCCCCACGGTGCATGGCGAAGCCCTGCCGGGAGACCTCGTAGCTCCATCGCCACCACGCCGTCGTGCTGCCAGAGTTCTTCCCCAACCTCTCCCTCCTCCTTGCTGGTTCAAGGTGTGGGAGACGTCATCGGGCTGCATGTGTGTTGAACGCGGAGGTGTCGTGGTTCGGCACTAGATCGGAATCACACCGCGATCTGAATCACAGCGAGTACGACTCCATCAACCGCGTTCTAGCAATGCTTCCGCTTAGCGATCTTCAAAGGTACGAACATGCTCTCACCCCTCTCTTGTTGCTGGTTTCTCCATAGGAAGATCGATGTATGGCGTAGGAAAATTTGAATTTTTGCTACGTTACCCAACAGTGGCATCCGAGCCAGGTTTTCTATGCGTAGATTCTTTGCACGAGTAGAAGACAAAGGTTGTGGGCGCTGATTTTATTAATTTCTTACCACTACTTGTCTTATTCCTTTCCGGCGATATTGTGGGTTGAAGCGGCCCGCACCGACATTACACGTACACTTACGTGAGACAGGTTCCACCGCCTAACATGCACATGGTGCATGAGGTGGCTAGCGGGTGTCTGTCTCTCCTACTCTAGTCGGATTGGATTTGATGAAAAGGGTCCTTATGAAGGGTAAATAGCTTTGGCATATCAACGTCGTGGTTGTCACGTAGGTAAGAAGGCGTTCTTGCTAGAAACCCAAATCAGCCACGTAAAACTTGCAACAAGAATTAGAGGACGTCTAACTTGTTTTTGCAGGGTATGGCATGTGATGTCATACGGCCAAAGGATGTGATGTAACATGTGTGATGTATGAGATGATCATGTTCTTGTAATAGGATTCACGACTTGCATGTCGATGAGTATGACAACCGATAGGAGCCATAGGAGTTGGCTTAATTTATTGTATGAGATGCAACGCAATGTGTTTACTACCTTTACTTCATTGCTAACGGTTAGTTGTAGTAGTAGTAGTAATAGTTGGCGTGACAACTTCACAAAGACACAATGATGGAGACAATGATGATGGAGATCATGGTGTCACGCGGGTGACGATGATGATAATGCGATGCCCGAAGATGGAGATCGAAGGAGCAAAGATGATAATGGCCATATCATGTCACTATATGATTGCATGTAATGTTTATCATGTTTTTCATCTTATTGCTTAGAACGACAGTAGCATAATAAGATGATCCCTCATAAAATTTTGAGAATGTATTCCCCTAAGTGTGCACCATTGCGAAGGATCGTTGTCTCGAAGCACCACGTGATGATCGGGTGTGATAGATTCTAACGTTCGCATACAACGGGTGTAAGCCAGATTTACACACGCGAAACACTTAGGTTGACTCGACGAGCCTAGCATGTACAGAAATGGCCTCGAATACGAGAGACCGAGAGGTCGAACATGAATTGTATGGTTGAATGCGATCAACATGGAGATGCTCACTATCGACGACTAGTTCGTCTCACGTGATGATCGGACACGGGTTAGTCGACATGGATCATGTAACACTTAGATGACTAGAGGGATGTCGATTTAAGTGGGAGTTCATACATAATTTGATTAGATGAACTTAATTATCATGAACTTAATCTAAAATTTGTCTTTACAAATATTGTACATCCAATGGCCAACGCACCTGTCAACCTCAATTTCAACGCATTCCTAGAGAAAAACAAGCTGAAATATGATGGTAGCAACTATGCGGACTGGGTCCGCAACTTGAAGCTCATCCTCATTGCATCCAAGAAGGCCTATGTCCTTGATGCGCTGCTAGGTGACCCTCCTGTTCCCGCGGCAGCCCAAGACGTTTAGAACGGTTGGCAAACGTGGAGTGATGACTACTCTCTGGTTAGGTGTGGCATGCTATATAGTTTAGAAACGGGGCTCCAAAGGCATTTTGAGCAACACGGAGCATATGAGATGTTCCAGGTGCTCAAACTAGTTTTTCAAGCTCATGCCCGCGTCGAGAGATATGAAGTCTGCGCCAAGTTCTTTAGCTGTAAGATGGAGGAGAACAGTTTTGCTAGTGAGCATAGACTCAGAATGTATGGGTTGCACGGTCGTCTGACTCAGCTTGGAGTCGAACTTCCGGATAACGCTGTAATTGACAGAATCCTCCAGTCTCTCCCACCAAGCTACAAGGGTTTTGTGCTGAACTACAACATGCAAGGGATGGAGAAGACCATTCCCGAGTTGTACTCGATGCTGAAATTTGCAGAAATAGAAATCAAAAAAGAGCATCAAGTGTTGATGGTCAATAAGACCGCCAGTTTCAAAAAGGGCAAGGGTAAGAGGAACTTCAAGAAAGACGACAAAGTTGTTGCCTCGCCCGGTAAGCCAGCTGCCGGGAAGAAGAAAAAGAATGGACCTGTAACGCCCCGGACACACCCGCCGGCGGTCGTTACTCCTGGCGAGATCTAGACTAGCCCCACATATCAATACTAGTCTTTTCTACGCACTTTGTCCTCACTCATGCGCACCCGGGATCAACTTCCCGGTCGGTCACCCATCCTAGAAGTACTCCAAGCCGAGCATGCTTAACCTGGGAGTTCTGTTCGAATGGGCTCTCGGAAAAGATAGAATTCCTTATTGATACGAGTAGTCTATCATCACTAATAAGCCAGGCTATCACATACACCACCACTCAGAGGAACCCACGTCCTCGTCGGGCCACAGGAGCGTTCCCTCTTGGCTCAAACGTCTGTGCCTCCAGTCCAGTACATGTGCCATGTCGTGTGCCACGACGGGTCACAAACGTCATGAATAACATGACCGCACACCTGTCTGCAAACATCCGTGTAACCGCGAGGGTCGGCTCTGATACCAAACTTGTAACGCCCCGGACACACCCGCCGACGATCGTTACTCCTCGCGAGATCTAGACTGGCCCCACATATCAATAGTAGTCTTTTCTACGCACTTTGTCATCACTCATGCGCACCCGAGATCAACTTCCCGGTCGGTCACCCATCCTAGAACTACTCCAAGCCGAGCACGCTTAACCTAGGAGTTCTGTTCGAATGGGCTCCCAGAAAAAAAGGAATTCCTTATTGATATGAGTATTCTATCATCCCTAATAAGCGAGGCTATCACATATGTGCACTTTGTCCTATAAGTCACTACTTGATATCCCACCTATGAATTCCCGAAATATCTGGTCATGCGATCTGGTACACGGATACAAGGAGTAATATTCACACAACTCCTATACTAACCCGTCCACTGTATCACATCCGTCAACACATTACCAGAAACTCGGACCTTCATCTACAATTGACCCTCGTGATCACAACGATACAAAGTATGGCAGTACTCCTGAACAATCTGCACCAGTACTGGGGACATCGGGGTTATCTTGCCACTACTAGTATTGAAGCAATTACGAACATCCTTCATTCTGAGATACTCAGAAATCTGAATGATGGCGATGTGCATAAGAATCCCGTGGAGCTCAACTCCCCGGAAGAAATCAAGGCAGAAAGGAGGCACCAAGACAGAACTCCGTCACATCGAAATCATATAGATTTCAAAAATACCCACGTGATCCTAATTTTTTTTTGAGCGAGAAGAGGAGTAGAATTAAGATTTCCTAAGTCGGGAACCTCACCAGAGCATGGAAGAGGAGAAAAAAGAATCCTACTCTCCGATATAACTAAGACTCAAAACATTTTCTAGACTCGATTCGGCCAAGTACGATCACACAAAGGCTCCTATGGTCGTAAGGCTCTGATGCATAGGGACCCGCCGGCACCCGCCGGCACCCGCGGAGTAATTTAATCAACCCCCGGGCCAGTGCTCCTCATGAGTGTCGGTCCCACCTGAGCGATGTCCGGCGCCCCCCTGGTCACCCAGGGTTTAGCGATCCCGGCGTCTAGCTCATCCGTCGTGTCCAGAGAATGAGATACGTGGCTCCTATCGGGATCGTCGACACGTCGGGTGGCCTTGCTGGATAGTTGGTATGAGAGCAGTACCGACCTAGGAGCCCCCTTGATTGATCGAACTTGGCCGAGTTGAGTCTAGTGAAAAACTGCTTTGAGTCTAGTTATATATCGGAGAGTAGGATTCTTTTTTCTCCTCTTCTATGCTCTGGTGAGCAATCTTGACGTAATATTTTAATTCTACTCCTCTTCTCACTCAATTTTTTAGGATCACGCGGATATTTTTGGAATCTATATGATGTCGATGTGACGGAGTTCTGTCTTGATGCCTCCTGTCTGACTCGATTTCTTTCGGTGAGTTGATCTCCAGGGGATTCTCGAGCACATCGCTATCATTCAGATTTCTTAGTATCTCAGAACGAAGGATGTACGTAATTCCTTCAATACTAGTAGTGGCGAGATAACCCCGATGTCCCCAGTACTGGTGCAGATTGTTCGGGAGTACTACCATACTTGGTATCATTGTGATCACGAGGGTCTGTAGTAGATGAAGGTCCGAGATTCTGGTTATGTGTTGACGGATGTGATACATTGGACGGGTTAGTATAGGAGTTGTGTGAATATTACTCCTTGTATCCGTGTACCAGATTGCATGACCAGATATTTCGGGAATTCTTAGGTGGGAATTCAAGTAGTTACTTATAGGACAATCTTCCAACAAATGCATGATGTTAGGTTAGGGTTCGACATCTAGTGGATTCGTTTGTTCACGGTCGTCTTACAGCGGTTCTCGTTGTGTCTTAAAGAGTCCTTGTAGCTTGCTACAACTCGGGGACGCTTCGTATGTCGTGTGCACTGCCTTGCACAGGATGGCTACTGTAAGGATCGAGCCCGTGCGATCCTGTCCACGAGAATATCGGACGAAATCTTTCTCATGAGTTTGTTCTGGCTAATTGCAAGCCGCATCCTTGTTTTGTTGGAATATGGTAATTCAAGTTGCTTCGATGTCAAGTGGTGATTTTAGATCTTTTCTAAGCAGTGTTCTCATATTCATATGAGAGTTCTAATCCTTTTGCTTAATCAATTGTCTTATCAATTCTTGTCAACCGGAGTTGTCATATCAATTCTTTTTCAACCGATGTGCTTCTCTTCAAGTGAAATTCAATCCTTTCCAATTTTGCAAGATCAATCTCTCATTTCTTCCGGAGTTCATCTCATCTGTCCCAAGTCGTCTTTGTTTTTCCCTGCCCTCCCGCCTTTTTCTTCAGTGATTGGATTTCATCCAAGTGCATTTCATTTCTTTATAGCTTCCGCTATCTTCTTCCGTTTTGTATCCGGTAATTCATTGTGAAGATTCTCAGGAGCTTCGTGTTCATCTTTATTCAGTCTTGTTATCTTTTCCGGTGAATTCAGTTCAAGCTATCTGTGTTCATCATATCCTTTTCATCCACTAAATTCTTTCCCATGTTGGAAATTCTTATCAACTCTTCTTGTGGTCATTTCTCGCTATTCTACCCGGGGTGTTGAAGTTATCTCAGTAGTTTCTGTTTTCAATTCTTTCAATTATTTCGAGGTTCTCAACCTCATCAAGTTTCCATTTGTATCGGTGCAATATCTCTCTTTCTGACAATCTTTTCAAAGGTGGCTTCTTTGAGTGGGCCCATAACCCACAGGTTCTTTCCCAGGATCTTATCTGGCTCTTGTAATCTTTCCGGAGTTCTCTTATTATGTTCACCTATGACGTAAGTATGAATTTCATCAGTCATATTCTTTCTTCAAGATCAATTTTAATTAATTCTCATATTTGGCTTAACCTTGCATTTTCCTTTTTTCCGGAGTGTCTCAGTTATTCTTGGTGGTGTTCTCCTCATTTTGTTCAGCTTGGAAGACCGAAGGGGTGTTTATCTCATATCTTGGCGCCATCATCTTATTTGTTCCAATCATGAGTAATCCCTTTCTTGCTATACGGTGCATTTCAATGTTGTGTTCATTTCTCGATCCTTCGAAGGCCATCATTTCAGAAGATTCTTTCGTTCTCAGCTTTCAGCTTTCATCCTCAATTCTTCTCAATTGTTGTCTCTTCGTTCGTCTCTCAATTATTCCGGTGCCTTGTTCTAGTTTTCTCTTTGGTGGCTCATGATCTCTTCATTCTCATGTATCTCCATTCATTCATGGTTGCCTCATTCATTTCAATTCTCACCGGTGTTTCTTGCAAGATTTCTTCAGTTTGTGCTCTATCTATATCTCCTCAATCATTTCTAGAATAATAAGTTGTATTCTAAATCCGTTGCTTGTCATCAATTTAATTTGATGAAGGATGAGCATAACATAGTTCTTATTCTTGTTCTTCCTTCTTCCAAGAGATTTCGATTCTTCTTCTGGAGCAGCTCATGATATCAATTCATTCTCAAGTGTTCTTCAAGATTCTTGTTGGAGAACCTCAAGTATCCTTTCTCTTGCATTTCAAAGTGCAATTCTTCCTCCTTTGTCCTTTCAGGTGGTATTATAGCGTTATGTTAGTGTAGGAGTCTCAAAGAGAAGTTGTTTGAAGTAAATATGTAAACCCACCGATTCTATGATTATGAGATTTTTTCCAAACCCATGGTTTCTTCATTGACCTATCTTGGTTGAGACTTCACCTAAAGATTTATCTAAGGATTGTCGCTATTATGGTGTTGGCAGTAATCCTAGTTTCAATGTATCCTCTTGGGGTAAGAAGTTTTGCTTATCTTGTTTCCCGAAACAATCCTTGTTTCTGTTAGTGGCTGGTTGTCACTTCATTAGTTTAAAAAGGTTTCCATAAACCCACTACTATCTTGTCCTTTTCGTTGTTGTTTTTTCCAACAACTCCGTTCAATTCTTCTTGCAAGGATGCTTGCGAAGTTCATTTGCGATAATAGTTGTCATTCTTTTCTTCATTCTCTTCTTCCGTATGAGCTAGTTCCTATTCTATTATTCCAGAGGCAGTGTGATGTTGCTATTTTCGGTCAATCATGTTGTTCTATCAAGATCATGGTGTTCCCTTGTTCTATTTAGTTGTTTGTTATGAATATTGTCTAATTCTCCCATCTTATCGAATTTTTTGTCCCCTTTTCCTACCGAAGTGCTGCCGAAATTTTCTGTGAATTCTTGCTACTTCCTCATATCATTCCCCTCTCTTTGCAACCTTCAAAGAGCATTGGTTTCACTCGTTTGTCAAAGATGCGACTAAGTTTTACCTCTTCGTTCTCATCCTCTTCCCCTTTCATTCCTGGATCTCGGGTCGAGATCCTCTTGTAGTGTAGGAGAGTTGTGACAGTCCGATGCCAACGTTCCAGAAGATTCCCCCCTTTATTCCGTTTTTCGTCGTGTGTCTATTTTTATTTGTCGCGTCATCATCGCATCATGCGCATCATCAGCATTTCATCGGCATCACGTTGCCGCCAGTTTTCAAACTTGGATCCGTTGTTAGTTGCCGGTTCTCCTCGTTGTCCGTTGTTAGTTGAATTCCTTATTGATATGAGTAGTCTATCATCCCTAATAAGCCAAGCTATCACAGGACCCAAGCCTGAGACTGAGTGCTACTATTGCAAGGGAAACGGTCACTGGAAGCGGAACAGTCCCAAGTACTCAGCGGATAAGAAGGCCGACCACGTCAAAGGTATATATGATATACATGTTATTGATGTGTACCTTACTAGCGCTTATAGTAGCTCCTGGGTATTTGATACCGGTGTTGTTGCTCACATTTGCAACTCAAAGCAGGAACTGCGGAATAAACGGAGGCTGGCCAAGGACGAGGTGATGATGCGCGTCGGGAATGGTTCCAAGGTCGATGTGATCGCCGTCTTCACGCTACCTCTATATCTACCTTTGGGATTAGTTTTAAACCTTAATAATTTTTATATAGTACCAGCTTTGAGCATGAACATTGTATCAGGGTCTTGCTTAATGCGAGACGGGTACTCATTTAAGTCAGAGAATAATGGTTGTTCTATTTATATGAGTGATATGTTCTATGGTCATGCTCTGCTCGTGAATGGTTTATTCTTTGATGAATCTCGATCGTGATGTTACACATATTCATAGTGTGAATACCAAAATATGTAAGGTTGATAATGATAGTCCCACATACTTGTGGCACTGCCGCCTTGGTCATATCGGTGTCAAGCGCATGAAGAAACTCCATATTGATGGACTGTTAGAGTCTCTTGACTTTGAATAATTTGAACATGCGAACCGTGCCTCATGGGCAAGATGACTAAGACTCCGTTCTCAGGAGTAATGGAGCGAGCGACCGACTTATTGGAAATAATACATACTTATGTATGCGGTCCAATGAACGTTGAAGCTCGCGGAGGCTATCGTTATGTTCTCACTCTCACTGATGATTGGAGTAGGTATGGATATATCTAATTGATGAAGCACAAGTCTGAAACATTTCAAAAGTTCAAGAAATTTCAGAGGGAGGTTGAGAATCAACGTGACAAGAAAATAAAGTGTCTACGATCTGATCCTAGCGGAGAATATTTGCGTCACGAGTTTGGCACACACCTAAGGAAGTGAGGAATTGTTTCACAACTGACGCCGACTGGCACACCACAACATAACGGAGTGTCTGAACATCGTAATCGCACTTTATTAGATATGGTGCGATCTATGATGTCTCTTACCGACTTACCGCTATCATTTTGGGGATACGCATTGGAAACTGCAGCATTCACTTTAAATAGGGCACCGTCTAAATCCGTTGAGACGACACCGTATGAATTATGGTTTGGGAAGAAACCTAAGCTGTCGTTTCTAAAAGTTTGGGGCTGCGATGCTTATGTGAAGAAACTTCAACCAGAAAATCTCAAACCCAAAGCGGAGAAATGCGTATTCATAGGATACCCTAAGGAAACTATTGGGTATACCTTCTATCTTAGATCCGAAGGTAAAATCTTTGTTGCCAAGAACGGATCCTTTCTAGAGAAAGAGTTTCTCTCGAAAGAAGTAAGTGGGAGGAAAGTAGAACTTGATGAGGTAATTGTACCTCCTCTCGAACCGGAGAGTAGCGCAGCACGGGAGAATGTTCCTGTGGCGCCTACGCCAACTGAAGAGGAAGCTAATGATGATGATCATGAAGCTTGGGATCAAGTTTCTACTGAACCACGAAGGTCCACAAGGGTACGTTCCGCACCAGAGTGCTACGGCAACCCTGTGATGAAAATCATGTTGTTAGACAACGGCGAACCTTCGAACTATGAAGAAGCGATGGCGGGCCCGGATTCCAACAAATGGCTTCAGGCCATGAAATCTGAGATAGGATCCATGTATGAGAACAAAGTATGGACTTTAGTGGACTTGCCCGATGATTGGCGAGCCATAGAAAATAAATGGATCTTCAAGAAGAAGACTGACGCAAACGGTAATGTGGCCGTTTATAAAGCTTGACTTGTCGCAAATGGTTTTCGACAAATTCAAGGAGTTGACTACGATGAGACCTTCTCTCTCGTAGCGAAGCTAAAGTCAGTCCGAATCATGTTAGCAATTGTCGCTTTTCATGATTATGAAATTTGGCAGATGGACGTCAAAATAGCGTTCCTTAACGGGTATCTTAAGGAAGAGTTGTATATGATGCAACCAGAAGGTTTTGTCGTCCCAAGAGTGCTAACAAGGTATGCAAGCTCCAGCGCTCCATCTATGGGCTGGTGCAAGCATCTCGGAGTTGGAACATTCGCTTTAATGAGGTGATTAAAGCGTTTGGGTTCATACAGGTTTATGGAGAAGCCTGTCTGTACAAGAAAGTGAGTGGGAGCTCTGTAGCTTTTCTCATACTATATGTGGATGACATATTATTGATGGGGAATGATATAGAGTTATTGGAGAGCATAAAGGCCTACTTGAATAAAAGTTTTTCAATGAAGGACCTTGGAGAAGCTGCATACATATTAGGCATCAAGATCTATAGAGATAGATCGAGATGCCTCATAGGTCTTTCACAAAGTACGTACCTTGACAAGATATTGAAGAAGTTCAATATGGAAAACTCGAAGAAGGGGTTCTTGCCAGTTTTGCAAGGTATGAGATTGAGTAAGACTCAGTCACCGACCACGGCAGCAGAAAGAGAGAAGATGAGTACTGTCCCCTACGCTTCAGCCGTCAGCTCTTTAATGTATGCCATGATGTGTACCTGACCTAATATAAACCTTGCCATAAGTTTGGTAGGGAGGTACCAAAGTGATCCCGGTATGGAACACTGGATAGCGGTCAAGAATATCCTTAAGTACCTGAAAAGGACTAAGGATATGTTTCTCCTTTATGGTGGTGACGAAGAGATCATCGTAAAGGGTTACACCGATGCTAGCTTCGACACAGATCCAGATGACTCTAAGTCACAAACCGGATACGTGTATGTTCTAAATGGTGGCGCAGTGAGCTGGTGCAGCAACAAGCAAGACGTCGTGGCAGCATCTACATGTGAAGCGGAGTACATAACTGCTTCAGAAGCAGCTCATGAAGGGATCTGGATGAAGCGCGTCAGGCCCGATGACACTCTTCTATGATAACACTGGAGCCATTGCCATAGCCAAGGAGCCCAGATTTCACCGGAAGACCAAGCACATCCAACGTCACTACAACTCCATCCAGGACCAGGTCCAGAGAGGAGTCATAGATATTTGTAAAATACACACAGATCTGAATATTGCAGACCCATTGACTAAACCTCTTCCACGAGCAAAACATGATCAACACCACAATGCTATGGGTGTTCGATTCATCACAATGTAACTAGATTACTGACTCTAGTGCAAGTGGGAGACTATTGGAAATATGCCCTAGATGCAATAATAAAATGGTTATTATCATATTTCGTTGTTCATGATAATCGTATATTGTTCATTCTATAATTGTATTAACAGGAAACAGTAATACATGTGTGAATACATAGATCACAATGTGTCCCTAGCAAGCCTCTAGTTGGCTAGCTCGTTGATCAATAGATGATCATGGTTTCCTGATCATGGATATTGGATGTCATTGATAACAGGATCATTAGGAGAATGATGTGATGGACAAGACTGATATGCCTCCAACGTATCTATAATTTTTTATGGTTCCATGCTATTATCTTGTCAACTTTGGATGTTTTGTATGCATGAATATGCTATTTTATATCTTTTTTGGGACTAACCTATTAACTCAGTGCCAAGTGTCAGTTCCTGTTTTTTCATGTTTTTGACCCTTTTGAGATAAAAATATTAAATGGAGTCCAAACGGAATAAAACCTGCGGAATGATTTTTTCCATAACAGAAGATATGCAGGGAACTTGAGAACCAAGGCAAAGGACCCCGGGGGAGGTCACAAGCCCCCTAGGCGCGGCCTGGGGGGCACCTAGCAGGCTTGTGGGCCCCCCGAGGCTCGTTTGCCCTACTTCTTTCGCCTATAAATTCCCTAAAAATCCAAAACTGCCAAAGAGAGCCACGAAAATACTTTTCCGCCGCCGCAAGCTTCTGTCTCCGCAAGATCCCATCTGGGGCATGTTCTGGTGCCCTGCCGGAGGGGGGATACGGACACGGAGGGCTTCTTCGTCAACACCATTGCCTCTCCGATGATGCGTGAGTAGTTCACCATAGACCTTCGGGTCCATAGCTAGTAGCTAGATGGCTTCTTCTCTCTCTTGGATCTTCAATACAAAGTTGTCCATGATCTTCATGGAGATCTATCCGATGTAATCTTCTTTTGCGGTGTGTTTGTCAAGATCCGATGAATTGTGGATTGATGATCAGATTATCTATGAATATTATTTGAGTCTCCTCTGATCTCTTATATGCATGATTTCGTATCCTTGCAATTCTCTTCGAGTTGTGGGTTTCGTTTGGCCAACTTGATCTATAATTCTTGCAATGGGAGAAGTGCTTGGTTTTGGGTTCATACCGTGCGGTGTCCTCACCCAGTGACAGAAGGGGTAGCGAGGCACGCATCGTGTTGTTGCCATCAAGGGCAAAAAGATGGGGTTTATATCTCTTGCATGAATTTATCCCTCTACATCATGTCATCTTGCTTAAGGCGTTACTCCGTTTGTTATGAACTTAATACACTAGATGCATGCTGGACAGCGGTCGATATGTGGAGTAATAGTAGTAGATGCAGAAAGTATCGGTCTACTCGCTCGGACGTGATGCCTATATGTATGATCATTGCCTTAGATATCATCATGACTTTGCGCGGTTCTATCAATTGCTCGACAGTAATTCGTTCACCCACCATAATACTTGCTATCATGAGAGAAGCCTCTAGTGAACACTATGGCCCCCGGGTCTACTTCACATCATATTTTCAGCTCTACACTTTTACTTTGTTGCACTTTCCACCTTCAGATCTCACCTTGCAATTAATCATGAAGGGATTCACAACCCCTTTATAGCGTTGGGTGAAAGTTTGTTTGTTTTTGCGTAGGTACTTTGGAGACTTGTCTTGATACTCCTACTGGATTGATACCTTGATTATCAAATCGAGGGAAATACTTACTGCTACTATGCTGCATCACCCTTTCCTATTCAAGGGAAAAACCAAAGCAAGCTCAAGAGGTAGCAAGAAGAATTTCTGGCGTTGTTCCCGGGGAGTATCAAGTCAAGAATAGTCTCCCTTCAACTATCAATTTCTAGCGCCTGGGGACTATTCTAAGTGAAGCTTATCCAAGTATCTGTCGCAAACTCATCTCTTGCATTTACTTTTTTGCCTTTTGCCTCTCGTTTTCCTCTCCCCCACTTTTGAAAAAACAAAATTTACAAAAATATTTGCCTTTTTCGTTTGCCTTTCCTTTGCTTGTGTGCTATGTGCCTTCAATATGCTTGCATCTTCGCTTGCTGAAAATCTATTGATATGGATCCTCATCCACTTGCTAATCTCTTTAAGAGATCCAATTATGTTGAACCAATTGCTAGTGAGTTTTGTGCACTAGATTGTCTTTATGAAGTTTTGCTTGAGATGCGTGAATCTGAAAATTGTGATGAAGAAATTCATGAAGTGTTTCATGAGGGATCCTTGAATGAAAAGCATGATTGCAATGGTTTCACTATGAATCCTATTAATGCCAATCATGCTAAAAATATGCAAAACCCTAAGCTTGGGGATGCTAGTTTTGCTATGTCCACTACTTGTTGCAATGATCATGATTGGGGTAATGATTTTTCTTATGATCTTGAAGAATTGTTTAAGCCTCATGATGAATATGATATTTGCAATAATATTGAAAGTGGGTTTGGAGAAGTCATGACTTTAGTTGATGATAATCCCACTATTTTTGAAGAGCGTCAACTTTGCATGCATGTGGATCATGAAAAGAATATCCTTTGTGATAGCTATATTATTGAATTTGATTATGATCCCACATGTAATTGTTATGAGAGAGGAAAATATTGCGGTAGAAACTTTCATGTTACTAAATCACCTCTCATTATGTCGAGATTGCTATTGTCTCTTTCTTCTTCCTTGCATATGGTAACTATTGGTTGTCTTGACAATCTGTTTTCCTATAAAATGCCTATGCATAGGAAGTATGTTAGACTTAGATATGTTTGTCACATGTTTCATGATGCTCTCTTCGTGTCCGACTGCTATCTTTTATGTGAGCATCATTGAATTATCAATGCCTGGCTAAAAGGCTTTAAAGAAAAGCGCTTGTTGGGAGGCAACCCAATGAATTTATTTTTGCTTTTTGCTTTCTGTTTTGTTGTGTCCACACCATCATAATTCTGTTATGATTGTGTTTTTTTGTGTTTCTTTTTGTGTTTGTTCCAAGTAAAACCTTTATGATTAGTTTTGGTGATGGTTGTTTGATCATGTTGAAAAAGACAGAAACTTTGTGCTCACGAAATTATTTTTAATTCCTATACAGAAATAGCTTTTGAGTTGATTCCTTTTGCTGCTGGTTGATATGCCAATTCCACTAATTTTCATAATGTTTCGAAATTTTTGAGATACCAGAAGTATACGAAGTATACAGATTACTACAGACCGGTCTGTTTTTGACAGATTCTGTTTTTTATTGTGTTGATTGCTTACTTTGATGAAACTATGGATAGTATCGAGGGGTACTAGCCATGGAAAAGTGAGAATACAGTAATATAAAATCAACCTAAATAGAAATCAAGTTTACTACAGTACCTAAAGAGTTGGTAGTTTGTTTTCTTATGCTAATGATATCACGAGTTTCTGTTTAAGTTTTGTGTTGTGAAGTTTTCAAGTTTTGGGTGATGTTCTCATGGACAATGGGATAAAGAGTGGAAAGAGCTCAAGCTTGGGGATGCCCAAGGCATCCCAATCCAAATTCAAGGACACAAAAAAGCCTAAGCTTGGGGATGCCCCGGGAAGGCATCCCCTCTTTCGTCTTCAACGCATCGGTAACGTTACTTGGAGCTATATTTTTATTCACCACATGATATGTGTTTTGCTTGGAGCATCGTGTATTATAGGAGTCTTTTCTTTTTGTTGTGTCACAATCATCCTTGCTGCACACCTTTTTGAGAGAGACATGCACTCATCGCGAATTTGCTAGAATACTCATTGAGCTTCACTTATATCTTTTGAGCTAGATAACTTTGCTCTAGTGCTTCACTTAGATCTTTTTAGAGCACGACGGTGTCATATTTTGAAGAAATAAAAAACTCTCGATCTTCACTTATATATTTTTGAGAGTGCTCTCTCTAAGTAACTTGGTAATTGGCTTGTGCTGTGAAAGTAGTCCTAAAGATGATAGGCATCCAAAGAGGATATAATAAAAACTTCCATATTCAAGTGCATTGATTAGTAAGAGAAGTTTTGATTCCTCACAATTAGTTTTGAGACATGGATTTGGTAATATTAGAGTTATGTTAGTAGGGTGTTGTGAATCTAGAAATACTTGTGTTGAAGTTAGTGATTCCCGTAGCATGCACGTATGGTGAACCGCTATGTTAGGAAGTCGGAGCATAATTGATTTATTGATTGTCATCCTTTGTGTGGCGGTCGGGATCGCGCGATGGTTAACGCCTACCAACCCTTCCCCTAGGAGTATGCGTTTAGCACTTTGTTTTGATTACTAATAAAACCTTCGCAATAAGTATATGAGTTCTTCATGACTAATGTTAGTCCATGGTATAGATGCACTTTCACCTTCCACCATTGCTAGCCTCTCTAGTACCGCGCAACTTTCACCGGTACACAAACCCACCATATACCTTCCTCAAAACAGCCACCATACCTACCTATCATGGCATTTTCATAGCCATTCCGAGATATATTGCCATGCAACTCCCACTGTTCCGTCTCATGACTTGTGTCGTCACTTACATATTGCCATTGCATGATCGTAAAATAGCCAGCGAGATGTTTCAATGTCATACGCCAAGCTAGATCATTGCACATCCCGGTACACTGCCGGAGGCATTTCCTATAGAGTCATCATTGTTATAAGCATTGAGCTGTGAGTAAATAAAAGTGTGATGATCATCATTATTAGAGCATTGTCCCATGTGAAGAAATAAAAAAAAAGGCCAAAGATGCCAACCAAAAAAATGAAAAGACGCCAAAGAGCCCAAACAAAAAAAGAGAGAGAAAAAGAGAGAAGGGACAATGCTACTATCTTTTTCCACACTTGTGCTTCAAAATAGCACCATGATCTTCATGATAGAGAGTCTCTTGTTTTGACACTTCCATATACTAGTGGGAATCTTCATTATATAACTTGGCTTGTATATTCTAATCATGGGCTTCCTCAAAATTGCCCTAGGTCTTTGTGAGCAAGCAAGTTGGGTGCACGCCCACTAGTTCTCCTTTTGAGCTTTCACACACTTATAGCTCTAAGTGCATCCGTTGCATGGTAATCCCTACTCATTCACATTTATATCTATTGATGGGCATCTGCATAGCCCATTGATACGCCGAGTCGATGTGACCATCTCCTCCTTTTTCCCTCACAACCTCCACCACACTCTGTTCCACCTATAGTGCTATATCCATGGCTCATGCTCATGTATTGCGTGAGAGTTGAAAAAGTTTGAGAAAGTAAGAGTGTGAAAACAATTACTTGGCCAATACCGGGGTTGTGCATGATTTAAATTCGTTGTGTGGGGATGATGGAGCATAGCCGGACTATATGATTTTGTAGGGATAACTTTCTTTGGCCTTGTTATTTCAAAAGTTCATGATTGCCTTGCCAGTTTGCTTTAACTATTATTGTTTTCATGTCAATAGTAAACTATTGTTTTGAATCTTACGGATCTGAACATTCATGTCACAAGAAATAAGTTAAAAAGGACAAATATGTTAGGTAGCATTCCACATCAAAAATTCAGTCTTTATCACTTCCCTACTCGAGGACGAGCAGGAGTTAAGCTTGGGGATGCTTGATACGTCTCCAACGTATCTATAATTTTTGATGGTTCCATGCTATTATCTTGTCAACTTTGGATGTTTTGTATGCATGAATATGCTATTTTATATCTTTTTTGGGACTAACCTATTAACTCAGCGCCAAGTGCCAGTTCCTGTTTTTTCCGTGTTTTTGACCCTTTTGAGAGAAGAATATTAAACGGAGTCCAATCGGAATAAAACCTGCGGAATGATTTGTTCCGTAATAGAAGATATGCAAGGAACTTGAGAACCAAGGCAAATGACCCCGGGGGAGGTCACAAGCCCCCTAGGCGCGGCCTGGGGGGCGCGCCTAGCAGGCTTGTGGGTCCCTCGTGGCTCCTTTGCCCTACTTCTTCCACCTATAAATTCCCTAAAAATCCAAAACTGCCGGAGAGAGCCACGAAAATACTTTTCCGCCGCCGCAAGCTTCTGTCTCCGCAAGATCCCATCTGGGGCACGTTCTGGTGCCTTGCCGGAGGGGGGATTCATAGACGTAGGGCTTCTTCATCAATACGATTGCCTCTCCGATGATGCGTGAGTAGTTCACCACAGACCTTCGAGTCCATAGCTAGTAGCTAGATGGCTTCTTCTCTCTCTTGGATCTTCAATACAAAGTTCAACATGATCTTCATGGAGATCTATCCGATGTAATCTTCTTTTGCGGTGTGTTTGTCGAGATCCGATGAATTGTGGATTTATGACCGGATTAATATTATTTGAGTCTCCTCTGATCTCTTATATGCATGATTTTGTATCCTTGTAATTCTCTTCGAGTTGTGGGTTTCGTTTGGCCAACTTGATCTATAATTCTTGCAATGGGAGAAGTGCTTGATTTTGGGTTCATACCGTGCAGTGCCCTCACCCAGTGACAGAAGGGGTAGTGAGGCACGCATCGTGTTGTTGCCATCAAGGGTAAAAAGATGGGGTTTCTATCTATTGCATGAATTTATCCCTCTACATCATGTCATCTTGCTTAAGGCGTTACTCTGTTTGTTATGAACGTAATACACTAGATGCATGGTGGATAGCGGTCGATGTGTGGAGTAATAGTAGTAGATGCAGAAAGTATTGGTCTACTTTTCTCGGACGTGATGCCTATATGTATGATCATTGCCTTAGATATCATCATGACTTTGCGCGGTTCTATCAATTGCTCGACAGTAATTCGTTCACCCATCATAATACTTGCTATCATGAGAGAAGCCTCTAGTGAACACTATGACCCCCGGGTCTACTTCACATCATATTTTCAGCTCTACACTTTTACTTTGTTGCACTTTCCACCTTCAGATCTCACCTTGCAATTAATCGTGAAGGGATTGACAACCCCTTTATAGCGTTGGGTGCAAGTTTGTTTGTTTTTGTGCAGGTACTTTGGATACTTGTCTTGATACTCCTACTGGATTGATACCTTGGTTTTCAAACTGAGGGAAATACTTACTGCTACTGTGCTGCATCACCCTTTCCTCTTCAAGGGAAAAACCAACGCAAGCTCAAGAGGTAGCAAAGAACCAATCCCAAGCATAGCACTAGATCATGTTGTTCGTATGCTAAAGCTTTTCTAATGTCAAGTATCTTTTCCTTCGACCGTGAGATTGTGCAACTTCCGGATACCGTAGGAGTGCTTTGGGTGTATCAAATGTCACAACGTAATTGGGTGACTATAAAGGTGCACTGCGGGTATCTCCGAAAGTATCTGTTGGGTTGGTACGAATCGAGATCGGGATTTGTCACTCCGTGTGACGGGAAGGTATCTCTGGGCCCACTCGGTAGAACATCATCATAATGATGTGCTACGGAACGAGTAGAGAGACTTGCCAGTAACGAGATTGAACAAGGTATAGGGATACCGGCGATCGAATATCACGCAAGTTCTATACCGATAGACAAAGGGAATTGTATACGGGATTGATTGAATCCTTGACATCGTGGTTCATCCGATGATATCATCGTGGAAAATGTGGGAGCCACCATGGGTATCCATATCCCGCTGATGGTTATTGGCCGGAGAGGTGTCTCGGTCATGTCTGCATGCCTCCCGAACCCGTAGGGTCTACACACTTAAGGTTCGATGATGCTAGGGTTATAGGGAATTGTTGTACGAGGTTACCTAAGGTTGTTCGGAGTCCTGGATGATATCCCGGACGTCACGAGGACCTCCAAAATGGTCCAGAGGTAAAGATTGATATATAGGATGGATTGGTTTGGACGCTGGAAATGTTTCGGGCACCACTGACGAAGCGCCGGGACCACCGAAAGGGTTTCGGAGGTCCACCGGGAGGGGTCACCAGCCCCAAAAGGTGACATGGGCCAGAAGGTGGAAGGGAACCAGCCCAAAGTGGCAAGGGTGAGGGAAGGGGGCAAACCCTAAGTCAGGTGGGCCTTAGGCCCACAAGGGGGTGCGCCACCCCCTCGTCCCCTCCTGGCCGCCACCTCGTGGCGCCATCTAGGGCTCACGCACCCCTTCGGGTTGGGAACCCTAAGGGGTGCGCCACCCTCCCCTTCCCCCTATATATAGTGGGGGTTTTGGCCATTGGAGACACGACAATTCTCTCTCTCTCGGCGCAGCCCTGCTTCTCCTCTCACTCCTCTCCCACGGTGCTTGGTGAAGCCCTACCAGGAAACCTCGTAGCTCCATCGCCACCACGTCGTCGTGCTGCCGGAGTTCTTCCCCAACCTCTCCCTCCTCCTTGCTGGTTCAAAGTGCGGGAGATGTCACCGGGCTGCACGTGTTTTGAACGCGGAGGTGTCGTGGTTCGGCACTAGATCGGAATCACACCGCGATCTGAATCGCAGCGAGTACGATTCCATCAATCGTGTTCTAGTAACACTTCCACTTAGCAATCTTCAAAGGTACGAAGATGCTCTCATCCGTCTCTCGTTGCTGGTTTCTCCATAGGAAGATCAATGTATGGCGTAGGAAAATTTTGAATTTTTGCTATGTTACCCAACACTATGTTCGGGTCCAGAACTTCTTATACCTCATCCGTAGCTTTTCGTATGGATTTGGACCAACGAAGAAATGATGTTCATCATAGAAATTTTCTTTCAGAAACTTTGGCCTCTTTGAGTAAGGCTGACGAGGCTTTTGTTGGAGATCTCAGGAATTTCATCAGCTTGAGGAATTCTGGCCACCACGACTGCTGATTCAGGATTTTCAGCAATCAGTTCTTCAATAGTTTCTTCATTTTGAATAGTTGCATTCTCTTGTGGCACTTGTTCTTCAGTTTGAGTAATATGTTGTGCCAATGTATCAATTTATGGCACAGTAGTTTCTTCAACCTTTTGAGGTTCATCAGCTGATGTAGCTGATGCTTGAGCCGAGACAGACTTTGACAAAGTGCTTTGTGCTTTAGATCCAGTGAGAACTTCTGTAACTGTTGGGGATACATGTTTTTGAGGAATTGGAGTGGCTAGTGGAGGATTTGGGTGATTTTTTGCCCAAAATTCATCATGCATCGCCGGTATGGTGAAGCCAGTGTCCACATCTCCATCTTTTTCTTTGGCAGGCACCTCTATTTGTAAGGTGGAGGAGTTGAGACTTGAGGAATTTCATCAAAGGAAGTTGATCTTGAGGAATTTGATCAGCTTGAATTTCTTCATCCATGGGTGTTGAGGCAACATAGTTATTTTCTTCCATTTCTTCATCCCCTTTTGGGATGGTATATTTCTCACCATATGGTACAATCACATATGATGGTGCGGTGCTGAGTGGTGTAGCATCGATGGGAGCAGTTGAGGAACTCTACAAAGTCCTCACTCGTTTTGCTTCTGAGGACTATGAGGCAGTTGATGCTTTTCTCTTCTTAGCTTCCTTTTCAGCAGCTTTTGTTTTCTTCACTTCTGATGCTGAAGGAAGATTGATTTTCTTCACCTTTGAATACTTTGGTGAAGGAGCATTTTCCTCACGCATAGCATATGTGTTAGGTGGCCTGGTAGGTTCATCAGCATGCCTGGTAGTTTCATCAGCAGCAGGCTCATCAGTAGAGTCTTGAGGCATTTCAGTCGTGCTGGTGTGAGGAATTGATGGTTGCGGTGGTACTGCAACCCTTTCGTTGTAATATCCTATGACTTTAGTAGCGTGCGTGACAAATCCCATCTTGGTTCCCTTCCCGTCAGCATTGTAGTTTGTGAATTTCTCACTGAGGAATTTGATCTCAGCTTGAGTGGAGACAAGTTGCTCTGGCGACATGTTCAACGGATTTTGTTGCAAATACTTCTCCTTTTGAGCCTTTGCTCTTTTTGCTTGTTTGGCTTGCTGAGCTTTCCACTTTTCTTCATTGATGAAAGAGGCCACCATGTGACTAGGTCCAGGTGGAAGCTTCAAGTCATCATTGGGTGTGCTTGGATCTTCAAACCAGAGGTAAATGAAATCCAGTACCACCTTTGGATCAAGCGCGAGGGGAATGGTGGTACCTTTTGCTTGTGCAACCATTTCTTTTTTGTTTCTTATGATGGCTTCAAGTGCACCATCATCATATTCTTCTTGTTCTGATGGATAAGGGACGTTGATGACCACTTTCTTTGGGCTTGGCCTTATTCCGCTCCCAACAATCTTCTTCATCTTGTGAATCATACCTGAGGAATTGTATGCAGAACCAGAGGCAGATGGTTTTGACGGAATTGGGGTCCCTGTTGGTTGCAGACTTGACTACGATTGCATTGGAGGTGAAGACTTTGCTGTGGTTGAGGACTTTGCAGCAGTTGAAGATTTTTCAGCAACACTTGGTGCTGGTTGAGGATATTGCTGTTTTGAGGACTTTGACTCCTCATTTTTCTTCATCTAAGCCTCTTGTGGAGCAGATTCAGTGACAGAAGCCTCAGCAACAGAGGAGGAGGCAACAGCAACTTCATTTGCAGGTTCTTCATGTGCGGTCTGTGCTGCTTGTTTTGAGATTTTCCTCAGTTTTGCCAAATACTTCACTTTGTCCTCAGGATAATCTTCAATTGTGGCCATGCTTGAGGGATGAGCACTTTGTTGTTCTCCCAGTGGGGGTCTGTTGCAAGGAGCCTTGAGGGCAAACTTCCAGGCATACCTGACGTATTTGTATGCTTTCCACTCCTTTGCCCATCTGCGTTCAATTCTTTGAAGCCTAATCTTGTGCTTCTCTTTGGTTTCTTTGTCATGAATTGCCTCATCACTCTCGTGCAATAGTCAGCGTATATTTCTTTAAGGATCTCGAAAACAGTGTCGGTTTCTGGCTTCTTGCCACCTTTGTTCTGTTTCTCAGCCATTTTCTTCTGTTGAGCAATTTGCTAAGGAATTTGAACTCTTGATGCATATGATGACAAGGGCAAACTTAGAAGAAAAACAAACTTGAAGACTTAGCAATAAGTGAATGCTCTTGAGGACATTGAAAGCAACAAAAAATGAAGAATTGAAATTTTGAGGAATTTTCAATCTTGAGGATTTTGAAAATCTGAAGACATTCATGATTTGGAGAATTTGCAAAAATTCTCAATTTTGAAGAATTTCAACTTTGGTGGTGGGTCACGCCACCACCAAAGTGTGGTGGTATGCAATCTTGATTGCGCTCTCATTGTCGCAGTAGAGGGGCACATTCTTCATGTTGATGTCGTAGTCCTTGAGGGTTTGCTTCGCCCACAGCTGAGGGATGAATAGAAGATGTGTCTAGAAGAGGGTGGTGAATAGACTACTTGTCAAGATAAAAATTCTAGCCTAGCCTAATTTCTAGGAGGGTAGAAATCTAGCAGTTTAACAAGTCTAGGTCACCCTACACATGCAGTTCCAAGAGTATAGCAGCGGAAGGTAAAACATGCAAGTGTAATGTAGAGGAGTAAGGTAGGGAGATAAAATGCATGAGGTTGACACGGAGATTTTTGTTAGGGAACGTTGCATGGGAAACAAAAAAATTCCTACGCACACGAAGACCTATCATGGTGATGTTCATCTACGAGAGGAGATTAGGTCGACATACCCTTGTAAATCGATAAGCGGGAAGCATTAAGAAACGCGGTTCATGTAGTGGTACAGCTTCGTGATTCAAATCACCGTCGTCCCACGATCCGTCCCACGATCCGTTTCGATCTAGCGCCGAAAGGACGGCACCTCCGTGTTCAGCACACGTACAGATCGATGACGATCTCGGCCTTCTTGATCCGGAAAGAGAGACAGAGAAGTAGATGAGTTCTCCGGCAGCGTGACGGCGCGCCGGTGGTGTTCCAGGCGGTGTTAACTGTGAAACGATTCCACATTGTCTCAAGTGAGCACCAAACTCGAAACTCAGGTATTCACCCCCACGATCAGAACGTAGGAACTTGATCTTCTTGTTACGATGATTTTCAACTTCACTCTGAAATTGCTTGAACTTCTCAAACGTTTCAGACTTGTGTTTCATCAAGTAGATATATCCATACCTACTCAAATCGTCAGTGAAGGTGAGAAAATAACGATATCCGCCGCGCGCCTCCACACTCATCGGACCGCACACATCGGTATGTATGATCTCCAACAAGTCACTTGCACGCTCCATTGTTCCGGAGAACGGAGTCTTAGTCATCTTGCCCATGAGGCATGGTTCACACGTGTCAAGTGATTCAAAATCAAGTGACTCCAAAAGCCCATAGGAATGGAGTTTCTTCATGCGCTTTACACCAATATGACCTAAGCGGCAATGCCACAAAAACATGGTGCTATCATTATTAACTCTACATCTTTTGGTCTCAATGTTATGTATATGTGTATCATCACTATCAAGATTCAATATGAACAATCCTCTCACATTGGGTGCATGACAATAAAAGATATTACTCATAGAAATAGAACAACCATTATTCTCTGACTTAAACGAGTAACCGTCTCGCAATAAACAAGATGCACATATAATGTTCATGCTTAACGCATGCACTAAATAACAATTATTTAAGTTCATAACTACTCCTGATGGTAACTCAAGTGAGACTGTGCCGACGACGATTGCATCAACCTTGGAACCATTTCCCAAGCGCATCGTCACTTCATCCTTCGCCAGCCTTCGTTTATTCCGCAGTTCCTGCTTTGAGTTGCAAATATGAGCAACAGAACCAGTATCAAATACCCACGCACTACTACGAGAGTTGGTTAAGTACACATCAATAACATGTATATCAAATATACCTGATTTTTCTTTGGCTGCCTTCTTATCAGCCAAATACTTGGGGCAGTTGCGCTTCCAGTGACCCATCCCCTTGCAATAATAACACTCTGTTTCTGGCTTAGGTCCAACCTTGGGTTTCTTCGTCGGATTGGCAACAGGTTTTCCGCTCTTCTTGGAGTTACCCTTCTTTCCTTTGTCGTTTCTCTTGAAACCAGTGGTCTTATTGACCATCAACACTTGATGCTCTTTCCGGAGTTCTGACTCTGCGACTTTCAGCATCGCGAATAACTCGCCGGGTGACTTGTTCATCCCTTGCATGTTATAGTTCAACACAAAGTTCTTATAGCTAGGTGGCAGTAATTGAAGAATTCTGTTAGTGATAGCCTCTTGCAGGAGTTCAATCCCCAGCTCAGCTAGATTGTTTGAGTACCCAGACATTTTGAGCACATGTTCAGTGACAGACGAATTCTCCTCCATCTTGCAAGCATAGAATTTATCGGAGGTCTCATACTCTCGATCCGGGCGTTCTTCTGAAAGATAAACTTCAACTCCTGGAACATCTCATATGCTCCATGACGCTCAAAGCGACGTTGAAGTCTCGTTTCTAAGCCATACAAGACTGCACATTGAACTACTGAGTAGTCCTCCTTACGTGTTAACCAAGCATTCAAAACATCTTGGCTAGACGTAGCGGGTGGTTCATCTCCTAGCGCTCCATTAAGGACATAATCCTTTTCCCCAGCTTGCAGGAGCAGCTTTAGATTACGAGCCCAGTCTACAAAGTTGCTTCCATCATCTTTCAACTTAGCTTTCTCTAGGAATGTATTGAAATTCAGGGTTGCTCCTGCATGAGCTATTGATCTACAACATAAAATATTGCAAAGTGGACTTAGACTATGTTCAAGATAATTAGAGTTTAACTAATCAAATTACTGATAAACTCCCACTCAAAAAGGTACATCGCTCTAGTCATTTGAGTGGTACATGATACAAATCCACTATCTCAAGTCTGATCACACATGAGTTGAGTATAGTTTCAGTGGTAAGCATCTCTATGCTAATCATATCAACTATATGATTCATGCTCTTCCTTTCGGTCTCTTGTGTTCCGAGGCCATGTCTGCACATGGTAGGATCGTCAAGTTTAACCCGAGTGTTCCGCGTGTGCAACTATTTTGCACCTGTTGTATGTGAACGTTGTGTCTATCACACCCGATCATCACGTGGTGTCTCGAAACGACGAACTATCGCAACGGTGCACAGTCAGGGAGAACACAATTCCATCTTGAAATTTTAGTGAGAGATCACCTTATAATGCTATCGTCGTTCTAAGCAAAATAAGGTGCATAAAAGGATTAACATCACATGCAATTCATAAGTGACATGATATGGCCATGATCTTTTGCCTCTTGATCTCCATCACCAAAGCACCGACATGATCTTCTTGTCACCGACGCCACACCATGATCTCCATCATCGTGTCGCCATCGAGGTTGTCGTGCTATCTATGCTATTACTACTAAAGCTACGACCTAGCGATATAGTAAACGCATCTACAAACACAAACGTTAGTTTAAAGACAACCCTATGGCTCCTGCCGGTCACCGTAGCATCGGCGTGCAAGTCATGTCTTTGGCCATATCACATCACAAGCATACCCTGCAAAAACAAGTTAGACGTCCTCTAATTTGTTGTTGCATGTTTTATGTGGCTGCTATGGGTATCTAGTATGAGCGCATCTTACTTACGCAAAAACCACAACGGAGATGTGCAAAGTGCTATTTAACCTCTCTCCAAGGACCGCCTCGGTCAAAAACCAATTCAACTAAAGTTGAAGAAACCGACACCCGCCAGTCATCTTTATGCAACGAGTTGCATGTCAGTCGATGAAACCAGTCTCTCATAAGCGTACGAGTAATGTCGGTCCGGGCCGCTTCAATCCAAAAATACCGGCGAATCGATAAAAGACTAAGGAGGGCAGAAAATCGAACATCAACGCCCACAAAAACTTTTGAGTTCTACTCGAGATAACATCTACGCATGAACCTAGCTCATGATGACACTGTTGGGAACGTTGCATGGGAAACAAAAAATTTCCTACGCACACGAAGACCTATCATGGTGATGTTCATCTTGAGAGGAGATTAGATCCACATACCCTTGTAGATCGCTAAGCGGGAAGCGTTATGAAATGCGATTGATGTAGTGGTACAGCTTCGTGATTCAAATCACCGTCGTCCCATGTCCGTCCCACGATCCGTTCCGATCTAGCGCCGAACGGACGGCACCTCCGCGTTCAGCACACGTACAACTCGATGAAGATCTCGGCCTTCTTGATCCAGCAAGAGAGATGAAGAAGTAGATGAGTTCTCCGGTAGCGTGATGGCGCACCGGTGGTGGTGATGATTGATACGTCTCCGTCGTATCTACTTTTCCAAACTCTTTTGCCCTTGTTTTGGACTCTAATTTGCATGATTTGAATGGAACTAACCCAGACTAACGTTGTTTTCATCAGAATTGCCATGGTGTTGTTTTTGCGCAGAAATAAAAGTTCTCGGAATGACCTCGAAATTTACGGGGATTTTTTGTGGAATATATGAAAAATACTGGCACAAGAATCAACCGAGGAAGTGGAGCGTGGAGCCCACAAGCCCACCAGGCGCGGGCCCCCCTGGCCGCGCCTGGCAGGTTTGTGGGGCCCACGTTGCTCCACCGCCTCCAAATCCAGCTCTATTTAGTCCCGTTCGTCCGAAAAAAAATCAAGCAGAAGAGTTCATCGCGTTTTACGATACGGAGGCGCCACCACCTCCTGTTCTTCCTCCGGAGGGCAGATCAGGAGTCCGTTCTGGGCTCCGGAGAGGGGAGATCGTCGCCATCGTCATCACAAACCTTCCTTCATCGCCAATTCCATTATGCTCTTCACTGTTCGTGAGTAATCTCATCGTAGGCTTGCTGGACGGTGATGGGTTGGATGAGATCTATCATGTAATCGAGTTAGTTTTGACGGGGATTGATCGCTAGTATCCACTATGTTCTGAGATTAATGTTGCTACTACTTTGCCATGCTTAATGCTTGTCACTAGGGCCCAAGTGCCATGATTTCAGATCTGAACCTATTATGTTGTCGCCAATATATGTGTGTTCTTGATCCTATCTTGCAAGTTGTAGTCACCTACTATGTGTTAATGCGTTGGTCCGGTTCTCTATTAAAAGGAGAACCTTAATATCCCATAGTTTCCATTAGGACCCCGCTGCCACGGGAGGGATGGACAATAGATGGCATGCAAGTTCTTTTCCCTAAGCACGTATGACTACATACGGAATACATGCCTACATTACATTGACGAACTGGAGCTAGTTACATATCTCTGTGTGTTATAACTGTTGCATGATGAATAACATCCGGCATAATCATCCATCACCGATCCAATGCCTACGAGTTTTTCCTTCTGTTCCTTGCTACGTTACTTTGCCGCTACTGTTACTCTGTCACTACTGCTGTCACTGCTGCTACTGTTACTCTGCGGCTACTGATGTTACTTCGTTGCTACTGGTTACTGTTGCTACTGTTGCTATCACACTACTCTGCTACTGATACTTTGCTGCAGATGCTAAATCTTTCAGGTGTGGTTGAATTGACAACTCAACTACTAATACTTGAGAATATTCTTTGGCTTCCCCTTGAGTCGAATCAATAAATTTGGGTTGAATACTCTACCCTCGAAAACTGTTGCGATCCCCTATACTTGTGGGTTATCAAGACCCTTTTCTGGCGCCGTTGCCGGGGAGGCACAACTATATTCTCTGAGTCACTTGGGATTTACGTCTGCTGGTCACTATGAGGAATCCGATAGATCCAAGAACTAAAGTCTTGCCCTCAACTACGAGGACATGTAAGGAACTGCCATCTAGCTCTGCACTTGATTCACCTTCAGTTATGAGTAAGTTTGCGACACCACCTCCTGCTAGAAATTTTGATGTGTCGCATGTGCTTGATGATGCTACTTCTGCTGTCCATGATGCTTGTGATGATGCTATGCTTGATACTGCTTTTCCACTAGGTGCATTTCTTGATGCAGAAATTGCTAGAGTTGCTGCTAGATGTGATGATACTTCTGAAACTGCTGAGATTATTGAGGTAGAACCTGCTATTTTTCCTGATAGAACTAGCTCTCCTAGATATGAATTGCCTGATATGCCTGAGGGTTATGTTATGGAGGGAGAGATAGCTGAGGACTTTCTTGCTTGTAAGGATAGCTATGATGTTGAGAACTTACTGAGCAAGTGGAAAGAAAAATCTTTGAACGCTAGGATGAAATACGACCCGAAGTTTGCTACTTCGCCTATCTTTATGACCGATAAGGATTATGAATTCTCTGTCGACCCTGAGTTAATCACTCTGGTCGAATCTGTTCCTTTTCATGGTTATGAGTTTGAAACAGTTGTAGCACATCTTACCAAACTGCACGATATAGCCACCCTATTCACGAGTGAGGAAAAGATCCGCCACTACTATATCCTTAAGCTGTTTCCTTTCTCACTAAAGGATGATGCTAGGACTTGGTTCACTTCTCTTGCTCCTGGTTGTGTGCGTAGCCCCTAGGATATGATCTACTACTTCTTTGAGAAATATTTCCCTGCCCATAAGAAGCAAGCTGCCTTGCAGGAAATATACAACTTTGTGCAAGTTGAAGAAGAGAGTCTCCCACAAGCTTGGGGGACGCTCGTCCAGCTAATGAATGCTTTGCCTGATCACCCTCTTGAGAGGAATGAAATACTTGATATCTTCTATAATGGACTAGCCGGTGCTTCTAGAGACCACCTAGATAGTTGTGCTGGTTGTGTTTTTAGGGAACGAACCGTAGAACAAGCTGAGATCCTATTGAATAATATCTTGTGCAATGAGAACACTTGGACTATTCCCGAACCACCTCCAAAGCCAACTCCTAAGAAAAGAGGTATTCTATTCCTCAGTCCTGAAGATATGCAAGAAGCCAAGAAATCTATGAAAGAGAAAGGCATTAAATCTAAAGATGTCAAAAATCTACCACCTATCGAAGAGATCCATGGTCTTGATAACCCGATACAGGTAGTAGAAGTAAATTCTCTGCGTAGATTCAATGAGAGTGATATTCCTTTTGATAAACCTGCTAGCTTATGCCTGGATTAATTTGATAACTTTGTTGCCAAACAATAGAGGTTCAATGATTATGTTAGCAGACAATTGGAACAGAATGCTCGTATGCTTAGTCATTTAAGTGCTTGTGTGGACAGAAATGTCAATGATCTTAAGCTCTTGAGTAAACATGCCTCTATGGTTACTACACAGGTAGAACAAGTACTTAAAGCTCAGAATGACTTGCTCAATGAGTTGAATGACAATTCTGTTAGAGTCGTCACTAGAGGCGGTAGAATGACTTAGGAACCTTTGTATCCTGAGGGTCATCCTAAGAGGATTGAACAAGATTCTCAAGGAGTTAGCACTGATGCACCTAGTCATCCTAGGAAGAAGAATAAAGATGATACAAACTTCCACGCTAGCAACCCTGTTGCTGTTACACCTGAGAATCCAAACGATGCCTCTGTTTCTGATGCCGAAACACAATCTGGTGATGAACATGAGCCTAATGATAATATCGATAGTGATGTTCATGATGATGCTCAACCTAGCAATGATAAGGATGTGGAGATTGAACCTGTTGATCTTGATAACCCACATCCTAAGAATAAGAGATACGATAAGAACGATTTCGCTGCTAGGAAGCATGGTAAAGAAAGGGAACCATGCGTTCAGAAACCCATGCCCTTTCCTCCAAACCATCCAAGAAAAGGGATGATGAGGATTTTGAGCGATTTGTTGAAATGATTAGACCTGTCTTTCTGCAAATGCGTTTGACAGATATGCTCAAAATGTCTCCGTATGCTAAGTACATGAAGGATATCGTGACTAACAAGAGGAGGATACCTGAGGTTGAGATTTCCACCATGCTCGCTAATTATACCTTTAAGGGTGGAACTCCTAAGAAACTAGGTGATCCCGGAGTGCCCACTTTACCTTGCTCTATTAAAGGCAACTATGTTAGAACTGTTTTATGCGGCCTTGGAGCCGGTGTTAGTGTTATGCCTCTCTCTCTTTATCGTAGACTTGAACTGGATAAGTTGACACCCACTGAAATCTCTCTGCAAATGGCCGACAAATCAACTGCTTTCCCTATCGGCATTTGCGAGGATGTGCCTGTTGTGGTTGCGAACGTCACTATGTTAACAGACTTTGTTATTCTGGATATTCCTGAGGATGATGCCATGGCGGTCATCCTTGGAAGACCCTTTCTAAACACTGCGGGGGCTGTTATTGATTGCAAAAAGGTAATGTCACTTTCCATGTCAACGGTAATGAGCATGCGGTGCACTTTCCGAAGAAAAAATATCGAGTACATTGCATCAATGCTATCGAAAAAACTTTATTGATTCTTATTGGGAGCTTTGAATGCCCTATACCTACTTTCAAGATGAAGTATGATTTGCTTGTTGGGGATATGCACATCCCCATTGAGGTAACCTAGTGGCTATTCGAAAATTCTCCGTTTCCTTTTGCGATTCAAAAAAGTTTGTCAAGGAGACTTGATCAACCTAATTGACGGATTTCTTTCGATGACCATGAGATGGATGAATCGAGGAATCACAAACCTCTGTTCCAAGCTTTCACCTTCGGTTGCTTAGAAGAAAAATGATAGATTTAGCTTTAGTTTTCCCTCTTTTCTGCTTTTAGCGTCCCATAGAAAAGTACCCTGAAAATAAAAGTTCTCCGAATGCCGTGAAAATCAAGTCTGGTTTTTTCTGGAATTTTTGAAAAATTCTGAGACGAAGAGCTAGTCAGGGGGCTGCACGAGTGGGCCACAAGCCCTGGAGGCGCGGGCACCCCCCCTGGTCGCGCCTCCCAGGCTTGTGGGTCCCACGTGTACCCCCTCCACTTATTCTAGCTCCCATATGATTCTCCTACCTCGAGAAAACATCGTTTCACAGCTCAAACCCGTGTTCTTGCTCTTCTTGCTGCGATTTTTAATCTCCTTGTGCAAAGCACCATTCACCAAGCTGTTTTGGGGGAAATTGCTCCTTGGTATGTGACTCCTCCATTGGTCCAATTAGTTTTTGCTCTAGTGCCTTATTCGTTGCGTATTTTTGATGCCTTGGTGACCCTGTTCTTGAGCTTTGCATGCTAATTTTAGCTGGTACCAAGTAGTTTTGATGCGTGATATGGCCTCTAGGCACTTGTCGGAGTAGTTGCTATGAGTTTCGTTGAGCCTTATTCACTTTTCCTTAGAAACACTAAATATTTCAGAAATTTTCAGAGATGGAAAAAGGAAAATATGAGGAGGTTCTTAAGAGGCTCTTCAAGCCGTGACCCTCATACGTCTCAAACGTATCTATAATTTTTGATGGTTTCACACTGTAATCTTGTCTTCTTTGGTTGTTTTATGTACCTTTTATATCTTTTTTGTGGCTAACTTATTAATTCAGTGCCAAGTGCCAGTTCCTGTTTTTTCCGTGTTTTTGACTCTTTTCAGATCTGATTTTGGAACGGAGTCCAAACGAAGGAAAAACCCCGAAATGTTTTTTTCCCGAACGGAAGAAGATCAGGGGGCCTTTGGGCCAGGCCAGGTGGGCTCCAGGGAGCCCACAAGCCCCTACTCTGCCACCAGGGGGAGGCGGCGGTGGGCAGGCTTGTGGCCTCCCTGGCCGCCCCCTGACCTAGGTCTTTTCCCTATAAATTCCCAAATATTCCGCAAAAAATCAGGGGATCATCGAAAATACTTTTCCGTCGCCGCAAGCTTCCGTTTCTACGAGATCTCATCTGGAGACCCTTTCCGGCGCCCTGCCGGAGGGGACTTTGGAGTTGGAGGGCTTATTCATCATCATCATCGCCCCTCCAATGACTCGTGAGTAGTTCACTTCAGACCTACGGGTCCGTAGTTAGTAGCTAGTTGGCTTCTTCTCTCTCTTGGATCTTCAATACAAAGTTCTCCATGATCTTCATGGAGATATATCCGATGTAATCTTCTTTGGCGGTGTGTTTGTCGAGATCCGATGAATTGTGGATTTGTGATCAGATTATCTATGATATATATTTGAGTCTTTGCTGATCTCTTTTATGCATGATTTGATATCCTTGTAAGTCTCTCCGAGTCTTGGGTTTTGTTTGGCCAACTAGATCTATGATTCTTGCAATGGGAGAAGTGCTTGGTTTTGGGTTCTCCCATGTGGTGACCTTTCCCAGTGACAGTAAGGGCAGCAAGGCACACATCAAGTAGTTGCGATCAAGGGTAAAAAGATGGGGTTTTTATCATTGGTTTGAGATTATCCCTCTACATCATGTCATCTTGCTTAAGGCGTTACTCTGTTCTTATGGACTTAATACACTAGATGCATGCTGGATAGCGGTCGACATGTGGAGTAATAGTAGTAGATGCAGACAGTATCGGTCTACTTGTTTTGGACGTGATGCCTATAGATATAATCATTGCATAGATATCGTCACAACTTTGTGCGGTTCTATCAATTGCTCGATAGTAATTTGTTCACCCACCGTCTACTTGCTTTCATGAGAGAAGCCACTAGTAAACACTACAGCCCCGGGTCTATTCACATCCATCGTTTACACCTCCGCTTTTACTTTTCTTTGTTACTTTGTTGCTTTCAGTTCTCACTTGGCAAACAATCTATAAGGGATTGACAACCCCTTCATAGTGTTGGGAGCAAGCTTTTGTGTTTGTGCAGGATCTTGAGATACTCCTCCACCGGATTGATACCTTGGTTCTCAAACTGAGGGAAGTACTTACCGTCACTGTGCTACATCACCCTTTCCACTTCAAGGGAACACCAACGCAAGGCTCCAAGGCCACGGGGGAAATCCTTTGCATACTTGCCTAGGAAGTCCCTTAAGGTGTAGCCGCAGCTGAAGGATTCCTGGTGCCATCGACACACCTGTTTCTGGCGCCATTGGAAGGACTTTTGTGCATTAGCATAGCTGACATCAGACCCCAAGGATGATGAAAGTGAGAAGAAGAAAACCAAGTATCCGGTCCCCCGAGTTGCAGAAGTTCGAGCGTGCGAGTGGCCAAGCGATGTGTTCTTACGCGCCGCCGGACTTTATCAGGACTTTTACTACTTGGTGGAGCACGGAGGCCTTACCGCCTTCGTTGAAGATAAGTGTCCGCAATACCTCCTCCTCACTAATATTTTCGTGCAAAGCTTTAATTTCTATCCAAGGAAGAATCCTCCTATGGTTGAGTTCAAATTATATGATATCCCCTAGTGCATGTCACTTCAGGATTTTTGCAATGTTTGCAAATTACCTTATGTTGGGGATATTCATGAACCTTGTCCATGGGACTTGGAGGATTTCATAGATACTATTGTTTTAGTAGAGGAGAGAGGAGTGTCTTGCGCTAGAGCTGCTAGCATACATTTTCCCGTGCTTCGGTACTTCTCATTATTCGTGGGAAAATGTTTGATTGGCCGTGGGAAAGCTAGGGCCCTTAGCTCCTCAGATCTTGCGGTTTTGCGCGAAGCCCTTTATAATGATAAAACTTATAGCTTGGGCGCTATAGTAGCTCAACGGTTGAACATGAACCGTTCTAAAGGCGTTGTCTATGGAGGTATCTGTGCTACCCGTCTTGCCAGACATTTTGAGATACCTATTAGACTGGACGAGGAAGAAGAGATTCTTCTTCCCGAGAGGTATCTAGATTATGATAGCATGGTTCGCCATGACTTTCTTGATAGAGATATAAATAGAAGGATCATTTATAACCTGGTATTTAGTCAGGGTCCTCGTGAGATTATTACTTTGCCTGCTCCTTCTTTGTTCAATCTTCATACAGGCAGGTACATTATTATTCCCTCGGACATCTACGCATATTGGGGCATAGCCCAACCACAGGTTCCCGTGCCCGAACTACCAGTCGAGTACCAGACGCCAGTTTATCAGTGGGAGCCAGAGGAGCTCACACAGCAGTGGCACCCTCAGTCCACTCCGGAGTACCCCGGAGACGGTTACTTTCCACCTTGGGAGTAGACCAACTTAGGCCAAAAGACTAAGCTTGGGGGAATTCCAGCTTAGTCCAATGCACGAGCACTCTTATTATTGTTCACATCGTTCGGTCGTGCAAGTGAAAGGCAATAATGACGATATATGATGAAGTGACTGAGCCTGGAAAAGCTGGTATGAAATCGATCTATTTTTTTTGTAAATATGACTAGCTCATCGTTCCTGATTCAGCTTTGTTGTGAGAGAAACATGTTTGCAATGAAAACTTAGAGATCATAGTTTCTGATGCCATGCTTAATTATCTAGGAACTTATAATGGTTTGTCTTGGATGCCAACATGAATTTTGAGATGACTATGATGTAGTATGATAGCATGGTATCCTCCTTTGAATGATTCAAGTGGCTTGACTTGGCGCATGTTTACGCATGTAGTTGAAAAAAAATCAACATAGCCTCTATGGCATTCATGTTCATGGTGATTTATGTCCTACTCATACTTGCACTCAATGTTGGTTAATCTCAATGCATTTTGATGACTGCTGTCGCTCTCTAGTTGGTCGCTTCCCAGTCTTTTGCTAGCCTTCACTTGTACTAAGCGGGAATACTTCTTATGCATCCACTTCCATAAACCAAAAGTTGTTCCATATGAGTCCACCATACCTACCTATATGCGGTATCTACCTGCCGTTCCAAGTAAATTTGCATGTGCCACTCTCTAAACCTTCAAGAAATAATATGTTTTGCATGCCTGAACCGCTCATGTGGTGACAGGGGGCTATCAGTATCTTCCATGCTAGGCGTGTTATCCTCGATATGTCTTTATTCATTATCACTCACGAGAAAGGGGCCGGTAATTGGAATGCCCAGTACCATGCTCAAATCGAAAAGATAATTGCAAACAAAACCCCCATGGATTGATGTTGGTATGGACGGCACCCGAGTATTCGGCTAGTCGTGGAGTGTGATTGATCGGTGGTGGGGGAGTCAAAACTTTACTTTTCTGTTTGGGAACCGTCTATAGCATGTGTAGCATGGAAGATGGTGAAAACTCTTAGTCATTGCGTTGACAATGAAAGCATGCCACCTAAAATTATTATCTCTGTTTTCAAAGCTTGAGCTCTGGCACCTCTGCAAATCAATGGTTCCCTCTACGGAGGGCCTGTCTATTTATGTTCCTATTGAGTCATCCTCTTCTTATAAAGCACCAATTAGAGAGCACCTCTATCATTTTTATGCTTTTCTTTTCACTAAATGTTAGTCAGCCCTTGGTCTTTGAAGGTGCTTTGCATTTATGTTTTGTGGTTTCAGAAAGAGCTAGCGAGATACCATCTGTTCGTACTGCTTCATGATTGTTTTGATTGAAGTGTTGACTTTTGAAACTTATTATTATTGCTCGCTAGTTGATTATGCCATTGATATAAGTTTACCGTGAGACCTAGATGTCATTTGCTTATGTGGTTAGCTTGTGATCTTGCTGAAATTCTGGAAATGAGTTATACATAGTTGCAACAACAAGATCAAACAGAGTTCGTAAAAGTTTTTCTTTTGTCTCTTTCAGTTTGTCAACTGAATTGCTTGAGGACAAGCAAGGTTTTAAGCTTGGGGGAGTTGATACGTCTACGTCGTATCTACTTTTCCAAACTCTTTTGCCCTTGTTTTGGACTCTAATTTGCATGATTTGAATGGAACTAACCCGGACTAACGTTGTTTTCAGCAGAATTGCCATCGTATTGTTTTGCGCAGAAATAAAATTTCTCGGAATGACCTGGAAACTTACGGGGATTTTTTGTGGAATATATGAAAAATACTGGCGCAAGAATCAACCGAGGAAGTGGAGCGTGGAGCCCACAAGCCCACCAGGCGCGGGCCCCCCTGGCCCGCCTGGCAGGCTTGTGGGGCCCATGTTGCTCCACTGCCTCCAAATCCAGCTCTATTTAGTCCCTTTCGTCCGGAAAAAAAATCAAGGAGAAGAGTTCATCGCGTTTTACGATACGGAGGCGTCGCCACCTCCTGTTCTTCCTCCGGAGGGCACATCTGGAGTCCGTTCTGGGCTCCGGAGAGGGGAGATCGTCGCCATCGTCATCACCAACCTTCCTTCATCGCCAATTCCATGATGCTCTTCACCGTTCGTGAGTAATCTCATCGTAGGCTTGCTGGACGGTGATGGGTTGGATGAGATCTATCATGTAATCGAGTTAGTTTTGACGGGGATTGATCCCTAGTATCCACTATGTTCTGAGATTGATGTTGCTACTACTTTGCCATGCTTAATGCTTGTCACTAGGGCCCGAGTGCCATGATTTCAGATCTGAACCTATTATGTTGTCGCCAATATATGTGTGTTCTTGATCCTATCTTGCAAGTTGTAGTCACCTACTATGTGTTATGACCCGGCAACCCCGGAGTGACAATAGCTGGAACCACTCACGGAGATGACCATAGTATGAGGAGTTCATGTATTCACTAAGTGTTAATGCGTTGGTTCGGTTCTCTATTAAAAGGAGAACCTTAATATCCCGTAGTTTCATTTAGGACCCCGCTGCCACGGGAGGGATGGACAGTAGATGTCATGCAAGTTCTTTTCCCTAATCACATATGACTACATACGAATACATGCCTACATTACATTGACGAACTAGAGCTAGTTACATATCACTCCGTGTTATAATTGTTGCATGATGAATAACATCCGGCATAAGCATCCATCACCGATCCAATGCTTATGAGTTTTTCCTACTGGTCCTTGCTACGTTACTTTGCTGCTACTGTTACTCTGCCGCTACTGCTGTCACTGCTGCTACTGTTACTCTGCTGCTACTGTTGTTACTTCGCTGCTACTGGTTACTGTTGCTATTGTTGCTACCACACTACTCTGCTACTCATACTTTGCTGCAGATACTAAATCTTTCAGGTGTGGTTGAATTGATAACTCAACTGCTAATACTTGAAAATATTCTTTGGCTTCCCCTTGTGTTGAATCAATAAATTTGGGTTGAATACTCTACCCTCGAAAACTGTTGCGATCCCCTATACTTGTGGGTTATCAATGATCTACTCCTGCAAGGCTCCGCCCGAGCTCCGCAGAAATCCGATCTAGGGGAAGAACTACGTGGTATAGGTTTGAGTTGCACGTGGCAAAGTTGTGTCTCAAAAAGCCCTAAACCACCAATCTCTACTAATAAAGGGGCAGTTGGTAGCCGGATCTCACGATTAATTTTCGTCACGGTTAATTTTCGTCCACCTATACCTGGTTAATTTTCGTCCACCTATACCTGGTTATTTTTCTTCTCTCTTCCCACCATTTTTTTTCTCCTTCCACCAAAGGATGGTTATTTTTCGTCTGTACTTTCTCACCGGTTAATTTGACCAGCCACCGGTTTATGTTTCCATCTCCTCCCGCAAAACAAAACTCTTTGCACAAAACAAACGCCAGTCCTCAGCCCGCGCAGGGTTAGGGTTCCTGTGCCGCCGCCGCCGCCGCGCTCCTCGACCTCCTACTGCCTTCCTCCTCTCTTCCCTCGACCTCCCAGCACCGCCACGCTCGATGATCTCTTGCAGGCGGCACTGCACCGGCTCCCGCCCGCGATAGTCGCGTCGGCGTCCTGCTTCTGCCGCCTCTGCCGCGCCGGCGTTTCCGACCGCGCAGTGCTGGAGGCCGCCTTCCAGGCGAGCTGGGGCGTGCGCCGCGACAACAAAGTTAACCAACGCCGTCCTCAACCGCCTCCTTCGTGAATCGCCGAAGTCGTCAATCGCCTCCGTCCAGCACCACCGGTCAACCGCCGCCGTAAACAGCAGCCGTACTTAAACTAGGTATATCTTCTGTTTTCTCTAACTAATCTAGGTATTTGTACAGACCTACGTACGCCCTTTTGTCCGGATACATCTGAGCCGGATCTACATATGGTGTCGGATCTACAAAATTTCATACACAAATATATGCCTCAAATCTGCCATACAGTACATATGGACGTTTCACGAGCGCGGGTGCATCTGGAAATTTGTTCGTCTCTTCAAACTTTACTCTGCATACAACAAATGACGACTTCCTTTATTAATAGCAGATATGTTTCCAAAAAACATTTCATCAAAAAAACAACAAGGAGAAAGTTTACCGCTCTTAAGCATGCATTCATTGTAGGTATGGGGAATTCAAAAAGCAAGGCTGAGGCTTCATGACTCACACCACACTGAATCCTCAGTTCAATTACTTTTCATCATTTTAAATTCAAAGAGATTAACTCATTAGCCTACACATTATTTAATTACCTGGATTACAAAACGCTGGCCTGCAATGCCTTTGCCATGCTCTGCAAGTAGGGCTTCAGTTGCAAACAAAACTCCCCTTCCAGTAGCTGCATCTCTTCCCAGTGATCCTCCAAGGTCCTGTGTTGAGCAAAAAGTTCAGGAACATGCCATGAGGGATAACTAGAAACCAGATTTCTCCGGACAATCAAATCCTGCATCTTCCACATTTCATATGGAAACAACATTTCCATTGCACATTACATGGTAGAGTTGCAGGATGGATAATTACCACAGGCTTTCCTGTCACCACAGCAGGTGAGTAACCATGGAAATTTGAGTACTCATCCAGAATCCATGCCATTGTCTGCATCCACAACAAGCAAAAGAAGCCAGATCAGAAGACAGCTTGATTTTTCTCACCAAATTCTGAAAAAAACTATACTATATACAAAGGAGAATAAATAACCTATGCGTTGGTGCCCATATCGGGAGCTGGAACATCGGTGTGGATGCCAATTAAGTCATGAATTTTCTGGGTGAAAACTCGGGTAAGCCGCTCGAGCTCCGATATGCTCAGGTCTCCAAGACTGCATCCTATGCCACCTTTAGCTCCTCCATACGGAATATTGTCCACTACCGTTTTCCATGTCATGAGTTGTGACAAAGCATTGACCTCGTCAGGATCAACCTGAACTTAATAATAGCATTTTAGTGCAAGAACTTATTATGATAACAGAAAATGCGGGTTACCAATGTCTTAAACTTTCAGTGGAAACGAAGTCAGGATGTGAACCAGCATAGTAGTTTTAGTGAGATGTGACTACTTTCCAACATAGCTTTGTTCTGCTTTACTGCATGTAGAATTGTAGATATTGCAGGTATGTTTCCAAAAAACATTTCATCGAAAAAACAACAAGGAGAAAGTTTACCGCTCTTAAGCATGCATTCATTGTAGGTATGGGGAATTCAAAAAGCAAGGCTATTGAAGGTGACAACGTTTCAGATGTCTCTACAGGTATATTCTACGCTATGTAGTTATAAGCTCTTCAAAATGAATTGTACCTGTAGGTGTATTCATTTCAATCAACTATCCACATTTTAATCCTTCCCTACAAGTTAAATATGTAGAATATACCACTATTCAGAACCTCATGGAACTTATTCAGTTTAAATAATTTATCCCTTACAACCACATATTTTTGAACTACCAAATAGTTTTACCTTGCATCTTATCAGTTCATCTTCCGAATAGGCATCACGTTCCAAAGCATCATCTAATTCATTAATCTTTCCACTGGCATATGATTTACCAATATCATAAACCTGCAAGCACGGGTACTTAAGTCATCCCATATTTCAAATTGTGATGCAATGGTGCTCCAGTCGCACAGACAATAACCTGGTCTACGGCTTCCTTGCAAAGTAGCATTTTATTTTTTACTTGCAGATTCATATATCTGAAAACTTTCAGAAAGTGGCCAGTATTTTTGTCAGGTTGGCCAGTACGAGCCTCGTCTGCGAAGGAGGAATCCATCACAGACATCAAGTCCCTTTGTCAATTGCCTATTAGAACAAAGCCAATTCAATCCTTCCGATAGATAATGTTCAAAGTAACATACCAGTAGTCATATATTACTTCTAATGAGATGACACTGGTTTAATTCCACAGCAAAAGCAATTTCTGTAATCATGTTGAGCTATCGTCGGAAATATACATGATTTGATTTAGCTGCCCATTCATTGTAGGTATGGTACGCTATGAAGTTAACCTACATGCCTATTAGACCAAAGCCAAGTCAATCCTTTCGATAGATAATGTTCAAAGTAACATACCAGTAGTCATATGACGAGGAATGGGCCTATGGCCTTATGCAAACCAGTCGAAAAATATTATGAGAGGAATCCCAGAATGTAGATGTGGTGGACAATCTCCCTGGAGCCTTTGTGGTCTCATCCGAGCTAATTTTGGAGTTATTTATTCGCTGCCTACAACTATCATATAATAGTGAACAACATTAAAAGTGAACAACATTAAACTATGAATATTAATAGTGAACAACATATAACATGAAATCATGAGTATTAATAGTGAACAACATTAAACTACGAATAACAAAAATATAATGGTATGATTTCTCTAACAACTTGCTACATATATGTTAGTATCTCTACTCCTAAATTGTCAGTTGGAAGCTTCTTATACTGCCAAAATGGAACAGGTGATTTTATAGATCAAGGCATGCATGCTGATGATGACAATGCTGATCAAATTAATATAGATGTGGCAAATGTTGATGAATACAACGCAAATGGCATAGCCGTATATGACAATGATGACAATGAATACTCTACTGGACCAGGTATTTGTTTCGCTATAAAGTTCAGATGTTCATTTATGATGGATCTGATAGGGCTGACCATTCATTGTAGGTGTGGGGAATTCAAAAAGCAAGGCTACTGAAGATGTCATAGTTTCAGATGTAGCTGCAGGTATATGCTACGTTATGAAGTTAAGCTCTTCGAAAATATTATGCTACATGTCTCATCCGAAGCTAGAAAATTTAAAGATGTCAAATATAATGATTTACTAAAAAACAATATACATCTATAATCGTTAGCATAGTTCTTGCATAATATGTTTTCGAGGATGATGGAGTATCTCTTGCTGAAATATCCACCACAACTAACTTGACAGGAGGATACATATTGGATAATAGCAAAGAAACAACACAAATACCGGCTATTGGCCGCAAAAAGGCTCCTACTGACGAACAAAGGGAACATATAAACGCAAAGAGGCGGGCTTCTTATCGGAAGAAAAAAGATATGCTTAACCCAGACGAGAAGACAACACACCAAACGACGTCAAGTAAGTTAACCAAATTGGCTAGTATTTTTGTCAGGTTGGCCAGTACGAGCCTCGTCTGTGAAGGAGGAATCCATCACAGACATGAAGTCCCTTTGTCAATTGCCTATTAGAACAAAGCCAATTCAATCCTTTCGATAGATAATGTTCAAATTAACATATCAGTAGTCATATATTACTTCTAATGAGATGACACTGGTTTAATTCCACAGCAAAAGCAGTTTCTGTAATCATGTTGAGCTATCGTCGGAAATATGCATGATCTGATTTAGCTGCCCATTCATTGTAGGTATGGTACGCTATGAAGTTAACCTACATGCCTATTAGACCAAAGCCAAGTCAATCCTTTCGATAGATAATGTTCAAAGTAACATACCAGTAGTCATATGACGAGGAAAGGGCCTATGGCCTTATGCGAACCAGTCGAAAAATATTATGAGAGGAATCCCAGAATGTAGATGTGGTGGACAATCTCCCTGGAGCCTTTGGGGTCTCATCCGAGCTAATTTTGGAGTTATTTATTCACTGCCTACAACTATCGTATAATAGTGAACAACATTAAAAGTGAACAACATTAAACTATGAATATTAATAGTGAACAACATATAACAGGAAATCATGAGTATTAATAGTGAACAACATTAAACTACGAATAACAAAAATATAATGGTATGATTTCTCTAACAACTTGCTACATATATGTTAGTATCTCTACTCCTAAATTGTCAGTTGGAAGCTTCTTATACTGCCAAAATGGAACAGGTGATTTTATAGATCAAGGCATGCATGCTGATGATGACGATGCTGATCAAATTAATATAGATGTGGCAAATGTTGATGAATACAACGCAAATGGCATAGCCGTATATGACAATGATGACAATGAATACTCTACTGGACCAGGTATTTGTTTCGCTATAAAGTTCAGATGTTCATTTATGATGGATCTGATAGGGCTGACCATTCATTGTAGGTGTGGGGAATTCAAAAAGCAAGGCTACTGAAGATGTCATAGTTTCAGATGTAGCTGCAGGTATATGCTACGTTATGAAGTTAAGCTCTTCAAAAATATTATGCTACATGTCTCATCCGAAGCTAGAAAATTTAAAGATGTCAAATATAATGATTTACTAAAAAACAATATACATCTATAATCGTTAGCATAGTTCTTGCATAATATGTTTTCGAGGATGATGGAGTATCTCTTGCTGAAATATCCACCACAACTAACTTGACAGGAGGATACATATTGGATAATAGCAAAGAAACAACACAAATACTGGCTATTGGCCGCAAAAAGGCTCCTACTGACGAACAAAGGGAACATATAAACGCAAAGAGGCGGGCTTCTTATTGGAAGAAAAAAGATATGCTTAACCCAGACGAGAAGACAACACACCAAACGACGTCAAGTAAGATTGTGATATGTTTTGGTCATTCTTTTTAGTATGAAAATGTGCTGCCTTATTCTGAAATGCTGACTCTCATGTCACAGGGCTCTTTAATGATATCACGAATGTTCATCAACCTTGCCATGTGATAGGAGGTACACTTTTCGTATGAAAATTGGTGTTTCATCTTTATGATAGTACCACATGCGTTAATTTTTGTATGACACCAGGAGGTGACATGGAAAGTATTAAACAACCAAGGCAGACACCACCAATTGGACGCAATGAAATGTTGAGTGACAGAAAAAGTAAGCTTGTAACCTCAAACATGCAAGCTTGTTATGATGCATCGTTGTCATTATCATGTACCCTTAATAGCGATGAAAACGTGGATCCCCTCACGATTTCAGGTAGCCTTCTCATCTATTTTAAGTTTCACCCTAATGATAAAGCATTTTACATGGGTACTGTCTTTTTAGTAAAATGAATTGTTTCCTTTGTTCAAATAGCTAACCCAACTAATATGACACACCAACTAACATGACAGGAGGAGCTGTCTTGAACAATAGCAAAGAAACAAGACAAATACCTCCAATTGTCCGCAAAAACACCTTGACTGAAGAACAAAGGGAACATATAAACGCAAAGAGGCGGGCTTCTTATCGGAAGAAAAAAGATATGCTTAACCCAGACGAGAAGACAACTCACCAAACAACGACAAGTAAGATTGTGATATGTTTTGGTCATTCTTTTTAGTATGAAAATGTGTTGCCTTATTCTGGAATGCTGACTCTCATGTCACAGGGCTCTTTAATGATATCACGAATGTTCATCAACCTTGCCAGGTGATAGGAGGTACACTTTTCAAAAACAGTCTATGGATTCTCTTATGTAGTTTGTTGATGGACGATAAAAATCTATGTTTCATCACTATGATTGTACCACATGCGTTAATTTTCGTAGAACACCAGGATGTGACATGGAAAATATTAAACAACCAAGACAGACATTGTACATGGGTACTGTCTTTTTAGTAGAGATTGATTGTTTCCTTTGTTCAAATAGCTAACCCAACTAATATGACACAAGAAGCTGTCTTGAATAACACCAATGAAACAAGGCAGATACCTCCATTTGGGCTCAAGAAAAAATTGACGGACGAACAAAGAGAGCAGATAAACGCAAAGAGGCGGGCTTCTTATCAAAAGAAAAGAGATATGCTTATAGGAGATGAAAATATTGCTCCACATGCAATGACAAGTAAGCTTGTGATATCATTGTGAATATCGTAATGATTTATGAAATGTCATTATTTTTGGCATATGTTTTCATTTTATTGTATAACCATCCAACCCAGCTACCTGCGGTGTTACATCATCCTCACATGACGATGCAGCGTTGTCATTATCAACTACACTCAATCATTATGAAAATGTGTCTCCCCTTACTATATTAGGTAGAGTTGTTAACTATTTTATGTTTCATCCTAGTGATGTAGCATTGCACTTGAATAATGTATTTTCCAAGTATGATGACATATTCTTGTTGAAACATGACAACAAGGGTTGTGTTGGATAACACCAAAGAAATTAGGCTAATACGTCCAGGTGGATGCAATAAAAACTTGACTGTCGAAAAAAGGGAGCAGATAAATGCAAAAAGACGGGCTTCTTATCAGAAGAAAAGAGAGATGCTTATCGAAGATGAAAAACTTACTCTCCATACGATATCAAGTAAGACGGTACTAACATCATTTTACTTCCGAAGTCCGAAATGTTTAACAACGCCCGCTCTATATCTTGTAAATAATGAATTGATGAACATGTCCTCTCACTTGATGATGCAGCTTCGCGTTCTGGAGCTACACTAAAGACTGATGAAAAACTGACACCCCTTACGGTATCAGGTAATTTTATACCATGTATATGTTTCCTGACAATGATTTACCGTACTTTGACTATATTCAAGTTTCTTCATTATATTTGAAATTAATTCGAGATGAATGATGACATATTATTTGTTGAACCAGACAACCCAATTAGCTACAACATTGCATCATTACTGACTGATGATGAAAATTTGCCTCCATCAAGTTCACAATATGATAGTTTTCGTCATAAAACCCTAGCCAAGAGGACTTACGATAAAGAGCACAATTCTAAATTAACAATCGAGCAGAAGGATCATGATAACGCAAGGAGACGAGCTGGAAAACAGAAGAAACGGGAAGAGGGCACAATCAATGTTCAAGAGCAAAATCAAAGGCAACGAGAGACACGCATGGAGCGCCGGAAAATTATGACTTCCGATGAGAAGGGGCAGTCAAGTGCAAAGAGAAAGGGAAATTACCATAGAATGAAAAATACCCCATCCATAGAATCTATCGCAATGCCACGGCCAGATGTTCTGGCTCTATCTGATTCCGCCCCATCAATTACCATCCCGTCTTACATAGTCGGAACCGATGGTAAAAATTTGTTATTGTCTCTAGCTTTAGAACAAAATTTCGCTTTACCATCTTTTGCTTACTATCTCTACGATGTTGCAGAAGATATGGGGGCATTCATAAGCACCATCGTGGACGATGATACGATATCATCCTCCTTCATTGATGATGAGTATTATCTATTTCGCTCGCAAGGTATCGTCTATGGTGAATTAGGAGATAGTTTGACTTTTTTGAAATATCTGTTTATGCTGCTCTGAGTGCGGTGTATGAAAAAATGCAAATAGGATTCGATGATGATAGCCATGATGGAGATGAAGTCACGAACATGTCTAACGCTGGGTCTGTTGACATTGATCCGTTCGACTTTGTCTACTCAAACCTCCCAGATAGAACACACATCCTGAAGCACGCCAAGAACTGCGACCACTGCAAGGCCAAGAAGTTTGAGTCTGAGACCGACGGTTTCTGTTGTCGCAATGGGCAGATTGAGCTCAAGGAACCAGATCCCATCCCCGAGCTAATGAGGCTTTGGTCCAGCATGGATGCAGACTCTAGACACTTTCGGGAAAACATACGATTCTTTAATGGACACTTCGCATTCACAACCCTTGGCGTCAACCTCGATGAAAACTACACAAACATGAAGTCTGGTGTGTACACTTTCAGGGTGCACGGCACCATCTACCACAATGTGCATTCCTTCGGGCCAGTCTCACGTCCAGAACATCTCCAGCTGTACTTCTATGATGACGACCCAAACCTGACCCATCGCAAGGCTGCCACCAAACAATTGGACCAGAATGTCGTCAAGGTGTTAGTGGACATACTACGTGCAAACCCGTACTCACAACAATTTAGGAGTTTGGGTGCACACAAGGATCACCTCGATGATTACAGGATAGACCTCAACACCGACCAGAGGCTTGACCAACGGAGATATAATAGGCCAGTGTCATCAGAGGTAGCTGCAATCTGGGTCGAGGGCGCCGACGTAGCCAAAAGGTTTGATCGTAGCATCACACTTTTCGGTAATGATAATCACAGGCACAATATAGGTGTCACTGATGGCTCTTACGACCCGTTGTCCTATCCACTATTCTACCCTTGCGGGGAGCTCGGTTGGCATCCAAAACTGCCTAAACGTAATGTCCCTTGGGAGGTTGTACAGCAACCAAGAAGGTGGCATGATAATGAGGAGGATACAGGTAGACTTTTTCTTTAGTATGTTATTATGAAAATAATATAAGACTCATATGTATACTAACTAAAGGTGCTACATTACTTGTTGCAGAGGGTAATAGCAGGTTATGCGTGTCCGTGAGAGACTACTACTATTACAGACTGCAAACACGAACTGCTATATTGAATCCCATACTTTGTGGAGCACGATTGCTCCAGCAATGGGTGGTCGACATGTACATCAAGATAGAGAGTTGTAGGTTGAGATGGTACAGAAAGAACCAAACAAAGATCCGTGCCGACCTTTATAAAGGAGTTGTTCATGCTATCACTTCTGGGGAGACATGAGCGAGCGCTGTCGGAGTAAGGATAGTGCTCCCTGGAACGTACCCTGGGGGCGACCGTGACATGAAATGGAGGCATATGGATGCCATGTCAATTGTCCATACATATGGGAAGCCTGACATCTTCTTGACCATGACCTGCAACCCTAAATGGGAAGAGATATCGAACGAGCTGCTTCCTGGTCAGACAGCTCAGGACCGACCTGACCTTGTGGCTCGCGTGTTTTATGGCAAGCTAGAGGCTATGAAAGAGTTTTTGTTCAAAAAGCATATCATGGGTGTTGTTGTTGCGTATGTATACGTAGTCGAGTTCCAAAAAAGAGGCCTCCCCCACGCACACTTTCTGTTGATCATGGATGCATCATATAAGCTCGTCGTCCCGGAGCAATACGACCGAGTCATTTCCGCTGAGCTCCCGGACAAGCATAAGTATCCAGAACTCTATGCCTTGGTGGTCGAACATATGATGCATGGTCCATGCGGTGCTCTCAACCCCAATAATGTGTTCATGCAACAACACAAGTGCAAGTGCAGATACCCTCGGGCATTCAATGAAAACACGGCACAGGGCAAGGACTCATACCCAGTTTATCGACGTAGAGACGACGGGCATAGGGCTAAGGTCCGGGGTAAAGTGTTGGACAACAGGTGGGTAGTGCCTTATAACCCTTACCTTTTGCGGATGTTCAATTGCCACATCAACGTCGAGGTCTTCTCGAGCATAAAGGCCGTCAAATACCTCTACAAGTACATATACAAGGGCCACGATAGGGCTTCTTTTAGCATCGACCAGCCGGACGCCGATGGAATCATTGATGAGATCAAAAGATATGTCGACGCGAGGTGGGTTACTCCTCCGGAGGCCATGTGGAGAATATTTGGCTTCTCCTTATGGGGGAACTCCCCGTCTGTCCTATAGTTGCCTCTTCATGTTCCGAATATGCACAGGGTGGCATTCAATGAGCAAGCTGACTTGACCAATGTCCTCGCCTCTGAGAGTGCTTCAAAATCCATGTTGACGGAGTATTTCAAGGCTAACCAAGACCACCCGTGGGCTAGGCATATATTATACAAGGATTTTCCTGGGAGCTTCACATGGCAGAGAACAAAGTATTGGAAGCCACGGGTGGAACGTTATCAAATAGGGCGGATCGTGTCTGCCAATCCAGCCGAGGGGGAGCGATACCATCTCCGTGTAATACTAAACCATGTCGCGGGCAAGACATCCTTCGAATACATGCTCACTGTGGATGGCATTCTATGTGGTAGCTTTCGTGAGGCTGCAGAGAGGTTGGGACTCATTGAGGCAGACAACACGCTTGACGATTGTCTTACTGAGGTGGAGCAGTGGGCGATGCCTTGTTCGCTCAGGAGGCTTTTTGCAACAATCTTGGTGCATTGTGAGCCAGGCGATGTGCGCGGTTTATGGGATAGGCACTTTGAGCCTATGTGTGATGACTATCGTCGAGCACACAAGTGTGCAAATGATGTGGAGCAAATGGTGTTGTTGGATATTAGAGGTATATTGCAGTCCATGGGGAAATACATTGTAGATTTCGCTCTTCCGTGCATCGATGATGAGTTTGACCCGACCAGTGGCGAGGCAAGAGAGGTTATTGAGGAGTCCATCGTCAAGTTTGACGTGAACGACACAAAATTGGCTTCGTCACTAAACTTGGAGCAGAGGGTTACATACGATGAGATACTAGCAGTAGTTGACCGCAGTGATGGAGGTGTATTCTTTGTTGATGGCCCAGGAGGTACAGGGAAGACCTTTTTGTACAGGGCGCTACTCGCCAAGGTTCGGAGCAATGGCAACATCGCTATCGCTACCGCGACTTCTGGCGTCGCCGCTTCTATCATGCCTGGAGGAAGGACTACCCACTCGAGGTTCAAGATCCCATTGAGTTGCGATGATGGTGCCTCATGCAGCTTCGCCAAGCAGAGTGGGACCGCAAAGCTACTAAGGATGGCTTCGTTGATACTATGGGATGAGGCCACCATGACTAAGCGACAGGCGGTTGAGGCACTTGACAATAGCCTGCGCGATATCATGGGAAGACTGGACCGACCCTTCGGAGGAAAGACAGTTGTTTTCGGCTGCGACTTCAGGCAGGTGCTGCCGGTCGTCAGAAGGGGGTCCCGCGGTCAGATAATTGATGCAACCCTTCGAAGTTCTCACCTCTGGAAGGGTATGCGACTGCTAAGGCTCGTCACCAACATGAGGGCTCATAATGACACATGGTTTGCGGATTACTTGCTTAGGGTAGGCAATGGCACCGAGGAAGCTGACGAGCATGGCAACATACAGCTCCCTGAAGATATTTGTGTGCCATCTACAGGTGAGATGAACGACCTAGAGAAGTTGATTGACCATGTGTTTCCTGGTCTAGATGAAAACATGTCTGATCCCAGTTACATGACTTGTCGTGCAATCCTCTCCACCACAAACGACAACGTTGACAAGATAAACTTACGCATGATAGATCGTTTTAAGGGTGAAGAAGTAATATACCATAGCTTTGATAGTGCAGAGGACGACCGGTATGGCTACTACGCTCCTGAGTTCCTGAACGGATTGACCCCCAATGGGCTTCCTCCACATGCACTCAAATTGAAGCTCAACTGCCCTGTCATACTTTTGAGGAACATTGATCCGGCTAATGGACTATGTAATGGCACGAGGCTTGTTGTTCGAGGTTTCGAGAGGAACGCCATTGATGCAGAAATCATGATTGGACAACATGCTGGTAGGAGGGTATTCCTTCCTCGGATACCCCTATGCCCATCTGACAACGACATGTTTCCATTCAAGTTCAAGAGGAAGCAATTTCCTTTAAGGCTTAGCTTTGCTATGACAATTAACAAGGCGCAAGGACAGACCATCCCGATTGTCGGTGTGTACCTACCTAACCCGGTGTTCTCTCATGGTCAACTTTATGTCGCGCTGTCTCGAGCCACCGCGAAGAGAAACATAAAGATCCTCATTGAGAAGGAGAAGGACAAGGGAAAGAAACAGACCAATAAATCAAATAAGCGAAAAAGACCCACGCTATGCTTAGTAAGGATGATGAAGAATATCGTCTACAAGGAAGTCCTTACAAGCTGAAGTTTAATGTTTCTGTGCTTTTCTCTTATTTCTCCTTTCCGTTTTATTTTCATATATTGTAAGTGCATTTAGATTTCATGAAAAAAATTAGTCAATAATTATCTAATGTGTATGCTGCTGCACTAACTTTCATGATTAAAAAGTTATCAATTGTGATTAGATAGTTCTGGTTTGAGCATATAATTCAAAAAATGGTAGAGTCAAAGCGGAACAGTGCCAATGCACTAGGTATAGGGAGAAGGTATGACCTGTGTAGAAAATTTACATCGGCCGAAAATGACCTGTGTAGAATCCATGCATATATCTTCTCCCGAAAATGACTTTTTTGTAATGAACCCAATAGAGGAGTAACCTGATAGAGCCAACGGTAATTGTTATTTGCTTATACATAATTTATCACAAGAAACTAAAAACTTAGGCTGCGCATGTGTTTAACCCAAGCATGCACATCAAACTGACTTTGCACCGTGTTCAGACATCTCATAGCGAAGTATATTTTCAGTACCTCAACACCTACAGTTTTTACCATAAAGAACCTCATAGTGCAAAAGCATGAGAAAAAAAACTTTTGAAGGAGAATGTTCATAGGAAGAGTCTATTGTAGCATGTGCAAATTGTACTTCCTATTATACCATGGTGTTCACAGTAATGTTTTTTATGCATTTCTTATGTTATGTATAATATGTTACGATCAGCGTTCTCAGCAATTCATTGAAGGATGTAAACTAAGAAGTCAAAGGCATATAAGATATAACAGTAGTCACGTTATGTGAAGGAAACTGACTGGGAGTGACCAACCTTACCTCAGGTAACTTCAATGATGTATAACTTGTGAATGTGTGAACCTCTTATGCCTTGAATCTTCCGTACAAGCAATATAAAAGAGGATTGTGGTTGCCAGTCCAATAATCTGCAGCGGACAAAGTTTTGTGAAAGTAGGCTAGCATTTTGTATATAGTTAAAATACTTTGTCCCTTAATAACATGAATAAACTGTGATATTTAATTATTCATAGAAATATATGTGAGCATCTTATTAATTGAATAATACTCTTAAGGCAAGAATAATAGTTTATGATGCTGATCATACGTGGAAAATACAGAGAATGGCCATGCAGTCTTCATTGCCTGATAGGTTATCAATTTTATTTTCGGCCACTTTGTGAAGATGGGTCAGATATCATACTTCAGCAAATTAACCTTCCTAACTAAAATACAGTACACCACTCATTTCAGATTTCCACCACAATATTGGCAAACATAGCTTGCAGCTTTGTGTTCATCGGTTACCGTATTTTAGTTACATGAACATAGGTTAATTCCAAATGTTTTCATCAGTGGAATACAATGCAAGAATTCCATTCCCAAAATGTTGGACAATTTTTTTGCTATATATCAACTATGCATAATACACTAATGAGTGCAACAGTCTAACAGATGGACGAGACCGATGAGATACACTATCAAGAACAAACTGTTTTAGTTCTCTAACGAAGTATGAATAGAGAAATTTTAGCCAGACAAGTTACCGTAACCATGATCTCCCACATGGCAAAATCATTAACTCCTTCTGATAAGACCAGCCAAAAAGCATAGTCAGATGCCAAGAAAACGCCAATCTACATAAATTCCTTGCAAAGCAACTGAAAATACTGATCAATTACTGGTTAGTCTCATCCAGATAGAAGGACACAAATGTGTGCACTGCTGAACCAAATATTGAATTCAAAGAGGATACATGAAGCAACAAAGCGACTTCATTACCATATATCAATGTGTGCACCGCCGACAAAACAATCACAATTTATTCATGGAACTTGAATAAATTTTCAAGTGTCTGCTATAACTATTTTTTAAAGGTGGATATTAAATCTTTAAATGTTTGAATCTGGTACCATAAAAATTAATGATATCGCATTCATTATAAAACACACAATTAATGATAGACTATGTTGACTACTTATCACATGGTATTGTGGATGTCCCAGATATATTTTATCATGATATCTAGAAAGGATATTAATTAAAACATGCAATTAATGATACAATCTGGTGCTTCCATCTATACAAAACATCCATTGATGTACAACTAGAAAGTCTTATAGCAATTTTGGTGCATAATCATATATAGAAAACATGAGATGCATCAATATTTTGATACAATCTGCAACTTCCATATATACAGAATTTTCCCGCGGTCCTTTAGGCTTCCAAAAATGCCCATCACCACTATGTATATAAGTCTCCATCATTGTACATAGGATCATCTCCTCTTTGACACCCTCTCCTCCATGATTATGGTAATCTCATACAGGTTGACGACCTCAAGGAGAGTGATGGCGTCGCCACCATTTCCTGTCATCCCTCGTCCCATCACCCCCCCAATTAACAGGCATGAAAAAATTGAGCTGCTTGTACGTCAGTTTGCCAACACCGTTGAATTTTGTTTGTCATTCACGAGGTTTATTCTATACACGGGAACTTGACATTTCGTCGCGTCGAGATGGAGCATATATACCAGAATTGTTGGACTATTCGTGCAATGGTCCAATGGAAGGCACAAATCAAAGAGAATTCCATGGGAAACATATACCTTCAATGCATACTACTGGATCAGGAAGTAAGGCATTGCTCATCACTATTTCATAGCATATATTTTGCTGTACACATTTGATAAACGTTTTTATTTGCTGATTATGTTGATGATTCGTATATTGCTTTAGGGGACAAAAATGGAAGCCATTACGTTCAACAATCAAGCTGTTCGTTTCAACACCATTCTTCAAACCGGCATGTCCTATGAATTCACTCGTGTAGGATTTAACCCCACTGAAATGGCAGTTGTACATTTCTTGTATCTAGACATGGAGTTTATCATGACACTAGATAGTAGGACTGTGGTTATGATTTCGGCACACAGGATATCAACGACAATTTATCCATTGTGTTTCCCACAATTTGGGGCCATCTACTCACTACAAGACAAACGCATAACTGGTGCATTTTTTATCTTTTTTCTTTCATATTTTGTTATAGAACTCAGGGTCTCATTCTGATTAAATCTTCGCAGATGTTATTGCTATTGTTGCCTATGTTAGTAAGATACAAACTCTATGGGATCCAATATATGATAGACATGTCCCTTTGCTCGAAATTGGCCTCATGAACTTTCGGTGAGAGTCGTTTATAATATGAGATTTACATATGCTTTTTTGAGTTAATTGTTGCAAAGATAAACTAAAATTTGTTTTTGTCTGTAGACGTCAGATAATTTTCCTACGCATATATGACGAGCACGTTGGCCATCAATTTTACCATTTGCGACGCAGCGTAAATGAGTTCGAAAAAATATCAATTACCTACATACAGTTTAATCGGAGGCGTCAATGCTTGCAAACTATGCGGGAGAGCACGTTCACCTATTCTCCTAATATTGATCATGAGGGTCATCATCTACAAGGCAGGTGTTGCGTACTATTTCAAATTTTTGTCTTTATATTTTCTTGTACAATACTATGTCATTAATATCACTAACACTTATTTTTATTTTTAGATATCCATGAAGCCAGTCTCATGACACTTGACGAAACACGTGCCTACGTCAACAATATTGTCATGGCTAGGAACAATGGACTCTAGAATTATCTTCGTGTACTCATTCACATTTCATCATTGATGTAAAAAGTCAATCAAAATTGTGAGTTAGGCATCTCATTGCCAAGTGTCTTCATGTCTTATCTTATGTAATAAAAATGTATGATATTCAATAAAAAAATCTTTGTGTGGTATGTGTTTTGTGCATTCAATATTTTGGTTGGGAAAACCTGAGATAAAAAAACTTGCCTATAAATGATCGACCGATAAAATCAATAAATAACGATCATAGACATCCTAAACAGGTGTAATAAATGTAGGATATTCAATAAAACAAATCTGTGTGTAGTAGGTGTTTTGGGCATGCAATATTTCGGAACCAACATCTATGTCAGGAAGGATATCAATTACCGTAGACAGACTTAATGCCTCTAGATTTTATGGTAAGGTCAATCAATAGTTTGTTTATTATATGGAAGGCAAATAAATTTCTATTCCAAGTTATGTGTCAATCAGGATCACAACCCTTCATATAATATCCGTTCGGCCCTATTTCAACGCCCAGCTCTGTCCTCACAAATTTCTGAGCACACAACACTATATTTTCACCAATGGATGGTGTGCCGGCATCCCAGGAGGCTGTCCACGCACCAGTGGATGTTCAGCTCCAAATGCACGAGGCATTGCCTGCCCCACTAGCGGATGCATACAACGTGCATGCCGTAGAAGATGTTGTCGACTACATATTTCAACGGATCATAGACGCACAAGAAGATGAGGCATTAAAGTAAGTTATCTTTTCTCCATGTTTGGTTGTAGACCACGCTGTATTACTCTCAGGCACAACAGGCTAAATATATGTTCTGTTTTTGTGAGTTGAATCGTTCGATAGTTTGAATTAACCACGATATTTTATATGTGTCCAGCTCACAGCTGTTACCCGTAAGTATGTGCTTAGTTGTTTGCTATATTGCCTTTGTAAGCGCGCTATTACTTTTGTAACCAGATCAAAGCAATAAGCAAAATAAGCCAAGCTGGACACACCCCTATCGCCAAACAAAAATTGATGATGAAAATGTTTCATACCAAATATACTTCTTTCGTAAATAAAAAAGTATATCTATATTGTAGGTATGGGATATTCAAAAAGCAAAACTTATATAATTCTGTTATTTTCATGTTATTATCATTAAGCTAACTTTGGTATAAAACAGTGTAATGTTTGTTCATCCACCAAATTTGTAATGAATGTTTATTTTCTCCTATTGGCTAACATTGTTTGGATTTATTTGTGGTACCCTACTGTAAAACAGTACGTTTTTTTATCTGTGATACATGTGGCCAAGTTTTTTAGACAACTAATAGATTGTTACATTAAAAAAAGAGCTACTAGATTATCACACATTATTTAGCAGATTTTCAATGGAAGCAACTATTTCACTTATCTTTGCTTTCAATCAATCGTCTTTATTTATTCACGATTATCATATTCTTGGATAAAGTTATATTTTCAAAATAAGTTCGTTACAATATCCTAATGGTGATGCAGAGATATGTGGATGTTTTTTTATTAAAAGTTGTTCTGCTTATTTTTGGTAGCACAATATGGATAAGAAGCGCACGACCATACCATATCGAGATCAGCCTACGGGTCATCCGGGAAACAATTTGTCTTCATGGACAAGTTCATCCTGATTGCTTCAATATCGCAGTTCGTAAACTCGCCAGCGCTGAAGTGGAGACCACTGCAGGCACACGGATGTTTGGAAAGAAACATTTTTTTGACCTGCGGTTCCATTCTCAGGCACGGGCTCTGAGACAATCTTGGACGGAGCAAGGTCCCCGCACCACGGCTCTGATTGACAATGCTATTGTCCATCCGTTTCCTAAATATGATGTGTTCAACTCTACAATTGTAAGAGACTGTTGGTAATTCCTATCTTAAAATTTAATTTTATTATTATATTAGCAGTTAACATGTGTCTATCTACTGCATCTTCCACAGTATCTACTACCATTTACTTGTGTGGATTCAAACTACGCACTACTTGTAGTCAATATGGAGCGTGGGAGGTTTGTCCATTTTGATCCAGCCATCGACATCTATAGTCGTGGAATTAGTTTTCATAACAGTGAGTTGATGAAGGAAATCACAATGTTGAAGGAAGAATTCAACAATGTGTTCCATATGAGAATTCCTGATTGGAATACCCAACTCATGGAATGGCCTGCTGATGGCATATCGTGTACTGCCAGACGGTAATATACTAAAGCAGATCACTTACAGTATGAGCACATTTATATAGTTTTTAATATATACAGTTTTTAACAGCAAAGACTCCGCTTTTCAAATGCTACAAGAGATGGCCCACCAGACTGGTACAACGGCGTCGATGAGGTGTAAAACAAACGTAAGTACATAATAAATAGGTATAGTGTGCAATCTATTTTCTAGACATTTATTCCATTATGTTTTTTCGCATCTTTTATAGGATTCAATACAGCTCAGGAAGCAACTCATGATCCAGATGCTGACGATCAAACATAATGAAGCAGCTGGAAACATTCCGGTTGAAATTAGAGAAGCCTTGAGGTTGATAACGGACTGACTATGGACTGATGGGTCTAAAAATTACCGCAAATAAATCTGTAATACATCTTTTTTAGGTGTCTGCTTCACAATTATCTATTTGGCAATACGAATAATTAGTTGATATATTTGGTTATCTATTCATTTTGTTTTACTGATATATTTAAAACTCTAAATATTCATACATAGTCTTGGTCTATGTATGATGTTTTAGAAGCTATTGGTATTGGCATCCACTAGCTTTGTATTACCTATAAATTTTTATCGGGTTGGTGTTATACCAAACCGGTTTGGTAGTACTCATAAACCGTATTCATTTTGTATTGGACCATGCCAGGTTCACATGATTCTACAAGAGCAGCCAGTTGTCGGTGTACACGCACTGGTATCGTGGCTCGCATCCTATACTGATTTGTATCATATAACTCCATCCATACACACACACTGGTATATGATACAAGGTTTACTTTGTCGAAAATCAACCCATACAAGCTACGGAATATTGAACTTAAAGATATGATGGTTGTAAGTCATGTACCTTGCATTGCCTTTAATCTCCAAGTATCTTCACATGTTTGCACATGATCCAAAATCTATATCAGGATCATGATATTCCCAACTACGTGATTGTTCACTTTTACGTTGACCTGAATGGAATAACCAAATTAAATGAAAATGTGTTTTATTCTTGACTACATAAAATAGAAGATGATACGAACAATTATCAACCAACACGGAGAAGGAAGAAATTTATTATTAAGCTACTATAAAGGAGATACATATTCTTTTAATAAGCCAATTGTTATCAGGCAAAATTTTGTGTTCTATGTATGTAGCATGTTTTTCACTTATCTATTACCACTATTACGAGACAAAACTTTGAGAAGTACCATTAGATTATCCAACACCTTCTATAACCTAAGAATATAAGGTATTATGTATGAAGTTTAATAGTAATGATGCAGAGAGAAAATGGACAAGTGCGAGGCTACCGAATAACAAGAGAGAAAATGGACAAGTGGGAGTATGGATCGAGAAATTTGAAACCTGAGAAAGAAGGTCTATGATTTAACATGTAAAAATAAAGAATAATAGAAATCTTGATAAATACAACTTGTCCTGCTACTACTTATCTTATGATTTAAGCATATGCATCCATTTATAGAATCAACCTGTACCAAAGTAAAATAATATGCTTGAGATAACCTGGCAGAGTATAAACAGAGTAGAATTCATATGCTTGAAATTGAATTAGAGCAGAACTAAGTTACTAAATAACCTACCCATTTGACTATGACATGATTGGCATCCTCTTTAGCCACTTCTTACTTTAGTAATGCACTAAGATCATGGCATATTTTCAAAGATAATACTATCTATCCAAACCAAACAAGAAAACACTTCATTACAACGGGTAATAATTAGGGACAATTTCACTATGTAAAATGCATTGACAAATTTAAAAAATAGTTATCACAGAAAATTAAACGCCGTGCGTTGCCACGGGCTTTCAGAAAAAAAATAAGAAGTTACTAACTGAGTTAACCAAGAACAATGCCGACTAAGCTAACACACATCTTTTTTATATAATCAGCTAACACATATCATACTATGAAACACAATAATCTTAGAGCACCTATAGCCGGTCCCCTCAAATCCTGCTCAAACGTCCACGGAAACTAACCAGTGGAGAAATATGTATAGAGAGACATGGGTGAGAAAGGCGCAGGCACCATTCACTATGTGACATATTAGTGTAACAAGCATCGGTATTATATACCTTGAAATGTACAAGTACAAGGCCACATTGCAGACCACCCAAATAGGTTACAATCACTATATTGAGATGATAAAGCAAAAGAACAACCAGTCAGCTTATTATAAGTACCGTTGATTTACAAATTACTAACCAATGGAGTCATCCAGACTCAAATGTATACTGACAACACCATGGAGCCTCAGGTTGGAGCGGTTTATTTTTTGTGATAATATATCTTCCATTCCTGTAGTAATAAAGTATGAACAATGATTAGAGATTAAATAAAAAAAGATATAAAGACACAGTTACGATAAATCTTGCATTCACACTTCATGTAGCATACTTAGCATACATAAATTATTTTTCTACACGGCACAGAATATAGTAAGTAGGGTTTATAGCTAATGCAATCCATAGTGTGTAGGGTTTATAGCTAATGCAAGAGCAAACAATTGAGAACCATATAGCTAGATCAAGCAATTATATATTTGAACCATGTATAAATTTGACATGAGAATTGCTTGACACCTGAAAATGCCAACAATTTTGAGCTTCAATTTGAAAGGACCCAAAGCTGATAGATCACTCAGTAAATAACTCTGAAATATATCACCTGCATACCGTAAGTATGAATGGAATTTGTCAAAATAATTCTGAAATATTTCAGCTTTATATATACCACTTTAGGAGTATAGATATGTTAGTATGTATGGAATTAATGAGAAGTTCTTTATTTAATTATGATAATTTGATTCTATAGTAAGTTCAGATTCGTTGACATCTTTCTAATATATTAACACGTGTGCAATCAATGGAAAAAGGAAATAAATCTACAGCATACAAGAATCAAATTTATTAACAGGTGTGAAATCGTTGGAAAAAGGGAAAAGATACGACATACAAGAATATATGGTAGAATTTGAATATGCCAAGATGTGCTACCCAGTGGCCCTCCGCTTTGCCTACCTATATAGATAACCTCCTCTGTCATCCTTCTTCCCCCTCCTTGTTCTCCCTTCGCCCATCACATATAGCAAAGGATATATCAAAGGATCAAAACAGACAAGGCTGGATGGTAAATTGAGGAGGAGTACATTGCGTAATCAAGGAGCATCAAGAAGTCGAGTTCCTGTAGGTATGAACTTTCCTAGATCTTTCACTTTTCTAAAAGTTGAGTATTTATTAGATTATGATCATCTGGTTCAGGTTCACTATCAAATTGCAAATGAAGAATGGCAGTGGAGATACTGCCAACTAATCAAAACCTAACCAAGCTAGCCTATTAGGTGGGTTATAGCTCACAACATGTATTCCCAAGGCAGGTCAAAAAATATGTATTCCCAAGTAGCCTCATTAGAAATAATAATATTACAAGGTGCCAACTATCACAAAATATTGCAACGGATAAGCAGGGGAAATGATCTTTTAACTGGCAAGTTACTGAATTTATCTGCACATAAGAAAGAATTATCTAACAAATAATTAACAGAGCATTTCTTATATTTGCCAATGACAAGAATCCAGGTTCCTCATTTCCATGCTGCCATCAGTACACAGTACCATGATTTCACCATGTCCACCAGATTTCTCTCGCTGCCCATCCACCACAAGTCATATCTCGTCAGCTCAAACCAGCAAGCAAAAAATACTAAGAACATGAAGCAGCAAATTGATACCTTATGATGAAGCACAGGGAGAAGTAGGTCGTATCAGCCATAGGCCTCATAATCCACGTTCAATGCACCTATTAGCCATCAAGATCACATTTGTTCGTGTGTGTTGTTCCGATGTGATCAAATCAATCGATCAAGTCATAGATAAAAAGATAGCTTCCACAGAAGCATCCACTTGATTGGTAGCTTGCTACTTGTACGTGCGCATCATCTCAGCACAAACTGATCTGTCGGCTCAGCTTGAGAAACAGCAAGACAGAACACGTTGAGTTCAGGTGTACATACATGTGGGAACAGGCTATCTGGGAAGAGGGTCACACCTGTTGGCGAGGAAGATCCAACAGGGTGTCACCAGCCTGGCACCATTCTCTTCCTAACCGATGCCGAGCTCTCCGTCGCCGCCGGCGCCACCGTGGTGGAGAGGATTGGAGGGAAGGGGAGACGAGGGGCGTCTCCATCTAGAAGCCAGGCCATGTAAATCGACCGGCCTCCACCTGTAGAGTAGAAGGAGGAGCAGGGAAATCACGAATACCTCTCCGTCGCCGCTGGCGCCACCGTGGGGGAGAAGATTGGAGGGGAGGGGAGACGAGGGGCGTCTGCATCTAGAAGCCACGCCATGTAAATCGACTGGCCTCCACCGGTAGAGTAGAAGGAGGAGGAGGGAAATCACGAATACCTCTCCGTCGCCGCCGGCGCCACCGTGGGGGAGAATACTGGAGGGGAGGGGAGACGAGGGCGTCTTCATCTAGAAGCCAGGCCATGTAAATCGGCCGGCCTCCACCGGTATAGTAGAAGGAGGAGCAAGGAAACCACGAATACCTCTCGGTCGCTGCCGGCGCCACCGTGGGGGAGAAGATTGGAGGGGAAGGGAGACGAGGGGCGGTTGGATCTAGAAGCCAGGCCATGGAAATCGACCGTGCTTCACCGACAAAGTAGAAGGAGGAGGAGGGACATCACGGATACCTCTCTGTCGCTGCCGGCGCCACCGTGGGGGAGAGGATTGGAGGGGAAGGGAGACGAGGGGCGGTTGGATCTAGAAGCCAGTCCATGGAAATCGTCCGGCTTCGACCGGCAGAGTATAAGGAGGAAGATGGAAACCATGGAGACCTCTCCGTCGCTATCGGCGCCATCGTGGGGGAGAGTATTGGAGGGGAGGGGAGGGGAGGGGGTCGGGTGTGTTCGCATCTGGCCGGCGGCGAATGGGTGGAGGGGAAGGGATGAGAGGGGACGGTGGTGGGAGACGAAGGGAGTGCAGTGGGTCGAGTGCAAGGAGTAGATAGAGTTCGACTGGAAACAGAGAGTGAGATTGTTTAGCCAAATGGAGAGAGTGAGGTTAAGGGAGATCGGGCTGGTTGGGCCGTGAGGTATACTAGGTCAAGGTTGGGCCGTGCTGGATAGTCAATTTTAAACTTAGCTATATAAAAATGCTTAAAATATTTTAAAAAAGAAAAATGCCTAAAAAAAATCTACGAAAAAAATATATATTAAAAGTTGTTTAAAAAATATGTATATTATAGTTGGATCATACAAATCAATTTTTATACTTATTAGATATATTCATAGTATCAACAAAAAACACAATTTTTAAAGAATAAGTCGAATATACTTGGTTTATGTTGTATCGCTTAGCCTATATAAATATATTTAAATGATTTAAGAAATTTCAGAAGACTGCTTATTTAAATATGAACATTATAGTTGGTTGTTTGCTGAAATAGAAATGCAATGTATTTTTTAATAATATGAAAAAGCATTGTTTGTTTATACAAAATAAAACAGCTGTGTTAGTTTCAGTTTTATTATATAATATGTTTATATGATGCAATATAAAGTATCGTTTATATTTCATTGGACATAGAAAGTGATGGGTTCTACTGATGTAACGATGATGGACCAGACTGAAGCATCACGAGAAGAGGTGCATAAAGTTAATCCTTTTTCGTATGTATGTTACTCATGATAATACAAAAGATTTATTAGTTTATATTAATATTTTCAGAATATAGGAGACATAGATATGGATTTTGGAGATGCACAAAAAGAATCCATCGACATGGCTTCTGATGCGGCATATCTAAAAGGGGCCGAGAATCGACCAATTTCTTTACAAAACAATGTCGTGGAACTAATGATATCTCATAAAAAACCAAAAAGTAATGCCAATTTGAATATTACCACACAAGGTATTTGTTCCTTTATTAGTAGAGATTTCCTTCTTCACAATGTTTTTATTCAAGTATTTTGGCTCATATTTTATACTAATTTGGTTCAATGTTGTTACGCATGTGCAGACTATGTTTGTACCCGTAGAGATATTACATTCATCGAAGCAATCATGTCTGCCCCCAAAAAAACCAAGTTCGTGGACATTGGAGATGCATTGTTATCAAATGATGATTTAGAATGCCTTATGAGAGATGATATGTTCCTGCACGGCGGTGTAAGGCCAATTGCATCACATTGGAATTACTAATTAATATGAACCATGTGTAATATCTATTACCGTAATAAATTCTAAACTTGGAATTACAGGTGATAAATGCTTATATCTATTGTATGCTTGCTCATGATCATCTACGAGAAAGGATGGGTGAAAAGGTACATATTATTAGTACCTTTGTATCTGGGCAGATGAAAGAAGACGGAGAAAAAGACATATGCCCATCAAAATATCGTCACATCGTACAAAATGTGAATACTTATCTACAACAAGATATGGTTAGTCTCGCCTCAATATACATTCATATAATTATGTATTGTTTTAAATTAATCCATTTATATTATAATTTATATCTTATTATGCATGCAACTTATATGATGTTTACACCAGCTATTCATTTCGGTTAACATCCCAAGGTACCATTGGTATCTAGCAGTCGTTAATGCCAAAAAACATAAAATTCAAGTACTAGACTCACTTGGTGCGACGGAAAAACGGAGTGAACTTGCCACTACGGTAACTATCTATTATTCTTGATCCTTTTGACATAAGTTTTGATGGTATTAATCCCTAATGTTTTTTTCACATATAATACAGTTACTAGGACTTGAGAAGCGTCTAAAACTTGGAGAACGGAGTTCAAACTTCAACAGAGATCACAAGTGGCTTGATCTAAATGTTACAAAATGGAAGGTTGTAGAACATTTTCAGGAGGCAACACAAACGGATGGGTAAGCGTTCGACACAAACTAAAAATTATTATTTTTGGTACTCATGAACACAAAGATATCATGTAATGGAAAAATATTTATAGTAAAATAACATATTGTATATATTTGTTGATACAAGATTATTTGATTCTTCTGGGTCATATTCTAAAGCATTATTCTATATAATGTTATAGCACATCATGTGGACTATTCATGTTAAATTATATGGAATATTGGACCAAAGATGCACTATCTGATGAGTTCACCCAGGTATTCATTTTCATACAATATCCCATTAAAAAAAATCAATATATTATATCAAATATGATTTTTTTTAACATTTTCAGGAGGACATGAAACACTTCCGACAAAAATTAGTTGTTATTTTGCTTGATTCAGAACTGAATAAGCTAAAAGGATGCCCGTTATACAACCAATATGACGATGAAGTTGTCTTACCTAATTCCGATTTTGAAATCCTGGATAATCCACTAGACAGAATCAAACACAAACGTCCTACCCCAATCCCCACCATGCCCACTGATCAACGTGAATTACTTGTCGGGCTATGCAACTGCATCATGTTGATCGATGATGCTCAATCTTTGGAGTAAGAATCATTTATATTTTATAATTATGTAATATAAAAGTATGTTTTATTATTATTCTTACCATCCATTTTGCAGGAAGGAATGGGTCCGAACCTCGATACCTGATCCGATGTCCTTAACTCTAAAAAAAATTCAAGGCATACTTAACACGGAGCAAAGTATGGACAATGATTGCTTCAACATTGCCGTGCGTATACTTGCATGTGATGAGGGAGTATTGTTTACAGACCCTCCTATACACTACATGGATATGCGCTTTTCTGTAAGTTGACATATTCTTTGTCAGTGCCATTAGTATCAACATGGTGAAACAATAATTGTTTTTGTACCCAGTCCATTATGCTAGAGTCAACACGAGGTCAGAAGTTTTGCGAGAAGGAAACTATTCAGACGTTGGGATCATTGTTTGATGGTTGGCCTGGGATAGACATCAACATCTCATCATGCAACATGGTAAGTATTGTATTTTGTCTATTATTGTCATGGCTTATTGTTGCTCCTAATTGCTACCACATGTAGATTTATCTTCCGTATGCATACATCGGCCTATACATCTTGTATGTCATCGACATAGAGGCACGCGGTGTATGCATTATGGACCCTATTCACACATCACAATCGTCGGAGAATAAAATCTTGAGGCATGTATTGAAGTTAAAAAGTTTTGCGAGGGAATTCAAAGATGCACTCGAAATAAAGCAACCCGGCTGGAATTCAGATATATCTAAATGGCAACGTTTATTTCCGTCTGGTATTCCAACGACCACAGACAGGTAATGAATTCATAGCATAAACATTTATTTCTGTTATCACTTTATCTTATATAGTATTAATTTAGGAAATTGCAGGGATGTGTCTGGCTATCTTGTTTTTCATTTTATGCTTTCGTGGAACGGTAAAGAACTGATCAAGCCAATTTGCACGGTGGGTATTGTCCATTACATGTTTTTAAGATAGCCAACATCAAATATTTGTGCTAACTACATATATTTATTGTGCAGGATGGGTATGAGTTGAGGAAACATTTTTTATTATACTTGCTCAAACATCGTGGAAATGAAGCTAGAGACAACCTTCCTCATATTGTGCGAGAATTTATTAAGTGCATCAAGTAGATCTTAATAATTTGTAATGGATTTAGTTTGACCATCGCTCAATTAGTTTCATGGACATGTCGTCAATTTTTTTTTTATTATGAATTTACATGTCGTCAATTTGTAAGTGCATCAAGTAGATCTTAATAATTTGTAATGAATTTACATGTCGTCAATTTGTAGTCGAGCTCATAGTCTCTACATGTAAAAAGTAAGATGCATTATTCATAAAATATTATAAAAGCCCGTGGCAACGCACGGGCACTCTACTAGTATATATAGGAGGAGGGGAGGGGCCAGCCTTGGGGCTCAAGGAAGCCCCAAGGGCGCCGGCCGAAGGGAGGAGGTGGACTCCCACCCCAATTCGGTTTGGGGAAAGGAGTCCACTCCTTCCTTCCCACCTCCCTCTTTCCTTTTTTTTTCTTTCCTTTGGTATTTTTCCCTTGTGGCACCATAGCCCTCTTGGGCTGGCCTCACTAGCCCACAAAGGACTGGTGCACCACCCTAGGGTCACTAGGCTTACTCCCGGGTGGGTGGGCCCCTCCCGGTGAATACCCGGAACCCATTCGTCACTCCCGGTACACTGCCGATAATGCCCTAAACTTTCCGGTGACCAAATGAAACCATCCTATATATCAATCTTTGTTTTCGGACCATTCTGGAAACCCTCGTGACGTCTGTGATCTCATCCGGGACTCCAAACAATCTTCGGTAACCACACATATAACTCAACTATACTAAAACATCATCGAACCTTAAGTGTGCAGACGCTGCGGGTTCGAGAACTATGTAGACATGACCAGAGACACTCCTCTGTCAATATCCAATAGAGGGACATGGATGTCCATATTGGATCCTACATATTCTACGAAGATCTTATCGGTTGAACCTCTGTGCCAAGGATTCACATAATCTCGTATGTCATTCCCTTTATCCTTCGGTATATTACTTGCCTGAGATTTGATCGTCGGTATCTGTATACCTATTTCAATCTCGTTACCGGCAAGTCTCTTTACTCGTTCCGTAATACAAGATCCCGTGACTTACACTTGAGTCACATTGCTTGCAAGGCTTGTTTGTGATGTTGTATTACCGAGTGGGCCCCGAGATACCTCTCCGTCACACGGAGTGACAAATCCCAGTCTTAATCCATACTAACTCAACGGACACCTTTGGAGATACCTGTAGAGCACCTTTATAGTCACCTAGTTAGGTTGCGAAGTTTGATACACACAAGGTACTCCTCCGGTGTCAGTGAGTTATATGATCTCAGGGTCATAGGAATGAATACTTGACACGCAGAAAACAATAGCAATAAAATGACACGATCACATGCTACGTTCATAGTTTGGGTCTAGTCCATCACATGATTCTCCTAATAATGTGATCCAGTTATCAAGTGACAGCACTTGCATATGGTCAGAAAACCTTAACCATCCTTGATCAACTGGCTAGCCAACTAGAGGCTTGCTAGGGACATTGTTTTGTCTATGTATCCACACATGTATCTATGTTTTCATTCAATACAATTATAGCATGGATAATAAACAATTATCTTGAAACAGGAAATATAATAATAACTGTTTTATCATTGCCTCTAGGGCATATTTCGAACAATTTTTGGCATGGTTCTGATAAGTGGCGCTATCATACGTCCATGTTACTGGAGACTTCAACCCACGAAGGGTAATGACTGCGAGAGTCCATGGAGGGCTCCACCCACGGAGGGTCCACAAAGAAGCGGCCTTGTCTATCCCACCACTGCTTTCGTCCACGGAGGACTAGCCTTACTCATGGTAGATCTTCACGAAGTAGGCGGTCTCCTTGACCTTACAAACCTCTTGGTTCAACTCCACAACACGAAGTAGGAGGCTCCCAAGCGACACCTAACCAATCTAGGAGGCACCACCCTCCAAAAGGTAATAGATGGGGTAGATCAATGAACTCCTTGCTCTTGTGCTTCTAAATATAGTCTCCTTAACACAAATCACTCTCTCGCGGAATATTCATGGGTAGGAGAGGTTGATTTGGTGGAAACCAGTTTGGGGAGGCTAGAGATCAAGTCTCAAATGATTGGATTGGAATATCTTGGTCTCAACACATGAGCTGGTGGTTCTCTCTCAGAAAATGGATTTGGAAATGAAGTGTGTGTTCTGAGTTCTTCTCCCATGAATGAGAGGTGGGTGAAGGGGTATATATAGGCAGTAGCCAAAATCCAACCGTTACACACAAAAGAGCAAACTCGGTGACACCAAAGTTAGAAACTCAGTGGTACCGACTAGCACTGAAGGTGTGAACTTTTGAATCTCGGTGAGACCGATATATACAAATCGGTGGCACTGAAAAGGTGACTAAGGGTCAGATGGACAAACTCGGTGGCACCGATACTCAAACTTGGAAATTCCTATTTTGTGTATCTTTGCAACAGAATGTTGGTCACCCAAACTCGGTAGCACCGATGCAGTTTTGGTTGCACCGATTTGGTGGGAATGTCTAGGGTTCTGTATGAGGTTCAAACTAGGTGGGTCCGGTGTGGAAATGTTGGTGACACCGAATTTGTGAATGTGGAACTTGACAGAGTGGAAATGTGGGAAAAATAATTGAGTGTTATGGTGGCTAACTTTGAGCATTTGAGCAATCAGTTCATTTTACTATCTCACCCCCTTTTAATAGTATTGGATTTCCTATGGACTGAAAAGTGATTTCTCACAAATATAAAATGAAGAGTCTTCTAGCTTGAAGCTTGAGCCAATATTATTCCTTTCTTGCATCTAGGGGTATCTCCACATAAACCTTAAGCCATAGCTCTCCATGGACTAATCCTGAAATATCTAGGTAAAAGTGTTAGTCCAAGAGACAATGTATGTTGTCATGAATTATCAAAATCACTAAGGGAGCATATGTGCTTTCAGTCTCCCCTTCTTGGTAATTGATGACAACATACAATCAAAGCTTCAAATAAAGATACTCATAAGGATATGACAGCTTTGAAGGAAATATGACTAGTACAAGCTCCCCCTAAATGTGTGCAATCCCTTTAAAGGATAGTTGCTTTGGAATGCATGGGCACACACAAGGTAGAAGGACAAGACAAGTCATAGTAATCTTGTCTATATGCATCAAACATATGTGAATGAAAGACTTCCATGTTTAAGACTCCCTCTTGCAAACAATATGTGTAAGAAACAAGAGGTCATCATGAACAAGGATATGATGCATATACTTACCTTGAGGATCTTGACCGTCTTGACATAGGAGTACACTTGGGAAAACAAATGTTAGATAACACAAGAGTACCCTAAGATGCAAAAGAAATTCACAAGTACCGAGAAATTGAAGACATAGTTAAGATAGAATTTGGTGAGAGAATATGTCTCCAAGGAACAAGAACTTTTTCTCCCCTAAAAATGAGTATGTAAAGTTTCCTCTCCCCCTGAATCATGGCATGTAGATATTGGGAGTAGGTAGGGAAAATAAGTTCAAACCAATAAAGCTAATTAAAATAGTATTTATCTCTGTCCCCTTAATTTGTAGGGTTTGATGCAATTATCTCCCCTTAGTGTTGTTGCTCCCTCTTTTGTATAAGCTTCTTGATAGTATTTGATAGTATTTCTCCCCTATAAATAGGTTCACTGAATGGAAGATTTGATGATATTTCTCCCCCTTTGGCACAATTACCAAAAAGAAAGGTCAGAGGGTAAGGGATCATTGAGAGAAAAAAGAGGATCCTTGATACTTCTCTCTTTTGTAAGGGTTCCTGGAATTTTTATTTTCTCCCCCTTAGATATTTTGTAGGGTTCATTGAATCTTCTCCCCCTTAGGTATGGATATGAGTTCCTTGAATGATCTCCCTCTAAGTTAGGGATCCTAGAGTATTCTCACTCTTATATTGCATGGGATATGACTAGTACAAGCTCCCCCTAAGACAATAGTCTGGAAGAAATTATCAGAGCAACAAAGTCAGAAAAATCAGAGTCACCGAGGCTTAATGATTCGGTAGAACCGAGATTGATATTTAGGCCTCTTGGAGAAATCGGTTGGACCGAGTTTCCCAATTCGGTGAAACTGAGTTGCAATGATAGTCAACTCTTTAACAGAAAATAGGCTGATTGAAAGAATTGTTTCAAAAGGTCAAGAGTCCAAAAGAATGATAATTCTAACTAAGACAGTGAAACAAAAGTAAGAAGAATAAGAGACGATTTTTTTTATAATACACACATATAGATGTGAGTGGAATGGTTCTAAGAATGTGAAAGATCAAATGTGAACCATACAATATTCTCCATCTAGATGTGGGTCGGTGACTAGGTCACCTATATTAGTGTATTTGACTTTAGGAGTCAAGCAAGGATGCTTGATCATAGGTCATACTCATCGTTAAGCGTGAAATGGGGTTGCCATTTCTCGATTAAGCATTTCAATGTCTTCATATCACTTGAGTTGTTGTATGATACATCTCCAACGTATCTATAATTTTTTATTGTTCCATGCTATTATATTATCTGTTTTGGATGTTTTATATACATTAATATGTTGTTTCATATTATTTTTGGGACTAACCTATTAATCTAGATCCTAGTGCCACTTTATGTTTTTTCCATGTTTTTTAGTATTGCAGATAAGGAATATTAGATGGATTCCAAATGGAAGAAAATCTCCGGAATGCTTTTTCTTGGACCAGAAGAAACCCACAAGACTTGGAGTAGGGGGCAGGGCACCTGCCGGGAGGCCACAAGCCTGCAAGGCTCGCCCTAGGGGGGACGCCCCCTGGCTCGTGGGTCCCCTGCAGGTCTCCTAACCCTATTCTTTGGCCTATAAATTCCCAAATATTCCCACATTGCAAAAGAGAGACACGAAAGTACTTTTCCGCCGCCGGGAGCCTCTGTTCCCGTGAAATCCAATCTAGGAGCCTTTTCCGATAATCTGCCAGAGAGGGGATTGATCACGGATGGCATCTACAACAACTCCATTGCCCCTCCAATGATGCGTGAGTAGTTCACCACAGACCTACGGGTCCATAGCTAGTAGCTAGATGGCTTCTTCTCTCTCTTTGATCTTCAATACCATGTTCTTCATGATCTTCATGGTGATCTACCCGATGTAATACTCTTTTGCGGTGTGTTTGTCGAGATCCGATGAATTGTGAGTTTATGTTCAGATTATCTACGAATATTATTTGAATATCTTCTCAATTCTTATATGCATGATTTCATATCTTAGCAAGTCTCTTCGAGTTTTTGGTTTGGTTTGGCCAACTAGATTGGTAATTCTTGCAATGGGAGAAGTGCTCAGTTTTGGGTTCAATCTTACGGTGTCCTCACCTAGTGACATAGTAGGGGTAGCGAGGCACGTATTGTATTGTTGCCGTCGAGGATAAAAAGATGGGGTTTTCATCATATTGCCGGAGTTTATCCCTCTACATCATGTCATTTTACTTAATACGTTACTCTGTTCTTCATGAACTTAATACTCTAGATGCACGCAGGAGTCGGTCGATGTGTGGAGTAATAGTAGTAGATGCAGAATTGTTTTAGTCTACTTGACACGGACGTGATGCCTATATGCATAATCATTGCCTTAGATATCTTCATAATTATTCGTTTTTCTATCAATTGCTCGACAGTAATTTGTTTACTCATCGTATTATTTTCCTTTATGAGAGAAGCCTCTAATGAAATCTATGGCCCCGGGGTCTATTTTCCATATTATACTTTGAGATCTATTAACCAAAAATACCAAAAATATCTTGCTGCAATTTATTTACTTTTATTTCCGCAATCTTTTATATCTACCTCTATCAGATCTCATTCTTGCAAATAAATCTGAAGGAATTAACAACCCCTTTTTAGCGTTGGGTGCAAGAGTTTGATTATTTGTGTAGGTACTACGATTGGGGCCTTGCTTGTTCCTCCTACTGGATTGATACCTTGGTTCTCAACAAACTGAGGGAAATACTTATCTACTTCGCTGCATCACCCTTTCCTCTTCAAGGGAAAACTAACGCAAGCTCAAGAGGTAGCAAGAAGGATTTCTAGCGCCGTTGCCGGGGAGGATACATAGCTAGATCAAGCCTACCAAGTACCCATCACAAACTCATCTCTTGCATTTACTTTATTCGCCATTTGCCTCTATTTTTCCTCTCCCCCACTTCTAAAACGATTTTCAGAAAATACCAAAAATATTTGCCTTTTTATTCGCCCTTTTTCCGTCCGTCTTTTCGTTTGCTTGCTTGTGTGCTAGATTGCTTGCTTTGTCACGATGACTCAATAGAATACCAAGTTATGTGACTTTTCCACTACTAATAATAATGATTTTATTAGTACTCCGATTGCTCCCGCCACTAGTGCGGAATCTTGTTAAACTAATGCCGCTTTGCTCAATCTTGTTATGAAAGAACAATTTTCTAGCCTTCCTAATGAAAATGTCGCATCCCATCTAAATACTTTCGTTGAGTTGTGTGATATGCAAAAGAAGAAATATGTGGATAATGAAATTGTTAAATTGAAGCTATTTCCTTTCTCACGACGAGATCGTGCCAAAACTTGGTTTTCATCTTTACCTAAAAATAGTACTGATTCATGGAATAAGTGTAATGATGCTTTTATTTCCAAGTACTTCCTGCCCGCTAAGATTGTCTCCCTTTGGAACGATATAATGAATTTTAAGCAACTTGATCATGAGCATGTTGCACAATCTTGGGAGAGGATGAAACTAATGATTAGGAATTGCCCCGCGCATGGTTTGAGTTTATGGATGATTATACAGTTTTTTTATGTTGGATAAATTTTCCTTCTAGAAATCTTTTAGATTCCGCCACGGGTGGTACTTTTATGGAAATCACATTAGGAGAAGCTACTAAACTCCTAGATAATATTATGGAAAAATACTCTCAATGGCATACCGAAAGATCTCCTACTAGTAAAATGTGCACGCTATTGAAGAAATAAACACTTTGAGTGGAAAGATGGATGAATTAATGAAATTGTTTGCTAGTAAGAGTGCTCCTATTGATCCCAATTATATGCCTTTGTCTTCTTCGATTGGAAATAATAATGAATCTATGGATGTGAGTTTTGTTGGTAGGAATAATTTTGGCAATAGCGCGTATAGAGGTAATTTCAATCCTAGGTCGTTTCCTAGTAATTCCTCTAACAATTATGGTAATTCCTACAATAATTATTATGGAAATTATAATAAGATGCCCTTTGATCTTGAGAATAATATTAAAGAATTAATTACCTCGCAAAAGGATTTCAATGGTGTGATTGAAGAAAAATTGCTGAAGATTGATGATTTGGATAGGAACGTTGATAGAATTTCTCTTGAGATTGATTCTTTGAAAATTAGATCTATTCCACCCAAGCATGATATTAATGAGTCTTTAAAGTCTATGAGAATTTCTATTGATGAGTGTAAGGAAAGAACCGCTAGAATACGTGCTAAGCGTGAATGGCTTGAAAAGGTGTTTTCTCGTGATAATAATGATGAAGATCTTAAAGTGATTGATGTGACACCTATTGAATCTTTGTTTTATAGTATAAATCTTGAAAAATATGGGACTCGAGATGAGTCAACTTTAGTTAAAAGGCGTCCCAATGATTCGGAGTTTATAGATCTTAATGATAAGATTGGTGCAATTATTGATATGAAAGAAGGAAATATTAGATTCCAATTTCCATTAAGGAAATGCAGGGAGCACTTTCCTAGAAAGAAAATAATATTACCTTATGAATCTATTATGAGAGCTACTTATGGATTGCATACCAAAGATGACAATACCTAGATCTATTGCATTATGCCTAGCTAGGGGCGTTAAACAATAGCGCTTGTTGGGAGGCAGCCCAATTTTATTTTTATGCTTTTGTTTTTGCTTCTGTTTTTGAGTGTTGCACACATTATTACCTCTGTAATAATTTTCTTTTCTTGTTTTAATTAGTGTTTGATCCAAGTAAGACCTTTGTGATGGTCTACGGTGTTTGCAAGTTGATTTTGCTAAAAAACATAAACTTGTTCTCTCAGTACAGGAACTTTGTAAATTCACTAGAACGTGATTTTGATCTTAATTTTTTACGCAAGATTTATTTACAAATTTCCCAGATTTTCCTAAGTTTTCAGAATTTTTGGAACTACATAAGTATTCGAAGTAAACAGATTGCTACAGGCTGTTCTGTTTTTGACAGATTATGTTTTCTTTGTGTTGTTTGCTTATTTTGATGAATCTATGGGTTGTATCGGGGCGTATGAACCATGGAAAAGTTGGAATACAGTAAATATTACATAAATATAAATAAAGAATGAGTTCACAACAGTACCTAAAGTGATGATTTATTTTTCTTATACTAACGGATCTCGTGAGTTTTCTGTTGAGTTTTGTGTTGTGAAGTTTTCAAGTTTGGGTAAAGATTTGATGGACTACGGATTGGGCCAAATGGCTAGAGATGCTCTTAGTTCCATAGAGTTGGGGACGATTTATTTTTTACCCCATGGATTGAAGTGGAAGCGGGTGAATTGACGCATGGAAAATCCACATCCAGGCTAATCCAAATGAGTTTTTTTTAAACGGAGGCAAAAATTGCCTCATCTATTAATTAAGCAGAAGATAATTGCCCAGTTAATTATAAAAAATTGGGTAAAAACAAAACAACAAGGGCCAAGCCCACTCCCATAGACGGAAACACTCACGACAAAGCCTGTCCTAAACGACGACATGTTAACCTGCGGCCACACAACGCAGCTCTGACTGTGATGGGGAACTTAGAAGAACAAAACCATACATGGCTGGCGTCACGGAAGATCGCCGAACGAGCTATCTGCATGCCTTGCCGGCAAACTCTTCCACGTCTGGGCTGATACACATGGGTCAAGAGGAAATTCCCGAAATCACTAATTGAGGGGTACACATTTTAAAGATCATCCACGTGAGGGCTGATACACGTTGATCTAGTTGAAAAAAACGCTCGGATTTTCTGTTTGTTACAAAATTAAAAATATGAAATCAAGAAAGGTTTACAGATTTAAAGAAAAAGGTTCATCCATTTGAAAAAAGTTCATATCATTGAAAAAGGTTCATCAATTTGAAAAAAAGTTCATTGAAATTGAAAAACAAGTTCATCCGATTTGGAAAAAGTTCATTAAATTTTTAAAAAGTTCATAGAAATACAAAAAAAGTTCATAAATCTTTAAAAAGTTCATCAATTTTGATAAAAAATAATCCATTTTCAAAAATATGTTCATCAATTTTTTTTAAAAAAAAATCATCAATATTCAAAAAAGTTCATAGAATTTTAATATTTTAAAAAAGGTTCATCAATTTTCAGAGAAAAGTTCATCAATCTTAAAAAATATTCGTTGAAATTTAAAAAAGTTCATCGATATTTAAAAAAAATCATAGAACTTTTCACACCTAGATGGGCCGGCCAATTTACAAACGCCACATGCGCTAGTTAACAAAAATGCACGTTAACTGACACGTGTGGCGCCAAATAGGAAATCCCTATACATGTGTCAAAAAAAACTCATAAAGCTTTAGACGTTAACTGACACGTGTGGCGCCAAATAGGAAATCCCTATACATGTGTCAAAAAAAACTCATAAAGCTTTAGACAAAGCAAACATCAACCTATCCGATGAACACATCTTTATTATAGTTCCAGATTTATTCAGTTCACAGGACGACATAAGGTTGGTGCTTCTTTCTTCCTACCATGAACTGGCTGAAAAATGATGAACAGCTAACAAAAACAACTTAACAGACACTCTATTCTTTGTCTACAAAAGCTGACTCTGCAAGATCAATAGCCCGAGCTAGGGCAGCTGCCTTATTCTCACATTCTTTTTGCTCATCCTCTGGGATACTATCAGCAACAATGCCCGCACCAGCCTGAAGGTGAGCAACCCATTCTCGGCGCCGATCTGAGTTTTTGTACGAGTACATCGTATTGTGGCTTGGAGCTGTTGAGAATACGATGGTGCGGAGAGCAAGAGCGATAAGCATGTCACCGTCAAATGATATTCCTCCTAAGCCACCACTGTATGGTCCTCGTCTTGTGACTTCCAACTGATCTATTAACTCCATGGCTTTTACCTGATTATGTCAAACAAACTTTTAGTGCATGGCAGTTTATTTAGAAGAGAAAGGGGCATTGATTGCTAAAAAGATGTCAGTAGCTATAGCTGACTATTGTATGAAGAAAGGATATAGCAATTCAATTGGAGTTTACAACACAGATTAAAATAATTGTAGTCTGTTTTTTTTATGCCGCCATCTATGTATCAAGAATTCAGACAAACCGTATGGCTAATATTTTGAAAATGCAAACTAACAATGTCTACTGAGAAGAGGCAAAATGATATACATCGATTACGAAATTCTTCACGATGCAAAGAGGGAATAAAGTTGTCAAACAAGTGCTTGACAAAAATAGAAACTGGTTAAGTTGGAGAGTATGTCCATATAAGAAGGTTGGAAGCAAGAGTTAACCTTTGGTGCCCCACTGACTGTTCCAACAGGCAATGCTGCTCGCAGTGCATCCCAGCTTTCGAGACGTTCATCTAACTCTCCACTAACCTGCATAGTGTTCAAAGTGAAATTACATTGGTGTTCGACATAACTGCAGAAAGCAATAATCCCTTGCCAATCACCATACACGCCTACTTTAGTTTTGTTGGAAGTTCTAAAATGACAAACCAAGTCCTTATCTAGTGACAATTGGTCACAAAATTATATACCATATAGAGATGCCATCTACAGTGAATATCAGTTATTCACATTACAGATTTATTCAACCTATGAACTCTTTATTTTCTTTAATATACCATGATGGAAAAAGAAGATTAAAGTGCCGAATGGCAAAACCCACATGTGTAGAAATATAAGCAACGAAATGAATTAGAAACAAAACGACTAGCCTATTTTGGTAACATGAAAAATGTAATTTGACAGATAGTTGTCATATACTGAACTTATGCAAATTCTATTGTTAATGTGAGAACCAAGAAACTGCAACTGTAAACTCCCGGTGTAAAATGGATGTGCCATATGAATCATAGATCACACAAAACGAGGAGTTTACCGTGGAGCTGATGTGCATGACATGGGAGTACCGCTCGATGTTCATCAACTTCTCCACCTTTACAGACCCAGATTTGGATACCTGTCAAGTCCATGCACTCATAAGAAAAATTTATGATATTGCACCGGTAGTAGGGCTAACACATTCCCTTATGTAAGTACTGGAGAATGGATATAATTGCAGCATAACAAAGCTGTCAAATTTATTCCATGACTGGGTAAAAAGTTAAAAAGATTGCCTCAGAATGTAGGGTAGGCAAAAGGAATACATACCTTGCCAACATCATTCCTTCCCAAGTCTACAAGCATAATGTGTTCAGCACATTGCTTTTGATCACTTAATAGTTGTTCCTCTTGCAATTTATCTTCATGCTCTGTCTTGCCCCGTCGGGTAGTCCCAGCAAGTGGCCGGTTAATAACCTTTCCCTATGTATTTTACGGTGTAGATTAGCTAAAGGACAATGATGCCATCTGGTTAATAGCAATAAATGGGTCCACATACCTTCTCGACTTTTGTAAGAATTTCAGGACTAGATGCTACCAGGATACAGCCTCTCGCCTAAAGATGATAAAGGGACATTATTAAAACTTCAAAAGCAAATCAGTGCTTATATAATGTTCCAATGATGCACAATACACATTGACAACATCAATAATTTCTTGTAATCAAATAAAATAACATATACCCGAAAGATCTGGTAAATTTACCTGCACATATGCCATGTATGGGCTTGGGTTGACAATTCGTAAAGCTCGGTAAACCTCAAATGGAGTGGCATAAGTTCGCCTCTCAAAACGCTGGCTTAAAACAATCTGGAAAATATTGCCGGCCAGAATATGCTCCTTAGCCTGCATAACAGCACTCTTGTACTCATCACTTGTCATGGTCGATTTGTTCAAGGGTGTACCGAACTGCCGAGTATGTAGCTTCACAAATCCTGGAGAGAGCTTGGGGCTGGGGTAGAAATTAAATTGATGTACAGGTTGTGAGCACCAAACAAAGATTGGAAAAATATTAGATTTAAGGAAAAGGCACAACATATCTTACACGTTGGCATTGTGAACTTTAGAAAGCAACCGCTTCAACCGGGACCTGCCATGTTTGTATGCTTCTTCAGTGGATGCATGTCGGTCCACACTTACCCAATGGATGACATAAACTTTCTGCAAGGAGCACAGAGCCATGGAATTTGAAATGAATACAAGTTTTCCAGTAGTTAAAATGAAGAACAACAAGTACATGTTATTTTGACTCATAAGTTGCAACCTATTGAACATAGAACAACAGCAATGATGAAATTTCACTTGATGCAGTAATGAGCTAATGACAGATGACAGGCTTGCACGGTTTAGTTTAGTCTCCCTATGGTCAATGGTGTACCATGCAGTCACTACTATCAGTTTGCCTCCTTGAAAAGAGATGCATAAAGTGATGGTGATGAACCACATATATCAAATAATGTGAAACAAGTATGAAGAAAAGTAGCCTGCCATGGCAACAACAAATCAGAACTTTATTCAAGATGACATGCTAGAAATGGATCGTGAGGAATTAAGCACCTTCTCAACATTGTCAAAGACAAGAACATCATCGTAAAGCCCCAAGTGAACATCAGGAAGGTTCCTATCGTCGTGGGGAGCACCAGAGAAAGGTATTTTCTTCTTTTCGACATAGCGGACTGTATCATAGGAAAAGAACCCAACCCATCCACCTATCACAAACAAGAGGTAAAAAAAAATCAATTATCCCATTTCAACATCAGGCAACATCATATATTTCTCTAACTAATACTCCGTCCGGAAATACTTATCGCAGGAATGGATGTATCTAGAAGTATTTTAGTTCTAGATACATCCATTCGTATCCATTTTTGTGACAAGTAATTCCGGACGGAGGGAGTAATGTTTTACTCCGTAGTTGATTTTGGTCGCTCACCACTGAAGGCTTCAGGGAGCTGGTCGATCTCCTGCGGGTGCCATCCCTCCATTATGCTCCTGGGAACTTCCATGGGATCATCCATGATCTTCTCCGTCACCTCAGCCTTCTCGTGGTCCATGATGGTGACCTTGTTCTCCTTGGCCACGACCTCCATCACCGGGTGCGCTCCCACCATGCTGTAACGACCCTTGAATCCATTCCAGTTCCACAAAGTTATTTCGCAAGGATGAGAATCGATAAGGGAGTGGATTAGGGAGCAGGGACGTACCACGTTGGTGGTCCCCTCGTGCCCCTGCTCGACGGACTCGAAGAGGAAGCTGGGGGTGTCCATGTCGTCCTCGGGGACGAGGCAGCGGTAGGCGAGCACGGGGGTGAGGTGGTCCGACACGATGCACTCCCACACGGGCACCAGGTTGCCCTTCCCGGTCCCCCGCGCCGCCGCCTCGAAGAAGCGCCTCCGGTCCTCCTCCTCCGCCTTCGCGGCGGCGCTCCCATTGATCACCGGGGTCGCGCTCGCCCTCGCGCTCGCCGACGAGCACCTCAGGCCGGCGCTCCCCCTCCTGCTCCCCCTCCTCCCTCCTGCCGCCACTGCCCTCGATCTGCCCGCCGCCGTCGGCGCCGTCGCGGGCGGAGCGAGTCGGGCGGCGAGGCGCGAGGGCGAGAACGTGGCGGCGGCTAGGGATTCCATTGCGGGTTGAATTACCTCTTCCAACTCCCTCTACTCAACGGTGTATCACTGCTCTGTCAGATTTGCGCTCGGAGAAATAGATTGGGAGGGCGCGCATATATATACGTATAAGAATGCTGCAGTCCGGTGGTGGGAGTTGAATCCCAGGCCACAGGGAGGGAGGAGAAGGCGTCTCCGGGTCCGGCGGCTCTCGCGTGCTGCGGGTTTTGACTGTTCTGTTCTGATGCGGAGAGGATGACCACCAAGCCATTTACTGCCTGCTAAACTAGGCCCCGCCAATTGCTACATGCGGATAATCCTGTTGATTGGATTGGATTGGATTGGCATGGCAGCTAAATATGGAGACCATTAACACAAGATAACTGTTGTCTAAACTATTTCCAAGGACTTGAGTAATTGTTTTGGCAGAATTTTGTTTTGCGAAGCAAATAGTGAAACTTTGCCATGACAGTATTTTCTTCTGTGGAAGAAATGTTATTTCCACGACCAATTCACAAATGTTATTTCAACCCATTTCATTGAAACTAGTAAAAATACGTGCGTGCATTTGACGTTGATATTACGGTAGGATGGAAACGATGCGCATTTATATTAGAAAAGATATCAATTACACATTAATTATAACTAACACATGCGTTGGTATTTGGTATGACACTAATTGCATGTTAAACATGTTCAGTGTTCATCACTAAAGCAAATCTAGCTCGTTGGATTAACATGGTTTGACGGTTGAGATTAATTGGTTTTGTCCCTTTGGGTCTTTTATAAATTTAATATGCTATGGATGGAACATGGCTATTCACAGGGCATGAAGGTTGTTAGGCTACTGGTAATTGAGCGTTGTCAATGACTTTAGTTTCACCTCGGTCACGGCCTCACCATTGAGCGCTGCCAAAACTTGTATAGAATGGTCGACAAAGTTTGATACCCATTTTTTTACTTCCTCCGTCTCATAATATAAGAATTATACTAATATCAAAAATGTTTTTATATTATAAAACAGAGCAAGTAGTTTTTATCATTAGAATTACTATTTATGCGGATACGCATGAAAATCATACTCACCTCTGTATTTTCGTTTGCACATCCAAATATTTACATGTGAGACGGAATTTGAAGAAATGAAAAACTTGATGCACTTTGGACACGTGGTGTTCGTGTGGTAATATGAGAGACGCTTGATGCACTTGGACAGGAAGGAGGCTTCAGACCAAGTCATTTAGACAATTGTTGCACGTTTATAATAAGACATTAATCTCCTGGCCCGCCTATAAAAAGTACCCTTTTGTTTTATATCAGCTTTGACTGAAGTAAAGTTTTATAAAGTTTATCAATTTTGTAGAAAATAATATGAACATTTACAATAATAAATCTGTACGGTGTGAATATATATTCAATAATGAATCTCCTGGTATTGATTTGGTGATGTACTATATGTTAATGTATTTTTCTATAATCTTATTAAAAGTTTATAAAATTTAAATTTTAACAAACTAAATATACATTGTAAGAGCAACTCCAACCGGACGATCCATTTTTTCTGCGCGTGTCCGTTTGGATCGCCGCGAACAGAAAACACGGCCCGACCCGCAGACGTGCGGCCGCTTTTTATCCGCCCATGACCCATTCCAGCCCTATATTTGGGTCGCATTTGCGTCGACGCAGACACGAAGCAGACGCGCGCCTCGTCCGCGTGCTCCACCCAGCAACACATCCACAGGGGGGAGGGGGTGCCTCCTTCGTGCCGATACGGAAGGCTGAGTGGTGAATTTGCAGCAGCTGCGTCAAGATTTGGCGCATCTTGCCGGCGGGATTTGACAAATACGGTCGGCGACGAACTGTGCTTGCCATGGATTGGCCTGGTACCGGTCCACCCAGTGTGGGAAATGGCTCAATGCCGCATGGATGCGCTCAATCCGTCTCTAGCCGCCCGGATCTGTACCGTCGTCGGTCCGCCGGCAAAGCCACGCCCAACTGTCGTCCTGGCTCGACGCTGGTCCAAAGGCTTGTCGGCTCACCATTCTCATTCATAAAGTGCGACGACTGCCCGCTGCAGGTCGTCCGACATGTTTCTTGAACGCCGGAACATCCCTGTTGGATGTTCGTCAAGTGCAAAAATGATGGGGTATGATTTTAGCGTGGTCTTTTGCTGTTAGAGTCCATACAATTTTGATAGCTTACTTGCTTAATTTTGTGTGTAGGCGGATGCAACTTTTGATATCGGGAAGAGGAATACATGGATCTATTGATATCACAAAATTTGCTAGATGATTGTGCACTTCTAGTTAGAATTGATGGTTTAGATGAGAGTAAAGAAGACATCAAAATGGAAGCAACATCTAATTCTTTAGAATCAAACAAGAAAGACATTGTTAAGCTTCCACATATCAGCAACAAAGACATAGAAAATATCTTAGTGCAATTAGTAGGAGCAGTTATGAAAGTTGGACATCTTTTAAAATGTCTAATTGTGGTTCTTATTTTCTTTGGTCTTGTACTCATAACAATAATTGATAAAAAAAAATATGTATTGAAATGCATTTGATGAAATAAAAATAGCATGTAAATTTCAAAAAAGATATGTGATCAAAAATGTATGTCAGTCGGTCACGAGGACAAGATTTGAGTCAATGCATTGAACATACGATCGATCCATTTGCAAAAGATCGATCCATTTGCAAAAGAGAACAAACATGACGATTCAAATGAATGAAAAAGGACAAAGCACGCCTTTATTTGAGTCGCGCGGTTGAAGATCTAACGTAAATAAAAACGAAGGGGATAATCTCTTGGCCGGTGTAGTCGGGTCATGGGCTGAAGACAGGGTCCACGTGAGCACCACAAACGTAACAAAAGAGCAGATGGAGCATCTTGTTTGTCTCAAAGTAAAAAAAAGAAGGCAATGCTCTGAACCGGCGCGGCGGTCGAATTGTTCGGCCGACCGTGCGCGGGCCGTTCGATCCACCAGTTGTACGCGGGTCGCGCTGTTATATCTTCATTCAGTAATTTTTTTTGATGCAACAAATTTTGTCCACGATACAATAATTTTGTCAACCGTTGTAACAATAAAAAAGTTGTAGCAAGAAAATATCTACGTGATCGTAGCAAAAAATAAATAAAGCTGATGATGCATGGTAGCAAAACAAAAAAATGGTCGTAGCAAAACAATCTAGTGAACTCGGGTTGCAACTCTGACGAACGTGTATGAAACTTTTTTAGTGAACGATTGCAGCAAAAAATGATGCCGGTTATAGCAAAAATTAAGACGGTTGTAGCAAAAAATCAAACGCCCGTTGTAGTAAAAAAATTCAACAAACTCGAGTTGCAACCAAACGTGGATGCAACTTTTTTAATGAACAAGTTGCAATAAAAATAAAAATAAACTTATAGCAAATTTAACTGCGTTTGTAGCAAATCTGCACTAAAAAAATATTGCATGTGTGGACCAATGTATCAAATTTATACATGATTGTAACAAATCTGCAATAAACAATGTTGCATTGCTGCTGCCAGCGCACGCGAGCCGCGAGCAACCGGCCGAACCGAACTGCAAGCATTTACCAAAAAAAAAAGATGGAGCATCTTGTAGGTATGCCCGTTGCTCTGTTCGGCCATATCCATATTGTTCCTCACCAACCACTTCGGAGCAAGTCGTCTATTCAAACTCCAGCGCCTGAGCAGCGCCGGTGCCGGAGCCGGGGCACCCACGGCGTCGGGCACGACACGCCAAGCGGGGCGGCCCAGTCACTGAGAATTCGCCGTCGCTAGCCGTGACACTGGGCGGAGCGAAGCTGCGCGGAAACGCCGGCACGCGCCCGCGGCATCACGGCATCGCCGTTGGTGGGTGGGTCGCCGTTCAACACCCGTGGGTCCGTATCTTACGATGTGGACTGCCCGCTGCCTGCTTGGAGCCTCGGCTCGATGTTCATCGCCGGGATTGGGATGACGTTGACGACAACTGGGAAATGAGATCCACGTTACCAACTGTTGCTTCTGTCGCTGTGGCATATGACCCACTGGCTACGAATCTTCACCTTATAACTACTACAGTAGAATAAAGAATGATGAAATATATTTTTTACGGCCTCACAGTGCCCCTGCCCCCTGTGTCACTTTTGATGTTTGTGCTCCACGAGGTAAATTTTTAAAAAAGAAGTATCGGCTGTCGCTCTCGCTCTCTATTTCTCCACGAGGTAAAACACGAAAGCGATTTAGTACGAGAATACAGTGTCCAGGCACGAGCGAGGAACGTGCTGCCGGAACTGCGTGTTGGTGAATCGTCACCCAACGACAGATTTCGAATGGTCATTTTGGCCACGGCTACAGCCTACATGCAACCATCTGTACCGGGGCGGGCTGAGTGTGTAACATCACCCGGGTGACAACGGTCCGAAGACGGTGCCGACTCGTCCACGGAAAGCATACCGCGCGTGTGAAGCTGAACTTTGTGCCGGTCTAATATAGGGCCTGTTTGAAATTGTTCTACTTCCTCCGTTCCAAAATAAATGATTTAAAATAACTTAACTTTATATTAAAGTTAGTGCAAATTTAAGTTAATTTTAAGTTACTTATTTTGAAACGAGGGAGTACTTCATAAAATTGAGTTTCATTTCATCAAATCCATTTTCAAATAGTTTCATACAAAAGTTGTAACTCTTTTAAAAAGAGTGTTTGACAACTTTCACAAAAAAACATGAAGTTGTACCCCAAAGTCTAATCTTTTGCGGAGCGGCATGTCGTGGAGTTATCTCGCTTGACTTGCGGTTTTTTTACAGTGGGGCTGAATTTTAAAGAGCGAAGCAGTCCCAAACAGGCCTGTAATGACCAACAAAATCAACAGTTCGCGTGAGAGCATTCCCCTCCCCACTCCCGCCCCGCCCCGGGGCTCGATTTTCACCGGATAGGGCCGAAAATACATTAGACGGACCCAAGCCGAACGCAACGCGCTGGGGGCTCGCGGAAGTGAAAAGGCGTGTGGGCCAACTGTGCCGGCGAGCGAGCCTTAGATTCGCCCCCAACCCCCCCCCCTCCCCAACCCCAACCCCACCCTCTGCGCGCGCGCGACAAAATGCCACTTTCCCCTTCGTCGTCATGTCGCTGCCGACACCACCCCACTGTCAGCTGGGGGCCGAAGTTGTGGACACGGCTAGGAACCGACGTCACCCCACGACAAAATTGGCGTCGTCACCCCCCAAACGACCCCATTTACCGTTGAAAAACGACTTGGGGCGACCACGACTAGGATGCTCTTAGTAGTAGAAGTACTAAAATATCAGCAAAGCTCGTCATATCTCAACAACAAAGAGAGGGGGAGAAGGCTTCCCATGTCTCAAAGGTGTCACATGCTGCTTTGATCAAGTCCAGTCTGTATGCAGCGCACTGCCCAGACCAATCGCTTCGACAAGGCGACAATTTTTTCCTTTCACCATGCAGGCGTTGTTCCTGTTCTGATTGGAGATTCAGAGGCCGAATGGTCGATATACTTACTCCTAATAACAAAGAAAGTGAAAGATCTTGGTCTCTTAGTTGTCCCAACTGCTCACCACATACATGCAGACATTAGTCAGAAAAAACAATATACGTGTACATGATAAAAGTGGGAACATGTTTACTTGTTTATTTCGTCATAGAAATACATTAGAAAATTATGGAAATATTAAACATTAAAGTTGTATTAAATCAGTCACAATTAATATGGATTGAAGTGAATACCATACTTTGGCCTTCGTCTTGGGTCATTTGAACTGTCCAAACAATAGCCCTAAGCCGTGGTGACCGGTGGGTACTCCATGCATCATCACCATCAACTTCATTTTGGCCAATTTTTAAGGATACACCATGGAGAGGTGTATCAGTATCATAGAAGAAGAGCCAAGCGGCTGATACAACATCTTTCGATAAATAATTCACAACGACAAGAGATCAAGGACAACGTCTTGACCAACACCGGAAACCTGAAAACACAACCCCGGCCACATCTCGCGCTAGGTCAACACACTCTTTACCATTCACGCCTAGGAGTCGGTAAGTGAACAACAAGACCCAACCGGAATTGAAAAAGGTATCGTCCAAGAGTAGCCAGTGACGATGTACATTGCGCCCGAGAACTCATGCCCACAACAGAAATCATGACCGACCGCACATTGCCCCAATCCTCACCGAAGACTCGACACGGTCACCACCTCCAGCAACAACTCTGTAGCCTCCATGAGCATCGAGGCAACACCTTCAAGGAAGGAACGATGTCGCAGCGTTGCTACTGCCTGGCCAGGTTGAAACACGGTTATGTCACGTGAGAGTCGGCATACAGAAAGCAAGGATACACCATGGACTATTGAGCCACCCTCTTTGAAACTTGGTTAAACCTTCCTATTCGCATCATGCTACTCCGACCTCGTGTACTCTAGGATAAGTCGTATCCAAACTTATCCAGGTTAAAACATCGATTGGGTCATGTGAGGGCCGACTTACACAGAGCAATGATAAACTAGTGACTATCATGCTAGTTTCATTGAAGTTAGATTCGAGTCTCAGAAATTGATATACATTGTCGGGCTTATAAAGTTGGCTCATAAATATAACTTATTTCAAATTCTTGTTGTAGGAATTTCATCTTTTCACATAGTCATATATTGATTACCAAGCTATTACACTGTTTCACAAAGATGATCAGTTATTTTCTTGGACAAAGTTATTACCAGATCATTCATGGAATGTCGAGTTATTCTACTGGGTGCAAAAATTACCAATTATTTTCCTAATCAAGATATCAGAGGAATATTGATTTTGGCAGCTTATCCCATGCAAACAAAAAAGGGGTGGGTTATCACAAAATCAAGCAAAGCAAAGGCACATTCACAAATATCATAAGCAGACTCGAAAGTCGAAGTTTTTTCGTGCACGATGGCACGACGGGCGGGTCAAAGTTACTACCCCCTATTACAGGCTTATCACGAGAGCCACAAAATATATCAAGTTTTTTACATCAACAATACTTGAAATTATTCCTAGTTGGAGGCTTGGGTAGATTCTACCTCAGCTGGTTTGTCTTGTTGTTCTTCGCTTGCCGCCTTAGGATCTGCAGAAGTGGGCCTGCCTTCATCAATTATTTGGTCCTTGTCGAGCCAATCAAACGAACAAATAGATTAGAAAGTTGAAGAGCCAACTACAATAACTAATGAATCAACACCATGTGCAAAGGGACGCTTATGATGAGGAGGAACAATTCCAAACGACTAGTTTTGTGGTGCACTTATGTGACGATTATCCATATCATAAGCATGATGGTACTTCTTGATATTTAGCTCATTCGCAAGAGAGGTTGCAAGAGGGCGAGTCTCCTTCATGCACTTAGAAAAATCTTCCTTTGTAAACTACTAGTCATCTGCTTTCAACTCCGGAAAACCATTGGTTGCTGCTTCACCGTCAAACTCTGGGACATAGGCTTTGGCACGAGCGAGCGCCAAGTTTGCTCCTCTACGAGCCGCTGATCTTTTAAATTCTTTGATCCATTGGGAAACAGTTGACAGTTGTTTGAGCATGTCTTTTATATTCAACGACGGGTCCTTCAAATCCTTGGCCACCCTCATAGCAGAAAGAGATCCCGTGGAAAGCTGTTCTATATACATGAAGATGGCTTTCAGCTTCACACTTGGCGGTCGAACAAGATTTCCATTCTTGTGTCCTACGAACAAACCAACAAGATAAGCCAGAAATTCATTTGACTCAAAATTTAAGATAAATACTCATGCATCATACCAAAGGTAGCAATAACCACAACGTTGAGGTGCTTTGTGAGAGTCCACAGTTCTTGCATGATAGGTTCAAGTTGATTTTCTGCTTCCAAGGCACGTTGCAACAAGGCAACTTTTTCTCTATCAAACTCTGATTTGTTTTGTTAAAGGATATCCATCGCCTATTTCTTCTCAGCTTCAAGATGGGTTATTATTTCCGTTGCAACAGTTTTTAGCTTATTTTCATCCATAAGTCTCCTTTCAAGATTGACTGCAATGGACTCATAATGTTGCAATGATTCCTACAAAAGCATAGAGATTATCAGTACAAGTTTTGATCCCCCTCGAATAAAGGCGACTCAACACTTGGGGGATACATGATTCTGAAAATTCGGATCATGTTGATGAAAGTCTCATGTAGTTGCAAGCAATGCACATGACACTTGGGGTCTAATGCACCACTTTCTTTGTTCTACAAAAGGAAGACCCGACCATCTCAAAGAGGAAAACCAGCTCTTGAGGGCTACATCGTGTGAGTTTCTTTTCAAAGAGAAGTACATATAAAGTCTCGAGTCGCCGCAGGCAAAACGACCCGACACTTGGGGGCTACGGTATTCAGCTGCTTAACAGGTTATAAAGTCCATACTGAAGACTCGACTATCTCATGAAGATAAGTTGGCCTTTGGGGACTACGGTCAAGAAAATTTTACACCTCAAGGTATCTAAGAAGTACCGGCTCATTATTCACATAATGACCCGACCCTTGGGGGCTACATCTCGTTCTACACATATTTCTAAAACAAAGATCCAGTTCACTACTTATCCGTATTAAATTAGCTCTTGAGGGCTACAGAGGTATATACAATGAGTAAGGAGTAGATTTTTTTTACCTCATACTTGGTCTTCATGATGCCGACCAAACTTGCTTCAAAATCCCGGATCTCGAATATCCGGGTTACATATTGTTGATATAACCCTTGGAGGTCAAGGTCTTCAATTTCGGGAAGTTCAAGTTTTGCTTTCCCTTTCTCCTCATATGCTACGTCATCCTTTGACACGGCCTTGGCTATAACGGTGGAAGTGCGAGGAGCCTTAAAATACTTGCGAGTAACAACTACTTCTCTAACATCCATGACAGTTGATGGAGTAATATCGTATGTACAAGGTAACGAACTTCAAGGAGTGTTTGAGCTTGAAGGTTGAATGATTAGCCCATGAGAGGCACCTTGCTTATCACCATTTGCTTCCACACCAACTGGCTCATTGAAAGGAGTCATTTCTATGTCGTGAGTCGGCTCAGCATTAAGAGACGGCTCAACGTGGACACACAACTCAGTGTGAGTTGCCGCTTCAGCACAAGAGAGATTTTGGATATTATATTCCCCAAAAATGGAAGAAGGTTCACCCGCCTTTGCCCTAACAAAGGCTTTGGCTATGCAGATCATCAAAATATGTTTATCAAATTAAGTAAACAGAGAGTGACGATGTGATCAACAAAAGACGGCTCAAATATAAGCTTACCCACGATTAATGGTGAAAGACGGAAGTTGAGTCACGTTTGAATCACCAAATGAAGGAGACAACTCCTGGAAATAAAGTGAATTAGATGGACTAAGGGGTTGTTTGAAGAGAACAGCTTGCGGATGAGAAATAGTTGGACCATGTGGCACCTCTTGGCGTCGTTTGCGAGTAGGTGGCTCTAAGCCGGTGGACAAGTCTCCAGAGCAAATCCTGGTTTTGCGTTTTGAATGGACGTCTTGTTGATCTCGCTTCAAAAGAGAGATGGGATCTAAGTAAGCAGCTGGATTTGAAAACTTAACCTTTCCGACGACACGTCTTGTCCTTTTCACAACACACATTTCTGAACAACTCGAGGAGATCAAAATTACCTCGACATTGCCGACTTGACTAGTCTTAGTGTTATCCTGATAAGAGGATCGACCAGCAAGTTCAATAAATAAACGGCCAAGTGAATCAAGTTCTATCTCAGATTCCTCTACTAAAGACGACCCATGAGCCTTTTCTTTTTTATGGCTCGAAGAAGGAGCAGAAGCCTTGGGAACGACTTCCTAGAAGTCAGAGTCTGCCTGAAGAGATATAAGCCAGGAAATTAGTGTGGAGCACCAAATAAAGTAGAAAGAAGGAACTAAACAAAAGTTGATAAAATACTTACTGGCGGGACTGGATTCTTCAAGTAGAATGGGGAAAGCCCGGTTCTGCTGCACTTCTCCTTAGAGTGAGGAAAGAATGTGTTGGCCAGTTTGTTGACCACCTTTCCAGTCAAATATCTCTTGCTGAAGCGTTGTGCATCCTTCAACTCACCGGTATAGTTGCACATCAAGTCACCTCTTATACTCACGGGTTAAATCAGCCAGATAATCCAACACCGGATTAGGTCGATCCAAGTAAGGTCATTGGCATTAAGGGCTTTTAACTTGGACAACACGGGGGCGAGCAATTTCCTTTCCTCCTCAGTTGGCCAACCCAGGGAATCCACATTGGCACCAAGCCGGTCCAATCTATAACCCGACAGTGGGTTTTTATTCATAGGAGCGGTGTTTTACAATAGAACCAACTTTTGTTCCATCCTTTTGGATGACTCGCCAGTTTGGTCTTGGGAAAGAGATTACTCTTTCTCTTTTGCACAGAAACACCACCAATTTCAACACTAGGGCCTTCCTTAACTTCAGTCTAGCGGTTAAGTTAAAAGAATTCTCTAAAGAGAGTCAGACATGGCTCCATTTGAAGGTACACTTCATAGCGTACTTGGAACTCGCAATAGTGGTCATTGAATTGGGACCAATATCTTCAGGCCCAAGGTTATAAAAGTGAAGGAGATCCCTAAAGAATTTTGAGCGGGGGGCTGAAATCCTCTTTTCATGTGGTCAATGAAACAAATTATTTCCCCTTGCTCGGGTTGTGGGAAGTTTTCTTCACCAAGCGCCCGCCAGCTGATTATATTTTTAGCTCGCAAAAGATCTTGGGTGACAAGGTTATCCAAGGTTAGGACATATTCCTGAGATCTGACCCAACCACAAGCTTTGCTGGTCTTGGGAGGCATGGTGGTCTTGCGGGCACATGACTACAACGCATAAAGATAAAACAGTATGATGGGTCAGTTTTTAAGCCAGTTTCAAGCAATATAATTGCTAAAGTCAGGCGCAGTTTAAAAGAGTTGGCATTGAAAGGAAGGATTTGGCAGCCCATACAAGTCATAGTCAAATAATGGGCCACCTTTGGTGTAGCGACCCGACTCAAAACGAGTCAAGCCTCTGTGTATCTGTGCCATCCCTGGATCAGTATGCTGGCACACACAGTACATCAATGTATATATCAAAGTGAAATCACATGTAAATAGCGTAAAACTGATATATACCTTAATTATTTCAGCGGAAGCAGTCAAGGGAGTGGAGTCCCAATAAACACCAACGGCAAGTTGAGTGTAGACCGTAACCCTGAATCGTACTCTTACTCGTCGAAGAAAAATATCTGCAACATGAGACGTTGCAGCCGTGTAGGTCAGCATATTGAATATGCTGGCAAGTCACATAAGAGAGGGGTGAAAAGTAATCATCTATACTATATGCATATATGGCAGGTGGGGCTATAAGTCTTTAGCGTAAAGCAAAATTTTCTCCTACAACAAGAGGGGCTAAAAGCAAAATATTACTACAAAGGTTGGTTGTTAACGAGATGGTTCCGCCAACCAGTTCTCGTACCCGAGTTGTCAATAATTACCCTCATCAAATATATTTAATGGTGTTGAGAAATCCAGATAACTTCAGTTTCTTTGGCTCAAGTTGTCCATGACCGTGGACACGGCTAATCGATTAGGTTTGAGTACTCTGTAGAGTTTTTGCACACGTTCCCCACAAGATTTGATCGCCTCCGTGTATGTCCTCGCACTTCAGGGTGTTTGAAGACCGGATGATCAAAACATGGTCTTTCAACGGGTCCCTCTGAATCCCTGTCGGTGCCCATCCATTCCTACCGTTCTTCTACATCTGCTAGCACCGCCTGTCCAGAGTCGCCGCGTTGTCCAACCAAGCCAGAGCCCGTAATGACTTGTGGCTGTGCAGGTAAGCCTTGGGTCTTGAAAATATCCGTCCGTCTCTTTGAGCCTGGGTGAAGCTTTCCGCAGGATGTCATGGCCTCTCCAGCATCCCGGGTCATCCACTGGGTTCTCCAGGGAGCCGATCAACCGTCCTTCACCCAGAGTTGCATTGCGTCCAAGGTCTTGAAAATCTTGTCTTAACCGGTCTTGATTATTTAATCAACCTCGCATCACTCGTGTTATGCACTCAACCGAAATCCCGTCTACTCAAGCATAGCAATATGAAATTTGTCGTCCCGGGACCAAGTATCGGGGTTGTTGTGTGCCTACCACATGATACTACAATCTATACTAAAATTTCCAAGTACCTACTCAGCATGCAATTGGGCATAGGATGGTAGAACTACGATGCATAAAACATAGGTGATATTATGATCAAAGTGACTTGCCTGGTGATGTTGACGAAGAAGAATTTTCGTTCTCGGGAAATACGTGATAGAACTATTCGTCACTCTCCGATGAAATCTATATAATCAAACATAGTATTCACATAAGCACTCACACTAGCAATCATTCTAGCAATCAATTAACAAACAACAATAAAAGTTGATGCAATCAAAAATCAATAAGAGAGAGCGGATAAAAATCCAAAGGAAACTTCAAAGAAGCTAGGAAGCCTTCTACTACATCAAACACTATATAGTTTTTGTTCTAACTGAAAATAAAACACTAAAATAGAAAAAATAACAAAAAACAAAATATAAAATAACTAAGATAACAGAAGTAAAATTTACAAAACAATATTTTTTATAAGTATTTTCAAAATAGGAAATCAAACTAGCAATGCGATCAATTCGCAAGTTAGTATAGAACTAGAATTGATTCCATGCAAACAAATAAGAATAAATAAAATAAAATTTTGTTGTTGTTGAAAAGTTACTGGTAAATATAAAAAAACAAAATATAACTTGTCACAATTACAAAAAAAACAAATTAAGAACAATTAATACAAAAGAAATAGCAAGAAAACAAAAAAGGCTAAAACGGAATCTGTTTTGCTTAAAAACCTAAGTAAAAATATTTAAAGAAAATTGAAACTTAAACTACTTAATGATATGATCAATACGAAGCAGCAGCAAAAAGAATCAAATTAAAAGCTATTTTTAAACTCCCGGAATAAGCAAAACAAGCTTTAATTCAAATCTGATCTAACTCAATTTTGATGAATCCAAACATAGACAAATTATATATCTACATAAACTACATAAAATTTGTGATCCAACGCAAAAAGAATCACCTAATTCGGAGTTATAGACTAATAGATATGAATTTTCTAAGATTGCAATTTTCTGAAAAAACTGCAATACGGGATTTCGTGAATCTCACCATGGGTGACAGAGAGGAAGAACTCCGGCGAGGTAGCTGCTCCGGCGAGGTGGGGAGATCGCCGGCGGGGTGGGGAATCGGTGGAGGAGTAGCACGGCAGGGGGTGGGGCGTTGGAGAGGCTCGGCAGGGGTGATGGGGAAGCGCCACGAGACCTACTGTACTCCGTTCTTGACAGGAAGATGAGGATGGTGGCGCCGTGGCTACGAGCATGGGAACGGGGCGTTTCTCGAGGGGAATGGAACGAGGAGGACGAGGGGATCCTTTATAGGTGGCGAGGAGGTTCTGGGAGGGAGGGAGATTCGCGAATTTCGGAAGGGGAGGATCTCTTGGTTCCTGCCATGGAAGTTCGTGGTAACGTGAATGACTAGAGGAAGGAGAAGATACTAAACGGGCCAGATTTGGAAACTCCTTAATGGGCCAGCTCTTTATTTCCTATTAAACGCGAATTTTTTCCTTTTTCAAAACTAGGAAACTAAAACGATAAAAGGGAAATCAAATCAATTCGCAATATAGAGTTTCTATATACTAAAATTATCAGAAAAATAAAATCTAAATGATGGGCATTTTTTCCCACGGCCAAAATAAAAACTTAAAAAAAATGTTTTTCCAAAAAATCCCTAAAAGCATTATTTCTTTTTGCAATTATTTTCTCAAATTAAATTTTGGTTTTTTTCTTGGCTCAAAATATTTCAATGAATGCCCCTGGTTTTTGGAGGGTCATTTTCCTCCGCTCTTTCTTGCGTGCAAGAATTTTGTCGGGGCATTTTCTCGGGGAAGAAAAATATAGAAGCAACGACAAATATTTTGAAAGGATTCAAATGCAAACTCCGTTCAAATTCTTTATAGTTGAAGAAGTCATGTCATCTTCTCTCTTTGCTTTTAAAAGGTTGAATTTGAATTCATCGGAGATGGGGAAAGTCATTTTATTCCCTCTCATTCAAAAGTTTTTGAAAAGTTTCAAATTTCACACAAGTTTCAATCACTCAAGCAAACAAACAAACAATCTAATAATTATTTTAACATTCCAAAATTTGGGATGTTACAAACCTACCACACTTAAAATGAATCTCGTCGTCGAGATTCAAAGAGGCTAGAAAGAAAGGTTAGGGTTTGGGGCTCTTCTAACAAATCCAACTTCTGGCAAAGTGGGATGCTACCACACTTAAAATGAGGGTTACTGGTCCCTTAAGATTTTAACAATCCTCTGGGGTTTTGGTATCTGACTCCTCACAGTCTTCATATCTTCCGTTATATTCATAACGTCTCCATCAAAAACGAGGGCTCTTCCGTTGATATAAGCTTCTTCCGTTACTGGGTCTTCTTTAACTGACAGTCTCGTGATCAATTCTAACTAACCTATCGATGATTCTCATGGTGGTCTACCATTTGTGGCTATCCTGCAGAGAGAGGGGTCTTGGTTTCATTCTCACTGTAAAATTTCCTACGTGTGACAACATGTGCCATGTACATGGGGCTTTTCTTATACCACTCTAAGGCTTAAACAAAAGCTTCAAAGAACGTCGTCTCTCTATATGGGTAAGTCTCTCAGATTTACCATTCCGAATAGCAAGATAAACGATAAGAGTAAGTCGTCATGGTGATCAATCCATTCCGCACCCAAATCATTTCTCTGTATAAGGTTTAGCGAATCTCGCATTCTAACACTTGAGCATCCTCATAAGCGTTGCAGAATTTCTCTTGTCCACGAACGAAGTTCGGATAATCCATTGGTTCTGCAAGCTGAACGAAACATCTATCGTATCTTCACAACTCTCAGGTTTTCGTATGTTCCTAAGAAAATGTTTTGCTGATCCATCATAGCTTCTTCCATAAATCATATTCATTTCATAATCAATCCTTTATTACATCCTTGCTTTCTTCGAAATTCTAGCTCAAAAGTAATTTATTACAAATGCTGCCATCCACATTGTTCGGTATGGTCAAACATTTCTGCCAACTTTATTCATCTGTCTCTCTTGGAGGTACTTTAGTTCCACTCGAACTTTCCGAGGTGCTCCTTGAAATCATCCATCTTTTGCTTCACCATGGTGGTCATGAGCTTCATCTCCATCATCTCCGCACGTGCCTCACTCAGGTATTCCTGGGTATGACGGAGTCTTGCTTCAAGTATTTCTCCAATCTGACGTATGGCTTCCATGGCAGCTTCACGAACAGCATCAAAGAAGGTTGCTCGTGGTACACGCGAAATGAAAAAGTATTGCCCCATAGTCTTTGGACAAACTCCTTTCACATGGTGGAGGTGTACTTCCCCATACCAAAGTTCTACTCCACTTTCCATGAATGGGTAGCCTTTGTAGACTGCATCTCCTTCAAGATGAATGTGCTTCATCATGTCCTTCAGGATTTTCGGGTAATCATGATCACTGGTCAGGGTCATGATCGTTTCTGGGCCCTTGAGGAATGACTCGTAGAGAGTTGTCATCTGCAGGTGTCAGTAAATAGGTACTCAGAGGAATGTATATGTCTCCTTGGTAATCATGGTACACTCCTACTCAATGGATCCTGTGGGTTTACCGATTAGTACCACACTTAAAATGAATTATACTCATGCCTGCATAGACCATATTTTCTCATATCCTCATAATGTTCAGAGATCTTTGCTCGTAGAGAAACAACGCATACATTTTCAACATAGGCAATCATGAGACAATAAATTCCATTTATTCATGATGTTATTACAATCTCAGGGACTTCTGTTACAAAAATTTCACTCCATGATCTCAATGAAAAACAAGAGTGCTTCGGATCACACTTATTGCCCTGGTCAAAACTTAACTACTCCATTCTAGCTTTCTTCCTTTGCGGACAATCGCTAGCAAAATGTCCTGCTTCCTTGCAACGAAAGCAAATGAGTTCTAACAAGTCTCGAGGCTTCTTAGCTTTTGCTTTTGCTCCTTGGATTTCCGGCTTCCTTCCTGAGCACATGTATTTGTGGTGGCCAAATTCCATACACTTGTAACATCTGACATGACTCAGGTCTATATGTGCAGAGATTGGGCTCTTCCGAGGGTACTTTTTCTTCTTTCCAGACTCCTTTATTTTGGCCAGTTCTTCTATTTCAAATGGATCAAACTCCACTTTTTCTGTCGGGAAGTTTCCCAGATACTCTTGGCTTCTCTTCGTGCAATCCTGTGAATAATGTCCTTCTTCTCCACATGAGTAGCATGCATTGGAAAAAAATCTGGTCAGACCTTGTCCATCAGGGTCTTTAATATTTTCGTTCATCACCGGTTCTTCTAGAATCTTCTTCTTGAGTGTTTCCTTCATTGCTTCTTTCTGCTGCTGGACAACTTGTTCTACCTTGGGGTAAATGTGACACTGAGCTGGGAAGTGGGTGGTTCCTTCACAAAGGAAACAAGTCACCTGACTACTTGGGCACTCCTCAGCTGGGTGATTTTCTTCACAATGAGTGCATCCATGCTTGTGTTCTTCCTGAGTGTGTCCTATTTCTCCACAGATCTTGCATGCACAAGTCTTCTCCTTCGGATTATCATAGCACTTCTGAATAAGACGGGATCTTAACAAAGTCTTCTTGAATTCGTCCCAGGTTTCTGCTCCACTAAATCCTTGTATGGCATGATGCATTTTCCACCAGATTGCAGCACTTTGTGTAAAGTACTGAAGAGCGTGTTCCACTTCATACTTCCTTGAGATCAAGTTGCTCCTGAAGTGGTTCTCCATGTTTTGAATCCATATATCAGCCTCCAGCTGGGTCATTGGTCCAGAGACTACAAGTGCTTCATACTCCATCTGGTAGGGTTGAGGTTTTGGGGATGAGACGGGTAAGAGAGAGGGAGATACACACAATACAAGCAATATTTTTGAGAATAGGTTTTAGTTGTGGCCGTCGGAAAACATACACCAATGACGGCTCACAAATCATCGTAACTAACGTGGATATATAATTGGGGTTTGGACATCTAATGGTCATATAAATATTCGAACGCTTCAGGGTCTTCGAGTTCTTTGGGACTTGAGAGTCTTCAATTTGTGTAGCTTCAATTGCATGATGAAATCCTCTTTACTTTGAAGTAGAACTCCGTTGATTCTTCATGAGGTCAAAGGGGTAAGGGGATTGTATAACTATTTGTGGTGAGAGAGAACATTTGATGAAATCAGAAGAGATGAGAAGTGAAAGGTGTTCTCGAAAATAAGATTTTTGAGAGATCCTATCCTAGGAAGTTTCCAGTTTCTAGGGTCACGTCCTACAGTCAACATGTGCTCTGATACCATTTCTGTAGCGACCCGACTCAAAACGAGTCAAGCCTCTGTGTATCTGTGCCATCCCTGGATCAGTATGCTGGCACACACAGTACATCAATGTATATATCAAAGTGAAATCACATGTAAATAGCGTAAAACTGATATATACCTTAATTATTTCAGCGGAAGCAGTCAAGGGAGTGGAGTCCCAATAAACACCAACGGCAAGTTGAGTGTAGACCGTAACCCTGAATCGTACTCTTACTCGTCGAAGAAAAATATCTGCAACATGAGACGTTGCAGCCGTGTAGGTCAGCATATTGAATATGCTGGCAAGTCACATAAGAGAGGGGTGAAAAGTAATCATCTATACTATATGCATATATGGCAGGTGGGGCTATAAGTCTTTAGCGTAAAGCAAAATTTTCTCCTACAACAAGAGGGGCTAAAAGCAAAATATTACTACAAAGGTTGGTTGTTAACGAGATGGTTCCGCCAACCAGTTCTCGTACCCGAGTTGTCAATAATTACCCTCATCAAATATATTTAATGGTGTTGAGAAATCCAGATAACTTCAGTTTCTTTGGCTCAAGTTGTCCATGACCGTGGACACGGCTAATCGATTAGGTTTGAGTACTCTGTAGAGTTTTTGCACACGTTCCCCACAAGATTTGATCGCCTCCGTGTATGTCCTCGCACTTCAGGGTGTTTGAAGACCGGATGATCAAAACATGGTCTTTCAACGGGTACCTCTGAATCCCTGTCGGTGCCCATCCATTCCTACCGTTCTTCTACATCTGCTAGCACCGCCTGTCCAGAGTCGCCGCGTTGTCCAACCAAGCCAGAGCCCGTAATGACTTGTGGCTGTGCAGGTAAGCCTTGGGTCTTGAAAATATCCGTCCGTCTCTTTGAGCCTGGGTGAAGCTTTCCGCAGGATGTCATGGCCTCTCCAGCATCCCGGGTCATCCACTGGGTTCTCCAGGGAGCCGATCAACCGTCCTTCACCCAGAGTTGCATTGCGTCCAAGGTCTTGAAAATCTTGTCTTAACCGGTCTTGATTATTTAATCAACCTCGCATCACTCGTGTTATGCACTCAACCGAAATCCCGTCTACTCAAGCATAGCAATATGAAATTTGTCGTCCCGGGACCAAGTATCGGGGTTGTTGTGTGCCTACCACATGATACTACAATCTATACTAAAATTTCCAAGTACCTACTCAGCATGCAATTGGGCATAGGATGGTAGAACTACGATGCATAAAACATAGGTGATATTATGATCAAAGTGACTTGCCTGGTGATGTTGACGAAGAAGAATTTTCGTTCTCGGGAAATACGTGATAGAACTATTCGTCACTCTCCGATGAAATCTATATAATCAAACATAGTATTCACATAAGCACTCACACTAGCAATCATTCTAGCAATCAATTAACAAACAACAATAAAAGTTGATGCAATCAAAAATCAATAAGAGAGAGCGGATAAAAATCCAAAGGAAACTTCAAAGAAGCTAGGAAGCCTTCTACTACATCAAACACTATATAGTTTTTGTTCTAACTGAAAATAAAACACTAAAATAGAAAAAATAACAAAAAACAAAATATAAAATAACTAAGATAACAGAAGTAAAATTTACAAAACAATATTTTTTATAAGTATTTTCAAAATAGGAAATCAAACTAGCAATGCGATCAATTCGCAAGTTAGTATAGAACTAGAATTGATTCCATGCAAACAAATAAGAATAAATAAAATAAAATTTTGTTGTTGTTGAAAAGTTACTGGTAAATATAAAAAAACAAAATATAACTTGTCACAATTACAAAAAAAAACAAATTAAGAACAATTAATACAAAAGAAATAGCAAGAAAACAAAAAAGGCTAAAACAGAATCTGTTTTGCTTAAAAACCTAAGTAAAAATATTTAAAGGAAATTGGAACTTAGAGTACTGAATGATATGATCAATACGAAGCAGCAGCAAAAAGAATCAAATTAAAAGCTATTTTTAAACTCCCGGAATAAGCAAAACAAGCTTTAATTCAAATCTGATCTAACTCAATTTTGATGAATCCAAACATAGACAAATTATATATCTGCAGAAACTACATAAAATTTGTGATCCAACGCAAAAAGAATCACCTAATTCGGAGTTATAGACTAATAGATATGAATTTTCTAAGATTGCAATTTTCTGAAAAAACTGCAATACGGGATTTCGTGAATCTCACCATGGGTGACAGAGAGGAAGAACTCCGGCGAGGTAGCTGCTCCGGCAAGGTGGGGAGATCGCCGGCGGGGTGGGGAATCGGTGGAGGAGTAGCACGGCAGGGGGTGGGGCGTTGGAGAGGCTCGGCAGGGGTGATGGGGAAGCGCCACGAGACCTACTGTACTCCGTTCTTGACAGGAAGATGAGGATGGTGGCGCCGTGGCTACGAGCATGGGAACGGGGCGTTTCTCAAGGGGAATGGAACGAGGAGGACGAGGGGATACTTTATAGGTGGCGAGGAGGTGCTGGGAGGGAAGGAGATTCGCGAATTCCGGAAGGGGAGGATCTCTTGGTTCCTGCCATGGAAGTTCCTCGTAACGTGAATGACTAGAGGAAGGAGAAGATACTAAACGGGCCAGATTTGGAAACTCCTTAATGGGCCAGCTCTTTATTTCCTGTTAAACGCGAATTTTTTCCTTTTTCAAAACTAGGAAACTAAAACGATAAAAGGGAAATCAAATCAATTCGGAATATAGAGTTTTTATATACTAAAATTGTCAGAAAAATAAAATCTAAATGATGGGCATTTTTTCCCACGGCCAAAATAAAAACTTAAAAAAAAATGTTTTTCCAAAAAATCCCTAAAAGCATTATTTCTTTTTGCAATTATTTTCTGAAATTAAATTTTGGTTTTTTTCTTGGCTCAAAATATTTCAATGAATGCCCCTGGTTTTTGGAGGGTCATTTTCCTCCGCTCTTTCTTGCGTGCAAGAATTTTTTCGGGGCATTTTCTCGGGGAAGAAAAATATAGAAGCAAGGGCAAATATTTTGAAAGGATTCAAATGCAAACTCCGTTCAAATTCTTTATAGTTGAAGAAGTCATGTCATCTTCTCTCTTTGCTTTTAAAAGGTTGAATTTGAATTCATCGGAGATGGGGAAAGTCATTTTATTCCCTCTCATTCAAAAGTTTTTGAAAAGTTTCAAATTTCACACAAGTTTCAATCACTCAAGCAAACAAACAAACAATCTAATAAATATTTTAACATTCCAAAATTTGGGATGTTACATTTGGGCAAGTCGGCTAATGGATCAGATTAAGTATTTCAGTCATATTTGAAGTTGGCCCACGAGTGGTCCGGAGACTGTGTCAAGACTTAGTGAAATCTTGCAAAGCCACGAACCGATTTATTATCTAAATGGATGAAGAAGTGGATCTACGTGATGTGTAAAAAGAAGGAAAATATGTTCTAACATAACGGAACTATCGAAGCAAAAACATCTATGGGAAGGCAAGATGAATCTAGCATGGATCTACAAAAGTTGCCAGACAATAGCGGTGGTGAAACCGCATCAAATGCACACATGCCAAAGCAAGATATCTACGGCTATAATCTACAACTCGCATGACGAACTTCGGATGAACTATGAATGATGGCGGTGACATAAAAATTGGTAATGGCGGTGATGGGGTCATAGTCCTAGGGTAGGGTCATAGGCCTGCCCTACATGTCCTACCCAAGGACTACCCCACACAAGGGACAAGACCTTAAGTCTGCCCCGACTGAATTAAGATTTCCCCATCATCCAGTCGGTAACAGGCCCAGAATCATCCAGTCAGAGACTAACATTCGGAGAGCACCAGGCCAACCGACTGGATACACTCGGTACGTCGTAACCTCTCCGGAGGTAAACTGCCGTACGTTTCCGGGTGCGTTTATTAGCATTTAGAGCATACGTTACCTGTAACGTATGCATTCAATCGCCACTACTCCACCCCTGAGTCCGAACCGTTGTGGAGGGCAGCGCACTCTATATAAGCCGCCCTCCCCCACTGGTCAAGGGGTTAGCACATCATTGTATTCCATATTACACTCGGTAACAAGCTCCGAGAGCACTGAGACGTAGGTCTGTTACCTCCACCGCAGAGGGGCCTGAACTCATACATCCTCGCCGTAGCTAGGACTCTGCCCATCTCATTCGTACCCTACACATCTACTGTCAGGCTTATACCCACGACAGTTGGCGCCCACCGTGGGGCAGGCGTCTAAGCGACTTTCGGCGAGTTTGCGACTACTTCCTTTTGTCATGTCGTCTGGTGGAGATTCGAGCATGGGTCGCCAGATCCTCTTCAGCGTTCTCTCCTTCACCATCGACGACTCGGCGTGGCTTCGGGAGGCGCCTCTCGGCGTCGAGACGCTTCCCCGTCGTGGGGCCACGCACTTCCGTGCTGGCGCTCGCGGCGTTCTCCTTCTCCAACAATCGACTCCATTATCGACTTGCACCTCCGTCATGCGCCGGAGCAAGCGGTCTCGCAGTCCACGTCTCCAACGATGGGTACAGCATGCCCGAGCGCGTCAGATCGCGTCCTCCCAGGTGGCAGTTCTGGAGTCTGTTGTGGTTGCCCTGCGTTCCCAGTGCTCGGGCTCGGTTCCGACTGAGCTCCCTTCCGAGTACGCGGGTCGTGGGCCTGCAGCAGAAGTACACATGGCCAACTCCCACGAAGATCCCCGTCAAGCCGGCCGGGACGAAATCGGCGAAGCATCCGGTGCACGCCGTCCGCCTCGTCGTTCCGCCAGTCGGCACATTCGACGAAGCAACGTGGAGTTGTTCCGCACACCTCTCCTCAACTTGGCTGCGGCTGCCCAGATTGCCGATTCCCTCCAGCCGACTGATTCAGAGGCAGGAAGGGGAATCGAGCAGATCCAAGCCTTGTTGCGCACGGCGCAGCAACAGAATTCGGCAGTCTCCCAGTCACACAATCGGATCCACAATAGTTCCGTCCATGCAAACACGCATCGGTCGGTTCACAGCCCTGGTTCTCATCAACATCGCCGCCGCTCACGCACTCCTCCACGGGGTGGGCCATATGGGTCCCGACATCATGATGATCGGCGTTCGGTCGACGACACTTACGACCCGAGACACGACGCGAGAGGGCGAATCGCCCAGCGAAGAGTCGACAAAGGTCGAGCCCACAACGATGGTCGCAATATGGATCGTCCGAGTGGAAGCAGGACCATCGTGTCCAGCCCCGAGTGTTTTAGTCGAGCCATCCGCTCGGCTGACATCCCGCCCAACTTCCAATTGGCAGCGGGAATCGGTAAATTTACGGGGGAGTGGATCCCGCCGCTCGGCCTGTCCGAGAGCGCCTGCGCCGGTCCGCCGCGCACAAGAGGGAGGCAATGGGAGAGGAGGTGGCCAAGCTACCGGCTGCCAACTTCATTTGCGAGGTTCACCACTCCGAGTGGCTCGCAAATGTCGTCATGGTGCCCAAGAAGGACAAGTCACTCCGAATGTGCGTTGACTTCAAGCACCTCAATAAGGTCTGCCCGAAAGACCATTTTCCGCTCCCCCGCATAGATCAAATTGTCGATTCGACTGCGGGATGCGAGCGGTTGTCATTTCTTGATGCCTATTCGGGCTATCATCAGATCCGTCTGTATGGTCCCGACGAGCTAAAAACAGCCTTCATCACCCCGTTTGGATGCTTCTGCTACATCACTATGCCTTTTGGTCTGAAGAATGCAGGGGCTACCTTTATGCGCATGATCCAAAAATGTCTCCTCGACCAGATCGGTCGCAATGTGGAGGCATACATGGATGATATCGTAGTCAAGTCGCGCAAAGGTTCCGACCTGCTGACTGACTTGGCAGAAACATTCGCCAACCTTCGTAGGTACGATATCAAACTCAACACAGCCAAATGTTCATTCGGTGTTCCCAGCGGAAAGTTACTTGGTTTCTTCATTTCCGAACGAGGGATCGACGTCAACCCCGAAAAGATTGGGACCATCGTCCGAATGGAGAGGCCGGTCAGAATACATGATGTTCAATGGATCACAGGTTGCCTAGCGGCTTTGAGCAGGTTTATCAGTCGACTCGGCGAAAAAGCACTTCCTGTGTACCGACTCATGAAGAAGTCAGATACCTTCGAGTGGACAGACGAAGCCCAAGTCGCATTCGACGACCTCAAAGTCCTACTTTCCACCCAGCCGGTTCTTACTGCTCCGCTCAGTAAAGAGCCCCTTCTTCTGTATATCGCGGCTACAAATCAAGTCGTTAGTACTGTTCTGACAGTCGAGCGAGAAGAAGAAGGCAAAGCATACAAAGTTCAGCGGCCAGTGTACTACGTCTCCGAAGTCCTGACCCCTTCTAAGCAGAGGTATCCCCATTATCAGAAACTTATCTATGGGATTTGTATGACTGCGAAGAAGGTGGCCCATTATTTCCAAGACCACTCGGTATCTGTCGTGTCGGATGCTCCGTTGTCGGAAATTCTCCATAATCGTGACGCATCAGGCCGTGTAGCGAAGTGGGCAATGGAGATGCTGTACTGCGACATCAAGTTCGAGGCCAAGAAAGCTATTAAGTATCAAGCCCTGGCTGACTTTATAGCAGAATGGGTAGAACAACAGCAACCGACCCACATCTACTCGGCTCATTGGACAATGTTCTTTGATGGGTCTAAGATGTTGAATGGCTCCGGCGCTGGCGTTGTGATCATATCACCCAAAGGCGACAAGCTCAAATACGTGCTTCAGATACACTTCGATTCCTCCAACAACGAGGTGGAGTATGAAGCTCTTCTCTACGGACTACGCATGGCCATCTCACTCGGCGTCCGTCGCCTGATGGTCTACGGCAATTCGGATTTGGTAGTCAACCAAGTGATGAAAGAGTGGGACGTAAGGAACCCCACCATGACAGTGTACTGCAATGCAGTGAGGAAGCTGGAGAAGAAGTTTGAAGGTTTGGAGCTCCATCATGTTCCGAGACTGAAGAACCAAGCGGCTGATGAGTTGGCGAAAATCGGATCCACTCGGAGACCAGTCCCGAGTGATGTCTGCCTCGAGCACCTCCATCTTCCCTCAGTCAAAGAAGATCCCTTCACAGAAGAACTGGTACAACCCAAGAGCGCAACAGATCCGACTGAAGTCGATGTACCTGCTGTGGTTGATTTGGTCACGGAGATTCTGGTTGTCACTCCCGATTGGACTATGCCGATCATCGCATATATCCTAAGGCAAGAACTTCCAGAAGATGAAGTCCAAGCCAGGCAAATAGTTCGCAGGTCGAAGGCATTCACTGTCATTGACGGTCAATTATACAAGGAGAGTGTTTCAGGCGTTCTTCAACGCTGCATTACCCCTGAGGAAGGGCAGTTGATCTTAGAAGATATTCACTCGGGAACCTGCGGTCATCACGCTTCTTCAAGAGCGATTGTCGCCAAGGCATTCAGAGCCGGTTTCTTTTGGCTGCAGGCCAACGAGATGGCTAAAGATATGGTCGACCGATGTGAAGGCTGTCAGTTCTACTCCAACAAGTCCCACAAGCCAACATCTGCGTTAAAGACAATCCCACTTGTGTGGCCATTTGCAGTTTGGGGTTTAGACACAGTCGGACCATTCAAGACAGGCCAAGGAGGCTACACACATCTGTTGGTGGCAGTCGACAAGTTTACAAAATGGATAGAAGCCAAGCCTATCAAGAAACTCGATGCCTCAACAGCTGTCAAGTTTGTCAGGGACATCATTTCTAGATTCGGGGTGCCTCACAGCATAATCACAGACAATGGGACAAACTTCGACTCGGACAGATTCAAAGGCTTCTGTGCGAGTCAAGGTATCCGAGTGGATTTTGCTTCCGTAGCACATCCGCAATCCAACGGAGAAGCTAAGCGCGCGAATGGACTTATCCTTCAAGGTTTAAAGCCCCGACTCTTGCGAGAGGTAGGACATGCTGCTGGTGCATGGGTCACCGAGTTACCTTCAGTGCTTTGGGGCCTCCGCACCACTCCGAACAGATCAACGGGGCGATCACCATTCTTCCTCGTTTATGGAGCAGAAGCGGTCCTTCCGAGTGACCTACTTCACAATGCCCCGCGAGTCGAACTCTTCTCCGAAGCCGAAGCAGAACAAGCAAGGCAAGATGGAGTCGATCTTCTAGAGGAGGAGCGCGAGATGGCACTTACTCGCTCAACAATTTACCAGCAAGATCTGCGACGTTTTCACGCGCGTCACGTCAGGAGTCGCACATTCCAAGCTGGCGATTTGGTGCTCCGAGTGGATCAGCAAAGACCACACAAGTTGGCTCCGACCTGGGAAGGGCCTTTCATCATTTCCAAGGTGCTGAACAACGGAGCATACAGACTCTACAACATTCAGAGGGAGACAGACGAGCCGCGCGCATGGAACGGGGATCTCCTCAAGCGTTTTTATACGTGATCGTCGACTGAAGCAGTGTAATGAACAAGTTTTGAAGAAATAATATATTCAGCAGATTCAGTTTTGTGCACATTCAGAGTTCTCCCACACACACAAAAAAAAACTTAGCTGCGGTCCTGCATCGCCTAAGTACTCACTCCCTCCGGGTGTGCACTATACGTCACACTCGGGGACTTAGCTGCGATCCTGAATCGCCTAAGTACTAACCTCCTCCGAGTGTGCACTATACGTCGCACTCGGGGACTTAGCCGCGATCCTGCATCGCCTAAGTATTAACCTCCTCCGAGTGTGCACTATACGTCACACTCGGGGACTTAGCCGCGATCCTGCATCGCCTAAGTACTCACTTCCTCCGAGTGTGCACTATACGTCACACTCGGGGACTTAGTTGCGATCCTGAATCGCCTAAGTATTAACCTCCTCCGAGTGTGCACTATACGTCACACTCGGGGACTTAGCTGCGATCCTGAATCGCCTAAGTACTAACCTCCTCCGAGTGTGCACTATACGTCGCACTCGGGGACTTAGCCGCGATCCTGCATCGCCTAAGTATTAACCTCCTCCGAGTGTGCACTATACGTCACACTCGGGGACTTAGCCGCGATCCTGCATCGCCTAAGTACTCACTTCCTCCGAGTGTGCACTATACGTCACACTCGGGGACTTAGTTGCGATCCTGAATCGCCTAAGTATTAACCTCCTCCGAGTGTGCACTATACGTCACACTCGGGGACTTAGCTGCGATCCTGAATCGCCTAAGTACTAACCTCCTCCGAGTGTGCACTATACGTCGCACTCGGGGACTTAGCCGCGATCCTGCATCGCCTAAGTATTAACCTCCTCCGAGTGTGCACTATACGTCACACTCGGGGACTTAGCCGCGATCCTGCATCGCCTAAGTACTCACTTCCTCCGAGTGTGCACTATACGTCACACTCGGGGACTTAGCTGCGATCCTGAATCGCCTAAGTATTAACCTCCTCCGAGTGTGCACTATACGTCACACTCGGGGACTTAGCTGTGATCAAGAATCACCTAAGTACTAACCTCCTCCGAGTGCGCACTATACGTCACACTCGGGGACTTAGCTGCGATCCTGAATCGCCTAAGTACTAACCTCCTCCGAGTGTGCACTATACGTCGCACTCGGGAACTTAGCTGTGATCAAGAATCACCTAAGTACGCACTTCCTCCGAGTGTGCACTATACGTCACACTCGGGGACTTAGCTGTGATCAACAATCACCTAAGTACACACTCCCTCCGAGTGTGCACTATACGTCGCACTCGGGGACTTAGCTGCGATCCTGAATCGCCTAAATATTAACCTCCTCCGAGTGTGCACTATACGTCGCACTCGGGGACTTAGCTATGATCAAGAATCACCTAAGTAATAACTTCCTCCGAGTGTGAACTATACGTCACACTCGGGGACTTAGCTGCGATCCTGAATCGCCTAAGTCTTAATCTCCTCCGAGTGTACACTACAAGTCGCACTCGGGGACTTAGCTGCGATCCTGAATCGCCTAAGTCTTGATCTCCTCCGAGTGTGCACTACAAGTCGCACTCGGGGACTTGGACGTGACCAAGAATCACCTAAGTCTTAATCTTCTCCGAGTACGCACTAAGGGTTGCACTTGAAACAACATTCAAACAAAAGACTAAATGTTTTCATTCCGACAACATAAGTCCAAAAACGATAGCTGACTCAGTGCGGATCAAGATTACCTGCACCAATTTAAAAGTTTGACGGCCAACAGAAGTGGCCAGAGTATCTTACAGGTAAACACTCGGCATACCAAGGATAAAGTTTGATCACGCGTCAGCTGGGCCGGCGTCAGGACTGGAGGGCTCCACAAAAGTGTCCAAGTCGATTCCATCAGCGATGCGGGTAGCAGTCTCAAGGAACGTCTCCATGAAGTCTTCGAATCGAAGCTTCTTCGTGTTGGCGACCTTCAATGCTTTCAGCTTTTCTTCCCGCACCTCCTTGCAATGGACTCGGACCAAGGACAGCGCAACGTCACCACCGCAACGCGCTGCCGATTTCTTCCAGGATTGCACTCGGCTCGGAACCTCCTCCAGTCGCCCCGTCAGGGTCTCCATCTCCTGCCGCGACCCGTCTTCCGGCCAAAGTTCCTTGTTAATTCGGCCGACGATTTCTCTCAGTCGACCGATGGAAGGACCTACTTTGCCTACGCGGATATTTGCCCGGAGCAGAACCCGATTGGCGTCATCACTGACTGGCACCTTGTCTTTCGTGGACCGCTCCACAGCTGCTGCTTCAGCTTCAGCGTCTCCACAAAAGTCTGCACCAAACGAGCAAGCGGACAGTAAAAACCGAGTGTTCGTCACACGGTCCAACCACTCGACAAAGCATAAGACTTACCAGCCAGACGAGTCATCATCTGCGCAGCCCAGTCGGTGACATACTTCTCTTGGGCTATGCATCGTTTGTTCAGGACGCCCATCTGTTTGTGCAGCTCAGTCCTCTGTTTCCCCGTCCTCTCCACCTCCGCCGTCAACACCCTGTTTGCCTCCAGCGCCTCCTCCAAGGACTTCTCTCGAACTTCTAGCGCGTCCTTCATGCCGGCCATGGCGAGCATTGCAACTTCTAGTTCACCAGCATACTGGTTCCTCTCCGCTCTCAAGGCTTCATAAGCCGTTCCCATTTCACAAGTTTTCTGCACCAACAAACAAAGGGTAAACGGCAAGTTTATCAGTTCACAGACTAAGTTCTTCAGACCCCTGCCGACGCAAGCAGTCGACAGCGGTCTCGGGGACTACACCCAGTGGGTTCACTAAGAGTGATCCCACTGGCATGCACCTCAAACAGGCCCGCCCTATTGAGGTGCACTCGGAAATACTACTCCTCCGAGACCAATACTACTCGACCTGCGCGCAACTTACTCTCGGAGATTCTTACCGCAAGAGCGCTCCGACTGCAATAAGTACTCGCACTCGGAAATCCTGTCTACGGACACAACCAAACTAGAGACAAAATGTATAAAGACAACTGTCGGTGCAAGCACTCGACAGAAGTCTCGGGGACTACACCCACTGGGTTCACTCGGAGTGAACCCATTGCAAAAACAATACCACCCGGTGGGTTACAGGAGAAAAAGTAAATACTTCCCAGACTACTTACTCGGATGTCATCGCGCAGCTCCAAGCTCTGCTGGTACAAGGCCGCGACAGAGTCATAAGCCCTCTTGGCTTCTCCAGCCATGAGCTCCGCCTGCACCATGGCCCCCTTGGCCGCTCCCACCTGCTCCTCTGGGACACACCGGATGTTGAATTCAGCATTCGACGAACCGGGAATCGTGGGAAGTTCCTGGGGCATCCCAAGGTTCACCCCAGTCGGTTCCTCCCTCACTCGCACCGGTTCAGTCGGTGGTGGCACTTCGGTCGGTGGAGCGTCGGCGACGAGGGCAGCAGCAGGAGGAGCAGCCTCAGGAACTGGCTCCAGGACGGGCTCCACAACGGGGTCGGCTCTCCCCTGGTCGTCCTCGTCCAGGTGAATCGCCCCTGACAATGACAAGCCGAATGACATGACGTCTCAGAAAAAGAAAGAATGGCGCAGTCCGCAAGAATAAAATACCCGACTCTCCTACAACATACCTGGCTGGGACGAAACGACATTGTCCGTGTCTATGGGGTCGTCCCCTTGGCGGGCCGGAGAGGTTGCAGAAGTGGCAACCCTGTCGAGTGAAGTCCATTCGACTTATAAAGCAGGAGTTCACTCGGTCAACAGAAAGAGCCGAAAGTTAGATTCACTTACGTGGAGGTGACGGGGATGGCCATCCTCATCCGCGGAAGAGCCTTCCGAGGTTTGGGCCCACTCGGCTTGGGCGCCCTGGAGGACTGGCCTGCGGGCTCAGCGGCTGCGTCCCTGGCCCTCTTGGTGCCTCGAACACTCGGTACCACCGGGGCAGCAGGCAGAGCACTCGACGACGCAGGAGGAGCTGAAGGGACGGCGGGCTCATGCCGACGCTTACTCCGATGTTCTGGCCGCGGAGGTGGCGAGTCTGGCTCTTCATCCTCTTCCTCTTCCTCGTTGTCCTCCTCCTCCGACTCCCCGCTGTCGGAGACGTATTCGGCGCTCTCCACGCTCCCCTCCTGGCTGCCTTCTTCCTCCTCCTCCTCCGGATTCCCGTTCGAGACGGGGGAGAACCAGTTGGTCCACGCCTGCATGAATTTTAGTCGGAAACATTAAGCATCACACGGAGATATAAGTAAACAACTGGAATAAAGACGATTCAATGCACTCGGCTGATGCCACTCACCTGATTTGGTGGAGGGTTGTCTGCGCTGTAAGGCGCCACTCGGCGGGCTCCTTTATGGTTCTCACAAGGACCCGTGATTTGGAGCACCAACGAAGTCACCTTCTCCTCGAGTATGCCCACCACGTTGGTCCGAGTGGAATCCTCAGGCCCTGTGTATTGCCACATAGCGTGGTCCCGAGCCTGCAGAGGCTGGATCCACCGACCGAGGAAGACTTCCAGCAGGTCTATACCGGTGACCCCTCTCCTGACAACATCCACGAGTGCCTCAACCAAAGGCTGGATATCGTTCTTCTCGGCCTTAGAGAGCGCGAGTTGTTTGGGCGGAGCGGGACGGTCTAGACTAAACGGAGGCAGCCCAGTCGACGCATTCGGACATGCTATGTCCTGGCAGTAGAACCACGTCGACTGCCAGTTCTTGACCGACTCGCTCAACTTGAGAGCCGGATAGCTGCTCCGACTCTTCTTCTGGAACCCTAAACCCCCGCAGAGCTGGAGGAGATGCGTCTTGTCGTCCGACTGACTAAGATGTTTGATGGTTTGAGAGCGGGCGGAGAAGATATGTTTGAATAAACCCCAATGGGGGGGGGCAACCGATAAAGCACTCGCACAAAACAATGAAGGCAGAAAGATGGGCGATGGCATTCGGAGGGAAGTGATGGAGTTGAGCACCAAAGTGATTCATGATGCCTTTGAAGAAGGGATGCGGGGGCAGAGAAAAACCTCTGTGAACATGGCTGAGGAGCAAGACACGCTCCCCCTCCCGTGGCGCCGGCTCGACCTCGTCGTCCGCCGGCAGCCTCCAGGACTTATGCACGAGCATGCCGTGCTCCACCAGCTCCAGCAGGTCCCCCTCCGTCACCGTGGAGGGGAGGAAATCTCCTTGGATCCACCCCGTCGGCAGCGGCCGCTGCCGCCGTTGAGCAGCCGCCGCCTTGCTCTTCTTCTTCCTCGCCTCCATCTTGCTGGTCTGACCCTTGGTCATGGAGGCGACGGCGAGTCCTCGAGGAGGAGGAGGAGGAAGAAGCGTAGGTGCGCAGGGGGTGGCGTGGAAGACGGAGCAGGCGGGAGCGAAAGATTCGGCGAGCGTAACCGAGTCTCGCCGCCCAGAGTTAAATAGAGCACCGACTGGGTCGCTGGCAAGCGGGCCCGAAATCTTATCCGCCCAACCGGCCACGGCGATATTAGTGAGGAGTTGAAGGCGCGGGAATCGAGGAGTCAGGCGCTACTCGAGCGCGCTGACGTCGTCCCCGCTGAGCGCGCGGAACCCGAAATTTGAGATCCCGGAAAATCCGCCGCTGTCAGTTGACCAGTCGCGTCAAAAGATGCCGCGAAAGCCCTCGGTTTCCGACAGTCCGTTTCGCAAGCACTTCCACTCGGAACGCTGGTCAGGAGAGACAAAATGGATAGAGGCAAGCAACGCCCAAGCCGAACCTAGTACAGTCGGATCTGAACATCAAGCACCGCTTCGGCGTTTCAACCCCAATCCATTCGGGGACTAATGATGGGGTCATAGTCCTAGGGTAGGGTCATAGGCCTGCCCTACATGTCCTACCCAAGGACTACCCCACACAAGGGACATGACCCTAAGTCTGCCCCGACTGAATTAAGATTTCCCCATCATCCAGTCGGTAACAGGCCCAGAATCATCCAGTCGGAGACTAACATTCGGAGAGCACCAGGCCAACCGACTGGATACACTCGGTACGTCGTAACCTCTCCGGAGGTAAACTGCCGTACGTTTCCGGGTGCGTTTATTAGCATTTAGAGCATACGTTACCTGTAACGTATGCATTCAATCGCCACTACTCCACCCCTGAGTCCGAACCGTTGTGGAGGGCAGCGCACTCTATATAAGCCGCCCTCCCCCACTGGTCAAGGGGTTAGCACATCATTGTATTCCATATTACACTCGGTAACAAGCTCCGAGAGCACTGAGACGTAGGGCTGTTACCTCCACCGCAGAGGGGCCTGAACTCATATATCCTCGTCGTAGCTAGGACTCTGCCCATCTCATTCGTACCCTACACATCTACTGTCAGGCTTATACCCATGACAGGCGGACTTACAGAGATTTGCAGCAGAAGGGGGTTGTAGCTAGGCTGCACTCAGGAGGCCTCCTCTTCCTGGTTTGTCTTAGAACCGTGTCCTGTTTTGATCTTGGTACTAGGTTGTCAGTTGCGTTTCTATGGAGTTTTTAGGTTTTCGCTCTGCGGTAGGCTGCTTGATGACGAGTGCCTATGGTGGGTTTCCCATAAATGCTTTGAACTCATACCCCTTTATGTTTTTCCTTTTGTTGAACTTTGTATTTTCGTTATGCTGGTAATAAAAGGGGTTCGCTCGGTTCAAAAAAAAGACCATGAGGAACCTTAGTATTATGGCGAACCTTAGAGACTACATGGATGGAGGAAAGGAGTGGATACTTGACAGTGGATGCACCGATCACATGACCAGAGATAAAGACATGTTCTAGGAGATCACACCAAACCATGGACCTCGAAGGTATGTGACCTTTGGAGATAACTCCAAGGGTAAGGTACTTGATCTTATTAAGGTGGACATATCTCATGATAGCTCCATTCAAAATGTCATGCTTGTTGAATCCCTTGGCTACAATCTTCTTTCCGTATCTAGACTAGCAGACTTTGGTTTTGATGTGCTATTTACGAAAGTTGATTGTCTAGTGTTTCGTCGCGATAACCATAACATTGTCTTTACTGGTTCCCGTATAGGTGGTCTATACGTCGTCGATTTCACTAAAAGATCCAAACCCCATACATGTATTATTGCAAAATCTTCTAAAGGTTGGTTATGGCATAGAATGTTAGGACATGTAGGTATGCGTAACCTTGACAAGCTTATCAAAGGTCATCATATTCTTGGTGTTAAAGATGTTATCTTTGACAAAGATAGACTTTGTAGTGCTTGTCAAGCAGGAAAGCAAGTTGGTGGAAGTCATCCCGTGAAGAACATAATGAATACAAGAAGACCACTCAAGCTGCTTCACATGGATCTCTATGGTACCAATGCTTACAAGAGCCTCGGTGGAAACTCTTATGGTCTAGTCATTGTTGATGATTTTTCTAGATTTATGTGGGTATTCTTTCTTGATGATAAGTCGCAGGTACAAAATATCTTCAAGAACTTCGCATGGAAAACTCAAAATTAGTTTGAAGTGAAGATCAAGAAAGTTCGGAGCGACAACGCAGCGGAGTTCAAGAACATTAATGTGGATACTTTTGTTGACGAAGAAGGTATCTCACATGAGTTCTCGGCGACATACACACCTCAACAAAATGGAGTTGTTGAGAGGATGAACCGGACTCTCATAGAGATGGTAAAAATGATGCTTGACGAATATAAGATGCCAAGACACTTTTGGGAAGAAGCCGCGGAAACAGCTTGCCATGCCATAAACCGACTCTACTTACACAAGCTTCTCAGTAAAATGGCATAAGAGCTACTCACCGATAACAAACCCCAAGTTGGATACTTTCGAGTATTCGGCTCTAAGTGCTACATTCTTGATAAGCATCGTCGTGCTAAATTTGCTCCTAAATCTCATGAAGGTTTCCTACTCGATTACGGCTCAAACTCTCACACTTACCATGTCTACAACAACTTCACTTGAAAAGTTGAAGAGACGGTAGATGTGAAGTTTGATGAATCAAATGGTTCGCAAGTCGAACAATTGCCAAATGATGTAGGAGATAAGGAACCTTCAGAAGACATCCAAGATCTACCTATCGACAAGATTCATCCCATGGAGGTGAAGGGAAGTACTTCATCAATTCAAGTGGAAGCTCTGATACGTCTCAAACGTATCTATAATTTTTGATGGCTTCATGCTATTATCTTGTCAACCTTGGATGTTTTGTTTACCTTTTATATCTTTTTTGGGACTAACTTATTAATCCACTGCCAAGTGCCAGTTCCTGTTTTTTCTGTGTTTTTGACTCTTTTCAGATCTGATTTTGGAACCGAGTCCAAACGGAATAAAATCCCCGAAATAATTTTTTCCAGAACATAAGAAGATCGGGAGGCTTGAGGGCCAAGGCAGTGGGCCCACAGGGAGCCCACAAGCCCTGTTGCCGCGACCAGGGGGGAGGCCACGGCAACCAAGCTTGTGGCCTCCATGGCGCTCCCCTGCCCTAGGTCTTTGGCCTATAAATTCCCTAAAAATCCAGAAAAAATCAGGGCATCCACGAAAACACTTTTCCGCCGCCGCAAGCTTCCGTTTCCGCGAGATCTCATCTGGAGACCCTTCCCGGTGCCCTGCCGGAGGGGACTTTGGAGTTGGAGGGCTTCTACATCAACATCATTGCCTCTCCAATGACTCGTGAGTAGTCTACTTCAGATCTACGGGTCCGTAGTTAGTAGCTAGATGGCTTCTTCTCTCTCTTGGATCTTCAATACAAAGTTCTCCATGATCTTCATGGATATCTATCCAATGTAATCCTCTTTGGCGGTGTGTTTGTCGAGATCCGATGAATTGTGGATTTGTGATCAGATTATCTATGAATTATATTTGAGTCTTTGTTGAATCCTTATATGCATGATTTGATATCCTTGCAAGTCTCTCCGAGTCTTGGTTTTTGTTTGGCCAACTAGATCTATGATTCTTGCAATGGGAGAAGTGCTTGGTTTTGGGTTCATACCGTGTGGTGACCTTTCCGAGTGACAAAAGGGGCAGCAAGGCACACATCGTGTTGTTGCCATCAAGGGTAACAAGATGGGCTTTTATCGTAGATATGAGATTGTCCATCTACATCATGTCATCTTGCTTAAGGCGTTACTCTGTTCTTTTGGACTTAATACACTAGATGCATGCTGGATAGAGATCGACGTGTGGAGTAATAGTAGTAGATGCAGAAAGTATCGGTCTACTTGTTTTGGACGTGATGCCTATAGATATAATCATTGCCTTAGATAACGTCACGACTTTGCGCGGTTCTGTCAATTGCTCGATAGTAATTCGTTCACCCACCGTCTACTTGCTTTCATGAGAGAAGCCACTAGTGAACACTACCGCCCCCGGGTCTATTCACAACTATCGTTTCCACTTTCACTTTTACTTTGCTCTGTTTACTTTTTGCTTTCAGTTCTCACTTTGCACACAATCTATAAGGGATTGACAATCCCTTCATAGCGTTGGGTGCAAGCTCTTTGTGTTTGTGCAGGTACTTGTGACTTGACGAGATTTTCCACTGGTTCGATACCTTGGTTCTCAAAACTAAGGGAAATACTTACCGCTGTTGTGCTACATCACCCTTTCCTCTTCAAGGGAACACCAACGCAAGGCTCCAAGGCCGTGGGGAAATCCTTTGCATATTTGCCAAGGAAGTCCCTAAAGGCGTAGCCGTAGCAGTAGGATTCCTGGTGTCCTACCAGGGAAGGTCTGTTGTCGCAGTAGCAGAAGGATTTCTGGCGCCGTTGCCGGGGAGTATCAAGTCAAGAATAGTCTCTCGTCAACGTGCTGATTTCTCGCGCGGGGAGGAGATCTATCCAAGTAGGTGTCACAAACTCATCTCTTGCATTTACCTTTTTGCCTGTTGCCTCTCGTTTTCCTCTCCCCCACTTCACATTTGCCGTTTTCATTTGCCTTTCCCCTTTTGCCGTTCCTTTTGCCTTTTTGCCGTTTTGTTTTGCCTTTTTGCCGTTTTCCTTTGCCGGTTTTCTTGCTTGCTTGTGTGCTTGTTTGTTTGTTAAAGTCATCATGGCTGAAAACACCAAACTTTGCGACTTATCGAGTACCAATAATAATGATTTTATTAGTACTCCGATTGCTCCCGCCACTAGTGCGGAATCGTATGAAATCAACGCAGCTTTGCTGAATCTTGTTACGAAAGAGCAATTCTATGGCCTTCCTAGTGAAGATGCCGCATCCCATCTCAATACCTTCATTGAGCTTTGCGATATGCAAAAGAAAAGAGATGTGGATAATGACGTGATTAAGTTGAAGCTTTTTCCTTTCTCGTTGCGAGATCGCGCAAAAACTTGGTTTTCTTCTTTGCCTAAAAATAGTATCGGTTCTTGGGATAAGTGCAAAGATGCTTACATATCCAAGTATTTTCCGTCGGCTAAGATTATCTCCTGATGTGACGATATCATGAATTTCAAGCAACTTGATCATGAACACATTGCACAATCTTGGGAGAGGATGAAGTTAATGATTAGAAATTGTCCCGCTCATGGCTTGAATTTGTGGATGATCATACAAATCTTTTACGTTGGTTTGAATTTCGCTTCTCGCAATACCTTGGACTCCGCCTCAGGTGGAACGTTCATGGAAATCACGTTAGGAGACGCTACAAAACTCCTAGACAATATCATGACCAACTACTCTCACTGGCTCACTGAAAGGTCACCTACTAGCAAAAAGGTACACGCTATAGAAGAAATTAACTTACTTAGTGCTAAGATGGACGAGTTGATGAATTTGGTTGCTAGTAGAAATTATCCTTTAGATCCTAATGACATGACACTATCTTCCTTGATTGAGAGTAGCAACGCTAGTTTGGACGTTAATTTTTTTGGTAGGAACAATTTTGGCAACAACAATGCTTTCAGAGGAAACTATGTTCCTAGGCCTTTTCCTAGTAACTCCTCTAACAATTATGGCAATTCCTACAACAACACTTATGGAAATCACAACAAATTACCCTCTGATTTGGAGAGTAATATCAAAGAATTCATCAACTCTCAAAAGATTTTCAATGCGTCCATAGAGGAAAACTACTCAAAATAGACGATTTGGCTAAGAGCGTTGATAGGATGTATTGTGATATTGATGCTTTGAAAGTTAGATGTGCTCCTCCCAAGGTCAACTTGAATGAAACTTTAAAAGCTATGCGTGTATCCATGAATTAGAGCGAAGAAAGAACCGCCCAAATTCGCGCTAGGCATGAATGGTTTAAAAGGGTGCGTTCTAGTGATGCAAATCACGAAGATCTTAAAGTGCTTGGTGTGACTCCTCTTGAACCTTTGTTTTCGCGTGTCAAACCTATTGATTAAGGGGCTGCATATGAATCCACTTTGGTTGAAAAACGCCCCAATGATTCGAAGCCCACCTATCTTGATGATAAAGGTGTGGAGAGTGGAGTAGAAGAAATCAAAATTTTGGGTAGTAATGAAACTCCCACTTTGGATTTCAAGGAATTCAATTATGATAGTTGCTCCTTGTTTGAATGCATTTCTTTGATGCAATCCATTGCAAACTCTCCACATGCTTATAGCCAAAGCAAAGCCTTTACCGCACATATTGTAGATGCTATGATGAAATCTCTTGAAGAGAAGCTCGAATTAGAAGTCTCTATACCTAGAAAACTTCATGATGAGTGGGAACCTACTATCAAAATCAAGATCAAAAACTATGAATGCAACGCTTTGTGTGATTTGGGTGCTAGTGTTTCCGCGATTCCAAAGTCTTTATGTGATATTCTTGGTTTTCATGAGATTGAAGAGTGTTCTCTTAATTTGCATCTTGCGGATTCTACTGTCAAGAAACCCATGGGAAGTATTGATGATGTTCTTATTGTTGCAAATAAGAACTATGTACCTGTGGATTTCATTGTACTTGACATAGATTGCAATCCTTCATGTCCCATTATTCTTGGTAGACCTTTCCTAAGGACTATTGGTGCTATCATCGATATGAAGGAAGGGAATATTAGATTTCAATTTCCCCTAAAGAAGGTCATGGAGCATTTTCCTAGAAAGAAAATAAGATTGCCTTATGAATCTATTATGAGGGCTACTTATGGTTTGAGCACCAAAGATGACTATACGTGATTCCATCACCTTTTGCCTCGCTAAGGGCGTTAAACAATAGCGCTTGTTGGGAGGCAACCCAACGAATCTATCCTTTTTCTTTCTGTTTTGTGTTTTCCACACTTTCATAATTCTGTTATGATTGTGTTTTTTTGTGTTTCTTTTTGCATTTGTGCCAAGCAAAACCGTTATGATTAGTCTTGAGGATGATCGTTTGGTCATGCTGGAAAAGACAGAAACATTCTGCTCACGAAAAGAATTTTCATTTTTTTTTGTGTAAGAGCTTTTGAGTTGATTCTTTTTGCTGCTGATTTCTACGCAAATTCTTCAGACTGTCGTAATTGTTCAGAAGTTTTGAAGTACCATAAGTATACAAAGTATACAGATTGCTACAGACTGGTGTGCTGTTAACAGATTCTTCTTTTGTTGAGTTGGTTGCTTATTTTGATGAAACTATGGATAGTATCTGGGGGTATTAGCCATGGAAGATTGAAAATACAGTAACCCAACATCAACATAAGTAGAATTTAAGTTTGCTACAGTACCTAAGGAAGTGGTGGTTTGCTTTCTTATACTAATGTTATCATGAGTTTCTGTTTAAGTTTCGTGTTGTGAAGTTTTCAAGTTTTGGGTGAAGTTCTTATGGACAAAAAGATAAAGAGTGGCAGGAGCTCAAGCTTGGGGATGCCCAAGGCACCCCAAGTTGATTCAAGGATGTCGTAAAAGCCTAAGCTTGGGGATGCCCCAGGAAGGCATCCCCTCTTTCGTCTTCAATCCATCGGTAACGTTACTTGGGGCTATATTTTTATTCACCACATGTTATGTGTTTTGCTTGGAGCGTCTTGTATCATAGGAGTCTTTTATTTTTGTTGTGTCACAGTCATCCTTTCTGCACACCTAGAGAGAGAGAGAGATGCACTCACCGTGATTTTGTCGAGCTTCACTTATATCCTTTGGTTAGACAATTCAGCTCACATGTGCTTCACTTATATCTTTTGAGCTAGTTGCTTTTGCTCTGTGTGCTTCACTTATATCATTTAGAGCACGGCGGTGCGTGGCTTGGTAGTTGATCTATGCTTTGAAAGTTGTCTCAAAAGGGGTAGTTATCCAAAGGGATATGAAAACTTCCACCTTCATGTGCATTGAATAGTTAGAGAAGTTTGGTTCATCTCAATTAGTTTTGAGTTGTGGTTGTGGTAATATTGAAGTTATGTTAGTAAGGTGTTGTGGATCTAGAAATACTTGTCTTGAAGTTAGTGATTCCCGTAGCATGCATGTATGGTGAACCGCTATGTGATGAAGTCTGAGGATGATTAGTCTATTGATTGTCATCCTTTGTGTGGCGATCGGGATCGCGTGATAGTTTATACCTACCAACCCTTCCCCTAGGAGTATGCGTTGAATGCTTTGTTTCGATTACTACTAAAACTTTTGCAACAAGTATATGAGTTCTTCATGACTAATGTTGAGTCCATGGTTTAGATGCACTTTCACCTTCCACCATCACTATCTTCTTTAGTGTCGTGCAACTTTCGCCGGTGCACAAAACCACCCATATAGCCTCCCTCAAAACAGCCACCATACCTACCTACCATGGCTTTTTCAAAGCTATTCTGAGATATATTGCCATACGATTACCACCATGACATGTGCCACCACTTCTACATTGCCATTGCATGATCGTAAGATAGCTAGCATGATGTTTCCATTGATGTCTATGCCATGCTAGATCATTGTCACGGTACACTACCGAAGGCATTCCATATAGAGTCATCATTGCTCTAAGTTTTGAGTTGTAAGTGTGATGATCATCATTGATGGAGCATTGTCCCTTGTGAGGAAATAAAAGAGGCCAAAGATTCCCACCAAGAAAAATAAAAAATAAAAAAAGAGGCCAAAGAGCCCACCAAAAAAAAGAGAGATAAAAAGAGAGAAGGGACAATGATACCACCTTTCCACACTTGTGCATATTAAGCACCATGATCTTCATGATTGAGAGCCTCTCGTTTTGTCATCACCATATAGCTAGTGGGAAATTCTCATTATATAACTTGGCTTGTATATTCCAATGATAGGCTTCCTCAAAATTGCCTTAGGTCTTCGTGAGCAAGCAAGTTGGATGCACACCCACTAGTTTTCTTTAAGAGATTTCACATACTCTTAGCTCTAGGGCATCATTTGTATGGCAATCCCTACTCATTCACGTTGATATCTATTGATGAGCATCTCCATAGCTCATTGAAATGCCTAGTCAATGTGACCATCTTCTCCTTGTTTGCCTTGCAACCTCCACACTCCACACCACGTATAGTGCTAAAACCATGGCTCACGCTCATGTATTGCGTGAGAGTCGAAAAAGTTTGAGAAAGTAAAGGTGTGAAAACAATTACTTGGCCAATACCGGGGTTGTGCATGATTTATATTCGTTGTGCAATGATGATAGAGAATAGCCAGACTATATGATTTTGTAGGGATAACTTTCTTTTGGCCTTGTTATTTTGAAAGTTCATGATTACCTCGCTAGTTTGCTTGAATTATTATTGTCTCCACGTCAATAGCAAACTATTGTTTTGAATCTAATGGATCTGAACATTCACGTCACATAAGAGGACTTACAATAGACATCTATGCTAGGTAGCATGAAAGCATCAAAAACTCATTCTTTATCACTTCCCTACTCGAGGACGAGTAGGAGTTAAGCTTGGGGATGCTTGATATGTCTCAAACGTATCCATAATTTTTGATGGTTTCACGCTGTTATCTTGTCAACCTTGGATGTTTTGTTTACCTTTTATATCTTTTTTGGGACTAACTTATTAATCCAGTGCCAAGTGCCAGTTCCTATTTTTTCTGTGTTTTTGACTCTTTTCAGATCTGATTTTGGAACGGAGTCCAAACGGAATAAAATCCCCGAAATAATTTTTTTCCATAACGGAAGAAGATCGGGAGGCTTGATGGCCAAGGCAGTGGGACCACAAGCCCTGTTGCCACGACCTGGGGGGGAGGCCGCGGCAACCAAGCTTGTGGCCTCCCTGTCGCTCCCCTGCCCTAGGTCTTTGGCCTATAAATTCCCTAAAAATCCAGAAAAAATCAGGGCATCCACGAAAACACTTTTCCGCCGCCGCAAGCTTCCGTTGCCGCGAGATCTCATCTGGAGACCCTTCCCGGTGCCCTGCCGGAGGGGACTTTCGAGTTGGAGGGCTTCTACATCAACATCATCGCCTCTCCAATGACTCGTGAGTAGTCTACTTCAGACCTACGGGTCCATAGTTAGTAGCTAGATGGCTTCTTCTCTCTCTTGGATCTTCAATACAATGTTCTCCATGATCTTCATGGAGATCTATCCGATGTAATCCTCTTTGGCGGTGTGTTTGTCGAGATCCGATGAATTGTGGATTTGTGATCAGATTATCTCTGAATTATATTTGAGTCTTTGCTGATTTCTTATATGCATGATTTGATATCCTCGTAAGTCTCTCCGAGTCTTGGGTTTTGTTTGGCCAACTAGATCTATGATTCTTGCAATGGGAGAAGTGCTTGGTTTTGGGTTCATACTGTGTGGTGACCTTTCCCAGTGATAGAAGGGGCAGCAAGGCACGCATCATGTTGTTGCCATCAAGGGTAACAAGATGGGCTTTTATCGTAGATATGAGATTGTCCATCTACATCATGTCATCTTGCTTAAGGCGCTACTCTGTTCTTTTGGACTTAATACACTAGATGCATGCTGGATAGTGATCGACGTGTGGAGTAATAGTAGTAGATGCAGAAAGTATAGGTATACTTATTTTGGACGTGATGCCTATAGATATAATCATTGCCTTAGATAACGTCACGACTTTGCGCGGTTCTGTCAATTGCTCGACAGTAATTCGTTCACCCACCGTCTACTTGCTTTCATGAGAGAAGCCACTAGTGAACACTACGGCCCCCGGGTCTATTCACAACTATTGTTTCCACTTTCAATTTTACTTTGCTCTGTTTACTTTTTGCTTTCAGTTCTCACTTTGCAAACAATCTATAAGGGATTAACAACCCCTTCATAGCTTTGGGTACAAGCTCTTTGTGTTTGTGCAGGTACTTGTGACTTGACGAGATCTTCCACTCGTTCGATACCTTGGTTCTCAAAACTGAGGGAAATACTTACCGCCGCTGTGCTACATCACCATTTCTTCTTTAAGGGAACACCAACGCAAGGCTCCAAGGCCGCGGGAAATCCTTTGCATATTTGTCAAGGAAGTCCCTAAAGGCGTAGCCGTAGCAGCGAGATTCATGGCGTCGTACCAGGGAAGGTCTGTTGTCGCAGTAGCAAGCTCCTACTTTGCGTCAAGGCGAACCACGAAACGACATGGAGGCATCCACAAGCGGTACACGACATGATGAAGGAGAGAAAGAAGTATATCATGATGATCCACCTCAACCTTCCTCACCACCACCTCAAGGAGATGACACCATCAACGACAACGTGCAATATGATGATGGTGAATAAGCTCCACCATCCAACAACAAGAAGTTGTCACGAGTTCGAGAAAGAGTGACAAAAGATCATCCGCTGAATCAAATCTTCGGTGACATACAAATCGGGAGAATTACTGCTCTAAATCTCGTTTAGCTAACTTTTGTAAGCATTATTCTTTCATCTCTAGCATTGAGCCTTTGAATGTAGAAGAATCCCTTCAAGACCCATATTGGGTGAATGCCATGCACGAAGAGCTACACAACTTCGAGAGGAATCAAGTGTGGACACTTGCTGAAAAGCCCGAAGGCAAGCAAAACATCATTGGCACAAGATGGGTGTTTCGGAACAAGCAAGATGAAGATGGACAATTTGTATGCAACAAGGCGCCTCTCGTAGTCCAAGGATACACGCAAGTCGAAGGTATGGACTACGGTGAGACATATGCCCCCGTTGCTAGACTTGAAGCCATTCGCAATCTTCTCGCTTATGCCAATCACCATGATATTACTCTTTACCAAATGGATATTAAAAGTGATTTTATAAATGGTGAAATTGAGGAGGAAGTTTATGTTAAACAACCTCCTGCATTTGTAAACCCTAAGAAACCTAATCATGTTTACAAACTTCGTAAAGCGTTATATGGTGTTAAACAAGCCCCTAGAGTTTGGTACAAATGTCTAACGAAGTTTATCATTGAAAAGGGTTTTCAAATTGGTAAAATTGATGCTACCTTATTCATTAAAAGAGTTAATGGTGAACTATTTGTGTGCCAAATATATGTGGATGATATTATCTTTGGTTCTACGAACCCACATTTTAGTGTAAAGTTTGGAAAGTTGATGTCAAAGAAATACGAGATGTCAATGATGTGCGAGCTGAAATTCTTCCTTGGTTTGAAAATCAAACAATCGAGAGAAGGTACGTTTATCTCTCAAACCAAGTACACCAAGGACTTAATCCGGAAGTTCAATATGCAAGAGTGCAAAGGTATGAGAACCCACGTGCCTACTAGTGGACATTTTGGCCTCATTAGGAGGACAAACCAGTTGATCAAAAGGTTTATAGATCAATGATTGGTTCATTGCTATATCGATGTGCCTCCCGTCCTGACATCACGTTGAGTGTTTGCATGCATGCCCGATACCAAGCGGCACCTAAAGAGTGTCATCTATTGGCTGTTAAAAAAAATCGTGAGATACCTGATACATACACCAAAGTTTGGCATATGGTATCCCAAGGGATCTTCTTTTAATATTGTTGGTTATTGATACGTCTCCAACGTATCTATAATTTTTGATTGTTTCATGTTGTTATAGTATCATTCTTGGATGTTTTACAATAATTTTATAGTCATTTTATATCGTTTTTTGGTACTAACCTATTGACATAGTGCCCAGTGCCACTTGCTGTTTTCTGCATGTTTTTTACATCGCAAGCAATCAATACCAAACGGAGTCCAAACACAGCGAAACTTTTTGTGAATATTTTCTGGGCCACAAGACATCCAGTGGGTCCGGAACGCACCTGAGGGGAGCTCCGATGGGAGTACAACCCACCAGGATGCGCCTATGATGTATCTAGCATGGAAAGTGTTGGGAGCTCTAAGTTGTTTTCATTGGTGGGAAAAGTATGCCTCCCAAAATGTTTTTATCTCTCAATTTTTTGCTTTGAGCTCTGGAACCTCTACAAATCCCTACTTCCCTGTGCGAAGGGGCTTTCTTTTACTTATGGAATTTTTATTTTGAATTTGAGTCTCCATTTTCTCTCATAAAGCACCAACTAAGGGGCACTATGATAGTATTTGAGCATTGGGTGTAGCTAATATTCGAGTGTGTTTCATGAATGGATTAATGATTGAGCGTAATGGGCTAGGGATAACTTGCTTTAGTGTTGATATTTTGAAAGAAATGGTTGCTTGTTGGTATGCTTGAGTATTAAAGTCTTCATATCAAAACTAGACTATTTCTTTGAACCATATAGAAGTCCAAATGTCCATGCTATAAAGCAAAGATATGTGATGAAATTGCTAGGCAACATTCCACATCAAAAATTCTGTTTTTATCATTTACCTACTCGAGGACGAGCATGAATTAAGCTTGGGGATGCTGATACGTCCCCAACGTATCTATAATTTTTGATTGTTCCATGTTGTTATATTATCATTCTTGGATGTTTTACAATCATTTTATATCATTTTTTGGTACTGACCTATTGACATAGTGCCCAGTGCCACTTGTTGTTTTCTACATGTTTTTTACATCGCAGGAAATCAATACCAAACAGAATCCAAACGCAGCGAAACATTTTGCGGATATTTTTTGGGCCAGAAGACATCCAGTGGGTGAGGAATGCACCTAAGGGGAGCTCCGATGGGAGCACAACCCACCAGGGCGTGCCTGGGGGCCCAGGTGTGCCCCGGTGGGTTGTGCCCTCCTCGTTGGCCTGCCGCACCGCCTCTTTGCTCTATAAATACCCCAATATTCTAGAAACCCTAAGAGGGGGTACGGAAATCAATTCCAGCCGCCGCAAAGTCCAGAAACACTAGATCCAATCTAGACACCGCCACAGAGGGGTTCATCATGTCCATTGGTGCCTCTCCGAAGATGCGTGAGTAGTTCTTTGTAGACCTACGTGTCCGTAGTTAGTAGCTAGATGGCTTCCTCTCTCTCTCTCTCTCTCTCTCGATTATCAATACAATGGTCTCTTGGAGATCCATATGATGTAAGTCTTTTTGTGGTGTGTTTGTTGGGATCCGATGAACTTTGAGTTTATGATCAGATCTATGTTTTTATCCATGAAAGTTATTTAAGTCTTCTTTGTCCCGTATATGCGTGATTGATTATAGCCTCGTATTTCTTCTCCGATATTTGGGTTTTGTTTGGCCAACTTGATCTATTTATCTTGCAATGGGAAGAGGTGTTTTGTGATGGGTTCGATCTTACGGTGCTTGATCCGAGTGACAGAAAGGGAAACAACACGTATGTATCGTTGCTATTAAGGATAAAAAAATGGGGTCTATTTCTACACAAATAGATCTTGTCGACATCATGTCATCGTTCTTATTGTATTACTCCATTTTTCCATGAACTTAATACACTAGATGCATGCTGGATAGCGGTCGATGTGTGGAGTAATAGTAGTATATGCAGGCAGGAGTCAGTCTACTAATCTTGGATGTGATGCCTATATAATGATCATTGCCCGGATATCGTCATGATTATTTGAATTTCTATCAATTACCCAACAGTAGTTGTTTTCCCACCGTTTGCTATTTTTCTCGATAGAAGCCACTAGTGAAACCTACGGCCCCCGGGTCTCTTTTCATCATATTTGCCTTTGTGATCTATTTTTCTTTGCTTTTATTTTCAGATCTATCAAACCAAAAATACAAAAATACCTTGCTTCAAGTTATTTTTTCCGCGATCTATTTATCCTATCTACCACTTTTACCTCACTATATTTGCCTATCTTGAGACACCGTACCCGAATGGGATTGACAACCCCTTTAACACATAGGGTTGCGAGTATTTGTTATTTGTGTGTAGGTGATGTTTACATGGTGTGAGGAGGTTCTCCTACTGGTTCGATAACCTTGGTATCATCACTGAGGGAAATACCTATCGTTGCTATACTCCATCATCCCTTCCTCTTTGGGGAAACACCGACGTAGTTCTAGCAGACATCAGCTATTCCGACTCGGACTATGCCGGAGACAAGGTCGATAGAAAATCCACCTCGGGTACATGTCAATTTCTTGGGAGATCTCTTGTGTCTTGGTCATCCAAGAAACAAATATCGGTATCTTTATCTAACGCCGAAGCTGAATATATAGTCGCTGGATCATGTTGTGCGCAATTACTATGGATGACTCAAACTCTTAAGGATTATGGCATTCATGTTAGAAAAGTTCCATTGTTTTGTGACAATGAAAGTGATATTAAAATTGCCTATAATCATGTGCAACATTCACGAACAAAACATATTCAAGTGCGACATCATTTCATTCGTGATCATGTTGGTAAAGGAGATATAGATCTCAAGCATGTTCGTACCGACAAACAATTAGCTGATATCTTTACCAAACTACTTGATGAGAAAGTATTTTGTCATTTGAGGAGTGAGTTGAACATCAATAATGCTTCAAACTTGAGCTAGACTCACTTGGATGCATGCAAGGGCATGAGCTTGATTGTCTATTCCATGATGCTTTTGATTTGACACCATCTCATATCTTGGAAAACTATGCTCCCTTGTATTGCCTCTAACCTTTTGTAGGTACTTGGAAGGACTACACTCCACAAGATTGACATCAACTCTCATCAAAAGCAATCTTGACATAGCCAAGTATCAACAACCCCTTCTTCGTAGATGGAGGAAGAAGACCACAAAATCACATCCTTGACGATCATATGATCATGAAATTCACTCATGTCATTTGGATATATTATGTTCTTCCTCGCACGAGTAACCCATTGTAGGTGAAAAGTGAGCCAAAACGACAAGGATAGCTCCCAACTCAAGATGATCTTTATCAACATTGAGCATCCACAACAATCTCACCTACATGCCACGTCATCAACATAATTCAAAGGTATGTACTCATATTCTTGATAAAGCTTTACACCAAGTCATGAGGTAAAGCAACTCAAGTGATATGAAGACATTAAAGAGCTTAATCGAAAAATGGTAACCCAATTTTTGTGCTTAACGATGAGTATGACTGATATGTCTCCGTCGTATCTACTTTTCCGAACTCTTTTGCCCTTGTTTTCGACTCTAATTTGCATGATTTGAATGGAACTAACCCAGATTGGCGCTGTTTCCAGCAGAATTGCCATGGTGTTGTTTTTTGCGCAGAAATAAAAGTTCTCAGAATGACCTGGAAATCTACGAGGAACTTTTGTGGAATATATAAAAAATACTGGCGCAAGAATCAACTAGAGGGATGGAGCCAGGAGCTCACAAGCCCAACAGGCCCGCCCCCCCTGGCCGGGGCTGGCAGGCTTGTGAGCCCCTCGGAGCTCCGCCGCCCCCAATTCCAGCTCTATATAACCTGTTTCGTCCGGAAAAAAAATCAAGAAGAAGAGTTCATCGCATTTTATGATACGGAGGAGCCGCCACCTCGTGTTCTTCATTTGGAGGGCAGATCTGGAGTCCGTTCTGGGCTCCAGAGAGGGGAGATCGTCGCCATAGTCATCATCAACCTTCCTTCATCGTCAATTCCATGATGCTCTTCACCGTTCGTGAGTAATCTCATCGTAGGCTTGCTGGACGGTGATGAGTTGGATGAGATCTATCATGTATTCGAGTTAGTTTTGACGGGGATTGATCCCTAGTATCCACTATGTTCTGGGATTGATGTTGCTACTACTTTGCCATGCTTAATGCTTGTCCCTAGGGTCTGAGTGCCATTATTTCAGATCTGAACCTATTATTTTGTCGCCAATATATGTGTGTTTTAGATCCTATCTTGCAAGTTGTAGTCACCTACTATGTGTTATGACCCGACAACCCCGGAGTGACAATAGACGGAACCACTCCCGGAGATGACCATAGTATGAGGAGTTCATGTATTCACCAAGTGTTAATGCGTTGGTCCGGTTTTTTATTAAAAGGAGAACCTTAATATCCCGTAGTTTCCACTAGGACCCCGCTGCCACGGGAGGGATGGACAATAGATGTCCTGCAAGTTCTTTTCCCTAAGCACGTATGACTACATACGGAATACATGCCTACATTAGATTGACGAACGGGAGCTAGTTACATATCTCTCTGTGTTATAGCTGTTACATGATGAATCATATCCGGCATAATCATCCATCACCAATCCAATGCCTACGAGTTTTTCCTACTGGTCCTTGCTACGTTACTTTGCCACTACTGCTGTCACTGCTGCTACGGTTACTCTGTTGCTACTGCTGTTACTTTGCTGCTACTGGTTACTATTGCTACTGCTGCTATCATACTACCTTGCTACTGATACTCTGCTGCAGACACTAAATCTTTTAGGTGTGGTTGAATTGACAGCTCAACTGCTAATACTTGAGAATATTCTTTCGCTTCCCCTTGAGTCGAATCAATAAATTTGGGTTGAATACTCTACCCTCGAAAACTGTTGCGATCCCCTATACTTGTGGGTTATCAAGACCTTTTTCTCGCGCCGTTGCCGGGGAAGCACAACTATATTCTTTGAGTCACTTGGGATTCACGTCTGATGGTCACTATGAGGAATCCGATAGATCGAAGAACTAAAGTCTTGCCCTCCACTACGAGGACAGGTAAGGAACTGCCATCTAGCTCTGCACTTGATTCACCTTCAGTTATGAGTAAGTTTGCGACACCACCTCCTGCTAGAAATCTTGATATGTTGCCTGTGCTTGATGATGCTATGCTTGATACTGCTTTGCCTGATGATGCTATGCTTGATACTGCTTTGCCACTAGGTGCATTCCTTCATGCACAAATTGCTAGAGTTGGTGCTAGATGTGATGATACTTCTGAAACAGCTGATACTATTGAAGTAGAACCTGCTATGTTGCCTACTAGAACCAGCTCTCCTAGACATGAATTGCCTGATATGCCTGAACGTTATGTTATGGAGGGAGAGATAGCTGAGGACTTTCTTGCGTGTAAGGATATCTATGATGTTGAGAAACTACTGCTCAAGTGGAAAGAAAAATCTCTGAACGCTAGGATGAAATATGACCCGAAGTTTGCTACTTCACCTATCTTTGTGACCGATAAGGATTATGAATTCTCTGCCGACCCTGAGTTAATCACTCTGGTCGAATCAGATCCTTTTCACGGTTATGAGTCTGAAATGGTTGTAGCCCATCTTACCAAACTGAACGATATAGCCACCCTATTCACGAATGAGGAAAAGATTCGCCACTACTATATCCTCAAGCTGTTTCCTTTCTCGCTAAAGGATGATCCTAAGACCTGGTTCACTTCTCTTGCTCTTGGTTGTGTGCGTAGCCCCCAGGACATGGTCTACTACTTCTCTAAAAAATATTTCCCTGCCCATAAGAAGCAAGCTGCCTTGCAGGAAATATACAACTTTGCTCAAGCTGGAGAAGAGAGTCTCCCACAAGCTTGGGGGAGGCTAGTCCAGCTACTGAATGCTTTGGCTGATCACCCTCTTGAGAAGAATGAAATACTTGATATCTTCTATAATGGACTTACCGATGGTTCTAAAGACCACCTAGATAGTTGTGTTGGTTGTGTTTTTAGGGAACGAACCGTAGAACAAGCTGAGATCCTATTGAATAACATCTTGTGCAATGAGAATGCTTGGACTATTCCCGAACCACCTCCTAAGCCAACTCCGAAGAAAAGAGGTATTCTATTCCTCAGTCCCGAAGATATGCAAGAAGCTAAGAAATCTATGAAAGAGAAAGGTATTAAGTGTGAAGATGTCAAAAATCTACCACCTATCGAAGATATCCATGGTCTCGATAACCCGATACAGGTAGTAGAAGTAAATTCTCTGCGTAGGTTTGATGAGAGTGATATTCCTTTTGATAAACCTGCTAGCCTATGCCTGGTTGAATTTGATAACTTTGTTGCCAAACAACAGAGTTTCAATGATTATGTTAGCAGGCAATTGGAACAAAATGCTCATATGCTTAGTCATTTAAGTGCTTGTGTGGACAGAAATGTCAGTGATCTTAAGCTTCTGAGTAAACATGCCTCTATGGTTACTACTCAGGTAGAACAAGTACTTAAAGCTCAGAATGACTTGCTCAATGAGTTGAATGACAATTCTGTCAGAGTCGTTACTAGAGGCGGCAGAATGACCCAGGAACCCTTGTATCCCGAGGGTCATCCAAAGAGAATTGAACAACATTCTCAAGGAGTTAGCACTGATGCACCTAGTCATCCTAGAAAGAAGAAGAAAGATGATAGGAACCTGCACGCTAGCAACCCAGATGCTGATACACCTAAGAATCCAAACGATGTCTCTGTTTCTGATGCTGAGACACAATCTGGTGATGAACATGAGCCCAATGATAATATGAATAGTGATGTTCATGTTGATGCTCAACCTAGCAATGATAAGGATGTGGAGATTGAACCTGTTGATCTTAATAACCCATAGCCTATGAATAGAAGATACCATAAGAATGACTTCGCTGCTAGGAAGCATGGTAAAGAAAGGGAACCATGGGTTCAGAAACCTATGCCCTTTCCTCCCAAACCATCCAAGAAAAAGGATGGTCAGGATTTTGAGCGATTTGTTGAAATGATTAGACTTGTCTTTCTGCAAATGCGTTTGACGGGTATGCTCAAAATGTCTCGGTATGCTAAGTACATGAAGGATATTGTGACTAATAAGAGGAGGGTACCTGAGGTTGAGATTTCCACCATGCTTGCTAATTATACCTTCAAGGGTGTAACTCCTAAGAAACTAGGTGATCCCGGTGTGCCCACTATACCTTGCTCCATTAAAGGTAACTACATTAGAACTGCTTTATGCGACCTTGCAGCCGGTGTTAGTGTTATGTCTCTCTCTCTTTATCGTAGACTTGAACTGGATAAGTTGACACCCACTGAAATCTCCCTACAAATGGCCGACAAATCAACTGCCTTCCCTATTGGCATTTGTGAGGATGTGCGTGTTGTGGTTGTCAACGTTACTATCTTAACAGACTTTGTTATCTTGGATATTCCCGAGGACGATGACATGTCGGTCATCCTTGGAAGACCCTTTTTAAACACTGCAGGGGCTGTTATAGATTGCAACAAAGGCAATGTCACTTTCCATGTCAACGGTAATGAGCATATGGTGCACTTTCCGAAGAAACAATATCGAGTATATTGCATCAATGCTATCGAAAGAACTTCATCGATTCCTATTGGGAGCTTTGAATGCCCTATACCTCCTATAGAGATGAAGTATGATTTGCTTGTTGGGGAGATACACATCCCTATTGAGGTTACCTAGTGACTATTCGAAAATTCTCCATTCTCTTTTGCGATTCGAAAAGGTTTGTCGAGGAGACTTGATCAACCTAATTGACAGATTTCTTTCGATGACCATGAGAAGGATGAATCGAGGAGTCACAAACCTCTGTTCCGAGCTTTCACCTTCGGTTGCTTAGAAGAAAAACGATAGGTTTAGTTTAGTTTTCCCTGTTTTCTGTTTTAGCGTCCCGTAGAAAAGTACCCCGAAAATAAAAGTTCCCCGAATGTCATGAAAATCAAGTATGTTTTTTCTGAAATTTTTGAAAAATACTGAGACGAATAGCTAGTCTGGGGGATGCGCCAGTGGGCCACAAGCCCAGGAGGCCCGACCACCCCCCTGGCCGTGGCTGGCAGGCTTGTGGGGCCCACATGCACCCCCTCCACTCATTCTAGCTCTCATCCACTTCTCCTACCTCTAGAAAAATTCATTTCGCAGCTCAAATCCGTGTTCTTGCTCCTCTTGCTAGGATTTTCAATCTCCTTGCTCAAAGCACCATTCTCCGAACTGTTTTGGGAAAATTACTCCTTGGTAAGTGATTCCTCCATTGGTCCAATTAGTTTTTGCTCTAGTGCCTTATACTTCGCGTATTTTTGCTGCCTTGGTGACCATGTTCTTGAGCTTTGCATGCTAATTTTAGCGGGTGCCAAGTAGTTTTGATGCGTAATATGGCCTCTAGGCACTTGTGGGAGTAGTTGCTACAAGTTAGGTGAGCCTTGTTCACTTTTCCTTTGGGTCACTGAAAATTTCAGAAAAGGAAGAAGTTCAGGAGAAACTATCATGGTGGTTCCCCAAGCAAGAGAGGTCCCCGTCTTGCGATTCGGGAGCCCGATCCTTACCAACCGAGGAACGCACCGGTACAACCATGTGAATGGCCTTCTGATGAATTCATGATTGAGGCAGGTTTCAAAGACGAGTTTGATACACTTGTTCACAACGTCGGACTTGAAGAATTCATCTCCGATAAATGTGAACAGTATGTTATGCTCACTGGCTCTTTTGTTCGTAGATTCAAATTTTCAGTTGCCGTGATACATTTGTATTGTTTGATCGCTATGACAAATCGTTTACCATGGATTTAGAGGATTTCAATAGAATTTGCAAGATACCTATTTGGGGTAGTCTCAATGATCCTCCTAAATCTTCGCTTAGAGATTTTTTTCTCTAGTATAACTGTGGGAGAAACTAGAGATATTTCGTAGGTTACCATGGGGAGCATTCATTTTCCTGCCTTGCACTACTTTGCCCTCTTCATAGGCAGATGCATTAATGGCAAGATTGATCATTGTCATCTCTGCGCGCCAGACCTTAGTATTCTTAAGAGCGCAGTAACGGGTGATAGAAGTTTCAACATGGGAGCTATAATAGCAAGGAGGGTGAATAATAATGCTAATGAAGGGGATTTCTTTCGAGGGATCTATGCCACTCGCATAGCGAATTTCCTTGGAGTACCCATCCGCGAAGGAGATCCCCCGCTCCATACAGCTTTCCTTGACCGCGTCGCTCTGACACGCTACCAGTTCCTTGAGAGGGATGATGTCGTGGGTATAAGTCTGACAGTAGAAGTACGGGGTACGAAAGTATATGGGCAGAGCCTTAGCTACGGCAAGGATGTATGAGTTCAGGCCCCTCTATGGTGGAGGTAAAATCCCTATGTCTCAGTGCTCTGGGGAGCTTTGTGTCGAGTGTATTAGGGGATTACAGCAAGTGCCAATCCCCGTACCAGTGGTGAAGGGCGGCTTATATAGAGTGTGCTGCCCTTCATAATGGCCCGGTGGACAGGGGTGGAGTAGTGGCGAGTAAAGGCTGGTGTTACTGGTAACGTAAGCCTTAAATGCTAGTTATGGTGTATGAAAACGTATGACCGTTGTCCTCGTGGGAGGTTACGACATGCAGAGTGGATTCCAGTCGGTACATTAAATATGCTCTGAGTGGATCGTCGCCGACTGGATGATGAGGGCGTCCATAGTTCAGTCGGAACTGTCTAAGGGCCTTGTCCTCTATGAAGGGTAGTCCTTGGGTAGGACCTATAGGGCAGACCTATGACCCTACCCTGGGACTATAACCCCATCATTAGTCCCCGAATGGATCGGGGTTGGAACGATGAAGTGACGTCCGGAGTTTGGAGCCGACTGGTATTGAGGTGATCTTAGCGTTGTATGCCTTGATCCATTTTATCTTGGTGGCTAGTGACCCGAGTGAATATGCGGGCGGAACGAACCGTGAGGGACCGATTGCTTCTGCAGAATCTTTCGACGTGACCGGTCATACTGACAGCGCCGGATTTTCCGGGATCCTCAAATTTTGGTTGCCGAGCGCTCAGCGGGGATGACGACATCGTCATTGAGTAGATTTCGCCTTCTCGATTACCGTGCCGCGATCTTCTCCACTAATTTCGTCGCAGCCGGTTGAGAGGATAAGATCTCGGGCCCACCTGCACGTGACCCAGTCGAAGGCCTATTAAAGCCTACCCGGCGGACCTTCCTGTTGTTCTGCTCGTCCTCCTCCCATTGATCTCGCCTCCCCGCAACTCCCTGCACACCTCTAGCCACCTCCTTCCCCTCCTCCTCTGCAGATCCGTCGCCCTCGCCATGACGAAGGGGCAGACCAGCAAGCTTGAGGCGCAGAAGAAGAAGAAGAAGGGGGCGGCCTCCACTCAGCGGCGGCAGCGGGCGTTGCCGGCGGGCTGGATCCAGGGGGACTTCCTCCCTTCCACGGTGAGGGAGAACGACGTGTTGGAGCTGGTGGAGCACGACATGGTCGTCAACAAGTCTTGGAGGCTTCCAGAAGGCGAGATGGAGCCGGCGCCGAAGGAGGGGGAGCGCGTTCTGCTGCTCAGCCACGTGGCCAGAGGTTTCTCCCTGCCTCCCCATCCTTTCTTCCGAGGTATAATGAATTACTTCGGGGCGCAACTCCATCACGTTCCGCCGAATGCGATAGCTCATCTTTCCGCATTCATCACCCTCTACGAATGCTTCATAGGATGTCCTCCCCACTGGGGGATCTTCAAATATGTTTTCTCTGCTAGATCTCAAACTGTTAAGAAGCTTAGCCAGTCGGATGATAAGACACACATCCTCCAGCTCTGCAGAGGTTTAGGATTTCAGAAGAAAACAAAAAGTAGTTATCCCTCCCTTTAGCTATCCGAGTCGGTTAGGAACTGGCAATCGTCCTGGTTCTATTGCCAGGACATTGCCTGCCTTAATGCTTCGAGTGGGTTACCACCCTTCAGTTTAGACCGTCCGGGCCCTCCCAGGAAGCTAGCGCTCTCTAAGGGAGAAAGAACTCAGATCCAGCCTTTGGTCGACGCGGTGATAGCCGTCGTCCGGAAGGGAGTCATCGGCATGGACTTGTTGGAGACTTTTCTGGGTCGACGCATCCAGCCGCTCGAGGCCCGAGACCACGGAATGTGGCATTACACGGGGCCTTCGGTTACCACTCGGTCCCATCCTGAAGACGTGAGCGAGGAGACCGTGAGTGCGTGGGTCCGCAGCATCACGAGCACATGTGATAACCCCGTGGGAGCTCGGCGGGTGAAGGCCTTCCGCGCCGAAAATCCTCCTTCGAATGAGGTGAGTACATGTTGCCGAGTGCTTTTAACCTTCTCAGTTTTATTGCTTTTCTTGTCTTGCTAACTGACGTCGCCGACTGTGTTTTGTGCAGGAGTGGACGAACTGGCATTCTGCAGTCTCAAATGGGAATCCGCTCGAGGAAGAAGAAGGCAGCATGGAGGGGAGCGCGGATAGTGCCGAGTAGGTCTCTGTCAGTAGGGAGATGGAGGAGGAAACAAAAGAGGAGGAGGAGGAGAGTGAAGAGTAGAGCTCGTCACCCTCACCACCAGAACACCGAACCAAGCACCGTCATGACCCCACTGTTACGCCGACTCCTCCCGTGGCCCCGAGTGCTCGGAGTGTGAAGAGAACGAGGAGTGCTTCTGCCGAGCCCGTGAATCAGCCGTCCAAGGTGGCTAAACCCAGCGGGTCTAAACCTCAGAAAGCTTTGCCCCGGATGAGGATCGCTGTTCCGGTCGCGTCAACGTAAGTATCTTTGCTCTCCCATCTTCCTTCAGTATCTGATTGGACTCTTCTTTTTGGGAATTCATGTTTACTCGTCGAATGGATTTCACTCAACAAAGCTGCTACCTCCACCACCTCTCTGCCGCGTCAGGGTGACGATCCCATGGACACTGATAACGCTGCCATGTCCCAGCCAAGTACGTTGTCACGACTCCGAGAACTGTATTGCCGTTTCGCGAGTGCTGTCTTTGATCTTGATCTTTTTCTGTATTTTTATTTTGTTCAGTCGGACTTCCTTCGGAGGTGATCCATCTGGACGACGACGAACAAAGGAGGTCGGAACCAGCTTTGGCGCCTATCCCTGGGGTTATCCAACCCACTGCCAATCCCGCCATGAACGTGCTGCCGACTGAGACGGTGGCCTTCACGGCGGAACCGACTGGAGCAGAGCTCGGGATGCCTAGGGAGCTCGGGATACCTGGGGCGCCTTCTTCCACGCTGGGTCCGTTGGCTGTTCAATATGATGCCCGACGCCTCCCGGAAGATCAAGTAGGAGCCTCCAAGGATGCCATGGTACAAGTGGAGCTGATGGTGGGCGACGCCAAGTGAGCATATGACTCCATTGCGTCCCTATACAAGAAGAGTTTGGAGCTTCGGGATGATATCCGAGTAAGTGCGCTAGTAAGTGTTTACATTCCTCTTGGTGCCCACTGGGGGGTTCAGCGAGATACTCGGATACAGTAGGTTGATTTTCCAGTGGGCTCACTCCGAGTGAACCCAGTGGGTGTAGTCCCCGAGACTTCTGCCAAGTGCTTGCACCGGCAGTTGTCTTTATATGTATTTTCCATAATCTCTACAGATCAGAGATGATCTGCCCGAATGGTACCAGTGGGGGCACGCCGAGTGCACCCACTGGGTGTAGTCCTCGAGAGTAGTGTTACTTGGGTCGAGTAATAGTAATCTCATAGTGTTGTTGGTTTGCTATGGATCTCAATGGGACCGACCTGTTCGAGCTTCATACCAGTGGGGTCACTCTTAGTGAACCCACTGGGTGTAGTCCCCGAGACCGCTGTCGATTGTTTGCCTCAGCAGGGGTCTGAAGAATCTTGAGTTTTGATTGTTTTTTCATATCTGTCGAGGATTTTTCCTTGTTGAATCTGGCTGATCCTCCCTTTGCATCTCTTTGACAGAAGACTTGTGAAATGGGATCGGCCTATAATGCGCTGAAGGCTAAGAAGACTCAACTTGCCGCCGACTTGGAGGTAGCTGCGAATGACCTGGCTGGCATGAAGGAGGCTCTCGTTGAATGAGAAAAATCTTTGGAGGAATCTCGGGAGACTAACAAGGCACTACTAGCCGAGGTGGAAAAAATGAAGAAGGAGAGATCTGAATGGATGGGCCAGCTGAAGTTAATGAACACTCGATGCAGAGCGCAGGAGAACTACGTCGGCGACTGGGCGAAGAAGATGGTCACACTGCTTGGTGGTAAGTTGCTTGCCGAGTGCTCTTTGACTTTGGATTTCACTCCGCACTTATCTTCTCATTGTCTTTTCTTTGCGGATTTCTGTCGGGACGTTGAAGCCGAAACTGCCGAAATTGAACGGTCGCTTGGGCAACCGAATGTTCCACTCGGTGATGAAGCTAACCGGGACATGTTCCGAGTGAATTCCCACCTTAACAGGGTGGGTCCTTTCATTGGTCGCTTGAGAGGAGTTGTCGGCCGAATTGACAAGGAGCTGTGGCCTGAAGATGACTCCCGGAATGAGATAGAGGGGTTGATGACTCGACTGGAGGATGTCCCAAGCAGAGTGCACGCATGGAAGAAGTCTGCCGCTCGGTGTGGCGCGGACGTGGCGCTGTCTCTGGTCCGAGTGCATTGTAAGGAAGCTCGTGAAGACAAGTTGAAGACGTTGCAGGTCGCCAACACCAAGAAGCTTCAATCTGAAGACTTCATGGAGACCTTCCTCGACACGGCCACTCGGATTGCAGATGGAATCGACCTCGACACCTTCGTGGAGCCTGCCAGCCCCGACGATGCTTGATAGACTTTATGCTGAACGCGCATTTACCTCGGTATGCCAAGTGTAGTTTGTATTAAACTTTGGCCACTGCTGTTGGCAGGTACATTCGTGGCTCAGTGTGGATAAACTTGATTCACACCGAGCCGACTGATCGTAGAGCTCATTTTGAATTCGAACCGGATCTTTTGCTCTTCTTTTGCTGAGTTTTTTTGACACGATTTTGGCTCGTGGTTTTTGTTTACGCGACTCGGCTAAGCCTCTGAGTTTAACTTGTGTGCCCACTCGGAGGAAGCTTTTTTACTTAGGCAACTCCGGTTTGCAGCTACGTCTCCGAGTGTGACTTTTGGTGCACACTCGGAGCAAGTTTTTACTTAGGCGACTCTGGGTCGCAGCTAAGTCCCCCAGTGTGACCTTTGGTGCACACTCGGAGTGAGTTTTCACTTAGGCGACTCTGGGTCGCAGCTAAGTCCCCGAGTGTGACTTTTGGTGCACACTCGGAGCGAGTTTTTACTTAGGCGACTCTGGGTCGCAACTAAGTCTCCCAGTGTGACTTTTCTTGCACACTCGGAGCGAGTTGTTTACTTAGGCGACTCTGGGTCACAGCTAAGTCCCCGAGTGTGACTTTTAGTGCAGACTCGGAGCGAGTTGTTTACTTAGGTGACTCTGGGTCGCAGCTAAGTCCCCGAGTGTGACTTTTAGTGCACACTCGGAGCGAGTTGTTTACTTAGGCGACTCTGGGTCGCAGCTAAGTCTCCGAGTGTGACTTTTAGTGCACACTTGGAGCGAGTTGTTTACTTAGGCGACTATGGGTCGCAGCTAAGTCCCCGAGTGTGACTTTTAGTGCACACTGCGGGAGACTTGTTTACTTAGGCGACTCTGGGTCACAGCTAAGTCCCCGAGTGTGACTTTTAGTGCCCACTCGGAGCTAGTTGTTTACTTAGGTGACTCTGGTTCACAGCTAAGTCCCCGAGTGTGACTTTTAGTGCACACTCGGAGCGAGTTGTTTAAGGTTTCAGACCTAATTCAGTGTCTCCTCAGACACCTTGACGCATCTTTTGATCAAGGAGTCGACTAGGATCCGCCAAGAGCTGCACCAAGTTAAGGACCTACTTCGTATGGAGAAGATGTAGAACCGCAAGGTGAAGAAAGAAGGAGCACCTGTAATATCACCTGGCTTTTCTTTCCAAGGAGGAATACCCCCGCTTCAGGCCGTTCCTCTTCAGAGTCGTCGTTTAACCGCAAAAGAATACACCAAACTCTTCGCTACCTCGCCAACCAAGAGACGTCGAGATAGTCTGCTTCCTTCCCCTACTCCCTCAAGGAAGGGACACACTAATGAAGATGAAGATAGAGAGGAAGATGAAGAAGAAGATCCCACAGAGCCGGCTTATGAGACCGCGCAGTCGATCACTTAGCAACGTAGGATGTACCGAGCGTAGGAGTTCTTGTATCAGGATTTTATGACCCTGGACGTTGTGTGAACCTGTTGGATGCAAGTCGCATTCTTCCTTATGAAGCTTGTGAGCGACTACATCACTTGTTTTAAATTTAATGCAGTAGTTCTTTTCAAAACCATTGTCATAAAAAATCTTGCACGCTAGCACGACACCAGACCCCCCTCTTTACTAGAACGTCATCCCTTTCGAGTACAACCAGCTTGGCAAAAATTGACCTGTCTACTCCCCTGACAGGATGGTGAATGCAACTCGCAACAACACCTTCGGCAACCCCGGCTCTGCCTCTTCAGGACAGCAGCAGGGAACCGGAGGGGAAGCTCAAGCTGGAGATCACCACGCGCAGCAAGACGATGTTCCACCGCCACCACCTCCCCCTGAAAGCTTGACCATGGCTCAGTTCCATCAAGCTCTTAGAGAGGAGCGTCAGGCCAACAATGCCGCTATCCGGCAGCTGGCTCAAACCTTGGTAAACCACCCGCCGCAGAACGGGAATGGCAATGGCTGCTCAACTCTCTCTGAGTTTATGCGGACTACGCCACCCTATTCACGAAGACGACTGAACCCTTGGATGCCGATGACTGGATCCGCATTATTGAAGACCTTCTCACGCTGGTCAAGTGCACTGATGACGACGAGAAAGTCCTCTATGCAACCCACTGTCTCGGAGGCACAACCAGAGCCTGGTGGGTTGGATTTTATATCATGCGAGCCGGGCAAGTCATCACTTGGGCCGTGTTCAAGGAAGGATTCCGCGCCGCTCACATTCCTCTAGGAATGATGACCATTAAGAAGCGGGAATTTCGGGCCTTAAGGCAAGGCAGTGGATCAGTCAAGGAGTATTTGCATAAGTTTAACCTCCGATCAAGATACGCACGTGAAGACGTCAGCATGGAGGCTGCCAAAGTGGAACGCTTTATGGAAGGACTGCATCAGTCACTCCAGTATCAGCTGGTTGTTTGTGAATGCCGGACCTTCAGTGACCTGGTTAATAAGGCTCTTATGTTGGAAGACAAGCGTTGTGCAATGGACGACACCCGTAAGTGCAAGCTAATGGGTAGTGGAGGACCAATTAGCTCGAAACCACGACCATGGCAGTCAGCCCCGACAAGACCCAACTATCAGCAGCAACAATACAAGCATCTGACATTTCGCCAGAATTACCAACCTCAGCAGCAAGTCAATGCCAAGCCAGCAAGCACTCCGCCAAACTACGGTGGGGGCAAGACCAACCTTCCAGTGCAAGTTACCTGTTTCGGGTGTGGACAAAGAGGGCACTATTCCAGGCAGTGCCCCAACAAGAAACCCGATGCTCCGCGCCCCAATGCGCCAAATCCAAGCCAAGGAGCATCAGGCAGGAACCAGGCTCCCCGCAATTAGCAGTATCACAGCAAGGGGCGGATTAATCATATTTCCGCAGAAGAGGCACGGGAAGACCCGGACTGCATTCTGGGTACGTTCCTCGTCAACTCTACCCCAGCAACAGTATTGTTTGATTGTGGTGCTTCGCATTCCTTTGTTACGCAAAAGTTTGCGGAAAAGTGTGGTCTAGAACCTACCTTGCTTCATGGGCATATGGAAATTCAAACCCCGGGAGAAGTTTTGAGAATCAACCTAGGGTGTAGGAAGGCCGGGATAGTTATCAATGGGTCGAGCTTCTCAGAGGATCTCATTGTGCTTAAGTCGCAAGGCCTAGAAGTAATTCTCGATATGGACTGGTTGGCCACGCATCAGAGTATCTTGGACTGTGCTAACAGGGCCGTTACCATGACAAGTGACCAAGGGGTCAAAGTCAAGTATGTGTCTGAGCCAGTACCCACTCGAGTGTCACGAGTTAACAGCCTATCACAGGAAGGACTCGACCGAGTGACAATAGTCTATGAATACCCGGACGTCTTTCCTGATGAGCTACCAGGGATGCCTCCTGACCGAGACATCGAGTTCATCATCGAACTCATGCCCGGATCAAGGCCTATCTATAAGAAGCCTTACAGGTTGGGATCCGAAGAGCTAGCGGAGTTGAAGAAGCAACTGGATGAGCAACTCAGGAAAGGGTTTATTCGTCTGAGTGCGTCACCTTGGGGATCACCTGTTCTCTTCGTGTCCAAGAAGGATGGGACAATCCGACTTTGCGTCGATTATCGTTCTCTCAATGAGGTCACGATCAAGAACAAGTACCCACTCCCCAAGATCTAAGACTTGTTCGACCAGCTAAATGGAGCCAAGGTATTCTCCAAGATCGACCTCTAATCTGGATATTACCAACTAAAGATTCGACCCGAAGAAATACCGAAGACGACATTTGTGACCCGGTACGGTCTGTACGAATGCACTGTCATGTCCTTTGTATTGACGAATGCCCCAGCTTACTTCATGTACCTCATGAGTAAGGTCTTCATGGAATACCTAGACAAGTTTGTCGTCGTATTCATTGATGACATATTAATCTTTTCCAAGTCTAAAGAAGAGCATGAGCAACACTTGAGGTTAGTATTGGAGAAGCTTCGAGAGCACCAACTGTATGCCAAGTTCAGCAAATGCTAGTTTTGAATGAACGAAGTTGGATTCCTGGGTCATACCATGACAACAAGTGGATTGGCAGTTGATCCCTCTAAGATTACCACGGTAACCAACTGGGAATCGCCAATCGACGTGAAGGAAGTTAGGAGCTTCCTCGGACTCGCAGGATATTACCGCAAGTTCGTAGAAGGATTCTCCCGCATCGCGCGACCTATGACTCAGCTCTTGAAGAAAGGCAAGAAGTTCGAATGGACGCCGGAGTGTGAAGCAAGCTTCCAAGAGTTGAAGAAGAGGCTAACCACCGCCCCGGTATTGGCCACTCCAGATATCAGCAAGGAGTTCGTGATATATTGGGATGCCTCAAGGACCGGGCTTGGTGGGGTTCTAATGCAGGATGGCAGAGTCCTGGCATACTTGTCACGGTAATTGCGCCCGCATGAGGAAAACTATGCCACCCATGATCTCGAGTTGGCAGCAGTAGTGCATGCTCTAATGACATGGCGACATTACCTTGTGGGAAAATGATGTGAAATATACACCGACCACAAGAGTGTAAAGTATATCTTCACCCAAAGGGAATTGAATATGAGGCAATGGAGATGGTTGGAGTTAATCAAGGACTACGACCTCAGCATTCAATATCACCCCGGTAAGGCTAACGTATTGGCTGATGCCTTGAGCCGGAAGACCATCACCTTAAACGTCATGCTTAAGGAAAGGCAGCCCGCCTTATATGAAGAATTGGAGAACTTCGGGTTGGAACTAGTGGAATCTGGATTCCTAGATAACGTCGAAGTCAATCAACGCTAGAAGACGACATCAAGGGAGCCTAGAAGGGTCACAAGAGCATTGAAGGTATTAAGAAGAAGATTCAAGAAGGCAAGGCCCCAGGATTCTTGGAGGATCATCAAGGAGTGGTGTGGTTTGGGAAAAGTTTATGCGTACCCAACAAGGCTGAACTCAAGGATCTAATCCTACGGGAAGCACATGATACACCCTACTCCATTCACCCCGGTGGTACCAAGATGTATCAAGATCTCCGAGGAAAATTCTGGTGGCACAACATGAAGAGGGAGATTGCGACGTATGTGGCCAAGTGCGTTGTGTGCCAGCAAGTTAAGGCTGAGCATCAGCGACCCGCAGGGCTGCTACAACCTCTCAAGGTGCCGGAATGGAAGTGGGACAAGGTAGGGATGGATTGTACTACCGGCTTACCAAGGTCTAGCAAGGGCCATAACTCGATCTGGGTTGTTGTCGACCATTTGACCAAAGTGGCCCATTTCATCCCTCTCAACACCACATATGACGGGAACAAGTTGGCTAGTCTCTATATCGAGCGCATAGTAAGCCTTCATGGAGTTCCCAAGGAGATTGTATCTGACCGAGGCGCGCAGTTCACCTCAAGGTTTTGGAGGAAACTTCAAGAGGCCCTCGGTACCAAGCTCTCTTTTAGCACCGCCTTCCAACCCGCAGACGGGAGGACAAACGGAAAGGGTGAATCAGATACTCGAAGATATGCTCCGCGCATGTGTCCTAGCGCACAGAGCCAAATGGGAAGACTGTCTGCCGTTCGCTGAGTTTTCATACAACAACAGCTACCAGTCCAGTCTCTAGATGGCCCCGTTCGAAGTACTGTACGGACGGAAATGCCGCACCCCGGTCAACTGGTCTGAAACCGGAGACGGGCTGATTTTCGGACCAGAAGTTTTGCACAGGGCAGAAGAGAAGGTGCAACTAGTCCAAGAAAATCTGAAAGCAGCCAAGTCACGACAAAAGAGGTATGCGAACTCTCGTCGCAGAGATGTGGAGTTTAATCTCGGAGACCTAGTGTACTTCCGTGTCACACCTCTCAAGGGAACCAAGCATTTCCATGTTAGGGGGAAACTCGCTCCAAGGTTCATTGGGCCATTTAAGATCACGGCAAGGCGTGGAGAGGTCGCTTATCAGTTGGAGTTACCTCCGGAATTTTCGGGTGTGCACAACGTTTTCCACGCGTCACAACTTCGGAAGTTTCTCCAAGCGCCAAGTCGTTCCAATCCTTACAAGGACATTGATCACCAGGCCATTGACCTTCAGTCTGATCTCACCTACCGCGAGAGGCCCATTTGCATACTGGACGAAGCAGAACGATGCACTAGGAGCCGCATTATCAAGTATTTCAAAGTTCAATGGAGCAACCATACCGAAGCCGAAGCTACATGGGAGCGTGAAGACTATGTCCGATCTGAGTTTCCAGACCTTTTTAGCACCTAGCTTAGGAATCTTGGGGACGAGATTCTTGTAAGGGGGATAGGTCTGTCACACCCTGTTTTTGCTATCACTTGTCTGTATTGTGAAATTCTGAGCTTGTTAAAACTTTTTCAAAACTAATGTTTTGAGTGCCATGATTGACATTGTATGCTTGTATGCTTGATCATGTGAGGATTAAAACCCTAAAGTCTTTGGGATTATACTCATTTCCAAAAACCCTTGCTTATTTCTGACCAAGGTAAAACCTACCTTAAGTTGCACTACATGTCCTTGATAGCAAGCAGTGCTTCTACTCATACTTGGTAATCTCATTTTAACCTATATTTATATTTCGAAACCACAAAAATAATTATTTTTGTGATTATTTTCCTAATTAAATAACGTGTCCATTTCTAAGGCCAGAATTGGTATTGCAACATGGAAAAATACTTTTCTGCTTTAGAAAAATCTGATTAAATTTAGAGATGATCAGAAGGACATATATTTTCCATACATAGGATTTTAAACCCCATATTATATTATATTTATTTATTAAAACTATAAAAGATATTTCTATCTGCTTTGGCATTTTCAAATATTTCCAAAGGAAATATTCTCAATAAATTCCTAGAAAATTCCAGTTATATCCCTATGCCTTGTTTGGTGTCCACATAAAGTTTCACTTTGATCAAAGGTGAATAAGAACCCCAAATAACCCAAAAACCCTGTCTCTCCAGAATCAAGTTAGAGCAACTCTACATAGCCAAGTTTGTCCAATGATGCTAAAACTTTGCAGGAGTGCCTAATACCTCAAATAAGGGTTCCACACAAAAATGGGACTCGTGGGACTTAGTTTGCCCACACTCCCTTTGGAAGGGACAGATCTGGTCATATTGGTGTGTTTTCAAGTTTACAAAGCTAAACTTGTCCTTTGGAGCTCAAAATTGGTGAAACTCCATGGTTTACCACCAAACCCAAATCTGTTAAGTTGCAGCACCACTGGTGGGGTGCAACCACCTTAAGCCATCGTCGAACACCTTCTGACAGATAGGAAAAAGCCACCTTAGCCACAGCTAAACCAAACCCCTTTGCTTCAAACTCATAGATTAAGTGGCCATCACGTGTGTCTAACCCCAGTCAACTCGGCCCTCACTGGTTCAAAGTGGAAAGGCCAAAAACCCCAATTTAGATCTCAGTTCATGACTGACAGCACCAGTATTTCTTGCCTCCCTTGACCAGCCGAAGCTCCCACAAGAACCAAACGGCTAGCCACACCCCCAGCCAGTGCCAGGACATGCTAGACACGTCCAAAGTGCCTCAGAGCGCACCAACATGCCGTGGCATGCCAAAACTGCGCTCTAGGCGCGCTACAGGGGGTCACCAAGGTGGGGGCGACACCCTCGGCCAGTTCCAGCCTCCCCCGAGATGTCCAACCTCTTCCCCGACAACACTTCTGCATCGAGCAAGCCTCAGGGCCCCTCCTCTCCCGCGCTAGAGCTCGCGCGATGCGTGCCCGCGCGCACCAGACCCGACCAAGGTTGCGCGGCCACGAATGCTCGACTCCCCCTCTCTCTCTGCTGCAGATGGTTCGGGTAGTCCAAAACCACGTCATGAGACCGTGGTTTCGACCCCAGCCTCTCTCTTCACCCCGATGCGCGCCACGGCGAGTCACCAGCGCTCCCGAATCTGCTCACCGTCGCGGGCCTATAAACATCCCTCCCCCTCGCTCCAGCACCCCTCAGATAGCTTCACCACGATCACTAGCACCTCCCTAGCCACCCCAGCAAACCAGCAGAGCCCCGGTGCTCGAAATCGACCGAGGCCCCTCCGCCTCGGAGCTCCGGTCGATCTCCGGCTACGCGATGGCTCCTGCGCCCCTCGACCCACCAAACTAACCCTCTCGATCCCAGGAAGTTTACCCCCAACTCGCCCGAGCTTTTCCATGTCTCTAGCCACCCCCTCGACCACCTCCCGAAACTACTCCGCCACGGCCTCCTCGTCCCCGGCGAACCCCTGCCTCCCTGTCGTTGTTTCGACTACCAGCAGGTAGGCGACAGCAAGGCGAACCCATTCCTGTGTTCGTTGGGGCATGAGTGCGTCGGCAACCTCGTCGGCGTCCTCCTCCTCCTCTCTGGACAGAGGTAGGAGACGACCCCGATAGGTGTGCCCACCTGTCGGTGGCCCAGCCTCCTCCCCCACTCTGACCTCGGCCGCTGACCGCAGGGCCCCGCGCGTCAGGTTCAAACATGACAGCGCGCCCGCCTAGGCAGGCTGTCGGGTGGCCATGGGCCAGCCCAACTCTGGGCCGAGCCAGGCCGGGAGTTAGCCGTTTTTTCTTTTATTTTTAACCCTGGTTTCTAAAGATTTTTATAAAAATATTTAACGAGTGTAAAAATATGATTCTTCCACTGTTATTCTTCTAAAAGTGTGTACTATTAAATATTATGTTTGGAGGAATTTTCCAACAACTATTCTATTTTATATTAATAAAAAAGATTAAATTGAAGTAGTTTTGCTTCTGTTTGGTTGATTTCAAAAATATTCCTTCAAGGAAAATTAAGGCAAATATTTTTAAAATGACACCTTATATTTATCAGTAATAGAGAACATTTTGAAAATGACTTTGTGGACTGTTTCTGTGTGAGCTATTTCTTATTTACTGTTTTATCGACGACAGAAAATCCGTGTCACGAGGGAATCGGAGCGGAAGACCTCGAAGACTCCAGATACTTAGCTGACCAAGGCAAGCAGCCCTTTGACCATGACTGAGCATATGTTACTTTGCATGTTAAAATAGCAAGTATTCCCGTTGCATATAATCATAAGTGCCGGTAATCATTTGATATGATTTTACCGAAGGCTCCCCCGGAGCACCTGCATTGAGCTTGACTCTACCTCTTGAGGGTCATGCTAGTACCATGTTGACAAGTAAAGATAGAAGTAGTATTATCATGAGCATGTTAATGACATAAAGCTAGAGTTTATGAAAACCCCGTCGGGTGCCACTAATGCCCGAGGGTGATGATGAGTTAGGTGGTCACTTTTGGTGAAGTGATGCACCCGGTATTTGTGTGAGTATGGTTTCGGAAATGGGAATAGATTTATGATGTGTCGACCATCCCAACCTTACCAGTACGGCCACGTTACCCCTTATGGGACGGGGCTATGTTAATTACTCTGGTCGGTGCTAGCAAAGAGCCACATTACTAGTGGCGGGAGTGATGTGTGGTCACTCTCGTGATGGGGTCGTGCCACGTAGGACGACTATGCCATTTTTATGAGTTCCAGTCACACCGTTGGCCCTCGCATGGTTGGTACTGTCCAGAGTTGGTGCTCGTAAGACGTACAACATGTGGGTTGGGTACCAATCGAGTGGATCTTTTTGTCTAGTATCGTCCAGGGGAAGACATTGATCGGGTACTTACCTCGGGTATGTGATATACCGCGAGTCATGGATGACACGGAAGTTTCCCGGATCTCGTGGGTCCAGCGTACTACCTCTACAGAGGGTAAACTATTCGAATAGTCGTGTCCACGGTCCAGGACAGTTGGGTAATCCTGCTTAAACTACGTCCAGTTGTTTCCGCATAAACCAAAGTGTGTGTGTGTGGTGTTGAGAAGGGTGTTGCTATGATAGCAATGATATGACCAAGTTCGGTGACTTGGCATATAGGGTGAATCCGGATGGTTCTGCCCTCGACAGATATATTGATATCTGTAACCTGTTCTTCAAGAGTAATTCTTTAACTTGATGTATATTCATGATCATTCCACACAGATGAGTTACACTAAAAATGCATGATATTGTTATCCTTCATTTTTTTGATATTATCATGGGCTGTTTGTGAGTACATTCAAAGTACTCATTGGCTTGCCACTGGTTATGTTATTGACGAGACATGGAGGGGCCAGAGTTTGGAGATGAGTACGTCTTCGGAGACGCCCCTCCGAACTAGGATGCTTCCAAGTCAGAATGCCTGTCGGTGTAGGCTGGATGGCATGGGCACCCGCTTAGCCCTTTGTTTTCTGCCATTAGTGTATCCAAGTGATTTGGCCTTAGGCCCTGTCTTGTGAACTTGACCCTTCGTTCATGTGTTGTAATAATCGGTACTTGGATGTAAGACTCTTTTATTCGGTATCTGTGTTCGGTGAGCATTGATCTTTGGGATCACTGAGCACGGCGATTCTCGACTAGTAAGTCGGGGTCCCCACATTTTATTATCATTCTTCTTTATAGCATAAGTATCATCACAATAATCATCATAGATAGGGGGGATGCTTTCATCATAATAATTTTGATCATTCAAAGTGGGGGAACGAAAAAGATCATCTTCATCAAACATAGCATCCCCAAGCTTGTGGCTTTAAATATCATTAGCATCATGGGTATTCAAAGAATTCATACTAACAACATTGCAATCATGCTCATCATCCACATATTTTATGCCAAGCATTCTATGTAATTCTTCTTTTAGCACTTGAGCACAATTTTCATTTCCATCATTTTCACGAAAGACATAAAAAGATGAAGCATATGAGGTAACCTTAATTCCATTTTTTTGTAGTTTTCTATTAATAAACTAAACTAGTGATAAAACAAGAAACGAAAAGATTCAATAGCAGGATCTAAAGATATACCTTCAAGCGCTAACCTCCCCGGCAACGACGCCAGAAAAGAGCTTGATGTCTACTACGCAACTTTCTCCTTGTAGACGTTGTTGGGCCTCCAAGTGCAGAGGTTTGTAGGACACTAGCAATTTTTCCTCAAGTGGGTGACCTAAGGTTTATCAATCCTTGGGAGGCGTAGGATGAAGACGGTCTCTCTCAAGCAACCCTGCAACCAAATAACAAAGAGTCTCTTGTGTCCGCAACACACCCAATACAATGGTAAATTGTGTAGGTGCACTAGTTCGGCGAAGAGATGGTGATACAAGTGCAATATGGATAGTAGATATAGGTTTTTGTAATCTGAAATTATAAAAACAGCAAGGTAATTAATAATAAAAGTCAGCACGAACGGTATTGCAATGCGTGGAAACAAGGCCTAGGGTTCATACTTTCACTAGTGAAGTTCTCTCAACAATGATAACATAATTGGATCATATAACTAGCCCTCAACATGCAACAAAGAGTCACTCCAAAGTCACTAATAGCGGAGAACAAACGAAGAGATTATTTTCGGGTACGAAACCACCACAAAGTTATTCTTTCTGAGCAATCTATCCTAGAGTTCGTACTAGAATAACACCTTAAGACACACATCAACCAAGACCCTAATGTCACCTAGATACTCCATTGTCACCTCAAGTATCCGTGGGCATGATTATACGATATGCATCACACAATCTCAGAATCATCTATTCAACCAACACATAGAACTTCAAAGAGTGCCCCAAAGTTTCTACCGGAGAGTCAAAACGTGTGCCAACCCGTATGCATAGGTTCCTGATGTCACGAAACCCGCAAGTTGATCACCAAAACATACATCAAGTACTCACATGAATATCCCATTGTCACCACAGATAGACACGTGCAAGACATACATCAAGTGTTCTTAAAGACTCAATCCGATAAGATAACTTCAAAGGGAAACTCAATTCATCACAAGAAGGGAGAGGGGGAAGAACATCATAGGATCCAACTATAGTAGCAAAGCCCGCAGTACATCGAGATCATGACATCTCAAGAACATGAGAGAGAGAGATCAAACACATAGCTACTCATACATACCCTCAGCCCCGAGGGAGAACTACTCCCTCCTCATCATGGAGATCGCCGGGATGATGAAGATGGCCACCGGAGATGGATTCCCCCTCCGACAGGGTGCCGGAACGGGCTCTCGATTGGTTTTTGGTGGCTACAGAGGCTTGCGGCGACGGAACTCCCAATATAGTTTTATTTCTGGATGTCTTTGTATTTATAAGACCAAATGGCATCGAGAACAAGTTAGGGGGACCCACGAGGGAGTCACGAGCCCCCCAGGCGCGCCCAGGGGGGTGGGCGCGCCTCCCTGGCTCGTGGCTTCCTCGGGACTCCTCTTCGGTATCTTTTTCTTCTAGTATTTTTGATATTTTCCATAAAAAATCACGGTGAAAGTTTTATTCCGTTTGGACTCCGTTTGATATTCCTATCTAAAAAAGGTGAAAACAAGGAAAAACAGGAATTGGCACTGGGCTCTAGGTCAATAGGTTAGTCCCAAAAATAATATAAAATAGCATATTCATGCATATAAAACATCCAAAGTTGATAATATAATAGCATGGAACGATCAAAAATCATTGATACGTTGGAGACGTATCAAGCATCCCCAAGCTTAATTCATGTTCGTCCTCGAGCAGGTAAATGATAAAAAAAGATTTTTTGATGTGGAATGCTAACTAACATATATTGTAACATGAATATTCAGATCCATATGATTCAAAGCAAAAAGTTTAATATTGACATAAGAACAATAATACTTTAAGCATACTAACAAAGCAATCATGTCTTCTTGAAATAACATGGCCAAAGAAAGTTATCCCTACAATATCATATAGTCTGGCTATGCTCCATCTTCCCCACACAACATATTTAAATCATGAACAACCCCGGTCTTAGTCAAGCAATTGTTTTCACACTTTTACTTTCTCAAACCTTTTCAACTCTCATGCAATACATGAGCGTGAGCCATGGACATAGCACTATAGGTGGAACAGAATATGGTGGAGGTTGTGAGGCAAAAAGGAGGAGATGGTCACATCAACTAGGCGTATCAACGGGCTATGGAGATGCCCATCAATAGATATCAATGTGAGTTAGTAGGGATTGCCATGCAACGGATGCACTAGAGCTATAAGTGTATGAAAGCTCAAAAAGAAACTAAGTGTGTGTGCATCCAACTTGCTTGCTCACGAAGACCTAGGGTAATTTGAGGAAGCCCATCATTGGAATATACAAGCCAAGTTTTATAATGAAATTCCCACTAGTATATGAAAGTTACAATATATGAGACTCTATGTCATGAAGATCATGGTGCTACTTTGAAGCACAAGTGTGGTAAAGGATAGTAGCATTGTCCCTTCTCTCTTTTTCTCTCATTATTTTTGTTTGGGCTCTTTGGCCTTTTTTCTTTTTTTTAAGTCCGGAGTCTCATCCCAACTTGTGAGGGAGTCATAGCTTCCATCCTTTCCTCACATGGGACAATGCTCTAATAATGATGATCATCACACTTTTATTTACTTACAACTCGATACTTAGAACAAAGATATGACTCTATATGAATGCCTCCGGGAGTGTACCGAGATGTGCAATGACTCATGAGTGACATGTATGAAAGGTAACGGTGGCTTTGCCACAAATACGATGTCAACTACATGATCATGCAAAGCAATATGACAATGATATATCTCGGAATGGCTATGGAAATGCCATGATGGGTAGGTATGGTGGCTGTTTTGAGGAAGGTATATGGTGGGTTTATGCACCGGCAAAAATTGTGTGACACTAGAGAAGCTAACAATGGTGGAAGGGTGAGAGTGCGTATATACCATGGACTCACATTAGTCAGAGAGAACTCACATACTTGTTGCGAAAGTTTAGTAGTAATCAAAACAAAGTGCTAGACGCATGCTCCTAGGGGAAGGGTTGGTAGGAGTTAACCATTGCGCGATCCCGACCACCACACAAAGGATGACAATCAATAAAAACATCATGCTCCGACTTCCTAGCATAGCGGTTCACCATACGTGCATGCTACGGGAATCACAAACTCTAACACAAGCATTTCTACCAATCCATAATTACTCACTAGCATGACTCTAATATCACCATCTTTATATCTCAAAACTATATGCAAAGAATCAAACTTCTCATAGTATTCGATGCACTCTATATGAAAGTTTTTATTATATCCCTCTTGGATGCCCATCATATTTGGACTAGATTCATAACCTAAGCAAATTACCATGCTGTTTAAGACTCTCAAAATAATATGAGTGAAGCATGAGAGTTCAACTATTTCTATAAAATAAAACCATTTCAATGCTCTACAAAGATATAAGTGAAGCACTAGAGCAAAAGACAAACTACTCCACAATATATAAGTGAAGCTCAATGAGTAGTTGAATAATTATTTGGCTATGTGAAGACTCTCCCATCAAAGAATTTCAGATCCTACCGCTTCCCCAGTTACAGAAGGACGAGCTGGAGCGGCAGTGTGGACTCATGCTCGCTTTGGACATTAACTGGATCTCCATATTGCCGTTTTCGGTGCCGGTCCTCCTCGTCCGCAAGTCGGACCACACGTGGCGTTTCTACGTCGACTATCGTGCCCCGAACGCCCTGACGCTCAAGGACAAATTTCCTATCCCAGTTGTCGATGAGCTTTTGGACGAGCTACATGGGGTGCGCTTCTTCACCAAGCTCGATCTCCGTTCAGGCTATCACCAGGTGTGGATGCATATAGACGATATCGTGAAGACGACATTTTGGGATCATCATGACCACTTTGAGTTCTGGGTGATGCCTTTTGTCTCTCCAACGCTTTAGCAACCTTTCAGGCCTTGATGAACGACGTCCTCTGCCCCTACTTGCGTCGGTTTGTGCTCATTTTCTTTGATGACATTCTTATCTACAACGCTTCTTGGGCAGAGCACCTTCAACATGTCGCCATCGTCTTCATCTTAAGCGCTCGAAGTGCTCGTTCGACACACCTTCAGTTGCCTACCTCGGCCATGTCATCTCGGCCGAGGGTGTGGCTATGGACGCTGACAAGGTGGCGACGGTCGCGGCTTGGCCGACACCGCACTCGCCACAGGCTCTCCGCGGCTTCCTGGGCCTCGCGGGGTACTACCGAAAATTTATCCGGGAGTTCGACCTCATCGCATCCCTGCTCACGCGCCTGTTGCGACGCGACGCCTTCGCCTGGGATGCGGAGGCCACGGAGGCGTTCGAGGCCCTCAAGCAGGCCCTCACGACAGGTCCCGTCCTTCATATGCCCGATTTTGACCAGCCATTCATGGTGGACCGCGACGGCTCCGATGTGGGGTTCAGCATCGTCCTTCATTAGGGCGACGGACCGCTTGCGTTCTTCAGCAGGCCTTTTGCCGCACGCCATCATAAGCTTGTGGCTATGAGATGGACCTCATTGGCTTGGTGCAGGCCGTACGCCACTGGCGCCCATATCTTTGGGGGAGGTCGTTCTGGATTCGCATGGATCACTACATCCTGAAATTTTTATTGGACCAAAGGCTGTCCACCATTCCCCACCACCAGTGGATCAACAAGCTTTTTGGCTCCGACTTCACCGTGGAGTATCGTCCGGCTCACCTTAACACCGTGGCCGACCCCCTGTCCCACCGTGACACCGACCACGCCTCGGACACCGGCGACTCCGATGGGGCGGCTCTCTGCATCCGCTCGGGGCCGTCCTTCACCCTCCTTGAAGACATCCGTCGGGAAACCTCCGACGCACCGGACGCTGAGCTTCTACGGCAGCGCCTCACAGTCGGCGACCTGGCCGAGCTGTGGCGCTTGGCGGATGGGTTGCTTCTACATGGGCGTCGCCTCTTTGTGCCGAGTCATGGCGATATGCGTCACCAGGTCCTACTGTCGGCCCACTCGGCCGGCCACGAGGGTGTGTGATACGTCTCCAACGTATCTATAATTTTTGATGGTTCCATGCTATTGTCTTGTCAAACTTTGGATGTTTGGTATGCCTTTTATATCTTTTTTGGGACTAACTTATTAACTCAGTGCCAAGTGCCAATTCCTGTTTTTCCGTGTTTTTGACCCTTTTCAGAGGAGAATATTAAACGGAGTCCAAATGGAATAAAACCTGCGAAAAGATTTTTTCCGGAGCACAAGATACGCAGGGAGCTTGAGAACCAAGGCAGAGGGTACCAGGGGAGGCCACAAGCCCCCTAGTCTGTTTTTGACAAATTCTGTTTTTTGTGTTGATTGCTTATTTTGATGAAACTATGGATAGTATCGGGGGGTACTAGCCATGGAAAAGTGAGAATACAGTAATCTAACACCAATATAAATATAAATCAAGTTTTCTACAGTACCTAAAGAGGTGGTAGTTTGTTTTCTTGTGCTAATGATATCACGAGTTTCTGTTTAAGTTTTGTGTTGTGAAGTTTTCAAGTTTTGGGTGATGTTCTCATGGACAAAGGGATAAAGAGTGGAAAGAGCTCAAGATTGAGGATTCCCAAGGCATCCCAAGCCAAATTCAAGGACACCAAAAATCCTAAGCTTGGGGATGCCCCGGGAAGGCATCCCCTCTTTCGTCTTCAATCCATCGGTAACATTACTTGGAGCTATATTTTTATTCACCACATGATATGTGTTTTTCTTGGAGCGTCGTGTATTACATGAGTCTTTTCTTTTTGTTGTGTCACAATCATCCTTGCTGCACACCTTTTGAGAGAGACATGCACTCATCGTGAATTTCCTAGAATACTCATTGAACTTCGCTTATATCTTTTGAGTTAGGCAATTTAGCTCACATGTGCTTCACTTATACCTTTTGAGCTAGATAACTTTGCTCTAAGTTCTTCACTTAGATCTTTTAGAGCACGGCAGTGTCATATTTTGGATAAATAAGAACTCTCGATCTTCACTTATATCTTTTTGAGAGTGCTCTCTCTGAGTAACTTGGTAGTTGGCTTGTGCTATGAAAGTAGTCCTAAAAGATGATAGGCATCCAAAGAGGATACAATAAAACTTCCATATTCTTGTGCATTGATTAGAAAGAGAAGTTTGATTCCTCTCAATTAGTTTTGAGACATGGATTTCGTAATATTAAGAGACTTGTTAGTAGGGTGTTGTGAATCTAGAAATACTTGTGATGAAGTTAGTGATTCCCGTAACATGCACGTATGGTGAACCGCTATGTTAGGAAGTCGGAGCATAATTGATTTATTGATTGTCATCCTTTGTGTTGTGGTCGGGATCGCGCGATGGTTAACACCTACCAACCCTTCCCCTAGGAGTATGCTTCTAGCACTTTGTTTCGATTACTAATAAGAACTTTCACAATAAGTATGTGAGTTCTTCATGACTAATGTGAGTCCATGGTATAGACGCACTTTCACCTTCCACCATTGCTAGCCTCTCTAGTGCCGCGTAACTTTCGCCGGTACAAAAAACCACCATAGACCTTCCTCAAAACAGCCACCATACCTACCTATCATGGCCTTTTCATAGCCATTCCGAGATATATTGCGATGCAACTCCCACTGTCCCGTCTCATGACTTGTGTCGTCACTTACATATTGCCATTGCATGATCATAAGATAGCTAGCGAGTCATACGCCAAGCTAGATCGTTGCACATCCCGTACACTGCCGGAGGCATTTCCTATAGAGTCATCATCGTTCTAAGCATTGAGCTGTGAGTAAATGAAAGTGTGATGATCATCATTATTAGAGCATTGTCCCATGTGAGGAAAAAAAAGAGGCCAAAGTTGCCCACACAAAAAGAGAGAGAAAGAGAGAGATATGGAAAGAGGCCAAAGAGCCCAAACAAAAAAAAGAGAGAAGGGACAATGCTACTATCTTTTTCCACACTTGTGCTTCATAATAGCACCAAGTTCTTTATGATTGAGAGTCTCTTGTTTTGTCACCACCATATACTAGTGGGAATTTTCATTATATAACTTGGCTTGTATATTCCAATGATGGGCTTCCTCAAAATTGCCCTTGGTCTTCGTGAGCAAGCAAGTTGGATGCACACCCACTAGTTCTCCTTTTGAGCTTTTACACACTTATAGCTCTAAGTGCATACATTGCATGGTAATCCCTACTCTTTCACATTGATATCTATTGATGGGCATCTCCATAGCCCTTTGATACAACGAGTTGATGTGACCATCCTTTTTGCTTCACAACCTTCACCACACTCTATTCCACCTGTAAGTGCTATATCCATGGCTCACGCTCATGTATTGCGTGAGAGTTGAAAAAGGTTTGAGAAAGTAAGAGTGCGAAAACAATTACTTGGCCAATACCGGGGTTCTGCATGATTTAAATTCGTTGTGTGGGGATGATGGAGCATAGCCACACTATATGATTCTGTAGGGATAACTTTCTTTGGCCTTGTTATTTCAAAAGTTCATGATTACCTTGCTAGTTTGCTTGAAGTATTATTGTTTTCATGTCAATAGCAAACTATTGTTTTGAATCTTACGGATCTGAACATTCATGTCACATGAAAGAAGTTACAAAGGACAAATATGCTAGGTAGCATTCCACATCAAAAATTCAGTCTTTATCACTTCCCTACTCGAGGACGAGCAGGAATTAAGCTTGGGGATGCTTGATACGTCTCCAACGTATCTATAATTTTTGATGGTTCCATGCTATTATTTTGTCAAACTTTGGATGTTTTGTATGCCTTTTATATCTTTTTTGGGACTAACTTATCAACTCAGTGGCAAGTGCCAGTTCCTGTTTTTTCCGTGTTTTTGACCCCTTTCAGAGGAAAATAGAAAGTTCTCCATGCTCTTCATGGAGATCTATCCGATGTAATCTTCTTTTGCGGTGTGTTTGTCGAGATCAGATGAATTGTGGATTTATGATCAGATTATCTATGAATCTTATTTGAGTTTCTTCTGATGTCTTATATGCATGATTTCATATCCTTGTAATTCTCTTCGAGTTGTGGGTTTTGTTTGGCCAACTTGATCTATGATTCTTGCAATGGGAGAACTGCTTGGTTTTGGGTTCGTACCGTGCGGTGACCTCACCCAGTGACAGAAGGGGTAGCGAGGCACGCATCGTGTTGTTGCCATCAAGGGTAAAAAGATGGGGTTTATATCTATTCATGAATTTATCCCTCTACATCATGTCATCTTGCTTAAGGCGTTACTCTATTTGTCATGAACTCAATACACTAGATGCATGCTGGATAGCGATCGATGTGTGGATTAATAGTAGTAGATGCAGAAAGTATTGGTCTACTTGTCTCGGACGTGATGCCTATATGTATGATCATTGCCTTAGATATCGTCATGACTTTGCGCGGTTCTATCAATTGCTTGACAATAATTCGTTCACCCACCGTAATATTTGCTATCATGAGAGAAGCCTCTAGTGAACACTATGGCCCCCGGGTCTAATTCCCATCATATTTTCAGCCCTACACTTTTACTTTGTTGCACTTTCCGCCTTTAGATCTCACCTTGCAATCAATCGTGAAGGGATTGACAACCCCTTTGTAGCATTGGGTGCAAGTTTGCTGTTTTTGTGCATGTACGGTGGAGCCTTGGCTTTATACACCTACTGGATTGATACCTTGGTTCTCAAACTGAGGGAAATACTTACTGCTACTGTGCTGCATCACCCTTTCCTCTTCAAGGGAAAAAACCAACGCAAGCTCAAGAGGTAGCAGTGTGCAGAAGACCCTCCATCGTCTCCGCGCTTTATTTCTACGTCCCCAGTGATCGGGCCTTGGTCCGGGACTGGTTGCGGTCTTGTATTACCTGCCAGCGTAACAAGACGGTGACAATGCGTCCGGCTGGGCTGCTGTATCCCTTGGAGGTGCCCTCTCAAGTCTGGGCCGATATCTCCATGGACTTCATCGAGGGCCTCCCGAAGGTGGGCGGCAAGTCTGTAATCCTCACGGTGGTCGACCGCTTCTCCAATTACACCCACTTCATTGCGCTCATCATCCCTACACGGCCGCCTCCATGGCTCGTGCCTTCTTCGATGGAATTGTCTGTCTACACAGGTTTCAGGCTTCGATCCTCGGTGATCGGGACCCGTGTAACACCCTGGAATTTGCCCATTTCTTTTTCTTTTGATTCTGGTATGGTTTTGCTTTTCTGTGGCTTGATAGTTTTGAAACTTAAAGGGATCATCTTTAATTCTTCTTCCCTAGTGGCTTGCCAACCTCCAAACCATCCCAAGACCTTTTCATTTTCATCTTGAGCCAATCCCAATAATCTTTTTCCTCGGAATATTCCTTTTTTATTAAAGGAATAATCGTGTTTGCTCTGGGTTGTGAAGCAACCCACATTTCTATGATTCCAAAAATTCCTAAATAATTCTCATAAATCTCTTGGGTCATATATTCCTAAGATATGACAAAATCCTTCCTTGTCATGTTCAATAATATTCCTCAAATATTCCTTTTCTGATTCTGTCCTATTTGTTAAGTTGTGAAGCAAGTACCCTTTATATGTGCTTGCTTGCTCTCAAAATTTGTGGGCACTCTTTCCTATCCATATCATTGCCCCATGACAAAATTAAACTCAATTTGGCTAGTGAATATTTCTTGGAAAATTTCCAAAGTTTCTGATCTAGAGGAAGCTTTGTGAAGCAAGTGGTATCTAAGAGCATGCAAATGAGTTGCAACTTTACCATCATCTCAATATGCTCAAATAATGACTCTCCACCAAATTTGAGCATCACCCCTTCTACCATGTGAGCACAACATCAAATCTTTGTCTTTGTTCATTATTTTGGATTGTGAAGCAACTATACTTTATATTACTCCATAATTTCTGACATTTTTATGAGGACATTCTCCTACCTATAAAACACCTCGCCACCAAATTTGAGCACATTTTATCAAGCCATTTTCCCCCAGTAATTTTCCTAAGATTATGTCCACTGGGATGCTGTGTGAAGGAAGTACCACTTTGGTTTATCCAGATGGTATGGAACTTATACAGTATCTTCATATGCCTAAATATCTAGTCTTGACCAAAATTCAGCTTAGTCCAAGCAAGTATGTGAGTGCCACTTCATAATTTGCAATTTTGTCCAGAAGAGCCCTTTGAACTGCAAGTGCTATTTATATTCATTCAAATGAGTTCAAAATTTGCAGAAATAATCATCCTAGTATCTGATCACCCTCAGCCAAAAACCAGAGCTTTAGCCCACGTGGATCTCCCCCACCCAAGTACAAACAATTTGCTGTTAAATCTTATTTGAGCATCTTTCTTCCACCCCACAACACTCCAGTTGATTCTGCCCGCACCTCTTATCTGTTTGAGCAGTGGGGGGTTTGACTGGCATTATGTGAGGAGCAGTGGCATGCCAGGGCACGTAGCACACATGGTGACCATGCTGAGAGAAGGCCAAAATGGTGATCTGTATATTGAAGGCGACGGGAGCGCCTCTCCAGCAAGCTCTGGCTTGTCTCCGAGCGCCGGAGAGCTCTCCACCACACGCGTGTGCCCTCCGGAGCCTTCTCCCCTCATCCCCTAGCCTGTGGTCGGCCTCGACGCCCTGTCGCAATGCGGTCACGGAGCCGTCGTCTCGGAGCTTCGGCTACCGTCGCGCGGCTTCTCCTCGTGCCTATATAAGGCGTGCCCCGAAGCCCTCCTCCGAGGAGCAACCTCCCAACCCCCTCCCGTGAGCTCCCGAAGCCCTCCTGCTCTCTAATGGCCGCCATGGTCGCCGGCCTCCTCCTCCTAAATTGGCCCCCAGCAGAGCCCCTCTCATCCTCCCACCACCATCCAAGGAGCCCCTGAACTCCGACGAAGCCCCTCCACCCTCCATTCTCTCATCTTCCTGACCTCCGCGAGCTCCCCATGCTCCACCCGCAGCCATGCCCCGCCTCCCTCTTGACCGATCTCCCCCGAACCTCCTGGCTGCCACCACGAGTACCCATGGGCGCGTGATGGAGCGGCATATCCAACCCCAGCAGCGCCCAAGCCCGCCGTGGCCTCCCGTCGCCGGTGTCGGCGAGGCCGGAGCCCTCTGTGACCGCATCGGGTAGGAGGCAGGAGGAAGAAGAAGGAGGGAGGGAGGGCAAAGGGGGAGAGAGTCCTGATAGGTGGGCCCCGACCCCACCTGTCAGTGGAGAAGAGCCTGCCAGACTGGATAAGTGGATGCGCCAGACTGCAAATATGCCTCCCCCTGTGGAAGGCGTATTTCCTAAAAGGACGCTTTCGGTTCAGCTCTCAGGGACCTGTCTATGAATAAAAAGTTTACACACTAGTCCTTGGAGTTCAAACATCCATATCTCCGCGATCCTAACTCCGATTCCGGTGATTCCAAAGCCCACGTCTTCGTCTCGTCGAGTCCGTCATGTTGGTATCATTTTCACTATGTGATCGCACAATGGAAATGACCATGTTGTCCTTCCCATAAACAGCTCCTCCGAGAGAGAACTGTTTCCGACAATTCCTTCCACGAGCTTCTCGCACTTCTTCTTGGTGGTTCCTTCACCCCAGGCAAGCCACAGCCCTCATTTGCATGATTGCATTGCAATATCATAATTTAACCTATTACTTTAACCGCAATTATAATTATTTGTAGTATAGAGTAGACTATGCAATGTTTGAATAAACTCTTGAATATGCGACTATCATTTTGAGTACGAGATTGTTAGAAACTAGTATTTTACCCACTAGTGATGGCATGATGTTGAGATTACTGTCTATGATTACTCGGGGTTTCATCCGACAGTTTGTGGATATGAATTAATAGTAGTAGCTTGAGCTTATTGGTTATGGGATTACTATGACATCGGAGTAACAGCTATGGCATAAATATTATTCAGGGATAAGATACTTAGTTGGTTGATCGGGAGTCACCTGTCCGGGCTTATCTGTGCAGTCACATTTTCCGGTATGGGACGGCCGTGACTTGGGCTGATCGCGTGCTCTTTCACCGGTACCACCAAAGAGGGAAGGTTATGCGCATGCGCTACCTTGGCCCGATAGGCGGCGATAACCTTGTGAGCCCAGTTGAGTTGTTTCACCCGGGAGTCCCCGTTTGGGATAGTTTAGTTTGGCCACGATGGTGGCAGGTGTCATGAGGACACATGGGCCACCCAGGGCAGGACTCCGGGGGAGGATGAATGCCGGTGTTACGATGGGAGAGTCACGGGTCAGGCAAGTTTCATTGGAGCAACACTGGTCCACCCGAATGGGATCACGAGGTTAGTGCTCCATGATGTGGGTAAAGTGTGCAACCTCTAAGAGTGTAAGAATCTATACGAATAGCCGAGTCCACGGCATTGGACAACCCGTCGAGACCTCAGTAGGTGGTCAACCGTAACTATGATGTTAATGATGGAAGAACTCGTTTGAGTATGGTAATAGTTGGACATCATGTTAGTGACAAGTCTTGGTGTCCGTCTTGAGGATATTCGTTGAAGGTTCCGGGTAAGATCACAAGAGTTGGTATCACCAGAGTACAGTGAGAGTAGCCTAGTATAGTTATTTTCAACTATCCCTTTAGTGATAATAAATCTTAACCCAATCTTGATTGCTATGATGTTGTCTTGCCTTAATGCTGATGTTTGTTGTGAGCTTGCGAGTACATTCAATGTACTCACCTGGCGTGTCATGCCAGTTTGCAGGTCATGCTATGATTGCTTGCTTGTCGATGATACCGAGTTGCGAGGTAGGATACGCGTTCTAGCCAGAGTCCCTGTAGAGTGGAGTTCATCACCACCGTTGTTATTCCGCTGCTAGCGTAGGACTTACCGTAGGCAAGTGTGTTATCGCTATAATCCAAGTACCCTTGTAATATTTTCCATAGTAATAAAGAGCTGATTTGTTCTATGCCAAAAGTGTCGTATTCCAGAAGACTTGTCCCTGGGCTGGAATACGGGGCGTTCCAGTTTCCCCTGAGACGGGGTGCCACAAGAGTTGGTATCAGAGTAGGTCTGGCTGTAGGACGCCCTAGACCGCGCGAGCGTTACTAACCATTAGTATAAGGTCTAGTTGGATTGCTGCACTTGTTTGTTGCATTTGTTTGTGCATAGCATGCATATACACTAGATATTTTATCACTAACGATGGATCTGGTGAGTGTAGGTTGCGTCGGTTTCGATTCGCCACAAGCGCTCTCCAGTTTGCATGCTTGTTCCTTGGTGTGGTGTCATCTTCGCCCCAGCGGAGTGATGCCAAGGTGCCTGGTTGTGTCGATTCCTTGTCGGATTGATGCACCGGTACCACACCAATGCGTTCTCTTCAGCCACCCTATTTTCTCGGTGATAGACATGCTTCTATCCCGGATCCTGCCCATCCCTCTAGCCGCGTTGGCAACCCTTCTTGATCTTGCTTATTAGAAAAGGGCAATGCCCGCAAGCCATTCTTTTCATCGCCATCTTCCCTGCCCTCCATCCTATGGACGAGTATGGTTCTCTTCCGTACGCTTGATGATGACGTGGTCGAGACCCCTGCGTTCCGACCCACGACCACCAAGTTCGTCCTCATCAGCTTTCTTCCACACATTGATTCACTTTTCTGCACATCGCCACAACATGTTAGACCGTAGTACCGGAGTTCTTGCGAGATTTGTGTGCTTAAGAAGGCATCCATATTATTGCTGTGAATAGATGTAGAATATGATATGACGTGTGTGTGATTTTGCTGCTTTGTGTGTTTGTTGTTTGGTTCTTTCTTTGGACCCTTGGTGTTACCTTATTTTTCCCTTATGGAAGTTTCTCACCGACACTGGACTCAAGGAATCAGTGAAGAGATAGTCATTGGAAGGCTCAGTTCAGAAATATAGAATTTTTAGCAGATTGCATTATATCAGGAATATCGAGCCTGAATATAAATGATATCCTGACTGGATGAGTTATCAGCAACCTTCGCAGCAACAATCATCGCATCAGCAAGAAGTCAAGGATGTGTACATTTCAAGTGAAAGGTATGATTCATATACGCGTTTTAGTCTGTTATGAGCACAATTTGAAACCGGCTATACTACGAAAGGAGGTCAGAATGTGATATGAACTTAGTGTTCAGCAAGAAGGATAGCTGAATACCCTCTTGCATACAACAAGTAACCTACAATAGGAACGTTAAGGACATATACATGCACTTAGCATGCATATGGCAAAAGAACGCTTCAGGCATAAGCAACCCAGTCTTTCCCCGCAAGCTACTAGAAAAGCTTACGACACAAGGTTCAGGTGACTTCCTCAATATGACACACAGATCTTTGTCCATACAAAACACCCATGCTTCTCCAGTGAGTTATCACGGCAAGTTTCCGGCATAAGGTACCGAGTCTTACCCAACAAGTCTTTAAGGAAGGAAGCATTTGAGCTATGATACCCAAGCTTCTCCAGAAGCTACCCCAATCGAAGCATCGAGCACAAGCTACCCAGTCTTCCTTGACATGATACTCTTGATGACTTACAAGATGAGCTAACTAACCTTTGTTGGGAAGGCATCGAATTCTCACTAGTACTGACAGTTGGTAGCGTGTGACCATGCATTCCAAGGATCAGATCCGCAATAATTGGTCAGAAGGCAAAAGTCAGTAAGAACAGAAGCCTATTTAAGGAATCAAGCGCTCAGCCGCACATACCCAATATATATGATGGACAGGTTGCCAAGGCCATATAAGTCAATCATGTTGGAAATATGCCCTAGAGGCAATAATAATTAGTTATTATTATATTTCTTTGTTCATGATAATCGTTTATTATCCATGCTATAATTGTATTGATTGGAAACACAATATTTGTGTGGATACATAGACAAAACACTGTCCCTAGTAAGCCTCTAGTTGACTAGCTCGTTGATCAAAGTTGGTCAAGGTTTCCTGACCATAGGAAAGTGTTGTCACTTGATAATGGGATCACATCGTTAGAAGAATCATGTGATGGACTAGACCCAAACTAATAGACGTAGCATATTGATCATGTCATTTTGTTGCTACTGTTTTCTGCGTGTCAAGTATTTGTTCCTATGACCATGAGATCATATAACTCACTGACACCGGAGGAATGCTTTGTGTGTATCAAATGTCGCAACGTAACTGGGTGACTATAAAGATGATCTACAGGTATCTCCGAAGGTGTTCGTTGAGTTAGTATAGATCGAGACTGGGATTTGTCACTCCGTGTGACGTAGAGGTATCTCGGGGCCCACTCGGTAATACAACATCACACACAAGCCTTGCAAGCAATGTGACTTAGTGTAAGTTGCAGGATCTTGTATTACGGAACGAGTAAACAGACTTGCCGGTAAACGAGATTGAAACAGGTATGCGGATACTGACGATCGAATCTCGAGCAAGTAACATACCAAAGGACAAAGGGAATGACATACGGGATTATATGAATCCTTGACACTGAGGTTCAAATGATAAGATCTTCGTAGAATATGTGGGATCCAATATGGGCATCCAGGTCCCGCTATTGGATATTGACCGAGGAGTCACTCGGGTCATGTGTGCATAGTTCTCGAACCCGCAGGGTCTGCACACTTAAGGTTCGACGTTGTTTTATGCGTATTTGAGTTATATGGTTGGTTACCGAATGTTGTTCGGAGTCCCGGATGAGATCATGGACGTCACGAGGGTTTCCGGAATGGTCCGGAAACGAAGATTGATATATAGGATGACCTCATTTGATTACCGGAAGGTTTTTGGAGTTACCGGGAATGTACCGGGAATGACGAATGGGTTCCGGGTGTTCACCGGGGGGGGGGGGGGGCAACCCACCCCGGGGAAGCCCATAGGCCTTGGGGGTGGTGCACCATCCCTTGGTGGGCTGGTGGGCAAGCCCAAAGAGGCCCCTGCGGAGGAGATAAGAAAATGAAAGAGAAAAAAGGGGGAAGTGGGAAGGAAGGGAAGGACTCCACCTTCCAATCCTAGTTGGACTAGGATTGGAGGAGGAATCCTCCTCCCCCCTTCGGCCGAACCCCTTGGGGCCTCTTGAGCCCCAAGGCAAGGCCCCCCCTCCCACCTATATATACAGAGGTTTTAGGGCTGATTTGAGACAACTTTTAAAAGGCAGCCCGACCACATACCTCCACGGTTTTACCTCTAGATCGCATTTCTGCGGAGCTGGGGCGGAGCCCTGCCGAGATCAGATCACCACCAACCTCTGGAGCGCCGTCACGCTGCCGGAGAACTCATCTACCTCTCCGTCTCTCTTGCTGGATCAAGAAGGCCGAGATCATCGTCGAGCTGTACGTGTGCCGAACGCGGAGGTGCCGTCCGTTCGGCACTAGATCGTGGGACGGATTGCGGGACGGTTCCTGGAACGGTTCGCGGGGCGGATCGAGGGACGTGAGGACGTTCCACTACATCAACCGCGTTCACTAACGCTTCTGCTGTGCGATCTACAAGGGTACGTAGATCGGAAATCCCCTCTCGTAGATGGACATCACCATGATAGGTCTTCGTGCGCGTAGGAAATTTTTTGTTTCCTATGCAACGTTCCCCAACAGTGGCATCATGTGCTAGGTTCATGCGTAGATGTCTTCTCGAGTAGAACACAAAAGTTTTTGTGGGCGGTGATGTGCGTTTTGCTGCCCTCCGTAGTCTTTTCTTGATTCCGCGGTATTGTTGGATCGAAGCGGCTCGGACCGACATTACTCGTACGCTTACGAGAGACTGGTTTCATCGCTACGAGTAACTCCGTTGCTCAAAGATGACCGGCGAGTGTCGGTTTCTCCAACTTTAGTTGAATCGGATTTGACCGAGGAGGTCCTTGGATGAGGTTAAATAGCAATTTATATATCTCCGTTGTGGTGTTTGCGTAAGTAAGATGCGATCCTACTAGATACCCATGGTCACCACGTAAAACATGCAACAACAATTAGAGGACGTCTAACTTGTTTTTGCAGGGTATGCTTGTGATGTGATATGGCCAACGATGTGATGTGATATATTGGATGTATGAGATGATCATGTTGTAATAGTTAATATCGACTTGCACGTCGATGGTACGGCAACCGGCAGGAGCCATAGGGTTGTCTTTAAACTAACGTTTGCGCTTGCAGATGCGTTTACTATATTGCTAGGACGTAGCTTTAGTAGTAATAGCATGAGTAGCACGACAACCCCGATGGCGACACGTTGATGGAGATCATGATGATGGAGATCATGGTGTGACGCCGGTGACAAGAAGATCGTGTCGGTGCTTTGGTGATGGAGATCAAGTAGCACATGATGATGGCCATATCATGTCACTTATGAATTGCATGTGATGTTAATCCTTTATGCACCTTATCTTGCTTAGAACGACGGTAGCATTATGAGGTGATCTCTCACTAAAATTTCAAGACGAAATTGTGTTCTCCCCGACTGTGCACCGTTGCGACAGTTCTTCGTTTCGAGACACCACGTGATGATTGGGTGTGATAGACTCAACGTTCACATACAACGGGTGCAAAACAGTTGCACACGCGGAACACTCGGGTTAAGCTTGACGAGCCTAGCATGTGCAGACATGGCCTCGGAACACATGAGACCGAAAGGTCGAGCATGAATCGTATAGTTGATATGATTAGCATAGAGATTCTTACCACTGAAACTATTCTCGACTCACGTGATGATCGGACTTGAGATAGTGGATTTGGATCATGTACCACTCAAATGACTAGAGAGATGTACTTTTTGAGTGCGAGTTCTTAAGTAATATGATTAGTTGAACTAATTGTCATGAACATAGTCTAATGGTCTTTGCGAATTACGATGTAGCTTGCGCTATAGCTCTACTGTTTTTATATGTTCCTAGAGAAAATTTAGTTGAAAGTTGATAGTAGCAAACTTTGCAGACTGAGTGTGTAAAACCGAGGATTGTCCTCGTTGATGCGCAGAAGGCTTATGTCCTTAATGCACCACTTGGTGTGCTGCACCTCGAGCGTCGTCTGTAGATGTTGTGAACATCTGACATACACGTTTCTGATGACCACACGATAGTTTAGTGCAAAATACTTAATGGCTTAGAATCAAGGCGTCGAAGATGTTTTGAAACGTCACGGAACATAAGTGATGTTCTAAAGAGATGAAATTGTGATTTCATGCTTGTGCCCTTGTTAAGAGGTACGAGACCTCCAACAAGATTCTTTGTCCACAAAGTAAAGGAGAAAAGCTCAATCGTTGAGCGTGTGCTCAGATTGTCTGAGTACGACAATCGCTTGAATCAAGTGGGAGTTAATCTTCCAGATGAGATAGTGATAGTTCTCCAAAGTCACTGCCACCAAGCTGTAAGAACTTCGTGATGAACTATAACATATCAAGGATAGATACAATGATCCTTGAGAGATTCACGATGTTTGACACTGCGAAAGTAGAAATCAAGAAGGAGCATCAATAGTTGATGGTTTGCAAAACCACTAAGTTTAAAGAAAGGCAAGGGCTAGAAGGGATACTTCGTGAAACGGCAAAACAGTTGCTGCACTAATGAAGAGACCCAAGATTAAACCCAAACCTGAGACTAAGTGCTTCTGTAATGAGGGGAACAGTCACTGAGGCGGAGCAACTCTAGATACTTGGTAGATAAGAAGGCTGGCAAAAGTCGAAAGAAGTATATTTGATATACATGATGTGTACTTTACTAGTACTGCTAGTAGCATGAGGGTATTGGATACCGGTTCGGTTGCTAAGTGATTAGTAACACGAAATGATAGGTACGACATAGACGGAGACTAGCTAAAGGCAAGGTGACGATACGTGTTGGAAGTATTTCCAAGATTGATATGATCAAAACGTCGCACGCTACCTCTACCATCAGGATTGGTGTTAAACCTAAATAATTGTTATTTGGTGCTTGCGTTAAGTATGAACATGATTGGATCGTGTTTATTGCAATACGATTATTCATTTAAAGAGAATAATGGTTACTCTATTTGCTTGAATAATCACCTTCAATGGTTTATTGAATCTCGATCGTAGTGTTAAACATGTTCATGATATTGGTGCCAAAAGATACGAGGTAATGATGATAGTACCACTTACTTGTGGCATTGCCGCTTGAGTCATGTTGGTATAAATTGCATGAAGAGGCTCCATGCTGATGGATCTTTATACTCACTTGATTTTGAATCACTAGTGACATGCAAATCATACCTCATGAGCAAGGCCTTGTTTTCATTGAGATGAAATAAGATAGTAACTTGTTGGAAGTGATACATTTTGATGTATGCAGTCCAATGGGTGCTGAGGCACGCAGTGGATATCATTATGTTCTTACTTCAATGATGATTTGAGCAGATACAAGAGTATTTACTTAATGAATCACAAGTCTGAAATATTGAAAAGTTCAATTCTGTTTCGGAGTGAAGTTCGTCGTAACAAGAGGATAAACTGTCTACGATATGATCATAGAAATGAATATCTGAGTTACGAGTTTTGGTACGCAGTTAAGACAATGTGGAAATTGTTTCGCAGTTCATGCCACCTGGAACATCATAGTGTGATGATGTGTCTGAACGTCATAGCCACGCACTATTTGGTATGGTGCATGCTATGATGTCTCTTATCGAATTACCACTATCGTTTATGGGTTATGCATTAGAGACAACCGCATTCACTTTAAATAGGGCACAGCGTATTTCCGTTGAGATGACACAGTATAGACTGAGGTTTAGAGAAACCTAAACTGTCGTTTCTAGAAAGTTTGGGGCTTCGACACTTATGTGAAAAAGTTTCAGTCTGATAAGCTCGAACCCAAAGCGGATAAATGCATCTTCATAGGATATCCGAAACAGTTGGGTACATTCTCCTATCTCAGATCTGAAAGAAAAGTATTTGTTTCTAGAAACGGATCCTTTCTCGAGGAAAGATTTCTCTCGAAAGAATTGAGTGGGAGGGTGGTAGGACTTGATGAGGTTAATGAACCATCACTTCAACTAGTGTGTAGCAGGGCGCATGAAGTTGTTCCTGTGGCGCGTACACCAATTGAAGTGAAAGTTGATGATGGTGATCATCGAGCATCAGATCAAGTTACTACAAGCCTCGTAGGTTGACAAGGTCGCGTACTACTGCAGAGTGGTACGGTAACCCTGTCTTGGAGGTCATGTTGTTGAGCAACAGTGAACCTACGAGTTATGGAGAAAGCAATGGTGGGCCCGGATTCCGACAAATGGCTGGAAGCCATGAAATCCGAGAGAGGGTCCATGTATGAAAACAAAGTGTAGACTTTGGAAGAACTACTTTGTAATGCCCCAAGTGTAGAACCTACCCCTTTTTGGACCTACTTCATGTGGGACCACCTTGTCAGAGATTATGATGTTTAAGTTGATACCATGATTTCTTGTGTGTTCCTTCTATTTCCTTCTCATGCATGCATGCATAGCATATCATTGCATGCCCTTACCTTGAGTTGTTGCACTATGATTTCTTAAGGTGTTAGTAATACATGTAGGAGGTGATCTTGTGGTTAGCTATCTTGTGATTTCATGTGTGATGTCATGTGATGATGGTGTGTGGAGTATAGGAGTGGTTGCTTGGGATTTTCAAAGCTCATTGCAAATTTCAAACCCTTTTCCTCTCTTATTTTTCTCATGTTCAAATTCCATCTTCACAAGGGCTGTTTTAAAATGTCTTGTATTTAGAGGTTATTGTGGGGATGATGATGTGATGATGTGGAGTTTTATCTTGGTCTTGAGGGTGTAATATAAATCACTAAACAGTATAATTAATTGCTATTTTGTATTTATTTAAATGCCCATAAAATTCCTTTTGCATTTTATTTTTAAAATCTTAGGTATTTTTAGGCCCAGGGACATTTTTGTTTTGTTTTTATAATCAGCAATAGACCTGAGGGTTTCTTTTCTTTCTCTGTTTTTTTACCTAAATAGAAATAATCTCCAGGTTGGTTTTCTTTATTTTCCTTCTCTGGTGGGCTCTCTCCCACCCAGAGAGGCCCAGTATTACCTCCCTGGCCCAAGTCCTTTCGTGCCAGCAGCCCGCTAGACGTCCCTCGTCTTCCTCCTGGCGACGTCACGCTCGTACGATCAAAGCTCCACCACCGATCTTCCTTCTCCTCGATCTGGTGGCTCCGAGCTCGCCTCCCGAGACGTTATAAGGAGCCAGCCTCCTCCCCGCAACCCTAGGGCGCCATTCTTTCCCTCCCCTCGTCCCTCGCGCCGCCAAGACAGGAACCCGCAGGCCGCCATGAGAGGAGCTCTTTGAGCTCGCAGTGGCCGCAGGAAACGTCGTCTCGCCCCGTCAGCAGTGCCAGGAGGACACGGTGGCAGAGGAGGCCGCGTTCCCGCAGCCACCCGTCGACGTCCTCGACTTCCTCGACGTCCTCGTCGTCCGCGTCTTCCCCGGCCGGCCACCTCCTCTGCATCGACTTCGCTCCCCCTCCTTCCTCTCCGTTCGTCCCCGTAGGTGAGCGAGGTGAGCTGCAGTGCCCTTCCTTCGCTCGCCCTCTCGGCGTAGCATGCGTAGGAGAGGAGAGACCGACGCCTGCTGGAGTAGACGGTAGCCCGGCGTCGTTGCAGCATCAGTAGCTCCGGTGCAGTTTCGGTCTGCCAAGCGAGCACCTTTTCCCGTGCTCAGTTCGGGAATGGAACCCCTGGGGCCCCCGCGTCCCCCGCCGAGGGTCCTCCCTGCCATAGGTGGTCGAGACAGGCGCCGCCAGCTCTCTCTGGTTCGGCCACCGGCAGGACTCCTCCTAGCAGCAGAGAGGCTCCTTCTGTTTCCACAACACGATAGAGCCAGTCGTCGATCTGTAGCAGGGTGGTAGTGGTAGTGTTGTCAGTGCCTGTTGCCTGTAGGAGGGCATGGGTTTGAGTCCCCCCCTCGGCACTTTCTTTTTGGGTTTTTTTACTCCCGGTTTAGTGCTTTGCAGGGAAACCTTACCCTGCTTGTTCCACCTCCCTTGTCAACAGCAGTAGCAACAACGCAGTGGATGGGTGTGGTGTGTTGCACCAGGGGCTCTGGGGTTCTAATCCCAGAGAGCCCCCAATTCTTTTTCCTTTTTATTTCTTTCTGTTTTTTTGTTGTTTTCCCTTGCTTTGTGTGCCACACCATGCCTAGATCAATGGGGAACATATGCCCTTATGTATTTTTACTTCCCTGATTTTTGTTGGAGGAGTAGGAGAGAGCATGTATGTAGGATTCATGTGTGGGGATAGATGTGTAGATTTATGTGTGTGTGAGTTTGTGCTTGAGGGTGAGTGTGTGTGCAAGTGTGTGTGTAACCCTACACACATGCTTGTGCAATTGCACAAGCGAGTTCAAGCCTTGGTGGTAGCAGTTTTGTGCATGTGAGTGTGTTCCCCTTGTGCTTGGAGTTGGGTTCTTGCACTATGTGGTGCTAGAGTGTTTGATGTGTGTGAGAGCCTCACCCATGACAAGGCATGATGTGCCTTGATGTGCACATGAGCAAGCTTGGGTGTGATGGTGTTGGAATCATGATGGGAGTGTAGCCATTGTATGTTCTAACTAGATTGGGTAGGACTAGATATATGTTATGCTTGACATATGTGTGTGTGTGGACTTCCCCACCTTTGCAAAACTATGCACCTTCACATGTCTATATGTGAGAGGGCATGGTGTTTGTGTGTGGGGATAGTTTGGTAGATGTGCTTGTGATGTTGATGTGCATGACACAAACATGGGGTTCAAACCCCATGTCACTTTGTCATTGTGCACATTAACTCAACCTTTAGTTGTTGTCTTAGTAGGATACTTTATGGAGTTGCATATTCAGTTAGGTTGCAAGTTTGATCGTTGATTCCATGGAATAGGTGGAGCCCAAGGGCATGAGTTTTTGTGTGTTAGTATTAGGGGTTTTGCTCTACACCATAGTGGTGTCAATTACCTCTTGGTGTTATGTGTGTGCAAACTATGCCTAGACAAAGTGGGCATGTGGCTGAAAAATTCCAGATTAGTGAACTCTGAAATTTCACCAAGTCTGGGATTCTGGAAACATTTTCTTCCCCTATAGATGAGGATGTGCTGGTCATTCTGTTGAGAACTAGCCTTAGTTCAGTGCTAGGATTTTGAACCTGGTATGTTTGTGAAGCTCCCTGGAAAATTTCAAATCATTTGGAGTCCAGTAGGATGTGTTTTGATTTCTGTAAAAAAGCTTCAGAACAGAGACAGATACCCGGTGCAGGGATTTTCACTAAGTCCCTGAGATCTGATGGTTTTGGTAAAGTTTGTGGCCTTGTATCTTCTAGAGTTTACGTCATTTTGCTGTGATTCTTGCTGGTGCTTGTAGTGTTCTTGGTTGGCAACAGCCACATATATTATTTGTCATGTTTGAAGACCTGTAGCTATGTTGCATGCAGCTCCCAAAGAGCTAAGATGCAGATTATGGCAGATTAGGTAGTTTCGTCATTTTGATCAATGTGTGTGCTTAATTGATGTGTGGTGTTCTTCCTTGCTCAAATTCATTCATTTTGGAATGATACAGGTCTTGGCAACCTGGAATACCAGATTTGTGCCATTTGAGTGTGTGGTGTTGAATCTTCCACGTAGAGCTTCATATCTTGTTTCGTTGATTCCCGTTGATCCGTAGCTCCGTTTGCAATGTTCTTTATATGGTTTTGCACTGTTTTCACGAGCCGCATCTGTTCATGTCATTCTCATGCATGTCAAAATAGCTTAGTGTACAGTTCTGTCCAGAAACTTGCAGTAGTTTATTTTGCTTGTGCTAGTGATAGAAATAGTGGTGCATGCCCAAATTTCATCTCATGCATCATGTGATTGTTGCGTCTTGTGGTGCTGCTGTTCATTGGCTGTTATTCATATGTTGGGTAGCACCGGGATCGGAGAACGAATACGTGGAGTCAGGAGAGTACGTGCAGGACGATCCAGAACCATTCCAAGCTGAGGATATCACAGGCAAGATGATATGACCTTGATTCCATCTCTAGACTTGTTATGTCAGTTTCGTTTCCAAGTCATATTGCTCCCTGCCTACCACTGAAATTAAATTGCCTCTTCATATGCCATGAGCCTAAACACCGTACTCCTTCCTAGCAAACTTGTATGGCTAAGTAGGCTTGCTCAGCTACTAATGTTAGCGTTGCTAGTTGCAGGTGTTTTGTTTTGACTCATGTGATAACATGAGCTTGATATCATTATATTAAATTCTGTTATTTATTTAATGCACCTATATACTTGGTAAATGACGGGAGGCCTAGCCTTTTGCCGGGTGCTTTGTTCCGTTATTGCTGCCTTAGTTACCGGCTACCGATGTTTGATTCCATAATGATCGCTCCTAACACGTTCGGGGTTGTTATGGGGACCCCCTTGATAAATCGCGTAGTGCTAAGGCTTGTCCGGCAGGACCCAAAATTGGTGTTAATTTGCTAATAACTTAACAATAAACTGCATAGGGAATAGCTAGCCCGAGGATTCTAATCAACAACCCGGGCCAGTGCTCCTCATGAGTGTTGGTCCAATCCAGAGCAGCTTATTACGCTCCCCGGGGCAACTCGGTGTTTTGGCGTGGTAACCATCGCTCATCCGGCGTGTCCTGAGACTGAGATACGCCGCTCTTATCAGGGTCGTCGACACGTCGGGAGGTCCTGCCAGTCTTGTCTTACCTTAGCGGTATATCTTGCGTATAGGAATCCCAGTGAAGCTTTGGGTTCCCCCAGAGTTGAGGTTTTCCTCTAAGGAATCCGACGAGATCATGGGATTCGTGATAGAGGATGCCTTTGCGGCCTGTGTTCATTTGTGATGGACTAGTTGGAGCACCCCTGCAGGGTTTAATCTTTCGGAAAGCCGTGCCCGCGGTTATGTGGCAACTTGGAATATTTTGCTAACATCCGGTATTAGAGAACTTAAACATAAATAAATAAAACTGCCAACTGTGTGCGTAACCATGACTGTCCCTTCGAAGATCCCTCTTCGATCGGGAACACGGTGGGGTTATGAATGCCGTAGGTAGGTGTTCAGGATCACTTAGTGATCAAGTAAGTCCGACCGTTAGTGTAGACCACCTTTACTTCTACTTTGCGTAAGTTAGCCACTTAATCAAGCATAGGTGCTGCAGCCTGATACACTTCATCCTTACCCTACCTAATAACATGACTAGATCTGGCACCAAGGTCTTAGATTGCTGAGTCCCCGTGGCTCACGGATTCCTCCGAAACTCCCAGCAGGTACAGGTACCCCAGAGACAGATGATCCCGACGTCACTCAGCTGGCGTGGCAGTACGACGAGGAGACAAACCGCCTCTACGTGAACTATCCAGAGGACTGAGGCGTGGTCGTGATCGTGGGCCTGCAGCAGGGTAGCATAGCATTTTCCATGTTCTGTAGTCCGTAGTGGAACTACCTTGATTGTATCTGTGTTGTACTCTGAGTTTAATAAGAAGACAGTTGAATCCCGAATTGTCTACTTTTATTATTATTTGTGCTATGCTACTTGCTTGCGAAACGCTTAGATGCGCTTCTTTCCTATTCGAGGGCCTCGACCCCCAGATCGGAAAGGACCGCATCTTGGTCGTTACATACTTGATGGTCATAGGACTATTGAGTAAAGATGGATCTTTAAAAGGAAGACAGACGATGATGGTGATAAGTCACTATTAAGAAAAGCTCGACTTGTCGCAAAGATGTTTCCGACAAGATTGAACAGTTGACTATGATGAGACTTTCTCACTCGTAGCGATGCTAAAAGTCTGTTAGAATTATGTTAGTAGTTGTTGCATTATTTATGAAATATTGCACATAGGATGTCAAAACATTGTTTCCTCGATGGTTTCCTTGAGCAAACATTGTATGTGATACAACCAGGAGGTTTTGTCGATCCTAAAGATGCTAGCAAGTATGCAAGCTCCAGCGATCCTTCATTGGACTGGTGCAAGCATCTCGGAGTTGGAATATACACTTTGATGAGATGATCAAAGATTTTGGGTTTGTACAAGGTTTATGAGAAACTTGTATTTCCAAAGAAGTGAGTGGGAGCACTATAGAATTTCTGATAAGTATATGTGGTTGACATATTCTGGATCAGAAGTAATGTAGAATTTCTGTAAAGCATACAAGGTTGTTTGAAAAGAGTTTTCAAAGGAGTACCTCGATTGCGCTACTTGAACGTTGAGCATCAAAGGTCTATGGAGATAGATCGAAAGCGCTTAATGGAAGTTTCAACAAGATGCATGCCTTGACAAGTTTTTGAAGAAGTTCAAAATAGATCAGCAAAGGAGTTCTTGGTTGCGTTGTGAGGTGTGAATTGGAGTAAGACTCAAAACCCGACCCCGGCAGAATAAAGAGAATAGATGAAGGTCGTCTTCTATGCCTTAGCGGTAGACTCTAAAGTATGCCATGCTGAGTACCGCACCTGATGTGTGCCTTGCAGCAAGTTAGTTAAGAGGTACACAGAGTGATCTAGGATTGAATCACTGATCAGCGGTCAAAGTTATCCTTAGTAACTAAATAGACTAAGGAATTTTTCTCGATTATGGAGGTGGTTAAAGAGTTCGTCGTAAAGGGTTACGTTGATGCAAGCTTTGACACTAATCCGAATAACTATGAGTAGTGAAACGGATTCGTATAGTAGAGTAGATATTTGGAGCATTTCCGAATAGCACGTAGTAGCAACATCTATAAGATGACATAAAGATTTGTAAAGAACGCACGGATCTGAAAGTTTCAGAACCGTTGACTAAAACCTCTCTCACGAGCAAGACGTGACCAGACCCCATAACTATATGGGTGTTGGATTCGTTGAAATCACATGGTTATGTGAACTAGATTATTGACTCTAGTGCAAGTGGGAGACTGTTGGAAATATGCCCTAGAGGCAATAATAATTAGTTATTATTATATTTCTTTGTTCATGATAATCGTTTATTATCCATGCTATAATTGTATTGATTGGAAACACAATACTTGTGTGGATACATAGACAAAACACTGTCCCTAGTAAGCCTCTAGTTGACTAGCTCGTTGATCAAAGATGGTCAAGGTTTCCTGACCATAGGCAAGTGTTGTCACTTGATAACGGGATCACATCATTAGCAGAATCATGTGATGGACTAGACCCAAACTAATAGACGTAGCATATTGATCGTGTCATTTTGTTGCTACTATTTTCTGCGTGTCAAGTATTTGTTCCTATGACCATGAGATCATATAACTCACTAACACCGGAGGAATGGTTTGTGTGTATCAAACGTCGCAACGTAACTGGGTGACTATAAAGATGCTCTACAGGTATCTCCGAAGATGTTCGTTGAGTTAGTATGGATCGAGACTAGGATTTGTCACTCCGTGTGACGGAGAGGTATCTCGGGGCCCACTCGGTAATACAACATCACACACAAGCCTTGCAAGTGATGTGACTTAGTGTAAGTTGCGGGATCTTGTATTACGGAACGAGTAAACAGACTTGCCGGTAAACGAGATTGAAATAGGTATGCGGATACTGATGATCGAATCTCGGGCAAGTAACATACCAAAGGACAAAGGGAATGACATACGGGATTATATGAATCCTTGACACTGAGGTTCAAACGATAAGATCTTCGTAGAATATGTGGGATCCAATATGGGCATCCAGGTCCCACTATTGGATATTGACCGAGGAGTCACTCGGGTCATGTCTGCATAGTTCTCGAACCCGCACGGTCTGCACACTTAAGGTTCGACGTTGTTTTATGCGTATTTGAGTTATATGGTTGGTTACCGAATGTTGTTCGGAGTCCCGGATGAGATCACGGACTTCACGAGGGTTTCCGGAATGGTCCGGAAACGAAGATTGATATATAGGATGACCTCATTTGATTACCAGAAGGTTTTCGGAGTTACTGGGAATGTACCGGGAATGACGAATGGGTTCCGGGTGTTCACCCGGGGGGGGGGGGGCAACCCACCCCGGGGAAGCCCATAGGACTTGGGGTGGCGCACCAGCCCTTGGTGGGCTGGTGGGAAAGCCCAAAGAGGCCCCTTCGCAGGAGATAAGAAAATCAAAGAGAAAAGAAAAAAAAGGGGGAAGTGGGAAGGAAGGGAAGGACTCCACCTTCCAATCCTAGTTGGACTAGGATTGGAGAAGGAATCCTCCTCCCCCCCTTCGGCCGAACCCCTTGGGGCCTCTTGAGCACCAAGGCAAGGCCCCTCCCCTCCCACCTATATATACAGAGGTTTTAGGGCTGATTTGAGACAACTTTTAAAAGGCAGCCCGACCACATACCTCCACGGTTTTACCTCTAGATCGCGTTTTTGCGGAGCTCGGGCGGCGCCCTGCCGAGATCAGATCACCACCAACCTCCGGAGCGCCGTCACGCTGCCGGAGAACTCATCTACCTCTCCGTCTCTCTTGCTGGATCAAGAAGGCCGAGATCATCGTCGAGTTGTACGTGTGCCGAACGCGAGGTGCCGTCCGTTCGGCACTAGATCGTGGGACGGATCGCGGGACGGTTCGTGGAACGGTTCGCGGGGAGGATCGAGGGACGTGAGGACGTTCCACTACATCAAGCGCATTCACTAACGCTTCTGCTGTGCGATCTACAAGGGTACGTAGATCGGAAATCCCCTCTCGTAGATGGACATCACCATGATAGGTCTTCGTGCGCGTAGGAAAATTTTTGTTTCCCATGCGACGTTCCCCAACAAATCATACAATGATGCCAGCCCGGTGAGAATCCGACTATTGCATGAAGAAGAAGAAGAACGCCAATTATACACTTCGGTGAGATGACCAACAACCTATGGATAAGTTGTATGGGACACAAATGAACCCTTGCTCGTCTTTCTTCGATAACGGCACCACGCCCATGTTCTGTGCTGTTTTCGGCCGTTCGGGGTGGATGCCGACTTTTCTTTCTCTTAAGAACAACTGGCCCGTGTTCTGAGCTGCTTTTCGGCCGTCTCAGACAGTTGTTGAGTTTATTTTCGTAGTAGTGACCCTATGCTCTGAGCTGTTTCACGACCATCTTAGGGAACTACTACTTTCTTCTTATCGGCATCGTCTCATGCTCTGAGCTGCTTTTCCGCCATCTTGAGTCGGGGTTGAGTTACTCCAGTAATGTCCCAGATCTGAGTTGTAAAGACCGTTCTGGTGGCTACTGGTTTATTTGTCGGTTTCATCCAAGGGTTTAGACGGTCGTTACCCTATAGCTAAAAGTTGTTAAGTAATATGCATGCCGGAATATTGTACCTGGCAGGACCCATGGTCATCCGAAGAACAAAGAACACATCATACCAAGCTCTTTTAGCTAAGGATCCACACAAAGAGAACCATAATGAAGGAGCAAGATTAGCCATATAGGTATGATAATGGTTGCAAGATCAACATGGTACAGATACTCAAAACAGTCTCGTTCGATACCAATCACCATGGGTACACACCCCATGAGGCCAACTCCATTTGCAAGGACCCTATATCGAGTCGACCCGCTCAGCCCAACCAAATATGCCCAGAATCGTCAGAAGAGGATATTTGAATCTGTGAGGAAGACTAAGTAGTTTGATTGCAGAAATAGTGTTACAGTGTTACACAGCCTAATATTCATTTAAAGGTGTCGACAGACGGAACGACCAGAATGTTGGACAACAACCTCGGAGCATGTGTCCTCACACATGGGAATCAGTCAAAGGATAGCCTACCGTGAACAAGATCTTTCTGCAGAACCTCCGTCAGTCAAGTCAGCAGACATAAATGGGTGGAAGTTGGAGTAACATATGAGGACCTAGTAGAACCTACCACCTCGAAGCCAGACAGTTAGTCAGTTGATATTTACCGAGAACATAGGAAACCCGAGTTGGAAACGGTTTCCTCAAGTGGGGATATTCATGCTTGAACCCTGAGCAACCAAATCTCGAGGACGAGATTTCTTTAAGGGGGTAGGTTTGTAACACCCTGGATTTTGCCCATTTCTTTTTGTTTTGATTCTCGTCTTGTTTTGCTTTTCTATGGTTTGATAGTTTTGAAACGTAAAGGGATCACCCTTAATTCTTCTTCCCTGGTGGCTTGCCAACCTCCAAACCATCCCAAGACCTTGTCATTATCATCTTGAGCCAATCCCAATAATCTTTTTCCTGGGAATATTCCTTCTTCTATTAAAGGAATAATCCTGTTTGCTCTTGGTTGTGAAGCAACCCACATTTCTATGATTCCAAAAATTCCCAAATAATTGTCATAAATCTCTTGGGTCATATATTCCTCAGATATGACAAAGTCCTTCCTTGTCATGTTCAAAAATATTCCTCAAATATTCCTTTTTTGATTCTGTCCTATTTGTCAAGTTGTGAAGCAAGTACCCTTTGTATGTGCTTTCTTGCTCTCAAAATTTGTGGGCACTCTTTCCTATCCTATCAGTGCCCCATGACAAAATTCAACTCAATTTGGCTAGTGAATATTTCTTGCCAAATTTCCAAATTTCTGATCCAGAGGAAGCTTTGTGAAGCAAGTGGTATCTAAGAGTATGCAAATGAGTTGAAACTTTGCCATCATCTCAATATGCTCAAATAACGACTCTCCACCAAATTTGAGCATCACCCCTTCAACCATGTGACCACAGCATCAAATCTTTGTCTTTGGTCATTATTTCGGATTGTGAAGCAACTATACTTTATATTACTCCATAATTTCAGAACTTTTACCAGGACATTCTCCTACCTATAAAACACCTCGCCACCAAAGTTGAGCTCATTTTATCAAGCCATTTTCCCTAGTAATTTTCCTAAGATTCTGTCCAGTTGGATGCTGTGTGAAGGAAGTACCACTTTGGTTTATCCAGAAGGTATGGAACTTATACAGTATCTTCATATGCCTAAATATCTAGCCTCCACCAAAATTCAGCTCAGCCCAAGCAAGTATGTGAGTGCCACTTCATACTTTGCAATTCTGTCCTGAAGAGCCCTTTGAACTACAAGTGCTATTTATATTCATTCAAATGAGCTGAAAATTTGCAAAAATAATCATCCTAGTATATGATCACCCTCAGCCAAAAACCAGAGCTTTTCCCCAGCTAGATCTCCGCCACCCGAGTACAAACAGTTTGTTGTTAAATCTTATTTGAGCATCTTTCTTCCACCCGAGAGCCCTCCAATTGATTCTTCCGGCACCTATTATCCGTTTGAGCAGTGGGGGGTTTGTTTGACAAGGTGTGAGGAGAAGTGGCACGCTAGGGCACGTAGCACATGCGGTGACCACGATGAGAGCAGGCCAAAATGGCGCTCTACATTGAAGGCGACAGGAGCGCCTCTCCATGAAGCTCTGGCTTGTCTGCGAGCGTCGGAGAGCTCTCCACCACACGCATGTGCCCTGCGGAGCTTTCTCCCTCTCGTCCCCTAGCGTGTGGTCGGCCCCGACGCCGTGTTGCGACGCGGTCGCGGAGCTGCCGTCTTGGAGCTTCGGCTACCGTCGTGCAGCTTCTCCCCAGGCCTATATAAGGTGTGCCCCAAAGCCCTCCTCCGAGGAGCAACCTCCCAACCCCCTCCCCTGAGCTCCCCAAGACCTCCCGCTCTCCAATGGCCGCCATGGTCGTTGGACTCCTCCTCCTAAATTGGCCCGCAGGAGAGCACCTCTCACCCTCCCACCACCATCCAAGGAGCGCCCGAACTCCGGCGGAGCCCCTCCACCCTTCATTCTCTCCTCTCCCTGACCTCGACGAGCTCCCCATGCTCAACCCGCAGCCATTCCCGCCTCCCTCTTGACAGATCTCCCCCGAACCTCCCTGTTACCGCCACGAGTACCCACGGGCGTGGGATGGAGTGGCACATCCATCCCCGGCGGCGCCTAAGACCATTGTGGCCTCTCATCGCCGGTGCCGGCGAGGCCGGAGCCCTCTGTGGACGCATCGGGTAGGAGGCAGGAGGAAGAAGGAGGGAGGAAGGAGAGCGGGAGAGAGAGTCCTGACAGGTGGGCCCTGACCCCACCTGTCAATGAGAGAAGAGCCTGCCATGCTGGATAAGTGGAGGCGCCAGGATGCAAATACGCCTCCCCCTATGGAAGGTGTATTTCCTAAAAGGACGCTTTCAGTTCAGCTCTCAGGGACCTCTCTGTGAATAAAAATTTTATAGAGTCCCTGGAGTTCAAACATCCATATCTCCGCGATACTAACTCCGATTCCGGTGATTCCAAAGCCCACGTCTTCGTCTCGTCGAGCCCATCATGTTGGTATCATTTTCACTATGTGATCGCATAGTGGAAATGACCATGTTGTCCTTGCCCATAAACAGCTCCTCCGAGAGAGAACTGTTTCCGGCAATTCCTTCCACGAGCTTCTCGCACTTCTTCCCGGTGGTTCCTTCACCCCCAGGCAAGCCACAACCCTCATTTGCATGATTGCATTGCAATATCATATTTTAAACTATTACTTTAACCGCAATTATAATTATTTGTAGTATAGAGTAAACTCTGCAATGTTTGAATAAACTCTTGAATAGGCGACTATCATTTTGAGTACGAGATTGTTAGTAACTAGTATTTTATCCGCTAGTGATGTCATGATGTTGAGATTATTGTCTATGATTACTCGGGGTTTCATCATGTAGTTTGTGGATATGAATCAACAGCAGTAGCTTGAGCTTATTGGTTATCAGATTACTATGACATGAGAGTGTTAGCTATGATAGAAATATTATTCAGGGATAAGATACTTAGTTGGTTGATCGGGAGTCACCTGTCCGGGCTTATCCGTGCAACCATATTTGCCGTTATGGGACGACCGTGACATGGGCTGATCGTGTGCTCTTTCACCGGTACTACCAAAGAGGAAAGGTTATGCGCGCGCGCTACCTTGGCCGAGTAGGCGGCGATAACCTTGTGAGCCCAGTTGAGTTGTTTGACCCGGGAGTCCCCGTTTGGGACAATTTAGTTTGGCCACGACGGTGGCAGGTGTCATGAAGACACAGGGGCCACCCAGGGCAGGACTCCGGGGGAGGATGAGTGCCTGTGGTATGATGGGAGAGGCACGGGTCAGGCAAGTTTCATTGGAGCAACACCGGTCCACCCGAATGGGATCACGAGGTTAGTGCTCCATGATGTGGGTAAAGTGTGCAACCTCTGCAGAGTGTAAGAATCTATTTGAATAGCCGAGTCCACGGTATTGGGCAGCCCGTCCAGACCTCAGTAGGTGGTCAACCGTAACTATGATGTTAATGATGGAAGAACTCATCTGAGTATGGTAACAGTTGGACATATTGCCGGTGACAAGTCCTGGTGTCCGTCTTGAGGATATTCGTTGAAGGTTCTGAGTAAGATAACAAGAGTTGGTATCACCAAAGTACGGTGAGAGTAGCCTGGTATAGTTATTTTCAACTATCCCTTTAGTGATAATAAATCTTTACCTAATCTTGATTGCTATGATGTTGTGTTGCCTTAATGCTGATGTTTGTTGTGAGCTTGAGAGTACATTCAATGTACTCAACTGGCGTGTCATGCCAGTTTGCAGCTCATGCTCTGATTGCTTGCTTGTTGAGGATCCCGAGTTGCGAGCTAGGATACACGTTCCAGCCAGAGTCCCTGCGGAGTGGAGTTCATCAACACTGTTGTTGTTCCGCTGCTAGCGTAGGACTTACAGTAGCCAGGTGTATTATTGTTGTAATCGAAGTACCCTTGTAATCTTTTCCATAGTAATAAAGAGCTGATTTGTTCTATGCCAATGGTGTCGTATTCCATAACACTTGTCCCTGGGCTAGAATACAGGGTGTTCTGGTTTCCTTTGAGCCGGGGTGCCACAACCCGGTGTTCACGGCGCATGTCTAGCGTGATCTCTTCCGCTTGGCGGGCGTGAAGCTCCGTATGAGTACGGCCTTCCACCCTCAAACGGACGGCCAGTCCGAGGTGGTGAACACGGTGATCGCCATGTATTTGCGTTGTGTTATTGGTGACAGTCCCCGTGCATGGGTGGATTGGTTGACATGGGCGGAGTACTGCTACAACACCTTTTATCACTCCGCCTTGCGCGCCATGCCGTTTGAGGTGGTCTACGGCCGACCGCCCTGCCTATCCTACTGGTTGACCCTGAGACGGCTCAGACTGAGGCAGCGAGCGACCTGCTTCGCAGCCGGGACGAGATGCTTGCAGAGGTGTGCCAATGCCTTCTCCAGGCTCAGCAGCTGTCTAAGCGCTACTACGACGATAATCACCGCGACGCAGAGTTTGCGTTGGGCGACTGGGTGTGGCTACGCCTCCTTCACCGCTCCACGCAGTCCCTGGACCCGCGCGCTTAACGCAAGCTGTGCCCTCGCTACGCAGGGCCATTTTCTGTGGTGGAGCGATTGGCACGGTCGCCTACCGCATGCAGCTTCCGGTCGGGCCCCACATCCATGATGTGTTCCATGTGGGTTGCTAAAGCCCTTCCATGTTGAACCGCCGGCAGCAACACCAGTGCTACCTCCTACCTCCGACGGACGACTCCTTCCAGGACCGACAAAGGTGTTGCAGGTCCAGCTATGTCGCGAAGTGTGGCACTTGTTGATGCAGTGGCATGGTCTTCCGACAAAGGATGCCACTTGGGAGCAGCTTGACGAGTTCCGCCAACATTTTCCAGACATCCAGCTCGAGGACGAGCTGTTTGCGCAGGCGGGGAGAGATGTTATGACCGACATCACTTATAGCCGGAGGAGGTCCAATGGGCCCGTTTAGTTAAGGGCTTATCCCAAGTTATCTTAGTTAAGTAAGGAGATTAGCTCGAGTTTCCTTCTTTCTATTACCTTAGAGCTCATATAAACAAGTTGTAAGACACCTTTTGGAATTAAGCAATAAGACAATTCTATTGCCAGGCTCCCAGAGGAGCCGGAACCCTAACCCTAGCCACCACCTCCTCTACTTGCCGCCGCCTCCTCCCTACGCTGAGACGGTACCGTCGTGCCGGCCGCGGCGCCCTCATCTCCTCCAACCTCCCTCCTACCCTTATAACCTAAGGCAGAGGGCCGGTAGAACCCTAGTTTCTACCAGCTCCATTTGTAACTTATTCCAAAGGACTTCTCCATCATACGAATCCGATCTGCTACTCATAGTCATCATACAGTAATCCTTTACGACAAACTCTTTTATTATCTCCATAATCGAGAAACATTTCCTTAGTCCTCAAGTTACTAAGGATAATTCTGACCGTTGGCCAGTGATCCATTCCTGGATTACTCTTGTACCCCTTGACAGACTCATGGCAAGTCACACATCAGGTGTGGTACACAACATGGCATACTATAGAGCCTACGTCTAACGCATAGGGGATGAACTTCATCCTTTCTCTTTCTTCTGTCATGGTCGATCTTTGAGTATTACTCAAATTCACACCTTACAACATAGTCAAGAACTCTTTCCTTGACCGATCTATTTTGAACTCCTTCAAAATCTTGGCATGGTATGTATTCATTGAAAGTTTTATCAAGCGCTTTGATCTATCTCTATAGATTTTGATGCTCAATGTTCAAGTAGCTTTATCCAGGTTTTGCTTTGAAAAAATCCTTTCAAACAACCCTATATGATTTACAGAAATCCTACTTCATTTCCGATCATCAATATGTCAACCACATATACTCATCAGAAATTCTTTAGTGCTCCCACACACTTTCTTGGAAATACAAGTTTCTCATAAACTTTGTATTAACCCAAAAACTTTGATCATCTCATCAAAGCGTATATTCTAACTCAGAGATGCTTGCTCCAGTCCATAGAAGGATCGTTGGAGCTTGCATACTTGTTAGCATCTATAGGATCGACAAAACCATCTAGTTTTATCCCATACAACCTTTCCTCAAGGAAACTGTCGAGGAAACAATGTTTTGACATCCATCTGCATGATTTCATAATAAAAAAATACAACAACTTCTAACATAATTCCAACAGACTTTTTGCATCGCTACGGGTGAGAAAGTGTCATCGTAGTCAACTCCTTGAACTTGTTGGAAACCTCTTTGTGACGAGTTGAGCTCTCTAAATGGTGACATTTACCATCATTGTGTGTCTTCCTTCTAAAGATCCATTCGTACTTAATAGCCTTATGACCATCAAGTAGTTCTTCCAAAGTCAACACTTTGTTTTCATACATGGTTCCTATCTCGGATTTCTTAGCCTCTAGCCATTTGTCGGAATCTGGGCCCAACATCGCTTCTCCATAGCTCGTAGGTTCATTGTTGTCCAACAACATGACCTCCAAGACAGGATTGTCGTACCATTTGGAACAATACATGTCCTTATCGACCTACCAGGTTTGGTAGTAACTTGATCTGAAGCTTCATGATCACCATCATTGGCTTGCTCTTCAATTTGGTGTAGGCGCCATAGGAACAACTTCCAGTGCCCTGCTACACTCCGTTTGAAGTGACAGTTCAGTAAACTCATCAAGTTCCATCATCCTCCCACTCAATTCTTTCGAGAGAATCTCTTTCTCGAGAAAGGACCCGTTTTTTTCAACAACTACTTTGCTTTCGGATCTGAGATAGGGGCTTTACCCAACTGATTTGGTTATCCTATGAAAATGCTTTTATCCTCTTTGGGTTCAGCTTATCACGCTAAAGCCTTTTGATCTAAGCATCGCAGCCCCAAACTTTAAGAAACGACAACTTAGATTTCTCTAAACCATAGTTCATACGGTGTTATCTCAATAGAATTAAATGGTGCCCTATATAAAGTGAATGTGGTTGTCTCCAATGCATAACCCCAAAACAATAGTGGTTATTCGATAAGAGACATCATAGTATGCGCCATATCCAATATGGCGCTACTATGATGTTCGGACACTCCATCACACTATGGTGTTCCAGGTGGCATGAGTTGTGAAACAATTTCCACATTGTATATCAAACTCGCAACTCAGATATTCATCCCTATGATCATATCGTAGACATTCCATCCTCTTGTCACGATGATCTTCAATTTCACTATGAAATTTCTTGAACTTTTCAATTTTTCAAACTCATGATTCATCAAGTAAATACACCTGTATCTACTCAAATCATGTGTGAAGTAAGAACATAACGATATCCACTCTGTGCCTCAGCACTCATTGGACTGCATACATCAAAATGTATTATTTCTAATAAGTCACTTGCTCGTTCCATCTCACTAGAAAACGAGGCCTTCAGTCATCTTGCCCATGTGGCATGATTTTCATGTCTCAAGTGATTCAAAATCAAGTGAGTCCAAGAGATCCATCTACATGGAGTTTCATCATGCGTTTACACCAGTAGGCATGGTTCGCATGTCTCTAACGATTCAAAAATGAGTGAGTCCAAAGATCCATCAGCATGAATCTTCTTCATGTGTTTTATACCAATATGAATTAAGTGTCAGTGCCACAAGTAAGTGGTACTATCATTACTACTTTGCATCTTTTGGCATCAATATTATGAACATGTGTATCACTACGATCGAGATTCAATAAACCATTCATATTAGGTGCATGACCATTGAAGGTATTATTCAAGTAAACAGAGTAACTATTATTCTCTTTAAATGAATAATCGTATTGCAATAAACACGATCCAATCATGTTCATGCTCAACGCAAACACCAAACAACATTAAGCTTTAACACTACTCCCGAAGGTAGAGGGAGCGTGCGAAGGTGATCACATCAACCTTGGAAACACTTCCAACACACATCATCACCTCACCTTTAGCTAGTCTCCGTCTATTCCATATCTTTTATTTCGAGTTACTAACATTTGGCAACTGAACCAGTATCTAATACCCATGTGATAGTAGGAGTACTAGTAAAGTACACATCAATAACATGTGTATCTAATATACTTTTGTTGATGTTGCCAGCCTCCTTATCTACCAAGTATCTAGGGAAGCTCCGTCTCAGTGATAGTTCCCCTCATCATAGAAGCACATAGTCTCGGGTTTGGGTTCAACCTTGGGTTTTTTCATTGGTCCAACAACTGACTTGTCATTCTCGAAGTTTCCCTTCTTTCCCTTGCCCTTCTTGAAACTAGTGGTTTTACTAACTATCAACACTTGACGCTCCTTCTTGATTTGTACCTTCACGGTGCCAAACATCGCGAATAGCTCAAGGATCATCTTCTTCATCCCGGGTATGCTATAGTTCATCACGAAGCTCAGTAACTTAATGGCAGTAACTTTGGAGAACTATGTCAATCTCTATCTTATCTGGAAGATCAAGTCCCACTCGATTAAAGTAACTGTAGCACCGAGACAATCTGAGCACACGCTTAAGGATTGAGCTTTTCTCCTTTACTTTGCTGGCAAAGCATCTTCTCAGAGGTCCCACACCTCTCAACACGGGCATGAGCCTGAAATACTAATTTCATCTCTTGGAACATCTCATATGTTCCGTGATGTTAAAAACTTTTGGATCCTCAATGCTTTTCGTAAAGCAAGACGCATTGAACTATCATGTAGTCATCAAAACGTGTATGTAAGATGTTCGCAACATCTACAGAGGAAGCTTAGGGTAGCACACTGAGCGGTGAAGTAATGACATAAGCCTTCTGTGCGGCAATGAGAACAATCCTCAGTTCATGGACCAGTCCGCATAATTGCTACTATCATCTTTCAACTTAGTTTACTCTAGGATCATATCAAAACAAACGAGAGCTACAACGCAAGCTAATCATCTACAACATAATTTGCGAAGACATTTTGACTATGTTCATGATAATGAGTTCAATTAATCATATTACTTAAGAACTCCCACTCAAATTTACATCCCTCTGGTCACTCGAGTGGCACATGATCCAAATTCACCAACCCATGTCCGGTCATCGAGTGGAATGAGGTGGCTTCAATGGTGAACATCTCCATGTTGATCATGTCTACTATGTGACTCATGTTCGACCTTTCGGTCTCCTGTGTTCCAAGGCCATGTTTGTACATACTAGGGTCATCAAGTTTAACCCGAGTGTTCTACGTGTGCAAAACTGTCTTGCACCCATTGTATGCGAACGTAGAGTCTATCACACCTGATCATCACGTGGTATATCGAAACGATGAACTGTTGCAATGGTGCACACTCGGGGAGAACACAATTTTATCTTGAAATTTTAGTGAGGGATCACCTTATAATGCTACCGTCGTCCTAAGAAAAACAAGGTGCATAAAAAGGATTAACATCACATGCAAATCATAAGTGAGATGAGGCCATGAACTTGTGCTTTTTGATCTCCATCTTCAAAGCACGGGCATGATCTCCATCGTCACCGGAATAACATCATGATCCGCATCATTGTGCTGCCATCAAGGTTGTTGCGTCAACCATGCTTCTACTACTATTGCTACCGTTTAGTGATAAAGTAAAGCATTACATAGCGCTTTATGATTGACACACAGGTCATACAATATTTAAAGACAACCCTATGGCTCCTGCCAGTTGCCGTAGCATCGACATGCAAGTTGATATTAACTATTACAACATGATCATCTCATACATGAAATATATAGCATCGTGTCTTGGCCCATATCATATCACAACATACGCTACAAAAATAAGTTAGATGTCCTCTAATTTGTTGTTGCGTGTTTTACGTGGCTGCTATGTGTATCTTGCAAGAATGCTTCTTATCTACGCAAAGCCATAACGGTGATATGAAAGTTGCTATTTAACCTTCTACATGGACCGCCTTTGTCGAATCTTATTCAACTAAGGTAGGAGAGACAAACACCTGCCAGCCATCTTTATGCAACAAGTTGCATGTCAGTCGATGGAACCGGTCTCTCGTCGTGGACGAGTAAAGTTGGTCTCGGCCGCTTCATCCCACAATACCGTTGAACCAAGAAAATACTGAGGATGGAAGCAATCTGAATATCAGAACCCACAAACTCCTTTGTGTTCTACTCGTGAGGTCATCTACACATAGACCTAGCTCATGATGCCACTGTTGGGGAACGTCGCATGGGAAACAAAAAAAATTCCTACACCCACCAAGATCAATCTATGGAGACTAACATCTACATGAGGGGGAGTGCATCTACATACCCTTGTAGATCGCTAAGGGGAAGTGTATATAATGCAGTTGATGTAGTCGAATGTATTCACGATCCGTCCTGCGATCTCATCATGTTCCGTCCCACGATCCCATCACCATCTGTCCCGATCTAGTGCGCACCTCCGCATTCAGCACATGTACAGCTCGATGACGATCTCCACCTCCTTGATCCAGAAAGAGAGGGTGGAGAGGTAGATGAGTTCTCCGTCAGGATGACGGCATGGTGGCGATGGTGGTGGAGCTGTTCCGGCAGTTCTACGCCAAGCAATACCGAAACCGATCTAGAGGAGAAAACTTATTTACAGGGGAGACAGGGTTGCGCCGTGGCATAGGTGTGTTGCAGCCATCTCTCCCCATCCGTATATATATGGGGAAGGGAGAGGAGGTTGGGCCCTAGGGTCCCCCCTAGGAGGGGTGGCGGCCAAGAGAGGGAGGGGCGGCTGCCCTAGGGGTGGCTTGCCACCCAAGTTAGGGTGGCGCCCCCTCTAGGGTTGGCCCTCCACCAGCCCAACCGCATGGGCCTTAGGTGGGGAGGTGTGCCTAGCCCACCAAGGGCTGGTGCACATCCCTCTCAGACCATGTGGCCCTCGGGGACTGGTGGACCCCCGGAACCCTTCCGGCACCCCCGGTACGCTACCGGTGATGCCCGAACTTTTTTCGGTGACCAACACGGAACTTCCCATATATCAATCTTTACCTCTAGACCATTCCGGAGGTCGACGTCGAGGATCTCATTCAGGACGAACAACCTTCGGTCACCAACATACATAACTCAACTATACTGAAACATCACCGAACCTTAAGTGTGCGGAACGTGAGGGTTCGAGAACTATGCAGACATGACCGAGACACGCTCAGGTCAATAACCAATAGCGAGACCTAGATGGCCATATTGGTCCTACATATTCTACGAAGATCTTTATCTATCGGACCACGATGTCAAGGATTCAATCAATCCCATACACTATTCCCCTTGTCCATCGGTATGTTACTTGCCCGAGATTCGATCGTCCGTATCTCCATACCTAGTTCAATCTCAGTCACATTGCTTGCAAGCTCATTATGATGTTGTATTATCGAGTGGGCCCTAGAGATACCACTCCATCATACAGAGTGACAAATCCCAGTCCCGATTCACGCCAACCCAACAAACACCTTCGGAGATACCTGTAGAGCACCTTTATAGTCACCCAGTTACGTTGTGACATTTGATACGCACAAGGCATTCCTCCGGTGCTCGGGAGTTGCATGATCTGATGGTCATAGAAACAGATACTTGACATGCAAAAAACAGTAGCAATAAACTAACAAGATCACATGCTACCTTCATAGTTTGGGTCTTGTCCATCACATCATTCTCCTAATGATGTGATCTTGTTATCAAATGACAACTCATGTCTATGGTTAAGAAACCTTGATCATCTTTGATCAACGAGCTAGTCCTTAGAGGCTCACTAGGGAGAGTGTGTTGTCTATGTATCCATACATGTATTTGAGTTTCCAATCAATACAATTATAGCATGGATAATAAACGATTATCATGAACAAGGAAATATAATAATAACTAATTTATTATTGCCTCTAGGGCATATTTCCAACACAAACTATTCCTGAAAGATATATGTGAAGATCAATGAGTAGTCAAATAATTAAGTAAATATGTGAGGACTATCTCTCAATAAATATTTTCAGATTTGTTTTATTCAAACAACAAACAAAATGAAAATTCACTCCAATAATAGCACATATCATAAGGACAAATAAAAACTTAGGCTCAATAGAGGATAACTGATATTTGTTGACAAAGAAAGGTGGGATGCGTAGCATCCCCAAGCTTCGATGCGTGAGACTTCTTATAATTTTGACTTGGGGTGCCTTGGGCATCCCCAAGATTGACCTTTGTATCTCGTTCAATCCTCTCGTATCTCGGTTTCACCTAAGTCTCAAAAACTTCATCCACACAAAACTTGAAAAGAACTTGTGAGATAGATTAGTACACATAAGGATAAATCACCACTTCATGTACTGTCAAGACAAGTTTCATAATAATTTTCAAACAATAGGTATTGTACACTGTCATTTCCACAATTCATATATGCGAGTATAAGTGTGACGCCCCGGTGAATTAAGCTACAATAAACCTCTGCTAATGGTGCCACGTCACCGGGATTACTGTTGGTAGTCTCGCGTAGTTTCAAACCGATCCAAATTCAAATTTAAAATAAGATCAAAACAAGAAGTGTTTTCGAATGCGAAGATAAAAATGTCTGGGGAGTTATAAAAGTTCCCTAATAAATTATAAAAGTAAATTGGGCATTCTTAAAATTATTTAGAACCCCTATGTATTAAAAACATAAACTATATACGAATAATAATAGCTAAAAGAAATAATAATAATAATAATAATAATAATAATAAACCCCAACTGGGCCGGTCAGCCCACCCAAACAGCCCACCTAAATTGGGAGGTATAAACCCCCCCTCTCCACTCCTCCTACGACCGCCAAAGACAACGAGGGAACCCTCGCCCCTCGCCCCTCGTCACCCCTGGCGCTCGAGCGCGAGGCTTCCTTGGTGCCCCAGATCCCCATCTCTCCCGCTCGGTTCCTTCCCCCCTCCCGCACGCTCGCAACCCACCTAGCCCCACGTCGCCCCCACCCCTTGGCGACGAGACCCTCTCTCGGTCTCTCTCCCTCACCCCGAGCGCCTCGCACCTGGCCCCTCCTCCCCAGGCGAGCCTCTCTCCCTCTCAGCCTCTCCCATTCCCTCGCTACTCCTACCTGTCGTCTAACTTCCCCTTGGCTTGAGCCATGCCGCCCCTGCCTCGCGACGCTCCCTCTCCCCGCGAGCACTAGGAGCCCCACCCCTCACGCCATGTCCCTCCCTCCAAGATCTACTCCCTCCACCCGAGGCTACCTCGTCCCCCTGCACCTCCTCCCGCCGGCCATCACCCACCCCTCACCTCCGGCGGCCGACCTCCACCTCGCCCCCACGGCTAGCCCCTCACCCCATCACCCCTCCCGCCGGCGACCCCCACCTCCAATGCCGGCCCCTCACCCCCTTGGCGCCGATCTCCACCACCACCAGTGACCTCACCACCGGCGGCCCCTCCCTCCAGCAGCCCTCCGGCGGCTGACTGGCACTCTCTAGCAATAGCTAGACGAATGCTGATTCTATGACAACAAACCTTCCCCTGCAACGGCACCAGAAGAATGCTACTAGCACTCCCCAGCAATGAAACTATAAGAATATTGTTGACGGCCCACCAGCGCATGGGTTCGCAGCAGTTTTCGAGGGTAGAGTAGTCGACCCAAATTTGTTGGTAAGTCAGACAGGAGGTGAGATAATACTCTCGAGTATTAGCAGCTGAATGCGTCAGATTCAACCACACCTGAAAGATTAGTATCTGCAAGCAAAGTAGTAACAACAAAGTAGTATGATAACAACGGTGTCAGAAACGATCTGAGACCGCAAAACATAAATGCATAGCACTTTCAAAGATCAAGGGCTGACTAAACATTTGAATTCATAGCAACGAAGATCCAGTCATAGTCATACTCAATATCAATCAAAAGCAAAGCATAAAAATGACAGAGGTGCTCTCTAGTTAGTGCTTATAGAAGAGGAGGATGACTCAACAGGAAAATAAATAGACAGGCCCTTCGCAGAGGGAAGCATTGATTTGCAGAGGTGTGAGAGCTCACGCTTTGAAAACAGAGATAATAATTTTGGGTGGCATGCTTTCATTGTCAACGCAATGACCAAGAGTTCTCAATATCTTCCATGCTACTCATGCTATAGGCGGTTCCCAAATAGAAAAGTAAAGTTTTAACTCCCCCACCACCAATCAATCACACTCCACGGCTAGCCGAATCCTCGGGTACCGTCCATTCTATCATCAATCCGAGGGGAGTCTTTTTTTTACAGTTATGTTTTTGATTTAAGTGTGGAACTGGGCATTCCAATTACCGACCCCTTTTTCGTGAATGATAGTGAATAATCACATGTAGAGGATAACACTCCTAGCATGGAAGATACCAATAGCCCTCTGTCACCACATGAGCAGTTCGGGCAACCAAAACAGATTATTTCTTGAAGATTTAGAGAATGGCACATGCAAATTTACTTGGAACGGCAGGTAGATACCACAAAATAGGTAGGTATGGTGGACTCTCATGGAAAAACTTTTGGGTTTATGGAAGTGGATGCGCAAGCAGTATTCCGCTTAGTACAAGTGAAGGCTAGCAAAAGACTGGGAAGCGACCAACTAGAGAGCGACAACAGTCATCAAGATGCAATGAGTTTGACTAACATTGAATGCAAGCATGAACAGGATATAAATCACCATGAACACGAACATCATAGAGGCTATGTTGATTTGTTTCAACTACATGCATGAACATGCGCCAAGTCAAGCCACTTGAATCATTCAAAGGAGATTACCATCCTATCATACTACATCATAGTCATCTCAAAATCTATGTTGGCAATCAAGACAAACCATTATAAGCTCCTAGCTAAATAAGCATGGCATCAGAAACTATGATCTCTAAGTTGTCATTGCAAACATGGTTCTCTCACAACAAAGCTTAATCTGGGTCAACAAACTAGTCATATTTACAAAAACAAAATAGATAGAGTTCATACCAGCTTTTTAGTCTTAGTCACTTCATCATATATCATCATTACTGCCTTTCACTTGCACAATCGAACAATGTGAACAATAATAAGAGCATTGGACTAAGCTGAATCTGCAGGCAAACACAAAGGAGAAGACAAAGTAATATGGCTCTTTGAAAGCTAAACAGGTATGCATGCAAGAACCACTAAACAATGTAACCAATATCTTCTACCTTGACCCAAAGAAAAAGAAAACTATTAACACGGGAAAGCTCCCAACAAGCAAAAGAAGAAAGAAAAATATTTTTGGGTTTTCTCAAAAGGACACAAAATAATAAAACAAGAAAAAAACTAGCATGGATAATACACTGGCAAAGTGTAAACATCGGCTAACAAAGTGAAAGCATAAGCATGAATTTAAAGTCGGTGAGAACACGTACTCCCCCAAGCTTAGGCTTTTGGCCTAGCTTGGTCTACTCCCAAGGATGGTCCTGGCGAAACCCAAAATCATAATGGGTGTTATACGGGAATGCTGCAGCCACTGCCTGAATAGCTGCCTCACGAAGTCGAGCAACCGTCGCCTCCCTATCATACTCCTCTGCCTCTCCTATGGTTATGTAGTATTTTCGTTTTACCTGAAAGTCAAAGAAAGCAGGAGCAGGAAGGGTAATATGGAAAACACACTGTCGGTTAAATATCAAGCGGTATAGGAGGGATCCATGATCTTTCTCAAGGAACTGGTAGCGTGTTAGAGCGACACGATCAAGGTAGGCTGTACGGAGAGGAGGGTCTTCTAGACGGATGGATACTCCAAGAAAATTTGCTAAGCGTGTAGCATAAACTCCACCAAAGAAATCCCCTTCAGTGGCATTTTTATTCAGCCTCCTTGCTATTATAGCTCCCATATTGAAGCTCCTGTCACCTATTACTGCGCTCTTAAGGATACTAAGGTCAGAAGCGCATAGGTGACAATGTGCACCCTTGCCGTTAATGCACCTACCTATGAAGAGGGCAAAGTAGTGCAAGCCAGGGAAATGGATGCTTCCTATGGTGGCTTGTGTGATATCTTAGGTTTCTCCAACAGTTATACTGGAGACAAAGTCTCTGACCGAAGACGTAGAAGGATCATTAATACTACCCCCATCGGGTATCTTACAAATCCTATTGAAATCCTCCAAATCCACGGTATAGGATTTTTCGTACAGATCAAATAGTATGGATGAGTCACGGCCAACTGAAAAATTTAAATCTATGCACGAAAGAGGCAGTGAGCATAGCATACTGTTCAGATTTATCTGAGAGGAACTCTTCTAACCCGGCATTGAGGACAAGTGTATCAAACTCATCCTTGAAACCTGCTTCGATCATAAACTCATCGGAAGGCCATTCAGATGGTTGCACCGGTGCGTCCCTTAGTTGAAAAGGTTCAGGCTCCCGAAAATAAAGACGGGGACCCTTCTTACTTGAGGAACCACCATGAAACTTCCTCCTGAACATAATTCCCTTTTGCTAAAAATTTTGAAGTTCAAGAGAAAAGTGAATGAAGACCAACCATACCTTGTATCAACTACTCCTACTAGTGCCTAGAGACCGTATCACGCGCTAAAACTACTTGGGACCAGCTAAAATCAACCTTTCTAGCTCAAGAACAGGGTCACCAAGGTAGCAAGAATACGCGAAAGATAAAGCACTAGAGCAAAAACTAATTGGACCAATGGAGGAGTCACTTACCAAGGAGTAATTTCCCCAAAACGGTTCAGAGAATGGTGCTTTGAGCAAGGATATCGAAAATCACAGCCAAATGAGCAAGAACACGGGTTTGAGCTGCGAAACAATTTTTTCTGGAGGTGGAAGAAGAGGCTGTGAGCTGGAATGAGTGGAGGGGGTCCTTGTGGGCCCCACAAGCTTGCCCTCCGCCACCAGGGGGTGGCGGTGGCAGGGCTTGTGGCCCACTGGTCTGGCCCCCAGGCCAGCTCTCAGGCCTAGTAATTTTCAAAAATTCCAGAAAAAATCATACTAAATTTTCAGGACCATCGGAGAACTTTTATTTTCGAGGTATTTTTCTCTGCGACGCTAAAACAGAAAACAGGAAAAACTAAACTAATTCCATCCTTTTTCTTCTAAGCAACAGAAAATGAAAGCTCAAAACAGAGGTATGTGATTCTTTGATTCATCCGTTTCATGGTCATCGAAAGAAATCCGTCAATAGGATTGATCAAGTCCTCATGACAAAACCTTCTCGAATCGCAAGAGAGAATGGAGAATTTTTGAATAGCCACTAAGTCACCTCAATGGGGATATGTATCTCCCCAACAAGCAAATCATACTTCAACTTGACACGAGGAATAGGGCATTCAAAGCTCCCAATAAGAATCGATGAAGTCTTTTCGATAGCATTGATGCAATGTACTTGATATCGTTTCTTCGGAAAGTGCACTGTGTGCTCATTACCATTGACATGGAACGTGACATTGCCTTTCTTGCAATCTATAACAGCCCCTGCACTGTTTAAAAAGGGTCTTCTGAGGATGACAGCCATGGCATCCTCCTCGGGAATATCCATGATAACAAAGTCTGTTAAGATAGTGGTGTTAGCAACCACAACAGGCACATCCTCGCAAATGTCGATAGGGAAAGCAGTTGATTTGTTGGCCATTTGCAGAGAAATTTCAGCTGGTGTCAACTTATCCAATTCAAGTCTACAATAAAGAGAGAGCGGCATAACACTAACACCGGCTCCAAGGTCACATAAGGCAGTTCTTACGTAGTTTCCTTTAATGGAGCAAGGTATAGTTGGCACTTCGGGATCACCAAGTTTCTTAGGAGTTCCACCTTTGAAAGTGTAATTGGCAAGCATGGTGGAGATCTCAAGATCTGGTATCTTCCGTTTATTAGTCACGATATCTTTCATGTACTTGGCATACAGAGACATCTTGAGCATATCAGTTAACCGCGTCTGCAGAAAGATGGGTCTTAACATCTCAACGAAGCGCTCAAAATCCTCATCATCCCTTTTCTTGTATGGCTTAGGAGGAAAGGGCATAGATCTCTGAACCCATGGCTCCCTTTCTTTACCATGCTTCCTAGCAGTAAAGTCATTCTTATCGTATCTCTTAGGTTGTGGATTATCAGGATTAACCGTAGGTTCAATCTCCACATCCTCATCATTGCTAGGTTGAGCATTATTATGAACATCACTGTCCATATTGTCACCAGGTTCATGTTCATCACCAGATTGTGTTTCCGCATCAGACGCAGAAATATCATTAGGTTCTTCAGGTGTGACAGTGTTTGGTGAACTGGCATGTAGGTTTCTATCATCCTTCTTCTTCTCCTTAGGATGACTAGGTGTATCAGCATTGATTCCTTGAGAATCTTGATCAATTCTCTTAGGATGACCTTCAGGATACAAAGGTTCCTAAGTCATTTTGCCTCCTCTAGTAATGACTCTGACAGTGTTTTCATTTAATTCATTGAGTAGGTCATTCTGAGCTTTAAGTACTTGTTCTACCTGAGTAGTAATCATAGAGGCATGTTTACTCAGAAGCTTCAGATCATTGACATTTCTGTCTATACAATCACTTAAATGGCTAAGCATACGAGTACTTTGTTCCAAATGTCTGCTAACATAATCATTGAAACTCTGTTGTTTGGCAAGAAAGTTGTCAAATTCATCAAAGCATAGGCTAGCAGGTTTGTCAAAAGGAATATCACTCTCATCAAACCTACGCAGAGAATTCACTTCTACTACCTGTATCGGGTTATCGAGACCATGGATCTCTTCGATAGGTGGTAGATTTTTGACATCTTCAGATCTAATGCCTTTCTCTTGCATATATTTCTTGGCTTCTTGCATATCTTCAGGACTGAGGAATAGAATACCTATTTTCTTAGGAGTTGGCTTAGGAGGTGGTTCGGGAATAGTCCAAGCATTATCGTTGATCAAGATGTTATTCAGTAGAGTCTCAGCTTGTTCTACAGTTCGTTCCCTAAAAACACAACCGACACAACTATCTAGGTGGTCTCTAGAGGCATCGGTAAGTCTGTTATAGAGGATATCAAGTATCTCGTTCTTCTTAAGAGGGTGATCAGGCAAAGCATTCTGTAGCTGGACTAGCCTCCCCCAATCTCGTGGAAGACTCTCTTCTTGGAGTTGAGAAAAGTTGTATATTTCCTACAAGGCAGTTTGCTTCTTATGGGCAGGGAAATATTTCTCACAGAAGTAATAGACCATATCCTGGGGACTACTCACACATCGAGGAGCAAGAGAGGTGAACCAGGCTTTAGCAACATCCTTTAGAGAGAAAGGAAACAGCTTAAGGATATAGTAGTGGCGGATCTTCTCTTCATTAGTGAAAAGGGTGGCTATATCGTGTAGTTTGGCAAGATGGGCTACGACCGTCTCAGACTCATAACTGTGAAAAGAATCAGATTCGACTAGAGAGATTATCTCAGGATCGACAGAGAATTCATAATCCTTATCTGTGATAAAGATAGGTGAAGTGGCAAACTTTGGGTCGTATTTCATCCTAGCTTTCAGAGATTTTTCCTTCCACTTGAGAAGTAATTTCTCAGCGTCATAGGCATCCTTACACGCATGAAAATCCTCAGCTATCTCTCCCTCCATAATGTAACCCTCAGGTATATCAGGCAATTCATATCTAGGAGAGCTAGATGTAACAGGTGCAAAAGCAGGTTCTATCTCAATAGTATCGGCAGTTTCAGAAGCATCACGAGCATTGGCAGTAACTCTAGCAATATGAGCATCAAGGAACACCCCTAGTGGAACATCAGGCAAAGTAGCATCTCTAGCAGTATCAAGCATAGCATCATCAGGCAAAATAGCATCCCTAGCAGTATCAAGCAAAGTAGCATACGCATAGCATCTCTAGCAATATCAGGCATAGTATCAAGCATAACATCTCCAGGAGTAGCATCATAAGCATCATCAAGCACAGGCGACATATCAAGATTTCTAGCAGGAGGTGATGTCACAAACTTACTCATAACTGAAGGTGAATCAAGTGCAGAGCAAGATGGCAACTCCTTACCTCCCCTCGTAGTTGAGGGCAAGACTTTGGTTTTTGGATCCTTCAGATTCTTCATAGTGATCACCAGATATAAATCCCAAGTGACTTAGAGAATATAGCAATACCTCCCCGGCAACGGCGCCAGAAAAATGCTGACTAGAACTCTCTGGCAATAGCTAGACGAATGTTGATTCTGTGACAACAAACCTTCCCCTGCAACGGCACCAGAAGAATGCTACTAGCACTCCCGAACAATGAAACTAGAAGAATGTTGTTGACGGCCCACCAGTGCATGGGTTCGCAACAGTTTTCAAGGGTAGAGTATTCGATCCAAAGTTGTTGGTACACCAGAAAGGAGGTGAGAGAATACTCTCGAGTATTAGCAGCTGAATGCGTCAGATTCAACCACACGTGAAATATTAGTATCTGCAAGCAAAGTAGTAACAGCAAAGTAGTATGATAACAACGGTGTCAGAAACGATCTGTTGACACAACAGACTATTTCTAACGATTGTATCAAAGGCGCCAAGTTGCCTCGTTGGCGGAAATTGTCAATTCCCGTCAACGACCAGCGAATTAAGATTGTAGTAGGTAGCACAGTGTAACGAGTAATAGCAGTGGCAATGAACAACAGTAGTGACAGCAGTAGCAAGTAGCAACAGTAGCAAGCGACAATAGTAGCAACAGTAGCAGCAGAGCAAGACAAGTAATAGCAGCAGAGCAAGACAAGTAACATCAGTAGTAGGACAAACTCGTAGGTAATGGGTTGGTGATTTGTTTGGATGATATTCATCATGCAACAGTTATAACACGGAGATATATGTGGCTAGCTCCCGTTCGTCAATGTGATGTAGGCATGCATTTCGTGTGTCGTCGTACGTGCTTAGGGAAAAGAACTTGCATGACATCTATTGTCCATCCGTCCCATGGCAGCGGGGTCCTAAAGGAAACTACGGGATATTAAGGTTCTCCTTTTAATAAAGAACCGGACCAACGCATTAGCACTTGGTAAACACATGAACTCCTCAAACTATGGTCATCACCGGGAGTGGTTCCGGTTATTGTCACTCCGGGGTTGCGGGATCATAACACATAGTAGGTAACTACAACTTGCAAGATCGGATCTAAAACACACATATATTGGTAACAACATAATAATTTCAGATCTGAAATCATGGCACTCGGGCCCTAGTGACAAGCATTAAGCATGGCAAAGTAGTAGCAACATCAATCTCAGAACATGGTGGATACTAGGGATCAATCCCCATCAAAACTAACTCAATTACATGATATATCTCATCCTACTCATCACCGCCCAGCGAGCCTAGGAATAGATTACTCACGAACGACGAAGAGCTTCATGGAATTGTAGAGGGAAGAAGGTTGATGATGATGATGGCGACGATTTCCCCTCTCCGGAGCCCAAAACGGACTCCAGATCTGCCCTCCAGATGAAGAACAGGTTGTGGTGGCGCCTCCGTATCGCAAACGCAACAAAATCTTCTCTTTTTATTTTTTCTGGGACAAAAGTGAACTTATAGAGCTGAGGTAGGGGGCATCAGAGCCGTGTGGGCCCCACAAGATTGCCCACCGCCACCAGGGGGTGGTGGAGGCAGGGCTTGTGGCCCACTGGCCCACCCCCTCAGGTGGATCTTGGCACAGGTGTTTTTTATATTTTCCAAAAATGCTCCCCGTAAATTTTCACGACGTTTGGAGAACTTTGATTTCTGCACAAAAATAACACCAAGGCAATTCTGCTGAAAACAGCGTCAGTCCAGGTTAGTTCCATTCAAATCATGTAAATTAGAGTCAAAAACAAGGGAAATAGAGTTTGGAAAAGTAGATACGATGGAGACGTATCAGCGGCCGCCTCGCCTCCTCCGGGCCGGATTCGGCCGGCCCCGCCCCCCCTCGTCACCCCGGCCGGCCCCATCGCCACCAGCGCCGCCGGACCGCTCCACCACGCCGGATCTGCCTCGTCCCGGAGCTTCCTCAACGCCGACGCCGATCTCCATCGAGCCTCCCCCGAGCCCATTTTTGCACATCTACATGGCTCGGTGAGAACACCTCTCTCATTCTCTCTCCGTCCCGGTTCCATTCCGATGGTCGCCGCCGCATTCCGGCATCGTTAGACCTCGGTAGGAGGAGTTGGATCTTGCCTCCTCTCTCTCTGTTTAGGTTCGTGTAGCTAGCAGAGAGATGTGCAACAGGTTAGAGAAACAGATGAAAAGTAAAACAAAAAAATGATATATGTATAATGCATGTATGTATTGCGTATGTATGTATCCCGTATGTATATATGAAATATTATGTTGTATGCATGTATATAAGGGAAATACTTTATGTATATGTATGTGTATGTGGCCTATGTCACTTACCCGTAGGGCCAAACCCCCACACACTCTTACTCGAAGGCCCCACACGTTATTAAGAAAAATGAAAATAAAAATATAAAAATAAAAATATGTTTTTATTAAATAAATAAATAGATATATTATTTAATTAATTAGTTAATTAATTAAATAGGTAAGTAGAATAATTAGAGTATGGCACGTGGGTCCCCCACTAAATTAATGTGATTAATTACTATTTAATCTTAATTAAAAAGTGAGTCTATGACGCACGGGACCCACTAGTCAGTTGACCAGTCAACTGATGATGTCAGGATGGCATCATGCTGATGTCATAATAGCATTTAATTAAATCTGATTTTAATTCCTAAATAATTAATAAAACTTTAAAAATTAATATTAATTAAACCGTAAATCACATCAAAAAAAATTCAACATGAAAGTTGATCAGTAGAACGAGACGAACCCGGATACACGATCCATACGTTTGTCACGCATCCCTAGCATAGGAAACGTGGAACTTTTCCATCTTTTTCCGTCTCACCGGTAGTAGCCCGAAACCCGGAAAATATCATCAGATATTCTTCCGACCCGTCTATGACGAATGTTGCTGCGTTAGCTCATGTCTAGTGTAACATCCCAATTTTCTTAAATTCGGATGTTAATAGATCATTCATATGCATCTCATATTTCTATGCATTATTGTGTCCTTCTGAAAATTCTAATCGTTACGTGACTGCGGGCAATTTATTGGAGTGGAGATAATATGACTTCTCCCCTGTGAGTTAAAGTCACCAATTTGGTTTTGCAAATTTTCTAAACTCCGAATTATTTTTTTTGAGTTTTTCAATCGCGTTGTGTGACCTATTGCATAAAACTCATTTTCGAAAGTTTGCATTAGGTGGAACTAGGGTTTCCATACATATTATATGTATATATATATATTAGTTGTATATATATTATTCTGTTTTTCCTAAGTATTCTAGTGTATATATATTAGTACATATTTTTTCTAGTAGTTGTTAGCTAGGAAATTTATTTTTTTACTTTTTTGCTAATGTTTGTTCTTTTTCAAAAAAAAAGGAACCGGCCAGACCAAGCCAAAGGGCTCAGCCCAGCCATACACCGAGGCATGCACCACAGCCCCATCGCCCACGTACCCCAGCATGCACAGCCATGCACTCGAGCCCACCCTTCCCACGTCTCCTCCTTCCTCCTCCCTCCCTTTCTTTTTTTCTCCAGCAGAGACCGAGCCGACTCCTCTCCCGCGATCTCCCTCTCCTCCCTTATTCTCTCCTTTCTTCCTCTCTCTCCCCCGTGACTTTCCTTTTCTCTCTCTCCTCTCTTTTCCTTCCCTGCCCAACCCGAGACCGCACCCTCCCAGCGATCTCCTTCCCAGTGCCCCTCTCCTCCTTCCTTCTCTCACCCGAGCCGAAACGAAGCTCTCCTCTCTCCCGCGATCTCCTTCCCCCGAAGCTCCCTCTCCTCCCTTATACCACCCTCCCCTAGGCCTATATAAACCCCCCTCCCCTCGGCTACCCCTCCCCCAACCCTAGCCGCCGCCGCCTCCACGAGCCGCCGCCGCCCTAGCCACTCTCGGCCTCGCCTGGGAGCAGCCCCGTCGAGCCCCGCCGTCTCCACCGCCGCCTCCCCCCGCGGAGGAGGAACCTCACCGCCGCCGCCCGACGCCCCACCGCCCGGAGCTACTCCCTCCTCCCTCGCCGGCCAACTCCCCCTCGCCGGTGCAACACCTCTGCCCAGCAGGTAGCAACCTCTCTCTCTATATATATATTGCATGCATTCAATCTCAGCCCTTAGATCCCATGCAATCCCATGCAATGGCTAGGATTAGAACACTAGTACCCCTTCGGTTATTCTCAGAAAACCAGTAGGTTTTTCTTGCCACTTAAGTATTAACCAGCAGGATTACTAGTCTTCGGCCGCTTGCTCGAAGCCACTCAACAAACAGCCCTGCAACCAGTAGCATCTTGCCACGTGTAACCTCTCTTCTAGCACTAGTAGTATTGTATTTTTCTGTCCTGATTTCAGAAACAGAAACTTTCAATTTTGTTTTGGCCACAACTTTTTATCCCTACGTCCAATGACATTGATTCTTTTTCCAGTAGCTCACAAATTTCCTGTAGTTTTTAAAAACATATAATTTGTCTATGTTTGAAATTTTTAAAGTATCTTTACTAGTGCTTGCAACAGAAACAAGTTGCTGCCCTACCGGCGCGCGATAAATTCTTTTGCGTAGCCTTTTGCAAACCATTGCATGTGATGTTATTTTTACTTGTGGCATGATTGAATTGCTTATGGTGTGCTTTGTGTTTGTATCGGTAGAGCATCCGGAGTGCGAAGCGTGTTACTTAGAGACGCTCGAGCAGGACAACTATCATCAAGGCAAGTCATCTTTGATCATGTTATTTTACCTATGTTTTCAATGCATGGTAGATCACCTTCTTTGCCCAATTTTCATGCTGCCTAGGTACTTGGAAACTTTAGCATAAGATGTAGTATCATGTGGTAGGAACACAACACCCCGATACTTGGCCCCGGGACGACAATGTTATATTTGCTATGCTCGAGTAGACGGGTTATCGGTTGAGTGTATACCACGAGTGATGCGAGGTTGATATAATAATCCAGACCGGACTAAGACAAGATTTTCAAGACCTCGGACGCAATGCAACACTGGGTGAAGGACGGTTGATCGGCTCCCTGGAAAACCCAGTGGATGCCCGGGATACTGGAGAGGCCATGTCATCCTGCGGAAAGCTTCACCTAGGCTCAAAGGGACGGACGGAGACTTCAAGACTCAAGGCTTACCTACACAGCCACAAGTCATTATGGGCTCTGGCTTGGTTGGACAACGCGGCGACTCTGGACAGGCGGTGCTAGCAGATGTAGACAAACGGTAGGAATGGATGGGCACCGACAGGGATTCAGAGGGACCCGTTGAAAGACCATGTTTTGATCATCCGGTCTTCAAACACCCGGAAGTGCGAGGACAAACACGGAGGCGATCAAATTTTGTGGGGAACGTGTGCAAAACTCTACAGAGTACTCAACCTAATCGATTAGTCGTGTCCACGTTCATGGACAACTTGAGCCGAAGGCATTGAATTTCCCCTGAACTCTCGACACAACTTAATAATGATGTGGGTGTTAACAACTATTCGGGTACGAGAACTGGTTGGCGGAACCATCTCGTTAACAACAAACAATGTAGTAATATATTGCTTTCAACCCCTCTTGTTGTAGGATAAAACTGGCTTTATGCAAAACTAGCTCCACCGGCCAAATATGCATGTAGAGATAGTTGATTATTCTTTTACCCCTCTCTTTGATGATTTGCCGGCATATTCAATATGCTGACCTACACGGCTGCAACGTATTATGTTGCAGAGTACTTTTCCGACCAGGAGTGAGGCTACGATTCTACGCTCAGCAACATGCCCTTGGAGTCGGATGGACTCGTCTACCTGATGCTTCCGCTAGTCTTCGTTAGATATCTCAAGAGATGGCCTTCAGCCACTTTATTGTACTCCTTTATTGTAATACAATACTCTTTATGAGATTTCAATTAATAAAGCTGTGTGATTGCACTCTTGAATATATACATTATGTACTGTGTGTGTACCAGCATGATCTTGGGATGGTACGGAAACACCAGAGGCTTGACTCGTTGAGTCGGGTCGCTACAGAGATGGTATCAGAGCACACGCTGACCTTAGGACGTAACCTCTAGGAATGGAAAAGCCTTAGGAAGAAAACTATTTTCTCTTATATCTTCTATTTCCTCTTCTGTTCATTTCTGACTTCTCTCTGATTTTCCAATGTTTAGATGGCCACCTTAATCCCTGTTAAGTTCACGGAGTTTTGCCAGCCCGACACCACTATGCCGTTCGGAAAAGAGCTGGTGCAGATCACCAAGGATTTGAGGATTGCTCTGCCGACTATCACAGGGAAGCCAACGTCGTCTTACCCGGAGGATTCACGCTACAGGATCGAGGTGCATATTCCCGGAAGGACATTCCAGCCGCGCACTGAGCCGATGGATTTCAAGTTCATCGCACCCAACTGGATTCTCGGAAGGGACATGGCGATCCATTGTGCACCCGGACGTATCAAGGATGAATACAAAGGCTGCCCTATTTCTCCAGACCTATTCACGGTATCCTGGAGAAATGAAGACGGAGACATCATCTCAAGCAAGACCAATGACGATCTCTTGTCTTATGCCCAGACCTTGGAGAAGCACAGCGAAACTCTGGAGTATCACGCGATCAAGGACGCCAGGAAGATCAAGCAACTGTCACTCCGCGAGCTTGAACTTGAAGATGCAGCCCGGGAAGCCCACTATGAGCATGAGCTGGAAGTGAAGGACTTTCTGGAGCGGATCGAGAAGCTGAAGACTCGAGTTGCATACCTGGAGGAGGAACTGGACATGGGCGAGAACCTTCATCCCGAAGGAGACGTAGCCCCCGTGATCAGCAACGAAGAGGACTATGAAGAAAGCTCCACCGAAGGACCCGACACCATGCTATTCTGAGGAGGACACTTAGACTAGACCACCAAATTTACTATATCGTTCTACGTTTTAGGCCGCTGTTTAGGATTATCGAATTTTTGTACCCCGTGTGAACCTTTGTGATGATATTGAATGAAATGTGTGGTGTGATACTTGTTTGTTGCATTTCATATGGGTAGTGTAATTCCTCTTAGACCATTGTTCTATGCTAATCTCACCCCTCCACAAACATTAGATGCCCCCGAGACGCGCCCCTGAGTCCAACTTTCCGCCGGAACTCACCTAGTTGATCCAGCAACAAAACACCCTGATGCAGCTGATCATCCAGAACTAGAACAATAACAACAACCGTCCCCCACCCCAGGCTGACAATCTCACCCGCTTTCTGAGGTTGAACCCTCCAACTTTCTCCAGCAGCATTGAGCCCATTGTGGCAGATGATTGGCTCCGCAAGATGGAGCGTGAACTTATCACTGCTGGTTGTTCTAAAGCTGAGAAAGTGTGCTTTGCCGCGCATCAACTTGAAGGCCCTGCAGCTGCTTGGTGGGAGAAGTACACCACCACTTATCCCATTGTTGGAGTCACTTGGGAGCAATTCAAGCAAGCCTTTCGCACCGCACATGTCTCAGCTGGTGCAATGAGTGTGAAGAAGCGTGAGTTTCGCAACTTACGCCAGGGGAATCGCACTGTGGCCCAGTACATTGATGAATTCAGCATGCTCGCCCGTTATGCACCTGGAGATGTGGCCGATGATGCGGCCAAGCAGGAAAAATTCTTGGAAGGACTGAATGATGAGCTGAGCATTCAGTTGACGGTAGCCACTTTCAACAACTACCAGGAGCTGGTTGATAAGGCCCTCATCTTGGAGGGGAAACATCAGCAGATGGAGAACCACAAGCGAAAGTATGGGGTTGGAAAGTTCAACCCCGGCACTCAGCAGAAGCCTAGCTACACCCCTTATCCAGGGAATACCGGGACTGGATCCGGTAAGTTTGGAGGACATGTTCAGCATAACCACCCTGTGCACAACCATGGAGGTCACAACCATGGAGGAAATGGGAACCATCGCAACAACAACAACTTCAAGAATGGCGGTACTGGCACTCAGAAGCAGTCAACTCCAGCTCAGAAGGATCTGACTCACATGACTTGCTTCAAGTGTCAGAAGAAGGGACACTATGCCACTGATTGCCCCCAGAACAAGCAGGGAAATGGAAATGGCAACGGCAACGGCAAGTCTGCAGCTAAGAAGCCCAATCCTTTTCCTCGAGCTCAGGTGAACCACATTGATGTGGAAGAAGTCTATGATCACCCCGATACTGTGGTTGGTAAGTTTTTGCTAAATTCACATCCAGTATTGGTACTTTTTGATTCTGGTGCAACGCATTCATTCAAATCAAGGGTAGTTGTGGAAAAGTATAGTTTGCCAACTAGAACCCTCAGCCAACCTATTAAGGTCAGTTCCCCAGGAGGCATGATGACAGCCGGGATAGGATGCCATGCCTTGAGTCTCAACATCGGGAACCATAATTTCCCCACCGACCTCATCGTATTAGAGTTCCAGGGATTGGATGTAATCCTAGGCATGGATTGGTTGGCCAAGTATGAAGGGAATATCGATTGTGCCCTTAAGTCTATTTTGCTCACCACCCCCGAGCAGAAGCGGATTAAGTACGTGTCCCAGCGCCCGACACGGAGTAAGCGAGTAAACTCTCTCACGGGAGTAGTCCAGGAGGAGGTATCGATCGTACAGGAGTATCCAGATGTATTTCTGGAGGAATTGCCGGGCATGCCACCCGATAGAGAGATTGAGTTCTTGATTGAGCTATTACCCGGAACAGCACCGATATCCAAGAGACTTTATCGGATGCCCGCAAATGACTTGATAGAAATCAAGAAGCAAATTAAGGAGTTATTGGACAAAGGGTATATTCGCCCAAGTTCTTCACCTTGGGGAGCCCCAGTGCTCTTGGTTGAAAAGAAGGACAAGTCCTTGAGAATGGTTGTCGATTATCGTGCATTGAACGATGTGACCATCAAGAACAAGTACCCCTTGCCGATGATCAATGATCTGTTCGATCAGTTAGTTGGAGCTCGCGTATTCTCAAAGATCGATCTTCGATCCGGGTATCATCAGTTGAAGATTCGTGAACAGGATATACCCAAGACAACCTTCACCACTCAGTACAGCTTGTATGAGTACACGGTCATGTCATTTGGACTGACTAATGCTCCGGCATATTTTATGAATCTGATGAACAAGGTATTTATGGAATACTTGGACAAGTTTGTCGTGGTGTTCATTGATGACATACTGATATTCTCCAAGAACGAAGAGGAACACAAGGTACATCTGCGTCTAGTTCTGGAGAAACTTCGAGAGCATAAGCTATATGCAAAGTTCAGCAAATGTGAGTTTTGGTTGAAGGAAGTCGGATTTCTTGGACACGTCATCTCAGGAGAAGGAATTGCTGTGGACCCTGCCAAGGTCGCAGCAGTCACTGAATGGGTAGCACCCACTTCACTCAAGGAGATCCGCAGTTTCCTCGGACTTGCCGGATATTACCGGAGGTTCATTGATAATTTCTCAAAGATTGCCAAGCCCATGACAGAGTTATTGAAGAAGGAATCCAAGTATATTTGGACTGAGGAATGTGAAACCAGTTTTCAAGAGTTGAAGAAACGTCTTGTTACAGCCCCAGTGCTGATATTGCCGAACATTCGGAAGGATTTCCAGGTTTACTGTGACGCTTCTCGTCAAGGACTTGGAGGAGTACTCATGCAAGAAGGCAAAGTTGTAGCCTATGCATCCAGACAGCTCAGACCTCATGAGTTGAATTATGCCACACATGAGTTGGAACTAGCAGCCGTAGTGCACGCTCTCAAGACCTGGAGACATTTCCTAATCGGAAATAGTTGTGATGTTTACACTGATCACAAGAGCCTGAAATATATCTTCACGCAGAAGGAGTTGAACCTCAGACAGAGGCGATGGCTAGAGTTGATCAAGGACTATGACATGAGATTGCATTATCACCCAGGCAAGGCAAATGTTGTAGCGGATGTGTTGAGCCGCAAGAGTTATGTGAACACGCTCACAGCGGGAGGATTACCCCAGGAATTAGTCGATGATCTCCGAGAGCTCAAATTGGAGATAGTCCCAAGAGGATTGGTTGCCACTTTGGAAATTCAGTCTACTCTGACGGAAAAGATCCGCGAAGCACAGAAAGCTGACAAAGAGATAGCTGAGATTAAGCAGAAAATGGAAGACGGGAAAGCTAAAGGTTTTCGTGAGGATGAACACGGAACTTTATGGTTTGAGGATTGCATCTATGTGCCCAATGATCCCGAACTCAGGAAGTTGATACTTCAGGAAGCTCATGATTCCCCGTACTCGATACACCCCGGTAACACCAAGATGTATCTGGATCTGAAAGAAAGTTTCTGGTGGACAGGATTGAAGAAAGACATTGCCGAGTTCGTAGCTATATGCGATGTTTGTCAGCGAGTAAAAGCCGAGCATCAGAAACCAGCAAGTTTGCTCCAACCTCTACCGATACCCGAATGGAAATGGGAAAAGCTTGGTATGGACTTCATCACAGGATTACCCAGGACCCGTTCCGGCTATGATTCTATTTGGGTTGTGGTTGATCGTTTGACCAAGGTAGCTCACTTCATTCCGGTGAAGACTACTTACACGAGTGCCAAGCTGGCCAAGATATATATGACGAGGATCGTATGTCTGCACGGAGTACCTAAGAGCATTGTGTCTGATAGAGGGACTCAGTTCACATCAAAATTTTGGCACCAACTGCATGAAACCTTGGGAACAAGATTGGAGTTCAGCACAGCATTTCACCCGCAGACAGATGGACAGACCGAGAGAGTTAATCAGATTTTGGAAGACATGTTGAGAGCTTGCGCACTAGACTATGGGTCTAGTTGGGATGACAATTTACCGTATGCCGAGTTCTCATACAACAACAGCTACCAGCCAGTCTAAAGATGGCCCCTTTCGAAGCTCTATACGGAAGGAGGTGCAGAACACCGTTGATGTGGGATGGTGTTGGAGACCGACAACTTTTTGGTCCCGACCTTATCCGAGATTCTGAAGAGAAGGTCAAGCTTATTCGTGACCGACTCAAGATAGCTCAGTCCAGGCAGAAGAGTTATGCCGACAGCAAACGCACGGAAGTAACGTACGAAGTGGGAGACCGAGCATATCTTCGGGTGTCTCCACTTCGAGGAATCAAGAGATTCGGTGTGAAAGGAAAATTAGCACCACGTTTCATTGGCCCCTACAAAATTCTTGAATGTAGAGGCGAAGTTGCATACAAACTGGAACTGCCGGAAGGATTGTCCGGAGTTCATGATGTCTTCCATGTTTCTCAGTTGAAGAAATGCCACGCTGAGATGGCCGATGTTACGTTGAGAGATACAGTGCCCCTAGAGGCCATACAGCTTGACAGTGATCTGACATATGAGGAGAAACCCGTCAGGATTCTCGAGACTGCCAACAGATTTACCCGCAGCAAGATCATCAAGTTCTGCAAGGTGTTGTGGAGCCACCACACCGAGCAAGAAGCCACCTGGGAACGAGAAGAGGATCTTCGTCGAGACCACCCGCACCTATTTTCTAGCCAACCCGAATCTCGAGGGCGAAATTCATCTTAAGGTGGGTAGGTTTGTAACATCCCAATTTTCTTAAATTCGGATGTTAATATATCATTCATATGCATCTCATATTTCTATGCATTATTGTGTCCTTCTGAAAATTCTAATCGTTATGTGACTGCGGGCAATTTATTGGAGTGGAGATAATATGACTTCTCCCCTGTGAGTTAAAGTCACCAATTTGGTTTTGCAAATTTTCTAAACTCCGAATTATTTTTTTGAGTTTTTCAATCGCGTTGTGTGACCTATTGCATAAAACTCATTTTCGAAAGTTGGAATTAGGTGGAACTAGGGTTTCCATAGATATTATATGTATATATATATATATATATATATATATATATATATATATATATATATATATTAGTTGTATATATATTATTCTGTTTTTTCCTAAGTATTCTAGTGTATATATATTAGTACATATTTATTTCTAGTAGTTGTTAGCTAGGAAATTTATTTTTTTACTTTTTTGTTGCTGTTTGTTCTTTTTCAAAAAAAAGGAACCGGCCAGGCCGAGCCAAAGGGCTCAGCCCAGCCATGCACCGAGGCATGCACCACAGCCCCATCGCCCACGTACCCCAGCATGCACATCCATGCACTCGAGCCCACCCTTCCCACGTCTCCTCCTTCCTCCTCCCTCCCTTTCTTTTTTTTTCTCCAGCAGAGACCGAGCCGACTCCTCTCCCGTGATCTCCCTCTCCTCCCTTATTCTCTCCTTTCTTCCTCTCTCTCCCCCGTCACTTTCCTTTTCTCTCTCTCCTCTCTTTTCCTTCCCTGCCCAACCCGAGACCGCACCCTCCCAGCGATCTCCTTCCCAGTGCCCCTCTCCTCCTTCCTTCTCTCACCCGAGCTGAAACCAAGCTCTCCTCTCTCCCGCGATCTCCTTCCCCCGAAGCTCCCTCTCCTCCCTTATACCACCCTCCCCTAGGCCTATATAAACCCCCCTCCCCTCGGCTACCCCTCCCCCAACCCTAGCCGCCGCCGCCTCCACGAGCCGCCGCCGCCCTAGCCGCCGCCACCCGATCAGCAGCAGTAGCAGCCGAGGCTGCCACTCTCGGCCTCGCCTGGGAGCAGCCCCGTCGAGCCCCGCCGTCTCCACCGCCGCCTCCCTCCCCCCCCCACGGAGGAGGAACCTCACCGCCGCCGCCCGACGCCCCACCGCCCGGAGCTACTCCCTCCTCCCTCGCCGGCCAACTCCCCCTCGCCGGTGCAACACCTCTGCCCAGCAGGTAGCAACCTCTCTCTCTATATATATATTGCATGCACTCAATCTCAGCCCTTAGATCCCATGCAATCCCATGCAATGGCTAGGATTAGAACACTAGTACCCCTTCGGTTATTCTCAGAAAACCAGTAGGTTTTTCTTGCCACTTAAGTATTAATCAGCAGGATTACTAGTCTTCGGCCGTTTGCTCGAAGCCACTCAACAAACAGCCTCTTGCCACGTGTAACCTCTCTTCTAGCACTAGTAGTATTGTATTTTTCTATCCTGATTTCAAAAACAGAAACTTTTAATTTTGTTTTGGCGACAACGTTTAATCCCTACGTCCAATGACATTGATTCTTTTTCCAGTAGCTCACAAATTTCCTGTAGTTTTTAAAAACATATAATTTGTCTATGTTTGAAATTTTTAAATATAAGTTAGATCAGATTTAGTTTAAACCCTGTTTTTCCTATTCCAGGAGTTTGAAAAATGATATTGAGTTGATTCTTTTTGCTACTGTTTTCTAGTGATAAAATCTTACTGTGGTAGAAGGTTTAGAATTTTTAAAGTATTTTTACTAGTGTTTGCAACAGAAACAAGTTGCTGCCCTACCGGTGCGCGATAAATTCTTTTGTGTAGCCTATTGCAAACCATTGCATGTGATGTTATTTTTACTTGTGGCATGATTGAATTGCTTATGGTGTGCTTTGTGTTTGTATCGGTAGATCATACGGAGTGCGAAGGGTGTTACTTAGAGACGCTCGAGCAGGACAACTATCATCAAGGCAAGTCATCTTTGATCATGTTATTTTACCTATGTTTTCAATCCATGGTAGATCACCTTCTTTGCCGAATTTGCATGCTGCCTAGGTACTTGGAAACTTTAGCATAAGATGTAGTATCATGTGGTAGGAACACAACACCCCGATACTTGGCCCCGGGACGACAATGTTATATTTGATATGCTTGAGTAGACGGGTTATCGGTTGAGTGTATATCACGAGTGATGCGAGGTTGATATAATAATCAAGACCGGACTAAGACAAGATTTTCAAGACCTCGGATGCAATGCAACACTGGGTGAAGGACGGTTGATCGGCTCCCTGGAAAACCCAGTGGATGCCCGGGATACTGGAGAGGCCATGTCATCCTGCGGAAAGCTTCACCCAGGCTCAAAGGGACGGACGGAGACTTCAAGACTCAAGGCTTACCTGTACAGACACAAGTCATTATGGGCTCTGGCTTGGTTGGACAACGCGGCGACTCTGGACAGGCGGTGCTAGCAGATGTAGAAGAACGGTAGGAATGGATGGGCACCGACAGGGATTCAGAGGGACCCGTTGAAAGACCATGTCTTGATCATCCGGTCTTCAAACACCCGGAAGTGCGAGGACAAACACGGAGGCGATCAAATCTTGTGGGGAACGTGTGCAAAACTCTACAGAGTACTCAACCTAATCGATTAGCCGTGTCCACGGTCATGGACAACTTGAGCCGAAGGCATTGAATTTCCCCTGAACTCTCGACACAACTTAATAATGATGTGGGTGTTAACAACTATTCGGGTACGAGAACTAGTTGGCGGAACCATCTCGTTAACAACAAACAATGTAGTAATATTTTGCTTTCAACCCCTCTTGTTGTAGGATAAAACTGGCTTTATGCAAAACTAGCTCCACCGGCCAAATATGCATGTAGAGATAGTTGATTATTATTTTACCCCTCTCTTTGATGATTTCCCGGCATATTCAATATGCAGACCTACACGGCTACAACGTATTATGTTGCAGAGTACTTTTCCGACCAGGAGTGAGGCTACGATTCTACGCTCAGCGACATGACCTTGGAGTCGGATGGACTCGTCTACCTGATGCTTCCGCTAGTCTTCGTTAGATATCTCAAGAGATGGCCTTCAGCCACTTTATTGTACTCCTTTATTGTAATACAGTACTCTTTATGAGATTTCGATTAATAAAGCTGTGTGATTGCACTCTTGAATATATACATTATGTACTGTGTGTGTACCAGCATGATCTTGGGATGGTACGGAAACACTAGAGGCTTGACTCGTTGAGTCGGGTCGCTAGATCTAGCCTGCATCTTGCCATGTCATGCATTGTGTTGCACCGTTGCTCTTATTTATTGTTTCTTCCCCCTCTTCTTACCGGTAGACCCCGAGATTGACGCTGCTACCGGGTACATCTACGACCTTGCCGACCAAACTTTTGCCGCAGAGCAGCAAGGCAAGCAAACCCCCCTTGATCATTCCTATATCGCCTATGTCTTTCTTCCTACTGCTTGCATTAGTATTTTGCTACTGTTGTAGTTAGCTCCTATATCTGATGCATAGCCTATTTTTGATGAACTACTACTTTCAGCACTGTATTTTAAATCTTCTTAGTATAGGTGGAGCAGTCTTCCCTTCTGACCCCGTAGTCCAGTTTACCCCGCTTTGTTTCAAATTTCGATCCCTCATTGACGAGCCAGACCCGACACAACACATACACCCCCTTAGTTGTACGACGCTACGGAGATACTATCGGGTACTGAGGGTGACACTTCGCTAAGTACTCCTGATGATATCTCTGTAGTATAGCTAGTCAGTCGTGGTTATCGAGGGTGATTCCTCTTTCACCATTCCCGACGATGCCTCTATCATGCAACCCCTCAAGTGTGGGACCCCCGAGGGTGATTCCTCTAAGCCCACCTTGACGGATACATCGTTCGGAATCCAACAAGGGTGATACCTCGGATTCCCCCCGATGTTACAACCACACACTTACTCGACCATGTTACTGGGATCATTGGTGATTAGTTGTTAGACGGGTGGTTTCCCGCGAGATTGTGTCGATGGCCTAATTAAAATGATAATGGATTTGGGTATTTTGATCTGGGTTGGTTGGAAGGCCTTATTACACACTAACCGTCTGCGTGGGAAGAATTATGGGTACTCGACGTCGTGGTATCAGCTGAAGCTCTTCAGACGTCAGCGATGTAGCGGCGCGCGCCCGAGTGGTCCCGAGATGCACCACTCTTGTATTAAGGGGTGCTAGGACTGACGTCGGCCGCCCTCGCATCATGCAGGAGCGCGGAGGCGAAGTGGGCCCATGAACCCTCTGTGCTTAGGAGTTAGACCGTCGGGCTGGCCTCTCTGCTGAGCTAGGTGGGGCTGCGACATGTCGATATTCCGAGGCCGGGCAGGACCCAGAAAAGTGTGTCCGGCCAGAGTGTTATCGAGCGCATCGGGGAATATGTTGTGCACCCCTGCAGGGAAGAACTTATCTGTTAGAATGGTCGTGTCCACGGTTACAAGACGACTTGGAGTTGTGCCGTGATCTTATACAACTACAATTGTTACTTAACTGGAATTAGTTGCCTCGGGATTGCTTCCTTGCAGGGAGTCGAGGGAGGATCTCTGGGCGTGACCTCACTTTAATATTGCTGCAACAATATGACTATTAATTGTGTTACACCTGTTCTACTCTCATCTATTGCTGCAAGACCGTGAAGATGCTAGTCTTCGATAGGACTAGGCCTTCTCTCTCTATTCTCGCATTGCCGCAGTCAGTCCACATATAAACCCCCTTCTTTGATATTGATGCATACTTAGCATAGTTCTGATGTAAGTCTTGTGAGTACTTTGGAGGAGTACTCACCGTTGCTTTGCTCCCGTTTGTCCCTTTGATCCGTTGCTGCGACCAGATGATGGAGCCCAGGAGTGGAGTTTCTTGCCGAAGTCTGCCATCCCGATGGTGTCTTCTTCATGGAGGCCGCTGAAGACCAGGAGTAGTTTAGGAAGTTCCCAGGCAGGAGGCCTCGCCTCGTTCGATCGCGTTTCTTTTGTGCTAGCCTTCTCTAAGGAACCCCATGTGTATGTCTGTACTCAGATATTTGTTGCTTCCGCTGACTCGTGTGTTTATCGAGCTTTCATATTCTAGCCCTCGAGGCCCCTGGCTTGTAATATGAAGTTGATATTGTTTTATTTGTGTCTAGAGTTGTGTTGTGATATCTTCCCGTGATTCCTTGAGTTTGATCGTACGCATTTGCGTGTATGATTAGCGTACGATTAAAACGAGGGCATCACAAGTTGGTATCAGAGCCGACTGCGTGTAGGTTGCTCCCTTTCCAACTCCTTGGCCGAAGTTGAGTCTAGTGTTTGGGAAACTTTACTAACATTGATGTTGTGGCTTACGAGCCCACATCTCAATTGGTTGGTATTAATATCTTTTACGCCTTTTCTATACTCTGGGTTCTACTCTCTCTTCTCTTTCGGGTTAAAGATTTTGCTAACTCTAACATTAGGTTCTCATAAATACTTCCTTTCGGAGATCCCCATATTCCAGACGATGGCTTTATCTGTCAGAAGGACTGCAGATACTCTCCGATGTTCTGTCGAGAGCTGTTGCTGATCGCTTCTGTGATTTCCCTTCCTCCGTCAACCCCTATGGATGACGACATGCAAATGTTGTCCATACTATCTTTTCCAATTGCTCTTGTTTTACAAGATGCAACGAATTATCTTATCGTGGATTTGTCCGTCATTAGTTCTCATGGGTTTCGAAAGTTCTTCGAATTACTATTCGATCTTTCGGAATCCCCAGTAGCCTATTGCTTTTGACCTCTCTCACCTGCTTGTGTTGTGGTTAAATCCATATGTCTAGCAGCATTCATTAAAATCCTATGTGATTTTCCTGTGATCTTATTGATTCTACCTTTGTGTCAATGCACACAATCATGTGTTGATACTCATAAATTATCTTCCGGCTCATACGTCCTTCCAAACAGAGCTGGTTCTGGACAGACCAACTGTGGTGGTTGTCCATCTAAATCCTTTCAGCTTACTTGTATTTGATCGGAACATCTGATTATGATACACCAACCTAGAAATCCTAATTCCTTTGGTAATTAAGTATCAATATTTTTCAGATGTTCTATAGCCCGATGCATTGCATCGTATCTACCTCTGACCGAGTACCGATACTTACATCACATCTTTTGTGGACCGCCAGACTCATTCTGGGTTATTATCTGACATCATCCTTTACATTCAAAATTTTCTTGTGATGTTGTTCTTGATACATAATGCCTTTGGCTAATTGTGTCTTCTCCCTCTGATAGAATTGTATCCTATGCTTTGACAGCCATGCTCTTATAGCATGTGTTAATTACTCTTGAAGTTTGCGGTATATGTTCCTAAGATGCCCCGACGGGTTGAACCTATGCCTTACTAAATCAATGTGCCCCGAAGAGTTTCATGAGTCTTACTCCTCTGTCGTTTTTCCGGATATTCTTTCAAAGCTAGAACCTGATCAAAGGCGAGGAGTAAATGGCAGGTGATGCACTGATGAAGTGGGAGTCGACCTTGAACTTTGTGTTCATGCCCATGGAAACGATGATGATCTTATCATAGAAGCTTCTCGTATCAATAATCATTCATTCTGCGGTTTAAATCTGGTATCTGTGATCTTGTCCTTTAGAATCATGGTTCCGACCATGTTGTCCTACCTTGATTTCATTCTCAGACGAGTTAAAGTACTTGTCTTCTTCAGATCAACACACCGGTCCAAGCCTTAATGTTGATCTATCTTCGAGTATTGTCCCTCGTATCCTGAGGATATCACGGAGCTATATAACTTTTTGTGAGCTCCTCATCAACTATTATATTTTCATTAATTCCAGTTTCCTCATGCTTGAGTTGTTGGACACGCTGGTACGTCGATAACTGAATTGAGTATGCATTGCGGTTCAACAATTTTTAGTAATCTTCTTTGCTTACGACTTTGTACTCGATCATGTCATTCCAAGCTATTAAGCTACATCATCATCGCCATGTTGGAGCTTGACCATGCTATCTATACCCTCCATCCCTGGAACACAATTCCAACTGTGCGTTAAGCTTGCATCGAGCTTTCCACATCATGTTGGTTGTCCTGAAAGGCAATCTCAATTCTAAGCTAGCAGTCTTATCTGTGATTCCGACAACCTCTTGCTTCATCATTCCCTTGCTTGATGTCGTCGTTGAACGATTACATCTTCGTGCAGCTTCTCGACAAAGGTGTCGTGATCACCATCAATGTTCTGAGCTCTTGCTGGGTATCGGCCGAATGCATGATGAGAAATACCGTACTTGCCCCTCGATGATCTGTGTTATCGTCGACAACCTTCTTGCCTTCCCTCCTACACAAACTTGTTCGTGTTTTGTGTTGTCCCGTGTGTTCCTCGCTATCCAACTTATGTTATCTTCTACCTTGGAGCATTACTATCTTTTATGTCAAGAATGTCGTGAGAGTTGCACACGTCTTAAGAATTCTTGGTATAGTATTACTTCTCGCCATCACTATTCATTTCTTGGTCCCGTGTTGTTTCAAACTGGAATACCAACAAGTGAACTCTGATGTGTGATTCCAATACTTCTGGCAACCCTATTGCCTTGAGGTTATCAACTGATTGTTTCATTCTTAGTGTGTTGGGTGTTTACTCATCATTTTTGACATTGGTTGTGCTACTCCGTCTGTATTTTCGAGTGCATCCTTCGACCAATGTTTAATTGTTGTTGTTCCCTAGAGCATACGACATTATACCATTCGACTTGACAAATGTTATCTCCTTGATGTTATAATTTTGGAAATTCATCCCTGTCAAAATCTTGAAGGATTGTTGTTGAGTCCATCAGACACACCCTCAACTTCTCCATGTCCCACGATGAAGCTCTTGAAAGCATTATCCTTGTGCCTAGCTCATGAAGAATAGGTTGGGTAGAAGAAGTGTATTGCCCAAAGTTCACGTGAACTCTTTCCGTCGTGAATATGTGAAGGTTTTGTTCGCTTCCTCTTGGGAAATACCAAATCATTCACGCATGTGCGAAGTGTTATACATTTTGAAGATTTGTTATCTTCACTTCATATAACTTCTCTTAGCACGCCAAGCCACTGACTGATCTGTTCAAGGAAAAGAAGTTCCTTCATAAGAGCTAATCGAGGCTTACACAAGGGCCTTGATATTCTCAATGATGCTTCTCAAATCATAACTAAGATGCATTTCATTGTAAGAATTCCATGTGGGCACGAATGTCTTGACATTGTGTTCATGTGTCTTACAATCCAATACTTGATTCCGTAGTTCATATCCCGAGAATCTTGCATCATCATCTTTCTTCTCACGCATCTTGAGTCTGAGGTGACTTGACAACAATCAGATCTGAATCTCGGGCAGATATGATGGTTGGAACATTTCCCAATAACTATAACTTTGGTCTTTAGGTAAATCAGTACGGTGCTGTCTTCCAACGCACCGGGCCGAAGGACCCATTGTTATAGCATCTTGTTCAACAAGATTCGCCATTCTACCATGCGGAAAATATATGACTTGTTCCATAGGTTGTCCCTCATGGATCCTCTTTGTGTACCAATTGGTCCAACCTTTATCTGATGACCAGGTCGATGCTACCTCGAAGCACGGATGTGGTACTTAAAATTTCAATAGGAACATTGGAAGCACAATGCTAAATTTTTCCTGATAAATTATCCAAATCGTATGGTATGGGTAAACATCATGATTCTTCTTGCCCCTTTATCTAAAAGGTTATGTACTTGATGACCTATCATGTATACCATACCCTATTTTTCCTCGGGAATGGTATACTTTAATACGTGTGTGTGTGAACAAATTTTCCTTCCTATTGGTCTGTTTGACCTTTCTTGTGGCATAACTTGTGTAAGCAGTGTTAATTCCCTGCTTAGGTAAAAATCTCGGTATACAACTCTGTCAGTAAGACCCTGTTACTATTGTGGATAACATTCCGGTAGCCGTTGCTGCTAGCTACGCCTATAGGGATTTCCTTGGCAAATATGCAAAGGATTCCCCCGCAGCGTTGGAGCCTTGTGTTGGTGTTCCCTTGAAGAGGAAAGGGTGATGTAGTACAGCGGTGGTAAGTATTTCCCTTAGTTTGAGAACCAAGGTATCAATCCAGTAGGAGGATCGCGTCAAGTCACAAGTACCTGCACAAACACAAAGAGCTTGCACCCAACGCTATGAAGCGGTTGTCAATCCCTTATAGATTGTTCGCAAAGTGAGAACTGAAGCAAAAAGTAAATAAAGCAAAGTAAAAGTAAAAGCGGAGATGATAATTGTGACTAGACCTGGGGGGCGTAGTGTTCACTAGTGGCTTCTCTCATGAAGGCAAGTAGACGGTGGGTCAACGAATTACTGTCGAGCAATTGATAGAACCGTGCAAAGTCATGACGTTATCTATGGCAATGATCATACATATAGGCATCACGTCCAAAACAAGTAGACCGATACTTTCTGCATCTACTACTATTACTCCACACATCGACCGCTATCCAGCATGCATCTAGTGTATTGAGTTCATAAGAACAGAGTGACGCCTTAAGCAAGATGACATGATGTAGATGGACAATCTCAAATCTATGATGAAATCCCATCTTGTTACCCTTGATGGCAACAACACGATGCGTGCCTTGCTGCCCCTTCTGTCACTGGGAAAGGTCACCGCACGGTATGAACCCAAAACCAAGCACTTCTCCCATTGCAAGAATCATAGATCTAGTTGTCCAAACAAAACCCAAGACTCGGAGAGACTTACAAGGATATAAAATCATGAATATAAGTAATCAGCAAAGACTCAAATATAATTCACAGATAATCTGACCACAAATCCACAATTCATCGGATCTCGACAAACACACCGCCAAAGAGGATTACATCGGATAGATCTCCATGAAGATCATGGAGAACTTTGTATTGAAGACCCAAGAGAGAGAAGAAGCCATCTAGCTACTAACTACGGACCCGTAGGTCTGAAGTAGACTACTCACGAGTCATTGGAGAGGCAATGATGTTGATGTAGAAGCCCTCTAGCTCCAAAGTCCCCTCCGGCCGGGCACCGGGAAGGGTCTCCAGATGAGATCTCGCGGAAACGGAAGCTTGCGGCGGCGGAAAAGTGGTTCCGTGAACGCCCTGATTTTTTCTGGGATTTTAGGGAATATATAGGCCAAAGAGCTAGGACAGGGGAGCTCCAGGGGGCCACAAGCCTGGTAGCCGCGGGCCCCCCTGGCCGCGGCTACAAGGCTTGTGGGCTCGCTGTGGGCCTCCTGCCTTGGCCCTCTAGTCCCTCGATCTTCTTCTATTCTGGAAAAATTCATTTCGGGGATTTATTCCGTTTGGACTCCGTTCCAAAATCAGATCTAAAAAGAGTCAAAAACACAGAAAAAACAGGAATTGGCACTTGGCACTGAATTAATAAGTTAGTCCCAAAAAAGATATAAAAGGTATATAAAACATCCAAAGTTGACAAGATAACAACATGAAACCATCAAAAAATATAGATATGTTTGAGACGTATCAGCCGCCGGTGGACGAGAACTTTGCCTATTGGTCCGCCTCGTTTCAACGAGCAGGAAAATGGTTCTATTCGTCCCCCGCACTTGGTACCGACGTTGTTGCCAACATAACTGATAGGTTATCCTCTGACATGTCTTGCTACCAAGACCGTATAATATGTCATCCCTCTGCCTACTCTCGGCCCACATGGTGGACCCATAACCCAAAGTTCCACAGGATTGAAACCTGACTCTCCTGTACATCTTTGACTCCAAGGTATCATTTACACTTCGCTTCTTATGAAATTCCCGAGCCACCGTACAATGGAACGATCACTGTTTGGTCCGAATATTTATCCAACCTGTTGAAGATCAAATTCGCGTTGTTCTTGAGGATCTGAAGGCTGCTCAGTCCCGTCAGGAAAGTCTGTATGACCGTCATCATCAAGAAATGGTTTATCAACCTGGCGAAAAGGCTTATCTTCGTGTCAGGCCCATGAGAGGTGCACACCATTTTGTGATCAAGGGCAAGTTAGATCCTCACTATATTGGTCCTTTCGTTGTTCTCGAAAGGCGTGGAAGTGTGGTTTATCAATTGAAACTGTCGGCGAACCTTTCTCAGGTTCGCGATGTCTTCCATGTGTCTCAGCTCCGCCGTTGCTTCAAGGATCCTATTCGAGCAGTGCATATTAATATGCTTGAGCTGCAACAAGACCTCTCTTATAAAGAGCATCCGGTCCGCATTCTCGACCAAGCTGAACTTCAGACTCGTCGCAAAGTCACCAAGTTCCTTAAAGTGCAGTGGTCAAATCATTCTGAAGATGAAGCCACTTGGGAACGCGAGGATCATCTTCGTGATGGATACCCCGAGGTTTTTCCATCTATCTCTTAATTCTCGGGACGAGAATTCTTATTAGTATGGGAGAGTTGTGACGCCCCGGTGAATTAAGCTGCAGTAAACCTCTGCTAATGGTGCCACGTCACCGGGATTACTCTTGGTAGTCTCGCGTAGTTTCGAACCGATCCGAATTCAAATTTAAAATAAGATCAAAACAAGAAGAGTTTTCGATTGCGAAGATAAAGATGTTTGGGGAGTTATAAAAGTTCCCTAATAAATTATAAAAGTAAATCGGGCATTCTTAAAATTATTTAAAACCCCTCTGTATTTAAAACATAAACTATATACGAATAATAATAGCTAAAAGAAATAATAAAAAAACCAATTGGGCCGGTCAACCCACCCAAACAGCCCACCTAAATTGGGGGGGGGGTATAAAACCCCCCTCTAATCCCAAACCCTAGTGGTCCCTGGCCCTCCCGACTCCTCCTACCGCCGCCAGAAACAACGAGGGAACCCTCGCCCCCGCTCCTCATCACCCCTGGTGCTCGAGCGCCAGGCCTCCTTGGCGCCCCAGATCCCCATCTCTCCCGCTCGGTTCCTCCCCCCCCCCCGCACGCTCGCAACCCACCTCACCCCACGTCGCCCCCACCCCCTGGTGACGAGACCCTCTCTCGGTCTCTCTCCCTCACCCCGAGCGCCTTGCCCCTGGCCCCTCCTCCCTAGGCGAGCATCTCTCCCTCTCGGCCTCTCCCATCCCCTTGCTACTCCCACCTCTCGCCTCGCTTCCCCCTGGTGAGAGCCCCGCCGCCCCTGCCTCGTGAGGCTCCCTCTCCCCGCGAGCACCAGGAGCCCCACCCACCACGCCATCTCCCTCCCTCCCTGATCTACTCCCTCCACCCGAGGCTACCTCGTCCCCCTGCACCTCCTCCCGCCGGCCATCACCCACCCCTCACCTCCGGCGGCCGACCTCCACCTCGCCCCCCACGGCTAGCCCCTCACCCCGTCGCCCCTCCCGCCGGCGACCCCCACCTCCAACGCCTGCCCCTCACCCCCTTGGCGCCGAGCTCCACCACCACCAGTGACCTCACCATCGGCGGCCCCTCCCTCCAGCGGCCCTCCGGTGGCCGCCTCGACTCCTCCGGGCCGGATCTGGCCGGCCCCGGCCCCCCTCGTCGCATCCGCTGGCCCCATCGCCACCAGCGCCGCCAGACCGCTCCACCACGCCGGATCCGCCTCATCCCGGAGCTTCCTTGACGACGGCGCCGATCTCCATCGAGCCTCCCCCGAGCCCATTTTTGCACATCTACAGGGCTTGGTGACAACACCCCTCTCATTCTCCCTCCGTCCTGGTTCCATTCCGGTGGTCGCCCCCGCGTTCCGGCATCGTTAGACTCCGGTAGGAGGAGTTGGACCTTGCCTCCTCTCTTTCTGTGTTTAGGTTCCTGTAGCTAGCACATAGATGTCCAGGAGGTTAGAGAAAGAGATGAAAAGTAAAACAAAAAAATGATATATGTATAATGCATTTATGTATTGCGTATGTATGTATGAAATATTATGTTGTATGCACGTATATAAGGGAAATACTTTATGTATATGTGTGTGTATGTGGCCAATGTCACTTACCGGTAGGGCCAAACCCCCACACCCACTTAGAAGGAGGCCCCACACGTTATTAAGAAAAATGAAAATAAAAATATATAAATAAAAATATGTTTTTATTAAATAAATAAATAAATAGATAGTATATTATTTAATTAATAAGTTAATTAATTAAATAGGCAATTGGAAAATTAGAGTATGACACGTGGGTCCCCCACTAAATTAATCTGATTAATTACTATTTAATCTTAATTAAAAACTGAGTCTATGACGCACCAGACCCACTCGTTAGTTGACCAGTCAACTGCTGATGTCAGCATGGCATCATGCTGATGTCATAATAGCATTAAATTAAATTAAATAAATATGTTTTTAATTCCTAAATAATTAATAGAACTTTAGAAATTAATATTAATTAAACCGTAAGTCATATAAAAAAATTCAACATGAAAGTTGATTAGCAGAACGAGATGAACCCGGATACACGGTCCATTCGTTTGTCACGCGTCCCTAGCATAGCAAACGTGAAACTTTTCCATCTTTTTCCATCTCACCGGTAGTAGCCCGAAACCCAGAAAATATCGTTAGATATTCTTCCGACCCGTCTATGACGGATGTTGCTGCGTTAGCTCATGTCTAGCCTACATCTTGCCATGTCATGCATTGTGTTGCACCGTTGCTATTATTTATTGTTTCCTCCCCCTCTTCTTACCAGTAGACCCCGAGACTGACGCTACTGCCGGGTACATCTACGACCGTGCCGACCAGCCTTTTGCCGCGGAGCAGCAAGGCAAGCAAACCCCCCTTGATCATTCCTATATCGCCTATGTCTTTCTTCCTACTGCTTGCATTAGTATTTTGCTAGTGTTGTAGTTAGCTCCTATATCAGATGCATAACCTATTTTTGATGAACTGCTACTTTCAACACTGTATTTTAAATTTGCTTAGTATAGGTGGAGCAGTCTTCCCTTCTGACCCCGTAGTCCAGTTTACCCCGCTTTGTTTCAAATCTCGATCCCTGATCGACGAGCCAGACCCGACACAGCACAGACCCCCGCTTAGTTGTACGATGCTACAGAGATACTATCGGGTACCGAGGGTGACACCTCGCTAAGTACTCCTGATGATATCCCTGTAGTAATGTTAGTCGGTCGTGGTTATCGAGGGTGATTCTCTTTCACCATTCCCGATGATGCCTCTATCGTGCAACCCCTCAAGTGTGGGACCCCCGAGGGTGAATCCTCTAAGCCCAGCTTGACGGATACATCGTTCGGAATCCAACGAGGGTGATACCTCGGATTCCCCCCGATGTTACAACCACACAGTTACTCGGCCATGTTACTAGTATCATTTCTGATTAGTTGTTAGACGGGTGGATTCCCGCAAGATTGTGTCGATGGCCTAATTAAAATGATAATGGATTTGGGTATGTTGATCTGGGTTGGCCGGAAGGCCTTATTACGCACTAACCATCTGCGTGGGAAGAATTATGGGTACTCGACGTCGTGGTATCAGCTGAAGCTCTTCAGACGTCAGCGATGTACCGGTGCGCGCCTGAGTGGTCCCGAGATGCATTGCTCTTGTACTAAGGGGTGCTAGGACAGACGTCGGCCGCCCTCGCATCGTGCAGGAGCGCGGAGGGGAAGTGGGCCCATGAACCCTCTGTGCTTAGGAGTTAGACCGGCGGGCTGGCCTCTCTACTAGGGTTAGGTGGGGCTGCGACGTGTGGATATTCCGAGGCCGGGCAGGACCTAGAAAGGTGTGTCCGGCCAGAGTGTTATCGAGCGCGTCGGGGAATATGTTGTGCACCCATCCAGGCTAGAACTTATCTATTCGAATAGCCGTGTCCATGGTTACAGGACGACTTGGAGTTGTGCCCTGATCTTATACAACTACAATTGTTACTTAACTGGAATTAGTTGCCTCGAGGTTGCTTCCTCACAGGGAGTCGAGGGAGGATCTCTGGGCGTGATCTCACTTTAATATTGCTCCAACAATATGACTATTAATTGTGTTGCACCTGTTCTACTCTTGTCTATTGCTGCAAGACCCTGAAGATGCTAGTCTTCGATAGGACTAGGCCTTCTCTCTCTATTCTCGCATTGTTGTAGTCAGTCCACATATAAACCCCCTTCTTTGATACTGATGCATACTTAGCATAGTTCTGATGTAAGTATTGCGAGTACTTTGGACGAGTACTCACCATTGCTTTGCTCCCCCTTTGTCCCTTTGATCCGTTGCTGCACCAGATGATGGAGCCCAGGAGTGGAGTTTCCTGCCGATGTCTGCCATCCCGATGGTGTCTTCTTCATGGAGGCCGTTGAAGACCAGGAGTTGTTTAGGAGGTTCTCAGGCAGGAGGCCTCGCCTCGTTCAATCGTGTTTATTTTGTGCTAGCCTTCTCTAAGGCACCCCATGTGTATGTGTGTACTGAGATATTTGTTGCTTCCGCTGACTCGTGTGTTTATCGTGCTTTCGTATTCTAGCCCTCGAGGACCCTGGCTTGTAATATGAAGCTAATATTGTTTTATTTGTGTCTAGAGTTGTGTTGTGATATCTTCCCGTGAGTCCTTGAGTTTGATCGTACGCATTTGCGTGTATGATTAGCGTACGATTAAAGCGAGGGTGTCACAATAAGCCATGAAAATTCTAGGATAAGTAGATCACAAAACTATGGCAACAATCTGTTTAAACAGAACAGTCTGTAGCAATCAATTTAAAAAGTGTACTTATGTAACTCCAACAATTCGAAAAATTTAGGACAAGATAAAGGATTAGTTTGAAACTACTGTGTAAACATTTGAGAAACTTTTCACGTTCTAGTAAAATACATAAATTCAAACACTACAACAAAAGTTTCTGTTTTTACACAGCACACATCAAACATGCAATTTAATCATTCTAAAGGAAATTATTGGTACTTTCTATTGAAAAACAAGATTATAAATAATAGAAAGCAAATACTAAAGAAATAAAATGATGCTCCAAGAAAAACACATATCATGTGACAAATAAAAATATAGCTCCAGGTAATTTATACCCATAGTGTTGAATACAAAAGTGGGGATGCCTTTCGGGGCATGCCCAAGCTTAAAAGCTTGAGTCTTCCCTAGATATTAGCATGGGGTGCCTTGGGCATACCCAAGCTTAGGTTCTTTATTCTCCTTATTCTCCTCATATTGGTATCTTAGACAAAACTTGAAAACTTCAATCACACAAAACATAACAAAACTTCGTGAGATGGGTTAATACAATAAATATAGGTCATTCACTTAGGTACTGTCAACATAAAATTAATAAGTTTTATAAAATAATAAATACTGTATTATATCATTCCCATAATTTATATCACTCAATATAAGCTATGGAAACAGTAAAACAAGCAAACTATGCATGCAAAACATAATTTGTCAAAAACAGAACAGTCTCTGAAGATCTGAATGAACACCATACTTCCCTGACTCTAACAATTCTAAAAAATTAGGACAACATAGATAATTTGCATAGTAAAAATGTGTAAAAAATTCAGAATTGTTTGACAGCGAGTAAAATGAAAGAAATCCTCCACTCGACATAAAAGTTACTGTTTTTGCACATAACCAAACAAAAAGTATCCACAATATCCCAAAGGCTTTACTTGTAACCTTATTGAAATAAAAGGAACAAAACACGATTACTACAGTATATTAATCATGCGAACACCCAAAAACGTAAATTATAAGTATTGAGTTGTCTCCCAACAAGTGCTCTTCTTTAAAGCCATTTTTAGTTAGGCATGATGATTTCTATGATGCTCACATAAAATTAAAGAATTGAAACACAATGGGAGCATCATGAAGCATATGACGAGCACATTTAAGTCTAACCCACTTCCTATGCATAGGGATTTTGCAATCAAACAATTTATTGTAGGAAGAATCAACTTGCATAGGAAAGCAAAACAAGCATGACTTCAAAACTTTGAACACATAGGGAGGACACTTGATATTATGGCAATACCTACAAGCATATGTTCCTCTCTCATAATAATTTTCAGTAGCATCATGAAGGAATTAAAGCTTGAAAAATATAACTATCACATAAAGAATTATTTTCATGATATGTAAGCATATAATTTGCATTACTACCCACACAAGCAAACGTTTTATCATTCATAATAGTGGTGGGAGCAAACTCAACAAAATAACTATCATGTGATACTTGATTGGCATAATCCAATTGAAAATTAAAACCATGATGAAAAGTTTCATGGTTATTATTACTCTTTATAGCATAGATGTCATCACCATAATCATCATAAATAGGAGGCATGATCTCACCATAATAATTTGCTCATCAAAACACGGGGGACTAAAAATATCATCTTTATCAAACATAGCATCCCCACGCTTGTGGCTTTGCATATCATTAGCTTCATGGAAATTCAGGGAATTCATACTAAAAATGTTGCTATCATGCTCATAATTCAAGGATTTCACATTAAGCATTTTTATAAATTCTTCCTCTAAAAATTGAGCACAATTTTCCGAACCATCATTTTCACAAAGACATTATGAAGATGAAGCATTTGAGGCCACCTCAATTACATTTTTAGTTTTCTTTTATAAAACCAAACTAGTTAAAAACAAGAAAATAAAATATTTAGTTGCAATATCTAAAGATATACCTTCAAGCACTCACCTCCCCGGTAACAACGCCAGAAAAGAGCTTGATATCTACTACGCAATTTTATTCTTGTAGACGTTGTTGGGCTTCCAAGTGCAAAGTTTAGGGCAACAACAAACTTCCCTCAAGTGGATGACCTAAGGTTTATGAGTTCATGGGAGGTGTAATATGAATATTGTCCCTCTCAAGAAACCTGACAATGAAATACAAGAATTCTCTTGTGTCCCTAATATACCTAATACAATAGAAAATTGTATAGGTGCACTAGTTCGATGAAGATATGGCGATACAAGTGTAGTATGGATAGTATAAATAGATTTTTATAATCTTAATAAACAAAAACAACAAGGTAACAAGTATTAAACAGCAAAGAAAATGTTATATAAATGCTTTGAAATAAAGCCTAGGGTTCATACTTTCACTAATGCAATCTCTCAACAATGCTAACTTAATAGAATCATGATCATCCCTCAAAGTGCGGCAACGACTCACTCCAAAGTTCATATCTAGCAGAGAACATAAGATGAAACTGTTGTAGGTATTAGAACCACATCAAAGTTATTCTTTCCGATCAATTTGTTGATCTATTCCTATAAGTGTCACAAACAGCTCGAGAGTTCATACTAGAATAACACCATATGATACGCATCAATCAACTCTAATGTCACATATATACTCCAATGTCCCCGCAAGCATTCATGTGTTAATTATATGATATGCATCGAACAATTTCAGATTCATCATATTCTATCCATGCAAAAGAACTTCAAAGAGTACCTCAAAATTTCTATGGGAGAAATTAAGACAAGAATGTGTATCATTCCACATGCATATGTTACCCCATTGTCACCACGGGAATCCGCAAGTTGAGTACCAAAACGTACAAGTGAATCTATAGAACACCACATTATCACCAGGTTATCCACATGCAAGACATGCATCTAGTGATATCAAATCCGATATTTAATCCGACATAACAAAATCTCAAAGGGAAAGATTCAATTAATCACATCAAGATAGAAAGGGACAAACACCATTTGATCCAGCTATATCAACAAAGTCCATGATACAATCAAGATGGTGGAATCTCAAGAACACGAGAGAGAGAGAGAGATCAAACACATAGCTACTAGTACAAAAACCTCAGCCCCAAGGGTGAACTACTCCTTGCTCGTCATGGACACCGCCGGGATGATGAAGATGGCCACCGGTGATGATTGCCTACTCTGTCAGGGTGCCAGAATAGGGCTCTGGATGAGTTTTAGTCGGTACAGAGGCTTACGGTGGTAGAGCGGAAGTTCTAGGTTAATTTGGGGGGGGTCTGGATTTTTAAGAATTTTCAGTGTTGGAATCACATCAACCGGAGACACATGAGCCTCATAAGATAACAAGGCACGCCTAGGGGGGTGGGCGCGCTTCGTTGGCTTGTGGCCCACAGGTGGCCCCCTCAGGTGGTTCTTCACTCTGATATTTCTCAAATTGTCCGGAAAAATACGTCCAATTTTTTTAGGCGATTCCGAGAACTTATATTTTCTGCATAAAAACAACAACACACTAATCCTACTAAAAACAGCATTAGTCCGGGTTAGTTCTAATTAAATAATAAAAAATGTATCAAAATAATATAAAAGTATTGTAAACATAGGTAAATATGGCATGAGTACTTCATAAATCATCGATACATTGGAGACGTATCACACAACAAGCATTGAAAGTATCACCTAAATTGGTACAACCATTGGGCATGGAGTGGTACAACCGCCGATTACTACTGCCGTACCACCGCTGAGCAAAAATGAGAGTCCAATAGCCCAATGTAAGTAGTAGTGCCCGCGACAATGTAATTTGGTAGGACCGTACAAGCAGTACTACCGTTGTGCATGGCAGTACTATTGCTAATTAGCTACAAGAACTCCTTGGCAGAAAAGAGATGGAGAAGAAGACCGAAACTGCCATAACTTTTGCAAACGAGCTCCAAAGTAAGCAAACTCAAGCTTGTTGGATTGATAACGTCAAATACTATATAAAAAATAATCATGCTTGTTGGTTATATTAAGAACAAGCAATGGATATGGAATGCTAATATGATAAGTAAGATGACCTTCCCAAATATGATTTGGCAAAATCTACAACACCGAAAATGCAAAAATGATGCATACAAAATCCATTTTCGATGAACTTGAGCTTGAAGATAAGATGAACACAAACTCTAGAGATTCACAAAGAGAAAAGCCAAACAAGAACCAAGAAATATGATCATGCCAAGAATTCAATGGTTTGAGCTCTCAATGAACGATATAATCAAGCTACTCACTTGAGAGTCCCCCCTTGATAGTACGACAATAGATCATATAACCCAGTCTCCCAACTAACAACATGAGGCTTGTAAAATAGAAAATCTATCAGGGACAAAACTTTGACTTGCACATAGTCCATTTGAGCTACATGCTGACGATCTTGTCCTCTGATAAGTCTCCGTCGTATCTACTTTTTTGAACTCTTTTGCCCTTGTTTTGGACTCTAATTTGCATGATTTGAATGGAACTAACCCGGACTAACGTTGTTTTCAGCAGAATTGCCATGGTGTTATTTTTGTGCAGAAATAAAAGTTCTCGGAATGTCCTGAAAATTTACAGAGATTTTTTCTAGAATAAAAGAAAAATACCAGCGCAATGATCCACCGGAGGAGGTGGACGAGTGGGCCACAAGCCCACAGGCCGCGGCCACCCCCCTGGCCGTGCCGTGAGGGCTTGTGGGGTCCACGTGGCACCACCGCCGCTAAACTCAGCTCTATATCTTCCGTCTAGCCCGGAAAAAAATCAGAGAGAAGGTTTCATCACGTTTTACGATACGGAGGCGCCGCCACCTCCTGTTCTTCATCTGGAGGACAGATCTGGAGTCCGTTTCGGGCTCCGGAGAGGGGAAATTGTCCCAATCATCATCATCAACCTTCCTCCATCGACAATTCCATGATGCTCTTCATCGTTCGTGAGTAATCTCATCGTAGGCTTGCTGGACGGCGATGAGTTGGATGAGATCTATCATGTAATCGAGTTAGTTTTGACGGGGATTGATCCCTAGTATCCACTATGTTCTAGATTGATGTTGCTACTACTTGGCTATGCTTAATGCTTGTCACTAGGGCCCGATTGCCATGATTTCAGATCTGAACCTATTATGTTGTCGCCAATATATGTGTGTTTTATATCCTATCTTGCAAGTTGTAGTCACCTACTATGTGTTATGACCCGACAACCCCGGAGTGACAATAGCCGGAACCACTCCCAGAGATGACCATGGTATGAGGAGTTCATGTATTCACCGCGTGTTAATGCGTTGGTCCAGTTCTTTATTAAAAGGAGAACCTTAATATCCCGTAGTTCCCATTAGGACCCCGCTGCCACGGGAGGGATGGACAATAGATGTCATGCAAGTTCTTTTCCCTAAGCACGTATGACTACATACGGAATACATGCCTACATTAGATTGATGAACGGGAGCTAGTTACATATCTCTCCGTGTTATAGCTATTACATGATGAATCACATCCGTCATACTCATCCATCACCGATCCACTGCCTACGAGTGTTTTACTACTGGTCCTTGCTACGTCACTTTGTTTAGGATTGTCCCTTGCTACAAAAGGGATTGGGCCAGTTTGCTGCTACTGCAGTCACTTTGCAACAACTGTTGCTACTCCTGTTACTTTGTTGTTGCTGCTACTGTTGTTCCTTGCTACTTCGCTGTTACTTGTTGCAAGATCTTTTCTGACACTGCTGTCGGGGAAGAATAGTTACTCGCCCACGTGCAACCTACTGGCGCCATTGATACAACAGTTAGGAATAGTCTGCCGTCAACAGATCGTTTCTGACACCGTTGCTATCATACTACTTTGCTACTGCTAATTTGCTTGCAGACACTAATCTTTCAGGTGTGGTTGAATCTGACAAACTCAGCTGCTAATACTTGAGAATATTCTTTCGCTTCTACTTTGGCAAACCAACAAATTTGGGTTGAATACTCTACCCTCGAAAACTGTTGCGATCCCCTATACTTGTGGGTTATCAAGACCTTTTTCCGGAGCCGTTGCCGGGGAAGCACAGCTATATTCTCTGTGTCACTTGGGATTTACGTCTGCTGATCACTATGAGGAATCCAAAAGATCCAAGAACCAAAATCTTGCCTTCCACTACAAGGAGAGGTAAGGAACTGCCATCTAGCTCTGCACTTGATTCACCTTCAGTTATGAGTAAGTTTGCGACTTCGCCTCCTGCTATAAAATCTTGATATGTGTAGCGACCCGACTCAAAACGAGTCAAGCCTCTGTGTATCTGTGCCATCCCTGGATCAGTATGCTGGCACACATAGTACATCAATGTATATATCAAAGTGCAATCACATGTAAATAGCGTAAAACTGATATATACCTTAAATATCTCAGCGGAAGCAGTCAAGGGAGTGGAGTCCCAATAAACACCAACGGCAAGTTGAGTGCGGCCCGTAACCCTGAATCGTACTCTTACTCGTCGAAGAAAAATATCTGCAACATAAGACATTGCAGCTGTGTAGGTCAGCATATTGAATATGCCTGCAAGTCACATATGAGAGGGGGTAAAATATCATTTATACTATATGCATATATGGCAGGTGGTGTTGTAAGTTTTAGCGTAAAGCCAATTTTCTCCTACAACGAGAGGGGGTAAAAGCAAAATATTACTATGTAGTTGGTTGTTAATGAGATGGTCCCGCGAACCAGTTCTCATACCCAAGTTATCAATATTACCCTCATCAAATATATATAATGGTGTTGAGAATTCCAGATAACTTCAGTTCCATTGGCTCAAGATGTCCATGATCGTCGACACGGCTAATCGATTAGGTTTGAGTACTCTCCAGAGTTTTGCACAGTTCCCCACAAGATCTGATCGCCTCCGTGTATGTCCTCGCACTTCAGGGTGTTTGAAGACCGGATGATCAAAACATGGTCTTTCAACGGGTCCCTCTGAATCCCTGTCGGTGCCCATCCAATCCTACCGTTCTTCTACATCTGCTGGCAGCGCCTCTCCAGAGTCGCAGCGTTGTCCAACCAAGCCAGAGCCCATAATGACTTGTGGCTGTGCAGGTAAGCCTTGGGTCTTGAAAATATCCGTCCGTCTCTTTGAGCATGGGTGAAGCTTTCCGCAAGATGTCATGGCACGTCTCCAGCATCCCGGGTCATCCACTGGTTTCTCCAAGGAGCCGATCAACCGTCCTTCACCCAGAGTTGCATTGCATCACGAGGTCTTGAAAAGTTTTGACATAACCGGTTTTGGTTATTAAATCATTCTCGCATCACTCGTGATAAACTCTCAACCAGAATCCCGTCTACTCAAACATAGCAATATGAAATTTGTCGTCCCGGGCCAAGTAACGGGGTTGTTGGGTGCCTACCACATGATACTACAATATGTAACCATAATTTCCAAGTACCTACTCAGCATGCAATTGGGCATAGGATGGTAGAACTACGATGCATAAAACATAGGTGATACATGATCAAATGACTTGCCTGGCGATGTTGATGAAGAAGAATTATCGTTCTCAAGAAATAACTTGATAGACTATTTGTCACTCTATGATGAAATCTTTATAACAAACATATCGTTCACATAAGCACTCATACTAGCAATCATTCTAGCAATCAAAACAAAAGAGAGAGCGAATAAGAATCCGAAGGAAACTTCAAATAAGCCTAGGGAGTCTTCTACTACGTCAAACACTAAATAGTTTTTGTCTAACAGAAAAATAATATACTTAAATAACAGGGAACTAAGATATAAATTTAACTAAGATAAAATAAAGTATTTTTCACAAAACTATTTAAAAGTATTTCCAAACGGGATTTGAAACAGTGGAGAAACCAATTGCAAGCTATTACAGAACTAGAATTGATTTCATGATAACATATAAAAATAAAATCAAAACTTGTTGCAAACCTACTGTTAACTAACAGAAAAAAAACATAATATTTCTGAAATATAAAATAAAAATAATTTAATAACAACTAAAGAAAGAAATATAGTCATAATCCTAAAAGAAGTGAAACAAAAAGTGTTTCACAAGAAACACTGAGCTAAGATACTCAAACAATTCTGAAATTTTACCACTGATAAATAAGATCACTAGTGATCAGTAGCAAAAAGAATTAATTAAAAATCTATTTTTAAACTCTCAGAATAAGCAAAACAAGGTTTAAACTAAATCTGACCTAATTCAAATTTGAAAATTTTAAACATAGGCAAATAATATGTTTTTGAAAACTACAAAAACATTGTGATCTACTGGAAAAAGAATCAACCTCATTGGAGTTGTGGAGCAAAATTTATGAGGGGAACCAGATTGAAACTCTCTCTGTTTTTGAATTAAAGCTAAAAACAGAGCAAATTAACTAGCACACAGGAGGGGGTATGAGGCGCTCTCTGATTGGTTGGAAGGGTGTTTGCTGCGGGGAAAACTGACAAACAGCCGCTATGTAAACAAAAGTTCTCTTTCTAAAATCAAGTGGAGAAAAACCGTTCGTTTTTTATCTAAAAACCGAAAGGGCACGCAGGTTCTAATCTAACGCGCACGTTTAAGATCCAACGACTACGGAGAGGTGGGGTGGTGGCTTATAGTGGCGGCAACTCCGGCGAGGAGTCCGGCGATGGCCGAGGTGGAGGGTGGTCGGGGACGCGGCTCCGGTGGCCTCCGACGATGGCTGAGAGGTCGGGGAGATGGCGGGGCTCGTCCTCCGTCGGTTAGTGGCGACGGAGAGGGAGCTCGGGGCCGGGGTAGAGCTGCAGAGCGTCGGAGAGCTTCGGCTCAAGCCGACTCCGGCGAGGGTGGTGTGCGGAGGCGGTGGGCGGAGGCGGCGGGGCTTGGGCAGGGGAAAGGCGAGGGAAAACGGGGCGAGGAGAGGCCGGGGGCGGCTTATATAGGGAGAGAGGGAGGGCTCCAGAGGGAAGGAGATCGGGGCGAGGAGGGCAAGTCCGGCGAGGCCGGGGCTGTCGGGGTGAGAGAAGGCAAGAGAGGGAGCGCAGGGGAGGAGGTGACCGAGGGGTGGGGGCAGTCGGACGAGAGGGGCTCGCTGGCAGGGAGAGAGAGGGAGGGGGCGGTGGTGTCGGTTGGCCGACCTGTAGAAGGAAGGCCCGGGCCAGGCGGGATCCGGCCTAGCAGCTGTAAAGCGCCTGAGGCGCTTTCCAATTTAAAAAAAACATTCCCGATTTTTAGTTTTTTCAAAAAAAAACAGAAAGTAGAACAAATAAAAGGCAAGTAAATAAAGTCCTAAAATAGGGGTGTTATATACCAAAATTTTCAGAAAAAAATTCTCTATCCTTTTAACATTTTTCCAAGGCAAAAATAAAAACTTTTAAAAGATGTTTTTTCTGAAAACCCCCTAAGGTTTTATTTTATTTTTGGCAATTATTTTCTCCATAAAACTTTGGTTTTTCTTGGGTCAAATATTTTAAAAAATACCCCTGATTTGGGAGGGTCATTTTCCTCCGCTCTTTCTTGCTTGCAAGAATTATTCTCGGGGTATTTCTCGGGGAAGAAAAATAGAAATGCAGAAGCAAAATTTGAAAGAATTCAAATGCAAACTCCATTCAAATTCTTTATAGTTCAAGAAGTCACGTCATCTTCTCTCTTTGCTTTGAAATGATTGAATTTGAATTCATCGGAGATGGGGAAAGTCATTTTATTCCCTCTCATTCAAAAGTTTTGAAAAGTTTGAAATTTCACTCAAGTTTCCATCACTCAAGCAAACAATCAAGCATTCTAGTAATTATTTTAACATTCCAAAATTTGGGATGTTACAAACCTACCACACTTAAAATGAATCTCGTCCTCGAGATTCGAAGAGGCTAGAAAGAAAGGTTAGGGTTTGGGGGTCCTTTAACAAATCCAATCTCCCGCAAAGTGGGATGCTACCATACTTAAAATAAAGATTAGTGGTCCCTCAAAATGTTTTAACGATCCTCTGGGGTTTTGGCATCTGACTCCTCACAGTCTTCATACTAACTCCTCTGGTGATGCTCTTTCGTTATATTCATAATGTTCCCCTCAGAATCCGATGTCTTACGTGGATTTAAGCTTCTTCCGGCACTGGGTCTTCTTAAGTGACAAGTCTCGTGATCATTCTAAAATAACATATCGATGATTCTCATGGTGGTCTACCATTTGTGCTTATCCTGCAGAGAGAGAGGTCTTGTCTTCATCCTCACCGTAAAATTTTCTACGCGTGACAACAACTACCATGTACATGGGCTTTTCTTATACCATTCTAAGGCTTAAACAAAAGCTTCAAAGAACATCGTCTCTCACTATGGGTAAGTCTCTCAGATTTACCATTCCGAATAGCAAGAGAATGATAATAGTAAGTCGTCACGGTGGCCAGGCCATGTCGCACTGAAATCATTACCATGTATAAGGCTTAGTGAATCTCGTATTCTAACACTTGGGCATCCTCACAAGCATTGCAGAATTTCTCTTGTCCACGAACAAAGTTCGGATAATCCATTGGTTCTGCAAGGTGAACAAAACATCTATCGTATCTTCACAGCTCTCTGGCTTTCATATGTTCCTAAGAAAACGTTTGCTGAAACAAGTTTCCTTCTCCAAAAAGGTAGTACTTGATCCTTATTAGTCCCGGGGTCTGTGGGTTGCAGCCATACTTGGAATTACTATGCCTTTAAATTCCATAGTGTTTCATTCCATCCTATTCTTGGGGTAACCATCATATAATAATAATCCTCGGACTTATTTTTGGTACACACTCCATTATGTCGGATACTTTCCATTGGTGTGTTTACCATAAAAGGTATTGCTTCATCCATAAATCATATTCATTTCATAATCAATCCTTTATTACATCCTTACTTTCTTCAAAATTCCAACTCAAAAGTAATTTATTACAAATGCTGCCATCCACATTGTTCGGTATGGTCAAGCATTTCTGCCAACTTTATTCATCTGTCTCTCTTGGAGGTACTTTAGTTCCACTGGAACTTTCCGAGGTGCTCCTTGAAATCATCCATCTTTTGCTTCATGATGGTGGCCATGAGCTTTATCTCCATCATCTCCGCACGTACCTCACTCAGGTATTCCTGGGTATGATGGAGTCTCGCTTCAAGTATTTCTCCAATTTGGTGTATGGCTTCCATGGCAGCTTCACGAACAGCATCAAAGAAGGTTGCTCGTGGTACACGTGAAATGAAAAAGTATTGCCCCATAGTCTTTGGACAAACTCATTTCACATGGTGGAGGTGTACTTCCTCATACCAAAGTTCTACTCCACTTTCCATGAATGGGTAGCCTTTGTAGACTGCATCTCCTTCAAGACGAGTGTGCTTCATCATGTCCTTCAGGATTTTCGGGTAATCATGATCACTGGTCAGGGTCATGATTGTTTCTGGGCCCTTGAGGAATGACTCGTAGAGAGTTGTCATCTGCAGGTGTCAGTAAATAGGTACTCAGAGGAATGTATATGTCTCCTTGGTAGTTATGGTACATTCCTACTCAGTGGATCATGTGGGTTTACCGATTACTACCACACTTAAAATGAATTATACTCATGCCTGCATAGACCATATTTTCTCATATCCTCATAATTGTTGAGAGATCTTTGTTCGAAGAGAAACAACGCATACAGTTTCAACATAGGCAATCATGAGACAATAAATTCCTTTTATTCATGATGTTATTACAATCTTAGGGACTTCTGTTACAAAAAATTTCACTCCATGATCTCATGAAAAACAGGAGTTCTTCAGATTACACTAATTGCCGCGGTCAAAACTTAACTACTCCTTTTTAGCTTTCTTCCTCTGTGGACAATCGTTAGCAAAATGTCCTGCTTCCTTGCAACGAAAGCAAATGAGTTCTGACCAGTCTCGAGGCGTCTTAGTGTTTTCTTTTCCTCCTTGGGTTTCTGGCTTCCTTCCTGAGCACATGTATTTGTGGTGGCCAAATTCCATACACTTGTAACATCTGACATGGCTCAGCTCTATATCTGCAGAGATTTGGCTCTTCCGAGGGTACCTTTTTTCTTTCTTTCTGGACTCCTTTATTTTGGCCACTTCTTCTAATTCAAGTGGATCAAACTCCACTTTTTCGGTCGGGAAGTTTCCTAGATACTCTTGGCTTCCCTTCGTGCAATCCTGTGAATAACGTCCTTATTCTCCACATGAGTAGCATGCATTGGAGAAAAATCTAGTCAGACCTTGTCCATCAGGGTCTTCAATATATTCGTTCATCACAGGTTCTTCTAGGATCTTCTTCTTGAGGGTTTCCTTCATTGCATCTTTCTGCTGCTTGACAACTTGTTGCACCTTGGGGTAAATGTGACACCGAGCTGGGTAGTGGGTGGTTCCTTCACAAAGGAAACAAGTCACCTGACTATTTGGGCATTCCTCAGCTGAGTGATTTCCTTCACAAGGAGTGCATCCATCCTTGTGTTGTTCCTGGGTGTGTCCTATTTCTCCATAGATATTGCATGAACAAGTCTTCTCCTTCGGATTATCATAGCTCTTCTGAATAAGTCGGGATCTTAACAAAGTGTCCTTGAATTCGTCCCAAGTTTCTGCTCCACTAAATCCTTGTATGGCATGATGCATTTTCCACCAGATTGCAGCACTTTGTGTAAAGTAATGAAGAGCGTGTGCCACTTCATACTTCCTTGAAATCAAATTGTTCCCGAAGTGGTTCTCCATGTTCTGAATCCATATTTCAGCCTCCAGCTGGGTCATTGGTCCAGAGATTACAAGTCCAGCTTCATACTCCATCTGGTAGGGTTGAGGTTTTGAGATGGGTAAGAGAGAGAGGGAGATACACACAATACAAACAATATTTTTGAGAATAGGTTTTATTTGTGGCCGTCGGAAAACACACACCAATGACGGCTCACAAATCATCATATCTAACGTGGGTATATAAAAGGGGTTTGGACTTCTAATGGTCCTATAATTATTCGAACACTTCAGGGTCTATGAATTCTTCGGGTCTTGAGAGTCTGCAATGGGTGTAGCTTCAATTCTTCAAATGCCTGGTGAAATCTTCTTTACTTTGAAGTAGAACTCCGTTGATTCTTCATGAGGTCAAAGGGGTAAGGGTATTGTCTAACTATTGGAGGTGAGAGAGAACATTTGATGAAGTCAGAAGAGATGAGAAGTGAAAGGTGTTCTCGAAAATAAGATTTTTTTAAAGATCCTATCCTAAGAAGTTTCCAGTTTCTAGGGTCACGTCCTACAGTCAACATGTGCTCTGATACCATTTCTGTAGCGACCCGACTCAAAACGAGTCAAGCCTCTGTGTATCTGTGCCATCCCTGGATCAGTATGCTGGCACACACAGTACATCAATGTATATATCAAAGTGCAATCACATATAAATAGCGTAAAACTGATATATACCTTAAATATTTCAGCGGAAGCAGTCAAGGGAGTGGAGTCCCAATAAACACCAACGGCAAGTTGAGTTCGGACCGTAACCCTGAATTGTACTCTTACTCGTTGAAGAAAAATATCTGCAACATAAGACGTTGCAGCCGTGTAGGTCAGCATATTGAATATGCCGGCAAGTCACATATGAGAGGGGGTAAAATATCATCTATACTATATGCATATATGGCAGGTGGTGTTGTAAGTTTTAGCATAAAGCCAATTTTCTCCTACAACGAGAGGGGGCTAAAAGCAAAATATTACTACGTAGTTGGTTGTTAATGAGATGGTTCTGCCAACCAGTTCTCATACCCAAGTTGTCAATATTATCCTCATCAAATATATATAATGGTGTTGATAATTCCAGATAACTTCAGTTCCATTGGCTCAAGATGTCCATGACCGTGGACACGGCTAATCGATTAGATTTGAGTACTCTGTAGAGTTTTGCACAGTTCCCCACAAGATTTGATCGCCTCCGTGTATGTCCTTGCACTTCAGGGTGTTTGAAGACCGGATGATCAAAACATGGTCTTTCAACGGGTCCCTCTGAATCCCTGTCGGTGCCCATCCAATCCTACCGTTCTTCTACATCTGCCGGCACCACCTATCCAGAGTCGCCGCGTTGTCCAACCAAGGCAGAGCCCATAATGACTTGTGGCTGTGCAAGTAAGCCTTGGGTCTTGAAAATATCCGTCCGTCTCTTTGAGCCTGGGTGAAGCTTTCCGCAACATGTCATGGCACGTCTCCAGCATCCCGGGTCATCCACTGGTTTCTCCAGGGAGCCGATCAACCGTCCTTCACCCAGAGTTGCATTGCATCACGAGGTCTTGAAAAGTCTTGACTTAACCGGTCTTGGTTATTAAATTATTCTCGCATCACTCGTGATAAACTCTCAACCAGAATCCCGTCTACTCAAGCATAGCAATATGAAATTTGTCGTCCCGGGCCAAGTAACGGGGTTGTTGGGTGCCTACCACATGATACTAAAATATGTAACCATAATTTCCAAGTACCTACTCAGCATGCAATTGGGCATAGGATGGTAGAACTACGATGCATAAAACATAGGTGATACATGATCAAATGACTTGCCTGGCGATGTTGATGAAGAAGAATTATCGTTCTTGAGAAATAAATTGATAGAATATTCGTCACTCTCCGATGAAATCTATATAACAAACATATCATTCACATAAGCACTCATACTAGCAATCATTCTAGCAATCAAAACAAAAGAGAGAGCGAATAAGAATCCGAAGGAAACTTCAAATAAGCCTAGGGAGTCTTCTACTACGTCAAACACTAAATAGTTTTTGTCTAATAGAAAAATAATATACTTAAATAACAGGGAACTAAGATATAAATTTAACTAAGATAAAATAAAGTATTTTTCACAAAACTATTTGAAAGTATTTCCAAACGGGATTTGAAACATTGGAGAAACCAATTGCAAGCTATTAGAGAACTAGAATTGATTTCATGATAACATATAAAAATAAAATCAAAACTTGTTGCAAACCTACTGTTAACTAACAGAAAAAAAAACATAATATTTCTGAAATATAAAATAAAAATAATTTAAAAACAACTAAAGAAAGAAATATAGTCATAATCCTAAAAGAAGTGAAAGAAAAAGTGTTTCACAAGAAACACTGAGCTAAGATACTCAAACAATTCTGAAATTTTACCACTGATAAATAAGATCACTAGTGATCAGTAGCAAAAAGAATTAATTAAAAATCTATTTTTAAACTCTCAGAATAAGCAAAACAAGGTTTAAACTAAATCTGACCTAATTCAAATTTGAAAATTTTAAACATAGGCAAATAATATGTTTTTGAAAACTACAAAAACATTGTGATCTACTGGAAAACGAATCAACCTCATTGGAGTTGTGGAGCAAAAGTTATGAGGGGAACAAGATTGAAACTCTCTCTGTTTTTGAATTAAAGCTAAAAACAGAGCAAATTAACTAGCACACGGGAGGGGGTATGTGGCGCTCTCTGATTGGTTGAAAGGGTGTTTGCTGCGGGGAAAACTGACAAACGGCCGCTATGTAAACAAAAGTTCTCTGGCTAAAATCAAATGTAGAAAAACCGTTCGTTTTTTTATCTAAAAACCGAAAGGGTACGCAGGTTCTAATCTAACGTGCACGTTTAAGATCCAACGGCTACGGAGAGGTGGGGTGGTGGCTTACAGTGGCAGCAACTCTAGCGAGGAGTCCGGCGATGGCCTAGGTGGAGGGTGGTCGGGGACGCGGCTCTGGTGGCCTCAGGCGATGGCTGAGAGGTCGGGGAGATGGCGGGGCTCGTCCTCCATCGGTTAGTGGCGACGGAGAGGGAGCTCGGGGCCAGGGTAGAGCTGCAGGGCGCCGGAGAGCTTCGACTCAAGCCGACTCCGACGAGGGTGGCGGGCGGAGGCGGCGGGGCTCGGGTAGGGGAAAGGCGAGGGAAAACGGGGCGAGGAGAGGCAGGGGGCGGCTTATATAGGGAGAGAGGGGGGGCTCCAGAGGGAAGGAGATCGGGGCGAGGAGGGCAAGTCCAGCGGGGCCGGGGCTGTCGGGGTGAGAGAAGGTAGGGGAGGGAGCGCACGGGAGGAGTTGACCGAGGGGTGGGGGCGGTCGGACGGGAGGGGCCCGCTGGCAGGGAGAGAGAGGGAGGGGGCGGTGGTGTCGGTTGGCCGACCTGTAGAAGGAAGGCCCGGGCCAGGCGGGATCCGGCCCAACAGCGCTATAAAGCGCCTGAGGCCCTTTCCAATTTAAAAAAAACATTCCCAATTTTTATTTTTTTCAAAAAAAGAGAAAGTAGAACAAATAAAAGGCAAGTAAATAAATCCCTAAAATAGGGGTGTTATATACCAAAATTTTCAGAAAAAAATTCTCTATCCGTTTAACATATTTCCAAGGCAAAAATAAAAACTTTTAAAAGATGTTTTTTGAGAAAAAACCCCTAAGGTTTTATTTTCTTTTTGGCAATTATTTTCTCCATAAAACTTTGGTTTTTCTTGGCTCAAATATTTTCAAAAATACCCCTGATTTGGGAGGGTCATTTCCTCCGCTCTTTCTTGCTTGCAAGAATTATTCTCGGGGTATTTCTCGGGGAAGAAAAATAGAAATGCAGAAGCAAAATTTGAAAGAATTGAAATGCAAATTCCATTCAAATTCTTTATAGTTGAAGAAGTCATGTCATCTTCTCTCTTTGCTTTTAAATGATTGAATTTGAATTCACCGGAGATGGGGAAAGTCATTTTATTCCCTCTCATTCAAAAGTTTTGAAAAGTTTCAAATTTCACTCAAGTTTCCATCACTCAAGCAAACAATCAAGCATTCTAATAATTATTTTAACATTCCAAAATTTGGGATGTTACAATATGTCGCCTGTGCTTGATGATGCTACTTTTGTTGCCCATGATGCTATGCTTGATACTATGCCTGATGATGCTATGCTTGATATTATGCGTGATGATGCTATGCTTGATACTATGCCTGATGATGCTATGCCTGATATTGCTTTGCCACTAGGTGCCCTTGATGCACAAATTGCTAGAGTTGCTGCTAGATGTGATGATACTTCTGAAACTGCTGATACTACTGAAGTAGAACCTGCTACTATGCCTGATATGCCTGATATGCCTGATACGCGCTATGTTATGGAGGGAGAGATAGCTGAGGATTTTCTTGCGTGTAAAGATAGCTATGATGTTGAGAAATTACTGCACAAGTGGAAAGAAAAATCTATGAACGCTAGGATGAAATATGACCTGAAGCTTGCCACTTCGCCTATCTTTGTGACTGATAAGGATTATGAATTCTCTGTCGACCCTGAGTTAATCACTCTAGTCGAATCAAATCCTTTTCACGGTTATGAGTCTGAAATGGTTGTGTGCGTAGTCCCCAGGATATGGTCTACTACTTCTCTGAAAAATATTTCCCTGCCCATAAGAAGCAAGCTGCCTTGCAGGAAATATACAACTTTGCTCAAGCTCAAGAAGAGAGTCTCCCACAAGCTTGGGGGAGGCTCATCCAGCTACTGAACACTTTGCCTGATCACCTTCTTGAGAAAAATGAAATACTTGATATCTTCTATAATGGACTTACTGATGCTTCCAAAGACCACCTAGATAGTTGTGCCGGTAGTGTTTTTACGGAACGAACCGTAGAACAAGCTGAGATTCTATTGAATAACATCTTGTGCAATGAGAATGCTTGGACTATTCCCGAACCACCTCCCAAGCCAACTCCGAAGAAAAGAGGTATTCTATTCCTCAGCCCCGGAGATATGCAAGAAGCCAAGAAATCTATGCGAGAGAAAGGCATTAAATCTGAAGATGTCAAAAATCTACCACCTATCGAAGAGATCCATGGTCTCGATAACCCGATACAGGTAGTAGAAGTAAATTCTCTGCATAGGGTTGATGAGAGTGATATTCCTTTTGAAAAACCTGCTAGCCTAATCATGGATGAATTTGATAACTTTGTTGCCAAACAACAAAATTTCAATGATTATGTTAGCAGACAATTGGAACAGAATGCTCGTATGCTTAGTCATTTAAGTGCTTGTGTGGACAGAAACGTCAATGATCTTAAACTTATGAGTAAACACGCCTCTATGGTTATTACTCAGGTAGAACAAGTACTTAAAGCTCAAAATGAGTTGCTCAATGAGTTGAATGACAATTCCGTCAGAGTCATTACTGAAGGCGGTAGAATGACCTAGGAACCTTTGTATCCTGAGGGTCATCCAAAGAGAATTGAACAAGATTCTCAAGGAGTTAGCACTGATGCACCTAGTCATCCTAGAAAGAAGAAGAAAGATGATAGGAACCTGCACGTTAGCAACCCTGTTGCTGCTACACCTAAGAATCCAAACGATGCCTCTGTCTCTGATGCTGAAACACTATCTGGTGATGAACATGAGCCTAATGATGATATCAATAGTGATGTTCATGTTGATGCTCAACCTAGCATTGAAAAGGATGTGGAGATTGAACCTAGTGTTCATCTTGATAACCCACAACCTAAGACTAAGAGATACAATAAGAATGAATTCGCTGCTAGGAAGCACAGTAAAGAAAGGCAACCATGGGTTCAGAAACCCATGCCCTTTCCTCCCAAACCATCCAAGAAAATGGATGATGATGATTTTGAGCGATTCGTTGAGATGATCAGACCTGTCTTTCTGCAAATGCGTTTGACGGATATGCTCAAAATGTCTCTGTATGCTAACTACATGAAAGATATTGTGACTAATAAGAGGAGGATACCTGAGGTTGAGATTTCCACTGTGCTTGCTAATTATACCTTCGAGGGTGGAACTCCTAAGAAACTAGGTGATCCCGGTGTGCCGACTATACCTTGCTCCATTAAAGGTAACTACGTCAGAACTGCGTTATGCGATCTTGGAGCCGGTGTTAGTGTTATGCCTCTCTCTCTTTATCGTAGACTTGAACTGGATAAGTTGACACCCACTAAAATCTCTCTGCAAATGGCCGACAAATCAACTGCTTTCCCTATCGTCATTTGCGAGGATGTGCCTGTTGTGGTTGCTAACGTCAATATCTTAACAGAGTTTGTTATCTTGGATATTCCCGAGGACGTTGCCATGGCGGTCATCCTCGGAAGACCCTTTTTGAACACCGTGGGGGCTGTTATAAATTGCAACAAAGGCAATGTCGCTTTCCATGTCAACGGTAATGAGCATACGATGCACTTTCCGAAGAAACAATATCGAGTACATTGCATCAATGCTATCGAAAAGACTTCATCGATTCTTATTGGGAGCTTTGAATGCCCTATTCCTCGTGTCAAGATGAAGTATGATTTGCTTGTTGGGGAGATACACATCCCCATTGAGGTGACCTAGTGACTATTCAAAAATTCTCCGTTCTCTTTTGCGATTCAAGAAAGTTTTGTCGAGGGGATTTGATCAACCGCATTGACGGATTTCTTTCGATGACCATGAGATGGATGGATCGAGGAGTCACAAACCTCTGTTCCAAGCTTTCACTTTAGGTTGCTTAGAAGAAAAATGATAAATTTATTTTAGTTTTCCCTGTTTTCTGTTTTAGCGTCCGGTAGAAAAGTACCCCGAAAATAAAAGTTCTCAAGACGTCCTCAAAATCAAGTATGATTTTATCTGGAATTTTTGAAAAATACTGGGACAAAGAGTCTGTCTAGGGGCCACACCAGTGGGCCATAAGCCCTAGGGGTGCGGGCACCCCCCTGGCCGCGCCACCCAGGCTTGTGGGGCCCACAGACACCCCCTCCACTCATTCTTGCTCTCATCTGGTTCTCCTACCTCCAGAAAAAATCATTTTGCAGCTCAAATCCGTGTTCTTGCTCCTCTTGCTGAGATTTTGATCTCTTTGCTCAAAGCACCGTTCTCCGAACTGTTTTGGGGAAATTACTCCTTGGTAAGTGACTCCTCCGTTGGTGCAATTAGTTTTTGCTCTAGTGCCCTATACTCCGCGTATTTTTGCTGCCTTGGTGACCATGTTCTTGAGCTTTGCATGCTGATTTTAGCTGGTCCCAAGTAATTTTGATGCGTAATATGGTCTCTAGGAACTTGTGGGAGTAGTTGCTACGAGTCTTGTTGAGCCTTATTCACTTTTCCTTAGAATCACTAAAAATTTCAGAAATTTTCAGAGATAAGAAAGGGAAAAGATGTGGAGGTTCTTAAGAGGTTCGTCAAGCCGTGACCCCAAGGATGATGGGAGTGAGAAGAAGCCCAAGTATTTGGTCCCTCGAGTCGCGGAAGTTCGAGCGTGCGAGTGGCCAAGCGACGTGTTCTTACGCGCCGCTGGAATTTATGAGGACTTTTATCACTTGGTGGAGAATGCAGGCCTTACCGCCTTCGTTGAAGATAAGTGTCCCCAATACCTCCTCCTCACTAATATCTTCGTACAAAGCTTTAACTTCTATCCGAGGAAGAATCCTCCTATGGTTGAGTTCAAACTTTATGATATCCCCCAGTGCATGTCACTCCAGGATTTTCCCAATGTTTGCAAATTGCCTTTTGTTGGGGATATTCATGAACCTCGTCCATGGGACTTGGAAGCTTTCATCGATACTATTGCTGTAGGAGAGGAGAGAGGAGTGTCTTGCGCTAGAGCTGCTAGCATTCATTTTCCCGTGATTCGGTACTTCTCATTATTTGGGGAAATGTTTGATTGGCCGTGGGAAAGCTGGGTCACTTAGTTCCCCAGATCTTGCAGTCTTGCGCGAAGCCCTTTATAATGATAAAACGTATAGCTTGGGCGCTATAGTAGCTCAACAGTTGAACCTGGACCGTTCTAAAGGTGTTGTCTATGGAGGTATCTATGCTACCCGTCTTGCTAGACACTTTGAGATACCTATTAGACTGGAAGAGGAAGAAGAGATTCTTCTTCCCGAGAGATATCTAGATTACGATAGCATGGTTCGCCATGACTTTCTTGATAGAGATATAAATAGAAGGATGATTTATAACCTGGTATTTAGTCAGGGTACTCGTGCGACTATTACTTTGCCTACTCCTTCTTTGTTCAATCTTCATGCAGGCAGGTACATTATTATGCCCTCGGACATCTATGCATATTGGGGCTTGGCCCAACCACAGGTGCCCGTGCCCGAGCCGCAAGTTGAGTACCAGACGCCAGTTTATCAGTGGGAGCCAAAGGAGCTCACACAGCAGTGGCATCCTCAGTCCACTCCAGAGTACCCCGGAGCTATTTCTTTTCTTCTATTTCTTGTTGGGTGCTTTCCCGTGTAGATAGTTTTCTTTTTCTTTGGGTCAAGGTAGAAGATATTGGTTACAATGTTTAGTGGCTCTTGCATGCATACCTGTTTAGCTTTCAAAGAGCCACATTACTTTGTCTTCTGCTTTGTGTTTGCCTGCAGATTCTAGCATAGTCCAATGCACGAGCACTCTTATTATTGTTCACATCGTTCGGTCGTGCAAGTGAAAGGCAATAATGACGATATATGATGAAGTGACTGAGCCTGGAAAAGCAAGTATGAACTAGATCTATTTTGTTTTTGTAAATATGACTAGCTCATCATGCCTTATTCAGCTTTGTTGTGAGAGAAACATGTTTGCAATGACAACTTAGATATCATAGTTACTTATGCCATGCTTACTTAGCTAGGAGCTTATAATGGTCTGTCTTGGTTGCCAACATGAATGTTGAGATGACTATGATGTAGTATGATAGGATGGTATCCTCCTTTGAATGATTCAAGTGGCTTGACTTGGCGCATGTTCACGCATGTAGTTGAAACAAAATCAACATAGCCTCTATGATGTTTATGTTCATGGTGATTTATGTCCTACTCATGCTTGCACTCAATGTTAGTTAATCTCAATGCATTTTGATGACTGTTGTCGCTCTCTAGTTGGTCGCTTCCCAATCTTTTGCTAGCCTTCACTTGTACTAAGCGGGAATACTGCTTGTGCATCCACTCCCATAAACCCAAAGTTGTTCCATATGAGTCCACCATACATACCTATGTGCGGTATCTACCTGCCGTTCCAAGTAAATTTGCATGTGCCCCTCTCTAAATCTTCAAGAAATAATCTATTTTGCATGCCCGAACCGCTCATTTGGTGACAGGGGGCTATTGGTATCTTCCATGCTAGGCATATTATCCTCGATATGTATTTATTCACTATCATTCATGAGAAAGGGGCCGGTAATTGGAATTCCCAGTTCCATGCTCAAATCGAAAAGATAATTGCAAACAAAACTCCCCCAGGATTGATGTTGGCATGGACGGTACCCGAGGATTCGGCTAGCCGTGGAGTGTGATTGATTGGTGGTGGGGGAGTCAAAACTTTACTTCTGTGTTTGGGAACCGCCTATATCATGTGTAGCATGGAAGATGTTGAGAACTCTTAGTCATTGCGTTGACAATGAAAGCATGCCACCCAAAATTACTACCACTGTTTTCAAAGCTTGAGCTCTGGCACCTCTGCAAATCTATGCTTCCCTCTGCGAAGGGCTTGTCTATTTATGTTCCTGTTGAGTCATCCTCCTCTTACAAAAGCACCAATTAGAGAGCACCTCTCTCATTTTTATGCTTTGCTTTTAACTGTGTTGAGTATGAATGTGGCTGGATCTTCTTTGCCTTGAATTACAATGTTTAGTCAGCCCTTGGTCTTTGAAGGTGCTCTGCATTTATGTTTTGCGGTCTCAGAAAGAGCTAGCGAGATACCATCTATTTGTACTGCTTCATGTTGTTTTGATTGAAGTGTTGACATTTGAGGCTTATTATTATTTGCTTGCTAGTTGATTATGCCATTGATATGAGTTTACTGTGAGACCTAGATGTCATTTACTTATGTGGTTTGCTTGTGATCTTGCTGAAATTCTGGTTATGAGTTAGACATAGTTGCAACAACAAGATCAAGAAGAGTTCGTCAATGTTTTTCTTTTGTCTCCTTCAGTTTGTCAACTGAATTGCTTGAGGACAAGGAAGGATTTAAGCTTGGGGGAGTTGATACGTCTCCATCGTATCTACTTTTCCGAACTCTTTTGCCCTTGTTTTGGACTCTAATTTGCATGATTTGAATGGAACTAACCCGGACTAACGCTGTTTTCAGCAGAATTGCCATGGTGTTGTTTTTGTGCACAAATAAAAGTTCTCGGAATGTCGTGAAAATTTACGGAGATTTTTTCTGGAATAAAAGAAAAATACCTACGCAAAGATCCACCGGAGGAAGTGGACCAGTGGGCCACAAGCCCACAGGACGCGGCCACCCCCCTCGCCGCGCCGTGAGGGCTTGTGGGGTCCATGTGGTACCACCGCCCCCAAACTCAGCTCTATATCTTCCGTCTCGCCCGGAAAAAATCAGAGAGAAGGTTTCATCGCGTTTTACGATACCGAGGCACCGCCACCTCCTGTTCTTCATCTGGAGGACAAATTTGGAGTCCGTTTCGGGCTCTGGAGAGGGGAAATCATCGCCATCGTCATCATCAACCTTCTTCCATTGACAATTCCATGATGCTCTTCATCGTTCATGAGTAATCTCATCCTAGGCTTGCTGGACGGTGATGAGTTGGATGAGATCTATCATGTAATCGAGTTAGTTTTGACGGGGATTGATCCCTAGTATCCACTATATTCTAGATTGATGTTGCTACTTGTTGACGTGCAACTATTCCTGACTTGATGCCTCCCCGACAACGGCGCCAAAAAAGAGTTGCTTCCAATTGCTCAACAATTAGCAATTGTCTTGCAATGGCCCACCAGCGTGTGGGATCGCGACATTTTTCGAGGGTAGAGTATTCAACCCAAATTTGTTGGTTCGACACGATGGGAAGCGAAAGAATATCCTCAAATATTAGCAGCTGAATGTGTTAGATTCAACCACACCTGAAAGATTAGTATCTACAGGCAAGGTATCAGTAGCAAAGTAGTATGATAGCAACGGTGCCAGAAACGATCTGTTGACAAGGCATACTATTCCTAACTATTGTATCAATGGCGCGAGAAAAGTATTGTAGCAGGTAGTAGAAGTGTAACGAGTAACAACAGTGGCAAGGAACACCAATAGTGACAGCAGTAGCAAGTAACAACAGTAGCAAGTAACAACAACAACAAGTAACAGTAGTAGCAGCAGTAGTGGCAGCGGCAGCAGGACAAAGCAAGTAATAGTAGCAGCAGGTAACCGTAGCACCAACAGTAGTAACATTAGCAGAGCAAAGCAAGTAACAGTGACAGTGGGACAAACTCGTAGGCAATGGATCGGTGATTTGTCGGATGACATTCATCATGCAACAGTTATAACACAGAGAGATATGTGGCTAGCTCCCGTTCATCAATGTGATGTAGGCATGCATTCCGTGTGTAGTCATACGTGCCTAGGGAAAAGACCTTGCATGACATCTATTATCCATCCTCCCGTGGTAGCGGGGTCCAAATGGATACTACGAGATATTAAAGTTCTCCTTTTAATAAAGAACCGGACCAACGCATTAGCACTTGGTGAACACATGAACTCCTCAAACTATGGTCATCACCGGGAGTGGTTCCGGTTATTGTCACTCCGGGGTTGCCGGATCATAACACATAGTAGGTAACTACAACTTGTAAGATCGGATTTAAAACACACATATATTGGTGACAACATAATAATTTTAGATCTGAAATCATGGCACTCGGGCCCTAGTGACAAGCATTAAGCATGGCAAAGTAGTAGCAACATTAATCTGAGAACATAGTGGATACTAGGGATCAATCCCCATCAAAACTAACTCGATTACATGATAGATCTCATCCTACTCATCACTGCCCAGCGAGCCTAAGAATAGATTACTGACAAACGATGAATAGCTTCATGGAATTGGAGAGGGAAGAAGGTTGATGATGAAGATGGCGACGGTCTCCTTGATCCGGAGCCCAAAACGGACTCCAGATCTGCCCTCCAGGGCAAGAACGGGATGTGGCGGTGCCACTGGATCGTGAAACGCGATGAAATCTTCTCTCTTGATTTTTTCCGGGACGAAAGGGAATAAATAGCACTAGAATTGGGGGCGGCAGAGCCACGTGGGCCCCACAAGCCTGGTGGCCACGACCAGGGCTGGGCGCGACCACAGGGCTTGTGGCCCACTGGCCCGTCCCCTTCGGTGGATCTTTGCGCAGGTATTTTTCATATTTTCCGAAAATATTCTCCGTAAATTTTCAGGACATTCCGAGAACTTCCATTTCTGCACAAAAACAACACCATGGCAATTCTGCTGAAAACAATGTCAGTCCGGGTTAGTTCCATTCAAATCATGCAAATTAGAGTCCAAAACAAGGGCAAAAGAGTTTGGAAAAGAGTTACGATGGAGACGTATCAACTCCCCCAAGCTTAAAACCTTGCTTGTCCTCAAGCAACTCAGTTGACAAACTGAAAGAGAAAGAAAAACTTTGACAAACTCTGTTTGATCTTGTTGTTGCAACTATGTCTAACTCATAACCAGAATTTCAGTAAGATCACAAGTTAACCACATAAGCAAGTGACACATAGGTCTCACGGTAAACTAATATAAATGGCATAAACAGCTAGCTAGCAAATAATAATGAGTTTCAGATACCAACAATTCCATCAAAACAAGCATGAAGCAATATGAATAGGTGGTATCTCGCTAGCTCTTTCTGAGACCGCAGAACATAAATGCAGAGCACTTTCAAAGATCAAGGGCTGACTAAACATTGTAATTCATAGCAACGAAGATCCAGTCATAGTCGTACTCAATATCAATAAAAAGCAACGCATAAAAATGACAGAGGTGCTCTCTAATTGGTGCTTATATAAGAAGAGGATGACTCAACAGGAAAATAAATAGACAGGTCATTCGCAGAGGGAAGCATTGATTTGCAGAGGTGCCAGAGCTCAAGCTTTGAAAACAGAGATAATAATTTTGGGTGGCATGCTTTCATTGTCAACGCAATGACCAAGAGTTCTCAATATCTTCTATGCTACTCATGCTATAGGCGGTTCCCAAATAGAAAAGTAAAGTTTTAACTCCCCCACCACCAATCAATCACACTCCACGGCTAGCCGAATCCTGTGGTACCGTGCATACTAACATCAATCCGGGGGGAGTCTTGTTTTACAGTTATGTTTTCAATTTAAGCATGGAATTGGGCATTCCAATTACTGGCCCCTTTCTCGTGAATGACAGTGAATAAACACATGTCGAGGATGACACACCTAACATGGAAGATACCAATAGCCCCCTGTCACCACATGAGCGGTTCGGTCATGCAAAACAGATTATTTCTTGAAGGTTTAGAGAATGGCACATGCAAATTTACTTGGAACGGCAGGTAGATACCGCAAATAGGTAGGTATGGTGGACTCTCATGGAATAACTTTTGGGTTTATGGAAGTGGATGCACAAGCAGTATTCCGCTTAGTACAAGTGAAGGCTAGCAAAAAACTGGGAAGCGACCAACTAGAGAGCGACAACAGTCATCAAGATGTAATGAGTTTGACTAACATTGAGTGCAAGCATGAGCAAGATATAAATCACCATGAACACAAACATCATAGAGGCTATTTTGATTTTGTTTCAACTACATGCATGAACATGCACCAAGTCAAGCCACTTGAATCATTCAAAGGAGAATACCATCATATCATACTACATCATAGTCATCTCAAAATCTATGTTGGCATTCAAGACAAACAATTATAAGATCCTAGCTAATTAAGCATGGCATGAGAAACTATGATCTCTAAGTTGTCATTGCAAACATGGTTCTCTCTCAACAAAACTGAATCTGGGACGACAAGCTAGTCATATTTACAAAAACAAAATAGATAGAGTTCATACCAGCTTTTCCAGTCTCAGTCACTTCATCATATATCATCATTATTGCCTTTCACTTGCACGATCGAACGATGTGAACAATAATAGTAGTGCTCGTGCATTGGACTAAAGCTGGAATATGCAGGAAAACACAAAGGAGAAGACAAAGTAATATGGCTCTTTAAAAAATGAACAGGTATGCATGCGAGAGCCACTAAACATTGTAACCATGGTCTTCTACCTCGACCCAAAGAAAAAGAAAACTATTTACACGGGAAAGCTCCCAAAAAGCAAAAGAAGAAAGGAAAATCTTTTTGGGTTTTCTCAGATGGACACAAAACAAGAAAACAAAAACAAACTAGTATGGATAATACAGTGGCAAAGTGTAAACACCGACTAACAAAGTGAAAGCATAAGTAAGAATGTAAAGTCGGTGAGAACACGTACTCCCCCAAGCTTAGGCTTTTGGACTAGCTTGGTCTATTCCCAAGGACGGTCCTGGCGAAACCCAAAATCATAATCGGGGTTATACGGGAGCGCTGCAGCCACTGCCTGAATAGCTGCCTCACGGAGATGAGCAGCCTTCGCCTCCCTCTCATACTCCTCCGCCTCTCCTCTGGTTATGTAATATCTTTGTTTTACCGGAAAGTCAAAGAAATCAGGAGCATGAAGGGTAATATGGAAAACACGCTGCCGGTTAAATATCAATCGGTATAGGAGGGATTCATCATCCCTCTCAAGGAACTGGTAGCGTGCCATAGCGACGCGGTCAAGTAAAGTTGTATGGAGCGGGGGATCTCCTGCGCGGATGGGTACTCCAAGAAAATTTGCTATGCGAGTGGCATAGATCCCGCCAAAGAAATCCCCATCAATAGCATTCTTATTCAGCCTCCTTGCTATAATAGCTCCCATGTTGAAGCTTTTGTCAACCGTCACTGCGATCTTAAGGATACTAAGGTCGGATGCGCATAGGTGACAATGTTCAACCTTGCCGTTAATGCATCTACCTATGAAGAGGGCAAAGTAGTGCAAGGCAGGGAAATGAATGCTCCCTATGGTAGCTTGCGTGATGTCTCGAGTTTCTCCAACAGTTATACTAGAGACAAAATCTCTAATGGAAGACTTAGCAGGATCGTTAAGACTACCCCCCGTCGGGTATCTTGCAAATCCTATTGAAATCCTCCAAATCCATGGTGTAGGATTTATCATACAGGTCAAACAGTATGGATGAGTCACGGCCAACTGAAAATTTAAATCTATGCATCAAAGAGGCAGTGAGAATAGCATACTGTTAACATTTATCTGAGAGAAATTCTTCTAACCCGGCATTACAGACAAGTGTATCAAACTCATCCTTGAAGCCTGCTTCGATCATGAACTCATCGGAAGGCCATTCACATGGTTGTACAGGTGCGTCCCTTAGTTGATAAGGATCGGGCTCCCGAATAGAAAGACGGGGACCCTTCTTACTTGAGGAACCACCATGAAACTTCCTCCTCAACATAATTTCTTTTTGCTGAAATTTTTCAAGTTCAAGAGAAAAGTGAATAAAGACAAACCACACCTTGTAGAAACTACTCCTACTAGTGCCTAGAGACCGTATCACGCGCTAAAACTACTTGGGACGAGCTAAAATCAACATTTAAAGATCAAGAACAGGGTCACCAATGTAGCAAGAATACGCGAAGGATAAAGCACTAGAGTAGAAACTAATTGGACCAATGGAGGAGTCACTTACCAAGGAGTAATTTCCCCAAAACGGTTCGGAGAATGGTGCTTTCAGCAAGGAGATCGAAAATCACAGCCAAATGAGCAAGAACAAGGGTTTGAGCTGCGAAATGATTTTTTCTGGAGGTAGAAGAAGAGGATGGGAGCTGGAATGAGTGGAGGTGGTCCCTGTGGGCCCCACAAGCTTGGTAGCCGCGGCCAGGGGGGAGGTCGCGGCTACAGGGCTTGTGGCCCACTGGTGTGGCCCCCAGGCCAGCTCTCAGTCCGAGTATTTTTTAGAAATCCAGAAAAAATCATATTTGATTTTCAGGACCATCGGAGAACTTTTATTTTCGGGACGCTAAAACAGAAAACAGGAAAAACTAAACAAAAACTATCATTTTTCTTCTAAGAAACACAAAGTGAAAGCTTAAAATAGAGGTATGTGACTCCTTGATTCATCCATTTCATGGTCATCAAAAGAAATCCGTCAATGGGGTTGATCAAATCCTCATGACAAAACTTTTTCGAATCGCAAAAGGAAACGGGAAATTGTCGAATAGACACTAAGTCACCTCAATGGGGATAAGGATCTCCCCAACAAGCAAATCATACTTCATCTTGACACTAGGAATAGGGCATTCAAAGCTCCCAATAAGAATCGATGAAGTTTTTTCGATAGCATTGATGCAATGTACTTGATATCGTTTCTTCGGAAAGTGCACTGTATGCTCATTACCGTTGACATGGAAAGTGACATTGCCTTTGTTGCAATTTATAACAGCCTCTGGAGTGTTTAAAAAGGGTCTTCCGAGGATGACAGCCATGGCATTGTCCTCGGGAATATCCAAGATAACAAAGTCTGTTAAGATAGTGGTGTTAGCAACCACAACAGGCACATCCTCGCAAATGCCGATAGGGAAAGCAGTTGATTTGTCGGCCATTTGCAGAGAAATTTCATTGGGTGTCAACTTATCCAGTTCAAGTCTACGATAAAGAGAGAGAGGCATAACACTAACACCGGCTCCAAGGTCACATAAGGCAGTTCTTACGTAGTTTCCTTTAATGGAGCAAGGTATAGTGGGCACTCCGGGATCACCAAGTTTCTTAGGAGTCCCACCTTTGAAAGTGTAATTGGCGAGCATGGTGGAGATCTCAAGATATGGTATCTTCCATTTATTAGTCACGATATCTTTCGTCTACTTGGCATATGGAGACATTTTGAACATATCAATTAACCGCATCTGCATAAAGACGGGTCTCAACATTTCAATAAAGCGCTCAAAATCCTCATCGTCCTTTTTCTTGGATGGCTTAGGAGGAAAGGGCATAGGTCTCTGAACCCATGGCTCCCTTTCTTTACCATGCTTCCTAGCAGTGAAGTCATTCTTATCGTATCTCTTAGGTTGTGGGTTATCAGGATTAACCGTAGGTTCAACCTCCACATCCTTATCATTGCTAGGTTGAGCATTATTATGAACATCGCTGTCCATATTGTCACGAGGTTCATGTTCATCACCAGATTGTGTTTCTGCATTAGACGCAGAAATATCATTTGGTTCTTCAGGTGTGACAGTATTTGGTGAATTGACATGTAGGTTTCTATCATCCTTCTTCTTATTCTTAGGATTACTGGGTGTATCAGCATTAGTTCCTTGAGAATCTTGATCAATTCTCTTAGGATGGCCTTCAGGATACAAAGGTTCCTGAGTCATTTTGCCTCCTCTAGTAAGGACACTGACAGAGTTGACATTTAATTCATTGAGCAAGTCATTCTGAGCTTTAAGTACTTGTTCTACCTGAGTAGTAACCATACAGGCATGTTTACTCAGAATCTTAAGATCGTTGACATTTCTGTCTACACAAGCACTTAAATGACTAAGCATACGAGTACTTTGTTCCAATTGTCTGCTAACATAATCATTGAAACTCTGTTGTTTGGCAACAAAGTTGTCAAATTCATCAAAGCATAGGCTAGCAGGTTTGTCAAAAGCAATATCACTCTCATTGAATCTACGCACAAAATTCACCTCTACTACTTGTATCGGGTTATCGAGACCATGGATCTCTTCGATAGGCTGTAGATTTTTGACTTCTTCAGATCTAATGCCTTTCTCTTGCATAGATTTCTTGGCTTCTTGCATATCTTCGGGACTGAGGAATAGAATACCTCTTTTCTTAGGAGTTGTCTTAGGAGGTGGTTCGGGAATAGTCCAAGCATTATCGTTGATCAAGATGTTATTCAGTAGGATCTCAGCTTGTTCTACAGTTTGTTCCCTAAAAACACAACCGACACAACTATCTAGGTGGTATCTAGAGACAGCGGTAAGTCCGTTATAGAAGATATCAAGTATCTCGTTCTTCTTAAGAGGGTGATCAGGCAAAGCATTCTGTAGCTGGATGAGCCTCCCCCAAGCTTGTGGGAGACTCTCTTCTTTGAGTTTAGCAAAGTTGTATATTTCCTGCAAGGCAGCTTGCTTCTTATGGGCAGGGAAATATTTCTCACAGAAGTAATAGACCATATCCTGGGGACTACTCACACATCCAGGAGCAAGAGAAGTGAACCAGGCTTTAGCGTCATCCTTTAGAGATAAAGGAAACATCTTAAGGGTATAGTAGTAGCGGATCTTCACCTCACTAGTGAAAAGGGTGGCTATATCGTGTAGTTTGGTAAGATGGGCTATGACCGTCTCAGACTCATAACCATGGAAAGGATCAGATTCGACTAGAGAGATTATCTCAGGGTCGATAGAGAATTCATAATCCTCATCGGTGATAAAGATAGGTGAAGTGGCAAACTTCGGGTCGTATTTCATCCTAGCTTTCAGAGATTTTTCCTTCCACTTGAGAAGTAATTTCTCAGCGTCATAGGCATCCTTACACGCAAGAAAATCCTCAGCTATCTCTCCCTCCATAACATAACCCTCAGGTATATCACGCAATTCATATCTAGGAGAGCTAGATCTAGCAGGAGCAAAAGCAGGTTCTATCTCAATAGTATCGACAGTTTCAGAAGCATCATGAGCATTGGCCGTAACTCTAGCAATATGAGCATCAAGTAATACCCCTAGTGGCATATGAGGCAAACTAGTATCTCTAGCAGTATCAAGCATAACATCAACAGGCAAAATAGCATCTCTATCATCATCAGGCAAAGCAGTATCAATCATAGCATCTCTAGCAGTATCACGCATAGCATCTCTAGCAGTATCACACATAGCATCTCCAGCAGTATTAGGCATAGTAGCATCATAAAAATCATCAATAGCAGTGGCATCTCTAGCATCATCTAGCACAGGCGACATATCAAGATTTCTAACAGGAGGTGGTGTCGCAAACTTACTCATAACTAAAGGTGAATCAAGTGCAGAGCTAGATGGCAGTTCCTTACCCCCCCCCCCCCCTCGTAGTTGAGGGCAAGACTTTGGTTCTTGGATCTTTCAGATTCTTCATAGTGATCAGCAGATATAAATCCCAAGTGACTCAGAGAATATAGCTATCCTTCCCTAGCAACGGCGCCAGAAAAATGTTGTTGACGTGCAACTATTCCTGACTTGATGCCTCCCCGGCAACGGCGCCAGAAAAGAGTTGCTTCCAGTTGCTCAACAATTAGCAATTGTCTTGCAATGGCCCACCAACGTGTGGGATCGCGGCAGTTTTCGAGGGTAGAGTATTCAACCCAAATTTGTTGGTTCGACACGATGGGAAGCGAAAGAATATCCTCAAGTATTAGCAGCTGAATGTGTCAGATTCAACCACACCTATTAGTGTGTGCAAACACGGTATCAGTAGCAAAGTAGTATGATAGCAACGGTGCCAGAAACGATCTGTTGATAAGGCAGACTATTCCTAACTATTGTATCAATGGTGGCAGAAAAGTATTGTAGCTGGTAGTAGAAGTGTAACGAGTAACAACAGTGGCAAGGAACATCAATAGTGACAGCAGTAGCAAGTAGAATAGTAGCAAGTAACAGCAACAACAAGTAACAGTAGTAGCAACAGTAGTTGCAGCAGCAGCAGGACAAAGCAAGTAACAGTAGCAGCAAGTAACCGTAGCAGCAATAGTAGTAACAGCAGAAGAGCAAAGCAAGTGACAGTGACAGTGGGAAAAACTCGTAGGCAACAGATCGGTGATTTGTCGGATGACATTCATCATGCAACAGTTATAACACACACAGATATGTGGCTAGCTCCCGTTCATCAATGTGATGTAGGCATGCATTCCGTGTGTAGTCATACGTTCTTAGGGAAAAGAACTTGCATGCCATCTATTGTCCATCCCTCCCATGGCAGCGGGGTCCAAATGGATACTACGGGATATTAAGGTTCTCCTTTTAATAAAGAACCGGACCAACACATTAGCACTTGGTGAACACATGAACTCCTCAAACTATGGTCATCACCAGGAGTGGTTCCGGTTATTGTCACTTCGGGGTTGCCGGATCATAACACATAGTAGGTAACTACAACTTGCAAGATCGGATCTAAAACACACATATATTGGTGACAACGTAATAATTTCAGATCTGAAATCATGGCACTCGGGCCCTAGTGACAAGCATTAAGCATGGCAAAGTAGTAGCAACATCAAGCTCAGAACATATAGTGGATACTAAGGATCAATCCTCATCAAATCTAACTCGATTACATGAAAGATCTCATCCTACTCATCACCGCCCAGCGAGCCTACGAATAGATTACTCACGAACGATGAAGAGCTTCATGGAATTAGAGAGGGAAGAAGGTTGATGATGACGATGGCGACGATCTCCTTGATTCGGAGCCCAAAACGGACTCCAGACTTGCCCTCCAGGGCAAGAACGGGATGTGGCGGCGCCTCTGGATCGTGAAACGCGATGAAATCTTCTCTTGATTTTTTTCGGGACGAAAGGGAATAAATAGCGCTGGAATTGGGGGCGGCAGAGCCATGTGGGCCCCACAAGCCTGGTGGCCGCGGCCAGGGGGGAGGTCGCGGCCACAGGGCTTGTGGCCCACTGGCCCGTCCCCTCAAGTGGATCTTTGCGTAGGTATTTTTCGTATTTTCCAGAAATATTCTCCGTAAATTTACAGGATGTTCCGAGAACTTTCATTTCTGCACAAAAACAACACCATGGCAATTCTGCTGAAAACAACGTCAGTCCATGTTAGTTCCATTCAAATCATGCAAATTAGAGTCCAAAACAAGGGCAAAAGAGTTTGGAAAAGTAGATATGATGGAGACGTATCACTACTACTTGGCTATGCTTAATGCTTGTCACTAGGGCCCGAGTGCCATGATTTCAGATCTGAACCTATTATGTTGTCGCCAATATATGTGTGTTTTAGATCCTATCTTGGAAGTTGTAGTCACCTACTATGTGTTATGACCCGGCAACCCCGGAGTGACAATAGCCGGAACCACTCCCGGGGATGACCATAGTATGAGGAGTTCATGTATTCACAGCGTGTTAATGCGTTGGTCTGGTTCTTTATTAAAAGGAGAACCGTAATATCCCGTAGTTTCCATTAGGACCCCGCTGCGATGGGAGGGGTGGACAATAGATTTCATGCAAGTTCTTTTCCCTAAGCACGTATGACTACATACGGAATACATGCCTACATTAGATTGACGAACGGGAGCTAGTTACATATCTCTCCGTGTTATAGCTATTACATGACGAATCACATCCGTCGTACTCATCCATCACTGATCCACTGCCTACGAGTCTTTTACTACTGGTCCTTGCTACGTTACTTTGTTTAGGCGTGTCCCTTGCTACAAAAGGGATTGGGCCATTTTGCTCCTACTCCTGTCACTTTGCTACTACTGTTGCTACTGATGTTACTTTGCTGCTGCTGCTACTGTTGTTCCTTGCTACTTCGCTGTTACCTGTTGCAAGATCTTTTCCGACACTGTTGTCAGGGAAGAATAGTTACTCGCCCACATGCAACCTACTGGCGCGATTGATACAACAGTTAGGAATAGTCTGTCGTCAACAGATCGTTTCTGACACTGTTGCTATCATACTACTTTGCTACTGATACTTTGCTTGCAGACACTAATCTTTCAGGTGTGGTTGAATCTGACAAACTCAGCTGCTAATACTTGAGAATATTCTTTCGCTTCTCCTTTGGCGAACCAACAAATTTGGGTTGAATACTCTACCCTCGAAAACTGTTGCGATCCCCTATACTTGTGGGTTATCATCCTCCTCAAGATGGACCACTTTCTTGATTGCATCGGCACTATGAAGACTAGTAGATTGCTCCCCATACACCACTATGGATGAGACTCTCTCTTAAGCATATCTTCACATGTCCATTATCACAATAATGCACGACAAGCTTCAAGCATGATATCTTCGTGATGCTTTGTTGGAAATATGTCCTAGAGGCAATAATAAAGTAGTTATTATTATATTTCCTCGTTCATGGTAATTTTCTGTTATTCATGCTATAATTGTATTAACCGGAAACCAAAATACATGTGTGAATACATAGACCACAACATGTTCCTAGTGAGCCTCTAGTTGGCTAGCTCATTGATCAATGGATGGTCATGGTTTCCTGATCATGGACATTGGATGTCATTGATAACGGGATCACATCATTAGGAGAATGATGTGATGGCAAGACCCAATGTAAGCATAGCACAAGATCGTACAGTTTCTCTGCTAGCGCTTTTATAATGTCAAGTATCATTTCCTTAGATCATGAGATTGTGCAACCCCAGGATACCGTAGGAGTGCTTTGGGTGTATCAAACGTCACGATGTAAGTGGGTGATTATAAAGGTGCACTACATGTATGTCTAAAAGTGTCTGTTGGGTTGGTACGAATCGAGACTGTGATTTGCCGCTCCGTGTGACGGAGAGGTATGTCTGGGCCCACTCGGTAATGCATCATCATAATGAGCTCAATGTGACTAAGGAGTTAGCCACGGGGTGATGTGTTATGGAACGAGTAAAGAGACTTGCCGGTAACGATATTGAACAAGGTATAGGGATACCGATGATCGAATCTCGGGCAAGTTGTATATTGACAGACAAAGGAAATTGCATACGGGATTGATTGTGTCGGAACCCCGATCCTAAGCCATAGGAATCCAGCCTGTAACACATCACATCCCTTTGCGGTCTCACGCACGGTTAAAATGGTTGCCACCTTACCTTAGCTGGGACCGTTTGCGCCTTTTGACCCACGTATGCAATAGTGTCGCTGATACTTCTCCATTGTATCTATAATTTTTGATTGTTTCATGCCAATATTCTACAACTTTCATATACTTTTGGCAACTTTTTATACTATTTTTGGACTAACACTAGTAAAAGGGCCCGTGCGGTGCAACGGGAGAAAAAAATACCATACACTTTTAATCTTTTTATAATCATTTTGATTGATTAAAATAATAAGCTAACTAACTAATGTAGCCAGTCCTATCCTATTTTGTTGAGAAATCAACCCGTCCATTGTTAATTCCATCATGATGAGAAATTGAGCGCGACAAGCAAAGCAAAACAAAGAGGCTACGTGAATTGATCAATTGACTGTTATCTTATTTCACTCATGCGGTAGAGAATGTGGGATCAGATGACAAACTGAAGGTGGTGTTCCATTCTCTATCTCTACAACAATACAATCTTACATTCAATACATTCATTCATCAGCAAACAAATCCCCACAAAACAAAATTTCTTGCCGGTGCTTGGCACACGGTTGGAGGCATGGGGAGGCCATCTCACCAGATGATGAGTTCCTGTCGGAGGAGGGGATACGATGAGGGGAGCAAGGGTTAGGCGCCTCTATCTGGCCATAAGGAGTCGTCGTTGCCGCGCCATAACCTCGGAGTTCCCCGTGTGAGCCATGGAGGCCGGCCTCCACCTGCAAGTACTTCGCTCTGCCGCGCTGCCGCCGTTCTGCATCGAGCAGACGCATCATCCCCAGTCACTGTAGCTGTCGCATTGATTTGATCCAGAAGCTGTGCTCGAGCGCCGAAACGGGGGGCAGCAAGCGGGCAGAGCTACGACCGCGGAGGCGGGTGGGTTGAGATCGACAACAGTGGTGGTTGAGATCGGCCGCGGCGACGAGTGGTGTGGCAGCGGCCTGGGCTCAGGCCAGGGTGGACCAGGGTCGACGCGATGCGCTCGAGCGCCGCAACGGGGGCAGTGAGCGGGGAGAGGTACGGCCGCAGAGGCGGGTGGGTTGAGATCGGCAGCGGTGGCGGTTGAGGTCGGCCGCGGCGACGAGTGGTGTGGCGGCGGCCTGGGCACAGGCCAGGGTGGACCAGGGTCGACGGGAGGAGGCGATGCGTACGGGTATAATTTTTGCAGCGAATCGTTTTTTCCTTTTGCGTTGCAGATAAATGATGGAGCGCGGGTTGAATAACAAAAATTATAGAGGCTTTTTTATAAAAATGCCGCGGTGGGTTTTCCGACGGAAGCAATAGCCGCTTTATTATTAGGTATAGATATTGATCGAGTGCCCAGTGCCAGTTCCTGTTTGTTGCATGTTTTTTGTTTCGCAGAATATCCATACCAAACGAAGTCCAAACGTAACAAAAGCTTACGGGGATTTTTTTGGAACATTTATGATTTTTGGGAAGAAGAATCAACGTGTGGCGATGCATGGAGTGCCCACAAGCCCTTTCGCCGTGGCCAGGGGGTGGGCCCACGGCAGTCAGGCTTGTGGCCACTCCTTAAGGCGGTTGGATCCCTTCTTCCGCCGCAATAAAGATGATATCCGGAAGAAAATCGTGTTAAAATTTCAGCCCAATCGGAGTTAAGGATTTCTAGGAATTTAAGAAACGGTTAAATGAAGAATCTGGGAGTGCAGAAACAGAAGGACACAGAGAGAGAGATCCAATCTCGAAGGGGCTCTCGCCCCTCCGCCGCCATGGAGACCATGGACCAGAGGGGAAACCCTTCTCCCATCTAGGGAGGAGGTTAATGAAGAAGAAGAAGGAGGGGATCTTTCTCCCCATCTCTCCCAGCGGTGCCGGAACGCCGCCCGGGACATCATCGTGTGACGGCGATCTACACCAACACCTCCGTCATCTTCACCAACATCTCCATCATCTTCCCCATCTATATTCAGCGGTTCACGCTCCCGCAACCCGATGTACCCTCTACTTGAACATGGTGCTTTATGCTACATATTATTATCCAATGATGTGTTGCTATCCTATGATGTCTGAGTAGATTATCGTTGTCCTATCGGTGATTTATGAATTGCTATGATTGGTTTAATTTTTTTGTGGTTATGTTGTTGTCCTTTGGTGCGCATCATATGATCGCGCGCGTGGATCACACCATAGGGTTAGTTGTATGTTGATAGGACTATGTATTGGCAGGCTAGAGTGACAGAAGCTTCAAATCAAGCATAGAAATTGATGCATATGGGATTGAAGGGGGACCAATATATCTTATTGCTATGGTTGGGTTTTACCTTAATGAACGTTAGTAGTTGCGGACGCTTGCTAATAGTTCCAATCATAAGTGCATAGAATTCCAAGTAAGGGATGACATGCTAGCACAGGCCTCTCCCACATGATACTTGCTATCGATCCAGTAATGTAGTCAATTGCTTAGGGACAATTCCGCAACTCCTACCACCACTTTTCCACACTCGTTAGACACTCGTAGTTGTTTATTTTTCTAACCAGCCCCTAGTTTTATTTACGTGTTCTTTACTTTCTTGCAATCCTATCCTTTCACTCCTACAAAGTACTTCTAGTTTCATACTTGTTCTAGGTAAAGCGAACGTAAAGTGAGCGTAGAGTTGTATCGGTGGTCGATAGAACTTGAGGGAATATTTGTCCTACCTTTAGCTCCTCGTTGGGTTCGACACTCTTACTTATCGAGAAAGGCTACAATTGATCCCCTATACTTGTGGGTTATCAAGACCTTTTTCTGGCGCCGTTGCCGGGGAGAGAGGGGGAGAGGTGAATATCCTTGTGTGTGCTTGTTTGCTTTATCACTAAGTATATTTATTTGTTGTTCTAAGTTGTTCTCTATCTTTAGTTATGGATATGGAACACGAAATACCAAAAAAATTAGGTGTACTTGCTACTCATGGAGATGGGGAACCTCCTAAAACCCTCGAGGCTCGTTATGTGGAAAATATTATGTACTTCTTTAATAATCCTAAGAAAGCCCCATTCAATTATATAATGGGATACACGTTGGATCAACGTGAATACTTTAGGGACTATCGCTTGACTCAAAAAGGCAAACTTTTATGGGATCAAATCCATTTGTTGAAATGGTATGCTTGGGAACTATGCAAGTGACATGGTGTTACTTGTTGCTCTAGGATGAAGGCTCCACACCTTCCCTTTTCTTGTGAGTTTAATGATCACAGAACCTTGGCTTCTTATGCTAATGGTATATATGATTACTATGATGTGGATCAAATAGAAGAGTTTGTTGCTTTTATGGGTGCTTATGAAATTGAGGCTCTGTTTAAAAGGTGTGATGATAATTATAATGCTCCTTACCGATCTGAAAATTTGGCTATGATGCGTTATTGTTATACTAATTATGAATATAATGCCCATATTGAACGATTTAAGGAGAAATCCTATGCTTCCCAAGAAGAGACTATTATTTTGCAGGAAACTATGGAAGAAGAAAATGCTGAAACTGTGAGCTCATTAGATGAAAAAGATGACGAGGAGAGCGAAGAACAAAAGGAGGAAGAGCGGACTAGCTACCCGTGCCCACCTTATAATGAGAGTAACTCTTCAACTCATACATTGTTTAATTTACCTTCGTTCTTACCGAAGGATGAATGCTATGATCCCTTGGATTCGTTTGAAATATCCCTTTTTGATGAACTTGATGCTTGCTATGCTTGTGGCCATGATGCCAATATGAATGATGCTTATGAAGATGAACTAGCTATAGTTCTTTATGTTACACATGATGATTTTTATGAATATAATATGCATGTGCTTGCTGCTCCTACTTGCAATTATTATGAGAGAGGAACTACATCTCCACCTTTCTATGTTCCCAATACGATAAAATTGCAAGAAACTGCTTATGCTATGTATAGGCCTTTACTTGGTGTGCATGAATTGTTCTTTTATGACATGCCAATGCATAGGAAGAGAGCTTGACTTCGTCATTGCTTGATATATGTTACCTTGTGCTCAGTACTAAATTTCAAATCATTGCTAATTAAAATTGGCTTTGATATACCTTGGGATCCGGGTGGATCCATTACTTGAGCACTTTATGCCTAGCTTAATGGCTTTAAAGAAAGCGCTGCCTCGGAGACAACCTAGAAGTTTTAGAGAGTCATTTATTTATGTTGAGTGCTTTTATTTAGTTTAAAAACAAAAAAAATATAGAGGGGAACTTAAAACTTTTTCAAAAAGAGAAGCGATTGAAAGGTGATGCATTGCGGAAGTGAGAGTCGACCTTGAACACTTGTGTTCGTGCTCGTGGAAACAATGTAGCATTTTTCATGCAAGTTTCTCACAAAAATAATTATCCACTTGTACAATTACTTTGTATTTTAAAAATAATGTGCAAAGCAAAGCCTTTACGATTAGTTTGGGTGATAGTTGTTTGATCACGCTGAGAAAAGACAGAAACTTTCTGCTCACGAAATTAATTTTCATTTTTATTCTGGAAGAGATTTTGAGTTGGTTCTTTTTTCTGCCGATTGATATGAAAAAATTTGAGACGTTCGTAAGTTTTCAGATTTTTTGAGATATCAGAGGTATAAGGAATATACAGATTGCTACAGATTGTTCTGTTTTGACAGATTATGTTTTCTATGCATTGTTCTCTTATTTTGATGAATCTATGGGTAGTATCGGGGGGTATGAACCATGGTGAAGTTGGATTACAGTAGATATAATGCTAATATGAATTTAGAATGAGTTCACAACAGTACTTGAAGTGGTGATTTATTTTATTATACTAACGGATCTCACGAAGTTTTGTTGAGTTTTGTGTGATTGAAGTTCTCAAGTTTTGGGTGAGAGTACGATGGATGAAGGAATAAGGAGAGGCAAGAGCCTAAGCTTGGGGATGCCCGAGGCACCCCAAGGTAATATTCAAGGAAGACTCAAGCGTCTAAGCTTGGGGATGCCCCAGAAGGCATCCCCTCTTTCGTCTACAATCTATCGGTAATTTTACTCGGAGCTATATTTTAATTCGTCACATGATATGTGCAAATGCTTGGAGCGTCTTTTGTGTTTATTTTTCCTTTTTCTTTTATGCACCATGCTGGTATGAGATACTCCTTGGTTGGTTTTCTAGAATGCTTCTTGTGCTTCACTTATATCTTTTGAAGTTTGGATTGCCTGTTTCCCTACACATAGAAAACCGCCATTTGTAGAATGCTCTTTTGCTTCACTTATATTTGTTAGAGCGGGGCATATCTTTTGTAGAAAGAATTAAACTCTCATGCTTCACTTATACCTATTTAGAGAGTTAACAGGAGTTGGTCATTCACATGGTTAGTCATAAAATCCTACATAAAACTTGTAGATCACTGAATATGATATGTTTGATTCCTTGCAACAGTTTTGCGACATGAATATGTGATATTAGAGTCATGCTAGTGAGTAATTGTGTATTTTTAGAAATACTTGTGTTAAGGTTTGTGATTATCGTAGCATGCACGTATGGTGAACTGTTATGTGATGAAGTCGGAGCACGATTTATTTATTGATTGTCATCCTTTGTGTGGAGGTCGGGATCGCGTGATGGTTAACTGCTACCAACCTTTCCCCTAGGAGGATGCGTGTAGTACCTTGTTTCGATGACTAATAGACTTTTGCAATAAGTATGTGAGTTCTTTATGACTAATGTTGAGTCCATGGATTATACACACTCTCACCCTTCCACGATTGCTAGCCTCTCTAGTACCGCGCAACTTTCACCGGTGCATTACACCCACCATATAGCCTCCCTCAAAACAGCCACCATACCTACCTATTACGACATTTTCATAGCCATTCTGAGATATATTGCCATGCAACTACCACCGTTCCGTCTCATGACATGTGCCACCACTTCCATATTGCCATTGCATGATCGTAAGATAGCTAGCATGATGTTTCCATGGCTTGTCCGTTTTTTATGTCATTGCTATGCTAGATCATTGTCACGGTACACTACCGAAGGCATTTCATATAGAGTCATCATTGCTCTAAGTATAGAGTTGTTAGTGTGATGATCATTATTTAATAGAGCATTGTCCCATGTGAGGAAATAAAAGAGGCCAGCGAAGCCCATTTACAAAATAGAGGCCAAAGATGCCCACCAAAATAAAAAATATATAAAAAAGAGGCCAAAGAGCCCACAAAAAAATGAGAGAAAAGATAGAAGGGACAATTTCTACTATCCTATTTCCACACTTGTGCTTCAAATAGCACTATGATCTTCATGACAGAGAGTCTCCTATGTTGTCACTTCCATATACTAGTGGAAAATTTTCATTATATAACTTGGCTTGTATATTCCAATGATGGGCTTCCTCAAAATTGCCCTAGGTCTTCGTGAGCAAGCAAGTTGGGTGCACACCCACTAGTTTATTTTGTGAGCTTTCATACACTTATATGCTCTAGTGCATCCGTTGCATGGCAATCCCTACTCACTCACATTGATATCTATTGATGGGCATCTCCATAGCCAGTTGATACGCCTAGTTGATGTGAGACTATCTCCTCCTTTTTTGTCTTCTCCACGACCACCATATTCCATTCCACCTATAGTGCTATGTCCATGGCTCACGCTCATGTATTGCGTGAAAGTTGAAAAGGTTTGACAACACTAAAGTATGAAACAATTGCTTGGCTAAAACCGAGGTTGTGCATGATTTAAATACGTTGTGTGGGGAAGATGGAGTATAGTCAGACTATATGATTTTGTAGGGATAACTTTCTTTGGCCATGATATTTTGAGAAGACATGATTGCTTTGTTAGTAAGCTTAAAATATTATTGTCTTTATGTCAAATGATAGGTTATTGCTTCGAATCACTCGTGTTTTAGTATTCATTCCATGATTAGATTATATGATCAAGATTATGCTAGGTAGCATTCCACATCAAAAATTATCTTTTTCATCATTTACCTACTCGAGGACGAGCAGGAATTAAGCTTGGGGTTGCTGATACGTCTCCGTCGTATCTATAATTTTTGATTGTTTCATGCCAATATTCTATAACTTTCATATACTTTTCGCAACTTTTTATACTATTTTTGGGACTAACATATTGATCCAGTGCCGAGTACCAGTTCCTGTTTGTTGCATGTTTTTTGTTTCGCAGAATATCCATACCAAACGAAGTCCAAACGTAACAAAAACTTACGGGGATTTTTTTTGGAATATTTATGATTTTTTGGGAAGAAGAATCAACGTGAGGCGATGCACGGAGTGCCCACAAGCCCTGTTGCCGCGGCAAGGGGGTGGGCCCGTGGCAGGAAGGCTTGTGGCCACTCCTTAAGGCGGTTGGAGCCCTTCTTTCGGTGCAAGAAAGATAATATCTGGAAGAAAATCGTGTTAAAATTTCAGCCCAATCAGAGTTATGGATCTCCGGTAATTTAAGAAACGGTGAAACGCAGAATCTGGGAGCGCAGAAACAGAAGGACACACAGAGAGAGAGATCCAATCTCGGAGGGGCTCTCGCCCCTCCGCCGCCATGGAGACCATGGGCCAGAGGGGAAACCCTTCTCCCATCTAGGGAGGAGGTCAAGGAAGAAGAAGAAGGAGGGGGGCTCTCTCCCCCTCTCTCCCGGCGGGGCCGGAACGCCGCCCGGGACATCATCGTGTGACGGCGATCTACACCAACACCTCTGTCATCTTCACCAACATCTCCATCATCTTCCCCCATCTATATTCAGCGGTTCACTCTCCCGCAACCCGCTGTACCCTTTACTTGAACATGGTGCTTTATGCTATATATTATTATCCAATGATGTGTTGCTATCCTATGATGTCTGAGTAGATTATCGTTGTCCTATCGGTGATTGATGAATTGCTATGATTGGTTTAATTTGCTTGTGGTTATGTTGCTGTCCTTTGGTGCCCATCATATGATCGCACGCATGGATCACACCATAGGGTTAGTTGTATGTTGATAGGACTATGTATTGGCAGGCTAGAGTGACAGAAGCTTCAAACTTAGCATAGAAATTGATGCATATGGGATTGAAGGGGGACCAATATATCTTATTGCTATGGTTGGGTTTTACCTTAATGAACGTTAGTAGTTGCGGACGCTTGCTAATAGTTCCCATCATAAGTGCATAGAATTCCAAGTAAGGTATGACATGCTAGCATAGGCCTCTCCCACATGATATTTGCTATCGATCTAGTAACGTAGTCAATTGCTTAGGGACAATTCTGCAACTCCTACCACCACTTTTCCACACTCGTTAGTCACTCGTAGTTGTTTCTTTTTCTAACCATCCCCTAGTTTTATATACGTGTTCTTTACTTTCTTGCAAGTCTATCCTTTCACTCCTACAAAGTACTTCTAGTTTCATACTTGTTCTAGGTAAAGCGAATGTAAAGTGTGCGTAGAGTTGTATCGGTGGTCGATAGAACTTGAGGGAATATTTGTCTTACCTTTAGCTCCTCGTTGGGTTCGACGGTCTTACTTATCGAGAAAGGCTACAATTGATCCCCTATACTTGTGGGTTATCACTAGCATTCCAATGTCAAAGAACCTGGGTCGACACAACTAGTCATAAACTCAAGTGGCTCAACTGTACACAGACATGCATACATAACCCAACAAAGCAGGTGTCGGTCAACAGCGAGTGTAGACGAGTCGTAGAAAGCTACAAGGACTCCATTACATCGCGTGACATTTCCTCGTAGGGACAAACACAACAACTAAGAAGGATACATGCCAGTCAACCAATGTGTCCGGAGCAGTAGCGAACTACCAAGGCTCGGTGGAAGCACAAAGAGGCATTTCTCTGTATAGAGAGCTACTAAGGGAATACGATTAGGTGTCGAACCCCATACATATAACAGTACATCACACGTACGCATGACATACTCGATATGCATAGATACAACAATGGCATCACAACATAACCATACAACATCACAACATTTATTTAGAAGACTCAGAAGAGTCTTGCATAATAAGTGCATACAGGAACGGGTCACATGACCCGACACTCAAGTCATACAAACAAAGCCATACAAGCCATGCGGAAGCATTAAAGTTGTCTGAGTACAGACAGTTGAAAGGAAAAGGCATAAAGCCTGCTATATACAGATCCCTTGTGAAAGGGCCAAGTCGTAGCTGGGACACCAACTACTCATCATCATCGAGGTCTAGATAGAACCCACATGTTGGCTCGTGGGTGTCTTCGGCACCATTTATTAAACAAACATGAGTACAAAGGTACTCAGCAAGACTTTAGAACAGATCTATCTACTCATGCACATGTATCAATAAAGGGGGTTGTGGGGTTTCATGCAACAAGCCAGCTTTGACTCTTGGCTAGCCTATACTACAACTTTAAATAGTTTTAAACAACTTTGATAAGTCGTACGCGAGTCCACTACCACCACAACAATACACTATCATGGATTCCTTCCCGTCTCCCTACGGGAATGTCATACATGATACTCACGCTTATCTTGATACTTTTATGAGTAGCCATTAAAGTTATCTATGAATAACATATGTCTCCAAGTAGTCCATATCCGCGGACATGGCTATTCGAATAGATCATAACCCTGCAGGGGTGTACTTCTTCACACACGCTCCCACCACTTATCGCCATGTGCACGTCATGCACCTCGGCAACCTTCAAGCGGAAGCCGAGCGAGGGAGTCGGCCATGACCGTTAACCATGCTAAAACCTAGTCTAGGTTTATCGCCTATTTGAGAGTGAACCCGCACGGAAGTCCGGCCGAGGTTTACGATATGGCCCCAAACGATGTGTGCAGGGTTCCCAAGCCCACCATCCGAGTGCCACTTAGTACACCGTGCCACTGCCTACCGCGTCACAGCCCACCTCTAAGGTCAGCACTATGCACGGCCTCCAGCATGACTATAAACACCAGAAACTACTTGCAACTCCTGGACCGAGTACTAGGCAATTAATAAGTCGAGCGGGGTCATATTTCAGGGCCCAGCATGTGCTAGTAACTAGACTTGGAATAAATACACAGAACTCAGTTCCTAAGTGGTTCCAATGAAACAACCCGCCATGTACTCCTACATAGCCTTTCATCGGTACCTTCACCAAATCAGGTTCCACACTTATTCTTTTGTCACTAGAACACATTCTGCTATTCCTGTTCATCACCCAGATGAAACAGACCTGACACAACTCTGGGCATAGCAAGCATAGCAAGATAAGACACATCATGGCTCAAGCAACTACCAGGTATGCTAGGTTGCAAGGTTTATCTATTTACTGTGACAATGATAGGTCATGCAAAGGAATGGGTTCAGCTACCGAAGTAAAGCATTTGAAATATTTTGTCCTAATGCAATAAGTGAGAGCAGGAGCGGAAACATGGGATTTTATCGGGATGATCAAAAATGGTGCTTGCCTTGAAGATCAGCGGAAGGATACGCTCCTTCAGACGAATATTCAGACGTATCCGAAGGGGCAAAGCCTACCGAAATAATAGCGACAATCAATATCATTCATATGCAGCAATATGATGCATGATCAGACATGAAATGAAATGTGGTATGGTTTAAGGTGGCTAACAGAACCTTAGTTTGATTCTGATTTGAATTCAAAATTCAAATATTATTTAAAATAGGATATTTATCAAATTCCTTTAATTGGTTTGACCTCATGCTATTTCATAACTTTGTTTGTCATGCATGAAAGTAGCACCATTGTGTTCACTGAATTTTTCTGATAATTTTACATATATTATTTATCAGATTTGAAGTTATATTTTATTTTCTATGATTTTTCAAAGTTTTCTGCATTTCTGGAACTATTTTAATCACAGAAAATGATTTATTGCGTCAGGCTGACATTCACTGGGTCAACAACGCATGTGTCTGGTCAAACTGACCAGTGGGGGCCACTGGTCAGTGTCACAGGGATTAATCCGTGCTGACCAGCCCCTAAGTGGGGTTTGACCCACCCTGGGGCCCACTATCAGTGGTCCATGGGGGTTAATTAAGCTCTAATGAGCTGGCCAAGTCGGCCCCCACCAAAGGGTGGTCGCCGGCGACCTTAGCCGCGGCGGAGGGCTCGCCGGAGTTGCTCTGGCTTGCGCTACAGGGGGCCAAATCGTGAGCTAAGGGCATCAGCAGGTACCCCTCGCTCGGCCTCATCTACCAGGTGCATAGGGAGGGGCTGACAGTGGACCTCGCTCGGCCTCATCTACAGGTGCATAGGGAGGAGCTCGAGCTCGGCTCCTATGCCGGCAGATAGAGGAGAGGGAAGGATCCCGAATGGGGAGGGGGAGGAACTTGGAATGGGTTGCGGGGGAGCTTATCTCCCTCGCTAGCACGACAGGGCAGCCAGGCAGGCACCGAGGTGCGTTCCATCGCCGGAGGAAGCGGCGGCCACCTCCTGCTGCTGACTAGTGATACGTCTCCAACATATCTATAATTTTTGATGGTTTCATGTTGTTATCTTGTCAAACTTTGGATGTTTTATATGCCTTTTATATCTTTTTTGGGACTAACCTATTAATTCAGTGCCAAGTGCCAGTTCCTGTTCTTTCCGTGTTTTTGACCCTTTTCCACGCGGAGTCCAAACGAAATAATTCTTTCGCGATGATTTTTTATGGAAAATATCAAAAATACCGGAAGAAAAATATACCGGAGAGGAGTCCCGAGGAATCCACAAGCCGTGTAGGCGCGACCACCCCCAGGCCGCACCTGCCGAGATTGTGGGCTCCTCAGGGGCCCACTTGACGCAACTCCACCGCCATCTGGTCCTATAAATCCAGAAACCTCCAGAAAGAAACCTAGATCGGGAGTTCCGCTGCCGCAAGCCTCTGTAGCCACCAAAAACCAATCTGGAGCCCATTTCGGCACCCTGTCGGAGGGGCAATCCATCTTCGGTAGCCATCTTCATCATCTCGGCGATCTCCATGACGAGGAGGGAGTAGTTCACCCTCGGGGCTGAGGGTATGTACCAGTAGCTATGTGTTTGATCTCTCTCTCTCTCGTGTTCTTGAGATGTCTTGATCTCGATTTACCGCGGGCTTTGCTACTATAGTTGGATCTTATGATGTTCTTCCCCCTCTCCCTTCTTGTAATGAATTGAGTTTCCCCTTTGAAGTTATCTTATCGGATTGAGTCTTTGAGAACACTTGATTTATGTCATGCACGTGTCTATTTGTGGTGATCAACTTGCGGGTTTGTGACATTGGGAACCTATGCATATGGGTTGCCACACGTTTGGATATTCATGTGAGTACTCGATGTATGTCTTGGTGATCAACTTGCGGGTTTCGTGACATTGGGAACCTATGCATATGGGTTGGCACATGTTTTGACTCTCCGGTAGAAACTTCGGGGCACTCTTTGAAAGTTCTATGTGTTGGTTGAATAGATGATTCTGAGATTGTGTGATGCATATCGTATAATCATGCTCACGGATACTTGAGGTGACAATGGAGTATCTAGGGGAGATTAGGGTCTTGGTTGATATGTATGTTAAGGTGTTATTCTAGTACAAACTCTATGATGGATCGAACGGAAAGAATAGCTTCGTGTTATTTTACTATGGACTCTTGAATAGATCGATCAGAAATAATAACTTTGTGGTGGTTTCGTACCCGACAATAACCTCTTCGTTTGTTCTCCTCTATTAGTGACTTTGGAGTGAATCTTTGTTGCATGTTGAGGGCTGGTTATATGATCCAATTATGTTATTATTGTTGAGAGAACTTCACTAGTGAAAGTATGAACCCTAGGCCTTGTTTCCACGCATTGCAATACCGTTCGTGCTCACTTTTGTTACTAGTTACCTTGCTGTTTTGTAATTTCAGATTACAAAAACCTATATCTACCATCCATATTGCACTTGTATCACCATCTCTTCCCCGAACTAGTGGACCTATACAATTTAACATTGTATTGGGTGTGTTGGGGACACAAGAGACTCTTTGTTATTTGGTTGCAGGGTTGCTAGAGAGAGACCATCTTCATCCTACGCCTCCCACAGATAGATAAACCTTAGGTCACCCACTTGAGGGAAAATTGCTACTTTCCTACAAACCTCGGCACTTGGAGGCCCAACAACGTCTACAAGGAGAAGGTTGCGTACTAGACATCAAGCTCTTTTCTGGCGCCGTTGCCGGGGAGGTTAGCAATTGAAGGTATATCTTTAGATCTTGCAATCGAATCTTTTTGTTTCTTGTTCTTTCGCTGAAAATTGAAAAATATGGAATTGAGGATGCCTCATATGCTCCATCTTTTCAATGTCTTTCGTGAGCATGATGGGAAGGAAAATTGTGCTCAAGTGCTGAAAGAAGAATTACATAGAATGCTTGGCATAGAATATGTGAATGATGAGCATGATTGCAATGTCCTTAGCATGAATACTTTGAATATCCATGATGCTAACTGCAATTGCACTATTCATGTTGAAAATGTCTCCTATAAGCATGTTGATTTCTGTGGTATACATAGAGTTTGCAAATATATACCAAAAAGAGAAGATAGATTTTGCAAGACGCATAAGTATTTAGAAACTAAGTCGTTGCATGTGAGGCTAGATGATTGTGCTGAAATATTTACTATTGATAGCCGTCCTTGTGAACTTTGCAATGAACATGGTCATTTAAATCTGCAATGCAAATTGTTTCATGATCAAATCGTGTCCAAAAATTGTGATGACTTGATTTCCCTTGCGTATCACAAGGAACTTAGTTCACTTCTGAGATATGAAGAAATGAAACGTATAACTAAGCACCTTCCAGATTGGGCTGTCATGAAAATGCTTGATTATGATCTAGAAGAAATTTATTTATATTGTGCGGTGAATTCCATTGAGAATCCTTATATTTCCAATTACTTAAAGGCAAGAAAACAAATGGAAGATAAAGATAATACTAACGAAGGGGAAGAGGTTTCCCAATACCCTCCTATTATTTCTCCATTCAACCAACCTCTCCAAAAGGAAGCTTGGAAGAATTAAGTAAATCTTCATATGGGGTGAAGAAGAAGAAAAGAAGAAAAAGTAAAGGTAAAGAGGTATCTCTCCCAAATGGTATAAATGTGGAGGATGATAATAATTGCTATATTCTTGGTGCTATTCATGCTATTAATGATGAGAGTGATTATGTCTATGATTTGCAAAAGCACAAGCTTGGGGATGCCATGTTTGAGAATATATTTGCTACAATTAAAATGTGTCCCAAGCTTGGGGATGCTTCGTTATATGAAGATGATCCTTTTAGTCCCCCCCCCACTTTGAGTGATCAAATTTACTATGACTATTGCATGCCTCCTATCTATGATGATTATTGTGAGGATACTTATGCTATAAAGAAGAGGGATGATAAAACTTGTCATACTCTTGAGTACACCTTTGCCAAACCTTGCTTTTCAATGTGGAAACTATTTGTAGCATTCAAGTCCTTTACAATACTCCCACTACGATTCTTGAGAATAGATTTCCTTATGTGGAGAGTAGCAAAATTCCTATGCTTGTAGATCATGAAAAGAAAGTCTTAGGTGCTGGTTATATTTTTGAATTCATTCATGATGCTACTGAAAATTACTATGAGAGAGGATCATATGCTTCTACTTATTGCAATAGTATCAAGCTTCCTCTCGATATGTTGAAATTTTTGAAGCTATGCTTGTTTTGCCTTCCTATGCTAGTTGATTCCTGCTCCAATAAATTGTTTGACCACAAAATCCCTATGCATAGGAAGTATGTTAGACTTAAATGTGCTAGCCATTTGCTCCATGATGCTCTCGTTGTGTTTCAATCCTTACCTTTTATGTGAGCATCATTGAAATCAATACCTAGCTAAGGGCGTTAAACGATAGCGCTTGTTGGGAGGCAACCCAATGAATAAATTTTTCTTTGATTTTTGCTTCCTGTTTTGTTTTCTCCACACCATCATAATTCTGTTATAATTGTGTATTTTGTGTTTCTTTTTGTCTTTGTGCCAAGCAAAACCGTTATGATTAGTCTTGGTGATGATTGTTTGATCATGCTGGAAAAAGACAGAAACTTTCTGCTCACGAAAAGAATTTTCATTTTTATTATGTAAGAGCTTTTGAGTTGATTATTTTTTTATGCTGATTTCTATGCAATTTCTTCAGACTGTCGTAATGTTTCACATTTTTTGAAGTACCAGAAGTATACGAAGTATACAGATTGCTACAGACTGGTCTGCTGTTAACAGATTCTGTTTTTGTTGAGTTGGTTGCTTATTTTGATGAAACTATGGATAGTATCGGAGGGTACTAGCCATGGAAAAGTGAAAATACAGCAACCCAACACCAACATAAGTAGAATTTAAGTTTTCTACAGTACCTAAGGAAGTGGTGATTTGCTTTCTTATACTAATGATATCACGAGTTTCTGTTTAAGTTTTGTGTTGTGAAGTTTTCAAGTTCTGGGTGAAGTTATTATGGACAAAGAGATAAAGAGTGGAAAGATCTCAAGCTTGGGGATGCCCAAGGCACACCAAGTTGATTCGAGGATGCCAAAAAAGCCTAAGCTAGGGGATGCCCCGGGAAGGCATCCCCTCTTTCGTCTTCAATCCATCGGTAATGTTACTTGGAGCTATATTTTTATTCACCACATGATATGTGTTTTTCTTGGAGCGTCTTGTATCGTAGGAGTCTTTTATTTTTGTTGTGCCACAATCTTCCTTGCTGCACACCTAGAGAGAGAGACATGCACTCACCGTGATTTTGTCGAGCTTCACTTATATCCTTTGAGTTAGGCAATTCAGCTCACATGTGTTTCACTTATATCTTTAGAGCTAGTTGATTTTTCTCTATGTGCTTCACTTATATCTTTTAGAGCACAGCGGTGCGTGGCTTGGTAGTTGGCTTATGCTATGAAAGTAGTCCAAAAAGTGGTAGTTATCCAAAGGGTTAGAAAAACTTCCATCTTCATGTGCATTGAGTAGAAAGAGAAGCTTGATTCTTCTCAATTAGTTTTGAGATGTGGTTGTGGTAATATTTAAGTTATGTTAGTATGGTGCTGTGAATCTAGAGATACTTGTGTTGAAGTTAGTGATTCCCATAGCATGCACGTATGGTGAACCGCTATGTGATGAAGTTTGAGCATGATTAGTTTATTGATTGTCATCCTTTGTGTAGCGGTCGGGATCGCGCGATGGTTTATACCTACCAACCCTTCCCCTAGGAGTATGTGTTGAATGCTTTGTTTCGATTACTAATAAAACTTTTGCAACAAGTATATGAGTTCTTCTTGACTAATGTTGAGTCCATGGTTTAGATGCACTTTCACCTTCCACCATCACTATCTTCTTTAGTACCATGTAACTTTCGCCGGTGCATAAACCTACCATATAGCCTACCTCAAAACAGCCACAATACCTACCTACTATGGCATTTTCAAAGCCATTCCGAGATATATTGCCATGCAACTACCACCATGACATGTGCCACCACTTCTACATTGCCATTGCATGATCATAAGATAGCTAGCATGATGTTTCCATTGATGTCTATGCCATGCTAGATCATTGTCACGGTACACTACCGAAGGCATTTCATATAGAGTCATCATTGTTCTAAGTTTTGAGTTGTAAGTGTGATGATCATCATTAATGGAGCATTGTCCCATGTGAGGAAAAAAAAGAGGCCAAAGATGTCCACCAAAATAAATAAATTAATAAATAAATAAGTAAGAGGCCAAAGAGCCCACCAAAAAATGAGAGAAAAAGAGAGAAGGGACAATGCTACTATCTCCTTTCCACACTTGTGCTTCATATTAAGCACCATGATCCTCATGATTGAGAGTCTCTCGTTTTGTCACCACCATATAGCTAGTGCGAAATTTTCATTATATAACTTGGCTTGTATATTCCTATGATGGGCTTCCTCAAAATTGCCCTAGGTCTTCGTGATCAAGCAAGTTGGATGCACACCCACTAGTTTTCCTTAAGAGCTCTCACATACTCATAGCTCTAGTGCATCTCTTGGATGGCAATCCCTACTCATTCACATTGATATCTATTGATAAGCATCTCCATAGCTCATTGATATGCCTAGTCAATATGACCATCTTCTCCTTTTTTGTCTCACAACCTCCACCACTCCATTCCACCTATAGTGTTATAACCATGGCTCACGCTCATGTATTGCGTGAGAGTTGAAAAAGTTTGAGAAAGTAAAGGTGTGAAAACAATTACTTGGCCAATACCGAGGTTGTGCATGATTTAAATTCGTTGTGCAAGGATGATAGAGCATAGCCAGACTATATGATTTTGTAGGGATAACTTTCTTTTGGCCTTGTTATTTTGAAAGTTCATGATTACCTTGCTAGTTTGCTTGAAGTATTATTGTCTCCACATAATTAGAAAACTATTGTTTTGAATCTAACGGATCTGAACATTCATGTCATATAAGAGGAGTTACAAAGGACATCTATGCTAGGTAGCATGAAAGCATCAAAAAATTCATTCTTTATCACTTCCCTACTCGAGGACGAGCACGAGTTAAGCTTGGGGATGCTTGATACGTCTCCAACATATCTATAATTTTTTATGGTTTCATGTTGTTATCTTGTCAAACTTTGGATGTTTGATATGACTTTTATATCTTTTTTGGGGCTAACCTATTAATTCAGTGCCAAGTGCCAGTTCCTGTTCTTTCCGTGTTTTTGACCCTTTTTCAGGCGGAGTCCAAACGGAATAATTCTTTTGCGATGATTTTTTATGGAAGATATCAAAAATAGCGGAAGAAAAAGATACTGGAGAGGGGTCCCGAGGAAGCCACAGGCCATGTAGGCGCGGCCACCACCCCCACCCCCCCAGGCCGCACCTACCAAGCTTGTGGGCTCCTCAGGGGCCCACTTGACGCAACTCCACCGCCATCTGGTCCTATAGAAAGAAACCTAGATCGGGAGTTCCGCCGCCGCAAGCCTTTGTAGCCACCAAAAACCAATCTGGAGCCCGTTCCGGCACCCTGTCGGAGGGGGAATCCATCACCGGTGGCCATCTTCATCATCCCGACGATCTCCATGACGAGGAGGGAATAGTTCACCCTCACGGCTAAGGGTATGTACCAGTAGCTATGTGTTTGATCTCTCTCTCTCGTGTTCTTGAGATGTCTTGATCTCGATGTACCACGGGCTTTGCTACTATAGTTGGATCTTATGATGTTCTTCCCCCTCTCCCTTCTTGTAATGAATTGAGTTTCCCCTTTGAAGTTCTCTTATCGGATTGAGTCTTTGAGAACACTTGATGTATGTCTTGCACGTGTCTATCTATGGTGATCAACTTGCGTGTTTGTGACATTGGGAACCTATGCATATGGGTTGGCACACGTTTGGATATTCATGTGAGTACTCGATGTATGTTTTGGTGATCAACTTGCGGGTTTCGTGACATTGGGAACCTATGCATATGGGTTGGCACATGTTTTGACTCTCCGGTAGAAACTTCGGGGCACTCTTTGAAAGTTCTATGTGTTGGTTGAATAGATCATTATGAGATTGTGTGATGCATATCGCATAATCATGCCCACGGATACTTGAGGTGACAATGGAGTATCTAGGTGACATTAGGGTCTTGATTGATTTGTATCTTAAGGTGTTATTCTAGTACGAACTCTATGATGGATCGAACGGAAAGAATAGCTTCGTGTTATTTTACTACGGACTCGTGAATAGATCGATGGGAAAGAATAACTTTGTGGTGGTTTCGTACCCGACAATAATCTCTTCGTTTGTTCTCTGCTATTAATGACTTTGGAGTGAATCTTTCTTGCATGTTGAGGGCTAGTTATATGATCCAATTATGTTATATTGTTGAGAGAACTTCACTAGTGAAAGTATGAACCCTAGGCCTTGTTTCCACGCATTGCAATACCGTTTGTGCTCACTTTTGTTACTAGTTACCTTGCTGTTTTTGTAATTTCAGATTACAAAAACCTATATCTACCATCCATATTGCACTTGTATCACCATCTCTTCGCCGAACTAGTGCACTTATACAATTTACCATTGTACTGGGTGTGTTGGGGACACAAGAGACTCTTTGTTATTTGGTTGCAGGGTTGCTTGAGAGAGACCATCTTCATACTACGCCTCCCACGGATTGATAAACCTTAGGTCACCCACTTGAGGGAAAATTGCTACAGTCCTACAAACCTCTGCACTTGGAGGCCCAACAACGTCTACAAGGAGAAGGTTGCGTAGTAGACATCAACTTGCGAGGAGGAAGACGACACGGAGGGGGGTAAGTGGGAAGGGCCAGGTGAGCGGTAGATAGGGTTTTTTTATATTTTTCTTATTTTTTGTTTTCTATTTAACATTTCTGACATTTTGTTTACTTTATTTTTGGCTCCAAACAATTCCTATAAATAGTGAAAATAATTGTGGCTGTCATTTGAATTATTTCCAAGTCCACAAAAATATTTCAACATTTTATAATATCCTGAGATACTTAAAACCACCTTATTGGGTAATTTAGTGGATTTTTTGAAATAAATAAAATTCCAGAAGTATTTTGAAAATAAATTCGACCCCTGAAATATTGTTTCCAATATTTATCAAAAAGGGTGGGCTTTTATGAAGGCCATTTTGGGTTCATTGAAATCATACTCCTTTTATTTTGGTTTAAACAAGGTGAGGTGCTAGGGTTTCTTTCATCCCTATTTTCATTTTTAATGCAAGAATAAAACATGAACACAATCTTGCTAAACACCAAATTGGAAATCTAGGGATGTGACAACTTACCCACTCAAAAGAATCTCGTCCCGAGATTTGGAAGTCGTCGGGAAGAGCGCGGGATACTCAAGTCGGAGACGGTCCTCTCTTTCCCATGTTGCTTCTTTTTCAAAATGATTTGACCACTGAACTTTAAGAAACTTGAGGTTTCGACGTCGAGTGGCACGCTCAGCTTGATCAAGAATACGAATAGGGTATTCAAGGTATGAAAGGTTATCCTGGAGATCAGGAGTTTCGTTGTCTACTTCACGGATAGGATACGAGAAGCAACGCCTGAGTTGCGAGATGTGTAAAACATCATGAACCTTGGAAAGATGCGGAGGAAGTTCCAATTGGTAGGCAACTTCTCCTCGTTTTGCAAGAACGCGGAAAGGACCAATGTAACGAGGGCCCAATTTGCCTTTGGTACCGAATCAATGGGTACCCTTCAAAGGTGTAACCCGAAGGTAAGCCTTCTCGTCAACTTCAAAGGTCAGAGCCTTATGATGACGATCATATTGGCTCTTTTGACGAGATTGGGTTGTTTTCAACTTTTCACGAAAAATGTGAACTTGCTCTTCTGCTTCCTGGATCATATCCGGACCAAAGAGTTGCCTATCTCCGATTTCTGACCAATTAAGAGGTGTTCGACATCTTCGTCCACAGAGAACTTCAAAAGGGGCTTTGCCCAAGCGTGATTGATAACTATTGTTATAAGCAAAATCGGCGAATGGAAGACACTTCTCACAATTCATACCGAACGATATAACACAAGCTCAAAGCATATCCTCTAGGATTTGATTGACTCTTTCTACTTGACCACTTGATTGAGGATGAAAAGCAGTGCTAAAGGATAGGTGAGTCCCCATAGCATTCTGAAAGCTTTCCCAGAAACGAGAAGTAAAAATACTTCCATGGTCTGAGTTAATCTCCAATGGAACACCATGAAGAGATACTATTCGAGAGATATATAACTCTGCTAGCTGGCTAGCTGTTATACTCTCACGAACTGGAAGAAAATGAGCTACTTTGGAAAGACGGTCAATGACCACAAAGATAGCATTATTCCCTTTCTTGGTCCTGGGAAATCCAGTGATGAAATACATACTAACTTTATCCCATTTCCATTCAGGAATAGCTAAGGGTTGAAGGGTGCCAGAAGGCCTTTAATGTTATGCCTTAACTCGACGACAAACGTCGCAGTTAGCAACGAACTCAGCAATTACTCTCTTCATCCTAGTCCACCAGAATCTCTGGCGTAGGTCCTGATACATTTTGGTAGTACCAGGATGATTCGTGAGAGGAGATTCATGAGCCTCGTTAAGGATAAACTGCCTCAGATGTGGATTCTTAGGAACCACTAGACGGTTCTGGAAGAACATGACATCTTGATCATTCATAGAGAACTCCTTAGCGTTTCCGCTAGTAATATTCTCCTTGATCAATGATATACCCTTATCACGCTTTTGGCCAGCAATGATTTGATCCCTAAGAGTAGGTGCTACCTCTTGAGCTTGTGTTGGTTTTTTCCCTTGAAGAGGAAAGGGTGATGCAACACAGTAGCAGCAAGTATTTCCCTTAGTTTGAGAACCAAGGTATCAATCCAGTAGGAGTATCAAGATGAGGCACCAATGTACCTGCGCAAAAACAACAAACTTGCACCCAACGCTACAAAGGGGTTGTCAATCCCTTCACGATTGATTGCAAGGTGAGATCTGAAGGCGGAAAGTGCAACAAAGTAAAAGTGTAAGGCTGAAAATATGATGTGAGGTAGACCCGGGGGCCCTAGTGTTCACTAGAGGCTTCTCTCAAGATAGCAAATATTACGGTGGGTGAACGAATTAGTGTCGAGCAATTGATAGAACCGCGCAAAGTCATGACGATATCTAAGGCAATGATCATACATATAGGCATCACGTCCGAGACAAGTAGACCGATACTTTCTGCATCTACTACTATTACTCCACACATCGACCGCTATCCAGCATGCATCTAGTGTATTGAGTTCATGACAAACAGAGTAACGCCTTAAGCAAGATACCATGATGTAGAGGGATAAATTCATGCAATAGATATAAACCCCATCTTTTTACCCTTGATGGAAACAACACGATGCGTGCCTCGCTACCCCTTCTGTCACTGGGTGAGGTCACCGCACGGTATGAACCCAAAACCAAGAACTTCTCCCATTGCAAGAATCATAGATCAAGTTGGCCGAACAAAACCCACAACTCGAAGAGAATTACAAGGATATAAAATCATGCATATAAGAGATCAGAAGAAACTCAAATAGGATTCATAGATAATCTGATCATAAATCCACAATTCATTGGATCTCGAGAAACACACCGCAAAATAAGATTACATCGGATAGATCTCCATGAAGATCATGGAGAACTTTGTATTGAAGATCCAAGAGAGAGAAGAAGCCATCTAGCTACTAGCTATGGACCCGAAGGTCTATGGTGAACTACTCACGCATCATCGGAGAGGCAATGGTGTTGATGAAGAAGCCCTCTGTATCCTAATCCCCCCTCCGACAGGGCACCAGATCGTGCCCCAAATTGGATCTTGCGGAGACAGAAGCTTGCGGAGGCAGAAAAGTATTTTCGTGGATCTCTCCCGTGGTTTTGGATTTTTTGGGGATTTATAGGCGGAAGAAGTAGGGCAGAGGAGCCATATTGGTCCCACAAGCCTGCTAGGCGCCCCCCCAGGCCGCGGCTAGGGGGCTTGTGGCCTCCCCTGGCGCCCTCTGCCTTGGTTCTCAAGCTCCCTGCGTATCTTCTATTTCCGAAAAAATCTTTTCGGAGGTTTTATTCCGTTTGGACTCCGTTTAGTATTCTCCTCTGAAAAGGGTCAAAAACACGGAAAAAATAGGAACTGACACTTGGCACTGAGTTAATAAGTTAGTCACAAAAAATATATAAAAGGCATACAAAACATCCAAAGTTTGACAAGATAATAGCATGAAACCATCAAAAATTATAGATTCGTTGGAGACGTATCAGTAGTTTCGCCACGAGGTTGGAAAGAAATCCTTGAGGAACAATGTGGAGGTTTAACTTCCGGAATTCCTCATAGAGACGTGGTTGACGTCGTCGTAACATTAGATTGTTACAATAAGACTTACGACTTAGTGCATCAGCCATGACATTGGCCTTCCCCGGGGTGTAAGTTATCCCTAAGTCGTAATTTGTGATCAACTCGACCCACCGTCTTTGCCTGAGATTCAAATCTGGTTAGGTGAAGATATACTTCAGACTTTGGTGATCAGTGAAAATTTCGCAACGATTACCAAGAAGGTAATGTCGCCAGGTTGGTAGTGCATGGACTATGATACGTCTCCGTCGTATCTACTTTTCCAAATTCTTTTGCCCTTGTTTTGGACTTTAATTTGCATGATTTGAATGGAACTAACCCGGACTAACGCTGTTTTCAGTAGTATTGCCATGGTGTTATTTTTGCGCAGAAATAAAAGTTCTCGGAATGACCTGGAAATTTACGAGGAATTTTTGTGGAATATATAAAAAATACTGGCGCAAGAATCACGTGGAGAGACGGAGCCAAGAGCTCACAAGCCCACCAGGCCCCCCCCCTGGTCGGGCTTGGCAGGCTTGTGAGCCCCCGCCTCCAATTCCAGCTCTATATATCCTCCTTCGACCGGAAAAAAATCAAGGAGAAGAGTTCATCACATTTTACGATACAGAGGCGCCGCCACCTCCTGTTCTTCCTCTGGAGGGCAGATCTGGAGTCCGTTCTGGGCTCCGGAGAGGGGAGATCGTCGCCATCGTTGTCACCAACCTTACTTCATCGCCAATTCCATGATTCTCTTCACCGTTCGTGAGTAATCTCATTGTAGGCATGCTGGACGGTGATGGGTTGGATGAGATCTATCATGTAATCGAGTTAGTTTTGACGGGGATTGATCCCTAGTATCCACTATGTTCTGAGATTGACGTTGCTACTACTTTGCCATGCTTGATGCTTCTCACTAGGGCCCGAGTGCCATGATTTCAGATCTGAACCTATTATGTTGTCGCCAATATATGTGTGTTCTCGATCCTATCTTGCAAGTTGTAGTCACCTACTATGTGTTATGACCCGGCAACCCCGGAGTGATAATAGCCGAAACCACTCCCGGAGATGACCATAGTATGAGGAGTTCGTGTATTCACTAAGTGCTAATGCTTTGTTCCGGTTCTCTATTAAAAGGAGAACCTTAATATCCCATAGTTTCCATTAGGACCCCGCTGCCACGGGAGGGATGGACAATAGATGTCATGCAAGTTCTTTTCCCTAAGCACGTATGACTATATACGGTATACATGCCTACATTACATTGACGAACTGGAGCTAGTTACATATCTCTCTGTGTTATAACTGTTGCATGATGAATACCACCCGGCATAATCATCCATCACCGATCCAATGCCTACGAGTTTTTCCTACTAGTCCTTGCTACGTTACTTTGCTGCTACTGTTGTCACTGCTGCTACTGTTACTTTGCCGCTACTGCTGTCACTGCTGCTATTGTTACTCTGTTGCTACTGCTGTTACTCTGCTGCTACTGTTGTCACTACTGCTTCTCGTTAATGTTGCTACTGTTGCTATCACACTACTTTGCTACTGATACTTTTCTGCAGATACTAAGTCTTTCACGTGTGGCTGAATTGACAACTCAACTGCTAATACTTGAGAATATTCTTAGGCTTCCCCTTGTGTCGAATCAACAAATTTGGGTTGAATACTCTACCCTCGAAAACCGTTGCGATCCCCTATACTTGTGGGTTATCAAGACCTTTTTCTGGCGCCGTTGCCGGGGAGCCATAGCTATATTCTCTGAGTCACTTGGCATTTACGTCTGCTGATCACTATGAGGAATCCAAAAGATCCAAGAACTAAAGTCTTGCCCTCAACTACGAGGACAGGTAAGGAATTGCCATCTAGCTCTGCACTTGATTCACCTTCAGTTATGAGTAAGTTTGCGACACCACCTCCTGCTAGAAATTTGTGCAATGAGAATGCTTGGGCTATTCCCGAACCACCTCCAAATCCAACTCCCAAGAAAAGAGGTATTCAATTCCTTAGTCCTGAAGATATGGAAGAAGCTAAGAAATCTATGAATGAGAAAGGCATTAAATCTGAAGATGTCAAAAATCTACCACCTATCGAAGAGATCCTTGGTCTTGATAACCCAATATAGGTAGTAGAAGTAAATTCTCTTCGTAGATTCAATGAGAGTGGTATTCCTTTTGATAAACCTGCTAGCTTGTGCTTGGATGAATTTGATAACTTTGTTGCCAAACAACAAAGTTTCAATGATTATGTTAGCAGACAATTGGAACAGAATGCTCGTATGCTTAGTCATTTAAGTGCTTGTGTGGACATAAACGTCAATGATCTTAAGCTTCTGAGTAAACATGCCTCCATGGTTACTACTCAAGTAGAACAAGTACTTAAGGCTCAAAATGACTTGCTCAATGAGTTGAGTGACAATTCTGTCAGAGTCGTCACTAGAGGCGGTAGAATGACCCGGGAACCTTCGTATCCTGAGGGTCATCCAAAGAGAACTGAACAAGATTCTCAAGGAGTTAGCACCGAGGCACCTAGTCATCCTAGAAAGAAAAGGAAAGATGATATGAACTTGCATGCTAGCAACCCTGTTGTTGTTACACCTGAGAATCCAAATGATGTCTCTGTCTCTGATGCCGAAACACAATCTGGTGATGAACATGAGCCTAATGATAATATCAATAGTGATGTTCATGATGATGCTCAACCTAGCAATGATAAGGATGTGGAGATTGAACCTGTTGATCTTGATAACCCACAGCCTAAGAATAAGAGTTACGATAAGGACGACTTCGCTGCTAGGAAGCATGGTAAAGAAAGGGAACCATGGGTTCAGAAACCCATGCCCTTTCCTCCCAAACCATCCAAGAAAAAGGATGATGAGGATTTTGAGCGATTCATTGAAATGATTAGATCTATCTTTCTGCAAATGTGTTTGACAGATATGCTCAAAATGTCTCCATATGCTAAGTCCATGAAGGATATTGTGACTAATAAGAGGAGGATACCTGAGGTTGAGATTTTCACCATGCTCGCTAATTATACCTTCAAGGGTGGAACTCCTAAGAAACTAGGTGATCCTGGAGTATCCACTATACCTTGCTCCATTAAAGGCAACTATGTTAGAACTGCTTTATGCGACCTTGGAGCTGGTGTTAGTGTTATGCCTCTCTCTCTTTATCGTAGGCTTGAACTGGATAAGTTGACACCCACTGAAATCTCTCTGCAAATGGTCGACAAATGAACTGCTTTCCCTATCGGCATTTGCGACGATGTGCCTGTTGTGGTTGCTAACGTTACTATCTTAACGGACTTTGTTATTCTGGATATTCCCGAGGATGATGCCATGGCGGTCAACCTTGGAAGACCCTTTTTAAACACTTCAGGGGTTGTTGTTGATTGCAACAAAGGCAATGTCACTTTCCATCTCAACAGTAATGAGCCTACGGTGCACTTTCCGAAGAAACAATATCGAGTACATTGCATCAATGCTATCGAAAAAACTTCATCGATTCTTATTGGGAGCTTTGAATGCCCTATACCTACTGTCAAGATGAAGTATGATTTGCTTGTTGGGGATATGCACATCCCCATTGAGGTAACCTAGTGACTATTCGGAAATTCTCCATTTTCTTTTACGATTTGAAAAAGTTTGTCAAGGAGACTTGATCAACCTCATCGACAGATTTCTTTCGATGACCATGAGACGGATGAATCGAGGAGTCACAAACCTCTGTTCCAAGCTTTCACCTTCGGTTGCTTAGAAGAAAAATGATAGATTTAGTTTAGTTTTCCCTGTTTTCTGCTTTTAGAGTCCCGTAGAAAAGTACCCCGAAAATAAAAGTTCTCCGAATGCCGTGAAAATCAAGTATGATTTTTTCTGGAATTTTTGAAAAATTCTGGGATAGAGAGCTAGTCAAGGGGATGCACCAGTGGGTCACAAGCCCACCAGGTCCGGCCACCCCACCCCCCCCCCCCCTGGCCGGGCCTGGCAAGATTGTGGGGCCCACGTGTACCCCCTCCACTCATTCTAGCTCCCATCTGCTTCTCCTTCCTCCAGAAAAAATTGTTTCGCAGTTCAAACCTGTGTTCTTGCTCTTCTTGCTACGATTTTCGATCTCCTTGTGCAAAGCCCCATTTACCAAACTGTTTTGGGGAAATTGCTCCTTGGTATGTGACTCCTCCATTGGTCCAATTAGTTTTTTCTCTAGTGCCCTATACGTCGCGTATTTTTGCTGCCTTGGTGACCCTGTTTTGAGCTTTGCATGCTAATTTTAGCTAGTCCCAAGTAGTTTTGATGTGCGATATGGCCTCTAGGCACTTGTTGGAGTAGTTGATATGAGTTTCGTTGAGCCTTGTTCATTTTTCCTTAGAGTCACTAAAAATTTCAGAAATTTTTAGAGTTAGAAAAAGGAAAAGATGAGGAGGTTCTTAAGAGGCTCTTCAAGCCGTGATCCCAAGGATGGTGAACATGAGAAGAAGAAACCCAAGTATCCGGTCCCCCGAGTTGCAGAAGTTCGAGCGTGCGAGTGGCTAAGCGATGTGTTCTTACGCGTCGCCGGTCTTTATGAGGACTTTTACTACTTGGTGGAGAATGCAGGCCTTACCGCCTTCGTTGAAGATAAGTGTCCGCAATACCTCCTCCTCACTAATATTTTCGTGCAAAGCTTTAATTTCTATCCAAGGAAGAGTCCTCCTATGGTTGAGTTCAAATTATATGATATCCCCCAGCTCATGTCACTTCAGGATTTTTGCAATGTTTGCAAATTACCTTATGTTAGGGATATTCATGAACCTCGTCCACGGGACTTGGAGGCTTTCATAGATACTATTGCTGTAGGAGAGGAGAGAGGAGTGTCTTGCGCTAGAGCTGCTAGCATACATTTTCCCATGCTTAGGTACTTCTCATTATTCGTGGGAAAATGTTTGATTGGTCGTGGGAAAGTTGGGGCCCTTAGCTCCCCAGATCTTGCGGTCTTGCGCGAAGCCCTTTATCATGATAAAACTTATAGCTTGGGCGCTATAGTATCTCAACGGTTGAACACGAATCGTTCTAAAGGCATTGTTTATGGAGGTATCTATGCTACTCGTCTTGACAGACATTTTGAGATACATATTATACTGCACGAGGAAGAAGAGATTCTTCTTCCTCAGAGATATCTAGATTATGATAGCATGGTTCGCCATGACTTTCTTGATAAAGATATAAATAAGAGGATGATTTATAACCTGGTATTTAGTCTGGGTACTCGTGAGACTATTACCTTGCATGTTCCTTCTTTGTTCAATCTTCATCTAGGCGCGTACATTATTATGCCCTCGGACATCTAAGCATATTGGGGCATAACACCACCACAGACGCCCGTGCCCGAGCTACCAGTCGAGTACCAGACGCCAGTTTATCAGTGGGAGCCAGAGGAGCTCACACAACAGTGGCACCCTCAGTACACTCTGGAGTACCCCGGAGATGGTTATTTCCCTCCTTGGGAGTAGACCAACTTAGGCAAAAAGCCTAAGCTTGGGGGAGTACATGTTTCTCACCGACTTTATATTCTTGTTTACACTTTCACTTTGATAGTCGGTGTTCACACTTTGCCACTGTATCATCTATGCTAGTTTATTTCTTTTTCTCGCTTTCTTCTCGTGTGTTTGTCTAGTTTGAGAAAACCCAAAAATATTTTCCTATTTTTCTTTTGCTTGTTGGGAGCTTTCCCGTGTAAATAGTTTTCTTTTTCTTTGGGTCAAGGTAGAAGACCATGGTTACAATGTTTAGTGGCTCTCGCATGCATATCTGTTTATCTGTTAAAAGAGCCATATTACTTTGTCTTCTCCTTTGTGTTTGCTTGCAGATTCCAGCTTAGTCCAATGCACGAGCACTCTTATTATTATTCACATCATTCGGTCATGCAAGTGAAAGGCAATACTGACGATATATGATGAAGTGATTGAGCCTGGAAAAGCTGGTATGAACTCGGTCTATTTTGTTTTTTGTAAATATGACTAGCTCATCGTTCCAGATTCAGCTTTATTGTGAGAGAAACATGTTTGCAATGACAACTTAGAGATCATAGTTTCTGATGCCATGCTTAATTAGCTAGGAGCTTATAATGGTTTGTCTTGGATGCCAACATGAATTTTGAGATGATTATGATGTAGTATGATAGGATGGTGTCCTCCTTTGAATGATTCAAGTGGCTTGACTTGGCGCATGTTTACGCATGTAGTTCAAACTAAATCAACATAGCCTCTATGATATTCATGTTCATGGTGATTTATGTCCTACTCATGCTTGCACTCAATGTTGGTTAATCTCAATGCATTTTGATGACTGTTGTCGCTCTCTAGTTGGTTGCTTCCCAGTCTTTTGCTAGCCTTCACTTGTACTAAGCGGGAATACTGCTTGTGCATCCAACTCCATAAACCCAAAGTTGTTCCATATGAGTCCATCATACCTACCTATATGCGGTTTCTACCTGCCGTTCCAAGTAAATTTGCATGTGCCATTCTCTAAACCTTCAAGAAATAATCTGTTTTGCATGCCCAAACCGCTCATGTGGTGACAAGGGGCGATCAATATCTTCCATGCTAGGCGTGTTATCCTTGATATGTTTTTATTCACTATCACTCACCAGAAAGGGACCGGTAATTGGAATGCCCAGTTCCATGCTCAAATCGAAAAGATAATTGCAAACAAAAATCCCCTTGGATTGTTGTTGGTATGGACGGCACCCGAGTATTCGGCTAGTCGTGGAGTGTGATTGATCGGTGGTGGGGGAGTCAAAACTTTACTTTTCTGTTTGGGAACCTTCTATAGCATGTGTAGCGTGGAAGATGGTGAAAACTCTTAGTCATTGCATTGACAATGAAAGCATGCCACCCAAAATTATTATCTCTGTTTTCAAAGCTTGAGCTTTGGCACCTCTGCAAATCAATGCTTCCCTCTGCGAAGGGCCTATCTGTTTATGTTTCTGTAGAGTCATCTTCTTCTTATAAAAGCACCAATTAGAGAGCACCTCTGTCATTCTTATGCTTTGCTTTTGACTGATGTTGAGTATGACTGTGACTGGATCTTCTTTGCCATGAATTGCAATGTTTAGTCAGCCCTTGGTCTTTAAAGGTGCTCTGCATTTATGTTTTGCGGTCTCAGAAAGAGCTAGCAAGATATCATCTGTTCGTACTGCTTCATGATTGTTTTGATTGAAGTGTTGATATTTGAAACTTATTATTATTGCTCGCTAGTTGATTATGCCATTGATATGAGTTTACCGTGAGACTTAGATATCATTTGCTTTTGTGGTTTGCTTATGATCTTGCTGAAATTCTGGATATGAGTTAGGCATAATTGCAACAACTACATCAAACAGAGTTCGTAAAAGTTTTTCTTTTGTCTCTTTCAGTTTGTCAATAGGATTGCTTGAGGACAAGCAAGGTTTTAAGCTTGGGGGAGTTGATACGTCTCCGTCGTATCTAATTTTCCAAACTCTTTTGACCTTGTTTTGGACTCTAATTTGCATGATTTGAATGGAACTAACCCGGACTAACGTTGTTTTCAGCAGAATTGCCATGGTGTTGTTTTTGCTCAGAAATAAAAGTTCTTGGAATGACCTGGAAATTTACGAGGAATTTTTGTGGAATATATAAAAAATACTGGGGCAAGAATCACCTAGAGAGACGGAGCGAGGAGCTCACAAGCCCAGGAGGCGCGGGCCCCCCTGGCCGCGCCTAGCAGGCTTGTGGGGCCCTCGGGGCTCCGCCGCCTCCAACTCCAGCTCTATATATCCTCCTTCGACCGGAAAAATATCAAGGAGAAGAGTTCATCATGTTTTACGATACGGAGGCGCCGCCACCTCCTGTTCTTCCTTTGGAGGGCAGATCTGGAGTCTGTTCTGGGCTCCGGAGAGTGGAGATCGTCGCCATCGTCATCACCAGCCTTCCTTCATCGCCAATTCCATGATGCTCTTCACCGTTCGTGAGTAATCTCATCGCAGGCTTGTTGGACGGTGATGGGTTGGATGAGATCTATCATGTAATCGAGTTAGTTTTGACGGGGATTGATCCCTAGTATCCACTATGTTGTGAGATTGATGTTGCTACTACTTTGCCATGCTTAATGCTTGTCACTAGGGCCCGAGTGCCATGATTTCAGATCTGAACCTATTATGTTATCGCCAATATATGTGTGTTCTTGATCCTATCTTGCAAGTTGTAGTCACCTACTATGTGTTATGACCCGGCAACCCCGGAGTGACATAGCCGGAACCACTCCCGGAGATGACCATAGTATGAGGAGTTCGTGTATTCACTAAGTGCTAATGCTATGTTCCGGTTCTCTATTAAAAGGAGAACCTTAATATCCCGTAGTTTCCATTAGGACCCTGCTGCCACGGGAAGGATGGACAATAGATGTCATGCAAGTTCTTTTCCCTAAGCATGTATGACTATATATGGAATACATGCGTACATTACATTGACGAACTAGAGCTAGTTACATATCTCTCCGTGTTATAACTATTACATGATGAATACCATCCGGCATAATCATCCACCACCGATCCAATGCCTACGTCTTTTTCCTACTGGTCCTTGCTACGTTACTTTGCCGCTACTGCTGTCACTGCTGCTACTGTTACTTTGTCGCTACTGCTGCTACTGTTACTCTGTTGCTACTGATGTTACTCTGCTGCTACTGCTGTCACTATTACTGCTGGTTACTGTTGCTACTGTTGCTATCACACTACTTTGCTACTGATACTTTTCTGCAGATATTAAGTCTTTCAGGTGTGGTTAAATTGACAACTCAACTGCTAATACTTGAGAATATTCTTTGGCTTCCCCTTGTGTCGAATCAACAAATTTGGGTTGAATACTCTACCCTCGAAAACTATTGTGATCCCCTATACTTGTGGGTTATCAGACTACAGCTGCAAGCTCAAGATCATGTGTGGGATAATTATCCTCATGTGGACGCAACTGTCGAGATGCCTATGCAATCAGATGACGATCCTGCATGAGAATGCAACCTAATCCTTGTCACGAGGCGTCGCAATAGATAACAAAGTCCTTAGAGAAATCTGGTGGTAGCAACACAGGTGCGGAAGTGAGGCGTCTTTTCAGTTCCTCAAAACTATGCTCACACTGTGGTGTCCACTCAAACTTTTTATATTTCTTGAGGAGTTCAGTTAGAGTCTTTGCAACCTTGGAGAAGTTCTCGACAAAGCGGCGACAATAGCTCACTAGACCAAGAAAATTCCTAACTTGCTTAACCGATTCAGGTTGAGTCCAATCAAGGACAGCTTGAACTCTCTCAGTATTGACAGCAATACCCTTACCAGAGATTACGTGGCCTAAGTAGGTCACTTCTGGTAACCAAAATTCACATTTTGAAAACTTGGCATAAAGGCGATGCTCTCGAAGTTTCATCAATACCAGCCTTAGATGCTCGGCATGTTCTTGTTCGTTCTTCGATTAGATGAGAATATCATCGAGGTATACGACAACGAATTTATCCAAATACTCCATGAAGATCGAATTCATCAAGCGAGAGAAGGTGGTTGGGGCAATGGTTAAACCGAAGGACATGACAGTGTACTCGTATTGGCCATAATGAGTGGCAAAGGCCGTTTTTGGAATGTCCCCATTCTTGATCTTGATTTGATGGTATCCTAACCTCAAATCCATCTTGGAGAAGACTGAGGATCCAGTGAGCTGATCATACAGATTGTTGATCCTGGGGAGCAGATGCTTGTTCTTTATGGTGCCAGATTAACTAGTCGATAATATACAACCATTCGATCCGTTCCATCCTTCTTCTTGACGAAGAGGACGGGACAAGCCGAAGGCGAAGATCTAGGACGAATGAAACCTTTACTCAAGGCCTCCTCTAGTTGTTTCTTAAGTTCAGCTAGCTCTAAGGGTGCCATCTTATAGGGTCTTCTGGCTATTGGGACAGTTCTCGAAACAAGATCTATCACAAACTCTACATCCCTGTCAGGTGGAATTCCTGGCAGTTCTTCTGGAAGAACATCCGGAAAGTCACGGACTACCAGAATGTCTTCAAGTTCTGGAAGAGGACTAGCATTGAGGGAATAGAGTTGGCATTTGGCAACTCGAGTTGAGACATTAACTATCTCACCCGATGGATGGGTAAGCTGAACATTCCTAGAATGGGTATCAATCTTGGCATAATGAGCTGACATCCAGTCCATACCCAAGATGATATTGATATGTGAGGATTTAAGGGCTATCAAAGATGCTAGGAAAACTAGCTTGTCCACTAGAATTTCATTGTCATAACTTATCCTAGAAGTCTGCCATTTACTACCGAGAGTTTGGACCACTAATGGAATTGGCATATCACAAAAGGACATGTTATTCAACTGTGCATAACTTTCGAAAATGAAGGAATGGGATGACCCAGTATCAAAAAGAATAGACGTTGGGTGACGATTGACAAGGAACGTACCCAAAATGACGTCGGGATCCTTTGTAGCTTCTTGTGCTGAAACATAATTCACGCAGCCACGCGGAGGAGTTGGCTTCACATAATAAGCCTTGCCCGACTTGCCTTGCCCAACAGACTTCCCAGGTTGTGTGGCAGCGATATCCTGAGGACACTCACGCGAATAGTGACCTGGTTCTCCACACTTGTAAAAGATCACCTGATTGGCACGTGGTGCAGCATTGGTAGTTGTACCACCATAGGTCTTGGCTGGGGGGTTGGTCTGGTTTGCCCGAGGCGCCACATAGGATGGCCTCGGGGTATATTTTGGCGGCAGAGAACTATTCGGGACCCACACCCGGTGCTTCTGAAAAGCTGAATCGGAAGAGGAGCCAGAATCACGAGAGTGCTTCTTCGTGGCTTCATAGTCGGTATGACCAGTCTCAGCACTGATCACCTTGTTGACAAGAGCTCGGAAACTTGAACATTCATGAAGACATAGATCACGACGGAGTTCAGGGCTCAGTCCCTTGCGGAATCTCGCTTGCTTCTTGGCGTCAGTTGACACCTCTTCAGTTGCGTAGTGAGCGAGATTTCCAAACTCGCGGCTGTACGCATCCACGGTCAATTTTCCCTAAGTGAAGGCACAAAATTCCTCTCTCTTGTGGTCCATCAGACCCTTTGAAATGTGATGCAGTCGGAAAGCTGCGCTGAAATCAGCCCAGGTGGCTGCTGGTCCGGCAGGACACATAGCTTCATAATTCTCCCACCATAGATTGGCGGGGCCTTGCAGAAAGTGAGCAGCAAAGATCACCTTGACAGCCTCAGCAACGTTGGCAGATCATATCTTGCGCGATATACTGCACAACCAATCATCAGCATCGAGAGGATCGGCGGAATGATGGAATCTAGGGGGATTGAGCTTCAGAATGTCATTGAGGGACACTGCGTTATTTCGCAGCTGATGAGCCGTATTCTGTTCAATATGCTCTAACAGACGATTGGTCTCTCTCTTGTTCCTTCTGCCTCCAGCATAACCTCCGCCAGAGAAGGCGGGTGAGGCAGGTCCTCCTGAGCTGCCTGACTACCCTCTCCCTGCTCATGGCTAGGGGCACGGTTGTGCTTGGTAAACACCATCCTCGCAAACAAACTCATAGCTTAGACTAGATCAACATCAATACTAACTATAGATTAAGAATGCACTGAACAGCATGGAATGCGGAAATGAACATCCGAACAACATGGTAACAAGCAAGCTGCTATATATACACCATGGTTCATACACACCATAACATAGTTCAGTACAACCTCAAACTAAAGAGCAAACTACTCCAAAGATGATACTACTCATCAAAGGCTTTCCAAGCTTCCTATACATTATTTATCTATGCCTCCGGAACTCATCTCACAACATAGTCATATTCCACACGACACACATGGCTGTGGAAATATAACTGCTACAATACTACTGATCCACTCACGAGCTCAAGCATCCGCATAGAACATCTCATACAGGTTTCCTCCGTGACCTGGGAGCTGAACCTGTGGATCAGGGAACACTCTAGCCTGAGACTCCTGGGAACCGTAAGGACACGGATGTGGCCTCGGTCCCCTGACTAGTGGCAACAAAGGTCCACGTAGAGGGGCGACACCTCCGATAGCAGGCGAGTCAACATGAGCTGGAAGATGAGTCCTAACTGGGTTCATCTTCATGTCTCCATAGCTTGTCTAAACTACAGGTGCCAGCTGTGTCAAAGTTGTCCACAGACGGGCACAAGTAGCATAAATCTCCATACGAAGGGCACGAGCATCTCGGTCTCTATTCTCTAACATCTGAGTGGTAATCTGCAGCAGCGGATCCTCCAAAGAAGAATCAAAGTAGACTCCACTGAGATATCCTTCTTCTCCTGGCTGAGAAGCTGGGACATAACAGAACTCTGAATTCTGCAGCAGTGCATGTCTGGCTCTCATGATGGTCAACATTGAATAGGCGGCATCTTGTACCGCCATGTCAACGGTAACCCCCAATCCATAAGACCAATGGATCGGATCCTCGGCTCTAGGGTAATCTGGGAATACCCTAACAGTGCACATGTACTCACTCTGGTTGAAATCTCGGTATTACTCCTCCATTGTATACTCTAGGTACCAGCGGTAACCGGCTACTGACATCATCCTGACCAGCATGGCCGTGTGACCCGGTACATCAATGCACCTAGTCATACCAAGTACCTGACGAAAAGGACGGGCAGGCATCTGAAATAGAGAATAATACAAAGGCATTAGAGCTGTGGAAATGAAATTGGGCAGCATAACGGCTGTAAATGCTCAAAAACAATTTTGAGACAACCCACAAAAGATTGGATAGCATAACCACTCATCTATCAAGTTCAAATTCCATGGTCATCAAATATATTTTTTTCTTCTAACAAAAGAAAATTCAGATTGACTCTCAAACCGCTTTCCTACAATCTACCGGTTAGTAACACACGATCCTGAGAGATAGATAAGAAACCTAGTTCTTAATCCCCATAGAAAAGATGAGGATGACCAGAACATAATGACTTGAGAAGAGAAGCAAGAGCCTTATGTTCCCTTCCACAAACAATTCCCTTACATACAACTGAAGCACTTCTAGACTCGACTTCGACAGGTTTGGCTTGGTAATCCTACAGTCAGTAAGGCTCTGATACCAACGCTGTCGGGACCCCGATCCTAAGCCATAGGAATCCAGCATGTAACACATTGCATCCCTTTGCGGTCTCAAGCACGGTTAACCCCCCGGCTGCCACCTTACCTTAGACGGGACCGCTTGCACCTTTTGACTCACGTATGCAATTGTATAACTAGCATTCCAATGTCAAAGAACCCGGGTCGACATAACTAGTCATAAACTCAAGTGGCTCAACTGTACAGTGACACGCATACATAACCCAGCAAAGCAGGTGTCGGTCATCAGCGAGTGTAGACGAGTCGTAGCAAGCTACAAGGACTCCATTACATCGCGTGAAATTTCCCCGTAAGGACAGACACAACAACTAAGAAAGATACATGCCAGTCAACCAATGTGTCCGGAGCAGTGGCGAACTACCAAGGCTCGGTGGAAGCACAAAGGGGCATTTCTGTGTATAGAGAGCTACTAAGGGCATACGACTAGGTGTCGAACCCCATACATATCACAGTACATCGCACGTACGCATGACATACTCGATATGCATAGATACAACAATGGCATCACAACATAACCATACAACATCACAACATTTATTTAAGACTCGGAAGAGTCTTGCATAATAAGTGCATACAGGTAGGAGTCACATGACCTGACACTCAAGTCATACAAACAAAGTCATACAAGCCATGCGGAAGCATTAAAGTTGTCTGAGTACAGACAGTTGAAAGGAAAAGGCATAAAGCCTGACTATCTACAAATCCCTTCTGAAAGGGGCCAGGTCATAGCTGGGACACCAGCTACTCGTCATCATCGCGGTCTAGATAGAACCCACCTATTGGCTCGTGGGTGTCTTCTACAACATTTATTAAACAAACATGAGTACAAAGGTACTCAACAAGACTTTAGAACAGATCTATCTACTCATGCACATGTATCAATAAAGGGGGTTGTGGGGTTTCATGCAGCAAGCCAGGTTTGACTCTTGGCTAGCCTATACTACAACTTTAAATTGTTTTAAACAACTTTGATAAGTCGTACACGAGTCCACTACCACCACAACAATACACTATCATGGATTCCTTCCCGTCTCCCTACGGGAATGCCATACATGATACTCACACTTATCTTGATACTTTTATGAGTAGCCATTAAAGTTATCTATGAACAACATATGTCTCCAAGTAGTCCATATCCGCGGACGTGGCTATTTGAATAGATCATAACCCTGCAGGGGTGTACTTCTTCACACACGCTCTCGCCACTTATCGCCATGTGCACGTCATGCACCTCGGCAACCTTCAAGCGGAAGCCCAGCGAGGGAGTCGGCCACGACCGTTAACCACGCTAATACCTAGTCCAGTTTATCGCCTATTTGAGAGTGAACCTGTACGGAAGTCCGGCCGAGGTTTCCACTACGGCCCCAAACAATGTGCGCAGGGTTCCCAAGCCCACCATCCGGGTGCCACCTGGTACACCGTGCCACTGCCTACCGCGTCACAGCCCACCTCTAAGGTCAGCACTATGCACGGCCTCCAGCATGACTATAAACACCAGAAACTACTTGCAACTCCTGGAACGAGTACTAGGCGATTAATAAGTCGAGCGGAGTCATATTTCAGGGGCCAGCATGTGCTAGTAACTAGACTTGGAATACATACACGGAACTCAGTTCCTAAGGACGGTTCCAATGAAATAACCCGCTATGGACTCCTACATAGCCTTTCATCGGTACCTTTACCAAATTAGGTTCCACACTTATTCGTTTTTCACTAGAACACATTCTTCCATTCATGTTCATCACCCAGATGAAACAGACCTGACACAACTCTAGGCACAACAAGCATAGCAAGATAATACACATCATGGCTCAATCAACTACCAGGTATGCTAGGTTGCAAGGTTTAGTAATTTACTGTGACAATGACAGGTCATGCAAAGGAATGGGTTCAGCTACCGAAGTAAAGCATTTGAAATATGTTGTCCTAATGCAATAAGTGAGAGCAGGAGTGGAAACATGGGATTTTATTGGGATGATCAAAAATGGTGCTTGCCTTGAAGATCAGCGGAAGGATACGCTCCTTCAGTCGAATATTCGGACATATCCGGAGGGGTAGAGGCTACCGAAATAATAGCGACAATCAATATCATTCATATGCAACAATATGATGCATGATCAGACATGAAATGAAATGTGGTATGGTTTAATGTGGCTAGCAAAACCTTAGTTTGATTCTGAATTGAATTCAAAATTCAAATTTTATTTAAAATAGGATATTTATCAAGTTCCTTTAATTGATTTGACCTGATGGTTTTTCATAACTTTGTTTTTCATGCATGAAAGTAGCACCATTGTGTTCATTGAATTTTTCTGATAATTTTACATATATTATTTAGCAGATTTGGAGTTATATTTTATTTTCTATGATTTTTAGAAGTTTTGTGCATTTCTGGAATTATTTTAATCACAAAAATTGATTTATTGCATCACGCTGACGTCAGTGGGTCAATAGCGCCTGGGTCTAGTCAAACTGACCAGTGGGGGCCACTAGTCAGTGTCATAGGGATTAATCCCGCGCCGACGAGCCCCTAAGTGGATTTTGACCCACCCTGGGGGCCACTGTCAGTGGCGCGTGGGGGTTAATTAAGCTCTAATGAGCTGGCCACGTCGGCCCCCATCGGAGGGTGGTCGCTGACGACCTTAGCCGTGGCGGAGGGCTCGCTGGACTCGCTCTGGCTTGCGCTACAGGGGGGCAAATCGTGAGCTGAGGGCACCAGCAGGTAGCCCTCGCTCGGCCTCATCTACCAGGTGCATATGGAGGGGCTGACGATGGCCGGAGGGCACCGGCGACGAGCCGTGGCGGCTGTCGGAGCTCGGGTCCGATGACCACGGTGCTAGGGAACGCGAGAGGCTCGATTAGATGAGGGAAACGATCCACAGCTCACCGCGGTGCCGTCGGAGGCAACGGAGATGATGAAGGAGGTCAAGGACGGCCGGATCAACGGCGAAGCCTCGGTGGCCGGAGATGGGGAACGACAGCGATGGGGCGATGCAGGGCTCGGGGGCTTGATTCCTTCAGCGTAGATGACGAGCTTGACGAGGCTGAGGCGATGAGATGCTCGGGGAAGCCTGTTGTGGCCGGAGACGACGGCAAGCTCGAGCTCGAGCTCGCCTCCAATGGCGGCAGAGAGAGGAGAGGGAAGGATCCCGAATGGGGAGGGGGAGGAGCTTGGAATAGGTTGCGGGGGAGCTTATCTCCCTCGTCGGCATGACAGGGCAGCCAGGCAGGCACCCACGTGCGTGCCATCGTTGGAGGAAGCGGCGACCACCTCCTCTTGCTGACTGGCGAGGAGGAAGACGACAGGGAGGGGGTAAGTGGGCTGGGCGAGGTGAGCGGTAGATAGGTTTTTTTCTCAATTTTTCTTCTTTTCTGTTTTCTATTTAACATTTCTCACATTTGTTCACTTTATTTTTGGCTCCAAACTATTCCTATAAATAGTGCAAATAATTGTGGGTGTTATTTGAATTATTTCCATGTCCACAAAAATATTTCAACATTTTATAATATCCTGAGATATTTAAAACCACATATTTGGGTAATATTAGTGGCTTTTGTGAAATAAATAAAATGGTAGAAGTATTTTTAAAATAAATTCCACCCCTGAAATATTGTTTCCAATATTTATCAAAAAGGGTGGGCTTTTATGAAGTCCATTTTGGGTTCATTGAAGTCACCCTCGTTTTATTTTGGTTTAAACAAGGTGAGGTGCTAGGGTTTCTTTCATCCCTATTTTCATTTTTAATGCGAGAATAAAACATGAGCACAATCTTGCTAAACACCAAATGGGAAATCTAGGTATGTGACAGATTGAATCCCCGACATCGTGGTTCATCCGATGAGATCATCGTGGAACATGTGGGAGCGAACATGGGTATCCAGATCCCGTTGTTGGTGATTGACTAGACAGGTATCTCGGTCATGTTTGCATGGTTCCCGAACCTGTAGGTTCTACACGCTTAAGGTTCAATGATGCTAGAGTTGTAATAGGAATAATATGTGGTTACCGAAGGTTGTTTGGAGTCCCAGATGAGATCTCGGACGTCAGTAGGATCTCCAGAATGGTCCTGATGTAATGATTTATATATAGGAAGTCGAGTTTGGGTCACCGAAAAGGTTCCGGGGTATATCGGTATTGTACCGGGACCAAGGAAAGGGTATAGGAGGCCCACCGGGAGGGGACACCAGCCCCAGAGGGCCACAAGGGCCAAAATAAGGTGGGAGTCAGTCACCTAGGTGGGCTGGCTCGGCCGACCAAGGCCCATGGGCGCCTAGGGCTGGGAACCCTAGGGAGATGGTGGCCCACCTCCCAACTTGGGAGGCAAGCCACCTCCACCCTGGCCCCTGCCCCCTCCTTGGCCGCCGCACCCACCCTAGATTGGTCTAGGGTGGCCGGCCCTTCTCCTCCTCCTCTACCTCCTATAAATACCCAAGGGTTGAGGGATGCAAGACACACCAATTTCTTCCTCCCTTGGCGCAGCCCTGCTCTTCCTCCTCCTCCTCCTTAGTAGCGCTTGGCAAAGACTTACCGTGTACCACGCAGCTCCATCGTCACCACGCCGTCGTGCTGTCGGAGCTCTCCTTCAACTTCTCCTCTCTCCTTGTTGATCAAGGTGAAGGAGACGTCACCGGGCTGCACGTGTGTTGAACGCGGTGCCGCCGTTGTTCGACGATTAGATCGGAATCTTCCGCGATCTGAATCGCTACGAGTACGACTCCACCAACCGCGTTCATAGTAACGCTTCCGCTTTGCGATCTTCAACGGTATGAAGATGCTCTACCTCTCCCGTTGTTGGTTTCTCCTAGTTTGATATTGGTGTGATGTAGGAATTATTTTGAATTATTACTACGATCCCCAATAGTGGCATCCGAGCAGAACACAAAAGTTGTGGGCGATGATTTTGTCAATTGCTTGCTGTTACTAGTCCAATATTTTTTCGGCGGTATTGTGGGATGAAGAGGCCCGGACCAACTTCGCACGTACGCTTACGTGAGACTGGTTCCACCGCCTGACATGCACTTGTTGCATAAGGTGTCTAGCGGGTGTCTGTCTCTCCCACGTTAGTTGAATTGGATTCGATGAAAAGGGTCCTTACGAAGGGTAAATAGCATTGGCATATCAACGTTATGGCTGTCACATAGGTAAGAAGCCTTCTTGCTAGAAACCCAAATCAGCTAAAACTTGCAACAACAATTAGAGGACGTCTAACTTGTTTTTGCAGGGTATGCCATGTGATGTGATATGGCCAAAAGGATGTGATGATATATATGTGATGTATGAGATTGATCATGTTCTTGTAATAGGATTCATGACTTGGATGTCGATGAGTATGAAAACCGGCAAGAGCCATAGGAGTTGTCTTAATTTATTGTATGAGATGCAACGCCACGTGATTACTTTACTTTATTGATAACCGTTAGCCATAGTAGCAGAAGTAATAGTTGGGGAGATGACTTTATGAAGACACAATGATGGAGATCATGATGATGGAAGTCATGGTGTCATGCCGGTGACAATGATGATCATGACGTGCCCCGAAGATGGAGATCAAAGGCGCAAGATGATAATGGCCATATTATGTCAGTATATGATTGCATGTGATGTTTATCATGTTTCCGTATCTTATTTGCTTAGAACGATGGTAGTAGATAAGATGATCCCTTCACTGAAATTTAAAGAAAAGTGTTCCCCCTAAGTGTGCACCTTTGCAAATGATCGTTGTCTCGAAGCACCACGTGATGATCGGGTGTGATAGATTCTAACGTTCGCATACAACGGGTGTAAGCCAGATTTACACACGCAAAACACTTAGGTTGACTTGACGAGCCTAGCATCTACAGACATGGCCTCGGAACACGAGAGACCAAAAGGTCAAACATGAGTCCTATGGAGATACGATCAACATGGAGATGTTCACCATTAATGACTAGTCTGTCTCACGTGACGATCGGACACGGCCTAGTCGATGTGGATCATGTATCACTTGGATGACTACAGGGATGTCTATCTGAGTGGGAGTTCATTAAATAATTTGATTATATGAACTTAGTCTAAAAATTTCCTTACAATATTGTAGATCCAATGGCCAACGCGCATGTCAACCTCAATTTCAACGTGTTCCTAGAGAAAACCAAGCTGAAAGACGATGGCAGCAACTATGCGGATTGTGCTCGTAATTTAAAGCTCATCCTCATTGCTTCCAAGAAGGCATATGTCCTTGATGCACCGCTAGGTGACCCTCCTATTCCCGCGGCAGCCCAGGATATTCAGAACGCCTCGCAGTCGCAAAGTGATGACTACTCTCTGGTTCAGTGTGGCATGCTTTACAGTTTAGAACCGAGGCTCCAAAAGCGTTTTGAGCATCATGGAGCATATGAGATGTTCTAGGAGTTGAAATTGGTTTTCCAAGATCATGCCTGGGTCGAGAGATATGAGGTCTCTGACAAGTTCTTTAGCTAAAAGATGGAGGAATATAGTTCTGCCACTGAGCACATACTCAGAATGTCTGGGTTGCACAGCCGTATGTCTCAGCTGAAGTTAATCTTCCAGATAACGCAGTTATTGACAGAATCCTCCAGTCGCTTCCACCTAGCTACAAGAGCTTTGTGATTAATTATGACATGCAAGGGATGGAAAATACCACTCCCGAGCTATATTCAATGCTGAGATCAGCGGAGGTGGAAATCAAGAAGGAACATCAAGTGTTGATGGTGAATAAGACCACCAGTTTCAAGAAAGGTAAGGGTAAGAAGAACTTCAAGAAGGACGGCAAAGAAGTTGTCGCGCCCGGTAAAACAGTTGCTGGGAAGAAGCGCAAGAATGGACCCAAGCATGAGACTGAGTGCTATTATTGCAAGGGAAACGGTCACTAGAAGCGGAACTGCCCCAAGTACTTAGCGAATAAGAAGGTCGACAACGTCAAAGGTATATGTGATATACATGTTATTGATGTGTACCTTACCAGCGCTCGTAGTATCTCCTGGGTATTTTGTACCGGTGCAGTTGCTCACATTTGTAACTCAAAACACGAACTACGGAATAAGCAGAGGCTGGCAAAGGACGAGGTGACGATGCGCGTCGGGAATGGTTCCAAGGTCAATGTGATCGCCGTCGGCACGCTACCTCTACATATACCTTCGGGGTTAGTTTTAAACCTAAATAATTGTATTTAGTACCAGCTTTGAGCATGAACATTGTATATGGATGTCGTTTAATGCAGATGGCTACGCATTTAAATCTAAGAATAATGGTTGTTCTGTTTATATGAGTGATATGTTTTATGGTCATGCCCCGCTGGTTAATGGTTTATTCTTAATGAATCTCGAGCATGATGTTACACATATTCATAGTGTGAGTACCAGAAGATGTAAGGTTGATAATGGTAGTCCCACATAATTGTGGCACTGCCGCCTTGGTCATATCAGTGTCAAATGCATGAAGAAACTCCATACAGATGGACTTGTGGAGTCTCTTGATTTTGAATCATTTGACACATGAGAACCGTGCCTCATGGGCAAGATGACCAAGACTCCGTTCTCCGGAACAATGGAGTGAGCAACCAACTCATGTGTGCGGTCCAATGAGCGTTGAGGCTCGCGGTGGCTATCGTTATGTTCTCACCCTCATTGGTGACTTAAGCCGATATGGGTATGTCTACTTAATGAAACACAAGTCTAAAACCTTTGAAAGGTTAAAGGAATTTTAGAGTGAGGTACAGAATCAATGTGACAAGAAAATAAAGTTCTTACGATCTGATCGTGGAGGAGAATATTTGAGTCACGAGTTTGGCACACACTTAAGAAAATATGGAATTGTTTCACAATTCACGCCGCCTGGCACACCTCAGCGTAGCGGTGTGTTTGAACATCGTAATTGCACTCTACTAGATATGGTGCGATCAATGATGTCTGTTACTTATTTACCGCTATCATTTTGTGGATATGCATTGGAAAATTCCACATTCACTTTAAATAGGGCACCGTATAAATCCGTTGAGACGTTACCGTATGAATTATGGTTTGGAAAGAAACCTAAGCTGTCGTTTCTGAAAGTTTGGGGCTGCGATGCTTATGTGAATAGACTTCAACCTGAGAAGCTCGAACCCAAAGCGGAAAAATGCATCTTCATAGGATACCCTAAGGAAACTGTTGGGTATACCTTCTATCTTAGATCCGAAGGAAAAATCTTTGTTGCCAAGAACGGATCCTTTCTAGAGAAAGAGTTTCTCTCGAAAGAAGTAAGTGGGAGGAAAGTAGAACTTGATGAGGTAATTGTACCTCCTCTCGAACCGGAGAGTGGCGCAGTGCAGGAAAATGTTCCTGTGGTGCATGCACCGACTAGAGAGGAAGTTAATGATGATGATCATGAATCTTCGTATCAAGTTGCTACTGAACCTCGAAGGTCCACAAGGACACGTTCCGCACCAGAGTGGTACGGCAACCCTGTCATGGAAATCATGTTGTTGGACAATAGTGAACCTTCGAACTATGAAGAAGCGATGGCAGGCCCGGATTCCAACAAATGACTTGAAGCCATGAAATCCGAGATAGGATCCATGTATGAGAACAAAGTATGGACTTTGGTGGACTTGCTTGATGATCGGCGATCCATAGAAAATAAATGGATCTTTAAGAAGAAGACTGACGCGGATGGTAATGTGACCATCTATAAGGCTCGACTTGTCGCTAAGGGTTATCGACAAGTTTAAGGAGTTGACTACGATGAGACTTTCTCACCCGTAGCGATGCTGAAGTCCGTCCGAATCATGTTAGCAGTTGCCGCATTTTATGATTATGATATCTAGCAAATGGACATCAAAACAGTATTCCTTAACGACTTTCTTAAGGAAGAATTGTATATGATACAACTCGAAGGTTTTGTCGATCCTAATAATGCTAACAAGGTATGCAAGCTCCGGCACTCCATCTATGGGCTGGTGCAACCATCTCGGAGTTGGAATATTTGCTTTGATGAGGTGACCAAAGCGTTTGGGTTTGTACAGACTTATGGAGAAGCCTGTATTTACAAGAAAGTGAGTGGGAGCTCTATAGCATTTCTCATATTATATGTGGATGACATATTGTTGATGGGAAATGATATCTAACTTTTGGAAAGCATAAAGGCCTATTTTAATATGTGTTTTTCAATGAAGGACCTTGGAAAAACTGCCTACATATTAGGCATCAAGATGTATAGAGATAGATCGAGACGCCTCATTGGTCTTTCACAAAGCACATACCTTGACAAGATATTGAAGAAGTTCAAAATGGATAAGGCCAAGCAGGGGTTCTTGCCTGTATTACAAGGTGTGAGGTTGAGCACACCTCAACGCCCGACCACGGCAGAAGATAGAGAAAAGATGAGTACCGTCCCCTATGCTTCAGCCATAGGCTCTATTGTGTATGCCATGCTGTATACCGGATCTGATGTGAACCTTGGCATAAGTTTGGTAGGGAGGTACCGAAGTGATACAGGAGTGGCTCACTGGACAGGGTTCAAGAATATCCTTAAGTACCTGAAAAGGACTAAAGGTATGTTTTTCGTTTATGGAGGTGCCGAAGAGCTTGTCGTAAAGGGATACGTCAATGCTAGCTTCGACACAGATCCGAACGACTCCAAGTCAAAAACCGGATACGTATATATTTTGAATGGTGGGGCAGTCAGCTGGCGCAATTGCAAGCAAAGCGTCATGGCGGCATCTACATGTGAAGTGGAGTACACAGTTGCTTCGGAAGTAGCACATGAAGTAGTCTGGATGAAGAAGTTCATCACCGACCTAGGAGTGATTCCTAGTGCGTCGGTCCCGATGACTCTCTTCTGTGACAACACTGGAGCTATTGCCATTGCCAAGGAGCCCAGGTTTCACAAGAAGACCAAGCACATCAAGCGCCGCTTCAACTCCATTCGTGGATACATCCAGGATGGAGATATAGATATTTGTAAAGTACATACGGATCTGAATGTCGCAGATCCGTTGACTAAACCTCTTCCACAAGAGAAACATGATCAGCACCAGAACTCTATGGGTGTTCGATTCATCACAATGTAACTAGATTATTGACTCTAGTGCAAGTGGGAGACTATTGGAAATATGCCCTAGAAGCAATAATAAAGTAGTTATTATTATATTTCCTTCTTCATGATAATTGTGTGTTATTCATGCTATAATTGTATTAACCAGAAACTGTAATACATGTGTGAATACATATACCACAACATGTCCCTAGTGAGCCTCTAGTTGGCTAGCTCGTTCATCAATAGATGGTCATGGTTTCCTGATCATGGACATTGTATGTCATTGATAATGGGATCACATCACTAGGAGAATGATGTGATGGACAAGACCCAATCCTTAGACCATGAGATTGTGTAACCCCCGAATACCGTAGGAGTGCTTTGGGTGTATCAAACGTCACAACGTAACTGGGTGATTATAAAGGTGCACTACAGGTATCTCCGAAAGTGTCTGTTGGGTTGGTACGAATCGAGACTGGGATTTGCCGCTCCGTGTGACAGAGAAAAATCTCTGGGCCCACTCGGTAATGCATCATCATAATGAGCTAAATGTGACTCAGGAGTTAGCCACGGGGTGATGTGTTACGAAACGAGTAAAGATACTTGCGGGTAACGAGATTGAACATGATATAGGGATACCGAGGATCGAATCTCGGGCAAGATATATATCGATAGACAAAGGGAATTGCATACGTGATTGATTGAATCCCCTACATTGTGGTTCATCCGATGAGATCATCGTGGAACATGTGGGAGCCAACATGGGTGTCCAGATCCTCCTGTTGGTGATTGACCGGAGAGGTGTCTCGGTCATGTCTGCATGGTTCCCGAACCCGTAGGGTCTACACACTTAAGGTTCGATGATGCTAGAGTTGTAATGTGAATAGTATGTGGATGTCATCCTCCATGGGATGTATGAGATCTTCTTATCAATGCAATACCATTAAAAGATACCTAACCCCACATGAAACCACACAAAGACCACGGGTTATTACACAAAGTGTAACGGACAATACTTACCATACCATGGGATCATTTGATCCCACTTAGTACATCTTCTATGCTTTGTGTTTTGATCAACTTGAATCATTATTTGCATTTAGTATTGATTAACCTTGTATCTTAACTTCTCTCTTCATAAAGATGATATCTTGAAGGTAAACATGAATGTTGCCATAATCTTCTTCTTCAAGACATGCTTGCAATAGGCTCAAACGTCACATGACCAAGCTTTGGATAATTCCTTGAATAGCATCTTGGTCACACATAATATCCTTCTTATAGCCTAGAAACCAATGAATGGTCTTCAAGCAACACCTATGGAAAAACCTTAAAGAGTAAGTGAAAGCAACCATTAGTCCATTGATATTGTAATGAATTACCAAAACAAATGATGGGGGCACCATACTCTTTCAATGTTGTTGGTCACCTATGGTACCTCCTCGCGCTTCATTCGCTTCGTGGACACATCCTGCATCTCTGTATCAGGGTCCACAACTATTGGATCCTCGATGATCTCATTAAATTCTCCGGAGCTGCCTCCCTTTCCATGCGATGTCCACCTGCACGGCCACTCTGTCTCCCTACACGACATCCACGATCGCCTCCGAACATGTTCCAAGCCGCATGGACCATGACGCCCTTATGTCTTTGAAGACCAAGGCTTATGGAGGGTGAACGCCATCGCCATGTTCCATAAAAACGTGACCGAGATGACCACACACTACGCACCAATCGGGAAACTGCTCGTACTTCACCTTGTAGATCTGTCGCTTCCCATCACATATCATTCAAACCGCATTCTTTAGTGGGTTATGCAAATTGATATTGTCCCACACGTAGAAACTATTCGTGAAGTCATGTGAATTTGTTTGTGCAAAGAGAACCTCTCCGGCCTTCGCTACAAGTGGCATGACTAGATGAGCATAAAGATCAGGGACATCATGAATCTGAATCGAGATATCCAGTGTGTCAAGGGAAACCGTAGATGTCTTAGTTACACCATCATATTGAGGTATCGATAGAAGATGTGTATAGAGGGGGGGTGAATAGACTACTTGTCAAGATAAAATTCCTGGCCTAACCCAATTTCAAGGAAGGCACAAATCTAGCAGTTATACCAAGTCTAGTACACCCTACACATGTAGTTCTAAGAGTATAGCAGCGGAATGTAAAACATGCAAGTGTAAAGTAGAGGAGTAAGGTAGGGAGTGAAACGCATGAGGTTTACATGACGATTGTTGGCATGGTTCTGATAGGTGGTGCGATCGTACATCCATGTTAGTGGAGACCTCAACCTACGGAGGGTAACTGCTGCGAGAGTCCATGAAGGGCTCCACCCACGGAGGGTCCGCAAAGAAGCGTCCTTGTCTATTCCACCATGGCTTCCTCCCACAAAGGACTAGCCTTACTCACGGTAGATCTTTACAAAGTAGGCAATCTCCTTGCCCTTACAAACATCTTGTTTGAACTCCACAACACGAAGTAGGAGGCTCGCAAGCGACACCTAACCAATCTAGGAGGCACCACCCTCCAAAAGGTAATAGATGTGGTAGATCAATGAAATCCTTGCTCTTGTGCTTCTAAATATAGTCTCCTCAACACAAAATCACTCTCTCATAGAATATGCATGGGTAGGAGAGGTTGATTTGGTGGAAAGTAGTTTGGGGAGGCTAGAGATCAAGTTTCAAATGATTGGATAGGAATATCTTGATCTCAACACATGAGTAGGTGGTTCTCTCTCAAAAATGGATCTGGCAAGGAAGTCTGTGTTCTGAGTGCTTCTCCCATGAATGAGAGGTGGGTGAGAGGGTATATATAGGCATCACACAAAATCCGACTGTTACAAACAAAGTGGCAAACTCGGTGACACCGAAGTGAAGAACTCGGTGGTACCGATTAGCACAAAGGTAGAAACTTTTGAATCTCGGTGAGACCGATATATGAAACTCGGTTCCACTGAAAAGGTTGCTAACGATTAGATGGCCAAACTCGATGGCACCGATACTCAAACTTGAAATGCCGATTTTGTGTAACGAGGCACTCGAGAGTTGGTCACCCAAGCTCGGTAGCACCGATATGGATTCGGTTGCACCAATTTGGAGGGAATGGTTATGATTTCTGTCTGAGGTCAAACTCGCTGGGTCCGATATGTGAATGTTGGAGACACCGAATTTTTGTATATGGAATTTTACAAACTGGATGTGTGGAAAAATGAGTGAGTACTTTGTTGGCTATCTGTGAGCATTTTGAACAATCAGTTCATTTTACTACCTCTCCCCTTTTAATAGTATTGGCTTTCCTATGGACTCAAAAGTGATTTCTCACAAATATAAAATTAAGAGTCTTCTAGCTTGAAGCTTGAGACAATTTTATTACTTTCTTGCATCAAGGGGAATCTCCACATAAACCTTTAGCCAAAGCTCTCCATGGACTATTCCTGAAATATGTAGCTAAAAGTGTTAGTCCAAGAGATAATGTATGTTATCATTGTTGGCGAATTTAGTAATAATTCAAAAAAAATCCTACGTGTCACCAAGATCAATCTAGGAGATGCTAGCAATGAGAGAGGGAGAGCATCTTCATACCGTTAAAAATCGCTAAGCGGAAGCGTTAAAATGAACACGGTTGATGGAGTCGTACTCGCGGTGATTCAAATTGTGGAAGATCCAATCCAAGCACCGAACGAACGGCGCCTCCACGTTCAACACACATACAGTTCGTGGACATCTCCTCCTTGTTGATCCAGCAAGGGGGGAGGAGAAGTTAAGGGAGAGCTTCAGCAGCACGACGGTGTGGTGGCGGTTGAGCTCGTGGTTCTCCGGAAGAGCTTCGCTAAGCACTTAGGAGGAGGAGGTGTAGGAGGGGGGGTTGTGCCAGGGGCAAGTGGTGAGGCTCCCATGCGCTTCCCCACTATATATAGGGGTGAAGGGGGCTGGTTTCTTGCCCTCCAAGTCCATTTGGGCATTGGCAAAGGTGGGAGGAAAGAAATCCCATCCTTTCCCTTTCCCACCGATTGTTATCCCCCTTTTTAGGGATCTTGATCTTATCCCTTCGGGATATGACCTTATTCCTTCGAAGGGGGGGTCTTGGTGCGCCTTGACCAGGGGTGTCGGGCCTTTCCCCACTACCCACGTTCATGTGGGTCCCCCCATGCAGGTGGGCCCACTCCGGAACCTTCTAGAACCTTCCCGGTAAAACACCAAAAATCCCGAACATTTTCCTGTGGCCAAAATAGAACTTCCCATATATAAATATTTACCTCCGGACCATTCTGGACCTCCTCGTGACGTCCCGGATCTCATCCAGGACTCCGAACAACTTTGAGTAACCACATACAATTCCCATTACAACTCTAGCGTCGTTGAACCTTAAGTGTGTAGACCCTACGGGTTCGGGAACCAGGCGGACATGACCGAGACACCTCTTCGGCCAATAACCAATAGCGGGATCTGAATACCCGTACTGGCTCCCACATGTTCCATGATGATCTCATCGGATGAACCACGATGTCGGGGATTCAATTAATCCCGTATACAATTCCCTTTGTCCATTGGTATGTTACTTGCCCGAGATTAGATCGTCGGTATCCCTATACCTTGTTCAACCTCGTTACCGGCAAGTCTCTTTACTTGTTCCGTAACACATGATCACGTGACTAACCCCTTAGTCACATTGACCACATTATGATGATGTATTACCGAGTGGGCCTAGAGATACCTCTCCATCACACGGAGTGATAAATCCCAGTCTCGATTTGTGCCAACCCAACAGACACTTTCGGAGATACCTGTAGTGCACCTTTATAGTCACCCAATTACATTGTGACATTTGATACACCCAAAGCATTCCTATAGTACCCGGGAGTTGCACAATCTCATGGTATAAGGAAATGAAACTTGACATTAGAAAAGCTCTAGCAGACGAACTACACGATCTTGTGTTATGCTTAGGATTGGGTCCTGTCCATCACATCATTCTCCTAATGATGTGATCATGTTATCAACGACATCCAATGTCCATGGTCAGGAAACCATGACCATCTATTAATCAAAAAGCTAGTCAACTAGAGGCTCACTAGGGACATGGTGTGGTCTATGTATTCACACATGTATTACGGCTACCGGTTAATACAATTCTAGCATGAACAATAGACAATTATCATGAACAAGGAAATATAATAACAACCATTTTATTATTGCCTCTAGGGCATATTTTCAATAGTCTCCCACTTGCACTAGATTAAATAATCTAGTTCACATCACTATGTGATTGTAATGAATCTAACACCCATATAGTTCTGGGGCTTGATCATGTTCTTCCTTGTGAGAGAGCTTTTAGTCAACGAGTCTGAACCTTTTAGATCCGTGTGTGCTTTACAAATCTCTATTTCATCCCATAGATGCTGCTACCACGCGCCATTTGGAACTATTCCAAATGATTGCTCCACTATACAAATACAGTTTACTACTCACAGTCATCCGGATTAGTGTCAAAGCTTGCATCGACGTAAACCTTTACGGCGAACTTTTTTATCACCTCCGTAATCGAGAAAAATTCCTTAGTCCACTAGTTACTAAGGTTAACTTTTGACCGCTGTCCAGTAATCTATTCCTGGATCATTTTTGTACCCCTTGACAGATTCATGGCAAGGCACACATCAGGTGCGGTACACAGCATAGCATACTATAGAGCCTACGACTAATGCACAGGGGATGATTTTCGTCCTTTCTCTTTCTTTTGCCGTGGTCGGGATTTTGAGTCTTATTCAAATATTCACACCTTATAACACGGCAAAGAACTCCTTCTTTGCTGATTCATTTCGAACTCCTTCAAAATCTTGTCACGGTATGTATTCATTTGAAAGTACTATTAAGCGTTTTGATCTATCTTTATAGATCTTGATGCTCAATGTTCAAGTAGCTCAATCCAGGTTTTCCTTTGAAAAACACTTTTCAAACAACCCTATATGCTTTATAGAAATTCTACTTCATTTTGGATCAACTCATCAAAACTTCTATAGTGCTCCCACTCACTTTTTTGGAAATACAAGTTTCCCATAAACTTTGTATAAAACCAAAATCTTGATCACCTCATCAAAGCATATATTCCAGCTCCGAGATGCTTGCTCCAGTCCATAGAAGGATCGCTGGAGCTTTGCATACTTGTTAGCATCCTTTAGGATCGACAAAACCTTCTGGTTGTATCACATACAACCTTTCCTCAAGGAAAACCGTCAAGGAAACAATGTTTTGACATCCTGTCTGCAAGATTTCATAAATAATGCAGCAACTGCTAACATAATTCCAACATACTTTTAGCACTGCTACGAGTGAGAAAGTCTCATCATAGTCAACTCTTTGAACTTGTCGGAAACATCTTTACGACAAGTCGAGCTTTCTTAATAGTGACTTTTTACCATCATCGTTTGTCTTCCTTTTAAAGATATGTCTGTACTTAACAGTATTACGACCATCAAATAGTTCTTCCAAAGTCTACACTTTGTTTTCATACATGGATCCTCTCTTGGATTTCATGGCCTCCACCCATTTGTCGGAATCTAGGCCCACCATCGCTTCTCCATAGTTTGTGGTTTCATTGTTGTCCAACAACATGACCTCCAAGACAGGGTTACCGTACCACTCTGAAGCAGTACGTGACCTAGTCGACCTACTAGGTTTGTAGTAACTTGATCCAAAGCTTCATGATCACTATCATCAGCTTCCACTTCAATTGGTGTAGGAACCACATGAACAACTTCCTCCGCCCTGATGCACACTGGTTGAAGTGACGGTTCAATAACCTCATCAAGTTTCCACCATCCTCCCACTCAATTCTTTCGAGAGAAACTTTTCATCGAGAAAGGATCCGTGTCTAGAAACAAACACTTTGCTTTCAGATCTAAGATAGGAGATATACCCAACTGTTTTGGGTATCCTATGAAGATGCATTTATCCGCTTTGGGTTCGAGCTTATCAAACTGAAACCTTTTCACATAAGTGTCGCAACCCCAAACTTTTAAGAAACAACAGCTTAGGTTTCTCCAAACCATAGTTCATACGGTGTCATCTCAACGGAATTACGTTGTGCCCTATTTAAAGTGAATGAGGTTGTCTCTAATGCCTAACCCAAAAAACGATAGTGGTAATTTGATAAGAGACATCATAGTATGCACCACATCCAATAGGGCGCGCCTATGACATTCGGACACACCATCACACTATGGTGTTTCAGGTGGCATTAGTTGTGAAACAATTTCCACAATGTCTTAATTATGTACCAAACTCGTAACTCAGATATTCATCTCTATGATTATATTGTAGACATTTTATACTCTTGTCACAAAGATCTTCAACTTCACTCTGAAATTACTTGAACCTTTCAATAATTCAGACATGTGTTTCATCAGGTAAATATACTAGTATCTACTCAAATCATCTGCGAAGTAAGAACATAATGATATCCAGTGCATGCCTCAGCACTCATTGGACTACAGACATCAAAATGTATTACTTCCAACAAGTTACCTTTTGTTCCATCTCACTGGAAAACGAGGCCTTGAGTCATCTTGTCCATGTTCCATCTCACTTGAAAACAAGTTACCAATATGACTCAAGTGGCAGTGCCACAAGTAAGTGGTACTATCATTACTACTTTAAATCTTTTGGCACCAATATTATGAACATGTGTAACACTACGATCGAGATTCAATACCATTCATTTTAGGTGCAAGACCATAGAAGGTATTATTCAAGTAAATAGAATAACCATTATGCTCTTTAAACGAATAATCGTATTGCAATAAACATAATCCAATCAAGTTCATGCTCAACGCAAAACACCAAATAACATTTAGGTTCAACACTAATCTCGAAAGTAGAGGAAGCGTGCGATGGTGATCACATCAACCTTGGAAACATTTCCAACACATATCGTCACCTCGCCTTTAGCCAATCTCCGTTTATTCCGTAGCTTTTATTTCGAGTTACTAACACTTAGCAACCGAACCGGTATCTAATACCCTAGTTCTACTAGGAGTACTACTAAAGTACACATCAATATCATGTATATGCAATATACCTTTTGTCGACTTTGCTAGCCTTCTCATCTACCAACTATCTAGGGTAGTTCCTCTTCAGTGATTGTTCCCTTCATTACAGAAGCACTTAGTCTCGGGTTTGGGTTCAACCTTGGGTCTCTTTACTAGAGCAGCAACTGGTTTGCCGTTTCATGAAGTATCCCTTCTTGCCCTTGCCCTTCTTGAAACAAGTGGTTTTACTAACCATCAACAATTGATGCTCCTTTTTTATTTCTACTTTCGTGGTGTCAAACTTTATGAATAGCTCAAGGATTATCATATCTATCCTTGATATGTTATAGTTCATCACGAAGCTCTAGTAGCTTGGTGGCAGTGACTTTGGAGAACCATCACTATCTCATCTGGAAGATCAACTCCCACTCGATTAAAGCGATTGTAGCACTCAGACAATATGAGCACATGCTTAACGATTGAGCTTTTCTCCCTTACTTTGTAGGCAAAGAATATTGTCGGAGGTCTTATACCTCTCAACAAGGGCATGAGCCTGAAATTCGAATTTCATCCATTGGAACATCCCGTATGCCACATGACTTTTGAAACGTCTTTAATGCCTCAATTCTAAGCTGTTTAAGCATTATGCACTGAACTATCATGTAGTCATCGAAAACGTGTATGTCAGATGTTCGCAACATCTAGAGACGATGCTCGGGGTTTAGCATACTGAGCGGTGCATTAAATATATAAGCCTTCTGTGTAGCAATGAGGACAATCCTCAGTTTATGGACCTAGTCCGCATAATTTCTACTATCATCTTTCAACTAAACTTTCTCTAGGAACATATTAAAGACAGTAGAGCTAAAGCGCAAACTACAACATAACTTGTAAAGACCTTTTGACTATGTACATGATAATGAGTTCAATTAATCATATTACTTAAGAATTCCCACTCAAATTGACATCCCTCTAGTCATTCGAGTGTTGGAAATATTCCCTATAGGCAATAATAAATTAGTTATTATTATATTTCCTTGTTCATAATAATCGTTTATTATCCATGCTAGAATTGTATTGATTGGAAACACAACTACATGTGTGGATACATAGACAACACACTGTCCCTAGTGAGCCTCTAGTTGACTAGTTCGTTGATCAAAGATGGTCAAGGTTTCCTGGCCATAGGCAAGTGTTGTCACTTGATAACGGGATCACATCATTAGGAGAATCATGTGATGGACAATACCCAAATTATATACGTAGCATATTGATTGTGTCATTTTATTGCTATCGTTTTCTGCATGTCAAGTATTTATTCCTATGACCATGAGATCATATAATTCACTGGCACCGGAGAAATACCTTGTGTGTATCAAATGTCACAACGTAATTGGGTGACTATAAAGGTGCTCTACAGGTATCTCCGAAGGTGTCCGTTGAGTTAGTATGGATCAAGACTGGGATTTGTCACTCCGTGTGACGCAGAGGTATCTCGGGGCCCACTCGGTAATACAACATCACATACAAGCCTTGCAAGCAATGTGACTAAGTGTAAGTCACCGGATCTTGTATTACGAAACGAGTAAAGAGACTTGCCAGGAACGAGATTGAAATAGGTATACGGATACCAACGATCAAATCTCGGGCAAGTAACATACCGAAGGACAAAGGGAATGACATACGGGATTATATGAATCCTTGCCACTCAGGTTCAACCGATAAGATCTTCAGAGAATATGTAGGATCCAATATGGGCATCCAGGTCCCACTATTGGATATTGACCGAGGAATACCTCGGGGCATGTCTACATAGTTCTCGCACCCGCAGGGTCTGCACACTTAAGGTTCGGCGATGTTTTAGTATAGTTGAGTTATATGCGTGGTTACAGAATATTTTTCGGAGTCCCCGATGAGATCACGGACGTCATGAGGGTTTTCGGAATGGTCCGGAGACAAAGATTGATATATAGGATGACTTCATTTGGTTATCGGAAAGTTTTCGGGCATTACCGGGAATGTAGTGGGAGTGACGAATGGGTTCCGGAAGTTCACCGGGAGGGGGGAAACCCTCCCGGGGGAAGCCCAAAGGACTTATGGGTGGCGCACCAGCCCTTGGTGGGCTGGTGGGACAGCCCAATAAGGCCTATGCGCCATAAGAGAAAAACCAAAGAAAGAAAAAAAAGGTGGGAAGGAAGAGAAGGACTCCACTTTCCAATCCTATTTTGAGTAGGATTGGAGTAGGAGTCCTACCCCTGCTCTTGGCCGGCGCACCTTGGGGGCTTGGCCCTCAAGGCAAGTCCCTCCCCCTCCCTCCTATATATACTGGTGATTTAGGGCTGATGTGAGACAACTTTGCCACGTGCAACTCAGATCTAGACACCATAGTTTTACCTCTAGATCGTATTTATGTGGAGCTCGGGCGGAGCCCTGCAGGAGTAGATCCTTCACCACCACCGGAGCGCCGTCACGCTGCCGGAGAACTCATCTACTTCTCCATCTTGCTTGCTGGATCAAGAAGGCTGAGATCATCGTCGAGCTGTACGTGTGCTGAACGCGGATGTGCCATCCGTTCGGCACTAGATCGGAGCGGATCGTGGGACGGATCGCGGGACGGTTCATGGGACCGTTCGCGGGGCGGATCGAGGGACGTGAGGACGTTCCACTACATCAACCGTGTTTCTTAACGCGTCCTGCTGTGTGATCTACAAGGGTACGTAGATCTAAATCTCCTCTCGTAGATGGACATCAACATGATAGGTCTTCATGCGCGTAGGAAATTTTTTGTTTCCCATGCGACGTTACCCAACATCGAGTGTCGCATGATCCAAATCCACTAACTCAAGTTCGATCATCACATGAGTTGAGTTTAGCTTCAATGGTGAACATCTCCATGTTGATCATATCAACTATACGATTCATGCTCGACCTTTTGGTCTCTTGTGTTCCGAGGCCATGTATGTACATGCTATGCTCGTCATGTCAACCTAAGTGTTTCACTTGTGTAAATATGGCTTACACCCGTTGTATGCAAACGTTAGAATCTATCACACCCGATCATCACATGGTGCTTCGAAACAATGATCCTTCGCAATGGTGCACACTTAGGGGGAACACGTTTCTTGAAATTTTAGAGAGGGATCATCTTATTTACTACTGTCATTCTAAGAAAATAAGATGTAAAAACATGTTAAACATCACATGCAAATCATAAAGTGACATGATATGGCCAATATCATCTTGCGCATTTGATATCCATCTTCGAGGCATGACATGATCACCATTATCACCGGCACGACACCATGATCTCCATCATCGTGTCTTCATGAAGTTGTCTCGCCAACTATTACTTCTACTACTATCGCTAATGGTTAGCAATAAAGTAAAGTAATTATATGGCGTTTTTGATTGACACGCAGGTCATACAATAAATTAAGACAACTCCTATGGCTCCTGCCGGTTGTCATACTCATCGACATGCAAGTCGTGAATCCTATTACAAGAACATGATCAATGCCATACATCACATATATTTCATCACATCCTTTTGGCCATATCACATCACATAGCATACCCTACAAAAATAAGTTAGATGTCCTCTAATTGTTGTTGCATGTTTTACGTGGCTGCTATGGGTTTCTAGCAAGAATGTTTCTTACCTACGTTACAGCCACAACGGTGATATGCCAATTGCTATTTACCCTTCATAAGGACCCTCTTCATCGAATCAGATCCGACTAAAGTGGGAGAGACAGACACCCGCTAGCCACCTTATGCAACAAGTGCATGTTAGGCGGTGGAACCAGTATCATGTAAGCGTACGTGTAAAGTTAGTCCGGGCCACTTCATCCCACAATGTCTCCGAATCAAGATAGGACTAGTAACACTAAGCAAATTTACCAAATCATCGCCCATAACTTACTTGTGTTCTACTCGTGCATAGAATCTACGCATAGACCTAGCTCATGATGCCACTGTTGGGAACGTAGTAATAATTCAAAAAAATTCCTACATGTCACCAAGATCAATCTAGGAGATGCTAGCAACGAGATAGGGAGTGCATCTTCATACTGTTGAAGATCGCTAAGCAGAAGCATTACAATGAACGTGGTTGATGGAGTCGTACTCGCGGTGATTCCAATTGCGGAAGATCCGATCCAAGCACCGAATGAATGATGCCTCTGCGTTCAACACACGTACAGCCTGGGGACGTATCCTTCTTCTTGATCCAACAAGGGGGGAGGATAAGTTGAGGGAGAGCTCCATCAGCACGACGACGTGGTGGAGATGGAGCTCGTGGTTCTCCGGCACAGCTTTGCTAAGCACTACGGAGGTGGAGGAGGTGTAGGAGGGGGGAGGGCTGCTCCAGGGGCAAGGGGTGAGGCTCCCATGTGCCTCCCCACTATATATAAGGGTGGAGGGGGCTGGTTTCTTTCCCTCCAAGTCCATTGGGGCGTTGGCAAAGGTGGGAGGAAAGAAATCCCATCCTTTCCCTTCCCCACCGATTGTTATCCCCCTTTTTAGGGATCTTGATCTTATCCCTTCGGGATATTATCTTATTCCTCCTAGGGGGGGGGGGTCTTGGTGCGCCTTGACCAGGGGTGTGGGGCCTTGCCCCCACTACCCAAGTTCATCTCGGTCCCCCCCCCCATGCAGGTGGGCCCCACTTTAGAACCTTCTAGAACCTTCCCAGTACAATACAGAAAAATCCCGAACATTTTCCGGTGGCCAAAATAGGACTTCCCATATATAAATCTTTACCGCCAGACCATTCCAGAACTCCTCCTGACATTCGGGATCTCATCCGGGGCTCCGAACAACTTTCGGTAACCAGATACAATTCCCATTACAACTCTAGCATCACCGAACCTTAAGTGTGTAGACCCTACGGGTTTGGGAACCATGTAGACATGACCGAGACACCTCTCCGGCCAATAACCAATAGTGGGATCTGGATACCCTTGTTATCTCCCACATGTTCCATGATGATCTCATCGGATGAACCACGACGTCGGGGATTCAATTAATCATGTATACAATTCCCTTTGTCCATCGGTATGTTACTTGCGTGAAATTCAATTGTCGGTACCCTATACCTTATTCAATCTCATTACTGGCAAGTCCCTTTACTCATTCCATAACACATGATCCCGTGACTAACCCCTTAGTCACATTGAGCTCATTATGATGATGTATTACCGAGTGGGCCCAGACATACCTCTCCGTCACACGGAGTGACAAATCCCAGTCTCGATTCGTGCCAACCCAACACACACTTTTGGAGTGTCACATCCCTGAATCCCTAATAGAGTTTAGTAAGATTGTGCTCATATTTTTTATTTGCATCCAAGAAAATGAAAGAAATTCAAAAGAAAGAAATGAAAACAAGAGCAAACCCTATCAACTCTATTTTCAAAACAATTCAAACTAGGTGACAAATCAATGAACCCAAAATGGCCTTCATAAAAGTTCATCTTTTCTGATATTTATTGGAAACAAAATATCAGGGGTGAAATATATTTTCAAAATCCTTTAGCATTTCATTTTAAATATAAAACTCACTGAAATCAATTATATATTTGATTTCAAATATTTCAGATTCTCTCAAAATGTTGAATCTTTTATATGTGTTTGGAAATATTCCAAATAACACCCCAATATTACTTCTACTATTTTTGGGAATATTTTGGAGCCAAAAATAAAAGAAACAATGTCACAAAGAATAAAACAGAAAACAGAAAAGAAGGAAAAAAGAGAAAAGCATACATGTCGCTCACCTTTGCCCAACCCAGGAACACCCTTGTCTTCTTCCTCCTTCGCCAATCGGAGCAGGAGGTGGCCGCCGCCTCTCCCGGCGCGACCACGCATGTATGTGCATGTCTGGTTCCCTCTGATGCGCTGGAGAGGAAGGATAAGCCTCCCCGGAATCGTTCCCATTAGAGCGAGCTCGAGCTTGAGCTAGACATCGCTCCAGCCGTCCTCCCTCGCCTCTGAGCACGCCATCTGCTCCGCCTCAACGAGTACGATGTCCCCGCTAGAGCAGAAGAGTCCCCGAGCCCTGCTTCACCCTCGTCACCGTCGTCTTCCACCTTCGGCCACCGGCAAGTCGTCATCGATTCGTCGGATCCAGCGCCTCCCCGAGCAACCTGAGCCTCCCCTCGACACCGCAATGAGCTACAGAGTGTTTCCCCCCATCTACCCCTCTCTTTCCTTCGCTCTAGCCCCGTGGTCATCGAGCCGAGCTCCGGCCGCCGAAGTGACTCGTCGCTGGTGCCCTCTGACCACCCTCAGCGCCTCCCGATGCTTCTGTTAGATGGGGTCGAGCTTGGGCTTCGTCCCAGTGCTCTCAGATCCCGAGTCCAAGGCCTGCAGCGCAATCTAGTGCAACTCCGACGAGGATCCGTCGTGGTTTTGGTCGTCGCCGGCGAGATTCCGGTGGCGGCCGACGTGGAGGGATCATTAGGGCCTAATCCCCCCGAGTGCCACTGACCAGTGGGCCCTAGAGTGGGTCCAACCCCACTTAGCCTCTGGTCAGCGCGGGATTAGCCCCGAGCCACTGACTAGTGGGCCCTTCTGGTCAGGTTTGACCTGGCCAGCCCCTGTTGACCATGATGATGTCATAATGACGCAGTAAATACTATTTCTGATTTAATACAATTCCAGAATAATTGCAAAACTTTGGAAATTCATAGAAAATTGATTGTAATTCCAAATCTGACAAATAATATATGCAAATTGATCATAAAAATTCAATGAACACAATGGTGCTACTTTCATGCATGAAAAACAAAGTTATGGAATAGCATCAGGTCAAATCAATTAAATGATTATGATAAATATGTTAATTCAATTAATATTTGAATTCGAATTCAAATCAGCATCATCCTATAAGTTTGGTAACCACTTTAACCCATGCTACACTGCATTTCATGCCATGATCATGCATCATGATTGTTGCATATGATTGTTATTAATTGTATGTTATTATTTCGGTGGGCCCTGCCCCTCCGGATACGTCCGAATATCTGACTGGCGGATATTATCCCTCTGCTGAGCAACAAGGCAAGCACCCTTTTGATCATCCCGATATAATCCCATGTTCTTGCTCCTGCTCCCACTTATTGCATTAGGACAAAATATTTCAAATGCTTTACTTCAGTAGCTGAACCTATTCCTTTGCATGACCTGTCATTGTCACAGTAAATAGCCAAACCATGCAACCTAGCATACCTGGTAGATGCTTGAGCTGTGATGTGTTATTCCTGCTATGTTTGCTATGCCTAGAGCTGTGTTAGGTCTGTTTCATCTGGATGATGAACAGGAATGGATGAATGTGTTCTAGTGATAAAGAATAAGTGTGGAACCTGATTTGGTAAAGGTACCGATGAAAGGCTATGTAGGAGTACATGGCGGGTTGTTTCATTGGAACCGTCCTTAGGAACTGAGTTTCGTGTATGTAATCCAAGACGAGATACTACCACATGCTGCGCCCTGAAATATGACCCCACTCGACTTACTAATCGCCTAGTACTCGATCACGGAGTCGCAAGTAGTTTCTGGTGTTTATAGTCATGCTGGAGGCCGTGCATAGTGCTGACCTTAGAAGTGGGCTATGATGCGGTAGGTAGTGGCACGGTGTACCAAGTGGCACCCGGATGGTGGGCTTGGGAATCCTGTACACTTCGTTTGGGGCCGTGGCGGAAACCTCGGCCGGACTACCGTGCGGGTTACCCTCAAATAGGCGATAGACCTGGAGTAGGTACTAATGTGGTTAACGGTCCTGGCCGACTCCCTCGTTGGGCTTCCACTTGAAGGTTGCCGAGGTGCATGACGTGCACATAGAGATAAGTGGTGAGAACGTGTGTGAAGAAGTACACCCCTGTAGGGTTATGATCTATTGGAATAGCCACGTCCGCGGATATGGACTACTTGGAGACATATGTTGTTCATAGATAACTATAATGGCTACTCATAAAAGTATCAAGATAAGTGTGAGTGTCATGGATGGCATTTTGTAGGAAGACGGGAATGATTCCATGATGGTGTATTGTTGTGGAGTAGTGGACTCGTGTGCGAGAAATCAAAGTTGTTAAAACTATTTAAAAACATAGTTTAGTCTAGCCAAGAGTCAAAGTTGGCTTGCTGCATGAAACACCACAACCCCCTTTATTGATACCTGAGCATGAGTAGATAAATTTGTTCCAAAGTCTTGCTGGGTACTCTTGTACTCATGTTTGCTTAATAGTTGTTGCAGAGGATACCCACGAGCCAACAGGTGGGTTCTTTCTAGACATCGATGATGACGAGTAGCTGGTGTCCCAGCTACGACCTGGCCCCTTTCAGAAGGGATCTGTGGATAGTCAGGCTTTATGCCTTGTCCTTTGATCTGTCTGTACTCAGACAACTTTTATGCTTCCGTTGGTTTGTGTGACTTTGTTTGTATGACTTTGAGTGTCGGGTCGTGTGACCCCTGCTTGTATGAACATATTATGCAAGACTCTTCCGAGTCTTCTAAATAAATGTCGTGAGGTTGTATGGTTATGTTGTGAGGCCATTGTTGTACCTATGCATATCTAGTATGTTATGTGTACGTGTGATGCACTGTGATATGTATGGGATTCGACACCTAGTCGTATGCCTTAGTAGCTCTCTATACAGAGAAATGCCCCTTTGTGATTCCATCGAGCATTGGTAGTTCGCTACTGCTCCGGACACATTGGTTCACCGGCATGTATCCTTCTTAGCTGTTGTGTCTGTCCCTACGGGGAAATGTCACGCGGTGTAATAGAGTCCTTGTAGCTTGCTACGACTTATCTACACTCACTGTTGACCGGCACCTGCTTTGTTGGGTTATGTATGCCTGTCTCTGTACAGTCGAGCCACTTGAGTTTATCACTAGATATGTCGACCCAGGTTCTTTTGCATTGGAATGCTAGCGACACTAATGCATACGTGAGTCAAAAGGCGCAAATGGTCCCGGCTAAGGTAAGGTGGCAGTCGTTGGGATAATCGTGCGTGAGACCGCAAAGGGATGCAATGTGTTACAGGCTGGATTCCTATGACTTAGGATCGGGGTCCCGACAGCATTGGTATCAGAGCCTGACTGACTGTAGGATTACCAAGCCAAACTGGTCGAAGTTGAGTCTAGAATTGCTTTAGTTATATATAAGGGAATTGTTTGTGGAAGGGAACGTAAGATTCTTACTTCTCTTCTCAAGTCATTCTATTCTGGTCATCCTCGTCTTTTCTGTGGGGATTAAGAACTAGGTTACTTATCTTTCTCTGAGGATCGTATATTACTAATCGGTAGATTGTAGGAAAAAGAGTTGAGAGTTACTTCGAGTTTCTTTTGTTCCAAGGAAAGGAAAATAAGTTTTGATGACCATGGAATTGAACTTGATAGTTGAGTGGCTATGCTATCCTATCTTTTGTGGGTTGTTTCAAAATTGTTTTTGAGCATTTACAGTTGTTATGCTGCCCAATTTTGTCTCCAGAGCTCTAATGCCTTTTGCATTACTCTCTATTTCAGATGCCTGGCCGTCCTTCTCGTCAAGTGGTCCGTCTGACAAGGTGCATTGATGTGTCGGGTCACACGGCCATGCTGGTCAGGATGATGTCAGTAGCCGGTTACCGCTGGTACCCAAAGTATACAGTGGAGGAGTAGTACCGGGATTTCAACCAGAGTCAGTACATGTGCACTGTTATGGTATTCCGAGATTACCCTAGAGCCGAGGAGTCGATCCATTGGTCTTATGGATTGGGGGCTACTGTTGACATGGCGGTACAAGATGCTGCCTATTCAATGTTGACCATCATGAGAGCCAGACATGCACTGTTGCAGAATTCAGAGTTCTGCTATATTCCTGCTTCTCATCAAGGAGAAGAAGGATACCTCAGTGGGGTCTACTTTGATTCCTCTATGGAGGATCTGCTGCTGCAGTCCATCGCTGAGATGTTAGAGAATAGAGACACAGATGCTCGTGCCCTTCGTATGGAGCTCTATGCTACACGTGCCCGTCTGTGGACGGCTTTGACACAGCTGGCACCTATAGTTCAGACAGGGTATGGAGATATGGAGATGTTGAACCCTATTAGGACCCATCTTCCAGCTCATGTTGACTGGCCTCCTATAGGAGGAGTCACCCCTGTTCGGGGACCTCTACTACCACCAGTCAGGGGACCAAGGCCACACCCGTGTCCTCACGGTTCCCAGGGGTCTCAGGCTCAAGTATTTCCTGATCCACAGGTTGAGCTCCTAGGCCATGGAGGCAATCTTTATGAGATGTTTTATGCGGATGCTTGAACCCGTGAGTGGAAGAGTAGTATGGTAGTAGTTGTACTTCCACAGTCATGTGTGTCTTGTGGAGTATGCTTATGTCGTAAGATGAGTTCCGGAGGCATAGATAAATAATTTATAGGAAGCTCGGAAAGCCTCTGATGAGTAGTATCATCTTTTCAGTAGTTTGCTCTTCGGTTGAGGTTGTACTGAACAATGTAATGGTGTGTATGAACCATGGTGTATATATAGCAGTTGCTTGTTGCCATGTTGTTCGGATGTTCATTTTCGCATTCCATGTGTTCAGTGCATTCTTAATCCATAGCTAGTACTGATGTTGAAATTAGTCTAAGCTGTGAGTTTGTTTGCTAGGATAGTGTTCACCAGGCTGAACCGTGCCCCTACCCATGAGCAGGGAGAGGGTAGTCAGGTATCACAGGAGGACTTGCCTCACCCGCCTTCTCTGGCGGAAGTTATGCTTGAGGCAGAAAGAAACAAAAGAGAGACCAACCGTCTGCTAGAGCGTATTGAGCAAAATACGGCTCGTCAGCCGCGGAATGACGCAGTGTCCCTCAATGACTTCGTGAAGCTGAATCCCCCGAAGTTCCATCACTTTGTCGATCCTCTCAACGCTAATGACTGGTTGTGCAGTATATCGCGCAAGATTCGCTCTGCCAATGTTTCTGAGGCCGACAAGGTAACCTTTGCGGCGTACTTTCTGGAAGGACCCGCCAATCTGTGGTGGGAGAATTTTGAAGCTATGCATCCTGCCGGACCAGCAGCCACATGGACAGACTTCAGTGCAGCCTTCCGTCTACACCACATTCCAGAGGGTCTGATGGACCGTAAGAGAGAGTAATTATGTGCCTTCACCCAGGGAAAGTTGACCATGGATGCTTATAGCCACGAGTTCGGTAATCTCGCTCGCTACGCAACTGAAGAGGTGTCAACTAATGCCAAGAAGCAAGAAAGATTCTGCAAGGGTCTGAGCCCTGAACTTCATCGTGACCTACGCCTCCATGAATGTTCAAGTTTTCAAGCACTTGTCAATAAGGCGATCAGTGCCGAGACCGGCCATACGGACTATGAAGCCACGAAGAAGCACTCTCGGGACTCTGGCTCCTCATCTGGTTCCGCGTTACCAAAACGTAGGTTGTAGGTCCCGAGTAGCTCTCTGCCGCTAAGATATACCCCGAGGCCATCCTATGTGGCGCCTCAGGCGAACCAGACCAACCCTCCAGCAAAGACCTATGGTGGTCCATCTAGCAATGCTGCACCACGTGCCAACCAGGTGATCAGATACAAATGTGGAGAACCAGGGAACTACTCACGAGAGTGTCCCCAGAATATAGGTGCCAAGCAACCTGGAAAGTCCATTGGGCCAGGCAAGTCGTTCAAAGTTTACTATGTGAAGCCAACTCCTGCACGTGGCCGCCTGAATTATGTTTCAGCAGAAGAAGCTGCAGAGGATCCCGACGTCATATTGGGTACGGTCCTTGTTAATCATCACCCAGCGTCTGTCCTTTTTGACACTGGGTCATCTCATTCCTTCATTTCCGAAAGTTATGCACAGTTGCATAACATGTCCTTTTGTGATATGCCAATCCCATTGTTGTCCAAACCCCTGGTAGTAAATGGCAAACTTCTAGGATGAGCTATGACAATGAAATCCTAGTAGACAGGCTAGTTTTTCTAGCCTCTTTGATAGCTCTGAAATCCTAGGATATCAATATCATCTTGGGTATGGACTGGATGTCAGCTCATTATGCCAAGATTGATACTCACTCCAGAAATGTTCAGCTTACCCATTGATACGTCTCCAACGTATCTATAATTTTTGATGGTTTCATGCTATTACCTTGTCAAACTTTGGATGTTTTGTATGCCTTTTATATCTTTTTTGAGACTAACTTATTAAATCAGTGCCAAGTGACAGTTCCTCTGCTTTTTCCATGTTTTGACCCCTTTCATAGGAGGATTTCAAACGGAGTCCAAACGGAACGAAACTGCCAAAAAGATTTTTTTCGAAACAGAAAAAGATCTGGAAGCCTGAGAATCAGGGCAGGGGGCCACCAGGGACCCCACAAGCCCCCTAGCCGCGGCCAGGGGATCCGCGCCTCCCAGGCTTTTGGGCTCCCTGGGCCTCCTCCGCCCTAGGTCCTTCGCCTATAAATTCCCAAAAATCCCAGAAAAAATCAGGAGATCATCGAAAGTACTTTTCCGCCGCTGCAAGCTTCTGTCTCCGCAAGATCCCATCTGGGGCACGTTCTGGTGCCCTGTCGGAGGGGGGATTCAGATAAGGAGGGCTTCTTCATCAACACCATGACCTCATCGATGATGCGTGAGTAGTTCACCATAGACCTACGGGTCCATAGCTAGTAGCTAGATGGCTTCTTCTCTCTCTTGGATCTTCAATACAAAGTTCTCCATGATCTTCATGGAGCTCTATCCGATGTAATCTTCTTTTGCGGTGTGTTTGTCGAGATTCGATGAATTGTCGATTTATGATCAGATTATCTATGAATCTTATTTGAGTTTCTTCTTATCTCTCTTATGCATGATTTCATATCCTTGTAATTCTCTTCGAGTTGTGGGTTTTGTTTGGCCAACTAGATCTATGATTCTTGCAATGGGAGAACTGCTTGGTTTTGGGCTCATAACATGCTTGGTTTTGGGCTCATAACATGCGGTGACCTCACCCAGTGGAAGAAGGGGTAGCGAGGCACGCATCGTGTTGTTGCCATCAAGGGTAAAAAGATGGGGTTTTCATCATTGGTTTGAGTTTATCCCTCTACATCATGTCATCTTGCTTAAGGCGTTACTCTGTTCGTGATGAACTCAATACACTAGATGCATGATGGATAGCGGTCGATGTGTGGAGTAATAGTAGTAGATGCAAAAAGTATGGGTCTACTTGTCTCAGACGTGATGCCTATATGTATGATCATTGCCTTAGATATCGTCATGACTTCGGTCGGTTCTATCAATTGCTCGGCAGTAATTTGTTCGCCCACCGTGATATTTGCTATTTTGAGAGAAGCCTCTAGTGAACACTATGGCCCCCGGGTCTACTCCGCACCATATTTTCAGCCTTACACTTTTTCTTCAGTGCACTTTCCGCCTTCAGATCTCACTTTGCAATCAATCTTGAAGGCATTTACAACCACTTTATAGCGTTGGGTCCAAGCTCTTTGTGTTTGTGCACGTACTCTGGACTTGACGAGATTCTCCTACTGGATTGATACCTTGGTTCTCAAACTGTGGGAAATACTTACTGCTCCTGTGCTGCATCACCCTTTCCTCTTCAAGGGAAAACCAACGCAAGCTCAAGAGACGACAGAAGGTTTCTGTCAACGTAGCAGAAGGATTTCTGGCGCCGTTGGCGGGGAGGATTGATACGTCTCCAACGTATCTATAATTTTTTATGGTTTCATGCTATTATCTTGTCAAACTTTGGATGCTTTGCATGCCTTTTATTTATTTTTTGGGAATAACTTATTAACTCAGTGGCAAGTGCTAGTTCCTGTTTTTTCCATGTTTTTGACCCCTTTCAGAGGAGCTTTTGAAACGGAGTCCAAACGGAAGAAAATCCCGAAAAGATTTTTTCTGGAACGGAAGAAGATCGGAGAACTTGGGAGCCAAGCCAGAAGAGCCCCAGGGACCCCACAAGCCCCCACCCCGCAGCCAAGGGGTCGCGCCATCCAGGCTTGTGGGCCCCCTGGAGGTCCCCTGACCTAGATCTTGCACCTATATATTCCCAAATATTCCCAAAAAAATCAAGAGATCATCGCAATCGCTTTTCCGCCGCCGCAAGCTTCTGTCTCCACAAGATCCCATCTAGGGCACATCCTGGTGCCCTGCCGGAGGGGGGATTCGGACACGGAAGGCTTCTCCATCACCACAATGACCTCTCCGATGATGCGTGAGTAGTTCACCATAGACCTACGGGTCCATTGCTAGTAACTAGATGGCTTCTTCTCTCTCTCTTGGATCTTCAATACAAAGTTCTCCACGATCTTCATGGCGATCTATCCGATGTAATCTTCTTTTGCGGTGTGTTTGTCGAGATCCGATGAATTGTGGATTTATGATCAGATTATCTATGAATCTTATTTGAGTTTCTTCTGATCTCTCTTATGCATGACTTCATATCCTTGTAATTCTCTTTGAGTTGTGGGTTTTGCCTGGCCAACTAGATCTATGATTCTTGCAATGGGAGAAGTGCTCGGTTTTGGGTTCATACCGTGCGGTGACCTTACCCAGTGACAGAAGGGGTAGCGAGGCACGCATCATGTTGTTGCCATCTAGGGTAAAAAGATGGGGTTTTCACCATTGGTTTGAGATTATCCCTCTACATCATGTCATCTTGCTTAAAGCGTTGCTTTGTTCGTCATGAACTCAATACACTAGATGCATGCTGGATAGCGGTCGATGTGTGGAGTAATAGTAGTAGATGCAGAAAGTATCGGTCTACTTGTCTCGGACGTGATGCCTATATGTATGATCATTGCCTTAGATATCGTCATGACTTTGCGCGGTTCTATCAATTGCTCGACAGTAATTTGTTCACACACCGTAATACTTGCTATTTTGAGAGAAACCTCTAGTGAACACTATGGCCCCCAGGGTCTACTCCACACCATATTTTCAGCCTTACACTTTTTACTTCGTTGCACTTTCCGCCTTCAGATCTCACTTTGCAAACAATCTTGAAGGGATTGACAACCCCTTTGAAGTGTTGGGTGCAAGCTTGTTTGTGTTTGTGCAGGTACTCTGGACTTGACGAGACCCTCCTTCTGGATCGATACCTTGGTTCTCAAACTGAGGGAAATACTTACTGCTCCTGTGCTGCATCACCCTTTCCGCATCAAGGGAAAAAAACCAACGCAAGCCCAATCTCCGTCAACGTGTCAATTTCTCGCGTTGTTGTTTGAGAAGTAGCAAGGATCAAGTCAAGAGCTCATCCAAGTAAGTGTCGCAAAATCATCTCTTGCATTTACTTTTTTGCCTCTCGTTTTCCTCTCCCCACTTCTGAAAAACAAAAATTTACAAAAACATCTTTGCCTTTTTCGTTTGCCTTTTCATTCGCCCTTTTTCTCGCTTGCTCTTTGTTCGCTTGTGTGCTGGCTTGCTTGCCGAAGTCACCATGACTAAAAACACCAACCTTTGTGACTTCTCGAATACTAATAATAATGATTTTATTAGTACTCCGATTGCTCCCACCACTAGTGCGGAGTCATACGAAATCAATGCCGCTTTGCTGAATCTTGTTATGAAAGAGCAATTTTCCGGCCATCCTAGTGAAGATGTCGCATCCCATCTTAATACCTTCATATAGCTTTGCGATATGCAAAAGAAGAAAGATGTGGATAATTATGTGATTAAGTTGAAGCCTTTTCTTTTCTGGTTGCGAGATCGAGCAAAAACTTGGTTTTCATCTTTGCCCAAAAATAGTATCGATTCTTGGGATAAGTGCAAAGATGCTTATATCTCTCCGTAATGATATCATGAATTTTAAGCAACTTGATCATGAACATGTTGCACAATCTTGGGAGAGGATGAAATTGATGATTAGAAATTGTCCCGCTCATGGCTTGAGTCTTTGGATGATTATACAAATCTTCTACGCTGGCTTGAATTTCTCTTCTAGAAATATCTTGGACTCCGCCTTAGGTGGAACGTTCATGGAAATCACGTTAGGAGAAGCCACGAAACTCCTAGACAATATCATGACAAACTACTCTCAGTGGCACACTGAAAGGTCACCTGCTAGTAAGAAAGTACATGATATAGAAGAAATTAACTCGTTGAGTGCTAAGATGGACGAGTTAATGAATTTGGTTGCTAGTAGAAGTGTTCCTTTAGATCCTAATGATATGCCCTTGTCTTCTTTGATTGAGAGTAGCAACGCTAGCTTGGACGTTAATTTTGTTGGTAGGAATAATTTTCGCAACAACAATGCTTTTAGAGGAAACTATGTTCCTAGGCCTTTTCCTACTAACTCCTCTAATAACTTTGGCAACTCCTACAAGAATACTCATGGAAATTACAATAGATTACCCTATAATCTAGAGAGTAATATCAAAGAGTTTATCAACTCGCAAAAAAAATTCAATGCGTCCATAGAGGAAAAACTACTCAAAATTGACGATTTGGCTAAGAGCGTTGATAGAATGTCTAGTGATATTGATGCTTTGAAAGTTAGATGTGCTTCCCCCAAGATCAGTATGGATGAAACTTTAAAATCTATGTGTGTTTCCATGAGTGAGAGTAAAGAAAGAACTGCCCAAATTCGTGCTAGACATGAATGGCTTAAAAAGGCGTGTTCTCGTGATAAGAATCACGAAGATCTTAAAGTGCTTTGTGTGACTCCAATTGAATCTTTGTTTTCTTGTGTCAAACCTAATGATGATGGGGCTGGATATGAATCTACTTTGGTTGAAAAACGCCCCAATGATTCAGAGTCCATCTATCTTGATGCTAAAAGCATTGAAAGTGGAGTAGAAAATATTAAAACTTTGAGTAGTAATGAAACTACTACTTTTGATTTCAAGGAATTCAATTATGATAGTTGCTCCTTGATTGAATGCATTTCCTTGATGCAATCCATGCTAAACTCTCCACACGCTTATAGCCAAAACAAAGCCTTTACCGATCGTATCGTCGAAGCTATGATAAAATCTCTTGAAGAGAAACTTGAATTGGAAGTCTCTATCCCTAGAAAGCTTCATGATGAGTGGGAACCTACTATCAAAATCAAAATCAAAAACTATGAATGCAATGCTTTGTGTGATTTGGGTGCTAGTGTTTCCGCGATTCCAAAGTCTTTATGTGATGTTCTGGGTTTTAATGAGATTGAAGAGTGTTCACTTAATTTGCATCTTGCGGATTCTACTGTCAAGAAACACATGGGAAGGATCAATGATGTTCTTATTATTGCAAATAGGAACTTTGTACCCGTGGATTTCATTGTGCTTGACATTGATTGCAATCCTACATGCCCTATTATTCTTGGTAGACCTTTCCTAAGGACTATCGGTGCTATCATCGATATGAAGGAAGGGAATATTAGATTTCAATTTCCTTTAAAGAAGGGCATGGAGCACTTTCCTACAAAGGAAAATAAGATTGCCTTATGAATTCATGATGAGGGCTACTTACGGTTTGAGCACCAAAGACGACGATACGTGATTCTATCGCCTTATGCCTAGGTAAGGGCGTTAAACAATAGCGCTTGTTGGGAGGCAACCCAATGAATTTATTTCTTTTTCTTCCTGTTTTTTTGCATCCACACCATCATAATTCTGTTATGACTGTGTTTTTTATGTTTCTTTTTGTGTTTGAGCCAAGCAAAACCTTTATGACTAGTCTTGGTAATGGTTGTTTGATCCTGCTGGAAAAAGACAGAAACTTTTCACTCACGAGATGATTTTTCATTTTTATTCAGAACGAGCTTTTGAGTTGATTATTTTTTATGCTGGTTTATATGCCTTTTTCCCAGGAATTCGTAATTTTTAAGAATTTTTTAGGTACCAGAAGTATACAAATTATACAAATTGCTACAGACTGGTCTGTTTTTGACAGATTCTATTTTTGTTGAGTTGGTTGCTTGTTTTGATGAAACTATGGATAGTATCAGGGGGTACTAGCCATGGAAAAGTGAGAATACAGTAATCTAACACCAATATAAATAGAAATCAAGATTGCTACAGCACCTAAAGAGGTGGTAGTTTGTTTTCTTGTGCTAATGATATCACGAGTTTCTGTTTAAGTTTTGTGTTGTGAAGTTTTCAAGTTTTGGGTGATGTTCTCATGGAAAAAGAGATAAGGAGTGGAAAGAGCTCAAGCTTGGGGATTCCCAAGGCATCCCAAGCCAAATTCAATGACACCAAAAAGCCTAAGCTTGGGGATGCCCCGGGAAGGCATCCCCTCTTTCGTCTTCAATCCATCGGTAACATTACTTGGAGCTATATTTTTATTCACCACATGATATGTGTTTTGCTTGGAGCGTCTTATATCTTAGGAGTCTTTTCTTTTTGTTGTGTCACAATCAGCCTTGCTGCACACCTTTAGAGAGATACATGCACTCATCGTGATTTTGCTAGAATGCTCATCGTGCTTCACTTATATCTTTTGAGCTAGATAATTTTGCTCTATGTGCTTCACTTAGATATTTTAGAGCACGGCGGTGCGTGACTTGGTAGTTGGCTTATGCTATGAAAGTAGTCCCAAAGGTGATAGGTACCCAAAGAGGATACAAAAACCTTCATCTTCATGTGCATTGAGTAGAAAGAGAAGTCTTGATTCCTCTCAATTAGTTTTGAGACGTGGATTTGGTAATATTAAGAGTTATGTTAGTAAGGTGTTGTGAATCTAGAAATACTTGTGTTGAAGTTAGTGATTCCCGTAGCATGCACGTATGGTGAACCTCTATGTTAGGAAGTCGGAGCATAATTGATCTATTGATTGTCATCCTTTGTGTTGCGGTCGGGATCGCACGATGGTTAACACCTACCAACCCTTCCCCTTAGAGTATGCGTTTAGCACTTTCTTTCGATTACTAATAAAAACTTTCGCAACAAGTATGTGAGTTCTTCATGACTAATGTGAGTCCATGGTATAGATGCACTTTCAACTTCCACCATTGCTAGCCTCCCTAGTGTCGCGCAATTCTTGCCGGTGCACAAACCCACCATATGCCTTCCTCAAAACAGCCACCATACCTACCTACTATGGCATTTTCATAGCCATTCCGAGATATATTGCCATGCAACTCCCACTGTTCCGTCTCATGACTTATGCCGTCACTCTCATATTGCCATTGCAAGATCGTAAGATAGCTAGCGAGATGTTTCAACATCATACGCCAAGCTAGATCGTTGCACATCCCGGTACACTGCCGGGGGCATTTCCTATAGAGCCATCATCGTTCTAAGCTTTGAGTTGTGAGTAAATAAAAGTGTGATGATCATCATTATTAGAGCATTGTACCATATGATGAAATAGTAAAAAAAAGAGGCCAAAGAGCCCAAATAAAAAAAGAGAAAAAAAGAGAGGCCTAAGAGCCCAAATAAAAAAAAGAAAAAAAAGAAAGAAGGGACAATGCTACTATTTTTTTCCACATTTGTGCTTCATAATAGCACCATGTTCTTCATGATTGAGAGCCTCTCGTTTCGTCACCACTATATGCTAGTGGGAATCTTCATTATATAGCTTGGCTTGTATATTCCAATGATGGGCTTCCTCAAATTGCCCTAGGTCTTCGTGAGCAAGCAAGTTGGATGCACACCCACTAGTTCTCCTTTTGAGCTTTCACATACTTATAGCTCTAGTGCATCCTTTGTCTGGCAATCCCTACTCATTCACATTGGTATCTATTAATGGGCATCTCCATAGCCCTTTGATACGCCGAGTCAATGTGACCATCTCCTCCTTTTTGTCTCACAACCACCACCACACTCTATTCCACCTATAGTGCTATATCTATGGCTCACGCTCATGTATTGTGTGATAGTTATAAAAAGTTTGAGAAAGTAAGAGTGTGAAAACAATTACTTGGCCAATATCAGGGTTGTGCATGATTTACATTAGTTGTGTGAGGATGATGGAGCATAGCCACACTATATGATTTTGTAGGGATAACTTTCCTTCGCCTTGTTATTTTGAAAGTTCATGATTACCTTGCTGGTTTGCTTGAAGTATTATTGTTTTCATGTCAATAGAAAACTATTGTTTTGAATCTTACGGATCTGAACATTCATGTCACACGAAAGAAGTTGCAAAGGACAACTATGCTAGGTAGCATTCCACATCAAAAATTCAGTCTTTATCACTTCCCTACTCGAGGACGAGCAGGAGTTAAGCTTGGGGATGCTTGATACGTCTCCAACGTATTTATAATTTTTTATGGTTTCATGCTATTATCTTGTCAAACTTTGGATGTTTTGTATGCCTTTTATATCTTTTTTGAGACTAACTTATTAACTTAGTGCCAAGTGTCAGTTCCTTTTTTCCATGTTTTTGACCCCTTTCAGAGGAGGATTTTAAACGGGGTCCAAACGGAACGAAACTGCCAAAAAGATTTTTTCCGAAACAAAAAAAGATCGGGAAGTCTGAAAATCAGGGCAGGGGGCCACCAGGGACCCCACAAGCCCCCTAGCCGCGGCCAGGGGGGCCCGGGCCTCCCAGACTTCTGGGCTCCCTGGGCCTCTTCTGCCCTAGGTCTTTCGCCTATAAATTCCCTAAAATCCGAGAAAACGTCACGAGATCATTGAAAGTACTTTTCCGCCGCCGCAATCTTCTGTCTCCGCAAGATCCCATCTGGGGCACGTTCTGGTGCCCTGCCGGAGGGGGGATTCGGATATGGAGGGCTTCTTCATCAACACCATGACCTCTCCGATGATGCGTGCGTAGTTCACCATAGACCTACGGGTCCATAGCTAGTAGCTAGATGGCTTGTTCTCTCTCTTGGATCTTCAATACAAAGTTCTCCATGATCTTCATGGAGATCTATCCGATGTAATCTTCTTTTGCGGTGTGTTTGTCGAGATCCGATGAATTGTCGATTTATGATCAGATTATCTATGAATCTTATTTGAGTTTCTTCTGATCTCTCTTATGCATGATTTCATATCCTTGTAATTCTCTTCGAATTGTGGGTTTCGTTTGGCAAACTAGATCTATGATTCTTGCAATGGGAGAAGTGCTTGGTTTTGGGTTCATACCGTGCGGTGACCTCACCCAGTGACAGAAGGGGTAGCGAGGCATGCATCATGTTGTTGCCATCAAGGGTAAAAAGATGGGGTTTTCATCATTGGTTTGAGTTTATCCCTCTACATCATGTCATCTTGCTTAAGGCGTTACTCTGTTTGTCATGAACTCAATACACTAGATGCATGCTGGATAGCAGTCGATGGGTGGAGTAATAGTAGTAGATGCACAAAGTATCGGTCTACTTGTCTTGAAAGTGATGCCTATATGTATGATCATTGCCTTAGATATCGTCATGACTTTGCGCGGTTCTATCAATTGCTCGACAGTAATTTGTTCACCCACCGTGATATTTGCTATTTTGAGAGAAGCCTCTATGTAAGTGAATCTAGTGCCCCTTAGTGATTTTGGTGGTTTGAAGACTTATAGTTTAAGTATCTAATGTGTTTGTGAGTGTACATAGGATCTATAAGTCATTGAGGAGTCTGAGATATTTGAAGAATATCGACCCCTAAAAATATATGTCTTCAGTTGAAGAAATTGGTCTGACGCTGAAGAAAATGTATCGCGAGGAATCTGCGATGAAATTGATATTCCTCATGAAGATACTGATATTGAGAAGATCGGTGGTTCTTGAAGAAAATCATTCTGAAGAATTTGAAGCATGAAGATTTACACTTTATGTTTTACTTTCTTCGAATTTGAGTAATAGGAACACCGTACTATTAAAGGGGGTCGAAGTTACATTATGGAATGAATTTCCTCATGATGCTCAACCCAAGCCTAATCCTACCAAAAGCCTCAAGTGAGGAATATGAGTGACATGAGGACTCTCACAGTTGAGGGTTCCGACCGTTTTGATAACCACGCCAAGTCATTGGTCTTATCCACTCCAACGGTCATATTATTTAAGGGCATTAGTGTCAAATCATGTCGGGATGCTCCGAGGCTATAAATAGCCACCCCCCACAACCACTAGCTGGTTGGCTGCTCCGTTAGAAACTAACACTTGTCATAAGAGCAACCCAAATTCCTCAGAGCTTTCGAGAGTAATTCATCAGTGAGGAAATACACCACCCACCGAAACCACAAACCAAACCTAGTGATTGAGCATCACTGAAGAAGTTTTTCCTGTGTGGGACTGAAGCCTTTTACCTTTGAGGACTGTGCATCCTCCAGACGGTTAGGCGTCATGGTCTAGAGCAATCCAGCAGTCAATTGTGGATCGCCGGGTGGCCAAGTTTGTGAGGGTATGGAAGTCTGCCCTGAAGACTTACCACGAGTGTTTGGCGAGGACTGTGTGTCCTTAGCTCAAGGAGAATACGGTAGGGACTGTGTGTCCCGGGACTGGGTGTCCTTTGGTTTCAATACCAAGCCGCTCCAAACCAGATGTACAACTGTCACAGCAGTTGGAACTGGGTCATCAACAACAGTCTTCACTGAGAAACGGGTTCTAATTCCTCAACTCTTTACTTTTCTTGTATTGTGTGTTCATGACTTTCACTGTGACTGTTTGAAGAATTTGCTGAAGACTTTCTCTAAATTTCCTCAACCCCAAATTCTTCACGATAGTTAATCATCATCTGTATTCTGCGTGCCTGCTTACTGTGCAATCTGTTTTCACATTCTTCACTCTGTAATACTGTTGTTGTGTACGTTTGCACGTCTGATCCTTTACTGTTTCCGCTGTAAGTTAGTCATCAGTGAGGAATTTCCTCAAAAGGAATTTCCTCAGTGATGAAATTCTAAAAATCTCCTATTCACCCCCCCCCCTAGTCGATATAACGCACTTTCAATTGGTATCAGAGCAAGGTACTCCCTTGTTCTGTGTGATTTTGGTTTAACCACCTGGAGTTTTAGTTATGTCGACTGCAGGCATGTTTAAGGTGACTGCAGCATGTCCTACCTACGAAGGAAAGAACTTTCCCTTCTGGAAGAACAAAATGCAAATGCATTTACAAGCTATTGATAATGATCTCTGGTATATTGTGGAAAATGGAGTCCCCATCATCTCTGCCAGTCTCACTGCGGCTGATGTGAAGAAATTCAAGCAACCCGATTCTCAAGCGAAGAACATCATCTGTGGTCATCTGAGCCCTGGCCAGTTTGGAAGAGTAAGTGCCTTGGGCTCTGCAACACTGATCTGGGAGAGACTGTGCAAGGTAAATGAAGGAGTATCAACCCAACGTGACTCTCGTGTTGATATTCTTCGCAATCTCTTCAATCGCTTCAAGAGACATGACAATGAAAGCTGCCAAGACACCTTTGATCGCCTCACTGACATATCAAATGAACTGCAAGCACTGCGAGCTCGAGACATCACTGATCACGAAGTTGTGAAGAAACTGCTGAGATCTTTGGATTCTTCATTTGATACTTTAGTTCTGATGATTCAAGAAAGACCAGATTACAAGATGCTTGATCCAGCTGATATACTAGAAAGGCTAAATACTCATGAATTTCAGCTAGAAGAAAAGAGAGATCTATATGGACCAAGCTATTCCAGACCACGTGCACTGAAGGCTAGAGCAATTTCCTCATCTCAAGACGAAGACACAGACGACAGGATTTGTGATCCTGAAGAATTTGGACAGGAGCTTGCAATGCTTGTGAGGAAATTCCAGAGATTTACACGACGAGGCCAATTCGGTAAATCTTCAAGAAGAGACATGAGGAAATCGGAATCTGCATCTGAGGACTACAAGAAACGAGCCTGTCACAAGTGCAAGAAATCAGGTCATTACATTGCTGAGTGTCCCCGTTGGGGAAAGGAATCAAAGAAGAAATACAAGGATGACAGTTCTGATGACTCGAAGAAGAAGAAGAAATCTTCAAAATCCTCATCGCACAAGAAGACCAGTTTCAGAAAGGCTCAGGCACTTATTGGCAAGGAAATGGACTCTGAGGTAGAATCAGAGGAATGTGATGAAGAAGAGGGTTCTGATGAAGACTCGGAATCAGGACAGGCTAGTCTTGCACTAGCAACCACTTTCGTCAGCAAGTCAATCTTCAATCTTGAAGAAAATGATTGCACCATCCATACTGATGACTATGCTGATGACATCGCTCCAACCTATTGCTTCATGGCAAAAGGTTCAAAGGTATCAAATAATGCCTCCTCCTCTGATTCAAGTGACTGTGAACCTAATGATTATAAGAAACCCAGTTAAAGTAAACTTGCTATTATTGCCACTAAACAACAAACTGTTGTGGAAAAGCTTCAGAAACTGCTAGACAAAAGTGATGATCTGTTGAATGATGAAATGAACCTTTACCCAAATCCTCACTGATGACATGAAAAGTCTTCAGTCTAGATTTGATAATCTTCAGGATCGTTATGATACACTCCTCACTGATCATGAGAAGCTTTCCTATGAATTTCTTCAAAGGAAGCTTGATCTTGAGAAGCTGAGGATGTCTCATGATAATCTTCGTATGGAAAATGATTCATTACTAGCTCAACAGATCAGCGCTAGTCAAGTTGATTTATTCCACCATGTCTTAAATGCATTGAACGCGAAACTGCTGATTCTTCACTAGAATCTTCAAATGCTACCATTGCTACAAATTCTTCAACTGCACCTGTTGTGTCTATTTCCTCACTTGAGGAAAACACAAATGTCACTGATGAAAATGCAGGGTTGAAGGAATTGTACGTGACAGGCATGTACAAAAGCCTCAAAGGACATCCAATCCTTTGTGATGTGCTCAAAAAGCAGATCTTGAACAGGAACCCGAGGAAAGAAGGAATTGCCTTTGAGAGGAAACTAAATGCTGATGGATCTTATTGGAAACCTGAGCAGTATCCCAAAACCTCATGGGTTGCTGCTATTGGGCCTCCTTTTGATCCATCTAATCTAACTGGCTTTTCATGTGAACTATCCTATTCCTCAGATGAGTCATTTGATTCCAACTATAAACTGTTCAAAAATCAATCTGGTGAAGTATTTGCTCGATATGTTGGAACTAACTGCAGGAATGGCCCTCCTCTGAGGAACATCTGGGTTCCCAAAACTTGTCTTGAAAATATTCAGGTGAATGTCCTCATGACACCACCACTGAAGAATCTGAACCCCAGATCAAATTCCTCAGGAGGACCAAAGTCTTCAAGAGGATCAAAGTCCTCAACTCGTCAAAACTATGCTAGTACCCGTGCTTATGCGTCTAACATGCAGGGAAACTATAAGGAATATGAATATGAGCGTTACTCCTCAAATCGTTATGTTCATAAATCCTCAAACCAGTTCTCTGCATATTCATATGAGTACTTTAATCCCCCTACTTTTAAGAGAAGTGCATTAGCTTCAATGCCACCTTTCTCATATGGTGCTCGCAGGACGATGAACGCTTTGCCACCCCTTCAGATGTGGGTGGTGAAGAAATCAAACTAATCACTTCTGCAGGTCAGGTCTCCAGATGAAAATCGTCATCTGAAGAATTTGCTGGAGACCTGAAGAAATGCTTGATAGGACGCAAGCTAATGATTGATGAAATAGAAATATTTCACACGTCCTTAAATTTCTGTTATGATGAAATTACTGATCTGATGAAATTAGTATCATATTCTTCAAATCTGAAGCATATGAGATGGTAAGCTGTACTAATTCATCTGCAGGATGACAAACCCAAAAATACTGAGTGGGTTCTCGATAGTGGCTGCACACATCACATGACTGGTGATAAAAGCTTACTGATGAATATGCCACTAACTCCATCACCTCTGAAGCAAATCACATATGCTGATAAAGGTAAAAGCAAGGTATTGGGACTTGGCAAAGTGGCTATTTCCAAGGATAGGCATATGGACAAAGTGATGCTTGTTGATGTTGGGGAACGTCGCTTGGGAAACAAAAAATTTCCTACGCGAACGAAGACCTATCATGGTGATGTCCATCTATGAGAGGGGATATTCGATCTATGTACCCTTGTAGACCGTATAGCAGAAGCGTTAGTGAACGCGGTTGATGTAGTGGAACGTCCTCACGTCCCTCGGTCTGCCCCGCGAACCGTCCCGCGGTCAGTCCCACGATCTAGTGTCGAACGGACGGCACCTCCGCGTTCAGCACACGTACAGATCGACGATGATCTCGGCCTTCTTGATCCAGCAAGAGAGACGGAGAGGTAGATGAGTTCTCCGACAGCGTTACGGCGCTCCGGAGGTTGGTGGTGATCTTATCTCAGCAGGGCTCCGCCCGAGCTCCGCAGAAACGTGATCTAGAGGTAAAACCGTGGAGATATGTGGTCGGGCTACCGTGGCAAAGTTGTCTCAAATCAGCCCTAAAACCTCCGTATATATAGGGGGAAGAGGGGGAGCCTTGCCTTGGGGTCCAAGGACCCCAAAGGGGGTCGGCCGAGCCAAGGGGGGCAACCCTCCCCTTCCAAACCGAGTCCAACTAGGTTTGGAAGGAGGAGTCCTTCCCCCTTTTCCCACCTCCTCTTTTTTTTCTTTTCTCTTTGATTTTCTTCTATGGCGCATAGGGCCTTCTTGCGCTGTCCCACCAGCCCACTAAGGGCTAGTGCGCCACCCCCAAGGCCTATGGGCTTCCCCGGGGTGGGTTGCCCCCCCCCCCCGGTAAACACCCGGAACCCATTCGTCATTCCCGGTACATTCCCAGTAACTCCGAAAACCTTCCGGTAATCAAATGAGGTCATCCTATATATCAATATTCGTTTCCGTACCATTCCGGAAACCCTCGTGACGTCTGTGATCTCATCCGGGACTCCGAACAACATTCGGTAACCAACCATATAACTCAAATACGCATAAAACAACGTCGAACCTTAAGTGCGGAAACCCTGCGGGCTCGAGAACTATGTAGACATGACCCGAGTGACTCCTCGGTCAATATCCAATAGCGGGACCTGGATGCCTATATTGGATCCTACATATTCTATGAAGATCTTATCGTTTGAACCTCAGTGCCAAGGATTCATATAATCCCGTATGTCATTCCCTTTGTCCTTCGGTATGTTACTTGCCCGAGATTCGATCGTCAGTATCCGCATACCTATTTCAATCTCGTTTACCGGCAAGTCTCTTTACTCGTTTCATAATACAAGATCCCGCAACTTACACTAAGTCACGTTGCTTGCAAGGCTTGTGTGTGATGTTGTATTACCGAGTGGGCCCCGAGATACCTCTCTGTCACACGGAGTGACAAATCCCAGTCTCGATCCATACTGACTCAACGAACACCTTCGGAGATACCTGTAGAGCATCTTTATAGTCACCCAGTTACGTTGCGACGTTTGATACACACAAAGTATTCCTCCGGTGTCAGTGAGTTATATGATCTCATGGTCATAGGAACAAATACTTGACACGCAGAAAAAACAGTAGCAACAAAATGACACGATCAACATGCTACGTCTATTAGTTTGGGTCTAGTCCATCACATGATTCTCCTAATGATGTGATTCCGTTATCAAGTGACAACACTTGCCTATGGTCAGGAAACCTTGACCATCTTTGATCAACGAGCTAGTCAACTAGAGGCTTACTAGGGACAGTGTTTTGTCTATGTATCCACACAAGTATTGTGTTTCCAATCAATACAATTACAGCATGGATAATAAACGATTATCATGAACTAAGAAATGTAATAATAAATAATTTATTATTGCCTCTAGGGCATATTTCCAACAGTCTCCCACTTGCACTAGAGTCAATAATCTAGTTCACATCACCATGTGATTCCAACGAATCCAACACCCATATAGTTCTGGGGTATGATTACGTCTTGCTCGTGAGAGAGGTTTTAGTCAACGGTTCTGAAACTTTCAGATCCATGCGTTCTTTACAAATCTTTATGTCATCTTATAGATGCTGCTACTACGTGCTATTCAGAAATGCTCCAAATATCTACTCTACTATACGAATCTGTTTCACTACTCATAGTTATTCGGATTAGTGTCAAAGCTTGCATCGACGTAACCCTTTACGACGAACTCTTTGACCACCTCCATAATCGAGAAAAATTACTTAGTCTATTTAGTTACTAAGGATAACTTTGACCGCTGATCAGTGATTCAATCCTGGATCACTGTGTGTACCTCTTAACAGACTTGCTGCAAGGCACACATCAGGTGCGGTACTCAGTATGGCATACTTTAGAGTCTACGGCTAAGGCATAGAAGACGACCTTCGTCTATTTTCTTTATTCTGCCGGGGTCGGGTTTTGAGTCTTACTCAAATTCACACCTCACAACGCAACCAAGAACTCCTTCTTTGCTGATCTATTTTGAACTCCTTCAAAAACTTGTCAAGGCATGCATCTTGTTGAAACTTCCATTAAGCGCTTTCGATCTATCTCCATAGATCTTTGATGCTCAACGTTCAAGTAGCGCAATCCAGGTACTCCTTTGGAAACTCCTTTCAAACAACCTTGTATGCTTTACAGAAATTCTACATTACTTCTGATCCACAATATGTCAACCACATATACTTATCAGAAATTCTATAGTGCTCCCACTCACTTCTTTGGAAATACAAGTTTCTCATAAACCTTGTACAAACCCAAAATCTTTGATCATCTCATCAAAGTGTATATTCCAACTCCGAGATGCTTGCACCAGTCCATTGAAGGATCGCTGGAGCTTGCATACTTGCTAGTATCTTTAGGATCGACAAAACCTCATGGTTGTATCTCATACAATGTTTGCTCAAGAAAACCGTCGAGGAAACAATGTTTTGACATCCTATGTGCAATATTTCATAAATAATGCATCAACTACTAACATAATTCCAACAGACTTTTAGCATCGCTACGAGTGAGAAAGTCGAGCTTTTCTTAATAGTGACTTATCACCATCTTCGTCTGTCTTCCTTTTAAGGATCCATCTTTACTCAATAGTCCTATGACCATCAAGTAGTTCTTCCGAAGTCTACACTTTGTTTTCATACATGGATCCTCTCTCGGATTTCATGGCTTCCAGCCATTTTTCAGAATCCGGGCCCACCATTGCTTTCTCCATAACTCGTAGGTTCACTGTTGCTCAACAACATGACCTCCAAGACAGGGTTACCGTACCAATCTGCAGTAGTACGCGACCTTGTCAACCTACGAGGCTTGTAGTAACTTGATCCGACGCTCGATGATCACCATCATCAGCTTTCATTTCAATTGGTGTAGGCGCCACACGAACAACTTCCTGCGCCCTGCTACACACTGGTTGAAGTGATGGTTCAATAACCTCATCAAGTTCTACCACCCTCCCACTCAATTGTTTCGAGAGAAACCTTTCCTCGAGAAAGGATCCATTACTAGAAACAAGCACTTTGCTTTCGGATCTGAGATAGGAGATGTACCCAACTGTTTTGGATATCCTATGAAGATGCATTTATCCGCTTTGGGTTCGAGCTTATCAGACTGAAACTTTTTTCACATAAGTGTCGAAGCCCCAAACTGTCACATCCCGAACCCTTAAGCAAGATAGCATTGTGCTCATGTCTTCTTTGCATTTGCATCTAAGAAGTTTCAATATAAACAACAAAGTGGCAAAGGAAAAACTCAAAACCCTAGCCACCATTTCAATTAAAGGAAATTTCAACTAGTTCAAAATCAATGAACCCAAAATGGCCTCAAGGAATGTTCAAACTTTCTGATAAATCATGAAAGTAAATGAGCATTGGAGAAAACTATTTTCTTGACACTTTAAGCATTTTTAATAAATGCAAAAGCCAGTGGTTTCAAATTTAAAAATTTGAAATCAGAAACTATAATTTTCCAAAAATGTTGAAAGTCTTGGAAATGAGTGGGGATATTATAACAAATATTTCAGGATGTCTAAAATAGTTTTTACTTTTTGTTTTGGAGCTGAAATAATTAGCAAAGCAATAAATAGCAAAACAGAAAAACAAAAGCAGAAGAAAAAGGAAAAGACTTACCTGACGCCCAAGCCAGGCCCAGCCCATCTCGCCGCTCGTCCCCTTCCCCGCGCCAGTAGGCAGCAGGAGGTGGCCGCCGCCTCCTCCGGCGCGGCACGCACCTGCGTGCCTGCCTGGCCGCCGGTTCGCGCTGGCGACGACGGGGATAAGCTCCCCAGAGCCTCCCCTATCCATTCCCCGCCTCGGTTCTCCTCCTCCGCCCGGATCCCCTCCTTCTCCCTGCTGCCGCCATTAGAGCCGAGCTCGAGCTCGAGCTGGCCGTGCCCCTGACCATAGGATCCCCTCCGCGAGCACGCCATTAGCTCTGCCTCGTCGCCCTGGTCATTCCTGCAGAAGCCGAAGCTTCCTCGCGCCCTGCAACACTCGCAACGTCGTCGTCTTCTTCCTCCGGCCGCCGGACCTCTCCCGTCGATTCGTCGCCCTCAGGCCTCCCCCGAGCCGTCTGAACTCTTCTCTGCACTCCCTGTGAGCATGCGGTGGTTTTCCCTAAGCTTTCCCCCTCGATCCCCTCCTCTAGCCCTAGTTTCACCGGAGCCCGACGAGCACCGCCGCTGCCGCTCGTCGCCGGTAGCCCTCCGATGTCCAGCTCGTCCTCCCGAGAGCACCAGCAGCTCCAGGACGATGCGTAGATGCCGTAGAAGCTAAGAACTAAGCGTGGATCCCTCTGATTCAAAGCCCCCGACGTCGCCCGAGCTTCGGCCGCCACTCCGGCTCGTCGCCGACGCCTCTTCCGGCGACCCTAGCCTCCCCAGTTGGTCCTGCCAGATCGGCCACTTCGCGAGCTTGCTGTAGCTGCCATCCGCGTGCGATTTGGTGTTGTGCAGCGCCGTCTAGGTCGCCTCCGGAGAGCCCTTCGCGGCGGGTCTGGTCGCCGGCGACCACCCTCCGGTGGCCGTCGACGTGGCCGGCCATTAGGGCCTAATCGCCCTTCCCTGAGTCGCTGCCAGAGGGCCCCACGCCTGGTCAAACCCCAATTAGGGGCTGGTCAGCGCGGGTTTAGCCCCAGAGAGGCTGACCAGTGGGGCCCCCCTGTCAGGTTTGACCTGCACAGGTCGGCTGACCTGCTGACGTCAGCCTGATGCAATAAATGGAATTTCCAGTATAAAAATAATTCAGGAAATTGCTAAAAATTGCAAAAATCATAGAAATTAATCTGTAACTCCAATGAAAATAATTTATATATGAAAAAGTATCAGAAAAATTCAAGGATTCTGATTATGCTATTTTCAACTATGTTTGAAAAAGTTACAGAACCCTAAATTGTGAAATAAGGAATAATTCAATTCTTTTAATCACTTTATAAATGGAAATTGCAAAAATATCCAAATTTCATTATAAATACAATGATCACACACTGCCCTAGAGGTAAATCAGTACCATAACATGACATTTCATGCATGTTAACATTAGGTTGATCTGAGCATCAGGTCGAATCAATTAAACCGGTATCCGGGAATACCCGTTTGAATTGCTATTCGAATGTGATTCAAATCAACTCTAAACCTAAAACATCTTGATTATAATAACTTATCACTGGCATTCTCATGCCATGCTCATGCATCATTTTTATTGCATATGATTGTTATTGAATGTTGCCATTCATTTCGGTAGGCTCCGCACCCCCGGATTCCACCGAATATCCGTCCGACGGATATCGTTCCTCCTCTGAGCAACAAGGCAAGCAACCCTTTTGATCATCCCGATAACACCTATGTTCTTGCTCCTGCACCTATTTAATGCATTAGGATCAAATGTTTCAGCTGCTTTTGCCACGATAGTTGGACCCACTTCCTTTGCATGACTTAACCTTGTCACAGTAAATAGCCGGACCTTGCAACCTAGCATACCTGGTAGTTGCTTGAGCTATGATGTGCCTTATCCTGCTATGCATGCTATGCTTAGATTTGTGTATGGTCTGTCATCTGGGAGATGAACAGAAATGTGGAATGTGTTCGGTGAGCAAAGGTCGTGTGTTAAACTTGATTTGGTAAAGGTACCGGTGAAAGGCTGTGTAGGAGTACATGGCGGGTTGTTTCATCGGAACCGTCCTTAGGAACTGAGTTCCGTGTATGTAATCCAAGACTAGATACTACCACATGCTGGGCCCTGAAATATGACCCCGCTCGGCCTATTAATCGCGTAGTACTCGGTCCAGGAGTTGCAAGTAGTTTCTGGTGTTTATAGTAATGCTGGAGGCCGTGCATGGTGCTGACCTGAGAGGTGGACCGTGATGCGGTAGGCAGTGGCACGGTGTACCAAGTGGCACCCGGATGGTGGGCTTGGGAACCCTGCGCACATCGTTTGAGGCCGTGGCGGAAACCTCGGCCGGACTTCCGTACGGGTTACTCTCAGATAGGCGATAAACCTGGACTAGCTACTAGTGTGATTAACGGTCGTGGCCGACTCCCTCGCTGGGCTTCCGCTTGAAGGTTGCCGAGGTGCATGACGTGCACATGGAGATTAGTGGCGGGAGCGTGTGTGACGAAGTACACCCCTGCAGGGTTATGATCTATTCGAATAGCCGCGTCCGCGGATATGGACTACTTGGAGACATATGTTGTTCGTAGATAACTTCAATGGCTACTCATAAAATTGTCAAGATAAGCGTGAGTGTCGTGGACGGCATTTCCGTATGGAGACGGAATGATTCCACGATAGTGTATTGTTGTGGTGTTAGTGGACTCGTGTGCGAGAAATCAAGTCGTCAAAACTAATTTCAAAAATCAAGTTGTCTAGCCACGAGTCAAATGCTGGCTCTCCGCGTGAAACCCCACAATACCTTCTTGATACCTTGCATGAGTAGTTAGTCATCCTAAAGTCTTTCTGAGTACCTTCGTACTCATGTTTGCTTAATAAATGTTGCAGAGGTTGCTAATGACCCTAATGGAGGGTTCTTCATAGACATCGACGACGACGAGTAGCTGGTGTCCCAGCTACGATCTGGCCCTACGTCGGCTCTGTAGTATAGTCAGGCCATGTGCCTTCCAGTTGCTCTGTCTGTACCCAGACAGTTTATAACTCTTCCGCTGGCTTGTATTGTATGACTGCTATTATGGGTCGTGAGACCCTTAATGTGTAATAATATGTGTGTGGCTCTTCCGAGCCTCTTAAATAAAGCTTGTATGTTTATGGTTATGTTGTGATGCCATCGATGTATCTATACATATCGGTATGCCATGCGTACGTGTGTCTTACTTGATATGTATGGGGTTCGAATACCTAGTCGTGAACTTTAGTAGCACTCCTTACAAGGAAATGCCCCTTTGTGATCCAACGAGCCTTGGTAGTTCGCTATTGCTCCGGACACATTGGTTGACCGGCATGTGTCCTTCTTAGCTGTTGTGTCTGTCCCCTTTGGGGAAATGTCACGCGACGTAATGGAGTCCTTGTAGCTTGCTACGACTCGTCTACGTTCGTTGATGACCGACACCTGCTTTGTTGGGTCATGTATGCCTGTTCTTGTGCGGAACTGCCACTTTGGTTTATGACTAGACATGTCGATCCGGGTTCTTTGACATTGGAATGCTAGCGACACTATCGCATACGTGAGTCAAAATACGCAAACGGTCCCGGCTAAGGTAAGGCTGCAGCCGTGGAGTTAACCGTGCGTGAGACCACAAAGGGATGCGATGTGTTACAGGCTGGATTCCTATGGCTTAGGATCGGGGTCCCGACACAAACTTTCAAGAAACGACAGTTTAGATTTCTCTAAACCTCAGTCTATACTGTGTCATCTCAACGGAAATATGCGGTGCCCTATTTTAAAGTGAATGCGGTTGTCTCTAATGCATAACCCATAAACGATAGTGGTAATTCGATAAGAGACATCATAGCATGCACCATACCAAATAGTGTGTGGCTATGACGTTCAGACACATCATCACACTATGATGTTCCAGGTGGCATGAACTGCGAAACAATTTCCACATTGTCTTAACTGCGTACCAAAACTCGTAACTCAGATATTCATTTCTATGATCATATCGTAGACAGTTTATCCTCTTGTTACGACGAACTTCACTCCGAAACAGAATTGAACTTTTCAATACTTCAGACTTGTGATTCATTAAGTAAATACTCTTGTATCCACTCAAATCCTCATTGAAGTAAGAACATAATGATATCCACTGCGTGCCTCAGCACCCATTGGACTTCATACATCAAAATGTATCACTTCCAACAAGTTACTATCTTGTTTCATCTCAATGAAAACAAGGCCTTGCTCATGTAGTATGATCTGCATGTCACTAGTGATTCAAAATCAAGTGAGTATAAAGATCCATCAGCATGGAGCCTCTTCATGCAATTTACACCAACATGACTCAAGCGACAGTGCCACAAGTAAGTGGTACTATCATCATTACCTCGTATCTTTTGGCACCAATATTATGAACATGTGTAACAATACGATCGAGATTCAATAAACCATTGAAGGTGATTTATTCAAGCAAATAGAGTAACCATTATTCTCTTTAAATGAATAATCGTATTGCAATAAACACGATCCAATCATGTTCATGCTTAACGCAAGTACCAAATAACAATTATTTAGGTTTAACACCAATCCCGATGGTAGATGGAGTGTGCGACGTTTGATCATATCAACCTTGGAATTACTTCCAACACGTATCGTCACCTCGCCTTTAGCTAGTCTCCGTTTATGCCGTAGCTTTCATTTCGTGTCACTAATCACTTAGCAACCGAACCGGTATCTAATACCCTTGTGCTACTAGGAGTACTAGTAAAGTACACATCAACATCATGTATATCAAATATACTTCTTTCGACTTTTGCCAGCCTTCTTATCTACCAAGTATCTAGAGTTGCTCCGCTTCAGTGACTGTTCCCCTCATTATGGAAGCACTTAGTCTCGGGTTTGGGTTTAATCTTGGGTCTCTTCATTAGTGCAGCAACTGTTTCGCCGTTTCACGAAGTATCCCTTCTAGCCCTTGCCTTTCTTGAAACTTAGTGGTTTTACTAACCATCAACTATTGATGCTCCTTCTTGATTTCTACTTTCGCAGTGTCAGACATCGCGAATCGCTCAAGGATCACTGTATCTATCCTTGATATGTTATAGTTCATCACGAAGCTCTCACAGCTTGGTGGCAGTGACTTTGGAGAACCATCACTATCTCATCTGGAAGATTAACTCCCACTTGATTCAAGCGATTGTCGTACTCAGACAATCTGAGCACATGCTCAACGATTGAGCTTTTCTCCTTTACTTTGTGGACAAAGAATCTTGTCGGAGGTCTCGTACCTCTTAACAAGGGCACAAGCATGAAATCACAATTTCATCTCTTTAGAACATCACTTATGTTCCGTGACGTTTCAAAACGTCTTCGGCGCCTTGCTTCTAAGCCATTAAGTATTTTGCACTGAACTATCGTGTAGTCATCAGAAACGTGTATGTTGGATGTTCACAGCATCCACAGACGACGCTCGAGGTGCAGCACACCGAGTGGTGCATTAAGGACATAAGCCTTCTACGCAACAACGAGGACAATCCTCTGCAAAGTTTGCTACTATCAACTTTCAACTAAATTTTCTCTAGGAACATATAAAAACAGAAGAGTTATAGCGCAAGCTACATCGTAATTCGCAAAGACCATTAGACCATGTTCATGATAATTAGTTCAATTAATCATATTACTTAAGAACTCCCACTCAAAAAGTACATCTCTCTAGTCATTTGAGTGGTACATGATCCAAGTCCAATATCTCAAGTCCGATCATCACGTGAGTCGAGAATAGTTTTAGTGGTAAGCATCTCTATGCTAATCATATCAACTATACGATTCATGCTCGACCTTTCGGTCTCATGTGCTCCGAGGCCATGTCTGCACATGCTAGGCTCGTCAAGCTTAACCCGAGTGTTCCGCGTGTGCAACTGTTTTGCACCCGTTGTATGTGAACGTTGAGTCTATCACACCCGATCATCACGTGGTGTCTCAAAACAAAGAACTGTCGCAACGGTGCACAGTCGGGGAGAACACAATTTTGTCTTGAAATTTTAGTGAGAGATCACCTCATAATGCTACCGTCGTTCTAAGCAATATAAGGTGCAAAAAGGATTAACAGCACATGCAATTCATAAGTGACATGATATGGCCATCATTACGTGCTCCTTGATCTCCATCACCAAAGCACCGGCACGATCTTCTTGTCACCGGCGCCACACCATGATCTCCATCAACGTGTCGCCATCGGGGTTGTCGTGCTACTCATGCTATTACTACTAAAGCTACATCCTAGCAAAATAGTAAACGCATCTGCAAGCACAAACGTTAGTTTAAAGACAACCCTATGGCTCCTGCCGGTTGCCGTACCATCGACGTGCAAGTCGATATTATCTATTACAACATGATCATCTCATACATCCAATATATCACATCACATCGTTGGCCATATCACATCACAAGCATACCCTGCAAAAACAAGTTAGACGTCCTCTAATTTTGTTGTTGCATGTTTTACGTGGTGACCATGGGTATCTAGTAGGATCGCATCTTACATACGCAAACACCACAACAGAGATATATGAATTGCTATTTAAACTCATCCAAGGACCTCCTCGGTCAAATCCGATTCAACTAAAGTTGGAGAAACTGACACTTGCCAGTCATCTTTGAGCAACGGGGTTACTCGTAGCGATGAAACCAGTCTCTCGTAAGCGTACGAGTAATGTCGGTCCAAGCCGCTTCAATCCAACAATACCGCGGAATCAATAAAAGACTAAGGAGGGCAGCAAAACGCACATCACTGCCCACAAAAACTTTTGTGTTCTACTCGAGAAGACATCTACGCATGAACCTAGCTCATGGTGCCACTGTTGGGGAACGTCACATGGGAAACAAAAATTTTCCTACGCGCACGAAGACCTATCATGGTGATGTCCATCTACGAGAGGGGATATTCGATCTACGTACCCTTGTAGACCGTACAGCAGAAGCGTTAGTGAACGCGGTTCATGTAGTGGAACGTCCTCACGTCCCTCGATCCGCCCCGCGAACCGTCCCGCGATCAGTCCCACGATCTAGTGCCGAACGGACGGCACCTCCGCGTTCAACACACGTACAGCTCGACGATGATCTCGGCCTTCTTGATCCAGCAAGAGAGACGGAGAGGTAGATGTGTTCTCCGGCAGCATGACGGCGCTCCGGAGGTTGGTGGTGATCTTATCTCAGCAGGGCTCCGCCCAAGCTCCGCAGAAACGCGATCTAGAGGTAAAACCGTGGAGATATGTGGTCGGGCTGCCGTGGCAAAGTTGTCTCAAATCAACCCTAAAACCTCCGTATATATAGGGGGAAGAGGGGGAGCCTTGCCTTGGGGTCCAAGGACCCCAAAGGGGGTCGGCCGAGCCAAGGGGGGCAACCCTCCCCTTCCAAACCGAGTCCAACTAGGTTTGGAAGGAGGAGTCCTTCCCCCTTTTCCCACCTCCTCTTTTTTTTCTCTTTGATTTTCTTCCTATGGTGCATAGGGCCTTCTTGGGCTGTCCCACCAGCCCACTAAGGGCTGGTGCGCCACCCCCAAGGCCTATGGGCTTCCCCGGGGTGGGTTGCCCCCCCCCCCCCCCCGGTGAACACCCGGAACCCAATCGTCATTCCCCGTACATTCCCGGTAACTCCGAAAACCTTCCGGTAATCAAATGAGGTCATCCTATATATCAATATTCGTTTTCGGACCATTCCGGAAACCCTCATGACGTCCGTGATCTCATCCGGGACTCCGAACAACATTCGGTAACCAACCATATAACTCAAATACGCATAAAACAACGTCAAACCTTAAGTGTGCAGACCCTGCGGGCTCGAGAACTATGTAGACATGACCCGAGTGACTCCTCGGTCAATATCCAATAGCGGGACCTGGATACCCATATTGGATCCTACATATTCTACGAAGGTCTTATCGTTTGAACCTCAGTGCCAAGGATTCATATAATCCCGGATGTCATTCCCTTTGTCCTTCGGTATGTTACTTGCCCGAGATTCGGTCGTCAGTATCCGCATACCTATTTCAATCTCGTTTACCGGCAAGTCTCTTTACTCGTTCCGTAATACAAGATCCCGCAACTTACACTAAGTCACATTGCTTGCAAGGCTTGTGTGTGATGTTGTATTACCGAGTGGGCCCCGAGATACCTCTCCGTCACACGGAGTGACAAATCCCAGTCTCGATCCACACTAACTCAACGAACACCTTCGGAGATACCGGTAGAGCATCTTTATAGTCACCCAGTTACGTTGCGACGTTTGATACACACAAAGCATTCCTCCGGTGTCAGTGAGTTATATGATCTCATGGTCATAGGAACAAATACTTGACACGCAGAAAAAACAGTAGCAACAAAATGACACGATCAACATGCTACGTCTATTAGTTTGGGTCTAGTCCATCACATGATTCTCCTAATGATGTGATCCCGTTATCAAGTGACAACACTTGCCTATGGTCAGGAAACCTTGACCATCTTTGATCAACGAGCTAGTCAACTAGAGGCTTACTAGGGACAGTGTTTTGTCTATGTATCCACACAAGTATTATGTTTCCAATCAATACAATTACAGCATGGATAATAAACGATTACCATGAACTAAGAAATATAATAATAACTAATTTATTATTGCCTCTAGGGCATATTTCCAACAGTTGAATCCCTTGGTTTTAACCTTATGTCAGTCTCAATGCTTTGTGATCTTGATATGATTGTTATCTTTGGTAGATATAGATGTGTAGTCATCATGGAATCTGACAGATCCAAAGTCTTCGAAGGTGTAAGAAGAGGGGATTTGTACGTTGTTGATTTCTCTACAGGTCCTCAACCAGCCACTTTCTTACTAGCAAAAACCTCAGAAGGATGGCTGTGGCACCGAAGACTAGGTCATGCAGGCATGAGGAATTTGCACACGCTCGCGAAGAAGAAGCATGTCATCGGCATTGAATCAGTCAAATTCCTCAAGGATCATCTCTGCGGTGCTTGTGAATCTAGGAAAATGACCAGATCCAAGCATCCCTCCAAAACCATCATGACCACTACACGACCATTCGAATTGCTTCATATGGATTTGTTTGGACCTACTCACTATGCCACACTAACCAATGCAGCATCTCTATATGGCTTTGTCATAGTTGATGATTATTCCAGATACACTTGGGTGCATATTATAGTGTATAAAACTGAAGTGCAGGAAATCTTAAAACGATTTTCTTCAAGGGCCTCGACGAACTTTGGCATCAAGATCAAACATATCAGGAGTGATAATGGAACCGAGTTCAAAAACACTGGTCTTGATGATTATCTTGATGAACTTGGTATTACTCACGAATTGTCTGCTCCTTATACTCCTCAGCAGAATGGTGTCGTCGAAAGGAAGAACAGGACTCTGGTTGAAATGGCGAGAACCATGCTTGAAGAATATCAGACTCCTCGTCGCTTTTGGCGTGAAGCAATTAACACTGCATGCCATATCATCAATAGGGTATATCTTCACAAATTCCTCAAGAAAACCTCATATGAACTCCTCACTGACAAGAAACCCAATGTAAGTTATTTCAAAGTCTTCGGTGCAAAATGCTGGATTAGAGATCCTCACCACAGCTCAAAATTTGCACCTAAGGCACATGAAGGTTTTATGCTCGGTTATGGAAAGGACTCGCACACTTACAGAGTCTTCAACAACTATCACAACAAAGTTGTTGAGACTGTAGATGTGCGGTTTGATGAAACTAATGGCTCGCAAAGAGAGCAATTGCCTTCTGATCCAGATAAGCTGTCTCCTGAGGAAGCAATAAAGCTCAAGCCTACTAAAGACATTGTTCCATCTGAGGAAATTGATGAAGAAATGATCCCCATCGCTGATAAAAACCAAGAAGACGTTCCTGAGGAAATTGCATCAGCACCACTTCCTCAGCCCAGGCAAAATCCTCAACCAGCTCATCCGAGGATTGCAAACGAAGTTGAACTTGACAAAATCCTCAACGACATCAACGCGCCAGGTCCTCTCACTCGCTCAAAAGCTTCACACTTAGTTAACTTTTGTGGGCATTTCTCCTTTGTATCCATCACAGAACCCTCAAAAGTTGCTGAGGCTTTTCTGGAACCGGAATGGATCCAAGCTATGCAAGACGAACTTCTTCAATTCAAGCTGAATGACGTATGGGAGCTCGTCAAACGACCAGATCCTCGCAAGCACAACATCATCAGCACCAAGTGGATTTTCCGAAACAAGCAAGATGAGGACGGTCAAGTGGTGAGGAACAAGGCACGACTTGTAGCCCAAGGCTACACCCAGGTTGAAGGAATAGATTTCGATGAAACTTTTGCACCTGTTGCTAGACTTGAAGCTATTCGAATATTACTTGCTTATGCTAATCATCATAACATCACCTTATATCAAATGGATGTGAAAAGTGCATTCCTCAATGGTAAGCTTGAGGAAGAAGTATATGTTGCTCAGCCCCCAGGTTTTGAGGATCCAAAGAATCCAGACAAAGTCTTCAGACTCAAAAAGGCTCTGTATGGCCTCAAGCAAGCCCCTCGGGCATGGTATGATACATTGAAGGAATTCCTCATGAAGAAAGGCTTCAAACCTGGTTCACTCAATCCAACTCTTTTCACAAAATCCTATGATAATGAGCTGTTTGTATGTCAAATATATGTCGATGATATTATATTTGGTTGTACTGACAAAAGATACAGTGATGAATTTGCCTACATGATGAGTGAAGAATATCATATGTCCATGATGGGGGAGCTGAAATTCTTCTTAGGTCTTCAAATTCGTCAACAAAGCAATGGAATCTTCATATCTCAGGAGAAATACCTCAAGGATGTTCTCAGGAAATTCGACATGCACGAATGCAAAGGTGCCAAGACTCCAATGCCTACCAACGGCCACCTCGGCACTGATGAAAATGGTAAAGATTTTGATCAGCAGGTATACCGTTCTATGATTGGCTCTTTATTGTATCTATGTCCATCTAGGCCAGATATAATGCTTAGTGTGTGCATGTGTGCATGTTTTCAAGCAAAACCGAAGGAATCACACCATAAGGCTGTGAAACATATTCTTCGATACTTAGCTCACACACCAACACTAGGATTATGGTATCCCAAGGGCTCCAATCTTCATCTGGTAGGGTATTCTGATTCAGACTATGCTGGTGACCGTGTGGATCGCAAGTCAACTTCTGGCACATGTCATTTCCTCGGAAGATCACTGGTTTGTTGGTCCTCAAAGAAGCAGAACTGTGTATCACTCTCCACTGCCGAAGCTGAGTACATTGCTGCTGGTTCTTGCTATGCTCAATTGCTATGGATGAAGCAAACCCTCAAGGACTACGGCATCAAGATGAAGAATGTACCTCTCTACTGTGACAATGAGAGTGCTATCAAGATTGCATACAACCCAGTACAGCACTCGAAGACCAAGCACATCCAGATACGTCATCATTTTCTTCGGGACCATGTCCTCAAGGGCAATATCCTCATCGACCATGTGAAGATTGATGATCAGCTAGCAGATATCTTCACTAAGCCCTTGGATGAGAAAAGGTTTTGCAAGTTGCGGTGTGAGCTAAATATCTTAGAATCTTCAAATGTTTTGTAAGAAAACATGCACACATCCTAACACTTATGCAAAGTTGATGACTTAGATGTGCAACACATGACGAATCGATTTTCTTCAACTGATGAAGAATGTCACTCTGAATGTGAAGAAATTAACGAAGAAATTGATTCTCAGGGCCCTGCGACAATTGTACGCGGCGTCTGTAACGAACGTTCTTATATGGTGGGTAACGCCACCGCCCTATGTGAAATTCCTCAAAATGTGTTTTTCTTCAAAATAGCTGTTCTTCATTGTGATGATTTATTACAAAATCTTCAAAAACACTTGATGACTTTCATTTGACTAGGTAGACTGTGATTTCTAGTCCTCAACAGCATTCACTTATTGCTATCTCTTCAAGTTGATGTTTCTGCTAAGTGAATGTGATCGGACCCTACTTTCCCTCTATTCTATACTTATCCAGTCTATTCAATTCTTCATATGCGTTCTATTTGAAACTTTGTTCAAAATCCTCACTGTGTCCTTGTCAGCTGATGATTTTGTAACGAAAATCCTCAAATCTTCAAAAATTGTTTCTTTAAAGACACAGTAACTGATCCCCCACTTCCCACGATCGGATAACCACGATCCCCACTATCTCCACCGCATCGTACGGGAGCTACACGTGTCCTGCGGAGACGTAGAGGCAGGGGCTATTTGGTCCGAAATTTTCGAGCCAAACAGTAACTTTTGGGCTATAAATATGTCCTTATCCCCCTCGGTATCCTCTTCTTCGCCTCATCACTCTCCTGCCACAACACACTCCACCGAACCCTAGCGCCACCGCTGGTAGTCTTGTCGCCGGTGAGGAACAGCTTCACTGCCTCGACCTCCTCGTCGCCAGAACCACGCCGGAGTCGGATCATCTTCGTCCGCCGCCGCCGTAGACGTCCTCTGTCGCCAAGTTAGGGTGCATTGGACACTCGAACGAAGAGCCTCTTCAACACTACTTTCTGTGTTCCTCGTACGCACCTTCCAGGGTAAATATATCCCATTTTTACAGCAGATTAGATCTAAAATTTTACATCTTCTATGTGAAATCTGTTTTTCCCTAAGATACGATGCGCACATGATTCTTCGAACACTACATATCACCACAATCAGTCCTCAATTGTGCGAATTTTCGGATCTGTACAACTCTGGAACCCAAGAACAGTATGCTTAGGCAAATTCCTCAACCACTGGTTATATTCCTCAAACTGTCAAACTTTTTCATTTTCCTCAAATCTGAGAACGCATATGACCTCTCCAAATTCCTCGCAACCATACTCTGTTCACAGGTACACACATGTCAGCTGATGAATCTCTCGGTTCTCATCACATTAACTCATTTGCAGCGTTTCTGGAAGAAACTCTTCAAGGCTCATCAGAATCCTCACGAGTTCAAAATCATCAGCAAAATCCTCAACTGAAGAAAATGGAGGAAGACAGAAAACAGAAGGGAGGAAAGAAGCTTGAGCAAAACACAGCTGTTGATATCCCTGAGGACATTTACTTGGACCACTGCACACCTGATGAACATGAGACAATGGCCAAGAGAAAAATACGGCTGCAGAAGATTGGACGCCGATGGGCGAAGGAATGGAAGGAGTACAGGTTTGTGACTCCCAAATATGCGAAGAAATTCACCTTGAAGCCTCCTGGCAGAAGGGCCCCACTTGAGGATCATCAAGTAGCACATCCCTCAAGTCTCATGACCATTGATGACTATCCAGATGAGAAAGAAAAGCATCTCGCCAAGCTCAAGAGGCAAGCAGAAGCTGCAGTGAGGAAATTCAATGAATCCTCAACTGCTGCCTCCGGTGTTGCTCATTCCTCAGCTGCAGAAACCTCGGGCTCAGAGATTCCTCAAATGCAGTTTGCGCCAACAAAGCCAAAGGCTCCAAAGCCTCAAGAGAAGTCTGCTCAGACTTCTATCACAAAACCCTCATTACCAAAACCTTCAACACCAAAACCATCAGCGCCAAAACCCTCTGCACCAATCTCCTCAGCACAAAAATCCTCAGCTCCACCTCCAAAGCCTCAAGAAAAACCAGTACAGAAGCATGTCGTGAAACCTACGACCACCAGCTCCAGCTCCTCACTCCCAGCTGCAACTAGCTCGGAGACTAAGTCTTCAACACCACCTGTGAAGACTTTCACAACTGCTGAACCTGCACCTCTGCCAAGCCCCAGCAAAATCATCGCAGTCCCATTTGCATCAGAGGGAAGTGATGAATATGATGATGAAACCCTGCAAGCCATCATCAGAAACAAGCAAGAAAGGGTAGCACAAGCATCAGGCAGTGTTATTCCTCTGGCCATGGACCCCAAGGTCCTCCTTGACTACATCAATATCTGGTATGAGGATCCAAACACTCTCATTGATGATTTGAAACTTCCTCCTGCATCAGCCACATGGTGGCCACCTTTATAAATGAAGCCAAGTGGAAAGAACAACAGGCCAGGCAGGCAAAGGTTGCAAAGGCCAAAAAGGAGAAATTTCTCATGCAGAATCTCCTCAAACTTACTCCTGATGCACTGGTGTCAACCCAGGCAGAGCTGCAAGTACTGACTGACAAGTACGCCAAGTTGTCAGATCGCAAAAGCATCAAGAGCAATTTCATCAAGCTAGCCACTAGTGATGTTGATGACTACAACAAAAGAACCACACCCCCAGCACCAACTCCTCAGCCCTTGGTTGAGCAGCCAGAAGATGCATCTCCTGATAAGGAGGAAACTCCTCAAACTGAGGAAAAACACCAAGAGCACCGTGTTGATGAACCGGCCATTGAAGAAATCATCACGGAAATTGCAACTGATGAAATTGCAACCACTGATGAGACTGCTCCTGATCCAGCTGCTTCATCAAAGCAGACTGATGACTCTGTTCCAGCTGGTTCCTCACTTCCAGCTAAAGAATCTGAAGAAAGAACACCTTCACCAAAAGCTTCAAAGGTGAAGAAGATAATTCCGTCTGCATCAGACGCGAAGAAAACAAGGGCTGCTGAAAAGGAAGCCAAGAAGAGAAAAGCCTCCTCAGCAGTAGAAGAGACAGAGGCAAAGCGCCTCAAAGAAACTGAAGAAACTGCTCCTCTGGACCCAGTGCCTCTCAATGTCGCCCCTTCCTATGAGATGGTCGTCATTGATGACCCAGCAACAAGGGCAGATGAGGAAATGAAGGATGTCACCTCTGAGGAACACACTGATGAGGAAATTCAGATTGACGACAGTCCTCAACCTCCTACTCCTCAGACAGAGACTGCTCCAGCATCAGCTGCACCAGCTGATGAAACTGCTTCTGCCAAAAAGCGAGCTGAGGAAAAACAAGCTGAACATCCTCAGACTGATGAAACTGTACATTCTGAGAAGACTCCTCAAGATGAGGAATAGGCTGACCCAACTCCTCCAAATGAGAAAGAAGTGGGAATTCCTCAGCCTGAGGCTCAGCCTGAGCAAGCATCATCTCCTCAGCATGAAGTACCATCTGATGAAATTCCTCACCTTGAACAAAAAGCTGAAGAAAATGTACCCGTCCAAGACAATGAATTCATTGTGCTCAACCCAGAGACTGCCATTGTTGTCTCTTCCCCCATTCCTCAGCAAAATCTTAAACCAGTTCAGCGCCAACCATTCTCCAAGCGTCCAAAGTTTTAGAAAGAAGATTTCTTTGAAGAACGCATGTATTTCATCAGAGAGAACCCTTATGACAAGCCTCAAATGAGGCATCTGAAGTTTTGGACAAGGACTCAGATGAACTACTATTCCTCTGTGCTCTGTGGACGCAACAAGATATTCCAGCACCGGCACATTCCTCATGTTGAGCTTGAAGCAATACCTTGCATGGAACCAATCCTCAGTGTACTCCATGATGCAGGTTTGCTCCCTATGTGCTCAGACATATCAGACTGGAATAGCGAGCTCATTCTTCAGTTATATGCCACTCTGCACATATCTGGCAACGCTGATGACATCAACACTTGGGTGTTTGACTGGATGTCCCAAAATACTCACTACAAAGCTCCTGCTTCTAAACTCCTCAGAGAACTGCCCGTACCAATTCCCTCAGATGGGGCAGTGAAGCTTTATGGTGAGCGTGAGCTGCCAAATGGAATGATGGAAGTCCTCATGAAGCCTTTGGCTGCAGGAAAACCCTCAAGAACCACATTCCTCGTCCATGAGCTCAAGTACACACCCCGGTCTGTCTACAGAATCCTCTGCAGTGTGCTCGCGCCAATCAAAGGCCATGACGATGAAGAAGATGTTGTAGGCCTCATGAAGAATATCCTCTTCAACATCATTCACGGTATTCCTATTAATATCCATGATTTCTTCTTGAGGACTTTGGCCGACAATGCCATGTGCCCCTATGATCACAAGATATATGCCCCGTGGATCATGAGATTCATCAGGACAAGGACAGGCATCAACTTCCACGCTGATTTCCAAAACCATGTTGGTTATATGCCTCCTATCCGGGTCAACAAGAAGACTTTCGAGCCCATTGAAGGAAAAGGAAAATTTGTGATTGAAGAAGGCAGGAGGCCCCTTGATGGCCAGTTCAAAGAGCCAGAAGCATATTCTTCATGGGACGATACCGAGACTCGTCCAGCAAGCCCAGTTCCTCCTCGCGTGCTGAACACCAGAGAGCTCCTCCTCAGTCTTCACCAAAAGGTGGATCGCAACCACAAATGGGTCAAACGCCAGTTTGGTGCCATTCTGAAAACCCTCACTGAAACTCAGAACTCTGTGAAGATTAATCATCACTATCTGCATGAGGTTTTCGATCGCACCTGGGCTACACTTGCACATCTGAAGACTCAGACTGAGCTTGAAGAAATGGACTTTGAGCGAGACTTTGACTGGTCGTGGCCTCCCAAGAGGAAGTTCAGGCCCATTCCAGTGCCAGACCTTGAAGACAGCTCCTTTTCTTCATTCCGCACCGCTGATTCTGATGAGGAACAACTCGACACTGCAACCGGCCCCAGGAAGAAGACTACTCCCAAGAAGCATCACGGCTCTTCCTCGACCGCCAAGAAATGAAGTCTTCACGGGCGTTAGTCCTCAGTTTGTCCCTTTTTGTCACTTGATGACAAAGGGGGAGAAACTCGAGAGTTAGTCTTCAAGCGGGATATTTTTGGGGCTTATAAACTATATTTAAGTTACAAACTCTTGGCTCTTCTGAAGTTTTTATGTAATGAGTTGTAACTTAAGCCCGATGGTACTCTGACGCTTTTTGAACATTTTTCTTCGCATGCTTATTCCTCAAGTTTTAATGCACGCATGCTGGAATTCGTCAGATACCATTTGCCATCATGCATCTTCATTTTCTTCATATGATATGTTATATGTATGCATGATTTACAAGACTCAGGGGGAGATCTCCATGATATAAATCATCAATGTGCATTTGCTGCGAAAAGCAAAATCCTCAAGATATGCACATCTTCAGGGGGAGTCTCTCTGAATCTTGTTCTCAAATTCCTCAAATGAGTATTTACACTTCATATTTTTGATCCCTGTTGAAGACTTAACCTAATTGTCATCAACCACCAAAAAGGGGGAGATTGTAAGTGCATCTAGTGCCCCTTAGTGATTTTGGTGGTTTGAAGACTTATAGGTTAAGTATCTAATGTGTTTGTGAGTGTACACAGGATCTATAAGTCATTGAGGACTTTGAGATATTTGAAGAATATCGACCCCTAAAAATATATGTCTTCAGTTGAAGAAATTGGTCTGACACTGAAGAAAATGTATCGCGAGGAATCTGCGATGAAATTGATATTCCTCATGAAGATACTGATATTGAGAAGACCGGTGGTTCCTGAAGAAAATCATTCTGAAGAATTTGAAGCATGAAGATTTACACTTTCTGTTTTACTTTCTTCGCATTTGAGTAATAGGAACACCGTACTGTTAAAGGGGGTCGAAGTTACACTATGGAATGAATTTCCTCATGATGCTCAACCCAAGCCTAATCCTAACAGAAGCCTCAAGTGAGGAATATGAGTGACATGAGGACTCTCACAGTTGAGGGTTCCGACCATTTTGATAACCACGCCAAGTCATTGGTCTTATCCACTCCAACGGTCATATTATTTAAGGGCATTAGTGTCAAATCATGTCGGGATGCTCCGAGGCTATAAATAGCCACCCCCACAACCACTAGCTGGTTGGCTGCTCCGTTAGAAACTGACACTTGTCATAAGAGCAACCCAAATTCCTCAAAGCTCTCGAGAGTAATTCATCAGTGAGGAAATACACCACCCACCGAAACCACAAACCAAACCTAGTGATTGAGCATCACTGAAGAAGTTGTTCCTGTGTGGGACTGAAGCCTTTTACCTTTGAGGATTGTGCATCCTCCAGACGGTTAGGCGTCATGGTCTAGAGCAATCCAGCAGTCAATTGTGGATCGCCGGGTGACCAAGTTTGTGAGGGTTTGGAAGTTTGCCCTGAAGACTTACCACGAGTGTTGGGCGAGGACTATGTGTCCTTAGCTCAAGGAGAATACGGTAGGGACTGTGTGTCCCGGGACTGGGTGTCCTTTGGTTTCAATACCAAGCCGCTCCAAACCAGATGTACAACTGTCACAGCAGTTGGAACTGGGTCATCAACAACAGTCTTCACTGAGAAACGGGTTCTAATTCCTTAACTCTTTACTTTTCTTGTATTGTGTGTTGATGACTTTCACTGTGACTGTTTGAAGAATTTGCTGAAGACTTTCTCTAAATTTCCTCAACCCCAAATTCTTCACGATAGTTAATCATCATCTGTATTCTGCGTGCCTGCTTACTGTGCAATCTGTTTTCACATTCTTCACTCTGTAATACTGCTGTTGTGTACGTTTGCACATCTGATCCTTTACTGTTTTCGTTGTAAGTTAGTCATCAGTGAGGAATTTCCTCAAAAGGAATTTCCTCAGTGATGAAATTCTAAAAATCTCCTATTCACCCCCCCCCCCCCTCTAGTTGATATAACGCACTTTCACTCTAGTGAACACTATGGCCCCCGGGTCTACTCCACACCATATTCTCAGCCTTACACTTTTTCTTCGTTGCACTTTCCGCCTTCAGATCTCACTTTCAATCAATCTTGAAGGGATTGACAACCCCTTTATAGAGTTGGGTGCAAGCTCTTTGTGTTTGTGCAGGTACTCTGGACTTGACGAGATTCTCCTACTGGATTGATACCTTGGTTCTCAAACTAAGGGAAATACTTACTGCGCCTGTGCTACATCACCCTTTCCTCTTCAAGGGAAAACCAACGCAAGCTCAATAGACGACAGAAGGTTTCTGTCGACGTAGCACCCATCCCTCGGGTCAGATAGTTAATGTCTCTACTCGAGTTGCCAAATGCCAACTCTATTCCCTCAATGCAAATCCTCTTTCAGAACTTGAAGACATTCCGGTAGTCCGTGACTTCCCGGATGTTTTTCTAGAAGAACTGCCAGGAATTCCACCAGATAGGGATGTAGAGTTTGTGATAGACCTTGTTCCAGGAACTGTCCCAAGAGCCAGAAGACCTTATAAGATGGCACCCCTGGAGCTAGCCGAACTTAAGAAACAATTAGACGAGGCCTTGAATAAAGGTTTCATTCGTCCTAGCTCTTCTCCTTTGGCTTGTCCCGTCCTCTTCGTCAAGAAGAAGGATGGAACGGACCGGATGGTTGTAGATTATGGACCAGTTAACCTGGTCACCATAAAGAACAAGTATTTGCTCCCCAGGATCAACGATCTGTATGATCAGCTCGCTGGATCCTCAGTCTTCTCCAAAATGGATTTGAGGTTGGGTTACCATCAAATCAAGATCAAGAACAGGGACATTCCAAAAACGGCCTTTGTCACTTGTTATGGCCAATACGAGTACACCGTCATGTCCTTCGGTTTAACCAATGCCCCAGCCACCTTCTCTCGCTTGATGAATTCAATATTCATGGAGTATTTGGATAAATTCATTGTGGTATACCTCGATGATATTCTCATCTACTCGAAGAACGAACAAGAACACGCCGAGCATCTAAGGCTGGTATTGATGAAACTTCGAGAGCATCGCCTTTATGCCAAGTTTTCAAAATGTGAATTTTGGTTACAAGAAGTACCTATCTAGGCCTAGTAATCTCTGGTAAGGGTATTGCTATCAATCCTGAGAGAGTTCAAGCCGTCCTTGATTGGACTCAACCTGAATCGGTTAAGCAAGTTAGGAGTTTTCTTGGTCTACTGAGCTATTGTCGCCGCTTTGTCGAGAATTTCTCCAAGGTTGCAAAGCCTCTAACTGAACTCCTCAAGAAATATAAAAAGTTCGAGTGGACACCACAGCGTGAGCACAGTTTTCAGGAACTGAAAAGACGCTTGACTTCCGCACCTGTGTTGCTACCACCAGATTTTTCTGAGGACTTTGTTATCTATTGCGACGCCTCGCGACAAGGATTAGGTTGCATTCTCATGCAGGATCATCATGTGATTGCATACGCATCTCGACAGTTGCGTCCACATGAGGATAATTATCCCACACATGATCTTGAGCTTGCAGCTGTAGTCCATGCACTTAAAACCTGGCGACATTACCTTCTAGGTAATCGTTGCGAAATATTCACTCATCACCAAAGTCTGAAATATATCTTCACCCAGCCGGATTTGAATCTCACGCAAAGACGGTGGGTTGAGTTGATCAGAGATTATGACTTAGGGATAACTTACACCCTGGGGAAGGACAATGTTATGGCTGATGCACTAAGTCGTAAGTCTTATTGTAACAATCCGATGTTACAACGAGGTCAACCACATCTCTATGAGGAATTTCGGAAGTTAAATCTTCACATTGTTCCTCAAGGTTTCCTTTCTAACCTGGTGGCGAAACCTACTCTTGGGGATCAAATCATAGCTGTGCAGACAAATGATAAGGGTATATCCCGGATCAAGGATAATATTGCTAGCGGAAACGCTAGGGATTTTTCTATCAATGAGCAAGGTGTCGTGTTCTTTCAGAACCGCCTAGTGGTTCCTAAGAGCAAACATCTGTGGCAGTTGATCCTCAAGGAGTCTCATGATTCTCCTCTCACTATTCATCCTGGTAGTACTAAGATGTATCAGGACCTACGCCAGAGGTTTTGGTGGACTAGGATGAAGAGAGAAATTGTTGAGTTCATTGCTAACTGCGACGTTTGTCGTCGAGTTAAGGCAGAACATCAAAGGCCTGCTGGCACCCTTCAACCTTTAGCTATTCCTGAATGGAAATGGGATAAAGTCAGTATGGATTTCATCACTGGATTTCCAAAGACCAAGAAAGGAAATAATGTTATCTTTGTGGTCATTGACCGTCTTTCCAAAGTAGCTCATTTTCTTCCAGTTTGCGGGAGTATAACAGCTAGCCAGCTAGCAGAGTTATATCTCTCTCGAATAGTGTCTCTTCATGGTGTTCCTCTAGAGATTAACTCAGACCGTGGAAGTATTTTTACTTCTCGCTTCTGGGAAAGTTTTTAGAATGCCACAGGGACTCACCTATCTTTTAGCACTGCTTTCCATCCTCAATCAAGTGGTCAAGTAGAAAGAGTGAATCAAATCCTAGAAGATATGCTCCGAGCTTGTGTTATATCGTTCGGCATGAATTGGGAGAAGTGCCTTCCATTCGCCGAATTTGCTTATAACAATAGTTATCAATCAAGCTTGGGCAAAGCCCCTTTTGAAATTCTCTATGGACGAAGATGTCGAACACCTCTTAATTGGTCAGAAACCGGAGAGAGGCAACTCTTTGGTCCGGATATGATCCAGGAAGCAGAAGAGCAAGTTCGCATTATTCGTGAAAAGTTGAAAACAGCCCAGTCTCGTCAAAAGAGCCAATATGATCGTCATCATAAGGTTGTGACCTTTGAAGTTGACGAGAAGGCTTACCTTCGGGTTACACCTCTAAAGGGTACCCATCGTTTCGGTATCAAGGGCAAGTTGGCTCCTCGTTACATCGGTCCTTTTCGCATTCTTGCCAAACGAGGAGAAGTTGCCTACCAGTTGGAACTTTCTCCGCATCTTTCCATGGTTCATGATGTTTTCCACGTCTCGCAACTCAGGCGTTGCTTTTCGGATCCTATCCGTGAAGTGGACCACGAAACGCTTGATCTCCAAGATAATATATCATACCGAGAATACCCTGTTCGTATTCTTGATCAAGCTGAGCGTACCACTCGACGTCAAAACCTCAAGTTTCTTAAAGTTCAATGGTCAAATCATCTGAAAAGGACGCAACATGGGAAAGAGAGGATCGTCTTCGACTTGAGTATCCCGCGTTATTCCCGACGACTTCCAAACCTCGGGACGAGATTCTTTTGACTGGGGGTGAGTAGTCACATCCCTCAATCCCTAATAGAGTTTAGAAAAATTGTGCTCATATTTTTTTCTTTGCATCCAAGAAAATGAAATAAATTCAAAAGAAAGAAATGAAAACAAGAGCAAACCCTATCAACTCTATTTTCAAAACAATTCAAACTAGGTGACAAATCAATGAACCCAAAATGGCCTTCATAAAAGTTCATCTTTTCTGATATTTATTGGTAACAAAATATGAGGGGTGAAATATATTTTCAAAATGCTTTTAGCATTTTATTTTAAATATAAAAGTCACTGAAATCAATTATATATTTGATTTCAAATATTTCAGATTCTCTTAAAATGTTGAATCTTTTATATGTGTTTGGAAATATTCCAAATAACACCCCAATATTACTTCTACTATTTTTGGGAATATTTTGGAGCCAAAAATAAAAGAAACAAATGTCAGAAAGAATAAAACAGAAAACAGAAAAGAAAGAAAAAGAGAAAAGCTTACATGTCGCTCACCTTGGCCCAACCCAGGAACGCCCTTGTCTTCTTCCTCCTTCGCCAGTCGGAGCAGGAGGTGGCCGCCGCTTCTCCCGGCGCGACCATGCACCTATGTGCATGCCTGGTCCCCTCTGATGCGCTAGAGAGGAAGGATAAGCCTCCCCGGAACCGTTCCCATCCTCTCCCCCTCCTCACTCGCCCCCTACGTCTCTCTCTCTCTCGGCCGCCATTAGAGCGAGCTCGAGCTTGAGCTAGACATCGCTCCGGCCGTCCTCCCTCGCCTCTGAGCGCGCCATATGCTCCACCTTGATGAGTACGATGTCCCCGCTAGAGGAGAAGAGTCCCCGAGCCCTGCTTCACCCTCGTCACCGTCGTCTTCCACCTTCGGCTGCCCGCAAGTCATCGTCGATTCGTCGGCTCGAGCTCCTCCCGGAGCAGCCTGAGCCTCCCCTCGACACCGCAGTGAGCTCCAGAGTGTTTCCCCCCATCTACCCCTCTCTTTCCTTTGATCTAGCCCCGTGGTCATCGAGCCGAGCTCTGGCCGCCGCAGTGACTCGTCGTCGTGGCCCTCTGACCACCCTCAGCCCCTCCCGCTGCTTCTGTTAGATGGGGTCGAGCCTGCGCTTCGTCCCAGTGCTCTCAGATCCCGAGTCCGAGGCGTGCAGCGCAATCTAGTGCAACTCCGACGAGGATCCATCGCGGTTTTGGTCGCCGCCGGCGAGATTCCGGTGGGGGCCGACGTGGAGGGATCATTAGGGCCTAATCCCCCCCAGTGCCACTCACCAGTGGGCCCTAGAGGGGGTCAAACCCCACTTAGCCTCTGGTCAGCGCGGGATTACCTCCGAGCCACTCACTAGTGGGCCCTTATGGTCAGGTTTGACCTGGCCAGCCCCTGTTGACCATGATGATGTCATAATGATGCAGTAAATACTATTTCTAATTCAATATAATTCCAGAATAATTGGAAAACTTTGGAAATTCATAGAAAATTGATTATAATTCCAAATCTCACAAATAATATATGCAAATTGATCAGAAAAATTCAATGAACACAATGGTGCTACTTTCATGCATGAAAAACAAAGTTATGGAACAGCATCAGGTCAAATCAATTAAATGATTATGATAAATATGTTAATTCAATTAATATATGAATTTGAATTCAAAGCAGCATCATCCTATAAGTTTCGTAACCACTTTAACCCGTGCTACATTTCATTTCATGCCACGATCATGCATCATGATTGTTGCATATGATTGTTATTAGTTGTATGTTATTATTTCGGTAGGCCCCGCCCCTCCGGATACGTACGAATATCCGACTGACGGATATTATCCCTCTGCTAAGCAACAAGGCAAGCACCCTTTTGATCATCCCGATATAATCCCATGTTCTTGATCCTGCTCCCACTTATTGCATTAGGACAAAATATTTGAAATGCTTTACTTCGGTAGCTAAACCTATTCCTTTGCATGACGTGTCATTGTCACAGTAAATAGCCAAACCATGCAACCTAGCATACCTGGTAGATGCTTGAGCTGTGATGTGTTATTCCTGCAATGCTTGCTATGCCTAGAGTTGTGTCAGGTCTGTTTCATCTGTATGATGAACAGGAATGGATGAATGTGTTCTAGTGATAAAGAATAAGTGTGGAACCTGATTTGGTAAAGGTACCGATGAAAGGCTATGGCGGAGTACATGGCGGGTTGTTTCATTGGAACTGTCCTTAGGAAGTGAGTTCCGTGTATGTAATCCAAGTTGAGATACTACCACATGCTGGGCCCTAAAATATGACCCCACTCGACTTATTAATCGCCTAGTACTCGACCCAGGAGTCGCAAGTAGTTTCTGGTGTTTATAGTCATGCTGGAGGCCATGCATAGTGCTCACCTTAGACGTGGGCTATAATGCGGTAGCCAGTGGCACGGTGTACCAAGTGGCACCCGGATGGTGGGCTTGGGAACCCTGCGCACATCGTTTGGGGCCGTGGTGGAAACATCGGCCGGACTTCCGTGCGGCTTACCCTCAAATAGGCAATAAACCTGGACTAGGTACTAATGTGATTAACGGTCGTGGCTGACTCCCTCGTTGGGCTTCCGCTTGAAGGTTGCCGAGGTGCATGACGTGCACATAGCGATTAGTGGCGAGAGCGTGTGTGAAGAAGTACACCCCTGCAGGGTTATGATCTATTCGAATAGCCGCGTCCGCGGATATGGACTACTTGGAGACATATGTTGTTCATGGATAACTATAATGGCTACTCATAAAAGTATCAAGATAAGTGTGAGTGTCATGGATGGCATTTCCGTAGGAAGACGGGAATGATTCCATGATGGTGTATTTTTGTGGAGTTAGTGGACTCGTGTGCGAGAAATCAAAGTTGTTAAAACTATTTAAAAACGTAGTTTAGTCTAGCCAAGAGTCAAAGTTGGCTTGCTGCATGAAAGACCACAACCCCCTTTATTGATACCTGAGCATGAGTAGATAAATCTGTTCCAAAGTCTTGTTGAGTACTCTTGTACTCATGTTTGCTTAATAATTGTTGCAAAGGATACCCACGAGCCGACAGGTGGGTTCTTTCTAGACATCGATGATGACGAGTAGCTGGTGTCCCAGCTATGACATGGCCCCTTTCAGAAGGGATCTGTGGATAGTCAGGCTTTATGCCTTGTCCTTTCATCTGTGTGTACTCGGACAGCTTTTATGCTTCTGTTGGTTTGTATGATTTTGTTTGTATGACTTTGAGTGTCGGGTCGTGTGACCCCTGCTTGTATGAACATATTATGCAAGACTCTTCCGAGTCTTCCAAATAAATGGCGTGATGTTGTATGGTTATGTTGTGATGCCATTGTTGTATCTATCCATATCTAGTATGTCATGTGTACGTGTGATGCACTGTGATATGTATGGGATTTGACACCTAGTCGTATGCCTTAGTAGCTCTCTATACAGAGAAATGCCCCTTTGTGATTCCATCGAGCCTTGGTAGTTCGCTACTGGTCCGGACACATTGGTTGACCGGCATGTATCCTTCTTAGTTGTTGTGTCTGTCCCTATGGGGAAATGTCCCGCGGTGTAATGGAGTCCTTGTAGCTTGCTACGACTCATCTACACTCATTGTTGACCGACACCTGCTTTGCTAGGTTATGTATGTCTGTCTATGTACACTCGAGCCACTTGAGTTTATGACTAGATATGTCGACCTAGGTTCTTTGACATTGGAATGCTAGCGACACTAATGCATACGTGAGTCAAAAGGCGCAAACGGTCCCGGCTAAGGTAAGGTGGCAGCCGTGGGGATAACCGTGTGTGAGACCGCAAAGGGATGCAATGTGTTACAGGCTGGATTCCTATGACTTAGGATCGGGGTCCTGACATGGAGATACTTGTAGTGCACCTTTATAACCACCCAATTACGTTGTGACATTTGATACACCCAAAGCATTCTTATGGTACCCAGGAGTTGCACAATCTCATGGTCTAAGGAAATGATACTTGACATTAGAAAAGCTCTAGCAGACGAACTACACGAGCTTGTGCTATGCTTAGGATTGGGTCTTGTCCATCACACCATTCTCCTAATGATGTGATCCTGTTGTCAACGAAATCTAATGTCCATGGTCAGGAAACCATGACCATCTATTGGTCAACGAGATAGTCAACTAGAGGCTCACTAGGGACATGGTGTGGTCTATGTATTCACACATGTATTACGGTTTCCGGTTAATACAATTATAGCATGAACAATACACAATTATCATGAACAAGGAAATATAATAGTAACCATTTTATTATTGCCTCTAGGGAATATTTCAAACAATCATGAATTATCAAAATCACCAAGGGAGCATATGTACTTTCAATCTCCCCCTTTTTGGTAATTGATGACAACATACAATCAAAGCTTAAAATAAAGATAAGCAAGAATATGATAGCTTTGAAAGAAACATGACTAGTACAAGCTCCCCCTAAATGTGTGCAATTCCATTGAAGGATAGTTGCTTTGGAATGCATGGGCACACACAAGGTAGAAGGACAAGACAAGTCATAGACATCCTGGCTATATGCATCAAACATATGTGAATGAAGGACTTGCATGTTCAAGACTCCCTCTTGCAAACAATATGTGCAAGAAACAAGAGGTCATCATGAACAAGGATATGATGCATATACTTACCTTGAGGATCTTGAGCATCCTAACATAGGAGTACACTTGTGAAAACAAATGTTAGATAACACAAGAGTACCCTATTGTAAAGATGCAAAGAACTTCAAAAGTACCAAGATATTGAAGACATATTGAAGATAAGATTTGATGAAAGGATATGTCTCCAAGGAACAAGAACTTTTCTCCCCTAAGGATGAATATGTGATAATTTCCTCTCCCCCTGAACCATAGCATTGGTTATTGGGAGTAGGTAGGGTAAGACAAGTTCAAACTAATAAAACCATTTTATCACTCGCCCCTTAATATGTAAGGTTTGATATATCTCCCCTTAGGAACAAATATCTCCCCTGGTGTTGTTTCTCCCTCTTTTTGTATAGGCTTCTCGGTGATATTTCTCCCCTATAAATAGGTTCATTTAATGGAAGCTTTGATAATATTTCTCCCCCTTTGGCATACATTTTCAAACGTTAGAGGATAAGGGCTCATTGAGATAAAGGGATCCTAGATACTTCTCTCTTGGATAAGGGTTCCTTGATTCTGTTTTTTCTCCTCTTTATATAGTTTGTAGGGTTCATGGAATGTTCTCCCCCTTTGATATGGATAAGAGTTCCTTGAACTATCTCCCCCAATGTTAGGGATCCTAGATGATTCTCCCTCTTATATTGTATGGGATCACTGAGAGTTTTCTCCCCGAAGAGAAGTTTTATCCCCCTAGAAAAATGAAGCTAAAAATGGATTTTGTCTCAGAAAACTTTCAATTCAATGTTAGGATGCAATGAAACATGGGATCATTGATAAGCGTTCTCCCCTTAAGACAAAAGTCCAGAAGAAAATATGAGAGCAACTTAGGCTGCTATAATATCGGAGTCACCGAGGCAAAGTGATTCGGTAGAACCAAGAATGAGATTCAGGCCTTTTGGAGAAATCGGTTGGACTGAGTTTCCCAGATCTATGAGACCGAGGTGCAATGAAATTCAACTCCTTAACTGAAAATAGACCGATTGAAAGAATTGTTTCAAGAGACCAATTGTAAAAGATACCAATTAGAAAGTCAAACAAAAGAAAAACAAAAGGTAGTAACGAATTTTTTGTGTATGTTTTGAAAATATACATACAAATAGATGAGGGTTAAATGGTTCCAAGAATGTATGAAATGTGAAATTGAACAAATCAATAATCTCCATCTGTATGTGGGGCAGTGACTAGGTCACCTATATTAGAGCATTTGACTTGAGGCGTCAAGCAAGGATGCTTGATCATAGGTCATACTCATTGTTAAGCTCGAAATGGGGTTTCCATTATTCGATTAAGCATTTCAATGTCTTCATATCACTTGAGTTGCTTTACCCCATTAATTGGTGTAGAGCTTTATCAAGGACATGAGTACATAGCTTCGAATGATGTTGATGACGTAGCATCTAGGTGAACTTGTTGTGGATGTTCAAAGTTGAGGAAGATCATCTTGAGTTGGGAGCTATCCATGTAGTTTTGGTTCACTTTTCACCTACAATGGTTAGTCACGCAAGGAAGAACGTACTATATCCAAATGACATAAGTGAAATTCAATATCATAGAATTGTTAAGGATATGATTTTGTTGTCTTCTTCCTCCATTTCCGAAGAAAAGGTTGTTGATACTTGGCCATGTCAAGATTGCTTTTGATGTGTGTTGATGGCAATCTTGTCAAGTGTGATCCTTCCAAGTACCTACAAAAGGTTAGATGGAGTACAAGGGAGCATAGTTTCCAAGATATAAGATAGTCGTATCAATGGTATCATGGAATGGGCAATCACGATCATGCCCCTGCATGCATCCGAGTGAGCTAGCTTAGGTTTGACACATCAATGATGTTTAACTCACTCCTCAAATGACAGAACACTTTATCATCTAGTGGTTTGGTAAAGATATCAGCTAGTTGTTTATCAGTACGATCATGCTTGAGATCGATATCTTCTTTAGCAACATGATCACGAATGAAATGATGTCACACTTGGATATGTTTCGTTCTAGAATGTTGCACAAGATTATAGGCAATCTTAATATCACTTTCATTGTCACATAACAATGGAACTTTTCTAACATGGATGCCATAATCCTTAATAGTTTGAGTCATCCAAAGTAATTGGGCACAACATGATCCAGCGGCAATGTATTCACCTTTGGCATTAAATAAGGATACCGAGTTTTGTTTCTTAGATGACCAAGACACAAGAGATCTCCCAAGAAATTGACATGTACCCGAGGTGGATTTTATGTCCCTTGTATCCGGCATAGTCCGAGTCGGAATAGCCAACAAGATTAAAAGAAGATCCCTTAGGATACCATATGCCAAAGTTGGGTGTGTGTATTAGGTATCTCACTATCCTTTTCACAGCCAATAGATGACACTCTTTTGGTGTTGCTTGGTATCGGGCACACATGCAAACACTCAACATGATATCTGGACGGGAGGCACATAAATATAGCAATGAACCAATCATTGATCGATAAACCTTTTGATCAACTGGTTTGTCCTCCTTAGTGAGGTCAAGAAGTCCATTCGTAGGCATGGGGGGTTCTCATTCCTTTGCATTCTTGCATGTTGAACTTCTTGATTAAGTACTTGGTGTACTTGGTTTGAGAGAAAAACGTACCTTCTCTCGATTGTTTGATTTGCAATCCAAGGAAGAACTTTAGTTCACTCATCATGGACATCTCATACTTCTGTGACATCAACTTTCCAAAATTTTCACTAAAATGTGGGTTAGTAGAACCAAAGATAATACCATCCACATATATTTGCAAACAAATAGTTCTCCATTAACTCTTTTAGTGAATAAGGTCGCATCAATTTTTCCGATCTCAAAACCCTTTTCAATGAGAAACTTCATTAGGCATTTGTACCAAGCTCCAGGGGCTTGTTTAAGATCATATAAAGATTTACAAAGTTTGTAGACATGATCAGGTTTTTAGGGTTCACAAAACCAGGAGGTTGTTTAACATAAACTTCCTCCTCAATTTCTCTATTGAGAAATGAAATTTTGATATCCATTTGGTAAATAGTTATATCATGGTGATTGGCATAATCTAGAAAAATGTGAATGGCTTCAAGTCTAGCAACAGGAGCATAAGTCGCATCGTAGTCCATACCTTCGACTTGTGTGTATCCTTGGGCTACGAGACATGCCTTGTTGCGTAGAACTTCTCTTTCTTCATCTTGCTTGTTCCGAAACACCCATCTTGTACCAATGATATTCTGCTCGCCTTCACGCTTTTTGACAAGTGTCCATACTTGGTTCCTCTCGAAGTTATATAGCTCTTCATGCATGGCATTCACCCAATCCGGATCTTGAAGGGCTTCTTCAACCTTCAAAGGTTCAATACTAGAGATGAAAGAATAATGCTCACAAAAGTTAGCTAAACGAGATTTAGAGCAAGTGATTCTCCCAGTTTTTATGTCACCGTAGATTTGATTCAACTGATGATCTTTTTCAACTCTTTCTCTAACTCTTGGCATCTTATTCTTGTTGGATGGGGGAGCTTCTTATTCATCATCACCATCTTGAGCATTATCGTTGACATCATCTCCTTGAGGTGGTGGTGAGGAAGGTTGAGGTGGATCATCACGATGTTCTTCTTCCTCTTCTTCATCATGTCGTGTACTGCTTGCGGATGCTTCCATGTCATTTCATGGTTCGCCTTGACGCGAAGTGGGAGCTTCCACTTGAACTGATGAAGTGCTTTGCTTCACCTCCATGGGACGAATCTTGCCAATGGACAAGTCTTTGATAGCTTCCGAAGGTTCCTTATCTTCTACATCAACTAGCAATTGTTTGACTTTTCAAGTGAAGTCGTTGTAGACACGATACGTGTGAGAGTTTGATCCGTAACCGAGTAGGAAACCTTCATAAGATTTATTTGCAAATTTAGATCGACGATGCTTATCAAGAATATAGCACTTAGAGCCGAATACCCGAAAGTATCCAACTTGGGGTCTATTACCGGTGAGTATCTTGTATGCCGTTTTACCGAGAAGTTTGTGCAGGTAGAGTCAGTTTATGGCATGGCAAGCTATTTCCACGGCTTCTGCCCAAAAGTGTCTTGGAGTCTTGTATTCGTCAAGCACCATTCTCGCCATATCTATGAGAGTCCGGTTCTTCCTGTCAACAACTCCATTTTGCTGAGGTGTGTACGTCACCGAGAACTCATGTGAGATACCTTCTTCATCAAGAAAAGTATCCACATTAGTGTTCTTGAACTCCGTTCCATTGTCGCTCCGAACCTTCTAGATCTTCACTTCAAACTGATTTTGAGTTTTCTGAGCAAAGTTCTTGAAGATCATTTGTACCTACAACTTATCATTAAGAAAGAAAACCCTGTAAATCTAGAAAGATCATCAACAATGACTAAACCATAAGAATTTCCACCGAGACTCTTGTAAGCATTGGGACCAAAGAGATCCATGTGAAGTAGCTCGAGGGGTCTTCTGGTAGTCATGATGTTCTTTATGGGATGACTTCCACCAACTTGCTTTCCTGCTTGACAAGCACTACAAAGTCTATATTTGTCAAAGATAACATCTTTAACACCAAGAATATGATCGCCTTTGATAAGTTTGTCAGTATTACGCATACCAACATGTCCTAACCTTCTATGCCATAACCAACATTTAGAAGATTTTGCAATAAGACATGTACGGTGTTTGGATATTTTAGAGAAGTCAGCAATGTATAGATCACCTCTACGGAAACGAGTAAAGACAATTTTATGGTAGTCGCTGTGAAACACACGACATTCAACTTTCGTAAATAGCACATCAAAACCAAAGTCTGCTAGTCTAGATACGGAAAGAAGATTGTAGCCAAGGGATTCAATAAGCATGACATTTTGAATGGAACTATCATGAGATACGACCACCTTACCAAGACCAAGTACCTTACCCTTGGAGTTATCTCCAAAAGTCATATACCTTCGAGGTCCACAATTTGGTGTGATGTCATGGAACGTGTCTTTATCTCCGGTCATATGATCGGTGCATCCAATGTTGAGAACCCACTACTTACCACCGACCATGTAGTCTCTAAGGTTTGCCATAACACTAAGGTTTCTCATGGTCTTCTCATACTTGATGTCAAAGTCCGCATCTTTATCATAGTAACCATGCTCCCATAACCATCATCGGATGAAGTCCCCTCATAAGAGACAAGAGTTTCATCAGAATTTTGACTCTCACAATGTTCATATTTATGCATTCGAATGGCTTCAACAATTATATTGTTAATAGTAATGACATCTCCTTTGGCACACATGAGGTCACGAAGCTCAAATAGGCATTTATCAAAATTAGGATCGATTGACTTCATTTTGTGAAAAGTAATGTATTTGTGGACAATGATATCAAGATTTTTTAAGGAATAATTTGGATATCTTTTCTCTAAGTCTTTCCACAAGGTATGATCACACTCAACGTTTTGCAACTGATTAAGCACATTTCTTGGTAATCCTCTAATGATTAGATTGGCAGTGTTAAGATTACCAAGCATATCAATTTCATCATCATGAGAAGGATGTATAGGATCAAAGGGAGGCGCATAGGGATACTCAACATATTTGCGCAAATAGAACTCATCAAGTATATCAAGCATTTCATTTTTTCATTGTCTAAAGTAATCCCCTTCAAGAATAGGCACTCTACAACTAAAAATCCCGGAACTAGTCACACTCATCTTCCTCCAACTATGATTAAACCAAGGTTTTGGAGACCTTGCTCTGATACCACTTGAGGGATCGATAGAAGATGTGTCAAGAGGGGGGGTGAATGGACTACTTGTTGAGACAAATTTCCTAGCCTAACCCAATTTCAAGGAAGGCAGCAATCTAGCAGTTATACCAAGTCTAGTACACCCTACACATGCAGTTCTGAGAGTATAGCAGCGGAATGTAAAACATGCAAGTGTAAAGTAGAGGAGTAAGGTAGGGAGATCAAACGCATGAGGTGGAGACGACGATTTTTGGCATGGTTCCGATAGGTGGCGCTATCATACATCCATGTTAGTGGAGACTTCAACCCACAGAGGGTAACGACTGCGAGAGTCCACGGAGGGCTCCACCCACGGAGGGTCCACAAAGAAGCGGCCTTGTCTATTCCACCACGGCTTCGGCCCACTAAGGACTAGCCTTACTCACGGTAGATCTTCACGAAATAGGTGATCTCCTTGCCCTTACAAACATCTTGGTTCAACTCCACAACACGAAGTAGGAGGCTCCCAAGCGACACCTAACCAATCCAGGAGGCACCACCCTCCAAAAAGTAATAGATGTGGTCAATGAACTCCTTGATCTTGTGCTTCTAAAGATAGTCTCCTCAACACCAAATCACTCTCTCACAAAATATGCATGTGTAGGAGAGGTTGATTTGGTGGAAAGCAGTTTGGGGAGGCTAGAGATCAAGTTTCAAATGATTGGATTGGAATATCTTGGTCTCAACACATCAGTAGGTGGTTCTCTCTCAGAAAGCAGTTTGGGGAGGCTAGAGATCAAGTTTCAAATTCACACTTCATTCCCAAAGCAGTTTGGGGAGGCTAGAGATCAAGTTTCAAATGATTGGATTGGAATATCTTGGTCTCAACACATCAGTAGGTGGTTCTCTCTCAGAAAATGGATTTGGGAATGAAGTGTGAATTCTGAGTGCTTCTCCCACGAATGAGAGGTGGGTGAAGGGGTATATATAGGCAACACACAAAATCCAACCGTTACACACAAAGTGGCAAACTCGGTGACACCGAAGTACCGATTAGCGCAAAGGTAGAAAATTTTGAATCTCAATGAGACCAATATATGAAACTCGGTGGCACCGAAAAGGTGGCTAACGGCCAGATGTCCAAACTCGGTGGCACCGATACTCAAACTCGGAAATACCGATTTTGTGTACCGAGGCACCCGAAAGTTGGTCACCCAAGTATTTTGGTGGCTAACTTTGGGCATTTTGAGCAATCAGTTCATTTTACTACCTCACCCCCTTTTAATAGTATTGGCTTTCCTATGGACTCAAAACTGATTTCTCACAAATATAAAATGAAGAGTCTTCTAGCTTGAAGCTTGAACCAATATTATTCCTTTCTTGCATCAAGGGGCATCTCCACATAAACCTTTAGCCAAAGCTCTCCATGGACTATTCCTGAAATATTTAGGTAAAAGTGTTAGTCCAAGAGACAATGTATGTTGTCATGAATTATCAAAATCACCAAGGGAGCATATGTGCTTTCACGTATGGAACAAGAACCACGACACCCCCTCTGAAATTCTAGGGACCTTCTTGCATAACACGCTCCCAATCGCCCAAGCACAAGAATTGCAATGTGTAGAGGTCATCCTCGAGGGGTTGGAACTTAACTTCGCGAGCAAGCCTCATGCGTGTTTTTGAAGAACCAAAAGTTTGTGCAGGTCTTGGCCATGTGAACCCTAATCAAATCTATCCAACATGCAGTCGCCACCGGCTCCTCTTTCTCGTCGAAGACGATGTGTCCAGGTCCTCCTCACGGAGGCCCAATTCCGCCATCATCCTATCTACATCTGATGTCGATGATACACAGCTTCCACTAACACTAACCCGACTAGGGAGATCGGGTGTTGTGGGGAGGCCTTAATCCTCTGAACCTCGGGGAAACAACCAAGGTCGGACAGCATCAACGGATGGCCCCTTCTTTAGCCCGAGTCATAGTCTCCTCGGTGTAGATTGGTGGCAAGGAAGGTAAACCCTCAAACCACAACGGAAGATCCCCCCGAGAGAACAAGAGCCTTAACTACAGGGAACTAATAGATGGATATCGACCGAAAATTATCTGAAGCGCCAATACATGGAGAGCTCCTAATTGGTGCTCTCAACGTCAGTTAGCACTAATGGCGCTCGCACACGACACACATCGAGCCGATAGTCGGCCCAGCAATCTGCTCACATGCTCAGCAAGCAAATCAAAGAAGAAGAAAATTCAAGAAAAGTACGACCCGACCTCCGCATGTCAACATCAACAACCGTTGCCAAATCTTGGCCTAATAACTACTAAGCCGACCCCATTTTGTTGTCTACCATTAGGGAACAATTCTATTTAACACCTTCTATGGCATTAACATATACCCCATCTATCTCAAAATAAGTGTCTAAACTTTATACTAAAATAGTATAAAATTGAAACAATTATTCTGAGACGGAGGCGTATGATATACCTAGTCTAAATTATTTGAGAAACAAATCATAATTTTGAAAAAATATTAACATTTTTTAAAGGACGAACTTGAAAAAGATTCGCACAAAATGTAATATTTACAAAATTTCATGAATTTGAAAAAACTTCACAAATTCAAAACGTTCGTACAAATTTAACATGTTCACAAAAATGAAAAAAAAACCACAAATTTGAAAGAAAATATGATTTTTCTTAAAACATTCATAAAACTCACTAATTTCAAAGTAATGAGCTAAAAGTCATGAATTTGTAGAAAAACATAAAATTTTAAAAAAATTATGACATTAAAGAATGTTCACGAATTTATGAAATAGTTTGCGAGCTAAAAGTTCACGAATTAGGAGAAAGAAATAACAGGCTAAAATATTCATGAATTGGAAAAAAGATTGTCGATTTTAAAACGTACATGGATTTAAAAAGCCTTGGAACTTCAATTCTATAGAAAGGAATGTACAAAAAAAAATGACAAATTAAAAAGGAAAAGAAGATTCTTTTTTTTTTACAAAAGTAGGAGAAAAATAAGTCGAAAATATAGTGGATGGCCTGCTACTAACTAGCATATGTGTGTGTGGGGAGGCGGCGTACATGGAAGTTGGAAGGGGGCAACTAAGGTACTTCATGGCCTGGGAGAGCTCCAATAGCCGTCATGTGTAGCGTGTTGGGTTATTCTTCTCAATGTTTTTATTTGTCTGTATGCATTTTCGAGATTTAGATGATTTTCGTCTTTTCTCTTTTCATCTACTTTTCCCAAAATTTTGGAGAAGATTTGTTTTCTAAAGCATAATTGTGCTTCTCGAAGAAAAAAATAGTGCTTCTACGGTAAGCGAATATTTGCTTCTTGTGATAGCTCATATTTGTTTGCGCGAGAAACATAAGTGTGCATTTGAAATAAAAAGAAATATGCTTTGATGAAAAGCACATATTTGTTTTTTGAAAAAAATATGCTTTCACAAAAAGTACATATTTCCTTTCAACGAGAAGAAGCAAATCTATGCTTCAAATGAGGAGCATATATTTGCTTCTAGTGAAAGCGCAAATTTGCTTCCTTGTGAGGCACAACCATGCTTCCCGAAAATGAAAAATATAGGAAAAATATAATCGTGCTTCTGGGCTAACCTACTATTGTACTCTATTTTTTGTTACAATTTTTGTTTAGTTTTCTTGGATTTACCGCATTCATTTGTTTTGTTTTTAGTTTTTTTCATAGTTTTTTTTGTCGAGACCTATTAGCATGAGATATAATTTCAAAGATCTCGAAGCGAGTCATTCGATGGTGAAAATGATTCGGGGCTTGAAGGCATGGTTTAACGAATAAAGTGTGTTGAATAAACGAATCAATAAAAAAGGAAAACTCTCAAATTATGATAGGCGGCATACATGCAATACACAATCAACATGGACTAACTGGGCCAGGGCCAGAAATTAGGGGTGTGTTTATAAAATTCCATGGTAGGGATAGAAATCAAATGTGTGCCTATATAAAACTCCTTGCAAGGGGTGATCTTAACTTGGCTAGGGCCAGAAATCAGTGATTTGGGAGATGCACGCTACATGGAGAGGTCAAGAAATTAGGATGTGACTATCTCTCGTGATATACAAGAAGAGCAACCGACTAGCTGAATCACGACAAACCCTATTTGGCGCGGCAAACGCCGGTTATAGTGCAATTTTCCTAACCGGCGCCTGCAGCCGCGTGAGCTGGGCTCGGCCCAGCCCATATTATCTGTTTTCGGTGGTAAAAAATGAGGGGGACGAGAATTCGATCCTGAGATATCTCAGAGATTCCCACGACGCGACAACCATCAAACCATTGACTATTAGTTGTTCTACTACTCTTTCTTGCATTTTTTCTTCCAGCACGCCTTTTTATTTTTTCCATTTCTTTATCATCTTTTTTTTGTCTTTCTTTTTTTATTCGGAATGGTTTTGTTCTGTTTTTTACTATTTGATTTGTTCGTATTTTCTTTTTTATTTGGAACATTTTTTTGGTTTTTGTTCTTTTTCTTTTTCAAATTCGATGAACTCTTTTTTAATTCACTAAACTTTTTTTCAAAATATGTGAACTTTTTTCATATTTGATGAACATATTTTAAAATTCGTGAACTTTTTCTAAAATAAGTAAACATTTTTTTTAAATGTATGAACTTTTTTCCTGAAATCGATGAATTTATTTTCAAAACCGTGAACATATTTTCAAATTTGTGGACTTTTTTCAAAATCAATGAAAAGTTATGAACTGTTTTTTTGAAATCGGTGAACTTTTTTTGAAAATCAGTGAACATATTTTAAATTTGTGATTTTTTATCAAATTCAATGAAATACTTTTAGAAATGTATGGATATTTTTTTGAAATCAGTGATTTTTTTTTCAAAATCGGTGAACATATTTTCAAATTCGTGAACCTTTTCCAAAATCAATGAACTATTTTTAAGAATTTATGAATTGTTTTTCAATATTGATGATTTTTTTCGAATTTTGTAAACTTTTTGAAAATCCATGAATATATTATAAAAATATGTGAATATTTTTGCATAATTATTGAAATTTTTGCATATCTGATTCAGTGCTTTTTAATTCAATAAAATTTTAATACACGTTTTGTAATTCACATTTTAAAAAATCAATGATTTTTTTCAGAACCTGCAACGAGACGTCAGGAGAAGTTTTATGTACCGGCCCAGGGGGCGCTGCAGGCACCAGAAGCGCGAACCGCCTTATAGGAGCTCCCCTGAATCACCTTGCAGTAGCGCGACCTTTATGAGTCGGCCCAGTGTGTGGGAGGGTAGTGCCTCGTTTTACTTTCTACTTTTTTACGTTATTTGTTTTTGTTTTTATTTCTTTTTTACTTTTGTTTACACTTCCAAAACTAGATATTACATAATTTCTGAAAAAGTGTTAATCATGCATTTGAAAAAATGTTAAATATGCATAGAAAAAATATTGATTATGTATTAAAAATATATTACTTATATATTATTAAAATGTTAATAAATAATTTGAAAATGTTATATATGTGTAGGAAAAATATTTATTGTGTATTAGAAATATGTTTATTTTGTATTATAAAAAAATCTTAAACCAGCATTTAAAAATGTTAAAAATGTGTAGAGAAACATTTTGACCATGTATTAGAAAAATATTAATCTTGTATTTGAAAATGTTACCCAAGCATTTGAGATTTTTTAGATATGTATAGAAATTATTTTAACCATGTAATTAAATAATGTTAATCAAGCATTTGAAAATGTTGACCATTTGTTCGAGAAAAGTTAATCTTGCATTCGGAAATGTTAACCAAACATTCGGAGACGACCGTTTGGGGCACCTAGGTGCCCAGGGTCCTGACCTAGATGCCGTTGGATCATACTTGATTTCGATGTTAAGATTGGTTTAAATTTTACATGCATGCATGCATTATTACTTTCCTATTTGTTTGCATGCCTAATTGATACGTGTCATTAATTGTTCCTTTATGATAGAAAATCACAATTAATTATTAATCATACTTATTGTCATGTATGGTAGCATGTACGTGAGCGCATATGTATTTTTGTTGGATATAACATTAACACATGCGTCTTTTCATTTTGTACAACACCAATACATACATATTTTCATTAGGTATAGTACTCACTAACTTGTATACATATCTCGAATACATGCATGTATCATTTATTAAAAAGTGTGCCATTTATAGGTATATATTAAATTAAAATTAAAATCAAGATATTTATATTTATATGTAAATTCACATTGAGGTATGTATATTCATGTGTACATTCACATCGAGGTATGAATATTTCTATGTATAATTTCATTGAGTATAACACCAAAACATATTTATTAAAATGTATGATATTTATGTGCATATTTTTATTGGGTATAACACCGACGCATATATATATTCATTTAATATAATATCCAGTAACACGTATCACGGTCTACGTGGAAAATATCAGATACATGTACACATATAGAAGCCATGTATAAATGTTCACACTATTTTTGTTTTGAAAAGCAATAACCATTTAATATATTAATACATGCAAACAAAATATGGAAAGACATTATTTTGTCGATTGAATGGCAATGCACTAATAAATATGACTTGCCATAACTGACCTAGGTGCCCATGCATCTAGGTGCCCCAAAATTTTTGCATATATATATTCACAAGTAAAAGAAAAACAAAGAAAACTAGTAAAGAAATAAAAAAAATAGAGAAAATGTAAAAGAACAAAGAAAAAGGAGAAGAAACGACGAAATCCAAAGTGAAAACATAAAGAAAATAATATAAAAAGGTGAAGAAAACCACAAGCTGGCATCGCTAGCTACCTCAAGTATGTTGTGCCCTACAGGTAACCACGAGCTCCTCATTCGACGAGTGGCTAGCATTGCTAGCTAGTACCCAAGAGAGCTGCGTCTGAGTTGTTGTTTTGCTCCTATTTTCTTCATTATTTGTTTTATTGACTGTGTGTTAATGGGCGGGCCCGGTTACTATGAGAGGGAAAGAACTCCTTGAGTGAGAGATCCATCCAACTTGCGTAAAGCGAGAAATAATACTTAATAATGCTGATGTTATGCGTGTTATTACTTGTGTTTCTATTTTTAAAGTAATAATAAATACATATATTCTGTATAAATAAATAAATTATTTTTTACTTGCTCATTGCAAATTTTAAAAATATAAATGTAGTGTACAAAAGATTTACCCAAATTTAAAATTATGTGCACCATTAAAAATGTTTGTGACATGACAAAGATATTCACAAGTTTCAAAAATATGTACGTGGCGCTTCAGAGTTATTTTAAATACAAATTTATTTTTCAAAAATTTACATTATATTTTAAAGATATGTTCAACTGTTTCAAACAAAAAGTTTGCATCATTTATTACAAAAGCTTTTATCAATTTATAAATATGTTCGCATAGTTTAAAATAATATTTCACATCACAAAAAATAAGTTTGAGTGTGTATCCAACTTTTGTTGTAAAAAATATTTTATAAGAAATGTTAACATATATTAAAAAATTTAAACGTATATAAGAATTCCTTTAAAATGTACAAGAAAATGTACAATCTGTATCAAAAAAACAGACATCATAAATTATTTGAAAAGAACTATTAATCATGTATTTGAAAATGTGAAACATGTACACAAGAATATTCAAAAACATTTATTTGATATATGCGGAAAAAAATTATAATGTGAATGAAAAAAAATTAGATATATTCTTGAAAGAAAACTAAATGGAAAAAAAATAGAAAAACCTTGAAGAAAATTGAAGAAAAGAAGGATAGGAAAACCCAATAAAAAACGAGTTGTACACGAGTGGGAAAATCTGACAAAAAACAAAGGGAAAAAACTCATGCTTAACAATAGTGTTGGGCCAGCCCAATACCCGTCATGGTGTTGATAATTCCTAGTCCAATATACCCGGCGCTCTAGGTAATTGCCCTAGCCACATTTGGAGGGCCATCATTAAAGAGAGAGACACATTAAGGTAGGGATTGATTAAACATATTGGCAATGGTCAAATTACAAGTATATGGGATGCTAATTGGCTACCCCGGAATGAGATGATGAGACCCTATGGATGCATACGTGTGTGAGCTTATTGGTACTACCTCAGCTACATGGGATAGGCAAAGAGTTGAAGAGGTGTTCATGCCCATGGATGCACGTGTGATTCTGGGAATCCCTCCGTGCACTAGAAACATTGTGGATTTCTGGAGATCGTGTCATGATAGAATGGAAATTTCTTGGTTAAATCAGCATACATGACGCTAGTGGCAACACGCGAGAGAAGGGAAGCGTGGCTAGAGGAAAGAGATGGCTCCTCCAGTGTGGCTATTGGGCCTCGTTCATGGAAGAGTTTATGGAAGATACATGTGTCGGCTAAGGTGCGAATGTTCCTTTGGCATTTATCCAAACATTCTATCCCAACAAACGACGCGAGGGCTCACAGACATATGACAGATTCTAGCTCATGTGATTTTTGCGGATCACCCAATTCCTGGAGGCAATCTCTCGTTGAATGCACGATGGCTAGATGCACTTGTATCTTGGTCAATGAGTGAAAGGATCGATATGGTTGACTAGAGGGGGGGGGGTGAATAGGCAACGACCACTTTTAAATTAATCTTAGCAAGTTAAGGTAAACAACATATGGGTTCACAAATAATATAACAATGGGGGTGAACCCTAATGAAGCTAATAACGAGAGTTACTAAGACAAGTAAGAGATAGACGACAACATAAGCATACACAAAGTAAAGGTTAGAGATAACCACAAGTGGAACCGATGGAGATGAGGATGTGTTACCGAAGTTCCTTCCCTTTGACAGGAAGTACGTCTCCGTTGGAGCGGTGTGGAGGCACAATGCTCCCCAATAAGCCACTAAGGCCACCGTATTCTCCTCACGCCCTCGCACGATGCAAGGTACCGTGATTCCACTATAAGTGCCCTTGAAGGCGGCGACCGAACCTTGACAAACAAGGTTGGGGCAAACTCCACACAAAGCTTGGAGGCTCCCAACAAGACCATGAAGCTTCACCACAATGGAATGTGGCTTCGAGGTGACCTCAACTGCCTAGGATGCTCAAACACCCAAGAGTAACAAGATCCGCAAGGGATTGGTGGGGGAATCAACTTTTCTCTTGGTGGAAGTGTGGATCTAGGCCTTCTCAACCAATCCCTAAAGAATCAACAAGTTTGATTGGCTAAGGAGAGAGATCGGGCACTTTTGAGCTTAGGGAGCAACAATGGAGCTTAGGAGGGGAAGAGATAAGGTTCCACAGCTAGAAGAACCCTTTATATAGTGGGGGAAAAATCCAACCGTTTTCCCACTCTCAGCCTGAGTCTAGCGGTACTACCGCTGGGTGCAGCGGTACTACCGCTAGCACTCCAACGGTACTACCGCTGGCTGCAGCGGTACTACCGCTGGCCCCCTGGTAGTGCATAAGTACTACCACCGCCAAGAAAGTCTTCGCAAAAAGGTCCGTCCACGAACAACCGCTAGGCAGGCGGTACTAAGCTCCTGGAGCGGTACTACCGCTGACCAGGGGCGGTACTACCGCCAGCTAGCGGTACTACCGCTGTCTCCAGCGGTACTACCGCTAGCACTCCAGCGGTACTACCGCTAGGGCTAGCGGTACTACCGCTTGGCCCAGCGGTACTACCGCTGAGGGACCATTTGCAAAGAAGAAGGAAACACAAAGGCGGGAGCCACTCCAAAGATGCTGGCAAGGGGAAAATATTTGAAGTGTGCGCGTGCAAAGATTGATTCCACCCAAACCTTTCCACTACGGTTCCCCTCTTAATAGTACGACTTTTCTATGACTCAAATAAAGAGAATCGTAGAGAACGCCGGCCTTCTATTCCATTGACGTGTGTTATCTGAAATCTTAATCACACACACGGTTAGTCCTTTGCGGTACTGTCATCAATCACCAAAATTACTTAGGCATAAACTATGCCCCAACAATCTCCCCCTTTTTGGTGGATTGATGACAATATCGGATTTGCACAGAGAATAATATGAGAACTAAAAGATAGAGATATATGACAATAAGGAGCATATGACTCACAACATATGATGGAAATAAATCTCACACAAGTTCATGTCTCACAAAAGATAGCAAAATAGAAGCAAACCAAGTTCGAAGCAAAACACGAAAGATAAGCAAAGCAAAGCAAAGTTCGACTCTGAAAGCAAATCTCCTAGACTCTCTCCCCCTTTGGCACAAGACACCAAAAAGGGGCACACCTAACGCCACAGGTGGTTACTCCTCATCCTCAGCATCACCAGACTCGTCCGTACCCTCCGGATCGTCCTACTCCTCCTCTTCCTCCTCAGCGCCATACCACTGGTACCCTTGAGCCTGCATCCAAGTAGCCTCTAGAGTTATGTCGTCCTCTGATCCGCTGGAGATGTCAACATCAAGAGTCCTTAGGACATGCTTGTGCCTCTGACGGTTCTCCTTCTGAGCCACGTGCGTCTGGTACTGGCCCTTAGCCTGCATACAGAAGAGAGTCTTCATCTTATCCTGCAGTTTGATGGCCCAAGATGGCATGGCAGAAGGGCGGGACTGAGAGGCGGTTCCTCTGTCAGCAGCAGTCTCTGTGTTAGTGTCCATGTGCTGAGAGGAAGTTGATGGGTTGGCCCATTTATCCTTGACGCGAAGCTTGACAGGATCGTGCACAATGTAGTCAGCCTGAATGTATAACTCCTCCTGCGGATAGGTGTCTTGCCACTTCTGACGGATATAAGCAAACAGATAGGGCCCGTAGATGGGAACCTTGCGCATCATGATGCAGTTCCAGAGCTCAGTGAACATCACATCAGAAATATCAAGAGGGGCAGACTCCTTAGTCATAGCCTCCTCACAGAGCAGTAGCATCTCAGCCAGAGAGCCATGTACCTCGTTGAAGTTGCCAATGCGAGGAAAGAGGGTGTTGCGGAAGATCTGATGCATGATGTCCAGATGCTTGGGGAGCACACCCTTCTTCACATAGAGTAGCTGCAATCTGTCCTTGGCGGGGGCCCTATCAGTGGAAGCTGCAGCATGAGGACGCGACCCAAGTGGAGTGTCAGCTCCCTGGAACTCAACCTTGAGGAATGCCATGAATTCACGCCAGGAACCGGTCATCTTCTGAGTCCCAGTCATCCACACCATGGAGCGCTCGTCATCAGGAGAGAAGTGAACCGTGACATAGAACTGGGCAACAACATTGGGGTCAAAGTCTCTCTTGAAAGAGATGATGTCCTTGATGCCCAGTTTGTCAATCACAGAGAGAGCATCACCAAAGTAGTCCATGTTCCGCTGAAGGTGAGCCAGGTCAATCCACTGAACGGGGACAAAGTTCTTCTTGAAATGGTTGATGATATCACGGTAGATCCTGCAGTGATCCCTTGTCCACACATGCTCGACATTCTTGATCACAGCCCGCTGTTGGAGATAGTGGTTTTGGGTGCGGAACCGCAGAAAATCCTTAGGGGGCATGGTGCGAACGTTGAGCCCCTTGTCCTTGTGAGCGGTCTTCTTGAAGGCCTGCTTTTTGGGTTGCATACCTGAAGTGGCGGAACCCTCTGGAGCCTCTGGATTGCGAAACTGCTTTGACTGTGTGTCCCGTGGGGGGTTCAAGCGGCGAGCACCACCTGTGACACAAAACGCACACCGGAAAAGGGCGACAAAGGGAGTCAAGTCAATGAACAAGAGAAGGCAGAAAAGTAAACACACATTGCCAAGCATATGAAAAGAATACACAGAGAATCCTTTTGGCGGTAGTACCGCTACCCCCTGGCGGTAGAACCGCTGGGGTCCTGGCGGTAGTACCGCTACCCCTGGCGGTAGTACCGCTGGGGTTTGATTTTCAGATCTGTAATAAAAATAGACCCCATAGATATGGCTACATGGATTTTACGAGGGGCATGGGCTGTGTATTAACACTAAGAACTCCACCACAGCCCTAATCACATGAGGATCACAAGTACCATCTAAATAAACACATGCCTAGTCAAGAGAGAGCAAGTTTTAGATCTAATCCAAACAGAGTTCAAGTGCTTGATCTAAAACATGTAAATCCTAGGTCATGGCAAAATAAACAGCAACGATTCATAAGACCTACACTCCCCTCAAATATCTCCTTCATGCCATCCAAGAACAAGGCAAAGACATGGATCCAAACCACCAATGCTCTTAACCCTAGAACAAGAACATCAACCAAGAGAAGAAGGAGAGGAGCTTTACCGGGGTCCATGGCACTTGGAGGAGGAAGGAGAAGTGAAGCAAACCCTCCAACTCAACGGAGAGAAGGGACTCCACGAATAGAGATCGAAATAGGAGGAGTTCGGGGTTGGGGAGGGAGGAGCCGCGAGGAAGAAGAAAGAGGCAGCAAAAAAAAGGGCTCCCCCTCCTTTATATAGCCCAAGGGGTACGGGCCAGCGGTAGTACCGCTGTGGTCCTGGCGGTAGTACCGCTGGGGTCCTGGCGGTAGTACCGCTCCCCCTGAGACAACCCTAAAAATTTCCTAGTTAGGTCGTGGTAGATTGGGATCCTGGCGGTAGTACCGCTATCGGTAGTACCGTTGGGGTCCTGGCGGTAGTACCGCTACCCCTGGCGGTAGTACCACTGGGGTCCTGGCGGTAGTACCGCTACCCCTGGCGGTAGTACCGCTGCAAATGTCACAACGGGACCTAGGAGAAGAGAAGAACGTGCGCAAATGACAAGTAAGTGGAAAAAGCAGATAGCACCAGAAATATATACTGACTTGTCATTTTATATCCTTTCTTCTATATGAGAGAAAGGTGGGGGGGCGAGGCAACCTATGTTTGAGACAAAGGTATGACACCGCGAAGAATTATCCTTGGGTTCATGACCAATGCTCGTCTTTGAAGCACAAGTGCCATTTGACAATGGCTAAAGTGAAAGACTAGATCGATTTATGCATAATGGGGGGAGGAAAAGTTCATTGAGAGAACAACACTCCCCCTATGTCCATGCCTACATCTAGACCAAGATAGAATGCACAGTGAGGTGCAACATGCCTAGCTTCAATCCACATTACTTGAATCAAAGATATTTAGCTCATGCCTTAACTCCCGGAACCTTGCTTCATCTAGAGGCTTAGTGAAAATATCTGCCAGTTGCTCTTCAGTGTGGATGAAGTGAACCTCAATATCACCTAGCTTGATATGTTCACGAATGAAGTGATGACGCATATCAATATGCTTGGTTTTGCTATGTTGCACTGGGTTGAGGGAAATCTTGATAGCACTTTGATTGTCACATAGAAGAGGCACTTTGTCACAAGTGACACCGTAATCCTTTAAAGTTTGCCTCATCCATAGCAATTGTGCACAACAACTTGCAGCTGCCACATACTCAGCTTCGGTGGATGATAGAGAGACGCAATGCTGCTTCTTTGAAGGCCAACTTACCAATGAGCGACCAAGGAATTGGCATCCTCCAGAAGTTGACTTCCTCTCCACACAATCTCCTGCCCAATTTGAGTCAGAATAGCCAACTAGATTGAAGTTTGCTCCTTTGGGATACCAAAGACCAAAGTTTGGGGTATGAGCCAAATATCGAAAGATTCTCTTAACAGCCATATAATGACTTTCTTTTGGTGCGGATTGAAACCGTGCACATATCCCTACACTCAACATAATATCCGGTCTAGATGCACAAAGGTAAAGGAGGGATCCAATCATGGAGCGATATACCTTTTGATCCACTGCTTTACCATTGGGATCACTGTCAAGCTTGCATCTTATTGGCATGGGGAACTTGACCGGTTTGACATCTTCGAGCTCGAACCGTTTGAGCATGTCTTGAGTGTACTTGGCTTGTTTGATGAAGGTCCCTTCTAAGCCTTGTTTAATCTCGAACCCGAGGAAGAACTTCAACTCTCCCATCATGGACATCTCAAATTTCTGAGTCATTAGTGGAGCAAATTCTTCATTAAAGGAAATGTTAGGAGAGCCAAAGATAATATCATCAACATATAGTTGGCATATGAACAAATCCCCTTTAACCCTCTTAGTAAAAAGAGTGGGATCTACCTTCCCAATTTCAAACCCACGATCTTGTAACAACTCAGTAAGATACTCAGACCACGCACGTGGGGCTTGTTTAAGGCCATAGAGTGCCTTATTAAGTTTGTACACATGATTGGGGAGCTTGGGATGTTCGAATCCCGGGGGTTGTTTGACATAGACCAACTCATTTAAAGGACCATTAAGAAAGGCACTTTTCACATCCATTTGTTGTAATTTGAAGTTATGGTGAGAAGCAAATGCAAGCAACATGCGAATAGATTCTAGACGAGCAACAGGGGCAAAGGTTTCACCGTAGTCGATACCCTCGACTTGGGAGTAGCCTTGAGCCACCAGTCTTGCCTGGTTTCGAATCACAATCCCATTGGCATCTTGCTTGTTCTTGAATATCCATTTGGTCCCGATGACATTATGTTCCTCCGTTGGCCTAGGCACTAAATCCTAGACTTGGTTGCGCTCGAAGTTGTTAAGTTCTTCATGCATGGCCATAAGCCAATCCTCATCATCGAGCGCTTCCTGTACCTGTTGAGGTTCACAATACGAAACAAACGCGTGATGCTCACAATAATTCCAAATCTGTTGACGGGTGGATACTCCCCTTTTTAAACTGCCAAGTATGTTCTTCATAAGATGTGACTTGACTCTCAGCTTGTTCGCAATCTTGGCTGCTCGACGCTCCAAGAGTTCTTCATTGGATAACGGGGGAGCATCGACTTGTTTACTTTTCTTGCCCTTGCGTCTCGAGCCTCCCTTGGCATCGGCTGTTGGTGCTGCAGAAGGGAATTGTGAGACAGTATCCTGATCATCTTGTCCTTCGACTTGAGCAGGTTCACTAGTTTGTTCTTGTATTTGTGGTTGTTCTTGATCTTGATCTTGTGCTTCTACTTGGTCTGGATCTCGTGGTTGCACTTGATCTTGATCATGAGCAGGTTCGGAGTCTTGGGAGAGTGCTTGAATATCATGAGACACATTATCATTGTTGGGCAATTTATCTTGACCTTGAGCTTGTTCATTTTGTTGAGAGTCTTCTCTTTGTTCATCGGAAGCGTGTGGGGCTTGTGGAGGTGATGGCTCCACTTGAGTAGAGCATTGTCCTTCTCCTTCCGCCACAAGGGGTTCCTCAATGGGGAGTATTTGACCAATCCCCATTCTTCTTATGGCTTGGGGAGGAATTTCATCACCTACATCACAAAGACCACTTTGCTCCACTTGGGAGCCATTATTTTCATCAAACTCCACGTTACACGTCTCCTCAATGAGTCCGGTGGACTTGTTGAGGACAAAGTAAGCATGAGAGTTTGTAGCACAACCAACAAAGATGCCCTCATATGCTCTAGAATCAAATTTAGCTAAACGTGCACCTTTCTTAAGAATGAAACACATACAACCGAATACCTGGAAGTACTTGAGATTGGGTTTGTTTCCAGTTAGAATCTCATACAGAGTCTTGTTCAAGCCTTTGCGGATATAGAGCCGATTGGATGCATGACATGCTGTGTTGATGGCCTCTGCCCAGAAGTTATATGGAGATTTGAATTCTGCCATCATTGTCCTTGCAGCGTCTATCAAGGTCCGGTTCTTCCTTTCTGCCACGCCGTTTTGTTGAGGGGTATATGGTGCAGAATATTGGTGTTTTATTCCCTCATCACCTGAAAACTCATCCAAGGTGTAGTTCTTGAACTCGGTGCCGTTGTCACTTCTAATCATCAAGATCTTTGCTTCATGTTGACGTTGGGCTTCATTAGCAAAGTTGTTGACAGTTTGTTGAGTTTCACTCTTCTTTTTGAAGAAATATACCCAGGTATATCTTGAGTAGTCGTCAACAATCACCAAGCAATACTTTCTGCCTCCAAGACTATCAAATGATGGAGGGCCAAACAGATCCATATGGAGAAGCTCCAATGGCCTCTTAGTGTAGATAAGAGTCGTTGGACGATGAGCAGTTTCATGAATCTTTCCTTCAATGCAGGCACTGCAAACACGATCTTTAGCAAAACTCACATTTGTTAGTCCACGAATATGGTCCCCTGTCAGAAGACTTTGCAAAGATCTCATATTGACATGAGCTAAACGGCGATGCCAAAGCCAGCCCACATCAACTTTAGCCATTAAACATGTCGCGGTCTTAGGGGGTCGCTTTGAGAAGTTCACCACATAAAGACCATTTTCGACATATCCAACATAGGCTACTTTAAGAGTCTTGCTCCTCAGGAGGACCACAGTACCAAGATTAAAGAATGTGGAAAAACCCATAATTGCAAGTTGACGAACCGAAAGTAAATTGTAGGCAAGTGACTCAACAAGCATGACCTTCTCAATAGATAAGTCTTGAGAGACGACCACCTTACCAAATCCCAATACCTTTGACGAGGATGCATCGGCGAATTGGACATGGGTGGGCATAGATGGAGAAGGATGCACATCCACCACTAAGTCCTTGCTTCCGGTCATATGATTTGTTGCTCCACTGTCGAGCAACCATGACACCCCACCGGAAGCAAACTCCTGCAATAGATCAAGGCTTGGTTTTAGGTACCCATTTTTTAATGGGTCCTTTCATGTTAGAGACAAGGTTCTTAGGAACCCAGATAGCCCATTCAATATACTCATCGTAGGAACCAACAAATCTGGCATAAACATGCCCATCACTAGCACAACATAAGACATAAGAAGAATTGAGTTTGTCGGCTGTGTTAGTAGGAATGGTTTTGCCCTTCTTGAGGTTTCCATAGTCCACCTTGTTCCTATTCACCTTCTGAGTCCCCTCACCCTCTTTGACAAAGATGTCCATGAGGGTAGGAGATCGTTTGTTCCTGTTCCTCCTTTTACCTTTTGACTTGGAGGTAAGTCCAAGTCCCTCCTTTCCTAGAACACCCTTTTGAGTGCTCAAGAGATCGTTCAGGCTCTTCTCACCTTGTATGCATGCCACAAGGCCCTTCTCAAGTTTCTCGTTTAACTTGGCATTTTCCTCCACAAGATGTACATGCTCACAACAGGGATTAGTTGCACAAGCATTATCAATTAACACAAAGGGAGGACAAGTAGAGATCTCCTTGGTAAGCATTGCTTGGAGTTGATCATGAGACTCTTCCAGAGAGAAATGAACACCTTTCAAGACCTTGTGGGCCTTGTCAAGTGTGTCAAAATCCTCTTTGAGTCTGTCATGGCCAACCCCAAGAGCATACTTTTCAGACTTAAGCATACGAGTAAGAACAACATCATGATCTAGCTTCTTTTGCATTTTAGCGTAGTCATCGTTATATGACTCCTCAAGAGCCAAACGAAGAGTGCGCTCCTTTTCTAGAGCATTAGATAATTCAGCAATTTCATCGGCATAGTCACGACTGTGTCCCTGAAGCTCGGAGATGGTCTCCTCATGAGACTCAATGAGGTCAGTGGCCTCACCCAGTTGTTCCAAGAGAGCAACAAAGTGCTTCTTGGGTTCTCCCTTAATGGTGCACAGAAACTTGTCAAGATCATGCTCATTAAGTTCCCCAACATCACTATCTTCAACGCAATTTAACAATGAAGGAGCAGTAGCGATGTTGGTCTTAATGATGGGAGTTACCTGATTGATACCTTTTGCCATGAGGCACTTGGTGATGCGGTTCTCGTTGGGGGCGTTGAAGAGAGACACCTTCTGGGGAGAGGTACTGGCAATAGCAATAGTTGCCGTTGCCACTGTATCATCATCATCATCATCATCGGAAGGGTACTCTTCAAGGGCCACCATCCCTTTTGGGTGGGGTTTCTTCACAAAGTTGTTCTTGATTGGAAATGATTTGGTTTTGTCTTTGCGAATGAGCTTTCCCCCGTTGTCTTCCCTTTTCTCATAGGGACATTCAGCCATGAAGTGACTCACGTTACCACAATTATAACATATCCTTACTCGTTGTTTGGGTTTGAATCCACTCGAGTTGTTCTTGGTGAAGGTGGGTCTTGAGTTCCTCTTGTTGCCCCAGAATTGCCTTGATGCAAGAGCCATGTGCTCATGATAGGCATACTTTGTGTCTTCAGGGCAGCTCTCCTCTTCATCATCCTCTTCTTCTTCGTCAAGCATTGCTTTTGCTTTCAACGCAAGGTTGGGTGAAGTTTTCTTTGAGCGAACACGAGCAAGTGCATTGTCGGCTGTTTCATTCATGATTGACATTGCAATGAATTCATCCAACACCTCACTGGAAGACAAGGAGTGGAAGTCTGGCCGCTCACGAATGACAGATGACATGGCTTTGTTGAAAGGCATGATGGCTTTGAGAAACTTGCGCTTGACCCATGTATCATCCACATCCTTGCTCCCATGATCCTTGAGTGCCACAGCAATAGCAGTCATCCTCCGATAGAGATCACGAGAGTCCTCGTCTTCCTTCATCACAAACTCATCGACCTTATCAAGTATCACTTCATAGTTGGATCGTTGAATGCTTGAGCTTCCCTTGTACAACACCATAATATGCTCCCAACAATCCTTGGCCAATGTGAAGGGACGCAAGTGAGGAAGATCTTCAGGTGGCACTGCGGACTGGAGAATAAACAAAGCGGAGTGATTGTATTGATTGTCTGCATCTTCTCTTGGAGTGAGGTTGCTTGGATCATGGGGATAATATCCTTGCTTGATGATTCTCCACAAGTTTGTTGAGCTGTGATTCAAATGAGACTTAATAGAAAATACCCAGTTAGCAAAGTCACCTTTTACAAGCTTAGGAGGAGGACCAACAAGATTAAGACGCGGTGCGGGAACGGGTCCTCCATAGGCCATGGGGGGTGGAACTGAGGCATATGTTCCAGTCCCATCCTTTCCGTGAGATGAGGAAGGTCGCATACCTTTAGCCGCTTCCTTAGAGGAGTTGGCCTCCGAATCGGTGACGGTGGGTTTAACCACTATAGCCGGTTCGGGAGAACTTTTAAATCCCTCAATTAACTCTTTAAGCATGGTCTTGACTTCGTTCATCAAGGACGTCTTGAGGGCGGCCATAGCCGTATTCAAGTCGTCCCTTGTGACCGAAGTCAAGTCCATGGCCTCGGGTTGCCCATGGTTAATTCCCTCTTCGCCTTCCATACTCTTCGGGTGGTTAAACCCTTAATAAAGAGACGTGGCTCTGATACCAATTGGAAGGGTCGATATGGTTGACTAGAGGGGGGGTGAATAGGAAACAACCACTTTTTAATTAATCTTAGCAAGTTAAGGTAAACAACATATGGGTTCACAAATAATACAACAATGGGGTGAACCCTAATGAAGCTAATAACAAGAGTTACTAAGACAAGTACGAGATAGACGACAACATAAGCATACACAAAGTAAAGGTTAGAGATAACCACAAGTGGAACCGATGGAGACGAGGATGTGTTACCGAAGTTCCTTCCCTTTGACAGGAAGTACGTCTCTGTTGGAGCGGTGTGGAGGCACAATGCTCCCCAATAAGACACTAAGGCCACCGTATTCTCCTCATGCCCTCGCACGATGCAAGGTACCGTGATTCCACTATAGGTGCCCTTGAAGGCGGCGACCGAACCTTTACAAACAAGGTTGGGGCAAACTCCACACAAAGCTTGGAGGCTCCCAACAAGACCACGAAGCTTCACCACAATGGAATGTGGCTTCGAGGTGACCTCAACCGTCTAGGATGCTCGAACACCCAAGAGTAACAAGATCCACAAGGGATTAGTGGGGGAATCAACTTTTCTCTTGGTGGAAGTGTGGATCTAGGCCTTCTCAACCAATCCCTAAAGAATCAACAAGTTTGATTGGGTAGGGAGAGAGATCGGGCACTTTTGAGCTTAGGGAGCAACAATGGAGCTTAGGAGGGGAAGAGATAAGGTTCCACAGCTAGAAGAACCCTTTATATAGTGGGGGAAAAAGCTCCTGGAGCGGTACTACTGCTGACCAGGTGCGATACTACCGCCAGCTAGTGGTACTACCGCTGTCTGCAACGGTACTACCGCTAGCACTCTAGAGGTACTACCGCTAGGGCTAGCGGTACTACCGCTAGGGCCAGCGGTACTACCGCTAGGGACCATTTGCAAAGAAGAAGGAAACACAAAGGCGGGAGCCACTCCAAATATGTTGGCAAGGGGAAAATATGTGAAGTGTGCGCGTGCAAAGATTGATTCCACGCAAACCTTTCCACTAAGGTTCCCCTCTTAATAGTACGGCTTTCCTATGACTCAAATAAAGAGAATCGTAGAGGACGCCGGCCTTCTGTTCCACGAACGAGGGGGCGAGTCGTCTTGTGCCGTTGACGTGTGTTATCTGAAATCTTAATCACACACACGGTTAGTCCTTTGCGGTACTGTCATCAATGACCAAAATTACTTAGGCATAAACTATGCCCCAACAATGAGGAGCTGGATCGAACTATTATATGAACGACCAAACCAAATGCAAAATGGTGGCTATTTTCGTTACTAAAATCATTATCACATGCACACTCTGTAAAGCTTCCGGTCACACTTTGGGTTATATGGGAAGCAAGATGGAAGGCCATTCACGAGGGAATCTTCCAAAGTCCACAAACTATCTTTTGTTTCATCAATAGGTTCATCGTTGAACTTGAGATGATCAAGGAGGTACCAGCAGTGACATGTATTGGACGCCTTCCATAACATCCACAAGTCAATGACCAAAGGCCCCACGGGTGGGCTATGCATAAATACATGTGGACGCACGCGTTCAAAAATGAGTAGGAGGATCTGTTGCTATCGTGTGTAGAGATGGGGATGGAACTTTCCCCGGAAGCAGCGCACTTGTCATAGGGGGTGTTGATGATCCAACAATATTAAAGTACATTGCTTGCAGGGAGGCATTGGCACTGGCAGAAGATCTTCACATCCACCAGTTTGTCATTGCTTCTAACGCGAAACAAGTGATTGGTGACATCTACAAATATAGCCGAGGAAATAATGGAGCCATTATTTGTGAGACTAAGTTACACTCTTCTTTATTTTAATGTAATTTTACTTTTGAAGGTCATGCTCTTAATGTCAAAGCACATGGTCTTTCTTCAGGTGTGGGATGTCACGTCTGGTGATACGTCCATTTTGCATCATGATTTCCTATTGATATTAATAATGTTTTCAAGCATTATTTCACTTGATAATGCAATCCTTATAAATTTTCTTTCTTATCTTACAAGGCTTACAAAAAGAGGGAAATTACTCGCAACTCTTATTCTCGACAAGAAAGGCTATGGAAAAGCTGGAAAAAAATCGGACAACAAATGACCTGAAAATTCACGGAGAATTTTTATGGAATATTTAAGAATTATTGGAACAAAGAAGTACTAGAGGGTGGGCATCACTCGAGCACAAGGTAACAGGGTCCCCCCTAGGCGCGTCTTGATGCCCTGTGAGTCCCACATGAGGCCCCGATGCCCATATTCTGGTATATTAAGGGTTTTGACCCAGAAAAATAAGAGTAGGATTTTCTGGATGAAGTGTCGCAGTCTTGAGTTAAAACCTGGGCAGGAGGACTTTTGATCTTCCGGAGAGCGATTTTGCCGGGGAAACTCCCCTTAGGGAAGGGGGAAATCGAAGCCATCATCATCACCAACACTTCCTCCTTCGTGGGAGGATCAATCTTCATCAACATATTTACCAACACCATCTCATCTCAACCCCTAGTTCATCTCTTGTATTCAATCTTTATGTCAAAACCTCAGATTGATACGTGTGGGTTGCTAGTGGTGTTGATTACATCTTGTAGTTGATGCTAGTTTGTTTATTTGGTGAAATATTATATGTTCAGATGTTAATGATATTTAGTACTCCTCTAATCTTGAAAATGAACATGCTTTGTGAGTAGTTACTTTCATTCTTGAGGACATGGGGGAGTCTTGTTATAAGTAATCATGTGAAGTTGGTATTCGTTTGATATTTTGATGATATGTATGTTGTTACTTCCTTTAGTGGTGTCATGTGAATGTCGACTACACAACACTTCACCATACTTGGGCCTAATGGAAGGCACTATGGAGTAATAAGTAAATGATGGGTTGCTAGAGTGACAGAATCTAAAACCCTACTTTATGGATTATTTTGTAAGGGGCTGATTTGGATCCACATGTTTCATGCTATGGTTAGATTTATCTTAATTCATCTTTCGTAGTTGCGGTTGCTTGCAAAAAGGGGTAATCATAAGTGGGTTGCTTGTTCAAGCAAGAACAACACCCAAGCATCGGTCCACCCACATATCAAATTATGAAAGTAATGAAAACGAATCAACTAAACATGATGAAGTGACTAGACGACAATCCACATGTGTCCTCGAGGACACTTTGCTTTATATGAGCGAACTTTCGGGCTTCCCTTTGCTATAAAAAGGATTGGGTCACCTTGGTTCACATTTTCTACCATTGTTACTTGCTACTTGTTATGAACTATCTTGCTACAAAACTATCTATCACTCTTACATACAACACTTGCATAGAATGCCTTTCTGAAAACCGCTTGTCATTTCCTTCTGTTCCTCGTTGTGTTCGACACTCTTACTTATCGAAAGGACTACGATTAATCCCCTATACTTGTGGGTCATCAATAATATTTTATGACGCCGTTTCCGAAGAGTTAAGCACCTTTGGTAAGGAAACATTTTTACTATGTGCCGAAATTTATTGCTGCTTGTTACTATGGAGGATAATCCTTTGAGGGGCCTATTTAGGGTATCTTCACCTCAACCTAAGTGGAAAAGGCCGCTCCTCAGGGATCGCTAGAAGGGATGTCTAGACGGGGCTGAATAGACTACTTGACAAATTAAAACCTAGCCTTTTCCCAATTTTAATGGTTGACAAATTTTAGCATTTGGAGCAAGTCATACACACCCTAGACATGAAAGTCTATGAGTATATCAGCGTAAAGTAAAGACATGCATATGCAAAGTAAGGAGTAGAGTTAAGGAAGACCAAACGCAAAGATGGACATAATTATTTTTGGCATTGTTCCGATAGGTGGTGCTATCGTACATCCACGTTGATGGAGACTTCAACCCACACAGTGTAACCGCCGCGCGAGTCCACGAAGGGTCCACGAAGAAGAAACCTTGTATATTCCATCACGGCTTACGTCAACGAAGGACTAACCACACTCGGGGTAGGTCTTCACGAAGTAGGCGTTCTCCTTGCCTAAACAAACTTCTTGGTTCAACTCCACAACATGGAGTAGGAGGCTCCCAAGTGACACCTAACCAATCTAGGAGACACCAGTCTCTAAAAGGTAATAGATGTGGTGGTACGATGAACTCCTTGCTCTTGTGCTTCAAAAGATAGTGTCCTCAACACTCAATCACTCTCTCACAGATTTGACTTAGGTAGAAGAGATTGGGTGGAATGCAATTTGGGGAGGCTAGAAATCAAGATTCAAATGGTAGGATTGGTATATCTTGATCTGAACACATGATTAGGTGGCTCTTTCTCAGAAAAAATGAATATGGCAAGTGTATGTGTGTTTTGAGTGCTTCCTCTACGAATGAGAGGTGGTGGATGGGTATATATAGGCATCGCCCAAAATCCAACTATTACAACATTATTGCCCAACTCGGTGAAATTGAAGTGAAACTCGGTGGCACGGACTAGTGCGAAAATGTGGCAATTTTTTTATTTTCGATGAGACCGATATAGAATTCTCGGTGGTACCTATATGGGTCTCCTAGGAAGTTACCAAATCTCGGTAAGACCAATTGCCAAAACTCAGAAATTTTGATTCTTGAAAATGGCTAACCAGAAAGTTGGTCACTGAATTCGGTTGCACCGAATGGAATGTTGGTGTCACCAAGATGCTAGCGTTTGGCAAGGGATTTGTCTGGTGGAAAACTCGGTAGGGACGAATGGAAAGTTGGTGCCACCGAATTTTGGACTTTGTGGATTTTGATAGAATATTTGTGGGACAATTTCATGAGTATTTTTGGTGGCTATCTCTAAGCACTTGAGCAACCAGATCATCATAATCACCTCATCCCTTTTTAATAGTATTGGCTTTCCTATGGAATCAAACGTGAGTTCTCACAAAATATAAAATGTAGAGTCTTGAAGCATGAAGCTTGCCAATCCTATTCATTTCCTTCATTGGGGCTTGTCCACACAATTCTTACACAATTCTCTGTGTGGATTATATGTGAAATATACTAGGTAAACGTGTTAGTCCAAGAGGCAATGCATGTTGTCATAAATTATCAAAACCACCAAGGGAGGATATGTGCTTTCAGCCCCCCTTTGATAATTGATGACAACATACAATCAAAGCTTCAAATAGATATAGGCATTAGAATGTGATATCTTTGAAAGATACATAACTAATACAAGCTCCCCCAAAATGTGTGCAATACCTTTTAAGAGTTGTTTGCTTTGGACTGCATGGGCACACACATAGTAGAAGGGACAAGATAAGTCATGTGAATCTTGGCTATATGCATGGAACATATGTGAATGAAATATTTCCATGTTCAATACTAACCCTTGCAAATAATATGTCCAAGAGACAAGAGATCATCCTCAACAAGGATATGATGCATATACTTACCTTGAGGTTCTTGAGCATCTTAGCAGTAGGAGTACACTTGGGAAAACAATTGTTAGATAACACAATAGTATTCTATTGTAAATATGCAAAGAGCTTCAAAAGTACCAAGACATGGAAGACATATTGAAAATATGATTTGATGATAGATATGTCTCCGAGAATAATTAGACCTTTGTCCCCTAAGTTTGAATATGTAGGATTTCCTCTCCCCTTGAATGATAGCATGTAGATATTGGTAGTAGGTAGGGTGAGACAAGTTCGATCCAAAGTAGTTCTTAGCTAACTCTCCTTAGGGTAAGCATAAGCTTAGACAACTCTTTGATATCTCTCTCACTTAAGGTTTTCTCTTCCTTTGATATCTCCCCCCTTAATGAATATATTTCTCCCTTGGAAGCTTAGAAGCTTTGATATATTTCTCCGCCTTTTGCATTAATTTTGAAAAAGGTCAGAGGGTTAGGGCTCCTTGAGAGTAAGGGATCCAGGATTCTTCTTCCTTTGATAAGGGTTTCTTGAAATTTCTCACCCTTAAGTATAGATAAGGGTTCCTTGAAATTTATCCCCCTTTTAGTTAGGGATCCTAGATGCCCCCTTTGTATTTTTTAGAACTTTGTCAAAAGAATCCCCCTTTAGCAAACTTCTAGTTAAAAAAACTAAGAGCTCAGGTAGCACCAATATTCGGAGTCTCCGAGGCAAAGTGGTTTGGTAGAATCGAGAATGAATATTGGGCCTCTTGGAGAAATCGATATGACAGATTTTCCCAACTCATAGAAAGGGAGTTGCAAATAGAATTTTAGCTATATGAAAATGTGGGATACCAATTGTGGGATGATTTCAGAAGTCAGATAAATCCTTCCTGGCCATTTTGTAAAAAAAGTTCTCAGATATTTGGCCAAAGCTCTTAGAGAGTGTTCAAATGATTTTCAAGAAATTTTCAAACAGGATTTGCAAAGAATTTTTACAAGTAGATGAGGATTGAATGGTTCCAAGAAAGTTTGCAACAAAAACATGAATCATACAAGAAACTTCATCTAGATGTTGGTCGGTGACTAGGTCACCTGTAATAGAGTATGTTGACTTCAGGAGCCAAGCAAGAATGCTTAACCGTATGACATACTCACCGGCAAGCGTAAAATGGGGTTATCATTTTTAGTTAAGCATTTTAATGTCTTCATATAACTTGAGTTGATTTAACTCATGTCTTCATGTAAAGCTTTATCAAGGATATGAGTAGATACTTTTGAATGATGCTGATGATGTGGCATGTAGGTGATTTTTTGTGGATGCCCAATGTTGATGAAGATCATCTATATTTTGGAGCTATCATTATTGTTTTGGTTCAATTTTCACCTATGTTGGTTATTCATGAAAGGAAGAACATAATATACCCAAATGACAAGAGTGAATTTATTCATTGAATAGTTGTCAAGGATATGATTTTGTTGTCTTCTTCCTTCATCTCCACAGAAGGGGTTGTTGATACTTGGCCACAACAAGATTGCTTTTGATGTGAGTTGATGGCAATATTTTTAAGTGTAGTTCTTCCAAGTACCTACAAAAGGTTAGATGCAATACAAGGGAGCATTGTTTTCCAAGATACAAGATAGTGTCATAACAATAACATCATGGAATAATAAAGTAAGCTCATGCCCTTGCATGCATCCGAGTGAGTCTAGCTCAAGTTTGAAGTATCAATGATGTTCAACTCACTCCTCAAGTGACAAAACACTTTATCATCAAGTGGCTTGGTAAAGATATCGGCCAACTGTTTGTTGGGACGAACATGCTTGAGATTAATATCTCCTTTACCAACATGATCACAAATGAAATGATGTCATACTTGAATATGTTTAGTTCAACAATGTTGCATGGGATTATGAGCAATTTTAATAGCACTTTCATTGTGAGATAACAATGGAACATGTTTCACATGAATGCCATAATCCTTAAGAGTTTGCGTCATCCATAGTAATGGTGCACAACATGACCCGACAACAATGTATTCCGCTTCAGCGGTAGATAGAGATACCAAGTTTTGTTTCTTGGATGACAAAGACACAAGAGATCTCCCATGAAATTGACATGTACCTAAGGTGGATTTTCTATCAACCTTGTCTCCCGCATAGTTCGAGTCGGAATAGCAAATAAGAATAAAAGAAGATCCCTTGGGATACCACATGGCAAAGCTTGGTGTATGTATCAAGTATCTCACAATTCTTTCCACGGCCTTTAGATGACACTCCTTAGGTGCCTCTTGATATCGGGCACACATGCAAACACTCAACATAATATCGGGACGGGAGACACATATATATAGGAATGAACCGATCATTAATCAGTCAACCTTTTGATCAACCGGTTTATCCTCCTTGGTGAGGTCAACATGTCCACCAGTAGGCATGAGAGTTTTCATACCTTTGCACTCTTACATGTTGAAGTTCTTGATTAAGTCCTTGGTATGCTTGCTTTGAGAGATAAACGTGCCTTCTCTCATTTGTTTGATTTGCAAACCAAGGAATAATTTCAGCTCACGCATCCACTAGTAGGAGAAAGGCTACCAATAGCGCTGGTTTGTCCCTTACTAGTAGCGCTGGTGCCAGTGCTACTGCAATCGCGCTACATCTAATATGTTAGCAGTAGCGATGTTTTATCCAGCGCTACTGGTATACACTGGAGCAGATAAAGTGTAAGTGCATCTAGTGCCCCTTGGTGATTTTGGTGGTTTGAAGACTTATAGGTTAAGTATCTAATGTGTTTATGAGTGTACACATGATCTATAAGTCATTGAGGAGTTTGAGATATTTGAAGAATATCAACCCCTAAAAATATATATCTTCGGTTGAAGAAATTGGTCTGAAGCTGAAGAAATGAATCGCGAGGAATCTGCGATGAAATTGATATTCCTCATGAACATACTGAAATCGAGGAATTCGGTGTGTCCTGATGAAAATCATATTGAAGACTTTTAAGCATGAAGATTTACTCTTTCTGTTTTATTTTCTTCGCATTTGAGTAATAGGAACACCGTACTGTTAAAGGGGGTCGAAGTTACACTTTGGAATGAATTTCCTCACGATGCTCAACCCAAGCCTAATTCTACCAAAAGCCTCAAAGTGAAGAATACGAGTGACATGAGGACTCTCACAGTTGAGGGTTCCGACCGTTTCGATAGCCACGCCAAGTCATTGGTCTTATCCACACCAACGGTCATATTATTTAAGGGCATTAGTGTCAAATCATGTCGGGATGATCCCAGGATATAAATAGCCGCCCCACAACCATTAGCTGGTTGGCTGCTCCGTTAGAAACTGACACTTGTCATAAGAGCAACCCAATTCCTCAGAGTCTTCGAGAGTAATTCATCAGTGAGGAAATACCCCATACACCGAAACCACAAACCAAACCTAGTGATTGAGCATCACTGAAGAAGTTGTTCTTGTGTGGGACTGAAGCCTTTTACCTTTGAGGACTGTGCATCCTCCAGACGGTTAGGCGTCATGGTCTAGAGCTTTCCAGCAGTCAATTGTGGATCGCCGGGTGACCAAGTTTATGAGGGTTTGGAAGTCTGCCCTCAAGACTTACCACGAGTGTTGGGCGAGGACTGTGTGTTCTTAGCCCAAGGAGAACATGGTAGGGACTGTGTGTCCTGGGACTGTGTGTCCTTTAGTTTCAATACCAAGCCGCTCCAAACCAGATGTACGACTGTCACAGCAGTTGGAACTGGGTCATCAACGACTGTCTTCATTGAGAAACGGGTTCTTATTCCTCAACTCCTTACTTTCCTCGAATTATGTGTTGATGACTTTCACTGCTACTGTTTGAAGAATTTGCTGAAGACTTTCTCTGAATTTCCTCAACCCCAAATTCTTCACGTCAGTTAATCCTCATCTGTATTCTACGTGCCTACTCACAATGCAATCTGCTTTCACATTCCTCACTTTGAAAAACTACTATTGTGAAACTTTGCACTTCTGATCCTTTACTGTTTCCGCTATAAGTTAGTCATCAGTGAGAAATTTCCTCAAAAGGAATTTCCTCAGTGATGAAATTCTAAAAATCTCCTATTCACCCCCTCTAGTCGATATAACGCACTTTCAATTGGTATCAGAGCAAGGTACTCCCTTGTTCTGTGTGATTTTGGTTTAACCACCTAGAGTTTTAGTTATGTCGACTGCAGGCATGTTTAAGGTGACTGCAGCATGTCCTACCTTCGAAGGAAAGAACTTTCCCTTCTGGAAGAACAAAATGCAAATGCATCTACAAGCTATTGATAATGATCTCTGGTATATTGTGGAGCATGGCATCCCCATCATCTCTGCTAGTGTCTCTGCTGCTGATGTGACGAAATTCAAGCAACTCGATTCTCAAGCGAAGAATATCATCTGTGTCCATCTGAGCCCAGGCCAGTTTGGAAGAGTAAGTGTTTTGGGCTCTGCAACACTGATCTGGGAGAGACTGTGCAAAGTAAATGAAGGAGTATCAACCCAGCGTGACTCTCGTGTTGATATTCTTCGCAATCTCTTCAATCGCTTCAAGAGACATGACAATGAAAGCTGCCAAGACACCTTTGATCGCCTTACTGACATATCAAATGAACTGCAAGCACTGGGAGCTCGAGACATCACTGATCACGAAGTTGTGAAGAAACTGCTGAGATCTTTGGATTCTTCATTTGATACTTTAGTTCTGATGATTCAAGAAAGACCAGACTACAAGATGCTTGATCCAGCTGATATACTCGAAAGGCTAAATACTCATGAATTCCAGCTAGAAGAAAAGAAAGATCTATATGGACCAAGCTATTCCAGACCACGTACACTGAAGGCTATAGCAATTTCCTCATCTGAAGAAGAAGACACAGATGACAGCATTGGTGACCCTGAAGAATTTGGACAGGAGCTTGCAATGCTTGTGAGGAAATTCCAGAGATTTACACGACATGGCCAGTTCGGTAAATCTTCAAGAAGAGACATGAGGAAATCAGAATCTTCATCTGAGGACTACAAGAAACGAACCTGCCATAAGTGCAAGAAATCAGGTCATTACATTACTGATTGTCCCCGTTGGGGAAAGGAATCAAAGAAGAAGAAATACAAGGATGAGAGTTCTGATGACTCGAAGAAGAAGAAGAAATCTTCAAAATCCTCATCTTCAAAGCCCTCATCGCACAAGGATACTAGTTTCAGAAAGGCTCGGGCACTTATTGGCAAGGAAATGGACACAGAGGCAGAATCAGAGGAAGGTGATGAAGAAGAGGGTTCTGATGAAGACTCAGAATCCGGACAGGCTAGTCTTGCACTTGCAACCACTTTCGTCAGCATGTCAATCTTCAATCTTGAAGAAAATGATTGCACCATCCACACTGATGACTATGCTGATGACTTCGCTCCGACCTATTGCTTCATGGCAAAAGGTTCAAAGGTACCAAATAATGCCTCCTCCTCTGATTCAAGTGACTATGAACCTGATGATTATAAAAAACCCAGTTACAGTATACTTGCTATCATTGCCACTAAACAACAAACTGCCCTGGAAAAGCTTCAGAAACTGCTAGATAAAAGTGATGATCTGTTGAATGATGAAATGAATCTTACCCAAATCCTCACTGAAGATGTGAAAAGTCTTCAGTCTAGATTTGATAATCTTCCGGATCGTTATGATACACTCCTCACTGATCATGAGAAGCTTTCCTATGAATTTCTTCAAAGGAAGCTTGATCTTGAGAAGCTGAGGATGTCTCATGATGATCTTCGTATGGAAAATGATTCATTACTAGCTCAACAGATCAGCGCTGGTCAAGTTGAATTCATTCCTCCATGTCTTAAATGCATTGAACGCAAAACTGCTAATTCCTCACGAGAATAATCAAATGCTAGTATTGCTACAAATTCTTCAACTGCACCTGTTGTGTCTATTTCCTCACTTGAGGAAAACACAAATGTTACTGATGAAAATGCAGGGTTGAAGGAATTGTATGTGACAGGCATATACAAAAGCCTCAAAGGACATCAAACCCTTTGTGATGTGCTCAAAAAGCAGATCTTGAACAGAAACCCGAGGAAAGAAGGAATTGCCTTTGAGAGGAAATTAAATGCTGATGGATCTTATTGGAAACCTGAGCAGTATCCCAAAACCTCATGGGTTGCTGCTACTGGGTCTCCTTTTGATCCATCTATTCTAACTGGCTTTTCATGTGAATTATCCTATTCCTCGGATGAGTCATTTGACTCCAACTATAAACTGTTCAAAAATCAATCTGGTGAAGTATTTGCTCGATATGTTGGAACTAACTCCAGGAATGGCCCTCCCTTGAGGAAAATCTGTGTTCCCAAAAGCTGTCTTGAAAATCTTCAGGTGAATGTCCTCATGACACCACCACTGAAGAATCTGAACCCCAAATCAAATTCCTCAGGTGGACCAAAGTCTTCAAGAGGATTAAAATCCTCAACTGGTCAAAATTATGCTCGTACCCGTGCTAATGCATCTAACATGCAGGGAAATTACAAGGAATATGAATATGAGCGCTACTCTTCAAATCATTATGTTCATAAATCCTCAAACCAGTTCTCTGCATATTCATATGAGTACTTTAACCCCCCTATTGTTAAGAGAAGTGCATTAGCTTCAATGCCTCCTTTCTCATATGGTGCTCGCAGGATGATGGATGCTTTGCCACCCCTTCAGATGTGGGTGGTGAAGAAATCGAACTAATCACTTCTGCAGGTGAGGTCTCCAGATGAAAATCATCATCTGAAGAATTTGCTGGAGACCTGAGGAAATGCTTGATAGGACGCAAGCTAATGATTGAAGAAATAGAAATATTTCACACGTCCTTATATTTCTGTTGTGATGAAATTCTTATCTGATGAAATTAATATCATATTCTTCAAATCTGAAGCATATGAGATGGTAAGCTGTACTAATTCATCTGCAGGATGACAAACCCAAGAATACTGAGTGGGTTCTTGATAGTGGCTGCACACATCACATGACTGGTGATAAAAGCTTACTGATGAATATGCCACTAACTCCATCACCTCTGAAGCAAATCACATATGCTGACAAAGGTAAAAGCAAGGTATTGGGACTTGGCAAAGTGGCTATTTCCAAGGATAGGCATATGAAACAAGTGATGCTTGTTGAATCCCTTGGTTTTAACCTCATGTCAGTCTCGATGCTTTGTGATCTTGATATGATTGTTATCTTTGGTAGATATAGATGTGTAGTCATCATGGAATGTGACAGATCCAAAGTCTTCGAAGGTGTAAGAAGAGGGGATTTGTACATTGTTGATTTCTCTACAGGTCCTCAACCAACCACTTGCTTACTAGCAAAAACCTCAGAAGGATGGTTGTGGCACCGAAGACTAGGTCATGCAGGCATGAGGAATTTGCACACGCTCGCGAAGAAGAAGCATGTCATCGGCATCGAATCAGTCAAATTCCTCTAGGATCATCTCTGCGGTGCTTGTGAATCTGGGAAAATGACCAGATCCAAGCATCCCTCGAAGACTATCATGACTACTACACGTCCATTCGAATTGCTTCATATGGATCTATTTGGACCTACTCACTATGCCACACTAACCAATGCAACATCTTTATGTGGCTTCGTCATAGTTGACGATTATTCCAGATATACATGGGTCATATCATAGTGTATAAAACTGAAGTGCAGGAAATCTTCAAACGATTTTCTTCAAGGGCCTCGACGAACTTTGGCATCAAGATCAAACATACCAGGAGTGATAATGGAACCGAGTTCAAAAACACTGGTCTTGATGATTATCTTGATGAACTTGGTATTACTCACAAATTATCTGCTCCTTATACTCCTCAGCAGAATGGTGTCGTCGAAAGGAAGAACATGACTCTGGTTGAAATGGCAAGAACTATGCTTGAAGAATATCAGACTCCTCGTCGTTTTTGGCCTGAAGCAATCAACACTGCATGCCATATCATCAACAGGCTGTCTCCTAAGGAAGAAATAAAGCTCAAACCTACTGAAGACATTGTCCCCACTGAGGAAATTGGTGAAGAAACGATCCCCATCACTGATGAAAATCAAGAAGATGCTCCTGAGGAAATTGCACCAGAACCACTTCCTCAGCCCAGACGAAATCCTCAACCAGCTCATCCGAGGATTGCAAATGAAGTAGAACTTGACAAAATCCTCAACGACATCAACGCGCCAGGTCCTCTCACTCGCTCAAAAGCTTCACACTTAGTTAACTTTTGTGGGCATTTTTCCTTTGTATCCATCACAGAACCCTCAAAAGTTGCTGAGGCTTTTCTGGAACCGGAGTGGATCCAAGCTATGCAAGACGAACTTCTTCAATTCAAGCTGAATGACGTATGGGAGCTCGTCAAACGACTAGATCCTCGCAAGCACAACATCATCGGCACCAAGTGGATTTTCCGAAACAAGCAAGATGAGGACGGTCAAGTGGTGAGGAACAAGGCATGACTTGTAGCCCAAGGCTACACCTAGGTTGAAGGAATAGATTTTGATGAAACTTTTTCACCTGCTGCTAGACTTGAAGCTATTCGAATACTACTTGCTTATGCTCATCATCATAACATCATCTTATATCAAATGGATGTGAAAAGTCCATTCCTCAATGGTAAGCTTGAGGAAGAAGTATATGTTGCTCAGCCCCCAGGTTTTGAGGATCCAAAGAATCCAGACAAAGTCTTCAGACTCAAAAAGGCTCTCTATGGTCTCAAGCAAGCCCCTCGGGCATGGTATGATACATTGAAGGAATTCCTCATGAAGAAAGGCTTCAAACCTGGTTCACTCGATCCAACTCTTTTCACTAAATCCTATGATAATGAGCTATTTGTGTGTCAAATATATGTCGATGATATCATATTTGGCTGTACTGACAAACGATACAGTGATGAATTTGCTTACATGATGAGTGAAGAATATCAGATGTCCATGATGGGGGAGCTGAAATTCTTCTTAGGTCTTCAAATTCGTCAACAAAGCAATGGAATCTTCATATCACAGGAGAAATACCTCAAGGATGTTCTGAGGAAATTCGACATGCATGAATGCAAAGGTGCCAAGACTCCAATGCCTACCAACGGCCACCTCAGCACTGATGAAAATGGTAAAGATTTCGATCAACAGGTATATCGTTCTATGATTGGCTCTTTATTGTATCTATGTGCATCTAGGCCAGATATAATGCGTAGTGTTTGCGTGTGTGCACGTTTTCAAGCAAAACCGAAGGAATCACACCATAAGGCTGTGAAGCATATTCTTCGATACTTAGCTCACACACCAACACTAGGATTATGGTATCCCAAGGGCTCAAATCTTCATCTGGTAGGGTATTCTGATTCTGACTATGCTGGTGACCATGTGGATCGCAAGTCAACTTCTGGCACATGCCATTTCCTCGGAAGATCACTAGTTTGCTGGTCCTCAAAGAAGCAGAGCTGCGTATCACTCTCCACTGCGGAAGCGGAGTACATTGCTGCTGGTTCATGCTGTGCTCAATTACTATGGATGAAGCAAACCCTCAAGGACTACGGCATCAACATGAAGAATGTGCTTCTCTACTGCGACAATGAGAGTGCAATCAAGATTGCATACAACCCAGTACAGCACTCAAAGACCAAGCACATCCAGATTCGTCATCATTTTCTTCGGGACCATGTCCTCAAGGGCAATATCCTCCTCGACCATGTGAAGACTGATGATCAACTGGCAGATATCTTCACTAAGCCCTTGGATGAGAAAAGGTTTTGCAAGTTGCGGTGTGAGCTAAATATCTTAGAATCTTCAAATGTTTTGTAAAAACATGCACACATCCTAACACTTATGCAAAATTGATGACTTAGATGTGCAACACATGATGAATCGATTTTCTTCAACTGATGAAGAGTGTCACTCTGATTGTGAAGAAATCAACGAAGAAATTGATTCTCAGGGCCCTACGACAATTGTACGCGGCGTCTGTAATCAACATTCTTATATGGTGGGTCACGCCACCACCCAATGTGAAATTCCTCAAGTTGATTTTCTTCAAATGTTCCATTTCCTCAAAATGTGTTTTTCTTCAAAACAGTTGTTCTTCATTGTGACGATTTATCACAAAATCTTCAAAAACACTTGATGAATTTCATTTGACTAGATAGACTGTGATTTCAAGTCCTCAACAACATTCACTTATAGCTATTTCTTCAAGTTGATATTTCTGCTAAGTGAATGTGCTCGGACCCTACTTTCCCTCTATGCTATACTCACCCAGTCTATTCAATTCTTCATATGCGTTCTACTTGAAACTTTGTTCAAAATCCTCACTGCGTCCTTGTCAGCTGATGATTTTGTAACGAAAATCCTAAAATCTTCAAATTTTTTTTTCTTTAATGCACAGTAACGGAACCCCACATCCCACATTCGGATAACCACGATCTCCACTATCTCCACCGCCTTGTTCAGGAACTACACGTGTCTTGCGGAGACGTAGAGGCAGGGGTTGTTTGGTCCGAAATCTTCGCGCCAACAGTAAATGTCTGGCTATAAATATGTCCCTATCCCCCTCGGCAAACTCTTCTTCGCCCCATCGCTCTCTTGCTACAGCAAAAAGCACCAAACCCTAGCGCCACCGCTGGAAGTTTCGTCGCTGGTGAGGAAGAGCTTCACCGCCTCGACTTCTCTGTCGCCGGAACCACGCCGGAGTCGGACCATCTTCGTCCGCCGCTGCCGTAGACGTCCTCTGTCGCCGGGTTAGGGCGCATTGGACACGCGACCGAAGAGCCTCTCTACACAACTTCTCTGTGTTCTTCGTGTGCTCCTTCAAGGGTAAATAAAATCCCATTTTTACCACAAGTTAGATCTACAATTTTACATCTTCTATGTGAAATCTGTTTTTCCTCAAGAATCGATAAGCACTTGATTCCTCAAACACTGTCTATCACCACATCATTGATGAACTATACTAAGCATCTAAGATTTTCACGAGATTCCTCAATTGTGCGAATCTTCAGATCTGTACAACTGTGGAACCCAAGAACAGTATGCTTAGGAAAATTCCTCAACCACTGGTTAAATTCCTCAACTGTCAAACTTTTTCATTTTCTTCAAATCTGAGAACGCATATGACCTCTCCAAATTCCTCGAAACTATACTCTGTTCACAGGTACACACATGTCAGCTGATGAATCTCTCGGTTCTCATCACATTAACTCATTTGCAGCGTTTCTTGAAGAAAATCTTCAAGTCTCATCAGAATCCTCAAGAGTTCAATCTCATCAGCAAAATCCTCAACTGAAGAAAATGGAGGATGACAGAAAACAAAAGGGAGGAAAGAAACTTGAGCAAAACACAGCTGCGGATATCCCTGAGGATATTTACTTGGACTATTGCACACCTGATGAAAATGAGACAATGGCCAAGAGAAAGATCCGGCTGCAGAAGATAGAACGCCAATGGGCGAAGGAATGGAAAGAATACATGTTTGTAACTGCCAAGTATGCGAAGAAATTCGCTCTGAAGCCCCTGGCAAACGGGCCCCACTTGAGGCTCATCAAGTAGCACATCCCTCAAGCCTCAAGACCCTTGATGACTATCCAGATGAGAAGACAAAGCATCTGGCTAAGCTCAAGAAGCAGGCAGATGCTGCAGTGAGGAAATTCAATGAATCCTCAGCTGCTGCCTCAGCTGCAGCTACTTCCTCTGCCGCTGAGACCTCTGGTTCAGCAATTCCTCAACCGCAGTCTGTGCCATCAAAGTCAAGGACTCCAAAGCCTCAAGAGAAGTCTGCTCAGGCATCAGTTACAAAACCCTCAGCTCCAAAACACTCAGCACAACCACCAAAGCCTCAAGAAACACCAGTACCAAAGCCAGTCATGAAGCCAATGACCGCCACCTCCAGCTCCTCACTCCCGGCTGCAACCAGCTCGGAGACAAAGTCCTCACCACCTCCGGTGAAGACTCAGGTGTCTGCTGAAAGAGCAACTCTGCTGAGCCCCAGCAAAATCATCACTGTCCCGTCTACATCAGAGGGCAGTGATGAGTATGATGATCAAACACTGCAAGCCATAATCAGAAACAAGAGGAGAGAGTAGCTCAGGCATCAGGGAGCACCATTCCTCTGGCCATGGACCCCAAGGTCCTCCTAGACTACATCAACATCTGGTATGAGGACCCAAACACTCCGTTTGATGATTTGAAACTTCCCCCTGGCATCAGCTGTTGGAAATATGCCTTAGAGGCAATAATAAAATGGTTATTATCATATTTCCTTGTTCATGATAATCGTCTATTGTTCATGCTATAATTGTATTAACAGGAAACAGTAATACATGTGTGAATAAATAGATCACAATGTGTCCCTAGCAAGCCTCTAGTTGGCTAGCTCGTTAGTCAATAGATGATCATGGTTTCCTGATCATGGGCATTAGATGTCATTGATAACGGGATCACATCATTGGCAGAATGATGTGATGGACAAGACCCAATCCTAAGCCTAGCACTAGATCGTGTTGTTCGTATGCTAATGCTTTTCTAATGTCAAGTATCTTTTCCTTCGACCATGAGATTGTGCAACTCCCGGATACCGTAGGGGTGCTTTGGGTGTATCAAACGTCACAACGTAACTGGGTGACTATAAAGGTGCACTACGGGTGCCTCCGAAAGTGTCTGTTGGGTTGGCACGAATCGAGATCGGGATTTGTCACTCCGTGAGATGGAGAGGTATCTCTGGGCCCACTCGGTAGAACATCATCATGAGCTCAATGTGACTAAGGAGTTAGTCACATGATGACGTGCTACGGAACGAGTAAAGAGACTTACCGGTAACGAGATTGAACAAGGTATAGGTATACCGACGATCGAATCTCGGGCAAGTTCTATACCGACAGACAAAGGGAATCGTATACGGGATTGATTGAATCCTTGACATCGTGGTTCATCCGATGAGATCATCATGGAGCAAGTGGGAGCCACCATGGGTATCCAGACCCCGCTGATGGTTATTGGCCAGAGAGGTGTCTCGGTCATGTCTGCCTGTCTCCCGAACCCGTAGGGTCTACACACTTAAGGTTCGATGACGCTAGGGTTATAGGGAATTGTTATACGAGGTTACCGAAAGTTGTTCGGAGTCCCCGATGAGATCCCGAACGGAATCAGGAGCTCCGGAATGGTCCGGAGGTAAAGATTGATATATAGGACGGATGGTTTTGGATACCGGAAGTGTTTCGGGCATCACCGGTAACGTACCGGGACCACCGGGACCACCGGAGGTGGCCCCGGGGGACCACCGAAGGGGGGCAACGACCCCGGGAGATAAGATGGGCCAAGTGGGGGTGGGAACCAGCCCCTAGGTGGTCTGATGTGCCTCCCCACTCAGCCCATAGCGCAAGGGAGAGAAAAGGGGGGGCAAACCCTAGGCTAGGTGGGCCTAAGGCCCACCAGATGGTGCGCCACCCCTTCTCCCCCTTCTGGCCGCCGCACCTCCCATCTGGGGGGGCTGCCGCACCCCCTAGGGTGGGAACCCTAGGGGTGGCACCCCCTCTCCCCTCCCCCTATATATATCGGGCACTTTTGGCCATTGAGACACACGATTTTTCCTCTCTCTCGGCGCAGCCCCGCTCCTCTCCCTCCTCCTCTGTGCCTGTGCTTGGCGAAGCCCTGCCGGGAGACCTCGTCTCTCCATCGACACCACGCCGTCGTGCTGCTAGAGTTATTCCCCAACCTCTCCCTCCTCCTTGCTGGATCAAGGTGCTAGAGACGTCACCGGGCTGCACGTGTGTTGAACGCGGAGGTGTCGTAGTTCGGCACTAGATCGGAATCGCTGCGAGTACGACTCCATCAACCGCGTTCTAGGAACGCTTACGCTTAGCGATCTTCAAATGTATGAAGATGCTCTTACCCCTCTCTCGTTGCTGGTCTCTCCATAGGAAGATCTGAATATGCGTAGGAAAATTTTGAATTTATGCTACGTTACCCAACAGTGGTATCAGAGCCAGGTTTTCTATGCGTAGATTCTATGCACGAGTAGAACACAAAAGTTGTGGGTGATGATTTGTCAATTTGCTTGCCGCTACTAGTCTTATTCTTTTCCGGCGGTATTGTGGGATGAAGCGGCCCGGACCGACTTTACACGTACGCTTACGTGAGACTGGTTCCACCGACAGACATGCACACCGTGCATAAAGGTGGCTAGCGGGTGTTTGTCTCTCCCACTCTAGTCGGATTGGATTTGATGAAAAGGGTCCTTATGAAGGGTAAATAGCTTTGGCATATCATCGTTGTGGCTGTCACGTAGGTAAGAAGGCGTTCTTGCTAGAAACCCAAATCAGCCACGTAAAACTTGCAACAACAATTAGAGGACGTCTAACTTGTTTTTGCAGGGTTTGACATGTGATGTGATATGACCAAAGTTGTGATGTTGCATGTATGATGTATGAGATGATCATGTTATTGTAATAGGTTTCACGACTTGCATGTCGATGAGTATGACAACCGGCAGGAGCCATAGGAGTTGTCTTAATTTATTGTATGAGATGCGACGCCATGTGCTTACTACTTTTACTTCATTGCTAACGGTTAGCTATAGTAGTAGTGATAGTAGTAGTTGGCGTGACGACTTCACGGAGACACGATGATGGAGATCATGGTGTCACGCCGGTGACGATGATGATCATGCGATGCCTGAAGATGGAGATCGAAAGAGCAAAGATGATAATGGCCATATCATGTCACTATATGATTGCATTGTGATGTTTATCATGTCTTACATCTTATTGCTTAGAACGACGGTAGCATAATAAGATGATCCCTCTTAAAAATTTCGAGAATGTATTCCCCTAAGTGTGCACCGTTGCGAAGGTTCGTTGTCTCGAAGCACCACGTGATGATCGGGTGTGATAGATTCTAACGTTCGCATACAACGGGTGTAAGCCAGATTTACACACGCGAAACACCTAGGTTGACTCGACGAGCTTAGCATGTACAGACATGACCTCGAATACAAGAGACCGAAAGGTCAAACATGAGTCGTATGGTTGAATACGATCAGCATGAAGTTGCTCACCATGGTGACCAGTCCGTCTCACGTGATGATCGGACACGGGTTAGTCAACATGGATCATGTATCACTTAGATGACTAGAGGGATGTCGATTTAAGTGGGAGTTCATACTTAATTTGATTAAATGAACTTAATTGTCATGAACTTAGTCTAAAAGTTGTCTTTATAAATATTGTAGATGTCCAACGTCAACCTCAATTTCAACGCATTCCTAGAGAAAAACAAGCTGAAAGATGATGGTAGCAACTATGCGGACTGGGTTCGCAACTTGAAGCTCATCCTTGAAGCAGCTAAAAAGGCTTATGTCCTTGATGCGCCGCTAGGTGACCCTCCCGCTCCCGCAGCAGCCCAGGACATTCTGAACGTCTGGCAAACGCGGAGTGATGACTACTCTCTGGTTAGATGTGGCATGTTATACAGTTTAGAAACGGGGCTCCAAAGGCGTTTTGAGCAACACGGGGCATATGAGATGTTCCAGGAGCTGAAGCTAGTTTTTCAAGCTCATGCCCATGTCGAGAGATATGAAGTCTTCGACAAGTTCTTTAGCTGTAAGATGGAGGAGAACAGTTCTGTCAGTGAGCACATACTCAAAATTTCTGGGTTACACGGTCGTCTGACTTCACTTGGAGTCGAACTTCCGAATGATGCTATAATTGACAGAATCCTCCAGTCTCTCCCACCAAGCTACAAAGGCTTTGTGCTTAACTACAACATGCAAGGGATGGAGAAGACCATTCCCGAGTTGTACTCGATGCTCAAGTCTGCAGAAGTAGAAATCAAGAAAGAGCATCAAGTGTTGATGGTCAACAAGACCACTAGTTTCAAGAAAGGCAAGGGTAAGAAGAACTTCAAGAAAGACGGCAAAGCTGTTGCCGTGCCCGGTAAGCCAGATGCCGGGAAGAAGAAAAAGAACGGACCCAAGCCTGAGACTGAGTGCTTCTATTGCAAGGGAAAGGGTCACTGGAAGCGGAACTGCCCCAAATACTTAGCGGACAAGAAGGCCGGCAACGTTAAAGGTATATGTGATATACATGTTATTGATGTGTACCTTACCAGCGCTCGTAGTAGCTCCTGGGTATTTGATACCAGTGCTGTTGCTCACATTTGCAACTCAAAGCAGGAACTGCGGAATAAGCGGAGACTGGCCAAGGACGAGGTGACGATGCGCGTCGGGAATGGTTCAAAGGTCGATGTGATCGCCGTCGGCACGCTACCTCTACATCTACCGTCGGGATTATTTTAAACCTTAATAATTGTTATTTAGTACCAGCTTTAAGCATGAACATTGTATCAGGGTCTTGCTTAATGCGAGACGGCTACTCATTTAAGTCAGAGAATAATGGTTGTTCTATTTATACGAGTGATATGTTTTATGGTCATGCTCTGCTGGTGAATGGTTTATTCTTGATGAATCTCGATCGTGATGTTACACACATTCATAGTGTGAGTACCAAAAGATGCAAAGTTGATAATGATAGTCCCACATACTTGTGGCACTGCCGCCTTGGTCATATCGGCGTTAAGCGCATGAAGAAGCTCCATACTGATGGACTATTAGAGTCTCTTGACTTTGAATCATTTGACACATGCGAACCGTGCCTCATGGGCAAGATGACTAAGACTCCATTCTCAGGAATAATGGAGAGAGCAACCGACTTGTTGGGAATAATACATACTGATGTGTGTGGTCCAATGAACGTTGAAGCTCGCGGTGGTTATCGTTATGTTCTCACTCTCACCGATGATTTGATTAGGTATGGGTATATCTACTTGATGAAGCACAAATCTGAGACATTTGAAAAGTTCAAATAATTTCAGAGTGAGGTTGAGAATCAACGTGACAGAAAAATTAAATGTCTACGATCTGATCGTGGAGGAGAATATTTGAGTCACGAGTTTGGCACACACCTAAGGAAGTGTGGAATCGTTTCACAACTGACGCCGCCTGGCACACCGCAGCGCAACGGAGTGTCTGAACGTCGTAATCGCACTTTATTAGATATGGTACGATCTATGATGTCTCTCATCGACTTACCGCTATCATTTTGGGGATACGCATTAGAAACTGCAGCATTCACTTTAAATAGGGCACCGTCTAAATCCGTTGAGACGACACCGTATGAACTATGGTTTGGCAAGAAACCTAAGTTGTCGTTTCTTAAAGTTTGGGGCTGCGATGCTTATGTGAAGAAACTTCAACCAGAAAAGCTCGAACCCAAAGCGGAGAAATGCGTATTCATAGGATACCCTAAGGAAACTATTGGGTATACCTTCTATCTTAGATCCGAAGGTAAAACCTTTGTTGCCAAGAACGGATCCTTTCTAGAGAAAGAGTTTCTCTCGAAATAAGTAAGTGGGAGGAAGGTAGAACTTGATGAGGTAATTACACACCCTCTCGAACAGGAAAGTAGTGCAGCGCGGGAAGTTGTTCCTGTGGCGTCTACACCGACCGAAGAGGAAGTTAATGATGATGATCATGAAGCTTCGGATCAAGTTACTACTGAACCGCGAAGGTCCACAAGGGCACGCTCCGCACCAGAGTGGTACGGCAACCCTGTGATGAAAATCATGTTGTTAGACAACGATGAACCTTCGAACTATGAAGAAGCAATGGCGGGCCCGGATTCCAACAAATGGCTTGAGGCTATGAAATCCGAGATAGGATCCATGTATGAGAACAAAGTATGGACTTTGGTGGACTTGCCCGATGACCGGCGAGCCATAGAAAATAAATGGATCTTCAAGAAGAAGACTGATGCAAACGGTAATGTAACCGTTTACAAAGCTCGACTTGTCGCAAAGGGTTTTCGACAAATTCAAGGAGTTGACTACGAAGAGACTTTCTCTCCCGTAGCGAAGCTGAAATCAGTTCGAATCATGTTAGCAATTGCCGCCTTTTATTATTATGAAATTTGGCAAATGGACGTCAAAACAGCGTTCCTTAACGGGAACCTTAAGGAAGAGTTGTATATGATGCAACCAGAAGGTTTTGTCGACCCTAAGGGTGCTAGCAAAGTGTGCAAGCTCCAGCGCTCTATCTATGGGCTGGTGCAAGCATCTCGGAGTTGGAACATTCGCTTTAATGAGGTAATTAAAGCGTTTGGGTTCATACAGGTTTACGGAGAAGCCTGTCTGTACAAGAAAGTGAGTGGGAGCTCTGTAGCTTTCCTCATACTGTATGTGGATGACATATTATTGATGGGGAATAATATAGAGATGTTGGAGAGCATAAAGGCCTATTTGAACAAGAGTTTTTCAATGAAGGACCTTGGAGAAGCTGCATACATATTAGGCATCAAGATCTATAGAGATAGATCGAGACGCCTCATAGGTCTTTCGCAAAGTACATACCTTGACAAGATATTGAAGAAGTTCAATATGGAAAACTCAAAGAAAGGGTTCTTGCCAGTTTTGCAAGGTATGAGATTGAGTAAGACTTAGTCGCCGACCACGGCAGCAGATAGAGAGAAGATGAGTTCTGTCCCCTACGCTTCAGCCGTGGGCTCTCTAATGTATGCCATGCTGTGTACCAGACCTGATATAAACCTTGCCATAAGTTTGGTAGGGAGGTACAAAAGTGATCCCGGTACGGAACACTGGACAGCGGTCAAGAATATCCTTAAGTACCTGAAAAGGACTAAGGAAATGTTTCTCGTTTATGGAGGTGACGAAGAGCTCGTCGTAAAGGGTTACGTCGACGCTAGCTTCGACACAGATCCAGATGACTCTAAGTCACAGACCGGATACGTATATGTGTTGAATGGTGGGGCAGTGAGCTGGTGCAGCAGCAAGCAAGAAGTCGTGGCAGCATCTACATGTGAAGCGGAGTACATAGCTGCTTCAGAAGCGGCTCATGAAGGAATTTGGATGAAGGAGCTCATCACGGACCTTGGAGTGGTTCCAAGCGCGTCGGGTCCTATGACACTCTTCTGTGATAACACTGGAGCCATTGCCATAGCCAAGGAGCCCAGGTTTCACCGGAAGACGAAGCACATCAAGCGCCGCTACAACTCCATCCAGGACCATGTCCAGAGTGGAGTGATAGATATTTGTAAAGTACACACGGATCTGAATATTGCAGACCCGTTGACTAAACCTCTTCCACGAACAAAACATGATCAACACCATAATGCTATGGGTGTTCAATACATCACAATGTAACTAGATTATTGACTCTAGTGCAAGTGGGAGACTGTTGGAAATATGCCCTAGAGGCAATAATAAAATGGTTATTATCATATTTCCTTGTTCATGATAATCGTCTATTGTTCATGCTATAATTGTATTAACAGGAAACAATAATACATGTGTGAATAAATAGATCACAATGTGTCCCTAGCAAGCCTCTAGTTGGCTAGCTCGTTAGTCAATAGATGATCATGGTTTCCTGATCATGGGCATTAGATGTCATTGATAACGGGATCACATCATTGGGAGAATGATGTGATGGACAAGACCCAATCCTAAGCCTAGCACTAGATCGTGTTGTTCGTATGCTAATGCTTTTCTAATGTCAAGTATCTTTTCCTTCGACCATGAGATTGTGCAACTCCCGGATACCGTAGGGGTGCTTTGGGTGTATCAAACGTCACAACGTAACTGGGTGACTATAAAGGTGCACTACGGGTGCCTCCGAAAGTGTCTGTTGGGTTGGCACGAATCGAGATCGGGATTTGTCACTCCGTGAGATGGAGAGGTATCTCTGGGCCCACTCGGTAGAACATCATCATGAGCTCAATGTGACTAAGGAGTTAGTCACACGATGACGTGCTACGGAACGAGTAAAGAGACTTACCGGTAACGAGATTGAACAAGGTATAGGTATACCGACGATCGAATCTCGGGCAAGTTCTATACCGACACACAAAGGGAATCGTATACGGGATTGATTGACTCCTTGACATCGTGGTTCATCCGATGAGATCATCGTGCAGCAAGTGGGAGCCACCATGGGTATCCAGACCCCACTGATGGTTATTGGCCAGAGAGGTGTCTCGGTCATGTCTGCGTGTCTCCCGAACCCGTAGGGTCTACACACCTAAGGTTCGATGACGCTAGGGTTATAGGGAATTGTTATACGAGGTTACCGAAAGTTGTTCGGAGTCCCCGATGAGATCCCAGACGTCACGAGGAGCTCCGGAATGGTCTAGAGGTAAAGATTGATATATAGGACGGATGGTTTCGGATACCGGAAGTGTTTCGGGCATCACCGGTAACGTACCGGGACCACCGGGACCACCGGAGGTGGCCCTGGGGGAGCACCGAAGGGGGGCAACGACCCCGGGAGATAAGGTGGGCCAAGTGGGGGTGGGAACCAGTCCCTAGGTGGGCTGGTGCGCCTCCCCACTCAGCCCATAGCGCAAGGGAGAGAAAAGGGGGGGGCAAACCCTAGGCCAGGTGGGCCTAAGGCCCACCAGATGGTGCGCCACCCCCTCCTCCCCCTTGTGGCCGCCGCACCTGCCATCTGGGGGGGCTGCCGCACCCCCTAGGGTGGGAACCCTAGGGGTGGCACCCCCTCTCCCCTCCCCCTATATATATCGGGCACTTTTGGCCATTGAGACATACGGTTTTTCCTCTCTCTCGGCGCAGCCCCGCTCCTCTCCCTCCTCCTCTCTGCCGGTGCTTGGCGAAGCCCTGCCGGGAGACCTCGTCTCTCCATCGACACCACGTCGTTGTGCTGCTGGAGTTCTTCCCCAACTTCTTCCTCCTCCTTGCTAGATCAAGGTGCCGGAGACGTCACCGGGCTGCACGTGTGTTGAACGCGGAGGTGCCGTAGTTCGGCACTAGATCGGAATCGCTGCGAGTACGACTCCATCAACCGCGTTCTAGCAACGCTTCCGCTTAGCGATTTTCAAAGGTATGAAGATGCTCTTACCCCTCTCTCGTTGCTGGTCTCTCCATAGGAAGATCTGAATATGCGTAGGAAAATTTTGAATTTATGCTACGTTACCCAACATCAGCCACATGGTGGCCACTTTCATCAATGAAGCCAAGTGGAAAGAATAGCAGGCCAAGCAGGCCAAGGTTGCAAAGCTTAAAAAGGAGAAATTCCTCAAGCAGAACCTCCTCAGCTTGACGCCTGATGCACTGGTGTCAACACAGGCAAAGCTGAAGAATTTGACTGACAGGTACTCCAAGCTGTCAGATCGTAAGAGTCTCAAGAGCAATTTCATCAAGCTGGCCACTAAAGCTGTTGATGACTACAACAAGAAGGCTGCACCTCCAGCACCAACTTCCCAGCCCTTGATTGAGGAGCCAGCAGATGAATCTCCTCATGCTGAGGAAACTCCTCAAGCTGAGGAAATACACCAAGAAAGCCGTGTAGATGTACCGGCTATTGAAGAAATCATCATGGAAGCTCCAGCTGATGAACCTGCTGCAGCTAATGAGACTGCCCCTGACCCAGCTGCTTCATCAAAGAAAGCTGATGACTCTGCTCCAGCTGGTTCCTCAAAGCCAGCTGAAGAATTTGTCGAGAGAACCCCTTCACCAAAAGCTTCAAAGGTGAAGGAGATGACTCCGTCTGCATCAGACATGAAGAAGACCAGGGCTAGTGAGAAGGAAGCCAAAAAGAGAAAGGCCTCCTCAGCAGAAGAAGAAACAGAGGCCAAGCGCCTCAAAGCACTTGAAGAACTGCCCCTCTAGACCTTGTGCCCCTAAATGTCGCTCCTTCTTATGAAATGGTCATCCTTGATGATCAAGCGAAAGGGGAAGATGAGGAAATGAAGGATGCTGCCGCTGAGGAACACACCGACGAAGAAATTCGTATTGACGACAGTCCTCAGCCCTCCATTCCTCAGAAAGACACCGCTCAAGGATCAGCTGCACCAACTGAAGAAACTGCCTCTGCCACCAAGCCAGCTGAGGAAGAGCAAACTGAAAATCCTCAAGCTGATGAAATTCAAAGCTCTATGCAAAATCTTCAAGATGAGGAACAGGCTGACCCAACTCCTCCACCTGAGCAAGATGAAACTATTCCTCAACCTGATGCACAGCCAGAGCAAGCCCCTCAGCCTGACGCCCAGCCAGAGGCATCTCCTCAGCCTGAAGTCCCAGCTGCTGAAATTCCTCACCCTGAAGAAAATGCTGAGGAAAATGCACCTGACCAAGACAATGCATTCGTCGTGCTCAACCCCGAGACTGCAATTGTTGTCTCCCCTCCTGTTCCTCAGCAAAATCTTCAGCCAGTTCAGCGTCAGCCATTCTCCAAGCGTCCAAAGTTTCAAAAGGAGAATTTCTTTGAAGAACACATGTACTTCATTGGAGAGAACCCCTATGACAAGCCTCAAATGAGGCATCTGAAGTTTTGGACTAGGACACAGCTAAATTACTATGTTTCTGTGATGTGTGGAAGGAACAAGATATTCCAGCACATGCATATTCCTCATGTTGAACTTGAAGCAATATCATGCCTGGAGTCAGTCCTCAATGTTCTCCATGACGCTGGTCTACTGCCAATGTGCTCCGACATCTCTGACTGGAACAATGAGCTCATTCTTCAGTTTTATGCCACTCTTCACATATCTGGCAACCCCGAAGACATCAACACCTGGGTCTTTGACTGGATGACACAAAACACTCACTACAAGGCTCCTGCTACTGAGCTCCTCCGTGAACTGCCTGTACCAATTCCCTCAGAGGAGGCTGTGAAGCTTTATGGTGAGCGTGAGCTGCCCAACGGGATGATGGAAGTCCTCATGAAGCCTTTGGCTGAAGGAAAATCACCGAGAAAAACATTCCTCGTCCACGAGCTCAAGTATACACCCAGGTCTGTCTACAGAATCCTCTGCAGTGTGCTCGCGCCGATCAAAGGCCATGATGATGAAGAAGATGTCGTAGGCCTCATGAAGAATATCCTCTTCAACATCATTCATGGTATTCCTATCAACATCCATGATTTCTTCTTGAGGACTTTGGCCGACAATGCTATGTGTCCTTTTGATCACAAGATATATGCCCCATGGATCATGAGATTCATCAGGACAAGGACATGCATCAACTTTCTCGCTGAGTGCCAAAACCATGTTGGTTATATGCCTCCTATCCGGGTCAACAAGAAGACTTTCGAGCCCATTGAAGGAAAAGGCAAATGAGTGATTGAAGAAGGTAGTAGGCCCCTTGATGGCCAGTTCAGAGAGCCAGAAGCTTATTCTTCATGGGATGATACTGAGACTCGTCCGGCTAGCCCCGTTCCTCCTCGAGTGATGAATACAAGAGAGCTCCTCCTCGGTCTTCACCAGAAGGTGGACCGCAACCACAAGTGGATCAAACGCCAGTTTGGCGCCATTGTGAAAACCCTCACTGTAACACAGAACTGTGTGAAGCTCAACCATCACTATCTGCATGAGGTTTTTGATCGCACCTGGGCTACACTTGCACATCTGAAGACTCAGACTGAGCTTGAAGAAATGGACTTTGAGCGAGACTTTGACTGGTCGTGGCCTCCCAAGAAGAAGTTCAGGCCCATTCTAGTTCCAGACCTTGAAGACAGCTCCTTTTCTTCATTCTGCACTGCTGAAACTGATGAAGAATAGCTCGACACTGCTACCGGTCCAAGGAAGAAGACTACTCCCAGGAAGCGTCACGGCTCTTCCTCAACCGCCAAGAAGTGAAGTCTTCACGGGCGTTAGTCCTCAGTTAGTCCCTTTTTGTCACTTGATGACAAAGGGGGAGAAACTTGAGTGTTAGTCTTCAAACGGGATATTTTTGGGGCTTATGAACTATATTTTTCTTCGCATGCTTATTCCTCAAGTTTTAATGCACGCATGCTAGAATTCGTCAGATACCATTTGTCATTATGCATTTTCATTTTCTTCATATGATATGTTACATGTATGCATGATTTACAAGACTCGGGGGGAGATCTCCATGATATAAATCATCAATGTGCATTTGCTGTGAAAAGCAAAATCCTCACGATATGCACATCTTCAGGGGGAGTCTCTCTGAATCTTGATTTCAAATTCCTCAAATGAGTATTTACACTTCATATTTTTGATCCCTGTTGAAGACTTAACTTAATTGTCATCAACCACCAAAAAGGGGGAGATTGTAAGTGCATCTAGTGCCCCTTAGTGATTTTGGTGGTTTGAAGACTTACAGGTTAAGTATCTAATGTGTTTATGAGTGTACACATGATCTATAAGTCATTGAGGAGTTTGAGATATTTGAAGAATATCGACCCCTAAAAATATATATCTTCGGTTGAAGAAATTGGTCTGAAGCTGAAGAAATGAATCGCGAGGAATTTGCGATGAAATTGATATTCCTCATGAAGATACTGAAATCGAGGAATTCGATGTGTCCTGAAGAAAATCATTTTGAAGACTTTTAAGCATGAAGATTTACTCTTTCTGTTTTATTTTCTTCGCATTTGAGTAATAGGAACACCGTACAATTAAAGGCGGTCGAAGTTACACTTTGGAATGAATTTCCTCATGATGCTCAACCCAAGCTTAATTCTACCAAAGCCTCAAAGTGAGGAATACGAGTGACATGAGGACTCTCACAGTTGAGGGTTCCGACTGTTTCGATAGCCACGCCAAGTCATTGGTCTTATCCACACCAACGGTCATATTATTTAAGGGCATTAGTGTCAAATCATGTCGGGATGCTCCCAGGCTATAAATAGCCGCCCCCACAACCATTAGCTGGTTGGATGCTCCGTTAGAAACTAACACTTGTCATAAGAGCAACCCAATTCCTCAGAGTCTTCGAGAGTAATTCATCAGTGAGGAAATACCCCATACACCGAAACCACAAACCAAACCTAGTGATTGAGCATCACTGAAGAAGTTGTTCCTGTGTGGGACTGAAGCCTTTTACCTTTGAGGACTGTGCATCCTCCAGACGGTTAGGCGTCATGGTCTAGAGCTTTCCAGCAGTCAATTGTGGATCGCCGGGTGACCAAGTTTGTGAGGGTTTGGAAGTCTGCCCTGAAGACTTACCACGAGTGTTGGGCGAGGACTGTGTGTTCTTAGCCCAAGGAGAACACGGTAGGGACTGTGTGTCCCGGGACTGTGTGTCCTTTGGTTTCAATACCAAGCCGCTCGAAACCAGATGTACGACTGTCACAGCAGTTGGAACTGGGTCATCAACGACTGTCTTCACTAAGAAAGGGTTCTTATTCCTCAACTCCTTACTTTCCTCGAATTATGTGTTGATGACTTTCACTGCTACTGTTTGAAGAATTTGCTGAAGACTTTCTCTGAATTTCCTCAACCCCAAATTCTTCACCTAGTTAATCCTCATCTGTATTCTGCGTGCCTGCTCATGGTGCAATCTGCTTTCACATTCCTCACTTTCAAAAACTGCTGTTGTGAAACTTTGCACTTCTGATCCTTTACCATTTCCGCTATAAGTTAGTCATAAGTGAGAAATTTCCTCAAAAGGAATTTCCCCAGTGATGAAATTCTAAAAATCTCCTATTCACCCCCCTCTAGTCGATATAACGCATTTTCATAAAGCGCTACTGATAACCCAGCTCTACTACTAATATTCCAACGCTACTGCTAATGTTACTGCTTTCAATATTAAATCACGTCTTATTAGTAGCGCCATTATACAGGTTTTCATATAGTATCATCATAATGCATCATTGTCATATAACAACTACTCCTCATCATCATTTTCGTCCATGATACATCACTAATTGTTCTTAATACCTAGGACCTACCCCTGCTACTCTCTCTCAGGTATAATAGCATAGAACATGTGTGGATGCACTCATGTGCAATACATGATATCTTGGTCGTAAGCTAACCATCGTCGTGCGACATTTAGACTCGATCCAACGAGGCACAACACTCATCGGGAGTCCCTGTTCAATACATAGATGTAACATACATAGCAATGAATTTTAGCCTAAAAATATTGTATGCAAAAGATGCACTCAAGAGAAATAGTCAATATCTTACCATCTTTCCTAAATAGATGTGACCGTAGTTCAATACGCACACTAGTATCGCATGTTTTGAGTACTAATATCTCGAAGTCCAGGAAAATAACTTGTCTTGACAGTATCATGGATCCTCAAGCCATGAAACATAATGACCTATCTCCTCGCAGTTTAGTTCAGCTCCGGGACAGTAGTAGGTGTTGTCTACCAAGCGCTGGACATGTTTGCTTGAATGGAAATAAGCTGTCAATAGAAATTAGTTGTCAACTATTTTTAAATAAACAATATAAATTACTTAATAAATATGGTTGGGGAACTATTACTCAATATACAACGGGTTGACTTTAGGTCTGTCGAGTCTTCCTTCCTAAACTCTTATCTTACGTATATGGTGCACAATCCCTCACCGATTTTTCGACCGTCGATGATGGTCGCTACTCCTACTTCCCCTAGTGCATAACAAATATCGAGCACAAGGAGAAGAAGGAGAAGCGACCCCCCTGACAACAGTCGACATTCTTCTTCTCTCATATATGGTGGACACTCCCTCACTGATTTTTCGATTGTCGATGATGGTCGCTACTCCTTCCCCTTATGCCCCCTCTACGCATTTGTGCATGCTCTAAACTTGTGTCAAGTTAATATAAACCAGAAAAACTTGTGTCTCATAAGACCTAGTCCTTGCTCCTAGGTATAATGTCATAAAATAGAATAACACCTATGTCTCCATGATGAAGCACAGAGATTAAACGGTCTCCAACTTGTGGCTTGCGATCTTTCTTTATTTCTCTCCATGCTTCAATTTGGAGCCTTCTTGATTTGTGGTAGTCGAGTATGGAGCATCGAACTTAGATGTGAGCGGGCTTTTAATTTTGATATGACCTTCTGGGTGCATCAACAAAGGCACTACATCATTTGGCAGTTGCTGTTGAAGAACATAATAATAACTTAGTTAGCAATGTAATCAACACCATTTATGCAATAGTAGAGCTTCCTTAATTAGGAAACTCTTACCAAGATATTTTTGTGAATGTCATCCGGCCTCAACCTATGCACTAGTGGCATGTAAAATGTACTATAATTTAGGCCAATTCCCAAATTCTTTGTGTAGTGTTACATAATCATCTACCACATCTAGGTGTTGTAGCACTACTAAGTTAGCCCTGTCAAAGTCGTCCCGTCGATTGGAGTAGTCCACGTGCAATTCCCTGCGACTGTTGTTGTGACCTTCTCCTCCGAGCCTCCCATGGTGCGTGTTGACGGGCAAACCAACAACAGGGTCTTCTTTGCCCATATAATTCTCTCAAAAGGAGATGCACTCTTGGGTCAGATACCCCTGGACGATGCTCTCCTCGGGACGAGCCATGTTACGAATGAATCCTTTGATCACCCCATTCATCCTCTCCAACGACATCATGCTGTGAAGGAATGTCGGCCCGAGGTCGATGATGTTGTCCACGATGTGGACACACAGATGCACCATGATGTCAAACAATGCGGGCGGGAAGTACATCTCAAGCTCACATAGTATTACAACGATCTCTTCCTGTAGCCTTCGCAGCCGCTTCACACTGATGGACTTTCGAGAGATAACGTCAAAAAAGTTGCAGAGACCAGTAAGTGTCTCATGGACGTGCTTGTCCATTATCCCTCTAATGGCAACCGGGAGTATGTGCATCATCATCACGTGACAATCACGAGACTTCATCTCGCTGAACCTTTTCTTCTTGGTGTCTAGAAATCTGCTTATCTTCCCACAATAACCGGAACTAAATTTGATTCCCGTAAGGCACTTGACGAATTGATCGATCTCCTTCGGACTTAAGGTGAAGCAAGAAGGGGGGCAACAATTCTCCTCCTTCTTGTTGACTTTTCTTCCCCTTGGCCCCATCGCCGTCTCCGTCTCCATCTCCTCCGTCGACTTTTTACGGGCATGTGGAGATCCCCCTGATCTCCAATTCCTCCAAGTCTTTCCTTGCCTTCGACCCATCCTTGGTCTTCTCCGGCATGTTCCTCAGTGTGCCAAGCAAGCTCTTGAGTACATTCTTCATTATATGCATTTGATCAAGGCAATGAGGTGTGTCGTGATTGGGCCAGTACTCCAAGTCCCAGAAAACAGACCTCGTTTTCCATACCTTCAGCAGCGGATCCGACACCTTTTCCATCTTTCCCGGTGCGGGGCACTATTGCCAGTTATCCAACAGCTCGTTGATTTCGGCGCCGCTCCTCTTACGTGGAGGTCCTCGCTGCTCATCCAAAACATTGAATAGATCTCCACGTTTTCTCCACGGGTCATCCTTTTTGAGCCATCTACGATGGCCCATGTACACGATTTTCCCAGACCCGCCATCTTTCATTGACGCAAGCTACTGAGACATTGTATCATCCATGCACCTCGTGCATCCGCTGCATCCGTGGCACACCTATCCCGAGGTGTGTGCGTAACCGAGATAGTCGTGCACTGTGTCATCAGCACATCTCTTATATAGAAATAATCTCTTGTGCTGGCGTCCAATGTCTTGACCGGCGATATCCATAATGTGTCTAGCTCCTCTTTCAGAAGCCCCATATATAGGTTAATATTATTTCCCGGTTGTTTCGGCCCTTGAATCAGCATGCTCATGTGTAAGTACTTTGTCTTCATACACTTACATGAGGGGAGGTTGTACATCCATACAAAGACGGGCCATGTGCTGTGGTTGGTGCTGTAGTTTCCAAACGGATTCATGTCATCGGTACACGCACCAAGCACGATGTTCCGTGCATTTTCTCCAAAAAAATATATTCGGCATTGAGTGCTCTGCACTCACTACCATCTGCGAGGTGCCTCAACTTCGGATCATCTCCATCATCAGGCTTCTTCCTCTCCGCGTGCCAGCGCATGAGCTTTGCTTCCTTAGGATCTACGAAATACCGCTGTAGACGGGGAGTGATCGGGAAGTACCATACAACTTTCTGAGGAGCTTTCTTTCCTGCCTTCTTTTATCAAGAAGCATTGCACACTGGACACCTTGTTTTTCCACGTGCTCACCCTGATAAATGATGTAATCGTTGGTGCATGTGTGGTATCTAATGTGCGGTAGATCTAGAGGGCAAACAATTTTCTTGGCCTCATCGATACTAGTAGGACGCAGGTTCCCTGTAGGAAGAACTTTATTTTGTAGATACTTCAAGTGCTCATCAAGGCTTTTGTTTGTCCATTTGTTTTTGGCCCTCGTCTTTAGAAGTTCGAGCGCGAAACTCAAGGGGGTAACCTCGAGATCGTAACCATCATATAATGGAGTCTTCGAGTCAACTTCAAGTTGCGCCAGATTGGACTCCTCTCCATAATCAACTGTGTCGCTATTCATACTCTTGCAAAGGAGGTCTTGAACATGAGGGTCCTGCACGACTGAACTTAGTAGCGTCGAAGTCTGCGGCGTGTCCTTCAACTCTCCTCCGTCATGTTCGGACTCTACTACTTCGCCGTGTCCAGAATCTTCTCTGACGCCATGTCCAGACTCTTCCCCGCCGCCGTGTCCGGACTCTTCACAACCGTCGTGTTCGGCGCCGTCTTCTTCTTATCGATCGGTCATCTCTTCGTCTAGACCCATGTTGTAATTCCCTGCCATGTGGACGTCCTCATCATCATCTTCACTTATCCACCGAGTATAGCCATCCATGAAACCACTGATCATCAAGTGGGCCTTCAAACTGCCACGATCAAAAGGGTCCAAAATTACTCCTTCTTTTCATCTTGTACGCGGACATCTAATTAGAGTCCGTTTATTTTCATACATGTCCATAATTGCGGATTGCAAGTATCGCTCCACCTTCCTACTACTCACCTTCATGAATGCAAGGTATAACAAGCAAAAGGGTCATAAAAATGCATGCATATAAAAATTTGGCATGACCTTGCCTAAAAATAGGACATATCGAGTTTGCTCGTAATTTGCCGAAACGAAATAAATCGACATTTCAGCAAAACATAAGCAACTCACTCACACAATATCCTTTCATATCACAAACACACATATTCCCATTATTGAAATGCACAACTTTTTACTCACCTATATATATCTCGAGACAGATTGTGCACGGGTAAATAATGGAGAGGTAACAATGGTGGAGAACTTAGAGAGAGGGAAGGAAAAAGGAGGGGATAGGGCAAAGGGGGGAGGAAGGGGGTGTGTGTGGGTGAAATGAGGGCAACAATGGTGGAGGAAAGGAGAAAGGAGGGGATAGGGCAAAGGGGGGAGGGGGAGAGGGGGTGTATGTGGGTGAAAGGGCAACAATGGTGGAGGAAAGGAGATAGGAGGGGATAGGACAAATGGGGGAGGAAGGGGGAGAGGGTGTGTGTGTGGGTGATAGGTAGAAGAAAGAGAGAAGAAGGGCAAGAATGGTGGAGAAGTAACAATGGAGGAGGAAAGGAGAAAGGAGGGCAAAGGGGGAGGAAGGGGGAGAGTGTGTGTGGGTGTAAATGAAGCTGCCCACGTGTAGCAGTAGCGCTGGTTCCAAGGCAGCGCTACTGCTACAGAAATTAGGAGTAACACTTTTTACAGTCCAATGCTACTGCTACAGATACTATCGGTGGCCTCGTTGGGCCCCGTTTAGCAATAGCGCTGGTTCCTGTCCATCGCTACTGCTATGGAAATTAGCAGTCGCGCTAGCTCTAGGGAAGCGCTACTACTACAGATACTACAGATGGCCTAGTTGGGCTCCGTTTAGCAGTAGCGCTCGAACTACACCCGAGGCTACTACTACGGTAGTTATCAGTAGCGCTTACTATTTCCAGCGCTGCTGCTAAGTAGCAGCACCACTTGTATCTTCCAGCGCTACTACTAGGCTCCTACCTATAAGGTTTTCCCTACTAGTGATCATGGACATCTCATACTTCTCAGACATCAACCTTCCAAACTTCTCACTAAAATGTGGGTTAGTCGATCCAAAGATAATATCATCCACATAAATTTGGCAGACGGATAGTTCGCCATTGACTCTTTTAGTGAGTAAGGTTGCATCAATTTTACCAATATCAAAACCCTTTTCAATGAGAAACTTTGTTAAGCATTTGTAACAAGCTCGAGGGGCTTGTTTAAGACCATATAAAGCTTTACAAAGTTTATAAACATGATTAGATTTCTTAGGGCTCACAAAGGCAGGAGGTTGTTTGACATAAAGTTCCTCCTCAATTTCACCATTTAGAAAAGCACTTTTGATATCCATTTGGTCAAGAGTAATATCATGGTGATTGCCATAAGCGAGAATAATACGAATGGCTTCAAGTCTAGCAACGGGGGCATATGTCTCACCGTAGTCCATACCTTTGACTTGCGTGTAACCTTGAGCTACGAGACATGCCTTGTTGTGAACCACTTGGCCACCTTCGTCTTGCTTGTTCCGAAACACCCATTTTGTACCAATGATGTTGTGATCGACCTTGGGTTTCTGCATGAGTGTCTAAACTTCATTCCTCTCGAAGCTGTGTATCTCTTCGTGCCTGGCATTCACCCAATATGGGTCTTGAAGTGCTTCTTTTAACTTCATATGCTCAATACTAGAGATAAATGACTAATGCTCACAAAAGTTAGCTAAACGAGTTTTAGAGCGAGTGATTCTCCCAGATTATATGTCACCGAAGATTTGATTTAGCGGATGATTCTTGTCCTCGTGCGATCGAACTCGTGACAACTTTTTCTTGTTGAATGATGGAGCTTACTCATCATCATCTTCTTCTTTGTTGTCATTGAAGGTATCATATCCTTGAGGTAGTGGTGAGGAAGCTCGAGGTGGATCATCACGATGTACTTCTTACTCCTCTTCATCATGTCGTTTTCCACTTGTCGATGTCTCCATGTCATTTTGTGGTTCGCCTTGATGCAAAGTAGGAGCTTACACTTGTGTTGATGAAGTACTTTCCTTCACCTACTTTGGATGAATCTTGGCGATTGACAAGTCTTGAGTGGCTTTTGAAGGTTTCTTATCTCCTACATCATTTGGCAATTGTTCAAGTTGCGAACCATGAGATTCATCAAACTGCACATCTACCGTCTTTTCAACCTTTCGAGTGAAGTTGTTGTAGACACGGTAAGTGTGAGAGTTTGATCCCTAACCAAGTAGGAAACCTTCATGTGATTTAGGAGAAAATTTAGAAGGATGATGCTTATCAAGAATGTAGCCCTTTGATCCAAATACTCGAAAGTATCCAACTTGGGGTTTGTTACCGGTGAGTAGCTTGTATGCTGTTTTACCAAGCAGCTTGTGTAAGTAGAGTCGGTTTGTGGCATGACAAGCTATTTCCACGACTTCTTCCCAAAAGTGTCTTGGCGTCTTGTATTCGTCGAGCATCGTTTTAGCCATCTCTATGAGAGTCCAGTTCTTCCTCTCAACAACTCCATTTTGTTGAGGTGTGTGCGTTGTCGATAACTCATGTGAGATACCTTCTTCGTCAAGAAAAGTGTCCACATTTGTGTTCTTGAACTCTGATCCGTTGTCCCTCCAAACTTTCTTGATCTTCACTTCAAACTGATGTTGGGCTTTCCGAGCAAAGTTCTTGAAGATCTTTTGTACTAGCAACTTGTCATCAAGAAAGAATACACACGTAAATCTGAAAAAAATATCAATTATAACTAGACCTTTTTAATTTCCACTGAGGCTCTTGTAAGCTTTGGGACCAAAGAGATCCATCTGAAGCAGCTCGAGTGGCCTTCTAGTAGTCATGATGTTCTTCACGGGATGACTTCCACCGACTTGTTTTCCTGCTTAACGAGTACTACAAAGTCTATTTTTGTCAAAGATAACATCTTTAATGCCAAGAATGTGATCATCTTTGATAAGCGTGTCAAGATTACGCATAGCAACATGTCCTAGCCTTTTATGCCATAACCAACCTTTAGAAGATTTTGCAATAAGACATGTACGAGGTTTGGATTTTTTTAATGAAATCGACAATGTATAGATCACCTCTAAGCAAGCCGGTAAAGACCATGTTATGATTATCACAAGAAAACACTTGGCAACCAACTATCGTAAATAGCACATCGAAACCAAAATCCGGTAATCTAGATACGGAAAGAAGGTTGTAGCCAAGGGATTCAACAAGCATGACATTTTGAATGGAAGTATCATGAGATATGGATACCTTACCGAGACCAAATACCTTACCCTTGGAGTCTCCAAATTCACATACCTTCGTGGTCCATGGTTTGGTGTGATCTCATGAAACATGTCTTTATCTCTAGTCATGTGATCGGTGCATCCACTCTCGAGTATCCGCTCTTTCCTCCTGTCATGTAGCCTCTAAGGTTTTCCATAAGACATAGGCTATGCATGGTCTTCTCATACTCGATGTCAAACTTCTCATCTTCATCATAGTAGCCGTGCTCCACATTGTCATCATCAAATGGAATATCCTCGTCACAAGAATCAAGAGTTTCATTAGAATTTTGACCATAACAATGTTCAAGTTTATGAATGCGAATGGCTTTGACAATGATGTTATTAATGGTAATGACATCTCCTTTAGCATGCATTAGGTCACAAAGCTCAAATAGACTGTTATCAAAGTTAGGATCATTAGGATTCATTTTGTGAAACATAGTGAATTTTTGGAAAATGACATCAAGATTTTTCAAGAAGTAGTTGGTACATATTTTCTCCAAATCTTTCAATAAAGTATAAGCACACTCAAAGTTCTTCATTTTATTAAGCACAATTCTTGGCAGTCCTCTAATGATGAGATTAACAGTTTTAAGATTGCCAAGCATATTAACTTCTTCATCTTGAGAAGGATGTAAGGGATCAATGGGAGGCACATAGGGATTTTCAACATACTTTCTCAAATAGAATTAATCAAATATATCAATCAATTCACATTTACATTGACTATAGTACTCCCCATTGAGAATAGACACTGTACAACTAAGATTCCCTAAACTAGACACATGCATCTTCGTCTAATAATTAAACCAAGGCTATGGAGACCAATGCACTGATACCAAATGAGGAATCACTAGTAGGGATGTCTAGAGGGGGGGGGGTGAGTAGACTACTTGACAAATTAAAACCTAGCCTTTTCCCAATTTTAATGGTTGGTAGATTTTAGCATTTGGAACAAGTCATACACACCCTACACATGCAAGTGTACAAGTATAGCAGCGGAAAGTAAAGATATGCATATGCAAAGTAAGAGTAGAGTTAAGGAAGATCGAACGCAAAGATGGACATGGTGATTTTTGGCGCGGTTTCGATAGGTGGTGTTGTTGTGCGCCCACATTGATGGACACTTCAACCCAAAGAGGGTAACGGGTGTGCGAGTCGACAGAGGGCTCAACTCACGAAGGGTCCACGGAGAAGCAACCTTGTCTATTTCATCACGGCTTACATCCACAAAGTACTAGCCTCACTCGGGGTAGATCTTCATGAAGTAGGCCATCTCCTTGCCTGTAAAAAGTTCTTGGTTCAACTCCACAACACGAAGTAGGAGGCTCCCAAGCGACACCTAACCAATCTAGGAGACACCACTCTCCAAAAGGTAATAGATGCGGTAGTTCGATGAACTCCTTGCTCTTGTGCGTCAAAACATAGTCTCCTCAACCCTCAATCACTCTATCACAGATTTGGCTTGGGTAGAAGAGATTTATTGGGTGGAAAGAAATTTGGGAAGGCTAGAAATCAAGATTCAAATGGTAGGATTGGAATATCTTGATCTCAACACATGAGTAGGTGGCTATCTCCCAAAAAATGGATATGGCAAGTGTATGTGTGTTCTGAGTGCTTCCCAACGAATGAGAGGTGGTGGATGGGTATATGTTGGCATCTCCAATAATCCAACAATTACAACATTATTGCCCAACTCGGTGGCACCGACTAGTGCAAAATGTGGAAACTTTTGACTTTTCGGTGAGACCGATATAGAATTCTTGGTAGTACCGATATGGGTGTCCTAGGCAGGTAGCAAATCTCGGTCAGACCTATTTTCAAAACTTATAAATTCCGATTCTTGAAAATGGCTAATGAGAAAGTTGCTCACCGAATTCAGTTGTACCGAGTGGAATGTTGTTGTCACCGAGATGCTAGGGTTTGGCAAGGGATCTGTGTGATGGAAAACTCAGTAGGGCCGAATGGAAAGTTGGTGGCACCGAATTTTGACTTTGTGGATTTTGACAGAATATTTGTGGGAGAATTTCATGAGTATTTTTGGTGGCTATCTGTAAGCACTTCAGCAACCACATCATCATAGTCACCTCATACCATTTTAATAGTATTGCCTTTCCTATGGACTCAAATGTGATTTCTCATAAAATATAAAATGTAGAGTCTTGAAGCATGAAGCTTGGCCAAACCTATTCCTTTCCTTCCTTGGGCCTTCTCCACACAATCCTTAGCCAATTCTCTCTCTGGGCTATAACTATAATATACTAGGAAAAAGTGGTAGTCCAAGAGACAATGCATGTTGTCATGAATTATCAAAACCACCAAGGGACCATATGTGCTTTGAGGTCCTCAACCTACTGAACCTACTGAAAATATTTATTATGAAATTCATTCGGGTATGTTAGAGAAACTGCTAGCTAATATTTATGCAGGAGATGGGACAACTCATCCTAATTTGCTCTTAATATATATAGATGAAAATTTGGACTTTTTCATCTTGCACATTTATTCGAAGATGACGTTAACAATAAAGTTTCCCCTTTATCAGTGGAGGGAAAGGAATTTATTTGGTACATGCTATTGGATGATGTTGGAACATGGGACTGTAATCGACTGAAGCTGGAATTTCACCAGAAGTTTTATCCTATGCATCTGGTTCATTGTGATTGGAATTATATATATAATTTTTGGCCTCGTGAAGGAGAAAGTATCGTTCAAAATTGGGGAGGCATAAGTTTATGATGCACACATGCCCCACTCATGATCTCTCAAGAGAAATAATTATACAAAACTTTTATTCTGGACTTTCTTATGATAATCAATCGATGCTTGTTTCTTCTTCTACTAGTTCCTTTATGAAGAAACTATTGAATTCAAATAGGATCTTTTGGAAAGAATCAGACGTAACTTTGAAGATTGGGAACTCGACACAGGTAAAGAGTCATGTATAAAGCTTGAGTTTTATTGTGTTAAATATTTTATGGAAACTGTTGCTTTTCATAAGTTTAGTACTAAATATGCACTTGACTCTAAGATAGAAGCTTACTTTTGTGAATCGTTTGCTACTCAAGGTGATCTCCATAAGTAGAAGTGTTTTTAATTTCATCCGCCTATTGAAGAATTGTTAGAGGAACCTGTTATAGTTAAAGATGAAACAATTATCTATAATGTTTATCCGGTTGTGCCTACTATTTACATTTAACAACCAACTTTTCCTGTTGGGATTAAGGAACATTCTAAGATTGCAACTGTGGTTAATAAAAGTAATATTAGAACACCTAAACCCTCTGAACAAATAAATGTAGAACCTAATATTGCTATGGTTAAGGATCCCTTGGTTGATAATATTGACGGGCATGTTATTTACTTATGTGATGAGGTTGCTAGAATTCCAAAACATGTTAGAAATGAACATGATTTGTTAGTAAAAATAAACCAGTGGTTGGCATGCTTGTTGTTTCTGTTAAAATTGGAGATCATTGCTATCATGGTTTGTGTGATATGGGTGCTATTGTGAGTTCTATTCCTTTTACTTTGTATCAAGAAATTATGAATGATATAACAACTTGTGCATTGAGGAAAATGATTTTACCGTTAAACTAGAAAATAGAGATACTACTTCAACACTTGGGATTGTCCGAGATGTTAAATACTTGTGTGGAAATGTCTAGTATTCTACTGATTTCTTAGTGCATGGTTCACTACAAGATAATATTTGTCCCATTATATTTGGTAGGCCTTTCTTGAATATCATTAATGCTGAAAGTGATTGTGTTAAAAAAGGTTAAGAGTAAGTTTTGGTGATGTATCTCATGAATTTAATTTCTCTAAGTTTCGTAGACAACCCCATGAGAAATAATTATTGAGTAAACATGAAATTATTCGTCTTGCTTCTATTTCCATGCCTCCCACTCACCCTCTAGAACAATATTTGCTAGATCATGAAATTTATATGCATATGAATGAAAGAAATAAAATAGATGATATATTCTTTAAACAAGCACCTATCCTTAAACACAAATTTCTTGTTGACATTCTAGTAGATCCTCCCCCACCTAAGGGTGATCACGTGTTTGAATTAAAGAAATTACCTGATACATACAAATATGCTTATCTTGATGAAAATAACATATATCCTATTATTATCAATGCTAACCTTCCAGAACATGAAGAAAAGATATTAATCAAAAATCTGAAGAAGCACCGAGCTGCCATTGGATATACTCTAGATGATCTTAAGGGCATTGGTCCCCTTCTATGTCACCACAAGATTAATATGGAACCGAATGCTAAACCTGTCATTGATCATCAATGTCGTCTAAATCCTAAACTGAAGGAAGTGCTAAGGACCCAAATATTAAATCTTCTCGAGGCAGGTATAATTTATCCCATAGATGATAGTAGACGGGTAAGTCATGTTCATTGTGTCCCTAAGAAAGGAGGTATAACCGTTGTTCCTAATGATAAAAAATGAACATATCCCACAAAGACTCGTAACTTGTTATAGGATGGTAATTGATTTCAGGAAATTAAACAAAGCTACTAGAAAATATCATTACCCCTTGCTTTTTATTCATCAAATGTTGGAAAGATTATCTAAGCATACATATTTTTTGCTTTCTTGATGGATATTCTTGTTTTTCTCAAATACCTATGTCAAAAGAAGATCAAGAGAAAACTATTTTTACTTGTCCTTTTGGAACTTATGCTTATAGACGTATGCCTTTTTGTTTATGTAATGCACCTTCTACCTTTCAAAGATGTATGACTGTTATATTCTCTTATTTTTGTGAAAATATTGTTGAGGTATTCATGGATGATTTTTCTGTTTACGAGACTTCTTTTGATGATTGCTTAAGCAACCTTGACCTAGTTTTGCAGAGATGTGAAGAAAATAATCTTGTCTTGAATTGAGAGAAGTGCTACTTTATGGTGAATAAATGTAGAGTACTTGGGCATACAATTTCCGAGTATTAAGGTAGATAAAGCTAAAGTTGATGCAATTGAGAAAATGTCAAGTCCTAAATATGTTAAAGGTGGAAGAAGTTCTCTTGGTCACACCGGTTCCTATAGACGATTCATTAAAGATTTCTAGGCCACTAACAAATACTCTTCAAAAATATGTTCCATTTTTTATGATGATTGTGTAGAAGCCTTTGAAATACTTAAGAAAGCCTTAATTTCTACACCTATTGTTCAACCGCCTAATTGGAACCATTTGAAATTATGTGTGATGCTAGTGATTATGTTGTTGGTGCTGTTCTAGGACAAAGAGTTGATAAGAAATTTATTGTTATTCATTATTCCAGTAGAACTCTAAACAGTGCTCGAATAAATTATGCTACTACTCAGAAAGAATTTGTAGTAGTTGTGTTTGCATTTGATAAGTTTAGACCTTATATTATTGATTCTAAAGTCGCTATTCACATCGATCATGCTGCTATTAAATACCTTATGTAAAAGAAAGATGCTAAACCTAGACTAATTAGGTGGGTTCTTTTACTTCAAGAATTTGCACATTATTGATACGAACGGATCTGACAATTGTGTAGCAGATAATTTGTCTAGGATGTAAAATGTTGTTGATGACCCACTGCCTTTTGATGATAATTTTACTAATGAGCCATTAGCTGTCGTAAATGCTTTTCGTAATACTCCTTGGTCTGCAAACTATGCTAATTACATTGTTGCTAAATATATACCACCTAGTTTCACATACGAACAAAAGAAAAGGTTCATCTTTGATGTAAGACATTACTTTTGGGATGACACACATCTGTATAAAAAAGGAGTAGATGGCATTATTAGACGTTGTGTACCTAAGCATGAACAGGAACAAATCCTACAGAAGAGTCATTCCCACGCATATGAAGGGCACCACGCTGGAGACAGAACTGCACATAAGATATTGCATTTTGTATTTTATTGGCCTACTCTCTTCAAGGTTGCACGCAAGTTTGTCCTTTCTTGTTGTGACGCCCTTGATTTGATTGTACGCTAATCATACACGCAAATGCGTACGACCAGGATCAAGGACTCACGGGAAGATATCACAACACAACTCTAGACACGAATAAAAGGTCATACAAGCTCCATATTACAAACCAGGGGCTTCGAGGGCTTGAATACATAAGCTCAGAAAACACACGAGTTAGTGAAATCAATAATATCTGAGTACAGACATAAAACAAGGTAATGGCTTAGAGAAGGCTAACACAAAACAACATAGATCGAACGAGGCGAGGCATATTGCTCTAGCAAAATTAATCAAGTCACACCCAGAAATTGTTCCTCGACTCCCTACAAGGAAGCAATCTCGGAGCAAACATTCCAGTTAAGTAACAGTTGTAGTTGTATTAGATCGGGATACAATTCCATGTCGTACTGTAATCATGGACATGGCTATTTGAATAGTTATTTTTCATCCCTTCACGGGTGCACCAACTTACCCGTCACACTTGATAAACTCTGGTCGGACACACTTTCGAGGGTCATGCCCGGCCTCGGAACATCAACACGCCATAGCCCTACCTAGGCACAACAGAGAGGTCGACCCATCGGTCTAAATCCTAAGCGCGCAGGGGTCATGGGCCCATCACCCTTTGCACTCCTGCACGATGCTTGGGCGACCGAGGTCAGTCCTGACATCTCTTATACAAGAACAATGCATGCACGGACCACTCGGTCGCGTGCCGCTCCATTGCTGACGTCTGAATAGCTTTGACTGATACCACGATGTCGAGTACCCATACCTTCTCCCATGTTAAGGTTAGTGCAAAAAGGTCTACGACCAACTCAGATCAAATACCCAAATCCCATTAGCATTTTAATTAAGATTACAGCGACGATCATCAATCCACGATATGTGGTCGTGTCGCCCTGTCTCGAGGATGTGTGGCAAGGGCCAAGAATGCCCGACCACGCCTCATCACAACCACGCGGGAATCCACCTGCAACACACATTTCATGTTCCTAGTAGTAAGGTCAACTAACTGTGTGGCTATAACATCAGAGGGATCCGAGGTATCACTCTTAATGGACTCCGAACGATGTAACCGTCAAGGCGACCATGGAGGAATCACCCACAATGGTCCATGCTTGAGGGGTTGTACGACAGAGTCATTATCGGACTAAGGGGGTCAATGAGGATCACAAAGCCACCTATACAAAGCAATTAAAGTGAAGTAGAGTATAATGGCAGTGTATCAAAAACAAGCTATGCATCAGAATATGATCTATCTACAACAGTAGCAAAATCTAATGCAAGCACAAGAGAGAGAGAATGGGCGATATAGGAATGATCAAGGGGGGTTGCGTACCTTGTTGCTTTGCGGCAAAGGGCTGGTCCTCAGGAGGGTAGTCATACCCTGCAGCAGCGTCAGCGTCAGCGTCTACCGGGCAGAAGAGGGGGAAGAAACAATAAATATAAAGCACAGAGATGCATCACGATGCATGACATAGCAATATGCAGTGCTAGGCATGAGCTAATGCAGTACTACACGTCATGGGCAGATCGAGAAAATATCCGACGACATTTCTCAGTTCTGTGGCTACTACCGGACAAGAAAAAACGATGGAAAAGTTCCATGTTCACTATGCTAGGGAGGCATGACACACGAACGGACAGCGTATCCGCGTGCTTATCGTTTTTGTGATCAACTTTCATGTATAAATTATTTTCATCCGGATTACGGATTAATTTATATTAATTTTTAAAGTTTTATTAATATTTTAAAATTAAACAGATTTATCTTAATTCAATATTCCAATTATGACATCAGCATGATGTCATGGATTTATCACCACTCAACACGGCCTTGGACTCATCAAACTGACTAGTGAGCCCCACTGTCATAGTGAGAGTGTTAAAGCAGGTTAACTAATTCTAATATAAAATTATTTAGCAGGTGAGGTCCACATGTCATACCCTGCTTAATTTTTTAACAAATTTAATTAAACAATTATGTTTAATTGACCTAATTAATTAATTATCGCAAATAATTACTCGGATTAATTAGGCAGGTTAGAGAGAGTTTAATATGGCTAACTAATTAATTACCAAATTAATTAATTTACTAACTATTTATTTATTTATTTTTATATTATTATTATTAATAATTTTTGTTTAATTAGCAGGGGTGTGGGCCCGTGCTGTCATTCACTCGGGGGGGGGGGGGGGGAGATTTACCCCCAAAATATCTAAAACAGGGGGGGGGTTATCCCCCCATGGTTGACACGGAGGGTCGGTCGGATGAGGGTCGAGGCCAGCCAGGCCAACCAAGGCCATGGCCAGCGTGGGTCGTGAGCGGGGCGACATGACAAAGCAACGAGGGGTGGGGGCAGCGCACGGGTCGGTGCTAGTGCTGGCGGTGGACGCGGTTGGCCGGTGCACGCAGTGCGCAAGGGGGGGTGCAGGCCACGGGACAACGTCGCGAGCAGGGCGGGGGGATGCAGCCATGGGGCTCGCCGGAGCGTGGCTGGAGTGGTGGCCGGGGATGGGGGTGAAGGAGGAGGGGGGGTGCTCACAACGACGTGGGGGAGGGTGGCAGCATGCTCGAGGAAGGGGGAACAAGTCGGGAAGGCCAGCGGGGAGGCGAGGGGCGGGAGCCACGGGTCTTGGGGGGAATGCGAAAGTGGGGGGGGGGGGTGGACCGGTGGGGGCTAGGTTGGGGGGGGGGGTTATACCCCCCAGGTTAGTGGGTACCTGGGCCGGTTCGGCTCGTTCGGCCACTTGGGCCGAGACTTGGGAGGAGGGGTTGCTTTTTTTGTTTTCTTTTAATTTTTTTTGGTTTATTCTTTTCTGTTACATTTATTTTTAGGACCAAATAGCTTTAGAAAAATGTGTAAATTTCTCCATTAAATAGTATGCAATATTTAGTACTGCCACAATTGGTTTGAGACTTTATTGAATAAGTTTGAATTTCCCAAGGAATTTAAAGTGCTTTCAAAATGCAGTTGGGCTCTGTTTTCAATGGTGGGGGTCCACACTCGCAGGTTGTTGATGTTGTTTTCCTTAACACCATTTATTTTGTAATATTTGCCAACAATGCAACAATTTTCTCTTGCTGCTTGAAACTTTATTTTATCACAATAAAATTCTAGGGCCTTTAATGGTGGAATTTGAAATGAGATATGAAATTCAAAGTGATCAGGCATTGTTTAGTAACATGATTAGCTTAAACATGGTGATCATTGTAGGTTGATGACTGGGGTTACTGTAGCCTAATCCTGGGATGTCACACTTGTGATGACTGTCAAAGAATCGGTAATATTGGTAGACGTTAGGAAATGTGCATGAATTATCCTCTTGGTATCGAACCATTTGATATTTGGGGCTCTGATTATATGGGACCGTTTCCTTCCTCTAGTGGGTACACTAATACTTTAGTTGTTTTTGATTATGTTACTAAGTGGGTAGAAGCTATTCCAACTAGTAGTGCTGATCACAACACTTCTATTAAAATGCTTAAATAAGTTATCTTTGTGAGGTTTGGAGTCCCTAGATATTTAATGACTGATGGTGGTTCACATTTTATTCATGATGCTTTCTGTAAACTTCTAGCTAAATATGATGTTAATCATAGAATTACATCACCTTATCATCTTCAGTCTAGTGGTCAAGTTGAATTAAGTAATAAAGGAACAAAATTGATTTTGTAAAAGACTGTCAATAGATCTAGAAAGATTTCCTCTAAGAAAATTGATGATGCATTATGGGCTTATAGAAATGCTTATAAAAATTCTATTGGTATGTCTTGATATAAAATGGTCTATTTAAAAGTATGTCATTTACCTATTGATTTAGAACATAAAGCTTATTGTGAAATTAAGTAACTTAATCATGAGTTCAAACTTGCCGGTGAAAAGAAGTTATTTGACATTAGCTCTTTAGATGAATGGAGGACACAAGCTTATGAAAGTGCCAAGTTTTTTAAAGAAAACGTTAAAAGATGGCATGATAATAGAATCCAAATTCGGGAACTTAAAGTAGGCGATCAAGTTCTTTCATACAATTCTCCTTTTAGATTCTTTGTAGGAAAGCTTCTCTCTAAATGAGAAGGACCATATATTATCAAAGAAATTTATTGCTCCACGGCTACCAAGATCAACAATGCCAAAGGCACTAATCTGATTGTAGTAAATGGACAAAGAATTAAACATTATATCTCAAGGACGACCATTAATGTTGAAACCTATATTATTCAAGTGAACACATCGAAAGAACAGATAGAAGACACCTCCGAGAATACTCCAGAGTCCTGAAAAAGAGTAGGTATGTGATACGGTAAGTAAACCGACTCCAAAAATTTTATCAAAATATTCATGTCTGTTTTGGAATATTAGAAAACTTACAAAATAAAGAAATAGACAAGAGGACCCACAAGTAGGTCACAAGGCAACAAGGCGCGCCAGGTCACCTTGTAGGCCCCTCGTCTGCCCTGTGGACCCTATTTTCTTCCAGAATACGTGTTTCAGCACAGAAAAATTCATTATGTATAATCCCATATGTTTTGACCATTGGATCGCAAGTTTCTCCTTTGTTCTTGTTTCTAGCTATTTTGTGGTAGGAATCCTAGGTCTTGGAAGTGCTCATGGCAACCCGAGATCTCCATAAGAAGCATCACATAGTTCGGTCTTCTCCAGGAAAACGCCCTTACATCAAAGTATACTATGAGTTGTCTTCAGAAGGAGAAGATTAATCTGCAACTCAAGAGGAGGTCATTCAAATAGACGAGGGAAAAGAGGGGGAATCTAAAGGGGATCATGTCAAGTCCCTCTCCAAGGACTCCAAAAAGGGAGACATGTGACTTCTTCTTCCTGAAGATATTTCTCTACCTGAAATTGATGCTTTGAATACTATGGAAGCAGTTTGTTCGTAGAACACAACGCTCACTCATAAGTTATCTTACTGGAGGAGCAAACCGATCTTTCTAGAGGATCACCAATAATCTAAAATACTTGCAGTTGAAGGACAATCCTACCACTTCATCAACACCATCACCTAAGAACTAAACTTGAGTACATAGGTATGTGCACCATGATATGTCCATTTTGCATAATGTTTTGTTACTATTATTTATAGTGTTTTTATGAATTTTCCACTTGGTGGATTAATTCTAATGTCTTTTCTCTCATAATATGCAAGGTTTACATCAAGTGGGAGAATACCGACAAACGAAATTCTGGACCTGAAAAAGCTACGTCAGAGATACCTATTCTGCACATCTCCAAATGGGCTGAAACTTTATGGAGTTTTATTTTGGAATAAATAAAAAATACTGGAGCAAAGAAGTACCACAGGGGCGCTACAAGGTGTCCAGTAGGCACCAGGGCGCGCCAACCCCCTAACGCAACCTGATGTCTAGTGGCACCCTGGCCCACCTGTGGAAACCGTCTTGTGGTATAAATTCCCTTTTAACCTGAAAAAATCAAGAGAGGAATTCGGGATGAAGCGCCACCGTCTCGAGGCGGAACCTGGGTAGGAGCACTTTTGGCCTCTGACGGAGCGATTCCGCTGGAGGAACTACCCTCCTAGAGGGGGAAATCAAAGCCGTCGTCATCACCAACAACCCTCTCATATTGGGTAGGCCAATCTTTATCAACATCTACATCAGGACCAGCCCCTCTCAAAACCCTAGTTCATCTCTTGTGCTCAATCTTGTACCGGAACCTCGGATTGTTACCTCAGGTGTGACTAGTAGTGTTGATTACATCTTGTAGTTGATGCTTTATGGTTTATTTGGTGGAAGATCATATGTTCAGATCCAATATGCTATTTAATTCCTCTCCTGTCATGAGCATTTTTATCACTTGTTAGTAGTTACTTTTGTTCTTGTGGCCACGGGAGAAGTCATGTTGCAAGTAGTCATGTGAAGTTGATATTGGTTCAATATTTTGATGATGTGAATGTTGTGATTACCTTAGTCGTGTTATGTGAACATCGACTACATAACGCTTCACCATCTTTGGGACTAAGGGAATGCATTGCGGAGTAGTAATTATATGGTGGGTTGTGAGAGTGATAGAAATTTAAACCCTAGTTCATGCGCTACTTCGTAAGGGGCTGATTTGGATCCCTATGTTTAATGCTATGGTTAGAATTTATTCTTAATACTTTTCTCGTACTTGAGGATGCTTGCGGGAGGGTTAATCATAAGTGGGAGGTTTGATCAAGTAAGAACAACACCCAAGCACCGGTCCACCCACATATCAAATTATCAGAATACCAAACGTGAATTAACCCAACATGACGAAAGAGACTAGAAGAAATTCATGTGTGCCCTCAAGAATGCTTTGCCTATTATAAGAACGTGTTCTGGCCTGTTCTTGGCCACAAAATAATTGGTATACCTTGCTGCACCTATTTTTAATATTTCTACTTGTCACATGTTACAATTATCTTGCTATCAAACAACTTGTTACCGCCATTTCAGTGCTTGCAGAAATTACCTTGCTGAAATTCGTTTGTGATTTCCTTCTGCTCCTTATTGGGTTCGACACTCATACCTATCGAAAGGATTACGATTGATCCCCTATACTTGTGGGTCATCAGGACTCTTTTCTGGCGCCGTTGCCGGGGAGTGAAGCACCTTTGGTATGCGGAATTTGGTAAGGGAAAATTTATATTACGTGCTGAAATTTACTCTTACTTGTCACTATGGAAAGTAACCCCTTGAGGGGTTTGTTTGGGGTATCTTCACCTCCACTGGAAACACCAAGAGTTGTCCCTCAACCTTCTAAACCTACTGATTTTTTTTATTATGAAATTCCTTCAGGTATGATAGAGAAACTGCTAGCTAATCCTTATGGAGGAGATGGAACAAAACATCCCAATATGCACCTAATATATGTGGATGAAGTGTGTGGATTATTTAAGCTTGCAGGTTTATCCGGAGATGAATTCAAAAAAAAAATTCCCGTTATCTTTGGGGGGACCATTGGCATGGTATAGGCTATGTGATGATACATGATCTTGGAACTGGAATCAATTGCAATTGAAGTTTCAACAAAAATTCTTTCCTATGCATCTTGTTCATCTTGATCGTAATTTTATCTATGATTTTTGGCCTCTTGAAGGATAAAGTATCACTCTAGCTTGGGGGAGGCTAAAGTCAATGTTATATTCATGCCCCAATCATGTGCTCCCAAGGGAAATTATTATTCAGAATTTTTATGCTTGTCTTTCTCATAATGATCAAACCATGATCGATACTTCTTGTTTTGGTTCTTTTATGAAAATGACTATTGAGTTCACGTGGGATCTTTTGCAAAGAATTAAACGCAACTCTGAAGCTTAGGAAATTGATGAAGGTAAAGAGTTAGGTATAAAACTTAAGTGTTATTGTGTTAAATCTTTTATGAATACCAATGCTTTCAATGATTTTAGCACTAAATATGGACTTGACTCTAAGATAGTAGCCTCGTTCTATGAAAGCTTTGTTGCTCATGTTGATCTCCCTAAGTACAGATGGTTTAAATTCATCCACCTATTAAAGAAAAAGTTGAAGAACCAATTAAAGTTGAGGATGAAACTATCATTTACAATGTTGACCCACTTGTGCCTACTGCTTATATTGAGAAACCACCTTTCCTTGTTAGGATAAAGGAACATGCTAAAGCTTCAACCACGGTTAACAAAAATTATGTTAGAACAACCAAACCATCTGAGAAAATCAAGGTAGAACCTAGTACTTCTATGGTTAAAGATCTCTTAGTAGATAATATTGAGGGGCATGTTATTTATTTCTGTGACGAAGCTGCTAGAATTGCCAAACCTGGTACTATAGATATTAATAGACCTGTTGTTGGCATGCATGTTACCTCAGTCAAAATATGAGATCATTTCTATCATGGTTTACGTGATTTCGGTGCTAGTGTTAGTGCTATTCCTTTTAACTTATATCAAGAAATTATGCATGAGATAGCACCCACTGAAATAGAAGACATAGCTATTACTATTAAACTTGCTAACAGAGACACCATCACACCACTTGGGATTGTTAGAGACGTTGAAGACTTGTGTGGGAAAGTAAAATATCCTACTAACTTTCTAGTACTTGGCTCACCACAAGATGATTTTTGTCCCTTTATATTTGGTAGACCCTTCTTAAACACTGTCAATGATCAAATAGATTGCAAAAAGGAAACTGTTAGTGTTAATTTTGGTGGTATGTCTCATGAGTTCCATTTTTCCAAGTTTAGTAAGCAAACCCATGATAAAGAATTGCATAGTAAAGATGAAGTAAATAGTCTTGCTTCTATGGCCATTCCTCCTACCGATCCATTAGAACAATATTTGCTAGACCATAAAAATGATATGCATATGCGTGAGAGAAATGAAATAGATAACATGTTCTTTGAGAAAAAGCCTATCCTTAAACACAACTTGCCTCTTGAAACTCTAGGAGGTCCTCCTCCACCGAAGGGTGATCCCATGTTTGAACTAGACCAATTACGTGACACTTTGAAATATGCTTATCTTGATGTAAAAAAGTTATATCTTGTTATTACCAGTGCTAACCTTACAGAGCATGAAGAAGAACAAATGTTAAAAACTTTAAGGAAGCACCGAGCTGCTATTGGGTATACTCTTGATGATATTAAGGGCATTAGTCCCACTCTTTATCAACACAAGATTTTTATGGAACCAAATTCTAAACTCGTTGCTGATCACCAACGAAGACTGAATCCCAAAATGGAAGAAGTGGTAAGAAATTAAATATTAAAGCTTCTGAAAGCAGGTATAATTTATACCATAGCTAATAGTAGATGGGTTAGTCACGTTCATTGTGTTACTAAGAAAGGAGGCATTACTGTTGTTCCTAATGATAAAAATGAACTCATTCCACAAATAGTTGTGACTGTCTATAGAATGGTAATTGATTTTATAAAATTAAACAAATCTACTAGAAAAGATAATTATTCTTTTTCATTCATAGACCAAATGCTATAAAGATTATCGAAGCATACACATTTTTGCTTTCTAGATGGTTATTCCGGTTTCCCCCAAATACCCGTGTTACAACCTGATCAAGAGAAAACCACCTTTACTTGTCCTTTTGTAAATTATGCCTATAGACGTATGCCTTTTGGATTATGCAATGCACTAGCTACCTTTCAAAGATGTATGACTACTATATTTCTTTGATTTTTGTGAAAATATTGTTGAGGTTTCCATGGATGATTTTTTCATTGATGGAACTTCCTTTGATGATTTCTTAAGCAACCTTGATCGAGTTTTGCAGAGTTGTGAGCAAACTAACCTTGTATTGAATTGGGAGAATTGACACTTTATGGTAAATTTTCTAGACTCCAAATGACGTGAAACTTCACGAAAAATTCTTATGGTAAATGAAGGTATTGTCTTGGGTCATAAGATTTCTGAACGAGGTATTGAGGTGGATAAGGCTAACTTGATGCAATTGAGAAGATGCCATGTCCTAAAGATATTAAAGGTATCCGTAGTTTCCTTGGTCATGCTGGTTTTTATAGGAGGTATATTAAAGACTTCTCTAAAATTTCTAGGACTCTTACTAATTTAGTACAAAAGGATGTTCCTTTTGTCTTTGATGATGATTGTGTAGAGGCCTTTGAAACACTTAAGAAAGCCTTAACTTCTGCACCTATTGTTCAACCACGTGATTGGAATTTGCCTTTTCAAATTATGTGTGATGCTAGTGATTATGTTGTTGGTGTTGTTCTAGGACAAAGAGTTGATAAGAAATTAAATGTTATTCATTATGCTAGTAAAACTCTAGACAGTGCCGAGAGAAATTATGAGACCACTGAAAAGGAATTTTTAGCAGTTGTACTTGCTTGTGATAAATTCAGATCTTACATTGTTGATTCTAAAGTAATTTTTCACACTAATTATGATGCTATTAAATATCTGTTGGAAAATAAAGATGCCAAGCCTAGACTTATTAGGTGGGTTCTTTTGCTACAATAATTTGATTTGCATGTCGTTGATAGGGAAGGAGGTGAGAACCTTGTAGCTGATAACTTGTCTAGGTTAGAAAATGTTCTTGATGACCCACTACCTATGGATGATAGCTTTCCTGATGAACAACTAGCTATCGTCAATGTTTCTCATAACACACCGTGATTTACCGATTATGCTAATTACATTGTTGCTAAATAAATACCTCCTAGTTTCACCTATCAGCAAAAGAAAAGTTCTTATTTGATTTAAGACATTACTTTTGGGATGACCCACATCTTTATAAAGAGGGAGTAGATGGTATTATTAGACATTGTATACTTGAGCATGAACATGAACAAATCCTTTGGAAGTGTCACTCCGAGGCTTATGGACGACACCATGTTGGATATAGAACTGCACACAAGGTATTACAGTCTGGATTTTATTGGCCTACTCTCTTCAAAGATGCTCGTAAGTTTGTCCTCTCTTTTGATGAATGTCAAAGAATTGCTAATATTAGTAGATGTCAGGAAATGTCTATGAATTATTCACTTGTTATTGAACCATTTGATGTTTGGGGATTTGATTATATGGGACCTTTTCCTTCCTCTAATGGGTATACACATATTTAGGTTGTTGTTGATTATGTCACTAAGTGGGTAGAAGCTATTCCAACCAATAGTGTTGATCATAACACCTATATTAAAATGCTTAAGGATATTATTTTCCCACATTTTGGAGTCCCTAGATACTTAATGATTGATGGTGGTTCACATTTTATTGATGGTGCTTTTCGTAAGTGGCTTGCTAGATATGATGTTAACCATAGAATTGCATCTTCCTATCATCCTCAGTCTAGTGTTCAAGTAGAATTAACCAATAGACAAATACAATTAATATTGCAAAAGACTGTCAATAGGTCCCAAAATAATTGGTCTAAGAAACTAGATGATGCATTATCGGCCTACAGGAGAGCTTTTAAAAATCCTGTGGGTATATCTCCTTATAAAATGGTTCATGGGAAATCATGTCACTTAACTCTTGAGTTAGAACATAAAGCTTATTGGGCAATTAAAGAACTCAACTATGATTTCAAACTTGTTGGTGAAAAGAGGTTATTTGATATTAGCTTATTAGATGAATGGAGAACCCAAGCTTATAAAAATGCCAAACTATTCAAAGAAAAAGTTAAAAGATGGCGTGACAAAAGAATCCAAAATCAAGAATTCAAAGTTGGTGAATATGTTCTAGTGTACAATTCACGTCTTAGATTTTTTCCAGGAAAACTTCTCTCCCAATGGGAAGGACCATATATCACTGAAGAAGTTTATCGGTCTCGAGCTATTAAGATCAACAACCCCAAGGGCACTAATCCAAAGGCGTTCAATGGACAAAGAATAAATCACTATATTTTTGGTACACCAATTAATGTTGAAACAAATATTACCCAAACCATGACACTGGAGGAGCACATTAAGGAGACCTTCCAGAACACTCGAACCCTTAAAAGGAGGAGGTATGTGATACGGTAAGTAAACGGGCTCAGAAAAATACGCAAAAATGTTTTCCATATGTTTTGGAATATTTGAAAAATTAGGAAATTGAGAAACACACGGGAGGGCAACTGAGGTGCCCACTAGGCACCAGGGCGCGTCGGCCTGCTGGCACGGCCTGATGTCTAGTGGCCCCCTCGGGCACCTTCGTGGCTCCGTTTTCTTGTGGGTCACGTATTTCCTTGTATAAAAATTCTCTCACTATATATATCTCACTAATTTGACCCCCGTACCATGGAGAAATCATGTGTTTCTTGTTTCGTGCTGTTTTCCTAGCAGATCTAAAATTATGTCGTCTCAAGATTCGGAGGGAGAGAGCTACATCGCTGATTTCACCGCAAACCCTAAGGTCTACGGAGAGTTCGATCACTACGGCTGGAATATGGAGGAGGATAAATACAAGGATATTAAGGAAGAAAATGGGGATAACTCTGAGGAAGAGGAAGATCCACTGCCTCAACCCGGAGATATGCACGTGGAATTGAAGAAGTCAAGCCTCCCAAACAAGTACAAACCTAAGGTCAATTTCAGCCCTTCCCATTTTATGAAGGAGAGCAAAGCAGCATTATGTGAAAAGGTATTAATGCTGGAGTTGGAAAATGAGGGTCCGAGGGAGGATAAATTCAGCCTCAGACACAAGTTGGAGAATAAATACACACCACCACCTCCATCTTCATCACCAAAGAAGGAGACTTGAGTACAAGGGTATGGGCACTCCCCTTGGATTGTGCGAACTTGGGGGAAGTGCCACGGTATTGTATCATCATCACTCGTATTTATCTTTATCCATCTTAGTTTGATCTTCAATTATCTCGTGATTTAGTCAAGTAAAAATTTAGTTTGATCCATCCTTTTGAGTGCTAGTTTCATGATCTATCTATCTATCTATCTATGTAATCGAGTGAGAGTTATATAATAAAGTTTAGTTTGAGTTTTGCTTCTTTACCTTCTTGCTGCAATCAAAATAAAGAAAAATAATGAAAAAGATCATATGCTAATCTATAGTAAGTAGTGGCATCACATAACGAAACATATAAGTGGTAAAAGTTGTTGATGGTTGACAAACATAGCATTGGCCGGTGATGCAACACATGAAATAATTAATAAGGGAACATGCGATTTACGTGCAAATACACTATCATTGACATCTTTTATGATTGTGAGACCCCATTAATTATAGTATTCCAAAACCATTGATGTTGGACAAGGAAGACAACGTAATGATTTATGTTTGTTCACACTCACATAGAAGTTATATTGTTATAGGTCCTCTAACATGTGGTGCTTTCCCAATATCCTTGCTAGCCAAAACTCCACATTAAGTAGAGATACTACTTGTGCATCCAAAACATTTAACCCAAATCCATGTTTCAAGAGTCCACCATACCTACCTATGGATTGAGTAAGATCCTTCAAGTAAGTTGTCATCGGTGCACAAAGCAATAAAAATTGCTTCTAAACATGTTAGAACATTTAGTGTAAGGGAAATTAAGCATTGTACAAACTTGTGATGGTGATAATAAAAGCGACATATTGCATAATAAAGTTTGCCATCACGAGGGGCAATATAACGTAACGTTCCTTTGCACTAAGAGATTTGATATACAACCAAAAGGCACATGACAACCTCTACTTCCCTCTGCGAAGGGCTTATATTTTACCTTTATGTTGTGCAAGAGTCAAATTATTCTCATCTACTCCCCTTTATCTTCTATTTGGCAAGCATCATGTGGTGGGGAAAGATCTAGACATATATATCCACCTGAATGTGGGTGGGCATGATTTATTATTGTTGACATCACCCTGGAGGTGAATACGTTGGGAGGTGACACTATAAGCCCCTATCTTTCTATGTGTATAGTTGAAACATTTTGCACATATATATGTGGTGAGTGTTAGCAATCATAGAAGACAAAATGATGGTTGGGTATGTAGATTTGCTTAAAAGCTCCGATATGTGACCCTTCCTAAAAGATGATGAATTGTGTTGCAAAGTTGACTGAAAACATAGTTTGTTAGTTTTCAATAGATTTTATGTTTCATACTTTGAGGTTGTGATGAATTGCTACTTGTTCACAAGAAGCCTTTATGATGAAAGTTATATGATGAAAATGTTGTGATGAAGTATTTTACAAAGTTCTATTTTCTATTATAATATTGAGCATGATGCTAACATGTCCATATTTTGTTTTTGTCGACACCTCTCTCTCAAAGCATGTGGTCATGATTTGCTTTATCGGTTTTCGGTTGAGGAGAAGCAAGGTCTAAGCTTGGGGGAGTTGATACTTCCATCTGCATCATGTTTTGCTACTGTTATTTATAGTGTTTTAATGCATTTTGCCACTTGGTGGAGTAATTATAATGACTTTTCTCTCATAATATGCAAGGTCTACATCAAGAGGGCGAATGCCGGCAGATGGAATTCTGGACCTGAAAAAGCTACGTTGGAGATATCTATTCTGCACATCTCCAAATGGGCCGAAACTTTAGGGAGATTTATTTTGGAATAAATAAAAAATATTGGAGCAAAGAAGTACTAGAGGAGGGCTACCAGGAGCCCACTTGGCACCAGGGCGCTCTAGCCCCCCTGACGCAACCTCATGTCTAGTGGCCCCAAGGCCCACCTCTAGCAACCATCTTCTCGTATAAATTCCCTTTTAACCTGAAAAAAAGCAGGAGAGCACTTTTGGGATGAGGCACCGCCATCTCGAGGCGGAACCTGGGCAGGAGCACTTTTGCTCTTTGGCAGAGCGATTCCATCGGCGGAACTTCCCTCCCCGAGAGGAAATCAAAGCCATCGTCATCACCAACAACCCTCTCATCTTGGGGAGGCCAATCTTCATCAACATCCTCATCAACACCATCTCCTCACAAAACCCTAGTTCATCTCTTGTGCTCAATCTTGTACCGAAACCTCGGATTGGTACATGGGGTGTGAATAGTAGTGTTGATTACATCTTGTAGTTGACGCTTTATGGTTTATTTGTTGGAAGATCATATGTTCAAATCCAATATGCTACTTAATACCTATCCTATCATGAGATTTTTTATCACTTGCGAGTAGTTACTTTTGTTCTTGAGGCCACATGAGAAGTCATGTTGCAAGTAGTCATGTGAAGTTGATATTGGTTCGATATGTTGATGATGTGAATGTTGTCATTCTCTTAGTGGTGTTATGTGAACATCGACTACATAACACTTCACCACCTTTGGGCCTAAGGGAATGCGTTGTGGAGTAGTAATTAGATGGTGGGTTGTAAGAGTGACAGAAAGTTAAACCCCAGTTTGTGCGCTACTTTGTAAGGGGTTGATTTGGATCCCTATGTTTAATTCTATGGTTAGAATTGATTCTTAATACTTTTCTCGTAGTTGTGGATTATTGCGGGAGGGTTAATCATAAGTGGGAGGTTTCTTCAAGTAAGAACAACACCCAATCACCGGCCCACACACATATCAAATTATTAAAATACCAGACATGAATTAACCCAACATGACGAAAGTGACTAGATGAAATTCCCGTGTGCACTCAAGAACGCTTTGCCTATTATAAGAAACTATTCCGGCCTGTCCTTTTCCACAAAATAATTGGTCTACCTTGCTAGACCTATTGTTACTATTGCTAATTGTCACTTGTTACAATTATCTTTCTATCAAACAAAATGTTACCGCTATTTCAGTGCTTGCAGAAATCACCTTTCTGAAAACCGCTTGTCATTTCTTTCCGCTCCTCGTTGGATTCGACACTCTTACTTATCGAAAGGACTACGATTGATCCATACTTGTGGGTGACCACACCAACCTTAGCTTGTTCCAAGCTTAGGGGAGGTGCCCTGGTATCGTATCAGCATCACTTTTACCATCATTACCTATTTTAGTTCAATCCTTAGTTATCCTTTGATTTAGAAGAATAAAAGTTCCATAATGATTTTGTTCTCAGTGTTTGCTTCCTGATCTATCTATTGATGTAATCGAGGTCGAGAGTTATATAATATAGAGTAGTTTGAGTTTGTTTGCTTTACCCTCTTACATCAATCCTAGCAATGAAAATAATAACTAAAAAACCTTAAACCCAGTTTCTTGCGATGAGAGTCCACCATACCTACCAATGGATTGAACACGATCCTTCAATTAGGTCATCATCGATGCAAAAGCAATAATAATTGCTATTAAATACGTATGATATTTTATTGAAAGGCAAAATAAGCTTTATATGATCTAGTGATGGAAAATAAATAAAAGAGACAAACTGCATAATAAAGACTTCTATCATAAGGGGCATTATAAAGTGGTTTTCCTTTCCATTAAGAGATTGCACATCCAAATGAAAAGCACATGACAACCTCTGCTTCCCTCTGCGAAGGGCCTATCTTTTACTTTCATGTATTTACTTTTATGCAAGAGTCATTAATGTTCATCCATATTCCATCCTTATTTACTCTCTACTTGGCAAGCATCATGTGGTGGGGAAATATCCATGCATATATATCCATTTGGTGCAGGGGATCACGAGTCATTATTCTTGACATTATCCTCTATGTTCCTCTATGTCTGATTGATGTTTTTGTTTCACAAAAATGATGTGAGTGTCAACAATCATAGAAGACTAAATTATGACTGAGTATGTGAACTTGCTAAACAAACTCTGGCATAGACTCTTTCTCAAACAAGATGAATTTCAATTGCTTAAATGACTTAGAACATAGCTTGTTAGTTTTTAATAAGGTTTTTGTTTTATACTTTAGCGTGTGAATATATTACCACTTGTTGTTGAGATGATTGATCATAATATATTGCTGATATGATAAAGATCATGATACTATCATGTCCGTATTTTGTTTTTATCGACCCCTCTCTCTCTAATCATGTGGTCATTATTATTTATTTTGGGTTTCACATGAGAACAAGCGAGGTCTAAGATTGGAAGACTTGATACATCCATTTTGCATCATCATTTCCTATTAATATTTGTAATTAATGTTTTCAAGCATTATTTCACTTTATGATGCAATCCTTATACCTTTTATCTCTTATCTTACAAGATTTACATAAATAGGGGAATTCTCGGCAACTGAAATTCTTGACCTGAAAGGCTATGGAAAAGCTAGAAATTTTCTAGACTCCAAATGACCTGAAACTTCACGAAAACTTCTCATGGAATATATAATAATTATTAGAACAAAGAAGTACCAGAGGGGGCCACCACCTCACTACAAGGAAACAGGGCGGGACAACCCCCTAGGTGCACTCTTGTGCCTTGTGGGTCCAACGGGCGGCCTCTGGTACTCATATTATTCTATATGATGGGTTTTGACCTAGAAAATATTAGAGGAGAAATTTTGGGACAAAGCGCTGCCATCTCGAGGGGAAACCTGGGTAGGAGCACTTTTGCTCTCCGGCAGAGCGTTTTTGTCGAGGAAACTTCCCTTCAGGAGGGGAAAATCGAAGCCATCGTCATCACCAAGGCCTCCTCCTTCGTGGGAGGATCAATCTTAATCGACGTATTCACTAGCACCATCTCATATCGAACCCTATTTCATCTCTTGTATTTGATCTTTGTCTCAAGACCTCATATTGGTACTTGTGGGTTGCTAATTGTGGTTATTACATCTTGTAGTTGTGAAAGCACATATGCTCCCTTGGTGGGTTTGATAATTCACGACAACATACATTGTCTCTTGGACTAATAGTTTTATCTAGTTTGTTTTAGATGAAGTCCATAAAGAGAATTGACTGGATTGTGAGGAGAAGCCCTAAGGATAGAGACGAATCGGATTGGCCAAGCTTCAAGCTTCAAGACTCTACATTTTGCTTTTATGTGAGAAATCACAAGTATTCCATAGGAAATCCACTACTATTAAAAGGTGATGAGGTATCTATGATGATCCAGTTGCTCAAGTGCTTAGAGTTAACCACCAAAAACCCTCATGAAAGTCTCCCACAAAATATTTTTTCCAAACCCTAACAATCAAATTCGGTGCCACCAACTTCTCCAAATTAGCTCTACCGAGTTTTACCCTAGATAGAATCCAGAGCCAAACCCTAGCTTGTCGATGACACCAAGTTTGATTTCGGTGCAACCAAAACCAGTGACCAACTTACTATTAACCAATTTCTAAGAATACGAAATTCCAAGTTTTAGGAATTGGTGACACCAAAACTAGAAACTAACTAGGCCAGCCAAAATCCGACCCACCCAGAATTATATATCGGTCTCACCGAAATGCCAGAAGTTGCCACATTTTGCACTAGTTGGTGCAACCAAGATTTTGCTTAGGTTTCACCGAGTTGGGCAATAATGTTGTAATAGTTGGATTTTTATAGATGCCTATATATACCAATCCACCTCCCTCTCATTCATAGAGAGAGCACTCAGAACAAGCCAACACTTTCCCATCTATTTTCTGAGAGAGAACTACCAACTCATGTGTTGAGATCAATATATTCCACTCCATCCATATGAAACTTCATTTCTAGCCTCCCCAAGTTGCTTTACACCCAATAAAACTCTTCTGAAAAAGCGAAATTTGTGAGAGAGTGATTGACTGTTGAGGAGACTATGTTTTGAAGCACAAGAGCAAGGGGTTCATCATACATACACCATATATTACCTTTTGGAGAGTGGTCTCTCCTAGATTTGTTAGATGTCACTTCGGAGCCTTCGACTTTGTGTGGAGTTCAACCATGAAGTTTGTAAGGGAAGCAGATCGCCTACATCGTGAAGATCTACACCTAGTGAGGCTAGTCTTTCATGGAGGTAAGACATGGTGTAATAGACAAGGTTGATTCTTCATGGATCCCTTGTGGGTGGAGACCTCCGTGGACTCTCGCAACTGTTACCCTTTGTGGGTTCAAGTATCCATAACCGTGGACGTACGATAGCACCACCTATCGGAACCATGCCAAAAACCTCCATGACATCTTTGCGTTTGATCTTCCTATATCTACTCCTTACTTTCATTTGCATGTATTTACTTTCGGTGCTATAATCTTACAATTGCATGTGTAGGGTGTGCTTGACTTGGTATACTTTCTAAAACTTGCCAACTATTAAAATGGGGAAAAGTCTAAGTTTTATTTTGTCACGTAGTCTATTCACCCCCTCTAGACGTCCCTTCAGTGATCCCACAAGTTGATGCTCGTTGGTTTATTTGGTTGATGATTATATGTGATGATCCTTAATGATATTCAATACCCCTCTAACTTGAACATAAACATGCTTTGTGAGTTGTTACTTTTGTTCTTGAGGACATGGGAGAAGTCTTGTTATAATTTAAATTGCGAAGTTGGTATTCGTTCGCTATTTTGATGATATGTATGTTGTTGCCTCCTTTAGTGGTTTCGTGTGAACGTAGACTACATGACACTTCACCATACTTGAGCCTAAGGGAAGGCATTGTGGAGTAATAATTATATGATGGGTTGCTAGAGTGACATAAACTTAAACCCTAGTTTATCAATTATTCCGTAAGGGGCTGATTTGGATCAACATATTTCATGCATTGGTTAGATTTATCTTAATTCTTGTTTCATAGTTATGGATGATCGCGAGAGGGGGTAATCATAAGTGGGTTGCTTGTTCAAGTAAGAACTTCACTCAAGCACTGGTCCACACACATATCAAATTATCAAAGTAACCGCTACCTTTTGAGCTTGCGTACCAAATATAGCACCCAAAGCTTGTGGGTTTGCATATCATTAGCACAATTGATATTAATATAATTTATAACAATATCATTGCAATCATGCTTTTCATTCAAGGAAACATCGTGAATCACTTCATCTCAATTTTCATATTCACGAATCTCAAGCAAAGCTTCATGGAGATAATCAAGTACACTCAACTCACGAGCAATTGGTTCATCATAATTGGATCTCTTGAAAAGATTAGCAAGTGGATGAGGATCCATATCAATAGATTTTTTAGCAAGCAAAGATGCAAGCAAATAGAAGGCACATGGTAACACAAGTAGATAAAAAGAGATCCGGCGAGAAAAAGACGAATAAAACGGTAAATTGGTGAAGTGGGGGAGAGGAAAACGAGAGGAAAATAATGTAAATGCAAGAAATGAGTTTGTGATGGGTACTTGGTAGGCTTGATCTTGCTATGTATTGTGACGCCCTCCATCTAATCGTACGCTAATCAGACACGCAAATGCGTACGATCAAACTCAAGGACTCACGACAAGATATCACAACACAACTCAAGACACAAATAAAACAATATCAGCTTCATATTACAAGCCAGGGGCCTCGAGGGCTAGAATACAGAAGCTCGATAAACACACGAGTCAGAGGAAGCAACAATATCTGAGTACAGACATAACATGGGGTGCCTTAGAGAAGGCTAGCACAAAAGAAACACGATCGAACGAGGCGAGGCCTCCTGCCTGGGAACCTCCTAAACTACTCCTGGTCTCAGCGGCCTCCACGATGAAGACACCATCGGGATGGCAGGTGTCGGCAGGAAACTCCATCTCCTGGGCTCCATCATCTGGTCGTATTAACGGGTCAAGGAGACAAAAGGGGAGCAAAGCAACAGTAAGTACTCATCCAAAGTACTTGCAAGTCTTACATCAGAACTATTCTAAGTATACATCAGTATCAAAGGAGGGGTGGTTATATGTGGACTGACTGCAGCAATGCGAGAAAAGAGGGAGAAGGCCTAGTCCTATCGAAGACTAGCATCTTTAGGGTCTTGCAGCAATAGACGAGAGTAGAACAGGTACAACACAATTAATTGTCATATTATTGCAGCAATATTAAAATGAGGTCACGCCCAGAGATCCTCCCTCGACTCCCTGCGAGGAAGCAATCCCGGGGCAACTAAATCCACTTAAGTAACAGTTGTAGTTGTATAAGATCAGGGCACAACTCCAAGTCGTCCTGTAACCATGGACACGGCTCTTCGAATAGATAAGTTCTTCCCTGGAGGGGTGCACAACATATTCCTCGACGCGCTTGATAACACTCTGGCCGGACACACTTTTCTGGGTCATGCCCGGCCTCGGAATATCGACACGTCGCAGCCCCACCTAAGACTCAACAGAGAGGCCAGCCCGCCGGTCTAACTCCTAAGCACAGCGGGTTCGTGGACCCACTTGCCCTCCGCGCTCATGCACGATGCATGGGCGGCCGAGGTCAGTCCTAGCACCCCCTAATCACAAGCTCGATGGATCTCGGGACCACTCGGGCGCGTGCCGCTCCATTGCTGACGTCTGAAGAGCTTCGGCTGATACCGCGATGTCGAGTACCAATAATTCTTCCCACCATACGGTTAGTGCGTAATAAGGCCTTCCGACCAACCCAGATCAAATACCCAAATCCATTATCATTTTAATTAGGTCAACGACACAAACACATGGGAATCCACCCGCCTAACATCTAAACACCAATGATCCCAGTAACATGGTCGAGTAACTGTGTGGTTCTAATATCGGGGGGAATCCGAGGTATCGCCCTCTTTGGATTCTGAATGATGTATCCGTCAAGGTGGGCTTAGAGGAATCACCCTCGGGGGTCCCACACTTGAGGAGTTGCACGACAAAGTCATCGTCGGGAATGGTTAAAGAGGAATCACCCTTGATAACCACGACCGACTAGCTATACTATAGAGATATCATCAGGAGTAATTAGCGAGGTGTCAGCCTCGGTACCCGATAGTATCTTTGTAGCGTCGTACAACTAAGGGGGTGTATGTGCTGTGTCGGGACTGGCTCGTCGATCAGGGATCGAGATTTGAAAACAAAGTGGGGCAACTGGACTATGGGGTTGATAACCACAAGTGTAGGGGATCGCAACAATTTTCGAGGGTAGAGTATTCAACCCAAATTTATTGATTCGACACAAGGGCAAGCGAAAGAATATTCTCAAGTATTAGCAGCTGAGTTTGTCAGTTTCAACCACATCTGAAAGATTAGTGTCTGCAAGCAAAGTATCAGTAGCAAAGTAGTATGATAGCAACGGTGCTAGAAAAGGGTCTGTTGACGGCAGACTATTCCTAACTTGTTGTATCGATGGCGCCAGAAAATAGCACGTTGACGGGGGACTATTCTTGAGAATAATGCTATGCTTCCCTGGCAACGGCTCTAGAAAAGTCTTGCAACAGGTAACAACAAAGTAAGAAGTAACAACAGTAGTGACAGCAGTAGCAAATAACAACAGTAGTGACAACAGTAGCAAGGAACATCAGTAACCAATAGCAGTAGAGTAACAGCAGTAGCAACAGAGTAATAGTAGCAAGGACTAGTAGTAAAAGACTCGTAGGCAGTGGATCGGTGATGGATGAGTATGACGAATGTGATTCATCATGTAACAGCTATAACACGGAGAGATAAGTAACTAGCTCCCATTCGTCAATCTAATGTAGGCATGTATTCCGTATGTAGTCATACGCGCTTAGGGAAAAGAACTTGCATGACATCTATTGTCCATCCCGGCAGCGGGGTCCTAATGGAAACTACGGGATATTAAGGTTCTCCTTTTAATAAAGAACCGGACCAACGCATTAACACTTGGTGAATACATGAACTCCTCATACTATGGTCATCTCCGGGAGTGGTTCCGGCTATTGTCACTCCGGGGTTGCCGGGTCATAACACATAGTAAGTGACTCAACTTGTAAGATAGGATCTAAAACACACATATATTGGTGACAACATAATAGGTTCAGATCTTAAATCATGGCACTCGGGCCCTAGTGACAAGCATTAAGCATGGCAAAGTAGTAGCAACATCAATCTCACAACATAGTGGATACTAGGGATCAATCCCCGTCAAAACTAACTCGATTACATGATAGATATCATCCAACTCATCACCGTCCAGCAAGCCTATGATGAGATTACTCATGAACGGTGAAGAGCATCATGGAATTGGCGATGGAGAAAGGTTGATGATGACGATGGCGACGATTTCCCCTCTCCGGAGACCAGAACGGACTCCAGATCTGCCCTCCAGATGAAGAACAGGGGGTGGCGGCGCCTCCGTATCATAAAACACGATGAATCCTTCTCTCTGATTTTTTTTCCGGGCGAAACGGAATATATAGAGCTGAGTTTGGAGGCGATGGCGCCACGTGGGCCCCACAAGCCTCGTTGGTGCGGCCTGGGGGTGGCCGCGCCGTCTGGGCTTGTGGCCCACTGGCACACCCCCTCCGATGGATCTTTGCGCAGGTATTTTTCATTAATTCCAGAAAAATTCTCCGTAAATTTTCAGGACATTCCGAGAACTTTTATTTCTGCACAAAAACAACACCATGGCAATTATGTTGAAAACAGCGTCAGTCCGGGTTAGTTCCATTCAAATCATGCAAATTAGAGTCCAAAACAAGGGCAAAACAGTTCGGAAAAGTAGATATGACGGAGACGTATGAACTCCCCCAAGCTTAAAGCCTTGCTTGTCCTCAAGCAATTCAGTTGACAAACTGAAAGAGACAAAAGAAAAACTTTGACGAACTCTATTTGATCTTGTTGTTGTAACTATGTCAAACTCATATCCAGAGTTTTAGCAAGATCACAAGCAAACCACATAAGCAAATGACATCTAGGTCTCACGGTAAACTCATATCAATGGCATAATCAACTAGCGAGCAAATAATAATAAGTCTCGAACGTCAACACTTCAATCAAAACATCATGAAGCAGTACGAACAGATGGTATCTCGCTAGCTCTTTCTCAGACCGCAAAACATAAATGCAGAGCACCTTCAAAGACCAAGGGCTGACTAAACATTGTAATTCAAGGCAAAGAAGATCCAGTCACAGTCATACTCAACACAGTTAAAAGCAAAGCATAAACATGACAAAGGTGCTCTCTAATTGGTGCTTTTGTAAGAGGAGGATGAATCAACACGAACATAAATAGATAGGCCCTTCACAGAGGGAAGCATTGATTTGCAGAGGTGCCAGAGCTCAAGCTTTGAAAACAGAGATAATAATTTTGGGTGGCATGCTTTCATTGTGAACGCAATGACTAAGAGTTCTCAACAAGTTCCACGCTACACATGCTATAGGCGGTTCCCAAACAGAAAAGTAAAGTTTTGACTCCCCCAACCACCAATCAATCACACTCCACGGCTAGCCGAATCCTCGGGTACCGTCCATACCAACATCAATCCTGGGGGGAGTTTTGTTTGCAATTATCTTTTCGATTTGAGCATGGAACTGGGAATTCCAATTACCGGCCCCATTCTCGTGAATGATAGTGAATAAACACATATCAAGGATAACATGCCTAGCATGAAAGATACTAATAGCCCCCTGTCACCACATGAGCGGTTCGGGCATGCAAAACAGATTATTTCTTGAAGGTTTAGAGAGTGGCACATGCAAAATTACTTGGAACGGCAGGTAGATACCACACATAGGTAGGTATGGTGGACTCATATGGCACAACTTTGGGTTTATGGAAGTGGATGCACAAGCAGTTTTCTCGCTTAGTACAAGTGAAGGCTAGCAAAAGACTGGGAAGCGACCAACTAGAGAGCGACAACAGTCATCAAAATGCATTGAGATTAACTAACATTGAGTGCAAGCATGAGTAGGACAAAAATCACCATGAACATGAATATCGTAGAGGCTATGTATATTTTGTTTCAACTACATGCGCGACCATGCGCCAAGTCAAGCCACTTGAATCATTCAAAGGAGGATACCATCCTATCATACTACATCATAGTCATCTCAACATTCATGTTGGCAACCAAGACAAACCATTATAAGCTCCTAGCTAAGTAAGCATGGCATAAGCAACTATGATCTCTAAGTTGTTATTGCAAACATGTTTCTCTTACAACAAAGCTGAACTAGGAACAATGAGCTAGTCATATTTACAAAAACAAAATAGATCGAGTTCATACCAGCTTTTCCAGGCTCAGTCACTTCATCATATATCGTCATTATTGCCTTTCACTTGCACGACCAAATGATGTGAACAATAATAAGAGTGCTCTTGCATTGGACTGGAATCTGCAGGCAAACACAAAGGAGAAGACAAAGTAATATGGCTCTTTGAAAGCTAAACAAGTATGCATGCAACAACCACTAAACATTGTAAACATGGTCTTCTACCTTGACCCAAAGAAAAAGAAAACTATTTACACGGGAAAGCTCCCAACAAGCAAAAGAAGAAAAGAAAATCTTTTTGGTTTTTCTCAAACTAGACAGACACACGAACAGAAAACGAGAAAAAGAAAATAAACTAGCATGGATGATAAAGTGGCAGAGTGTGAACACCGACGAACAAAGTGAAAGCATAAGCAAGAATATGAAGTCGGTGAGAACACGTACTCCCCCAAGCTTAAGCTTTTGGCCTAAGTTGGCCTACTCCCAAGGATGGTCCCGGCGACACCCAAAATGATAATGGGGGTTATACGGGAGCGCTGCACCCATTGCCTGAATAGCTGCCTCACGGAGACGAGCAGCCTTTGCCTCCCTCTCATACTCCTATGCCTCTCCTCTGGTTATATAATATCTCCGTTTTACCTGAAAGTCAAAGAAGGCAGGAGCAGGAAGGTGAATATGGAAAACACGCTCCCGGTTTAATATCAAACGGTATAGGAGGGATTCGTCATCCCTCTCAAGGAACTGGTAGCGTGTCAAAGTGACGCGGTCAAGGAAAGCTGTATGGAGCGGGGGATCTCCTTCGCGGATGGGTACTCCAAGAAAATGTGCTACGCGAGTGGCATAGATCCCACCAAAGAAATCCCCTTCATTAGCATTCTTATTCAGCCTCCTTGCTATAACAACTCCCATGTTGAAACTCTTGTCACCCGTCACTGCGCTCTTAAGGATACTAAGGTCGGATGTGCAGAGGTGACAATGCTCAATCTTGCTATTAATGTATCTTCCTATGAAGAGGGCAAAGAAATGCAAGGCAGGAAAATGAATACTCCCCATGGTAGCTTGCGTAATGTCTCTAGTTTCTCCAACAGTACTACGAGAGACAAAATCTCTAACCGAGGATTTAGGAGGATCATTGAGGCTACCCCAAGTAGGTATTTTGCAAATTCTACTAAAATTCTCTAAATCCATGGTATACAATTTATCATAGAGATCAAATAGTACGGAAGTGTCACGGCCAACTGAAAATTTGAATCTACGAACAAAAGAGGCAGTGAGAGAAACATACTGTTCACATTTATCGGAGATGAATTCTTCGAGTCCGACATTGCGAACAAGAGCATCAAACTCATCTTGGAAACCTGCCTCAATCATAAATTCCTCAGAAGGCCATTCACATGGTTGTACCTGCACGCCCCTTGGTTGGTAAGGACCAGGCTCCCGAATCGCAAGACGGGGACCTCTCTTGCTTGAGGAACCGCCATGATAGTTTCTCCCGAACATCTTCCTTTTCTGAAATTTTCAGTGACCCAAAGGAAAGGTGAACAAGGCTCGACTAAACTCGTGGAAACTACTCCCACAAGTGCCTAGAGGCCATATTACGCATCAAAACTACTTGGGACCAGCTAAAATCAGCATGCAAAGCTCAAGAACATGGTCACCAAGGCAGCAAAAATACGCGGAGTATAAGGCACTAGAGCAAAAACTAATTGGACCAATGGAGGAGTCACTTACCAAGGAGTAATTTCCGCAAAACAGTTCGGAGAATGGTGCTTTGAGCAAAGAGATCGAAAATCCCAGCAAGAGGAGCAAGAACACGGGTTTGAGCTGCGAAATGATTTTTCTGGACGTAGGAGAACCAGATGAGAGCAAGAATGAGTGGAGGGGGTGCCTGTGGGCCCCACAAGCCTGGGTGGCGCGGCCATGGGGGTGCCCGCGCCGTCAGGGCTTGTGGCCCACTGGTACAGCCCCCAAACAAGCTCTTCGTCTCAGTATTTTTCAAAAAAATCCAGAAAAATCGTACTTGATTTTCAGGACGTTCGGAGAACTTCTATTTTCGGGGTACTTTTCTACCGGACGCTAAAACAGAAAACAGGGAAAACTAAACTAAATCTATCATTTTTCTTCTAAGCAACCGAAGGTGAAAGCTTAAAACAGAGGTTTGTGACTTCTTGATTCATCCATCTCATGGTCATCGAAAGAAATCCGTCAATGGGGTTGAGCAAATCCTCTCGACAAAACTTCTCGAATCGCAAAATAAGACGGAGAATTTTTGAATAGTCACTAGGTCACCTCAATGGGGATGTGTATCTCCCCAACAAGCAAATCATATTTCATGTTGACACGAGTAATAGGGCATTCAAAGCTCCCAATAGGAATCGATGAAGTCTTTTCGATAGCATTGATGCAATGTACTCGATATGTTTCATCGGAAAGTGCACTCCATGCTCATTACCGTTGACATGGAAAGTGACATTGCCTTTGTTGCAATCTGTAACAGCCCCTGCGATGTTTAAAAAGGGTCTTCCGAGGATGATAGCCATGGCATCGTCCTCGGGAATATCCAAGATAACAAAGTTTGTTAAGATAGTGACATTAGCAACCACAACAGACACATCCTCGCAAATGCCGATAGGGAAAGCAGTTGATTTGTCGGCCATTTGCAGAGAGATTTCAGTGGGTGTCAACTTATCCAGTTCAAGTCTACGATAAAGAGAGAGAGGCATAACACTAACACCGGCTCCAAGATCGCATAACGCAGTTCTGACGTAGTTGCCTTTAAAGGAGCAAGGTATAGTGGGCACACCGGGATCACCTAGTTTCTTAGGAGTTCCACCGTTGAAGGTATAATTAGCGAGCATGGTGGAAATCTCAACCTCAGGTATCCTCCTCTTATTAGTCACAATATCTTTCATGTACTTAGCATACGGAGACATTTTGAGCATATCTGTGAGACGCATTTGCAGAAAGACAGGTCTGATCATTTCAACAAAGCGCTCAAAATCCTCATCATCCTTTTTCTTGGATGGTTTGGGAGGAAAGGGCATAGGTTTCTGAACCCATGGTTCCCTTTCTTTACCATGCTTCCTAGCAGCAAAGTCATTCTTATCGTATCTCTTAGTCTTAGGCTGTGGGTTATCAAGATCAACGCTAGGTTCAATCTCCACATCCTTATCATTGCTAGGTTGAGCATCTTCATGAACATTACTATTGATATTATCATTAGGCTCATGTTCATCACCAGATTGTGTTTCAGCATCAGAGACAGAGGCATCATTTGGACTCTCAGGTGTAGCAGCAACAGGGTTGCTAGCGTGCAGGTTCCTATCATGTTTCTTCTTCTTTCTAGGATGACTAGGTGCACAGTGCTAACTCCTTGGAATCTTGTTCAATCCTCTTCGGATGACCCACAGGATACAAAGGTTCCTGGGTCATTCTACCGCCTCTAGTGACGACTCTGACAGAATTGTCATTCAACTCATTGAGCAAGTCATTCCGAGCTTTAAGTACTTGTTCTACCTGAGTAGTAACCATAGAGGCATGTTTACTCAGAAGCTTAAGATCGTTGACGTTTCTGTCCAAACAAGCACTTAAATGACTAAGCATACGAGCATTCTTTTCCAATTGTTTGCTAACATAATCGTTGAAACTCTGTTGTTTGGCAACAAAGTTATCAAATTCATCCAGGCATAAGCTAGCAGGTTTATCAAAAGGAATATCACTCTCATCAAACCTACGCAGAGAATTTACTTCTACTACTTGTATCGGGTTATCAAGACCATGGATCTCTTCGATAGGTGGTAGATTTTCGACATCTTCAGATTTAATGCCTTTCTCTCATATAGATTTCTTGGCTTCTTGCATATCTTCGGGACTGAGGAATAGAATACCTCTTTTCTTTGGAGTTGGCTTAGGAGGTGGTTCGGGAATAGTCTAAGCATTCTCATTGCACAAGATGTTATTCAACAGAATCTTAGCTTGTTCTATAGTTTGTTCCCTAAAAACAAAACCAGCACATCTATCTAGGTGGTCTTTGGAAGCATTAGTAAGTCCATTATAGAAGATATCAAGTATTTCATTCTTCTCAAGAGGGTGATCAGGCAAAGCCTTTAGTAGCTGGATGAGCCTCCCCCAAGCTTGTGCGGGACTCTCTTCTTCAGCTTGAGCAAAGTTGTATATTTCCTACAAGGCATCTTGCTTCTTATGGGCAGGGAAATATTTTTTAGATAAGTAGTAGACCATATCCTGGGGGGCTATGGACACAACCAGGAGCAAGAGAAGTCAACCAAGTCTTAGCGTCATCCTTTAGCGAGAAAGGAAATAGCTTGAGAGGATATAGTAGTGGTGAATCTTTTCCTCACTAGTGAATTGGATTGCTATATCGTGCAGTTTGGTAAGATGGGCTACAACCGTTTCAGACTCATAACCGTGAAAAGGATCAGATTCGACTAGAGTGATTAACTCAGGGTCGACAGAGAATTCATAATCCTTATCGGTCACAAAGATAAGCGAAGTGGCAAACTTCGGGTCATATTTCATCCTAGCGTTCAGAGATTTTTCTTTCCACTTACGCAGTAATTTCTCAACATCATAGCTATCCTTATATGCAAGAAAATCCTCAGCTATCTCTCCCTCCATAACATAGCGCGTATCACGCATATCAGGCAATTCAGGCATAAGAGAGCTAGTTCTAGCAGGCAAAATAGCAGGTTCTACTTCAATAGTATCAACGTTTTCAGAAGTATCATCACATCTAGCAGCAACTCTAGCAATTTGTGCATCAAGGAATGCACCTAGTGGCAAAGCAGTATCAAGCATAGCATCATCAGGCATAGTAGTATCAAGCATAGCATCATCAGGCATAGTATCAAGCATAGCATCATCAGGCATAGTATCAAGCATAGCATCATCAGGCATAGTATCAAGCATTGGCGACATATCAAGATTTCTAGCACGAGGTGATGTCGCAAACTTACTCATAACTGAAGGTGAATCAAGTGCAGAGCTAGATGGCAGTTCCTTACCTGTCCTCGTAGTTGAGGGCAAGACTTTAGTTCTTGGATCTATCGGATTCCTCATAGTGACCAGCAGACATAAATACCAAGTGACTGAGAGAATATAGTTGTGCCTCCCCGGCAACGACACCAGAAAATAGTCTTGATAACCCACAAGTGTAGGGGATCGCAACAGTTTTCGAGGGTAGAGTATTCAACCCAAATTTATTGATTCGACACAAGGGGAAGCGAAAGAATATTCTCAAGTATCAGCAGCTGAGTTTGTCAGTTTCAACCACACCTGAAAGATTAGTGTCTGCAAGCAAAGTATCAGTAGCAAAGTAGTATGATAGCAACGGTGCCAGAAAAGGGTCTGTTGACGGCAGACTATTCCTAACTTGGTGTATCAATTGCGCCAGAAAATAGCACGTTGACGGGGGACTATTCTTGAGAATAATGCTATGCTTCCCCGGCAACGGCTCCAGAAAAGTCTTGCAACATGTAACAACAAAGTAACAAGTAACAGCAGTAGTGACAGCACCAGCAAGTAACAGCAGTAGTGACAGCAGTAGCAAGGAACAACAGTAACCAGTAGCAGCAGAGTAACAACAGTAGCAACAGAGTAATAGTAGCAAGGACCAGTAGTAAAAGTCTCGTAGGCAGTGGATCGGTGATGGATGAGTATGACGGATGTGATTCATCATGTAACAGCTATAACACGGAGAGATAAGTAACTAGCCCCCGTTCGTCAATCTAATGTAGGCATGTATTCCGTATGTAGTCATACGTGCCTAGGGAAAAGAACTTGCATGACATCTATTGTCCATCCCTCCCGTGGTAGTGGGGTCCTAATGGAAACTATGTGATATTAAGGTTCTCCTTTTAATAAGAACTGGACCAACACATTAACACTTGGTGAATACATGAACTCCTCATACTATGGTCATCTCCGGGAGTGGTTCCGGCTATTGTCACTCCGGGGTTGCCGGGTCATAACACATAGTAGATGACTACAACTTGCAAGATAGGATCTAAAACACACATATATTGGCGACAACATAATAGGTTCAGATCTGAAATCATGGCACTCGGGCCCTAGTGACAACCATTAAGCATGGCAAAATAGTAGCAACATCAATCTCAGAACATAGTGGATACTAGGGATCAATCCCCGTCAAAACTAACTCGATTACATGATAGATCTCATCCAACTCATCACCGTCCAGCAAGCCTACGATGAGATTACTCACGAACGGTGAAGAGCATCATGGAATTGGCGATGGAGAAAGGTTGATGATGACGATGGCGACGATTTCCCCTCTCTGGAGCCCAGAACGGACTCCAGATCTGCCCTCTAGATGAAGAACAGGGGGTGGCGGCACCTCCGTATCGTAAAATGCGATGAATCCTTCTCTCTGATTTTTTCGGGCGAAACGGAATATATAGAGCTGAATTTGGAGGCGGTTGCGCCACGTGTGCCCCACAAGCGTGGTTGGTGCGGCCTGGGGGGTGGCCGCGCCGTCTAGGCTTGTGGCCCACTAGCACACCCCCTTCGGTGGATCTTTACGCAGGTATTTTTCATTAATTCCAGAAAAATTCTCCGTAAATTTTCAGGACATACCGAGAACTTCTATTTCTGCACAAAAACAACACCATGGCAATTATGCTGAAAACAGCGTCAGTCCGGGTTAGTTCCATTCAAATCATTGAAATTAGAGTCCAAAACAAGGGCAAAACAGTTCGGAAAAGTAGATACGACGAAGACGTATCAGGGGTCAGAAGGGAGGACTGCTCCACCTATACTAAGCAGATTTAAAGGTACAGTACTGAAATTAGCAGTTCATTAAAAATAGGCTATGCATGAGATATAGTAGCTAACTACAACAGTAGCAAAATTCTAATGCAAGCATGAGGAAGAAAGAATAGGCGATATAGGGATGATCAAGGGGGGTTTGCTTGCCTTGTTGCTCTGCGGCAAAAGGCTGGTCGGCAGGGTCGTAGATGTACCCGGCAGCAGCGCCAGTCTCGGGGTCTACCGGTAAGAAGAGGGGGGAGAAACAATAAATAATAGCAACAGGTGCAACACTGAGCATGACATGGCAATATGCAGGCTAGGCATGAGCTAACGCGACAACATCCGTCATAGACGGGTCGGAAGAATATCTGACGATATTTTCCGGCTCTCGAGCTACTACCGATCAGACTAAAAACGATGGAAAAGTTCCATGTTTGCTATGCTAGGGACGTGTGACACACGAATGGACCGTGTATCCGGGTTCGTCTCGTTCTGCTGATCAACTTTCATGTTGAAAATATTTTGATCTGACTTACGGATTATTTTATATTAATTTTTAAAGTTTTACTTAATATTTAGGAATTAAAAACAAAGTTAATTAATTTGATTAAATGCAATTATGACATCAGCATGCTGTCATGCTAAAATCAACAGTTGACTGGGCAACTGAACAGCGGGTCCCATGTGTCATAGACACAAGCTTTTAATTAAGATTTAATATTAATTAATCAGATTAGTTTAGTGGGGGGCCCACGTGTCATACTCTAATTATCCTAATTACTTAATTATCCATTTAATTAATTAACTAATTAATTAAATAATATATCTAATTATTTATCCATTTATTTGTTAACAAAAAACATATTTATATTTTTCTTTTCCTTTTTCTTTTCTCTACATACATGCATACATATCCAATACATACATACATACATACGGTCATCTAATACATACATACATACATATTTTATTTTATTTTCTCTCTAATACATCTGTGTGCATATCTGTGTGCTATCTCCCTCACCTCTCTCAACGCAGAGAAAGGAGACAAGTCCAACTACACCTACACGAGCACAACGACGCCGGAACGAAGCTGTGATTGTCGGAACAGAACCGTGACAGTGAAAGGAAGAAGATGGTGGGAGGAGCCCAAAAAATGGCTCACCGGCGTTGTCAGGAAGGCCCGGTGTAGCTGGAGTTCTTGGGGAGGGGCGGAGGAGACCGGTGGTTGTCGAATCCGGTGAGGAGGAGGTCGAGGTGGCGGTGCCGATGAGGTGGTGGAGATGGCGCCGGTGGTGGAGCTCCGATGACGGGGCGACGCGGCAGAGGGTCGCCGTGCGGAGCTCCGGTGGGGAGGGGCCCCGGGGACGGGGCCGCCATGGTGAGCTCCGGCCAGCGGGATGAAGAGGCGCGGTGGGGCGAGGAGGGAGTAGGGGGTCTCAGCCCGGTGGGGGGTTGTGGCGCCGGCGAGGTAGGTAGCCGGTGGGGAGAGGAGCTCCAGGGAGGCGCTTGCGGGGGGAGGATGGCCGACGCTGGAGGTGGGGGTCGGTCGCCGAAGGTGGTGAGAAGGGAGGCCGCCGGGAGTGAGGGTCAGCCGCGGGATGTGGTGAGGAGGGAGGCCGCCGGGAGTGAGGGTCGGCCGCGTGGGGGAGGAAGGTGGCTCGGCCGGCGAGCGAAGAGGGGTCGCCGGCGGTGGGGCGACGGGGGTGAGGGTCCTAATGGAAACTACAGGATATTAAGGTTCTCGTTTTAATAGAGAACCGGAACAAAGCATTAGCACTTAGTGAATACATGAACTCCTCATACTATGGTCATCTCCGGGAGTGGATCCGGCTATTGTCACTCCGGTGTTGCCAGGTCATAACACATAGTAGGTGACTACAACTTGCAAGATAGGATCAAGAACACACATATATTGACGAGAACATAATAGGTTCAGATCTAAAATCATGGCACTCAGGCCCTAGTGACAAGCATTAAGCATAGCTAAGTAGTAGCAACATCAATCTCATAACATAGTGGATACTAGTGATCAATCCCCATCAAAACTAACTCGATTACATGATAGATCTCATCCAACCCATCACCGTCCAGCAAGCCTACGATGAGATTACTCACGAACGATGAAGAGCATCATGGAATTGGCGATGAAGGAAGGTTGGTGATGACGATGTCGACGATCTGCCCTCTTCGGAGCCCAAAACAGACTCCAGATCTGCTCTCCATAGGAAGAACAGGTGGTGGCAGGGCCTCTGTATCGTAAAATGCGATGAACTCTTCTCCTTGATTTTTTTCCGGACGAAAGGGACTAAATAGAGCTGGAGTTGGAGGCGGCGGAACCCCGAGGGCCCCACAAGCCTGCTAGGCGCGACCAGGGGGCACCTCCTGTTGGAAATATGCCCTAGAGGCAATAATAAATTAGTTATTGTTATATTTCTTAGTTCATGATAATCGTTTATTATCCATGCTATAATTGTATTGATTGGAAACACAGTGCATGTGTGGATACATAGACAAAACACTGTCCCTGGCAAGCCTCTAGTTGACTAGCTCGTTGATCAAAGATGGTCAAGGTTTCCTGACCATAGGCAAGTGTTGTCACTTGATAATGGGATCACATCATTAGAAGAATCATGTGATGGACTAGACCCAAACTAATAGACGTAGCATGTTGACCGTGTAATTTTGTTGCTACTGTTTTCTGCGTGTCAAGTATTTGTTCCTATGACCATGAGATCATATAACTCACTGACACCGGAGGAATGCTTTGTGTGTATCAAACGTCACAATGTAACTGGGTGACTATAATGATGCTCTACAGGTATCTCCGAAGGTGTTCGTTGAGTTAGTATGGATCGAGACTGGGATTTGTCACTTCGTGTGACGGAGAGGTATCTCGGGGCCCACTCGGTAATACAACATCACACACAAGCCTTGCAAGCAATGTGACTTAGTGTAAGATGCGGGATCTTGTATTACGGAACGAGTAAAGAGACTTGCTGGTAAACAAGATTGAAATAGGTATGCGGATACTGACGATCGAATCTCGGGCAAGTAACATACCGAAGGACAAAGAGAATGACATACGGGATTATATGAATCCTTGGCACTGAGGTTCAAACGATAAGATCTTCGTAGAATATGTAGGATCCAATATGGGCATCCAGGTCCCGCTATTGAATATTGACCGAGGAGTCTCTCGGGTCTTGTCTACATAGTTCTCGAACCCGCAGGGTCTGCACACTTAAGGTTCGACGTTGTTTTATGCGTATTTGAGTTATATGGCTGGTTACCGAATGTTTTTCGGAGTCCCGGATGAGATCACGGACGTCACGAGGGTTTCCGGAATGGTCCGGAAACAAACATTGATATATAGGATGACCTCATTTGATTACCGGAAGGTTTTCGGAGTTACCGGGAATGTACCGGGAATGACGAATGGGTTCCGGGTGTTCACCGGGGGGGGGGGGGGGGCAACCCAACCCGGGGAAGCCCATAGGCCTTGGGGGTGGCGCATCAGCCCTTAGTGGGCTGGTGGGACAGCCCAAGAAGGCCCTATGCGCCATAGGCAGAAAATCAAAGAGAAAAAAAGAGGAGGTGGGAAAAGGGGGAAGGACTCCTCCTTCCAAACCTAGTTGGACTCGGTTTGGAAGGGGAGGGTTGCCCCCCTTGGCTCGGCCGAAGTCCTTGGGGGTCCTTGGACCCCAAGGCAAGGCTCCCCCTCTCCCCCCTATATATACGGAGGTTTTAGGGCTGATTTGACACAACTTTGCCACGGCAGCCCGACCACATATCTCCACGGTTTTACCTCTAGATCGCGTTTCTGCGGAGCTCGGGCGGAGCCCTGCTGAGATAAGATCACCACCAACCTCCGGAGCGCCGTCACGCTGTCGGAGAACTCATCTACCTCTCCGTCTCTCTTGCTGGATCAAGAAGGCCAAGATCATCGTCGAGTTGTACGTGTGCTGAACGCGGAGGTGCCGTCCGTTCGGCACTAGATCGTGGGACTGATCGCGGGACGGTTCGCGGGGCGGATCGAGGGACGTGAGGACGTTCCACTACATCAACCGCGTTCACTAACGCTTCTGCTGTACGGTCTACAAGGGTACGTAGATCGAATATCCCCTCTCGTAGATGGACATCACCATGATAGGTCTTCGTGCGCGTAGGAAATTTTTTGTTTCCCATGCGACGTTCCCCAACAATGGTATCAGAGCTAGGTTCATGCGTAGATGTTTTCTCGAGTAGAACACAAAAGTTTTTGTGGGCGGTGATGTGTGTTTTGCTGCCCTCCTTAGTATGTTCTTGATTCCGCGGTATTGTTGGATTGAAGCGGCTTGGACCGACATTACTCGTACGCTTACGAGAGACTAGTTTCATCGCTACGAGTAACCCCGTTGCTTAAAGATGACTAGCAAGTGTCGGTTTCTCCAACTTTAGTTGAATCGGATTTGACCGAGGAGGTCCTTGGATGAGGTTAAATAGCAACTCATATATCTCCGTTGTGGTGTTTGCGTAAGTAAGATGCGATCCTACTAGATACCCATGGTCACCACGTAAAACATGCAACAACAAAATTAGAGGACGTCTAACTTGTTTTTGCAGGGTATGCTTGTGATATGATATGGCCAATGATGTGATGTGATATATTGGATGTATGAGATGATCATGTTGTAATAGATAATATCGACTTGCACGTCGATGGTACGGCAACCGGCGGGAGCCATAGGGTTGTCTTTATACTAACGTTTGTGCTTGCAGATGCGTTTACTATTTTGCTAGGATGTAGCTTTAGTAGTAATAGCATGAGTAGCACGACAACCCCGATGGCGACACGTTGATGGAGATCATGGTGTGGCGCCGGTGACAAGAAGATCGTGCCGGTGCTTTGGTGATGGAGATCAAGGAACACGTGATGATGGCCATATCATGTCACTTATGAATTGCATGTGATGTTAATCCTTTTATGCACCTTATTTTGCTTAGAACGACGGTAGCATTATGAGGTGATCTCTCACTAAAATTTCAAGACGAAATTGTGTTCTCCCCGACTGTGCACCGTTGCGACAGTTCTTCGTTTCGAGACACCACGTGATGATCGGGTGTGATAGACTCAACGTTCACATACAACGGGTGCAAAACAGTTGCACACGCGGAACACTCGGGTTAAGCTTGACGAGCCTAGCATGTGCAGACATGGCCTCGGAACACGTGAGACCGAAAGGTCGAGCATGAATCGTATAGTTGATATGATTAGCATAGAGATGCTTACCACTGAAACTATTCTCGACTCACGTGATGATCGGACTTGAGATAGTGGATTTGGATCATGTACCACTCAAATGACTAGAGAGATGTACTTTTTGAGTGGGAGTTCTTAAGTAATATGATTAATTGAACTAATTGTCATGAACATAGTCTAATGGTCTTTGCGAATTACGATGTAGCTTGCGCTATAGCTCTACTGTTTTTATATGTTCCTAGAGAAAATTTAGTTGAAAGTTGATAGTAGCAAACTTTGCAGAGGATTGTCCTCGTTGCTGCGCAGAAGGCTTATGTCCTTAATGCACCACTCGGTGTGCTGCACCTCGAGCATCGTCTGTGGATGCTGTGAACATCCGACATACACGTTTCTGATGACTACACGATAGTTCAGTGCAAAGTACTTAATGGCTTAGAAGCAAGGCGTCGAAGACGTTTTGAAATGTCACGGAACATAAGTGATGTTCTAAAGAGATGAAATTGTGATTTCATGCTCGTGCCCTTGTTAAGAGGTACGAGACCTCTGACAAGATTCTTTGTCCACAAAGTAAAGGAGAAAAGCTCAATCGTTGAGCGTGTGCTCAGATTGTCTGAGTATGACAATCGCTTGAATCAAGTGGGGGTTAATCTTCCAGATGAAATAGTGATAGTTCTCCAAAGTCACTGCCACCAAGCTGTGAGAGCTTCGTGATGAACTATAGCATATCAAGTATAGATACAATGATCTTTGAGTGATTCGCGATGTTTGACACTGCGAAAGTAGAAATCAAGAAGGAGCGTCAATAGTTGATGGTTAGTCAAACCACTAAGTTTCGAGAAAGCCAAGGGCTAGAAGAGATACTTCGTGAAATGGCAAAACAGTTGCTGCATTAATGAAGAGACCCAAGATTAAACCAAAACCTGAGACTAAGTGCTTCTGTAATGAGGGGAACAGTCACTGAGGCGGAGCAACTCTAGATACTTGGTAGATAAGTAGGCTGGCAAATGTCGAAAGAAGTATATTTGATATACATGATGTTGATGTGTACTTTACTAGTACTCCTAGTAGCACGAGGGTATTGGATATCGGTTCGGTTGCTAAGTGATTAGTAACACGAAATGATAGCTACGGCGTAAACGGAGACTAGCTAAAGGCGAGGTGACGATACGTGTTGGAAGTGTTTCCAAGATTGATATGATCAAAACGTCGCACGCTCCCTCTACCATCGGGATTGGTGTTAAACCTAAATAATTGTTATTTGGTGCTTGCGTTAAGCATGAACATGATTAGATCGTGTTTATTGCAATACGATTATTCATTTAAAGAGAATAATGGTTACTCTATTTGCTTGAATAATCACCTTCAATGGTTTATTGAATCTCGATCGTAGTGTTACACATGTTCATGATATTGGTGCCAAAAGACACGAGGTAATGATGATAGTACTACTTACTTGTGGCACTGTCGCTTGAGTCATGTTGGTATAAATTGCATGAAGAGGCTCCATGCTGATGGATCTTTATACTCACTTGATTTTGAATCACTAGTGACATGCAAATCATACCACATGAGCAAGGCCTTGTTTTTCATTGAGATGAAACAAGATAGTAACTTGTTGGAAGTGATACATTTTGATGTATGCAGTCCAATGGGTGCTGAGGCACGCAGTGGATATCATTATGTTCTTACTTCAATGAAGATTTGAGCAGATACAAGAGTATTTGCTTAATGAATCACAAGTCTGAAATATTGAAAAGTTGAATTCTCTTTCAGAGTGAAGTTCGTCGTAACAAAAGGATAAACTGTCTACGATATGATCATAGAAATGAATATCTGAGTTACGAGTTTTGGTACGCAGTTAAGACAATGTGGAAATTGTTTCGCAGTTCATGCCACCTGGAACATCATGGTGTGATGATGTGTCTGAACGTCATAGCCACGCACTATTTGGTATGGTGCATGCTATGATGTCTCTTATCGAAATACCACTATCGTTTATGGGTTATGCATTAGAGACAACCAAATTCACTTTAAAATAGGGCACCGCGTATTTCCGTTGAGATGACACAGTATAGACTGAGGTTTAGAGAAATCTAAACTGTCGTTTCTTGAAAGTTTGGGGCTTCGACACTTATGTGAAAAAGTTTCAGTCTGATAAGCTCGAACCCAAAGCGGATAAATGCATCTTCATAGGATATCCAAAACAGTTGGGTACATCTCCTATCTCAGATCCGAAAGTAAAGTGTTTGTTTCTAGAAACGGATTCTTTCTCGAGGAAAGGTTTCTCTCGAAAGAAATGAGTGGGAGGGTGGTAGAACTTGATGAGGTTATTGAACCATCACTTCGACCAGTGTGTAGCAGGGCGCAGGAAGTTGTTCCTGTGGCGCCTACACCAATTGAAGTGAAAGCTAATGATGGTGATCATCAAGCATCGGATCAAGTTACTACAAACCTCGTAGGTTGACAAGGTCGCGTACTACTGCAGAGTGGTACGGTAACCCTGTCTCGGAGGTCATGTTCTTGAGCAACAGTGAACCTACGAGTTATGGAGAAAGCAATGGTGGGCCCGGATTCCGACAAATGGCTGGAAGCCATGAAATCCGAGAGAGAATCCATGTATGAAAACAAAGTGTAGACTTTGGAAGAACTACTTGATGGTCATAGGACTATTGAGTAAAGATGGATCTTTAAAAGGAAGACAGACAATGATGGTGATAAGTCACTATTAAGAAAAGCTTGACTTGTCGCAAAGATGTTTCCGACAAGATCAAACAGTTGACTATGATGACACTTTCTCACTCGTAGCGATGCTAAAAGTCTCTTAGAATTATGTTAGTAGTTGCTGCATTATTTATGAAATATTGCACGTAGGATGTCAAAACATTGTTTCCTCGACGGTTTCCTTGAGCAAACATTGTATGTGATACAACCAGGAGGTTTTGTCGATCCTGAAGATACTAGCAAGTATGCGAGCTCCAGCGATCCTTCAATGGACTGGTGCAAGCATCTCGGAGTTGGAATATACACTTTGATGAGATGATCAAAGATTTTGGGTTTGTACAAGGTTTATGAGAAACTTGTATTTCCAAAGAAGTGAGTGGGAGCACTATAGAATTTCTGATAAGTATATGTGGTTGACATATTGTGGATCAGAAGTAATGTAGAATTTCTGTAAAGCATACAAGGTTGCTTGAAAAGAGTTTTTCAAAGGAATACCTGGATTGCGCTACTTGAACGTTGAGCATCAAAGATCTATGGAGATAGATCGAAAGCGCTTAATAAAAGTTTCAACAAGATGCATGCCTTGACAAGTTTTTGAAGGAGTTCAAAATAGATCAGCAAAGAAGGAGTTCTTGGTTGCGTTGTGAGGTGTGGATTTGAGTAAGACTCAAAACCCGACCCCGGTAGAATAAAGAGAATAGACGAAGGTCGTCTTCTATGCCTTGGCCGTAGAATCTGAAGTATGCCATGCTGGGTACCGCACCTGATGTGTGCCTTGACTCAAAGTCTGTTGAGAGGTACAGAAAGTGATCCATGAGTGAATCACTAGCAGCGGTCAAAATTTATCCTTAGTAACTGATGGACTAAGGAATTTTTCTCGATTATGGAGGTGGATAAATAGTTCGTCGTAAACGGTTACGTCGATGCAAGCTTTGACACTAATCCAAATAACTATGAGTAGTGAAACGGATTCGTATAGTAGAGTAGATATTTGGAGCATTTCCGAATAACACGTAGGAGCAACATCTATAAGATGACATAAAGATTTGTAAAGAACGCACGGATCTGAAAGTTTCAGAACCGTTGACTAAAACCTCTGTCATGAGCAAGACGTGATTAGACCCCATAACTATATGGGTGTTGGATTCGTTGGAATCACATGGTGATGTGAACTAGATTATTGACTCTAGTGCAAGTGGGAGACTGTTGGAAATATGCCCTAGAGGCAATAATAAATTAGTTATTATTATATTTCTTAGTTCATGATAATCGTTTATTATCCATGCTATAATTGTATTGATTGGAAACACAGTGCATGTGTGGATACATAGACAAAACACTGTCCCTGGCAAGCCTCTAGTTGACTAGCTCGTTGATCAAAGATGGTCAAGGTTTCCTGACCATAGGCAAGTGTTGTCACTTGATAACGGGATCACATCATTAGGAGAATCATGTGATGGACTAGACCCAAACTAATAGACATAGCATGTTGATCGTGTCATTTTGTTGCTACTGTTTTCTGCGTGTCAAGTATTTGTTCCTATGACCATGAGATCATATAACTCACTCACACCGGAGGAATGCTTTCTGTGTATCAAACGTCACAACGTAACTGGGTGACTATAATGATGCTCTACAGGTATCTCCGAAGGTGTTCGTTGAGTTAGTATGGATCGAGACTGGGATTTGTCACTCCGTGTGACGGAGAGGTATCTCGGGGCCCACTCGATAATACAACATCACACACAAGCCTTGCAAGAAATGTGACTTAGTGTAAGTTGCGGTATCTTGTATTACGGCACGAGTAAAGAGACTTGCCGGTAAACGAGATTGAAATAGGTATGCGGATACTAACGATCGAATCTCGGCAAGTAACATACCGAAGGACAAAGGGAATGACATACGGGATAATATGAATCCTTGGCACTGAGGTTTAAACGATAAGATCTTCGTAGAAAATGTAGGATCCAATATGGGCATCCAGGTCCCGCTATTGGATATTGATCGAGGAGTCTCTCAGGTCATGTCTACATAGTTCTCGAACCCGCAGGGTCTGCACACTTAAGGTTCGACGTTGGTTTATGCGTATTTGAGTTATATGGTTGGTTACCGAATGATGTTCGGAGTCCCGGATGAGATCACGGACGTTACGAGGGTTTCCAGAATGGTCCGGAAACGAAGATTGATATATAGGATGACCTCATTTGATTACCGGAAGGTTTTCGGAGTTACCGGGAATGACGAATGGGTTCCGGGTGTTCACCGGGGGGGGGGGCAACCCACCCCGGGGAAGACCATAGGCCTTGGGGGTGGCGCACGAGCCCTAAGTGGGCTGGTGGGACAGCCCAAGAAGGCCCTATGCGCCATAGGAAGAAAATCAAAGAGAAAAAAAAAGAGGAGGTGGAAAAAGGGGGAAGGACTCCTCCTTCCAAACCTAGTTGGACTCGGTTTGGAAGGGGAGGGTTGCCCCCCTTGGCTTGGCCGAAGTCCTTGGGGGTCCTTGGACCTCAAGGCAAGGCTCCCCCTCTTCCCCCTATACATACGGAGGTTTTAGGGCTGATTTGACACAACTTTGCCACGGCAGCCCGACCACATATCTCCACGGTTTTACCTCTAGATCGCGTTTCTGCGGAGCTCGGGCGGAGCCCTGCTGAGATAAGATCACCACCAACCTCCGGAGCGCCGTCACGCTGCCAGAGAACTCATCGACCTCTCCGTCTCTCTTGCCGGATCAAGAAGGCCGAGATCATCGTCGAGCTGTACGTGTGCTGAACGCGGAGGTGCCGTCCGTTCGGCACTAGATCGTGGGACTGACCGCGGGACGGTTCGCGGGGCGGATCGAGGGACGTGAGGATGTTCTACTACATCAACCGCGTTCACTAACGGTTCTGCTGTATGGTCTACAAGGGTACATAGGTCGAATATCCCCTCTCGTAGATGGACATCACCATGATAGGACTTCGTGCGCGTAGGAAATTTTTTGTTTCCCATGCGACGTTCCCCAACACCTCCTGTGCTTGTGGGCTCCTCGCTCCACGTCTCCGGTTGATTATTGCGCCAGTATTTTTCATATATTCCACAAAAAATCCTCGTAAATTTCCAGGTCATTCCGAGAACTTCTATTTCTGCGCAAAAGCAACACCATGGCAATTCTGCTGAAAACAGCATTAGTCCGGGTTAGTTCCATTCAAATCATGGAAATTAGAGTCCAAAACAAGGGCAAAAGAGTTTGTAAAAGTAGATACGATGGAGATGAATCAATGAATTTCCAAGATTATAATATCAAGAAGATAGCATTTGTCAAATCAAATGGTACAATGTCGTATGCTCGAGGGAACAACAACAATTAAACACTGGTCAAAGGTTGCACTCTGAAATACGGACGGAGTAGCACAACCAATGTCAAAAATGCTGAGTCAACACCCAACTCACTAAGAATGGAACAATTAGTTGTTAACCTCAAGGAAATAGGGTTTCCAGAAGTATTGGAATCACACATCAGAGTTCACTTGTTGGTATTCCGGTTTGAAACAACACGGGACCAAGGAATGAATGGTAATGGCGAGAAGTATTACTATATCAAGTATTTTTAAGACGTGTGTAATTCCCACGACACCCTTGACATAAAAGATAGTAATACTCCAAGGTAGAAGATAACATAAGCTGAAATAGCATGGAACTCAAAGGACAACACAAAACATGATCAGGTTTGTGTTGGAGGGAAGGCAAACAAGGATGTCTATGATAATACAAATCATCGAGGGGGAAGGATGGTATTTCTCATAATGCATTCGATTGATACCCTGGAAGAGCTCGGGATGATGATGATGATCACGACACATTTGTCGAGAAGCTTCACGAAGATGTAATCGTTCAGCGAAAACATCAAGCAAGGGAATGATGAAGCAAGAGGTTATCGGAATCACATATAAGGCTCTAGCTTAGAATTGAGATTGCCTTTCAGGACAACCAACATGATGTGGAAAGCTCGATGTAAGCTTAACGCATAGTTGGAATTGTGTTCCAGGGATGAAGGATATAGATAGTACGGTCGATCTCCAACATGACGATGATGATGTAGCTTAACAACGTGGAATGACATGATCGAGTACAAACTCATAAACAAGGAAGATTACTGAAAGTTGTTGAATTGCAATGCGTACTCAATTCAGTTATCGATGTACTCGCGTGTCCAACAACTCAAACACGAGGAAACTGGAATTAATGAAAATATCATAGTTGATGAGGAGCTCACAAGAATTTATATAGATCTGTGATATTCTCGGGATAAGAGGGACAACACTCGAAGGCAGATCAACATTAAGGCTTGGACCGATGTATTGATCTGTAGAAGATAAGTACTTTAACTCGTCTGAGAAAGAAATCAAGGTAGGACAATATGGTCGGAACCATGGTTGCACAGTACCAAACCACAGATACCAGATTAAACCACATAATGAATGATTATTGATACAAGAAGTTTCTATGGTAAGATCAACGTCGTTTCCATGGGCATGAACACAAGTTCAAGGTCGACTCCCACTTCATCAATGCATCACCTGCCATTTACTCCTCACCTTTGATGAGGTTCTAGCTTGGGAAGATTATCTGGCAAAACACCAGAAGAGCAAGACTCGTGAAAACTCCTCGGATCATATTGTTTTATGAAGGCATAGGTTAAACCCGTCAGGGCATCTTACGACACATATACCGCAAACTTCAAGAGTAATTAACACATGCTTGAAGAGCATGGCTGACAAGGGCATATGATACAACTCATCAGAAGGCGAAGACACAATTTACCAATGGCATTATGTATCAAGGGAACAATATCACAAGAATTTTTTGAATGTAAAGGATGCCGTCGGATAATAACCCATCAATGGGTCTAGCAATCCACAAAGAACCTGATGTGAGTATTGGTACTCAATCAGAGGGAGATAGGATGCAATGCATCGGGTGATAGAACATCTGAAAAATACTGATACTTAATTACCAAAGGAATTAGGATTTCCAGGTTGGTGTACCATAATGAGATGCTCCGATCAAATACAAGTACGCCGAATGGATTTAGATGGACAACCACCATAGTTGATTTGTCGAGAACCAGCTCAGTCTGGAAGTACATCTGAGCCGGAAGATAATTCATGAGTATGTGCAGATGATTGTGTGCATTCACACAAAGGTAGAATCAATAAGATCACATGAAAATCACAAAGGATTTTTGTGAATGCTGCTAGACATATGGATTTAACCATAACACAAGCAGGTGAGAAAGGTTAAAAGCAATAGGCTACTAGGGATTCTGAAAGATCGAATAGTAATTCGAACAACTTTCGAAACCCATGACAACTTATGATGGACGAATTCCCGACAAGACAATTCATTGCATCTCATAAAAACAATACCAACTAAAGGGAAAATATGAATAAAATTTGTATGTAGTCATCCATAGTGGTTGACGGAGAAGGGAAATCGCAAAAGCGATGAGCGCAAGTTCTCGAGAAACATCGGGGAGTATCTTAGGAGCCTTCTGAGGAATCAAGCCATCGTCTGGAATACGAGGCTCTCCGAAGTTAGTATTTACGAGAACCTAATGTTAGAGTTAGTAAAATCTTTAACCCGGAAGAGAAGATAGAGTAGAGCCCAGAGTATAGGAAAGGAGTAAAAGATACTAATACCACCCAATTGAGATGTGGGACCGTAAGCCACATCATCAATGTTAGCAAGTTTTTCAAACACTAGACTCAACTTCGAACAAGGAGTTGGAAAGGGGGCTACCTACAGGCAGTCGGCTCTGATACCAACTTGTGACGCCCTCCGTTTAATCGTACGCTAATCATATACGCAAATGCGTACGATCAAACTCAAGGACTCACGGGAAGATATCACAACACAACTCAAGACACAAATAAAACAATATCAGCTTCATATTACAAGCCAGGGGCCTCGAGGGCTAGAATACAGAAGCTCGATAAACACACGAGTCAGAGGAAGCAACAATATCTGAGTACAGACATAACATGGGGTGCCTTAGAGAAGGCTATCATAAAAGAAACATGATCGAACGAGGCGAGGCCTCCTGCCTGGGAACCTCCTAAACTACTCCTGGTCTTCAGCGGCCTCCACGATGAAGACACCATTGGGATGGCAGGCGTCGGCAGGAAACTCCATCTCCTAGGCTCCATCATCTGGTCGCAGCAACGGGTCAAGGGGACAAAGGGGGAGCAAAGAAACGGTGAGTACTCATCCAAAGTACTTGCAAGTCTTACATCAGAACTATTCTAAGTATGCATCAGTATCAAAGGAGGGGTGGTTATATGTGGACTGACTGCAGCAATGCGAGAAAAGGGGGAGAAGGCCTAGTCCTATCGAAGACTAGCATCTTCAGGGTCTTGCAGCAATAGACGAGAGTAGAACAGCTGTAACACAATTAATAGTCATATTGTTGCAGCAATATTAAAATGAGGTCAGGCCGAGAGATCCTCCCTCGACTCCCTGCGAGGAAGCAATCCCGGGGCAACTAAATCTAGTTAAGTAACTGTTCTAGTTGTATAAGATCAGGGCACAAATCCAAGTCGTCCTATAACCGTGGACACGGCTATTTGAATAGATAAGTTCTTCCCTGCAGGGGTGCACAACATATTCCCCGACGCGCTAGATAACACTCTGGCCGGACACACTTTTCTGGGTCATGCCCGGTCTCGGAATATTGACACGTCGCAGCCCCACCTAAGACTCAACAGAGAGGCCAGCCCGCCGGTCTAACTCCTAAGCACAGAGGATTCATGGGCCCACTTGCCCTCCGCGCTCCTGCATGATGCGTGGGCGGCCGAGGTCAGTCCTAGCACCCCTTAATCACAAGCGCGATGCATCTCGGGACCACTCGGGCGCGCGCCGCTCCATTGCTGACGTCTGAAGAGCTTCGGCTGATACCGCGACGTCGAGTACCCATAATTCTTCCCACGCACATGGTTAGTGCGTAATAAGGCCTTCCGACCAACCCACATCAAATACCCAAATCCACTATCATTTTAATTAGTTCAACAACACAAACATGCGGGAATCCACCCGCCTAACATCTAAACACCAATGATCCCAATAACATGGTCGAGTAATTGTATGGTAGTAACTGATACGTCTCAAACGTATCTATAATTTTTGATGGTTTCACGTTGTTATCTTGTCTTCTTTGGATGTTTTATGTACCTTTTATATCTTTTTTGGGACTAACTTATTAATTCAGTGCCAAGTGCCAGTTCCTGTTTTTTGTGTGTTTTTGACTCTTTTCAGATATGATTTTGGAACGGAGTCCAAAGGGAAGAAAAACCCCGAAATGGTTTTTCCCGAATGGAAGAAGATCAGGGGGCCTTTGGGCCAAGCTAGGTGGGCTCCAGGGAGCCCACAAGCCACCACTCCGCCACCAGGGGGGAGGCGGCGGTGGCAGGGCTTGTGGCCTCCCTGGCCGCCCCCTGACCTAGATTGTTGGCCTATATATTCCCAAATATTCAGCAAAAAATCAGGGGAGCCTCAAAAATACTTTTCCGCCGCCGCAAGCTTCCATTTCCGCGAGATCTCATCTGGAGACCCTTCCCGGCACCCTGCCGGAGGGGACTTTGGAGTTGGAGGGCTTCTTCATCATCATCATCGCCCCTCCAATGACTCGTGAGTAGTTCACTTCAGACCTACGGGTCCGTAGTTAGTTGCTAGATGGCTTCTTTCTCTCTCTTGGATCTACAATACAAAGTTCTCCATGATCTTCATGGAGATCTATCCGATGTAATCTTTTTTGGCGGTGTGTTTGTCGAGATCCGATGAATTGTGGATTTGTGATCAGATTATCTATGATATATATTTGAGTCTTTGCTGATTTATTATATGCATGATTTGATATCCTTGTAAATCTCTCTGAGTCTTGGGTTTTGTTTGGCCAACTAGATCTATGATTCTTGCAATGGGAGAAGTGCTTGGTTTTGGGTTCTACCATGTGGTGACCTTTCCCAATGACAGTAGGGGCAGCAAAGCACACATCAAGTAGTTGCCATCAAGGGTAAAAAGATGGGGTTTTTATCATTGGTTTGAGATTATCCCGCTACATCATGTCATATTGCTTAAGGCGTTAGTCTGTTCTTATGGACTTAATACACTAGATGCATGATGGATAGCGGTCGACGTGTGGAGTAATAGTAGTAGATGCAGAAAGTATCGGTCTACTTGTTTTGGACGTGATGCCTATAGATATATTCATTGCATAGATATCGTCACGACTTTGCACGGTTCTATCAATCGCTCGACAGTAATTTGTTAACCCACCGTCTACTTGCTTTCATGAGAGAAGCCACTAGTAACCACTACGGCCCCTGGGTCTATTCACGTCCATCGTTTACACCTCCGCTTTTACTTTTCTTTGTTACTTTGTTGCTTTCAGTTCTCACTTGGCAAACAATCTATAAGGGATTGACAACCCCTTCATAGCGTTGGGAGCAAGCTTTTGTGTTTGTGCAGGATCTTGAGATAATCCTCCATCGGATTGATACCTTGGTTCTCAAACTGAGGGAAATACTTACCACCGTTGTGCTATATCACCCTTTCCGCTTGGAGGGAACACCAACGCAAGGCTCCAAGGTCACGGGGGAAATCCTTTGCATACTTGCCTAGGAAGTCCCTTAAGGCGTAGCCGCAGCTGGAGGATTCCTGGTGCCGTCGACACGACTACTCTTGGCGCCGTTGCAAGGGAAGCACAGCTGACATCAGAAGTATTTCTGGCGCTGTAGCCGGGGATCTTTTTGAGGTAGCAGTAACATCGGGGGGAATCCGAGGTATCACCCTCTTTGGATTCCGAACGATGTATCCGTCAAGGTGGGCTTAGAGGAATCACCCTCGGGGGTCCCACACTTGAGGGGTTGCACGACAAAGGCATCGTCGGGAATGGTGAAAGAGGAATCACCCTCGATAACCACGACCGACTAGCTATACTATAGAGATATCATTAGGAGTACTTAGCGAGGTGTCACCCTCGGTACCCGATAGTATCTCTGTAGCATCGTACAACTAAGGGGGGTGTATGTGTTGTGTCGGGACTGGCTCGTCGATCATTGATCGAGATTTGAAAATAAAGCGGGGCAACTAGACTACGGGGTCAGAAGGGATGACTTCTCGACCTATACTAAGCAGATTTAAAGGTACAATACTGAAAGTAGCAGTTCTTCAAAAATAGGCTATGCATCAGATATAGAAGCTAACTACAACAGTAGCAAAATTTTAATGCAAGCACGAGGAAGAAAGAATAGGCGATATAGGGATGATCAAGGGGGTTTTGCTTGCCTTGTTGCTCTGCGGCAAAAGGCTGGTCGACAGGGTCATAGATGTACTCGGCAGCAGTGTCAGTCTCGGGGTCTACCGGTAAGAAGATGGGGGAGAAACAATAAATAATAGCAACAGGTGCAACACCCAGCATGACATGGCAATATGCACGCTAGGCATGAGCTAACGTAGCAACATCCGTCATAGACAGGTCGGAAGAATATCTGACGATATTTTCCGGGTCTCGGGCTACTACCGGTCAGACTGAAAACGATTAAAAAGTTCCACGTTTGCTATGCTAGGGACGCGTGGCAGACGAATGGACATTGTATCCGGGTTCGTCTCGTTCTGCTGATCAACGTTCATGTTGAAAATAATTTGATCTGACTTACGGATTATTTTATATTAATTTTTAAATTTTTATTTATATTTAGGAATTAAAAACATATTTAATTAATTTGATTAAATGCAATTATGACATCAGCATAATGTCATGCTTACATCAAGAGTTGACTCGTCAACTGACGAGTGGGTCCCATCATAGACACAAGCTTTTAATAAAGATTTAATATTAATTAATCAGATTAATTTAGTGGGGGACCCACGTGTCATTCTCTAATTATCCTAATTACTTAATTATCCATTTAATTAATTTACTAATCAATTAAATAATATATCTATTTATTTATTAACAAAAACATATTTATATTTTTCTTTTTCTTTTTTTCTCTACATACATGCATACATATCCAATACATACATACATACATACGGGCATCTAATACATACATACATACATCTTTTATTTTATTTTCTCTCTAACACATCTGTGTGCACATCTCTCTCCTATCTCCCTCACCTCTCTCAACACACAGAAAGGAGACAAGTCCAACTACACCTACACAAGCACAACGACGCCGGAACAAAGCGGTGATTGCCGGAACGGAACCGTGACGGTGAAAGGAAGAAGATGGTGGGAGGAGCCCGAAAAAGGGCTCACCGGCGTTGACGGGAAGGCCCGGTGTAGCCAGAGTTCTCGGGGAGGAGCGAAGGAGACCGGTGGCTGTCTAATCTGGCGAGTAGGAGGTCGAGGTGGCGGTGCCGATGAGGTGGTGGAGACGGCACTGATGGTGGAGCACCGGTGATGGGGCGGCGCGGTGGAGGGCCGCCATGGGGAGCTCCGGTGGGGAGGGGCCCCCGGGACGGGGCCGCAGTGGGGAGCTCCGACCAGCGGGATGAAGAGGCGTAGTGGGGCGAGGAGGGAGCAGGGGGTCTCGGTCCGGTGGGGGAGTTGTGGCGCTGACGAGGTAGGCAGTCGGTGGGGAGAGGAGCTACAGGGAGGCGCTTGCGGGGGGGGGGGGGGGGGGGGTGGCCGGCGCTGGAGGTGGGGGTCGGCTGCCGGAGGTGGTGAGGAGAGAGGCCGCCGGGAGTGAGGGTCGGTCGTGGGAGGTGGTGAGGAGGGAGGCCGCCGGGAGTGAGGGTCGGCCGCGTGAGGGAGGAAGGTGGCTCGGCCGGCGAGTGGAGAGGGGTCGCCGACGGTGGGGCGACGGGGTGAGGGGCGAGCCGTGGGGTGGATCTGGGAGGGTTGTGCGCTGGTGAGGGGATGGGGTGCTGCGATCTGGGGGAGACCGAGCGCTGGAGAGGGAGAGAGGTGGGAGATCGAGGCCAGGGGTACTCGGTCGTGGGAGAGGGAGGGGGTAGCGACGTGGGACTGGGTTGTGGGATGGTAGGCAATGGTCGTGGGGAGGGGGGTTCTGGTGCTCGAGGGGAGAGGTTCGGTCGCTAGGGGTAGGGTGGATGACGAGGGAGGGAGTGGGAGTGGCGGCGGCAGGGGAGAGACCGAGGGAGTGGGGTTTCTAGGGTTGCCCCGGAGGGGGGCTTTATACCCCACGCGGGTTGGGCCGGGATGGGGGTGGCGAACTGGGCCACTTGGTCCAGTTGGCGAGTTATTTTTTTGTTTTTTTTTATTTATTATATTCTTTTATTATTATTATTTTTAATTACTTTCTTTTATACAATTTTTTTTGTTTTATAGTTTCTCTTTTAAATATATAGGGTTTATAAACAATTTCAAAAATGCCCGATTTACAATTATAATTTATTAGGGAATTTTATAACTCACCCGACATCTTTATTTTCGCATTCGATAACTTTTCCCGTTTGAGTTTATTTTTAAAATTCAAATTCAAATTGTTTTGAACTAACACGAGATCAACGATAGGGAATCATGGTGACGTGGCCTCATTAGCGTGTGATCACTGTAGCTTAATTACATTCAACATTGTAGCGAAAGTTGAGGATGTCACATTGAACTAACACGAGATCAACGATAGGGAATCATGGTGACGTGGCTTCATTAGCGTGTGATCACTGTAGCTTAATTACATTCAACACTGTAGCGAAAGTTGAGGATGTCACATGTATCCTCCCCGGCAACGGCGCGATAAATCCTTCTTGCTACCTCTTGAGCTTGTGTTGGTTTTCCCTTGAAGAGGAAAGGGTGATGCAGCAAAGTAGATAAGTATTTCCCTCAGTTTGTTGAGAACCAAGGTATCAATCCAGTAGGAGGAACAAACAAGACTCCAGTAGTAGTACCTACAAATATAATCAAACACTTGCACCCAACACTATAAAAGGGTTGTCAATCTCTTCAGAGTTATTTGCAAGGATGAGACCTGATACAGATAGGTATAAAATATTGATAGATCTGAAAGTTAACCTAAAGTAAATAAATTACAGCAAAGTATTTTTGGTATTTTTGGTTTATAGATCTGAAAATATAATATGGAAAATAGACCCGGGGGCTAGAGGTTTCACTAGAGGCTTCTCTCATAAAGGAAAACAATACGATGGATGAACAAATTACTGTTAAGCAATTGATAGAAAAGCAAATAATTATGAAGATATCCAAGGCAATGATTATGAATATAGGCATCACGTCCGTATCAAGTAGACCGAAATGATTCTGCATCTACTACTATTACTCCACACATCGATCGATTCCTGCCTATATCTAGAGTACTAAGTTCATGAAGAACAGAGTAACACATTAATTAATATGGCATGATGTAGAGGGATAAACTCAAGCAATACGATGAAAACCCCATCTTTTTACCCTTGATGGCAACAATACAATACGTACCTTGCTACCCCTATTGTCACTGGGCGAGGACACTGCAAGATTGAACCCAAAAGTAAGCACTTCTCCATTGCAAGAAGTACCAATCTAGTTGGCCAAACCAAACAAATAATTCGAAGAGACTTGCAAAGATATGAAATCATGCATGTAAGAATTCAGAAGAGACCTCAAATAATATTCATGGATAATCTAAACATAAACTCACAATTCATCGGATCTTAAGAAACACATCGCAAAGGAATATTACATCGGATAGATCTCCATGAAGGTCATGAAGAACATGGTATTCAAGATCAAAGAGAGAGAAGAAGCCATCTAGCTACTAGTTATGGACCCGTAGGTCTGTGGTGAACTACTCACACATCATCGGAGGGGCAATGGAGTTGATGAAGATGCCCTCCGTGATCAATTCCCTCTCCGACAGATTACCAGAAAAGGCTCCAAGATTGGATCTCTCGGGAACAGAGGCTCCCGACGGTGTAAAAGTGTTTTCGTGGCTCTTGCTTAGGTTTCTGGAATATTTGGGAATTTATAGGCCAAGAATTAGGGTTAGGAGACCTGCAGGGATCCCACAAGCCAGGGGCGTGACCACCCCCAGGGCGCGCCCTGCAGGCTTGTGGCCTCCCAGCAACTTCCTTGCCCCCTACTCCAAGCCTGTTGCATGTCTTCTCGTCCAAGAAAAATCTTTGCGGAGATTTTATTCCGTTTGGACTCCGTTTAATATTCCTTATCTGCAATATTCAAAAACGTGGAAAAAACAAAAACTCGCACTAGGCTCTAGATTAATAGGTTAGTCCCAAAAATAATATAAATCAGCATATAAATGCATATAAAACATCCAAAACATATAATATAATATAATAGCACAAAACAATAAAAAATTATAGATACGTTGGAGACGTATCAGCATCCCCGAGCTTAATTCATGCTCGTCCTCGAGTAGGTAAATGATAAAAACAGAATTTTTGATGTGTAATGCTACCTAACATATGTATCCATGTAATATTCTCTAATGTGGCATCAATATGCACATCCATAAGACTCAAAACACAAGTCTATATTGACATAAAAACAATAAGACTTCAAGTATACTAATAAGGTAATTGATTCCTATCGAAATAGCGTGGTGCTGGAAAGTTATCCCTACAAAATCATATGGTCTGGCTATGCTCCATCTGCACCACACAAAGTATCTAAATCATGCACAACCTCGGTGAAAATCGAGCAATTGGTTCACACTTTTTATGTTCTCAAACCTTTTCAACTCTCACGCAATACATGCGTATGAGCCATGTGTTGGAAATATGCCCTAGAGGCAATGATAAATAGTTATTATTTTATTTCCTCTTTAAAGATAATCGTTTATTATCCATGCTATAATTGTATTGAATGAAAACATAGATACATGTGTGGATAAATAGACACAACAATGTCCCTAGCAAGCCTCTAGTTGGCTAGCTAGTTGATCAAGGATAGTCAAGGTTTTCTGACTATGTGCAAAGAGTTGTTGCTTGATAACTGGATCACATCATTAGGAGAATCATGTGATGGACTAGACCCATACTATGAACGTAGCATATTGATCGTGTCATTTTATTGCAATTGTTTTCTGTGTGTCAAGTATTTGTTCCTATGACCATGAGATCATATAACCCACTGGCACCAGAGGGATGCCTTGTGTGTATCAAACGTCACAACATAACTGGGTGACTATAAAGGTGTTCTACAGGTATCTCCGAAGGTGTTCGTTCGGTTAGTATGGATCAAGACTGGGATTTGTCACTCCGTATGACGGAGAGGTATCTCGGGGCCCTCTCGGTAATACAACATCACACACAAGCCTTGCAAGCAATGTGACTAAGTGTAAGTCACTGGATCTTGTATTACGGAACGAGAAAAGAGACTTGCCGGTAACGAGATTGAAATAGGTATGCGGATACCGACGATCGAATCTCAGGCAAGTAAAATACCGGAGGACAAAGGGAATGACATACGGGATTGCCTGAATCCTTGACACTGAGGTTCAACCGATAAGTTATTCGGAGAATATGTAGGATCCAATATGGGCATCCAGGTCCCGCTATTGGATATTGATCGAGGAGTACCTCGGGGCATGTCTACATAGTTCTCGAGCTAGCAGGGTCTGCACACTTAAGGTTCGGCGATGTTTTAGTATAGTTGAGTTATATGTGTGGTTATCGAATGTTGTTCCGAGTTCCGTATGAGATCACGAATGTCACGAGGGTTTCCATAATGGTCCATAGACAAAGATTCATATATAGGATGTCCTCATTTGATTACCGGAAAGTTTTCGGGCATTACCGGGAATGTACCAGGAGTGACGAATGGGTTCCAGATGTTCACCGGGAGGGGGCCAACCCACCCGGGGAAGCCCATAGGCCTTAGGGGTGCCGCACCAGCCCTTAGTGGGCTGGTGGGTCAGCCCAAGAGGCCCTATGCGCAGGAGAGAAGAAATCAAAGGAAAAAGAAAAAAAAGGAAAGGTGGGAAAGAAGGGAAGGACTCCACCACCTCCTTGGCCGGCGGGCTCTTGGGGTCTTGGACCCCAAGGCAAGTCTCCCCACCCCTCCTCCTATATATAGTGAAGCTCTAGGGCTGATTTGAGACAACTTTGCCACGGCAGCCCGACCACAAAACAACACGGTTTTTCCTCTAGATCGTATTTCTACGGAGCTCGGGCGGAGCCCTGCAGGAGTAGATCCTTAACCACCACCGGAGCGCCGTCACGCTGCTAGAGAACTCATCTACTTCTCCGTCTTGCTTGCTGGATCAAGAAGGCCAAGATCATCGTCGAACTATACGTGTGTTGAACGCGGAGGTGCCGTCCGTTCGGCACTAGATTGGAGCGAATCGTGGGACGGATCGCGGGACGGTTCGTGGGACGGTTCGCGGGGCGGATCAAGGGACGTGAGGACGTTCCACTACATCAACCGCGTTTCTTAACGCTTCCTGCTGTGCGATCTACAAGGGTACGTAGATCCAAATCTCCTCTCGTAGATGGACGTCACCATGATAGGTCTTCATGCGCGTAGGAAATTTTTTGTTTCCCATGCGACGTTCCCCAACAGTGGCATCATGAGCTAGGTTCATGCGTATATGTTATCTCGAGTAGAACACAAAGGGTTTCATGGACGGTGATGTTCGATTTTCTGCCCTCCTTAGTCTTTTCTCGATTCAACGGTATTGTTGGATTGAAGCGGCCCGGACCGACATTATTCGTACGCTTACCAAAGACTGGTTTCATCGCTTGACATGCAACCTCGTTGCATAAATATGACTATTGGGTGTGTGTTTCTTCAACTTTAGTTGAATTGGTTTTGACCGAGGCGGCCCTTGGAGAGGTTAAGTAGCAATCTGCAAATCTCCGTTATGGTTTTTGCGTAAGTAAGATGCGATCTACTAGATACCCATAGCAACCACGTAAAACATGCAACAACAATTAGAGGACGACTAACTTGTTTTTGCAGGGTATGCTTGTGATATGATATGGCCAATGACGTGATGAGATATATTGGATGTATGAGATGATCATGTTGTAATAGTTAATATCGACTTGCACGTCGATGGTACGGCAACCGGCGGGAGCCATAGGGTTGCCTTTTAAACTAACGTTTGTGCTTGCAGATGCGTTTACTATATTTCTAGGACGTAGCTTTAGTAGTAATAGCATGAGTAGCACGACAACCCCGATGGCGACACGTTGATGGAGATCATGGTGTGGCGCCGGTGACAAGAAGATCGTGCCGGTGCTTTGGTGATGGAGATCAAGAAGCACATGATGATGGCCATATCATGTCACTTATGAATTGCATGTGATGTTAATCCTTTTATGCACCTTATTTTTCTTAGAACGACGGTACCATTGTGAGGTGATCTCTCACTAAAATTTCAAGATGAAATTATGTTCTCCCCGACTGTGCACCATTGCTACAGTTCGTCGTTTCGAGACACCACGTGATGATCGGGTGTGATAGACTCAACGTTCACATACAACGGGTGCAAAATAGTTGCACACGCGGAACACTTGGGTTAAGCTTGACGAGCCTAGCATGTGCAGACATGGCCTCGGAACACATGAGACCGAAAGGTCGATCATGAATCATATAGTTGATATGATTAGCATAGGGATGCTTACCACTGAAACTATCCTCAACTTACGTGATGATCGGACTTGAGCTAGTGGAATTGGATCATGAACCACTCGAATGACTAGAGAGATGTACTTTTTGAGTGGGAGTTTAGCAAGTAATTTGATTAGTTAAACTCTAATTATCTTGAACATAGTCTTTGTCCACTTTGAAAATATTTGTGTTGTAGATCAATGGCTCACGCGACAGCCACCCTGAATTTTAATACGTTCCTAGACAAAGCTAAGTTGAAAGATGATGGAAGCAACTTTGTAGACTAGGCTCGTAATCTTAAGTTGCTCCTGCAAGCTGGGAAGAAGGATTATGTCCTTAATGCTACGCTAGGAGATGAACCACCCGCCGCGGCTGACCAAGATGTTAAGAATGCTTGGTTAACACGCAAGGAGGACTACTGAGTAGTTCAATGTGTAGTCTTGTATGGCTTAGAGTCGGGACTTCAACATCGTTTTGAGCATCAGGGAGCATATGAGATGTTCCAGGAGTTGAAGTTTATCTTTCAGAAGAACGCCCGGGTCGAGAGGTATGAGACCTCCGATAAATTCTATGCTTGCAAGATGGAGGAGAATTCGTCTGTCAGTGAACATGTGCTCAAAATGTCTGGGTACTCAAACCGTCTAGCTGAGCTGGGGATTGAACTCCCGCAAGAGGCTATCACTGACAGAATTCTTCAATCACTGCCACCAAGCTATAAGGGCTTTGTGTTGAACTATAACATGCAAGGGATGAACAAGTCACCCGGCGAGTTATTCGCAATGCTGAAAGTCGTAGAGTCAAAACTCCGTAAAGAGCATCAAGTGTTGATGGTGAATAAGACCACTAGTTTCAAGAGAAACGACAAAGGAAAGAAGGGTAATTCAAAGAAGAGTGGCAAGCCTGTTGCCAATCCAACGAAGAAACCCAAAGCTGGACCTAAGCCTGAAACGGAGTGCTATTATTGCACGGGTATGGGTCACTAGAAGCGCAACTGCCCCAAGTATCTGGCTGATAAGAAGGCGGCCAAGGAAAAATCAGGTATATTCGATATACATGTTATTGATGTGTACTTAACCAGCTCTCGTAGTAGTGCATGGGTATTCGATACCGGTTCTGTTGCTCATATTTGCAACTCGAAACAGGAACTGCGGAATAAGCGAAGGTTGGCGAAGGATGAAGTGACGATGCGCATGGGAAATGGTTCCAAGGTTGATGCAATCGCCGTCAGCACAGTTTCACTTTAGTTACCATCAGGATTAGTTATGAACTTAAATAAATGTTATTTAGTGCCTGCGTTAAGCATGAACATTATATCTGGATCCTGTTTATTGCGAGACGGTTACTCGTTTAAGTCAGAGAATAATGGTTGTTCTATTTCTATGAGTAATATCTTTTATGGTCATGCACCCAATGTGAGAGGATTGTTCACATTGAATCTTGATAGTGATAATACACATATACATAACACTGAGACCAAAAGAGTCAGAGTTAACAGTCATAGCGCCATGTTTTTATCGCACCGCCGCTTAGGTCATATTGGTGTAAAGCGCATGAAGAAACTCCATACCGATGGACTTTTGGAGTCACTTGACTTTGATTCACTTGACACGTGCGAACCATGCCTCATGGGCAAGATGACTAAAACTCCATTCTTCGGAACAATGGAGCGTGCAAGTGACTTGTTGGAAATCATACATACCGATGTGTGTGGTCCGATGAGTGCGGAGGCACGCAGCGGATATCGTTATTTTCTCACCTTCACTGACGATTTGAGTAGATAGGGTTATGTCTAATTGATGAAGCACAAGTCTGAGACGTTTGAAAAGTTCAAACAATTTTAGAGTGAAGTCGGAAATCATCGTAACAAGAAGATCAAGTTCCTACGGTCTGATCGTGGGGGTGAGTATCTGAGTTTTGAGTTTGGTACTCACCTAAGACAATGTGGAATTGTTTGAGAGTTGACACCGCCTCGAACACCACAGCGTAATGGTGTGTCCGAACGTCATAATCGTACTTTATCAGAGATGGTGCGATCTATGATGTCTCTTACCGATTTGTCGTTATCGTTTTGGGGTTATGCATTAGAAACAACTGCATTCACTTTAAATAAGGCACCATCAAAATACGTTGAGACGATACCATACGAACCGTGGTATGGAAAAAGACCAAAGTTGTCGTTTTCTTAAAGTTTGGGGATGTGATGCTTATGTCAAAAAGCTTCAGCCTGAAAAGCTGGAACCCAAAGCGGAAAAGTGCGTCTTCATAGGTTACCCAAAGCGGAAAAGTGCGTCTTCATAGGTTACCCAAAGGAGACAGTTGGGTATACCTTCTATCTCAAATCCGAGGGCAAATTGTTTGTTGCTAAAAATGGAGCTTTTCTTGAGAAGGAGTTTCTCTCGAAAAAATTGAGTGGGAGGAAGATAGAACTTGATGAGGTTGTCGAACCTCTAATTCCTCTTGATGGTGGCGCAGGGCAAGGGGAAACCCCTGTTGCTGCGGCACCGGTTGAGGAACAAGTTGATGATCATGATCATGAAACTTCGGATCAAGTTACTGTCGGACCTCGCGGGTTGACAAGATCACTTACTACTCCTGAGTGGTACGGTAATCCTGTCTTATCGGTTATGTTGTTGGACAACAATGAACCTGCGAATTATGAAGAAGCAATGGTGGGCCCGGATTCCAACAAATGGCTAGAGGCCATGAAGTCCGAGATAGGATCCATGTACGAGAACAAAGTGTGGACTTTAGAAATACTACCTGAAGGCCGCAAGGCTATTCAGAACAAATGGATCTATAAGAAGAAGACAGGCGCAGACGGTAATGTGACCGTTTATAAAGCTCGACTTGTGGCAAAGGGTTTTTGCAAGTTCAAGGAATTGACTACGGTGATACTTTCTCACCGGTAGCGATGCTTAAGTCTATCACAATCATGTTAGCAATAGCTGCCTTTTACGATCATGAAATCTGGCAGATGGGTGTCAAAACGGAGTTCCTTAACGGTTTTCTTAAGGAAGAGTTGTATATGATGCAACCCCAAGGTTTTGTCGATCATAAAAATGATAACATAGTATGCAAGCTCCAGTGATCCATTTATGGACTGGTGCAAGCATCTCGGAGTTGGAATAAGCACTTTGATGAGGTGATCAAAGCATTTGGGTTTATACAAGTGGTTGGAGAATCTTGTATTTACAAGAAAGTGAGTGGGAGATCTGTGGCGTTTCTAATATTATATGTGGACGACATATTGCTGATTGGAAACAACGTGGAGCTTTTGGAGAGCATAAAAGGTTACTTGAATAAAAGTTTCTCTATGAAGGACCTAGGAGAAGGTGCTTGCATTCTAGGCATTAAGATCTATAGGTGAAAGTGCAGTCATGCCCTTAATCGAGTTTTGGTGTTAATGACAACACATACATACGTACTTGCATTTGATTATTGTTTACCGGTTGCCTTACTTCACTCTAAATTGCTTACTCCTTGTCATTGCAATTATTAGGCTCACGCTCATATTCCTCACCTTTGCCTAAAATTGCTAAGTAATTATTAAAATTTGGAACTGTACCTATTCACCCCCCTCTAGGTCCATCTCGATCCTTTTCAATTGGTATGAGAGCCTCGTGCTCTATTCTTGTGGCTTAACCGCCCTAGAGCGAGATGGACGGGATTCCCACTACTGTAGCTCCAGTGGAGAGGGACGGGACTTCCACGGAAGTTAGGTCCTTCACCTCTGAGGACCTGGAACGGGCCCTTGCCAAGCAAAAAGAGGAGCATGATGCTTCTCTTGAGGCCTTGGTCCAACTAAGACTGGCATCATTAACCACGGGGACAGCCACGTCCCCGAGGGCCTCAGGGCAAAATGTGCACGGTTCTTCATTTGGCCAACAACCTCCACGCAATAACCAAACCAGTGTTCCATGGCTTTATGCTAGATCTCAAGTTGAGAAACCTAAGTACAATCCTGGAGGAAAACCTCCTTTGCTTGATGACAATTCCGATTTTGCTTTGTGGAGAGTTGGTATGCAGGATCATCTTAGGTACGCCAATGATGAGATGTTGGACATCCTCGAGCATGGCTACAATCCTGTAGATCCAAGGTGCCTCACTCCCAGAGAAACTTATGACAAGCATCTCAACGACACTGCGATCATGTGCATAAGAAAAGGAATGAATGACAAGCAAGGGAGACCTTACATTCACATCACAAGCGCCAAGGAATTGTGGGATAGCATTATAAGGACCAAGACCGGTACCTCCACTCTTCGGCTTGCTCAATATGAAATTGCCAAGGGGCAATTGCAGAATTTCTGTATGAAAAAAGGTGAATCTCCCAAGCAACTGCTAGAATGGCTCATGACTCTCGCCGCAGACATTGAGTCCTGTGACTGTGACAAGACGCAAGATGGTTTCAACCTGACCAAGAGATTTCTCGTGGACAAGTTACTTCATGCTCTTTCTCCGTACCACCATCAAATGGTATGGGACATGAGGCAGCACCATGGGTTCAAAGAAATGACTCCAGATGACATCACATCCACTTTCCAATTATTTGAAGAGTCAAAGGCAAATGCAACAAAGCACCTTGCCATGCATGGCACTTCAACATCAAAGATCAATCTTGTTTTGAAAGCCAAGCATGAATGTGACGAAGAAGAAAGTGAAGAAGAAGAGGGTGATGATGACTGCGAAGATGGTGATGATATTGACTCTGATGAAAGCCCATCTTATGAGGACATTGCTCTGTTTGTAAAGAAGTTATTCCCAAAGAAGAAAGTAAGGAAATTCTATAACTGCGAGGAAACCAACCACTTCTCAAATGACTGCCCCTATGAGAAGAGAGAAGATAAACCAAGGTTTCCGAAGACCTTTGTAAAGAAGAAATTGCCAAACCCTATGAACTCCAAGCTCAAGATAAGAGATGGAAGAGCAATGGTTGCACAAGAAGAATCATATCCAGAAGACGTCGGTGGGGTTGCCGGAGTAGCTCAGGATACACAAAACACCTTGAGGCTAGTCAACAAAAGTGGCGATGTTGTTCACTACAACTATATGAAAGACTACAAGGGCAACGCTCACAAGTAATTGATGGCAAAGACTGCCATAGAAGATGAGGAAGACCAAAGCTCCCATGATAAGGTTAAGGTAACTCCACGGTTAAACTCCTTCAGTCTAGCTTCTACCTCACCTGATGAGTACCTTGATGCGGAAGATCACTATGAGGATAATGACTTAGATCATCCTATGTTTTCCAAAATAAACAAAATTATGTGCTCTCTTAAAGGAAAGAAGCTCACTATGTTTCGCATACTTATGGAAATGGTGAGTAAGCACACCAATACCATCAAGGAACTCGAAACCCTCGTCACTGAGGAGAAGGAAAGAAATGAAATCCTTGAGCAGAAAGTCCTGTATGAGGAAGCACAAAATGATGCATTATGCTCAAAAGTTGGTGAAAACCTTGATAAACATGCTAACGATCTTCCCTCCTTGAAAAAGGCTGAATCTGTGTGCAAAGAGTTGTTAAATGATAAAAACCGACTTGTGAACTCTCATGCTTCTCTTTCTAAGGACTGTGAGCGCCTATGCTTGTCTCTCAAGGACAAGGAAGAGAAACTCACTGTTCTTACAAAGAGCTTTGAGGCACTCAAGGTTACTTATCTTGACACTCTAGCTAAGGCTTACTCCTCACCCATTATTAATGTTGATACCTGCACTACTAACTCTAGTAGTGAACTGTCATCTATCCTTGAGGAAAACTGTTCGCTAAAGGCACAACTAGATAGAGGTCTCATGACATGTGCACAAGGACAAAAGACTCTCAATGAGATCTTAAGTCAACACAATGAAGTCTTTGCCAAGGAAGGGCTTGGGTTCAATCCAAGCACCACCAAGAAAAGTGCATCTCCTCTCAAGTGTACCACTCCGCTTAAAGAAATATTTGTACCAGAGGGACACAAGGAGAAAGGTAAGGTTGTGAGTGGGTCGGCCACTAGGGGTTTGCCCACTCTCAACAAGACAACTGAGTTCATGCCTCCATCCTATGTACTTCGCAAATCAAAGGAAGGAGAGGTTTATGCTAAATTTGTTGGTCCCCGTAATGCATTCCGGTTTTATGCTATTTGGGTTCCTAAGAATCTTGTAACTAATGTGAGAGGCCCCATGACTAAATGGGCACCTCAAACCAAGTCTTAATTCGTGTACAGGCTGTTTTCTCCGGAGGAGTCAAATGGGTGATCGACAGTGGATGCACCAATCATATGACCGGAGATAGTAACTTGCTCTATGACTTCATGCAAGCCATTCGACCATACATGAGCATTGTATTTGGTGGAGGGTCAAAAGGGCAGGTAATTGGGTTGGGCAAGGTGGCAATCACTAATGACATGTCTCTTGCAAATGTCATGCTTGTCCAATCTCTTCAATATCATTTGCTTTCAGTTCGCCAATTGGCTTCCGTTGGTTATGACACACTATTCGGACTAACAGATGTGAAAGTCTTTAAGAGAGACACTCTCGAAGTGGCCTTTGTTGGAGAGTTGGATGGCAACCTTTACACGGTTGATTTCTCGAAAGAGAGCACTTTCCATACAACTTGTCTGATGGCCAAGGCTGACATGGGATGGCTGTGGCATCGCCGGCTCGCCCATGTCGGCATGAGAAATCTTCAAAATCTCTTAAACGGCAATCACATCCTTGGACTAACAAATGTATCTTTTAAGAAAGATCGTGTGTGCAGTGCATGCATAGCTGGGAAGCAACATCAATCAAAACATCCACCCAAGAATATTGTATCCACTTCAAGGCTGTTAGAGCTCCTTCATGTGGATCTGGTTGAGCCTCCTTCATGGGCAAGTCTTGGTGGGAAAAAGTATGGCCTAGTCATTGTTGATGATTACTCAAGGTACACATGGGTATTCTTTCTCAAGTCCAAGGACGAGATGAAGATCACCTTCATTGATTTTGCCAAACAAGTCCCGCGGAAGTTTGACAAGGACATCAAGGCAATAAGAATTGATAATGGCTCCGAGTTCAAGAATTACACCCTAGAAGAATTTCTTAGTGATGAGGGAATTGAACATCAGTACTCCGCACCTTACACCCCTTAGCAAAATAGTGTAGCAGAGAGGAAGAACCGGACACTTGTGGAAATGTTTAGGTCCATGTTAGACGCATACAAGTCACCACATAGTTTTTGGGCTGAGGCTGTCAACACAGCATGTCATGCATCAAACCGGCTCTTCCTTCGATCAATATTGGAGAAGACTCCATATGAGCTCCTAACCGGGAACAAGCCCAATGTTAAGTACTTTCGTGTATTTGGATGAAAGTGTTTCATCCTTAACAAACGGGAACGGTTAGGAAAATTTCAATCCAAAACAACTGAAGGGATTTTTGTTGGCTATGGATCAAACTCTCACGCCTACAGAGTCTACAAAAAATCCACTGGATGTGTTATAGAAACCTGTGATGTGACGTTTGATGAATTTAACCGCTCCCATGGGGAGCAAGTTGATCTAAGTGATGCAGGTGAAGAAGATTCCTCGCAAGATATCTTGAACATGGGTGTAGGTGCACTTCTTCCCATGGAACAAAGACCCCATGATGATGATGAAGATGAAGATGATGAGAGTATTTCTCATCCTCAAGACAGTTCACTGCCCGTACCTCCACAAGATACTAGCACACATATCATGCCAGTTGTTGAGGATCAAGTGGGAGAACATGTCTCTCACCCTGATCACACTCAAGAACAAGTTGATCTTCAAGAGCTAGACCAAAGTATGGATATGGTTGATGATGAACCTCAACAGGTGCAACGCGAAGAGGAATATCTTCCACCGCACGTTAATGATCCATATGTTGAGGACGTTGATGATGGAAACGAAGTCGAACCTCGTGAAACCTTGACCTCCCTCATGCCACGTGTGGCCGGTCGTGTTGATATTGATCAAATCCTCACCGGCGTATCGGAAGGTAGAGTGACTCGTAAACAATTAACAAACTTTTGTGCTCACTTTTTGTTTGTCTCTAGTACTGTGCCACACAGGGTTCAGGATGCATTGTGTGACAATGACTGGCTCCTTGCTATGCAAGAAGAGTTAAACAGTTTTACACGCAATGAAGTATGGTCATTGGTAGAACGACCAACTAAGGAACACAATGTCATTGGAACTAAATGGATCTTCAAGAACAAGGAAGATGAGAATGGGACTGTCTTCCGAAACAAGGCAAGGTTAGTAGCACAGGGATACTCCCAAGTTGAAGGTTTGGACTTTGGTGAGACTTTCGCCCCTGTTGCTCGTCTTGAATCCATTCGCATTCTATTGGCCTATGCTGCTTTCAATGGTTTTACTTTGCATCAAATGGACGTGAAAAGTGCTTTTCTTAACGGTCCTCTACAAGAAGAGGTATATGTATCACAACCACCTGGGTTTGTTGACCCCCACCACAAAAACCATGTGTACAAACTTCACAAGGCTCTGTATGGCCTCAAACAAGCACCCCGTGCTTGGTACGATCATCTTAAGAAGTTCTTACTCGATGATGGCTTTGTGGTAGGGGTGATCGATCCCACTCTTTTTACTAAGAGGGAAAATGGTGATTTGATCTTATGCCAAATCTATGTAGATGACATCATTTTTGGTTCTCCTAACATCCATTTATGCAAGAAGTTTGCGGCCTCCATGACCAAGACCTTTGAGATGTCACTCAACACGGACTTGAAGTTCTCTCTTGGGTTTCAAATACAACAATTTCAATAAGGAATTTTCTTGTCTCAAACTAAGTACCTCAAGGACATTCTTGAAAATTTTGATATGACAAATGCTAAACCAATGAAGACACCCATGTCCACAGATGTCGTTCTAAATGAAGACACCAACGGTATTCCTTTTGACCCATCTACTTACCGCTCTATAATTGGTTCGTTACTTTATCTTTGCGCATCTAGACCGGACATCATGTTAAGTGTAGGCATATGTGCTAGATTTCAAGCTTCCCCTAGGGAAAGCCATCATACGGCGGTTAAGCATATTCTTAGATACCTTGTTCACACCCCAAAGTTAGGCCTATGGTACCCTAAGGATGCAAAGTTCGATCTTATTGGGTACTCCGATGCGGATTGGGCCGGTGACAAAGTGGGACGGAAATCCACTTCCGGTGCATGTCAGTTTCTTGGACGCTCCTTGGTAAGTTGGTCCTCGAAAAAGCAGAATTGTGTTTCTCTCTCCATGGCCGAGGCCGGATATATTGCAACCCAACTGCTATGGATGAGGCAAACCCTAGAGGATTATGGTATCACGTATCGACACGTGCCTCTACTCTATGATAATGAAAGTGCCATAAAGATCTCCGAGAACCCCATTGATCACCCTCGCACAAAACATATTGATATTAGGTATCATTTCTTGAGAGACCATGTGCAAAAGGGTGACATTGATATTGCCCATGTGGGTACCGACATGCAGCTCGCTGACATTTTCACCAAGCCACTTAGCGTAGCAAGATTGTGTCAACTTAGGCGTGAACTTGGTATCTTGGAGCTTGATAACATAACTTGAAATCATGTACACATGCATACACTCACATTATGTTCGTGCCTTGATGTCGGCATGCATTTAGGGGGAGTCACTAGGACTTACGTCATAATTTTGTGTTTTAATCCTACAAATATGCATAAATCAACTACTTTCCACAAGTAGTATATATAATGCTTGTAGGCAACTGTGTTCGGTGTCCCTTGAGATAAACCATGTCCAATCACCTCATCATCCAAATCCCAGTATTTGCCTCTGCCTACTCCTCTCTCGGTCGTCCGACGAGTCTCGGACGTCCGACGGCTAAACACACTCCGGACGTCCGGCCCATGTCGGTCGTCCGATGGCTAAATACTCTCCGGACGTCCAACGCCTGTCAGACGTCCGACACATCGGGAGCTCTATGAATTGAAGGGCGCGGGTTGGGCCTTGCCCTAGCCCCCACACGCCTCCTTTTCTCCCCGTCGCCACCATAGCCGCCGTCGCCAGTGCCAGAGGAGCTCGCCTGCACCGCCACCGGGGGCCCTGCTCCGGGATGTGGCTGATCTCCTCCGCGGGATCCGATCTCCTCCGCGGGATCCGATCTCCTCCGTGGGATCCGTCTTCCCTTCCTCTCCTCTCTCGATCTGCAGGTATCCTCTCGATCCTTTTCGGTCTCTCTTGCGATTGGTTCCTCCTTCTCACAAGTTCACATGTCGTTCATGTGGTTTGACCGTGACGGTTCCCCATTGGGTTTCCAATCGTGTAGGCCTTGTTCATCATGCCCAAGATTAAGCACACCGCCCGGAAGAACTCTGCTAGCTCATCCGCTCGTGCCCCTACTGGCACGAGGTCGGATGACTCCGATGGGCAACGCCGTCCCTTCAAACGGATCGCCCGGCGTCCTCCTCGTCAGCTCCACTCCTCTTCTGATGGCTCTGACTTCGAGGATGAGCTTGCAGCTGAGGACCGTGCTGCACAGCCCGCCGTTCGGAAGACTATGCCGAAGCCTAGGACTCACAGGCCCTCCTATATGCCACCGCCTCCTCCTGAACAGCCCGAAGGTGAAGCTCGTCGCATCTCTCTTGAACCTCCTCCTACTTTAGGTCGTGAAGTCAAGGACTTCACCACGGTTCCTAAGTCTCCTACTTCACTTTCCGTCGTGACGTTGACCAATTTTATGTTGTACGTGACTCTATGGACACACGTTTCTGCACAAACGTCCAAGCGGGCATCTTTACTACTGTCATTGTTCCTAAGGGTCTCTCTGTCCATCACTACATTGATCTTGAGCATATTCGCACGCGCCCGGCGAAATACCCGGGTGCCATTGAGCTCATTGAGTCATCGGGGCTCGCTGCCCCCTTTGCTTTTAGGTACGATTTTAACGGTGCTGCTATTCATCAATTCTATGCCACATGTTTCTTTGGCTCAAACAACACTGTTAGCTGGATGACTTCTGATGTTCAGTTCATAGCCTCTTATGATGAGTTTGTTGCCGCACTCGGTTTCCCCGACTCTGGCTTCAAAATCCATAAGAATGATCCTAACCATGCACATAAGCTAATTGAGGCGTGTGGGTTTCTCCTCAAACCACTTCGTGAACTTGATGAAGACGAACGGATGAAGGATCTTAACCAAGTATCCATCTGGCGCTCTCCCTACTTTATCATTTTTCAGTGTCTTATCCACACCATCTATCCCAAGATGGGTGATAGGGGATCCTGCAGCGGCTACTGTATTGACATCATGTCACATTTACACGAGTCCCCCAAGCGCAAAATTAATGTGCCTCACCTTCATCTAGGCTTTTATTCACCGTGTTGCTGAATTCATTGTTGCTCCCACTCTCACGCATCACAAGTGGGTCATTCCCGCTCACATGGCGGATAACTATGCTCCCAAGAAAACCCCACCATCCACCTCCACTCGCCGCACTGCTGCCCGGAGAACAACCCCTTCATCCAGCTCAGCTCCTCTCGGTCGCTTTGCCAAATTCATTGCCAAGGCACATTCTGCTACGATGAAGGCCTTCTCTTTCAAGTGCGGTCAAACTCATGATGTGGTTTCTTGCCTTGTCTCCTCCAAGAATGCCCTCAAGGCTCGTCTGAGAGACTCGGGCGCTCTTGATGTGAGTGACGATGAGGCCCTTCCTGCTGCTCCTCCTTCTGACTTTGGCTTCCCATCTGGTCCTGAGTGGGCTGATTTTCTTGACGAGGCTGGTGGCAGTGGCTTGCCTGACGATGAGGATGATGATGATGATGATGATGATGATGCTGATGATGATCTCTGAGCATGGTTGATGCTGTTGGTGCCTCCCTTTTTTGTACTTGGTGCCAAAGGGGCAGTAATATATCCTAGTTTTAGTATTTGGAGATTTAGTCTCAATTTGCATGTTTGTGTAATGTAATGGATAAACGATTGTGATGCACTATGTATGGCTTACTATGAATGTCGTGATTGCTATGGATTGCTATGATATCATCGTATGCTATTATGTTTTGCTCCACTACTTCATATGATGATCTATTATCTTTACTAAGTCACATCATATTTTTGATACGCACATTAAAGGGGAGCTCCGATATTTTACCATGCACATACTAAGGGGGAGCTTCGTACTAAACCTCTCCAAAGCTATAATGTATGTTAAATCTTTTTGAGACCTATGTATATGTTGTCATCAACTACCAAAAAGGGGGAGATTGAAAGTGCAGTCATGCCCTTAATCGAGTTTTGGTGTTAATGACAACACATACATAGGAAACTAATCCTGTTTGTTGAGTGTATCTCAGGATGGCAAGTACTTTTAGTAGATTGAGAATTATGTGCCAAGGTGGTCTGAGAAGATCGGGACTTATATGTCAAGAAGGCTCGGGATTGAGAAAAGATGATGTAGCCTATCCTTTAAACTTACTATTCTTGAGTATAGGATCCCGCACTATTAAGAGGGGATCATAGGTTTTGCGATGAACTTGCTCGTACTACATCTCTATTTTCTGTTCATACCACATCTCCACTACTCTGCTCTTATCTCAAAACAGAACCAATGCCTCGGACATCCGGCCTCCTCCGGACGTCCGAGGACCGAACGTTCGACCTCCTTCGGAAATCCGGAACCTTGCACCAGAGAAACTTGAGCCATATAACTCGGACTTCCGGCTCCCTCCGAACATCCGAGGGACGGACGTCCGACCAACTTCGGAAATCCGGAACTTTGCACCAGAGAAACTTGAGCCATATAACTCGGACTTCCGGCTCCCTCCGGACGTTCGAGGGCCGGACGTCCGACCTCCTTCGAAAATCTGGAATCTTGCACCAGAGAAGTTTGAGTCGAATAACTCGGATTTCCGGCTTCCTCCGGACGTCCGGTCCCTGTTCAACTACACAGTGGTTCCAGATATATATACACCCCTCGGACGACTGACCCCTGTCGGACGTCCGACTCCTTGTGGACGACCGGACATCCGAGAACTGCCGGATGTCCGACCACTGTCAGACTTAAGTGACCCCAACGGCTGTTTTACTCACCCCACTATATATACCCCCCTCCCACTTCGTGAGAGGGTGTTCAACATAGCTAGAACACTTAGAAGAACACCTTTCTCCTCAATCACTCTTGCCTACACCCAATCTTAGATCCCAAGAGCATTTGTGAGTCCCTTTGAGTGTTGTTCCAATCAAAAGATAGATCATCTCCTTCTCCTCCTCTCCACCAAAGTGATTTGTGATTTGAGCAAGTTTTGAGAAATCCCCGTGATCTTGTTACTCTTGGAGGTTGGAGACTCCTAGGCGGTAGGAGTCTTCGGAGAGGAATCAAATCATTGTGATTACCCCCGGAAAGTTTGTGAAGGTTTAGAAGCCACCTCAAGGCTTACCACTAGTGGTTGAGAAACGCCTTCGTGGAGTTGTCTCAAAGGGAGAATAGGGTGAGCCTTCGTGGCGTTGGTGTGCCTTCGTGGTAACATCCTCCCGTCTAACGGTGACGTAGCTTCCCTCCAAGGAAGTGAACATCGGGATACATCCTCGTCTTTCTTGGAGTTTCGGTTATCCCTAACCCTAACTCTCTACTTGTGTTAATCCTTATTACGTACTTGCATTTGATTATTGTTTACCGGTTGCCTTACTTCACTCTAAATTGCTTACTCCTTGTCATTGCAATTATTAGGCTCACGCTCATATTCCGCACCTTTGCCTAACATTGCTAAGTAATTATTAAAATTTGGAACTGTACCTATTCACCCCCCCCCCTCTAGGTCCATCTCGATCCTTTTCAATAGGGATAAATCGAAACGCCTGATAGGACTTTCACAAAGCACATACCTTGATAAAGTTTTGAAGAAGTTCAAAATGGATCAGTCCAAGAAAGGGTTCTTGCCAGTATTACAAGGTATAAAATTGAGTAAGACTCAGTGCCCAGCAACTGCGGAAGATAGAGAGACAATGAGTTCCATCCCCTACGCTTCAGCCATAGGTTCTATCATGTATGCAATGGTGTGCACTAGACCACACGTTAGCTTGGCCAAAAGTATGGCAGGCAGGTTTCAGAGTAATCCACAAGTGGATCACTAGACGGCGGTCAAGAATATTTTGAAGTACCTGAAAAGGACTAAGGAAATGTTTCTCGTGTATGGAGGTGACAAGGAGCTCGTCGTAAAAGATTACATCGACGCAAGTTTTGACACCGATCCGGATGACTCTAAGTCTCAAACCGGATACGTATTTATTCTTAACGGGGGTGCGGTAAGCTGGTGCAGTTCCAAGTAGAGCATCGTAGGAGATTCTACATGTGAAGCAGAGTACATGGCTGCCTCGGAGGCCGCAAAAGAGGGTGTCTGGATGAAGCAGTTCATGACAGATCTTGGAGTTGTGCCAAGTGCACTGGATCCATTGACTCTGTTATGTGACAACACTGGTGCCATTGCTTTAGCAAAGGAACCAAAGTTTCACAAGAAGACCAGACACATCAAACAACGCTTCAACCTCATCCGCGACTATGTCGAGGGAGAGGACGTAAATATTTGCAAAGTGCACACGGATCTGAATGTAGCAGACCCGCTGACTAAGCCTCTTCCATGGGCAAAACATGATCAACACCAGAACTGTATGGGTGTTCGATTTATTACAATGTAAATCGCATGGCGATGTGAGGACTAGATTATTGACTATAGTGCAAGTGGGAGACTGTTGGAAATATGCCCTATAGGCAATGTTAAATAGTTATTATTATATGTCATGTTTAAAGATAACCGTTTATTATCCGTGCTGTAATTGTATTGAATGAAAACATAGATACATGCGTGGATAAATAGACACAACAATGTCCCTAGCAAGCCTCTAGTTGGCTAGCGAGTTGATCAAGGATAGTCAAGGTTTTCTGACTATGTGCAAAGAGTTGTTGCCTGATAACTGGATCACATCATTAGGAGAATCATGTGATGGACTAGACCCAAACTATGAACGTAGCATATTGTTCATGCCATTTCATTGCTATTGTTTTCTGCGTGTCAAGTATTTGTTCCTATGACCATGAGATCATATAACCCACTGGCACCGGAGGGATGCCTTGTGTGTATCAAACGTCACAACGTAACTGGGTGACTATAAAGGTGCTCTACATGTATCTCCGAAGGTGTCTGTTGGGTTAGTATGGATCAAGACTGGGATTTGTCACTCCGTATGATGGAGAGGTATCTCGGGGCCCTCTCGGTAATACAACATCACACACAAGCCTTGCAAGCAATGTGACTAAGTTTAAGTCACGGGATCTTGTATTACGGAACGAGAAAATAGACTTGCTGGGAACGAGATTGAAATAGGTATGCGGATATCGACGATCGAATCTCGGGCAAGTAACATACCGAAGGACAAAGGGAATGACATACGGGATTGCCTGAATCCTTGACACTGAGGTTCAACCGATAAGTTATTCGGAGAATATGTAGGATCCAATATGGGCATCCAGGTCCCGCTATTGGATATTGACCGAGGAGTACCTCGGGGCATGTCTGCATAGTTCTCGAACACGCAGGGTCTGCACACTTAAGGTTCGGCGATGTTTTAGTATAGTTGTGTTATATGTGTGGTTACCGAATGTTGTTCGGAGTCCCGGATGAGCTCACGGACGTCATGTGAGTTTCTGGAATGGTCCGGATATGAAGATTAATATATAGGATGACCTCATTTGATTACCGAAAAGTTTTCGGGCATTACCGGAAATGTACCGGGAGTGGCAAATGGGTTCCGGATGTTCACCGGGAGGGGGCCAACCCACCCGGGGAAGCCCATAGGCCTTAGGGGTGCCGCACCAGCCCTTAGTGGGCTGGTGGGACAGCCGAAGAGGCCCTATGCGCAGGAGAGAAGAAATCAAAGGAAAAAGAAAAAAAAGGAAAGGTGGGAAAGAAGGGAAGGACTCCACCTTCCAATCCTAGTTGGACTAGGATTGGAGATGGACTCCTCCACCTCCTTGGACGGCAGGCTCTTGGGGTCTTGGACCCCAAGGCAAGTCTCCCCACCCCTCCTCCTATATATAGTGAAGGTCTAGGGCTGATTTGAGACAACTTTGCCACGGCAGCCCGACCACAAAACATCACGGTTTTTCCTCTAGATCGTATTTCTGCGGAGCTCGGGCGGAGCCCTACAGGAGTAGATTCTTCACCACCATCGGAGCGCCATCACGCTACCGGAGAACTCATCTACTTCTCCGTCTTGCTTGCTGGATCAAGAAGGCCGAGATCATCGCCGAGCTGTACGTGTGTCGAACGCGGAGGTGCCGTCCGTTCGGCACTAGATCGGAGCGGATCGTGGGACGCTTCATGGGACAGTTCGCGGGGCGGATCGAGGGACATGAGGACGTTCCACTACATCAACCGCATTTCTTAACGCTTCGTGCTGTGCAATCTACAAGGGTACGTAGATCCAAATCTCCTCTCATAGATGGACATCACCATGATAGGTCTTCGTGCGTGTAGGAAATTTTTTGTTTCCCATGCGACGTTCCCCAACACCATGGATATAGCACTATCGGTGGAATAGAATGTGGTGGAGGTTGAAAAAAGAAAAGAAGAAGACGGTCTCACATCAACTAGACATATCAACGGGCTATGAAGATGCCCATAAATAGATATTAATGTGAGTGAGTAGGGATTGCCATGCAACAAATGCACTAGATCTATAAGTGTATGAAAGTTCAAAAACAAAACTAAGTGGTTGTGCAAAGATGTATACCACTAGTTGTATGAAAGTGACAAAATAGGAGACTCTTTATGAAGAATATGGTGCTACTTTGAAGCACAAGTGTGGAAAAATATAGTAGCATTGCCCTTTCTCTCTTTCACAAGTGTGGAAACTACTTTCAATGGGCTTCTTTGGCCTCTCTTTTTTTGATGGGCTTCGTTGTCCTCTTTTTTTTGTAAAGTCCGGAGACTCATCCCAACTTGTGAGGCAATCATAGCTTCCATCATCCTTTTTCTCACACAGGACAATGCTCTAAAAATGCAAATCATCACACTTTTATTTACTTTAACTCAAAACATTACAACTCGATAGCTAGAACAAAGTATGATGGTGTGTGTCCTAAAACCGAGACGGTGGTGTTGCATGCAATATATCTCGGAATGGCTATGAAAATGTGACATCCTCAGCTTTTGCTACAGTGATCTCTCTAATAAAGCTACAATAATCCTATGCTAATGATGCCGCGTCACCGTGATTACTGTTGTTAATCTCGCGTTAGTTCAAAACCGATTCAAATTCAAATTTAAAATAAAGTCAAAACAATAAAAGTTTTCAAATGTCAAAACAAAAGGGTATGTGTCGAATATTACATAGGAAATTGTCCTTTAGGAATTATTATTTTTAAGTATTTAATTTCACTAAAATAAAATAAAACTCAAACTGAAAATAAAATAAAGAGAAAACAAAACAAAACGAATAAAAAAAGGAAAAGAAAACCCCCCTGGCCAACTGGGCAAACCGGCCCAACCGGCCAGCCCAGCCAACCCACCCCATAGCCCACCTAATTTGGGGGGTATAAAACCCCCACCAACCCTAGCTAACACCCACTCCTTGCCACTTCTCCCACCAGCGTCGCCGCTCCACACGAGGGGACTGCCCCCCTCGTCCCCCACCTTGCTCACACTGCCCCACCCCGTCGCCCCCTGACACCCCTGCTGCACCTTGCCGGCCCTCCCTCACCCCGCCGCACCTGAGCCACCCCTCGCCCACCCCACGCATCGCCCCCGCCCTGCTCCCTACCGCGCCGCGCCGCCGCCCCACGAGCGCCGGAACCGCACAACCATGCCCCGGGTCGCCCCGCGTTGGGGCCGCACCGGATCCGCCGCCGCCAGGGCTCCTCCTCGCCGGACCACCCCCATCGAAGCTTCCCCACGCCGAAGCCGATCCCCACCGGGCTTCCCCGAGCCGCAGCTCGACTACAACGTGGGTGAGACACCCTGTCACGCCCAAGATGCGACCCTATCCTTAATTTGGCACGAGGGCCTCGTCAGGGATAGCAGCGCATCTCGTCATTTCGCAAGAATGGATATCGTTACAAGTACATGTACTGCGAAGAAGAGATATATATATATACAATTGGCTTACACTCACCACAAGCTACATCAGAGTCACATCAGTACAATACATAATCATCATGAAGAAGAGCAGGGTCCGAGTATAGACGAAAACAAACGAGAAAAGAAGAACGACGTCCATCCTTGCTATCCCAGGCTGCCGGCCTGGAACCCATCCTAGATCGATGAAGAAGACGAAGAAGCAAATCCAAATGAACAATCAATGCGCTCGCGTCAAGTAACCTTTACCTGTACCTGCAACTGGTGTTGTAGTAATCCGTGAGCCACAGGGCACTCAGCAATCTCATTTCCAAAGGTATCAAGACTAGAGAAGCTTAATGGGTGAGGTAAGGTTAAGTGGTGAGGTCGCAGCAGCGGCTAAGCATATATTTGGTGGCTAAACTTACGAGTACAAGAAATAAGAGGGGGAAGAACTACGCATAATGGACGTAACTACTGATGATCAAATGAATGATCCTGAACACCTACCTACGTCAGGCATAACCCCACCGTGTCCTCGATCGGAGAAGGAACTCACGAAAGAGGCAGTCACGGTTACGCACACAGTTGGCATATTTTAATTAAGTTAACTTCAAATTACCTAGAACCAGTGTTAAACAAAGTTTCCACGTTGCCACATAACCGCGGGCACAGCTTTCCCAAAGATTTAACCCTGCAGGTGTGCTCCAACTAATCCATCACAAATTACCACAAGCCGCATAGAAATCCTCGATCACAACACTCGCGATCTCGTCGGATTACTTAGTAGAAAACCTCAACTCTGAGATTGCCCAAAGCATCACCGGAATCCCGATGCACAAGATATCTCGTCAAAGGTAAAACTAATCCAGCAAGGCCGCCCGACGTGTCGACGATCCCGATAGGAGCCGTGTATCTCATTCTCGGGACACGACGGATGAGCGATGGTTACCACGCCAAACGCCGAGTTGCCCCGGGTAGCGTTAGTAAGCTGCTCTGTTTTGGACCAGCACCATCAGCACTGGCCCTCCCTGTATTATGTAGAATTACTCCTCGGGTAGCGCTAACTCCCTATGCATCTCAGTATTAACAGAATTATTATGTTGGGAAAATGTAGTACCAATGTTGGGCCTTGCCAGACCAGCTTTAATCTAAAACGAATTGTCAAGGGGGTCCCCATAACAACCCCGATCGTGTTAGGAGCGCTCAATTATGGAACATAACACCGGTAGCCGAAACTAAGGGGGCAAAGGTGGAATAGAACACCAGGGTAGAAAGGCCAAGCCTTCCACCTTTTACCAAGTATATAGGTGCATTAAATTAATAGCATTTAATAGGGTCATATAACAAGGAACCCGTGTTGTCTCACGGAAGCAACTGCACCTGCAACTAGCAACGCTAACACATGATTAAGCAAGCGGTAACATAGTCAATCAGTGGTTTGCTAGGTTGAACAGGATGAAGGTTTTTCATGGCATTGTTGAGAGGCTGATATTTAACATGTGGTAGGCAACGAGACATAATTGATAGAAGCGATAAAACTAGCATGGCAATGATAGTAATGGTGTCTGGGGAAATAGTCATCTTGCCTGAGATCCCGCTTGGAAGAAGAATGACTCCGTGAAGCAGACGAACCGATGTAGTCGAACGGGTCCTCACATCCGACACGCTTGCGAAACTCTATCGAGACGGAGGAAACCGGAAACAAGCATCAACACACGAAATTCACCACGGCAAATGCATGACATGATGCACACCCTAATATGATGCATGTCCAGTTCAATTAAACAAGGCATGGCAATGGAATTCACATCACGCAACCACTACACATTAAGTGAAGTTCCATAAGCAACGAGTTGCATATCGACGAAACTCCACGTTTAATTATTTAGTTCACTCCCGTTTATTTACACGGCAATATTAAATGTTGTTACACAGGCAAGAGGTGAAGCAGGTGATTCTACATGCCATCCTAGTCGGTTAACACGCGGGACTTTGAAAGTCGGTACATTACAAGAAACATGCAACACAAGATATTATGCCATGAATGCGTCATGCATGCTAGTTTACAACAACACTGGAAAGAAAAAAAAGCATGTGTCGCCACGCGAACGAAAGGGAACCATGGCGGCAAAACAGAAACGATGCCACGGCAACGTTCCGGTCCCGAAAGCTTGAGGAGATACCGGTGCCAACGAATAGGGAGCGCGTGCGGGTCATGCCAAATATTTATGGGGTGATCCCGGTTACCGGGTTCCCATGTCTCGAGGGCACGACGAAAGAGGGACAACGTGCAACGGGCAAACATATATGGCGCAAGCATACGATTCATCTCATACATCACATGCACTCGGTTCACGACAACGTTCTAACGGTATACCTTCGAAGCATGCATGTCGGAGCGGTTCGAGTCATTGCGGTGTAGGTAACAAGGTCGTCGTGGACGTCGTGGAAGTAGTGGTACTCGCGATCTTGTCGACGGTAGTCGTACACTTGGCGTAGTGGTACACGGTTCTTTGGCGACGGTAGCAGAGGCACATTGTCAACTCGCACTTGCGTGGTCCAATCTAACTGGCACAATATATCCACCTACGCATCGAAATGGCCAACCCCAACTAGTTCATCTCAAAGCAACAAGGAGGCACGACAACGATCGGCGGCGACAACTGCATGCAGCGGACGCAGCAGCAGGCAACAGCAAGCAGGCATGCAACAGCGACGGCAACAGGCATGGCATGAGGCAACAACAAGCAGCGACAGCAAGCAACAGCAGCAAGCAGGCAACACAAACAGTATAGCGGCGACAACAACAACATCAAGCAGAAAGCAGCATCAGCGGCAGCAGCAGGCCACAGCGACAACACCAAGCAGCAAGCAGCAAGCGGTGACGACAAGCATTAACAGCGACAGCAAGCAGCATCAGCGGTAGCAGCAGGCCACAGCGACAACAGCAAGCAGCAAGCAGCAAGCAGCAAGCAACAGCGACATCAGCAAGCATCAGTAACAGCAGCAGGCAACAGCGACAGCTAATAGGCCACAGCGACAGCAAGCAACGCGACAACAAGCAAGCAACGCAACAGTAAGCAAGCAGCGACAGCAAGCAACAGCGGCTAATGGTCGGCGCGGCGGCTCCGCAGGGCGAGGCGAACCTCCGGAGGCGCGGGAGGAGGAGCTCGACACAGGGCCTCGGGCTGCTCCGCGAGGCGTGCTCCGACGAGGGTCTAGGGCGGAGCGGCTGGAGGAGCCAGGCGGCGACGGCGTGCTCGTCTTCGGCAAGGAGGCGGCGGCGAGCTCCTTGCGGCAGGGCGACGCAGACATGGTGGCGGCTTGCAGGGAGGCGGCCGGCGGGAAACCTTGGCAGGAGCTCGCGAGGGACGGCGGCGCAGGGGAACTCCGACGGCATCCGGTAGGCGGGCGGCGACCGACGAGGGGCTCCGGCGAGGGAGAGGCTGCTGCCTCGGCAAGGGCGCCATGGGGAGGAACCTTGGGGTCCCTGGCGGTGGCTGCGGGGCGATCGTGTGAGGGAGGAAGGAGGAAGCGGCGCTAGAGGAGGAGAGGGAGATGGGATCGAGCCAATCCCTCCCTGGACTAGGTTAGGAGGGAGCCCGCTTGGGCCTAGGGCCTGCTGGAGGCCAAGTGTCCGGCTTGACTACTCCTCACACCAATAAATGCCTTGCACAAAAAAATAGCCGGCTATAAAAAGAAAATACCACAACCAAAATAAAAAGAATTTTAACTAAAACAAAATTACTTTTGGGCTCCTTGAAAACATGCTTCAACTATAAAAAACAGATTGGGCATTTTTGAAGAATAAAAATAAAACCCTTCTATATAAAATTAGGCGTTGGTTTTTAAATAAAACAAAAGGAAAAAATATAAAGTTAAAACCAGAGGCTTTCCCCAAATAATAAGAATATTTTTAAAAGAGGAGGGACATTTTCTTTAGGCAAAAAATCAGAAACTGGAATTGCCTCAAAAGAATTAGGAGAGGAGAGAAGAGTTCCCTATTGCACTAAAGACTTTGAGAGCACTTGAAGCACTCACAACTCAGAACACACAAACTTAACACATGATGCAAGATGCCATGATGCAAACTAAATGATGATGCAATTGGTATCAACCACAAACTCATTACCATCACAATGTTGCCGAACAAGGAAATAATAACAAAAGGGGGAAGAATCGTATTGGGGCTGTCACAACTCTCCAACACTACAAGAGGATCTCGCCCCCAGAAACAAGAATGAAAAGGAGAAGAGGAAGAGAAAGCAAGAGGTAAAACTTAATTGCTTCTTTGACAAATGAGTGAAACCAATGATCCTTGAAGGTTGCAAAGCGACGAGGAATGGTATGAGAAACAAGCAAGAATTCACGGAAAATTTCGGCAGCACTTCGGTAGGAAAAGGGGACAAAAACGATAAGATGGAAGAAATAGACAAGATTCATAACAAACAACTAAATAGAACAAGGAAACACCATGATCTTGACAGAACAAGATGATAGACCCAAAATAGCAACATCACAATGCCTTCGGAACAATAGAATAGGAACTAGCTCATACGAAAGAAGAGAATGAAGAAAGAATGACAACTACTATCTCAAATGAACTTGGCAAGCATCCTTGCAAGAAGAATTGAATGGAGTTGTTGGAAAAACAACAACGAAAAGAACAAGCTAGTAGTGGGCTTATGGAAACCTTTTCAAACTAATGAAGTGACAACTAGCCACTAACAGAAACAAGGATTGTTTCGGGAAAAAAGATAAGCAAAACTTCTTACACCAAGAGGATACATTGAAACTTGGGTTAATGACAAGCACCATAATTGCGACAATCCTTAGGAAAGGCTTTAGGTGAAAACTAAACCAAGATACTCCACCCAGAAATCATGAATTGAAAAAAATATCTCATGATCATAGCATTGATGGATTTAATTATCTCATTCTTGAAAGGAAAACTCTTCGAGTCTCCTACACTAACAAGAATGCTATAATACCACCTCAAAGGATAAAGGAAGAACAAATGCACTGGAAATGCAAGAGAAAGAATACTTGAGGTACTCTAACAGGAATCTTGAAGAACACTTAGAGAAAATCACATCCTTGAAGAACCACCATGATGAGCCTCCGTATCAAAAGGATGATGCAAGATATGAAGGATGAAAGAATAAGATTGAAGCCTTGCGAAGACTTCGATGAAGCTTCACGAAGAGATACTTGAGAAAACTTGGAACTCCGGAAAAGAAAGATAAGCACTTGAGAAAAGAATTGATATCATGAGCCACTCCGGAAGAAGAACTCAGATTACTATGAACAAGAATAAGAATTATGTTATGCTTATCCTTCATCAAGTTTAATTGATGACAAGCAACGGATTTAGCATACCCCTTATTCTTCTAGAAATGATTGAGGAGAGATATATGAGCACAAACTAGAAGAAATCTTGAAAGAAACACCGGTGAGAATTGAAATGAATGAGCAACCATGAATGAATGGAGATACATGAGAATGAAGAGATCATGATCCACCTGAGAGAAAACTAGAACAAGGCACCAGAATAATTGAGAGACGAACGAAGATACAGTAATTGAGAAGAATTGAGGATGAAAGCTGAAAGTTGAGAACGAAGAATCTTCTCAAATGATGGCCTTCGGAGGATCGAGAATGAAAACAACTCAGAAATGCATCGGATAGCAAGAAAGGGATTACTCATGATTGGGAATAATGATAGGATAACACGAAGCTGAGATGACAATCTTCACAAGAATGGAGCAAGATTTACGAGGAACACTCCTTCGGTCTTCCAAACTGAAAACATGGCAAAAGAACCATCACGAAAAACTGAGGCACTCCGGAATAAAGAAGAATGCAAGGTTGAGCCAAATAAGAGAATAAATTCAAATTGATCTTGAAGAAGGAATATGACTAATGAAATTCATACTTATGTCATAGTTGAAAAGAATTAAAGATCTCCAGAAAGATTAGAAGAGACAAATAAGATCCTGGGAAAAACCTGTGGGTTATGGGCCCACTCGAAGAAACCACCATTGAAAAGATTGTCAGAAAGAGAGATATTGCACCGGTATAAAGAAACTTGATGAGGTTAAGTACCTCGAAATAGTTGAAAGGATTGGAAACAAGAACCTGTGAGATAACTTCAGCACTCCGGATGGAATAGAGAGAAATGACAATAAGAAGACTCATGAGAATTTTCGACTTGGTAAGAATTACAAGAACGAAAAGGATATGATGAACACTGAAAGCTTGAATTGAATTCACCAGAAAAGATAACAAGATTGAATAAATATGAACACGAAGTTCCTGAGAATCTTCACAATGAATCACCGGGTAAGAGAGAAAAGAACAGACAGCGGAAGCACAATGAAAATTAAACTCTTGGATAAAAATTGAATCACTTAAGAAAAGGGTGGGAGGGCGGGGAAAAACAAAGACAACTTGAGACAGATGAGACAAACTCCGGAAATAATTGAGAGAATGATCTGCAAAAATTGGAGAGGATTGAATTCAATTGAAGAGAAGCACATCGGTTGAAAAGAATTGGCAAGACAATTCCGGTTGACAAGAAATGATAAGACAATCTGATTTGAGCAAAAGACTTAATTAGCATTCCCATAGAAATATGAGAACGCCTCTTGGAAGGATATGAATTCACCACTTGACATCGAAGCAACTCGAATTACCATATTTCAACAAACAAAGGGTGAGGCTTATGAAACAAGCCAGAACAAACTCATGAGAGAGATTTCCGTTCGAGATTTTCATGGACAGGATCGCACGGGCTCGATATTACAGTAGCCATCATGTGCAAGGCAGTGCACACAACATACGAAGCGTCCCCGAGTCGTAGCAAGCTACAAGGATTCTTTAAGACACAACGAGAACCACTGTAAGACGACCGTCAACAAACGAATCCAATAGATGTCGAACCCCAACCTAACATCATGCATTTGTTGGAAGATTGTCCTATAAGTAACTACTTGAATTCCCACCTAAGAATTCCCGAAATTTCTGGTACACGGATACAAAGGAGTAATATATCACTCAACTCCTATACTAACCCGTCCAGTGTATCACATCCGTCAACACATAACCAGAATCTCGAACCTTCATCTACTACAGACCCTCGTGATCACAACGATACAAAGTATAGCAGTACTCCCGAACAATCTGCACCAGTAATGGGGACATCGAGGTTATCTCGCCACTACTAGTATTAAAGCAATTATGAACATCGTTTGTCCTGATATACTAAGAAATATGAATGATAACGATGTGCTCGAGAATCCCCTGGAGCTCAACTCCCCGGAAGAAATCAAGTCAGGCAGGAGGCACCAAGACAGAACTCCGTCACATCGGCATCATATATATTCCAAAAATATCCGCGTGATCCTAAATTTTTTTGATTGAGAAGAGGAGTAGATTTAAATTATTACGTGAAGATTCCTCACCAGAGCATAGAAGAGGAGAAAAAAGAATCCTACTCTCCGATATATAACTAAGACTCAAATAGTTTTTTCACTAGACTCGACTTGGCCAAGTTCGATCAATCAAGGGGGCTCCTAGGTCGGTACTGCTCTGATACCAACTTGTCACGCCCAAGATGCGACCCTATCCTTAATTTGGCACGAGGGCCTCGTCAGGGATAGAAGCGCATCTCGTCATTACGCAAGAATGGATATCATTACAAGTACATGTACTGAAAACAAGATATATATATATATATAGAATTGGCTTACACTCGCCACAAGTTGCATCAGAGTCACATCAGTACAATACATAATCATCATGAAGAAGAGCAGGGTCCGACTACGGACGAAAACAAACGAGAAAAGAAGAACGACGTCCATCCTTGCTATCCCAGGCTGCCGGCCTCGAGCCCATCCTAGATCGATGAACAAGAAGAAGAAGCAACTCCAAATGAACAATCAACACGCTCGCGTCAAGTAACCTTTACCTATACCTGCAACTGGTGTTGTAGTAACCCGTGAGCCACAGGGGACTCAGCAATCTCATTTCCAATGGTATCAAGACTAGCAAAGCTTAATGGGTGAGGTAAGGTTAAGTGGTGAGGTCATAGCAGCGGCTAAGCATATATTTGGTGGCTAAACTTACGAGTACAAGAAATAAGAGGGGGAAGACCTACGCATAATGGACGTAACTACTGATGATCAAATGAATGATCCTGAACACCTACCTACGTCAGGCATAACCCCACCGTGTCCTCGATCGGAGAAGGAACTCACGAAAGTGACAGTCACGGTTACGCACACAGTTGGCATATTTTAATTAAGTGAACTTCAAATTACCTAGAACGAGTGTTAAACAAAGTTTCCACATTGCCACATAACCGGGGGCACGACTTTCTGAAAGATTTAACCCTGCAGGGGTGCTCCAACTAATCCATCACAAATTACCACAAGCCGCATAGAAATCCTCGATCACGACACTCGCTATCTCGTCGGATTCCTTAGTGGAAAACCTCAACTCTGAGATTATCCAAAGCATCACCGGAATCCCGATGCACAAGATATCTCGTCAAAGGTAAAACTAATCCAGCAAGGCCGGCCGACGTGTCGACGATCCCGATAGGATCCGCTTATCTAGTTCTCAGGACACGACGGATGAGTGATGGTTACCACGCCAAACGCCGAGTTGCCCCAGGTAGCGTTAGTAAGGTGCTCTATTTTGGACCAGCACCATTAGCACTGGCCCTCCCTGTATTATGTAGAATTACTCCTCGGGTAGCGCTAACTCCCTATGCATCTGAGTATTAATAGAATTATTATGTTGGAAAAATGTAGTACCAATGTTGGGCCTTGCTAGACCAGCTTTAATCTAAAACGATTTATCAAGGGGTACCCATAACAACCCCGATCGTGTTAGGAGCGCTCAATTATGGAACATAACACCAGTAGCCGAAAATAAGGGGGCAAAGGTGGAACAAAGCACCAGGCTAGAAAGGCCAAGCCTTCCACCTTTTACCAAGTAATAGGTGCATTTAATTAATATCATTTAATAGGGTGATATAACAAGGAACCCATGTTGTCTCATGGAAGCAACTACACCTACAACTAGCAACGCTAACACATGGTTAAGCAAGCAGTAACATAGCCAATCAGTGGTTTACTAGGTTGAACAGGTTGAAGGTTTTTCCTGGCATTATTGAGAGGCTGATATTTAACATGTGGTAGGCAACGAGACATAATCGATAGAAGCTATAAAACTAGCATGTCAATGATAGTAATGGTCTCTGGGGAAATGGTCATCTTGCCTGAGATCCCGCTTGGAAGAAGAATGACTCCGTGAAGCAGACGAACCGATGTAGTCGAACGGGTCCTCACATCCGACACGCTTGCGGAACTCTATCGAGACGGAGGAAACCAGAAACAAGCATCAACACACGAAATTCACCACGGCAATGCATGACATGATGCACACCCTAATATGATGCATGTCCAGTTCAATTAAACAAGGCATGGCAATGCAATTCACATCAGGCAACCACTACACACTAAGTGAAGTTCGATAAGCAACGAGTTGCATATCGACGAAACTCCACGTTTAATTATTTAGTTCACTCCCGTTTATTTACACGGCAATATTAAATGTTGTTACACAGGCAAGAGGTGAAGCAGGTGATTCTACATGTCATCCTAGTCGGTTAACATACAGGTCATCACGTCATTATCCACATCTCTTTTCTTTTGCATATCACAAAGCTCAATGAAGGTATTGAGATGGGACGCGGCATCTTCACTAGGAAGGCCAGAGAATTGCTCTTTCATAACAAGATTCAGTAAAGCTGCGTTGATTTCATACGATTACGCACTAGTGGCGGAAGCAATCGGAGTACTAATGAAATCATTATTATTAGTGCTCGAGAAGTCGCAAAGTTTGGTGTTTTCTGCCATGATGACTTCAACAAACAAACAAGCACACAAGCAAGCAAGAAAACCGGCAAAGGAAAACGGCAAAGGAGAAAGGCAAATGAAAGCGGCAAATGTGAAGTGGGGGAGAGGAAAACGAGAGGCAACTGGCAACAAAAGTAAATGCAAGAGATGAGTTTGTGAGACCTACTTGGATAGATCTTGATCTCTCCTCCTCGGCAACGGCGCCAGAAATACTTCTAATGTCATCTGTGCTTCCCTGGCAACGGCGACACGAATAGTCATGTCGACGGCACCAGGAATCCTTGTGCTATAGCTATGGAGCGTTTTGTTGGTGTTCCCTTCAAGCGGAAAGGGTGATGTAGCACAGCGGTGGTAAGTATTTCCCTTAGTTTGAGAACCAAGGTATCAATCCAGTGGAGGAGTATCACAAGATCCTGCACAAACACAAAAGCTTGCTCCCAACGCTATGAAGGGGTTGTCAATCCCTTATAGATTGTTCGCCAAGTGAGAACTGAAAGCAACAAAGTAACAAACTAAAGTAAAAGCGGAGGTGTAAACGATGGATGTGAATAGACCCGGGGGCCTTAGTGTTTACTAGTGGCTTCTCTCATGAAAACAAGTAGACGGTGGGTGAACAAATTACTGTCGAGCAATTGATTGAACCGCGCAAAGTCATGACGATATCTAAGGCAATGATTATATCTATAGGCATCACGTCCAAAACAAGTAGACCGATACTTTCTGCATCTGCTACTATTACTCCACACGTCGACCGCTATCCAGCATGCATCTAGTGTATTAAGTCCAAGAGAATAGAGTAACGCCTTATGCAAGATGACATGATGTAGATGGGCAATCTCATATCAATGACATAGCCCATCTTGTTACCCTTGATGGCAACTACTTAATGTGTGCCTTGCTTCCCCTACTGTCACTGGGGAAGGTCACCACATGGTAGAACCCAAAACCAAGCACTTCTCCCATTGCAAGAATCATAGATCTAGTTGGCAAAATAAAACCCAAGACTCGGAGAGACTTACAAGGATATCAAATCATGCATACAAGAAATCAGCAAAGACTCAAATATATATCATAGATAATGTGATCACAAATCCACAATTCATCGGACCTCGACAAACACACCGCCAAAGAAGATTACATCGGATAGATCTCCACGAAGCTCATGGAGAACTTTGTATTGAAGATCCAAGAGAGAGAAGAAGCCATCTAGCTACTAACTACGGACCCGTAGGTCTGAAGTGAACTACTCACGAGTCATTGGAGGGGCGATGATGATGATGAAGAAGCCCTCCAACTCCAAAGTCCCCTCCGGCAGGGTGCCGGGAAGGGTCTCCAGATGAGATCTCGCGGAAACGGAAGCTTGCGGTGGCGGAAAACTATTTTCAAGGCTCCCCCGATTTTTTGCTGTATTTTAGGGAATATATAGGCCAAAGATCTAGGTCAGGGGGTGGCCAGGGAGGCCACAAGCCCTGACACCGCCGCCTCCCCCTGGTGGCGGAGTGGGAGCTTATGGGCTCCGAGGAGCCCTCCTGGTTTGGCCCACAGGCCCCCTGATCTTCTTCCCTTCGGGAAAAAATCATTTCGGGGATTTTATTCCGTTTGGACTCTGTTCCAAAATCAGATCTGAAAAGAGCCAAAAACACACAAAAAACAGGAACTCGCACTTGGCATTGAATTAATAAGTTAGTCCCAAAAAAGATGTAAAAGGTACATAAAACATCCAAAGATGACAAGATAACAGCGTGAAACCATCAAAAATTATAGATACGTTTGAGACGTATCAAGCATCCCCAAGCTTAACTCCTGCTCGTCCTCGAGTAGGGAAGTGATAAAGAATGAATTTTTGATGCTTTCATTCTACCTAGCATAGATGTCCTTTGTAACTCCTCTTATGTGACGTGAATGTTCAGATCCATTAGATTCAAAACAATAGTTTGCTATTGACGTGGAAACAATAATAATTCTAGCAAACTAGCAAGGTAATCATGAACTTTCAAAATAACAAGGCCAAAAGAAAGTTATCCCTACAAAAGCATAGAGTCTGGCTTTGCTCTATCATCATTGCACAACGAATTTAAATCATGCACAACCCCGGTATTGGCCAAGTAATTGTTTCACACCTTTACTTTCTCAAACCTTTTCAACTCTCACGCAATACATGAGCATGAGCCATGGTTATAGCACTATAGATGGTGTGGAGTGTGGTGGATGTTGCAAGACAAAAAAGGAGAAGATAGTCACATTAACTAAGCATATCAATGAGTTGTGGAGATGCTCATCAATAGATATCAATGTGAATGAGTAGGGATTGCCATACAAATGATGCACTAGAGCTAAGAGTATGTGAAAGCTCTTAAAGAAAACTAGTGGGTGTGCATCCAACTTGCTTGCTCACGAAGACCTAAGGCAATTTTGAGGAACCCAATCATTGGAATATACAGGCCAAGTTATATAATGAAAATTTCCCACTAGCTATATGGTGGTGACAAAACGAGAGACTCTCAATCATGAAGATCATGGTGCTTAATATGCACAAGTGTGGAAAAAGTGGTAGCATTGTCCCTTCTCTCTTTTTCTCTCATTTTTTTTGTGGGCTCTTTGGCCTCTTCTCTCTTTTTTTCTTTTTTTGGTGGGCTTCTTTGGACTCTTTTATTTCCTCACATGGGACAATGCTCCATTAATGATGATCATCACACTTTCAACTCAAAACTTAGAGCAACTATGACTCTATATGGAATGCCTTCGGTAGTGTACCGTGACAATGATCTAGCATGGCATAGACATTAACGAAAACATCATGCTAGCTATCTTACGATCATGCAATGGCAATGTAGACGTGGTGTCACATTTCATGGTGGTAGTTGCATGGCAATATATCTCGGAATGACTTTGAAAAGGCCATAGTAGGTAGGTATGGTGGCTGTTTTGAGGGAGGCTAATGGTGGGTTTTGTGCACCGGCGAAAGTTGCACGACACTAAGAAGATAGTGATGGTGGCAGGTGAAAGTGCATCTAAACCATGGACTCAACATTAGTCATGAAGGACTCATATACTTGTTGCAAAAGTTTTATTAGTAGTCGAAACAAAGCATTCAACGCATACTCCTAGGGGAAGGGTTGGTAGGTATAAACCATCGCGCGATCCCGACCACCACGCAAAGGATGACAATCATTATACTAATCATGCTCAGATTTCATCACATAACGGTTCACCATACGTGCATGCTACGGGAATCACTAACTTCAACACAAGTATTTATAGATCCACAACACCTTACTAGCATGACTTTAATATTACCATAACCACAACTCAAAACAAATTGAGATGAATCAAACTTCTCTAACTATTCAATGCACATGAAGGTGGAAGTTTTCGTATCCCTTTGGATAACTACCCCTTTTGAGACTACTTTCAAAGCATAGATCAACTACCAAGACACGCACCGCTGTTCTCTAAAAGATATAAGTGAAGCACATAGAGAAAAAGTATCTAGCTCAAAAGATATAAGTGAAGCACAGAGAGCAAAAGTATCTAGCTCAAAAGATATAAGTGAAGCACATGTGAGCTGAATTGTCTACCAAAAGATATAAATGAAGCTCGACAAAATCATGGTGAGTGCATGTCTCTCTCTATAGGTGTGCAGCAAGGATGATTGTGACACAACAAAAATAAAAGACTCCTACGATACAAGACACTCCAAGCAAAAACACATAACATGTGGTGAATAAAAATATAGCCCCAAGTAACGTTACCGATGGATTGAAGACGAAAGAGGGGATGCCTTCCCGGGGCATCCCCAAGCTTAGGATTTTACGGCATCCTTGAATATATTGGGGTGCCATGGGCGTCCCCAAGCTTGAGCTCTTCCCACTGTTTATCTTTTTGTCCATAAGAACTTCACCCAAAACTTTAAAACTTCACAACACGAAACTTAAACAGAAACTCGTGATAACATTAGTATAAGAAAGCAAACCACCACTTCCTTAGGTACTGTAGTAAACTTAAATTCTACTTATGTTGATGTTGGGTTACTGTATTTTCAATCTTCCATGGCTAATACCCCCCGATACTATCCATAGTTTCATCAAAATAAGAAACCAACACAACAAAAACAGAATCTGTTAACAGGAGACCAGTCTGTAGCAATCTGTATACTTCGTATACTTCTTGTACTTCAAAACTTCTGAAAAATTGCGAAATTCTGAATAATTTGCGTAGCAAGCAGAAGAAAAAAGAATCAACTCAAAAGCTCTTACAGAAAAAAAATGAAAATTCTTTTCGTGAGCAGAAAGTTTCTGTCTTTTCCAGCATGACCAAACGATCATCCCCAAGACTAATCATAACGGTTTTGCTTGGCACAAACGCAAAAAGAAACACAAAAAACACAATCATAACAGAATTATGAAAGTGTGGAAACCACAAAACAGAAAGAAAAAGGATACATTCATTGGGTTGCCTCCGAACAAGCGCTATTGTTTAACGCCCTTAGCTAGGCAAAAGGTGATGAAATCACGTATAGTCATCTTTGGTGCTCAAACCATAAGTAGCCCTCGTCATAGATTCATAAGCCAATCTTATTTTATTTCTTGGAAAGTTCTCCATGCCCTTCTTTAAGGGAAATTGAAATCTAATATTCCCTTCCTTCATATCGATGATAGCACCAATAGTCCTTAGGAAAGGTCTACCAAGAATAATGGGACATGAAGGATTGCAATCTATGTCAAGTACAATGAAATCCACAGGTACATAGTTCTTATTTGCAACAATAAGAACATCATCGATCCTTCCCATGGGTTTCTTGACAGTAGAATCCGCAAGATGCAAATTAAGAGAACACTCTTCAATCTCATGAAAACCAAGAATATCACATAAAGACTTTGGAATCGCGGGAACACTAGCACCCAAATCACACAAAGCATCGCACTCATAGTTTTTTATTTTGATTTTGATAGTAGGTTCCCACTCATCATGAAGTTTTCTAGGTATAGAGACTTCTAGTTCAAGCTTCTCTTCAAGAGATTTTATCATAGCATCTACGATATGCGAGGTAAAGGCTTTGCTTTGGCTATAAGCATGTGGAGAGTTTGCAATGGATTGCATCAAAGAAATGCATTCAAACAAGGAGCAATTATCATAATTGAATTCCTTGAAATCCAAAGTGGGAGTTTCATTACTACCCAAAATTTTGACTTCTTCTACTCCACTCTCCACACCTTTATCATCAAGATAGGTGGACTCCGAATCATTGGGGCGTTTTTCAACCGAAGTGGATTCATATCCAGCCCCTCCATAAATAGGTTTGACACGCGAAGACAAAGGTTCAAGAGGAGACACACCAAGCACTTTAAGATCTTCGTGATTTGCATCACTAGAACGAACCCTTTTAAACCATTCATGCCTAGCGCGAATTTGGGCGGTTCTTTCTTTGCTCTCATTCATGGAGATATGCATATCCTTCAAAGTTTCATCCAAGTTGACCTTGGGAGGAGCGCATCTAACTTTCAAAGCATCAATATCACAAGACATCATATAAACGCTCTTAGCCAAATTGTCTATTTTGAGTAGTTTTTCCTCTATGGACGCATTGAAAATCTTTTGAGAGTTAATGAACTCTTTGATATTACTCTCTAAATCAGAGGGTAATTTGTTGGGATTTCCATAAGTGTTGTTGTAGGAATTGCCATAATTGTTAGAGGAGTTACTAGGAAAAGGCCTAGGAACATAGTTTCCTCTAAAAGCATTATTGTTGCCAAAATTGTTCCTACCAACAAAATTCACGTCCAAACTACCGTTGCTACTGTCAATAAAAGAAGATAGTGGCATGTCATTAGGATCTACGGTAGCGTTTCTACTAGCAACCAAATTCATCAACTCGTCCATCTTAGCACTAAGCGAGTTAATCTCTTCTATAGCGTGCACCTTTTTGCTAGCAGGTGACCTTTCAGTGTGCCACTGAGAGTAGTTGGTCATGATATTGTCTAGGAGTTTTGTAGTGTCTCCTAACGTGATTTCCATGAACGTTCCACCTGAGGTGGAGTCCAAGATATTGCGAGAAGCGAAATTCAAGCCAGCGTAAAAGATTTGTATAATCATCCACAAACTCAAGCCATGAGCGGGACAATTTCTAATCATAAGCTTCATCCTCTCCCAAGATTGTGCAACGTGTTCATGATCAAGTTGCTTGAAATTCATGATATCGTTACGTAAGGAGATGATCTTAGCCGACGGAAAATACTTGGATATGTAAGCATCTTTGCACTTATCCCAAGAATCGATACTATTTTTAGGCAAAGAAGAAAACCAAGTTTTTGCACGATCTCTTTTCTTTTGCATATCACAAAGCTCAATGAAGGTATTGAGATGGGATGCGGCATCTTCACTAGGAAGGCCAGAGAATTTCTCTTTCATAACAAGATTCAGCAAAGCTGCGTTGCTTTCATACGATTCCGCACTAGTGGCGGGAGCAATCAAAGTACTAATAAAATCATTATTATTAGTGCTCGAGAAGTCACAAAGTTTGGTGTTTTCAGCCATGATGACTTCAACAAACAAACAAGCACACAAGCAACCAAGAAAACCGGTAAAGGAAAACGGCAAAGGCAAAAGAAAACAGCAAAGGAGAAAGGCAAATGAAAGCTGCAAATGTGAAGTGGGGGAGAGGAAAACGAGAGGCAACTGGCAACAAAAGTAAATGCAAGAGATGAGTTTGTGAGACCTACTTGGATAGATCTTGATCTCTCCTCCCCGGCAACGGCGCCAGAAATATTTCTGTTGTTAGCTGTGCTTCCCTGGCAACGGCGACAGGAATAGTCGTGTCGATGGCACCACGAATCCTTCTGCTACGGCTATGGAGCCTTGCGTTGGTGTTCCCTTGAAGCGGAAAGGGTGATGTAGCACAGCGGTGGTAAGTATTTCCCTCAGTTTGAGAACCAAGGTAGCAATCCAGTGGAGGAGTATCACAAGATCCTGCACAAACACAAAAGTTTGCTCCCAATGCTATGAAGGGGTTGTCAATCCCTTATTGATTGTTCGCCAAGTGAGAACTGAAAGCAACAAAGTAACAAAGCAAAGTAAAAGCGGAGGTGTAAATGATGGATGTGAATAGACCTTGGGGCCGTAGTGTTTACTAGTGGCTTCTCTCATGAAAGCAAGTAGACGATGGGTGAACAAACTACTGTCGAGCAATTGATAGAACCGCGGAAAGTCGTGACGATATCTAAGGCAATGATTATATCTATAGGCATCACGTCCAAAACAAGTAGACCAATACTTTCTGCATCTACTACTATTACTCCACACGTCGACCGCTATCCAGCATGCATCTAGTGTATTAAGTCCAACAGAACAGAGTAACGCCTTAAGCAAGATGACATGATGTAGATGGACAATCTCATATCAACGACAGAGCCCATCTTGTTACCCTTGATGGCAACTACTTAATGTGTGCCTTGCTGCCCCTACTGTCACTGGGAAAGGTCACCACATGGTAGAACCCAAAACCAAGCACTTCTCCCATTGCAAGAATCATATATCTAGTTGGCCAAACAAAACCCAAGACTCGGAGAGACTTACAAGGATATCAAATCATGCATATAAGAAATCAGCAAAGACTCAAATATATATATCATAGATAATTTGATCACAAATCCACAACTCATCGGATCTCGACAAGCAGACCGCCAAAGAAGATTACATCGGATAGATCTCCATGAAGATCGTGGAGAACTTTGTATTGAAGATCCAAGAGAGAGAAGAAGCCATCTAGCTACTAACTACGGACCCGTAGGTCTGAAGTGAACTACTCACGAGTCATTGGAGGGGCGATGATGATGATGAAGAAGCCCTCCAACTCCAAAGTCCCCTCCGGTAGGGTGTCGGGAAGGGTCTCCAAATGAGATCTCACGGAAAGGGAAACTTGCGGCGGTGGAAAAATATTTTCGAGGCTCCCCCGATTTTTTGCTGTATTTTAGGGAATATATAGGCCAAAGATCTAGGTCAGGGGGCAGCCAGGGAGGCCACAAGCCCTGACACCGCCGCCTCCCCGTGGTGGCGGAGTGGGGGCTTGTGGGCTCCCAGGAGCCCTCCTGGCTTGGCCCATAGGCCCCCTGATCTTCTTCCGTTCGGGGAAAAGTCATTTCAGGGATTTTATTCCGTTTGGACTCCGTTCCAAAATCAGATCTGAAAAGAGCCAAAAACACAGAAAAAACAGGAACTGGCACATGCCACTAAATTAATAAGTTAGTCCCCAAAAAGATATAAAAGGTACATAAAACATCCAAAGATGACAAGATAACAGCGTGAAACATCAAAAATTATAGATACGTTTGAGACGTATCACTGCCTCGGTAGGGGCGCCATGGGGAGGAACCTCGGGGTTCCTGGCGGTGGCTTCGGGGCGATCGTGCGAGGCAGGAAGGAGGAAGCGGCACTGGAGGAGGAGAGGGAGATGGGATCGAGCCAATCCCTCCCTGGACTAGGTTAGGAGGGAGCCCGCTTGGGCCTCGGGCCAGCTGGAGGCCAAGTGGCCGGCTTGACTACTCCACACACCAATAAATGCATTGCACAAAAACAATAGCCGGCTATAAAAATAAAATACCACAACCAAATGAAAAAGAATTTTAACTAAAACAAAAATACTTTTGGGCTCCTTGAAAACATGCTCCAACTATAAAAAAATAGATTGGGCATTTTTGAAGAATAAAAATAAAACCCTTCTATATAAAATTAGGCGCTGGTTTTTAAATAAAACCAAAGGAAAAAAATATAAAGTTAAAACCAGAGGGTTGCCCCAAATAATAAGAATATTTTTAAAAGAGGAGGGACATTTTCTTTAGGCAAAAAATCAGAAACTGGAATTGCCTCAAAAGAATTAGGAGAGGAGAGAAGAGTTCCCTATTGCACTAAAGACTCTCAGAGCACTTGAAGCGCTCACAACTTAGAACACACAAACGCAACAGATGATGCAAGATGCCATGATGCAAACTAAATGATGATGCAATTGGGATCAACCACGAACTCATTACCATCACAATGTTGCCGAACAAGGAAATAATAACAAAATGGGGAAGAATCGCTTCCATGTGGGGCCAACCCCCCACTCTCACTGACAGGAAGGCCCCACAACCTCCCTTTGGAAATAAGACGTTTAATAATAAATAAAAATGAATAAATAAGTAAATAATTAGTTAAGTTAAGTTAATTAATTAATTGGTTATTTAATTAAATAGCTAATTAGGTATTATACGACGATCTATGGGACCAACGATGTCCCTTTGTGGTTCAAATGCGGGGAAACGCGAGCACAATGAGCATCACCAACATCGTATGAGCTCGGGATTTAGACAGGTTCGGGCCGCTCGGGAGCGTAAAACCCTACGTCCTGTGTTGTGGATTATATTGGTCCAAGTACAGGAGCACGACAACGCGGCAAGAATGCACGAGGAGTGCATGCAAATGGACAAGGTGTCAACCTTTGTAAAGGTAGCCATGGAACTCCTTTTATAGTTCAAGGGATTACCAAAGTGGCTAAAATGGTCTTTAGATGGGGTAATGGTGGATCCTATAGCTGCCAAACTACAGACAAGAGCTATAGTGCTAAGTACTTAACCCTGACGGATTAGGACACGCGCGTTAAATACACCATGAGGTGTCACGCTCACAACGTCTTCTGGAAAAGATCGTCTCTCCTTCTATGGCGTTCGCCCAGCTAGCTCTTATTATCTTTCCACACCATGGGACGGGTGTCATTAAAGCTGTTGTAAATCCTTTGGGCTGCCACACTCCTCCGACAAGGCTCACCTAACCGCCTGCCCGCTCAACACCTCGTTGATGTTGACAATCAGCCCGATGAGGTGGAGAAGTGAAGTGGTAGTGGAGTCTTGCTGGGCACGATGGTTGTCGGGTCTTCTTCACTGGCAAGGCGGCTTGCCGGTGGCTTGGCCTTGACGCTTGTCATTGTGTTGGATGCATCTTCTCCCGACAGGTCTTGCCGGGCAGAAGGCCGTTGTCATTTGTGCACAAGTCAGGGTACTAAGGGCCCCGTTCTTTAGTACACCGACCCTCTCTCTCTCTATCTATCTATCTAGCTATCCCATTTAATCTTTAATACAATGATCTCTTCAGATACCTATTCGGTGTAATCTTTGCGGTGTGTTTTTTGGGAGCCAATGAATTCTGAATTTATATTCAGATTATTCATTGAAATTAATTCTTTCAATCTGAGATTATTTATGTGTGATTTCATATAGTTATGTATGCTTTCCTATCTATAAGTTTCCTTAGGCCAAGTTGATAATAACCACTATCATTCCATGGATAATACTTATTGCTACTTTACTACTTCACCCTTCCTCTTCGAGGAAAATCCCAATGCCATCACAAGAAGTAGAGGCTCCAAAACTTGTGTAGACAAAAAATGTGAAAACCTCTAGTATATATAGATTGTAGGAGGGGGAGGCGACACCACACAAGGGGGGAGGTTTCCCCCTCCCCTTGGCTGGCCATGAAGAGGGGGGAACCTTTCCAATTCGACCTCCCCCTTCTTTCCCCAAATGGGAAGGGGGCGCCACCTTCTATTGGGCCCAAGTGTCCCAATATGCTATCCACCACTTGGCCTTTTTAGGCCCGTTGACATTTAAGTAAATATAACAGCCCCTGATCATATATAGAGCATTTTAATATTAATTTAACATCATCGGAAACTATGTCCATCTATCTACAATTTATCGGTATTACCCGATAAGCCCCGAAACCCTTCTAGCGACCCCAAAATGCTTCTGAATCCTCTCAAAACAAACAAAAATATTAATGAAATTATTTCATAAATATTTCTCATTACTCACGTCCTACTAAGACTCAATAGATGATGACTACCTTAAGCTTGTGACCCTATAGATTTGGCAAAACATAGACATGAACAAAAATCCTTTCGAGTGAACCTTTTGTTATCATATGATATTCCCTTTGCTTCACGATACTTTACAAAACATGAGGTGAGATATATCAGTATCCAATTGATTCATGCACATACTCACTATACCGGTCTCATTACCTGTTTTGTTCTTGTTTCTCGTTGACATGTTCTGGCATCCCCGTGACTTAGTCATATATTTCTGGTAAGATGAAAATGATAACTTCACATAGAGAGGTCCCTAATAATATATCTCCATCATAGGAGGAGCAAATCCCACTCTCGAGCTATCTAGTCCCTTGTCAAACTTTCCAATGAACCTGTAAGTTTTCGTTATGATCATCATGCTAGAGATGACGATATAAGTGACTATTGTACTCTCATGGTCTAAGGAACTAAATCACGTAAACACTCATTGTTATAACAATTGACTTCTAGCGATTGTATCTCAAAGTATAACAAACAAGTTTGGTCGATTCAATACGGTCGTTCTTCCAACACCGTACTCTCGAAGTTGTTTTAGGACTAGCATTAGAGGCAAGACTAGGAATCTTATTTTACCATTTATCATTCCACAAGTGCATATGAGTTTCCGCTGAATCGCATATTCCAGGATCAAAGCAGTTATAGCATGGAATATAAACTCTCAATTACGCATATGTAAATATAATAATACAATATTGTTACCTCTATGGCATATTTCCAATATACTCCCACTTGCACTAGAGTCAATAATCTAGTTAGCACGTTTTCATTTATACCAATCACAATCCGGGTGTTTGTCCATGTTGTGCTTGTGGTATAGCCTCCATCTTATTTGATCTTGGAAACTTCAGATCCGCGTGTATCATTTCATTTGAATGCATCTATCATGCTTCCACATGAATTGATAATTTGTGTGAAATAGTCTCTTTTTGTAGTGAATCACTAGCAGAACCTATGATTCCTTAGAGTGAGCTATGGAATCACTATCAAGAACACAATTCCATTGGCACTATCATCTAGAAACCATACCAAGGTCACAAACGAACTTTTGATTCATCACCCTCCACTTCTACTTCTAAAGCAATGATATATTCAGCTTTCTATTATATAATTCACCAAGGTAACTTTCTTGGACCAATTCCAACTTACTGTGCCACCAAAAATAATTTCATCGAAATCAAAAATCGCTTGGAGCATCGATCAAGATTTTGTCTATGTACTACTTATAACGATCATGTATTGATGTAACTCCCGGCAACAATCTCTTAATTTTATCCATATGCGAGAAACATGCCATCACTACTTAATGACATTTTTACTATTTTCCTATGATCAACAATTTGACCATTCTGGTAACTTTACTCCAACTTACTTGGAGTACTAGACATATCTGGTTGTTTACATATCATGAAATATAATTAATGCAAGTGTGATTGAAATCATGTATTTCGCTCAACAATATTTTAGGATACCGAATCTTTCTTAAAACTCCATCCATGTGACTTCGACAAGAAACTCTTATTGGCATTTTTCATACTAAACTGCTTTTAGTATCTTGTCAATATGTATTATGGCTAAGCCCAATTAGGCACTACTATCTTCATAGATCATAATGCCTAATACCAAGGCTATATTTCCTAAACACTTCACTGGAAACTATTTAATGAAGTCATAATTTGTGTCTAGAACATTAGTTCCAATCAACAATATCTTATGCACACATAGTTGTCTAGAAATACTAGTATGCTCCCTCTTACTTTCTGATAAACACGAGCACATTTGCTTTCGTGGATGAAATCAATTTTTTGATCATTTCATGAGAACAAAAATTCCAACTTCACTAAGCTTGATTCATATCATTATATGATCCCTTGAAGTTTGCACACTTACTAGTATCATATGGCTCGTCAAATTTAGCTTGGACCGTATTAGATATACAATCTTGGTTCTGCTTCCATCTCATGCGGGTAATTTTTATATCCATATATATCATAACTGAAATATTTAGTATTTCCTAGTTTAATCTGAACTGACTTTAGGTATTGCTATGATAAGAGAATCTCTTCATAATCAACTCATTGATCTTCTCAAAGAGTATTAGTAACAAGTCAAGCATTTTTTTTCCTTGGTCAGTTTATAGATCATACTATACTTTAGATTCTAAGTCTTCCAAAGGGTTTATTAAGCTCTAAACTTGAATTATGTATATGGATACTATCTTGGATTATTTTGGCTTATAGCCAATTTTGAAGTCAGGTCCCATCAACGCTTCCATGTGTATTATAGGTTCATTGTTTTTTCAATAATATTTCACTTACACACCATGAAGGTGTGCACAAATTTTCCCAACCTATATAGTTCAGCTACAAGTTCGACCAAAGTCTCTATATCTCATGTAGAGTCTTATGTATTAGTCGTGGCAGGAAATTCTAGAATCATTTCTCGCATTTCTTTTCTTTGACCTGAGTACGAAGATTTTGTAATATCATTGAGTTACACTATCCTCCCACTCAGTCTTTTACGGAAAATACTTTCTTCAAAGTTTACCGCACTCTTTTGCAAAATACTTTGCCTTGGTGTAGTGATACAGAAATACCCAACTATTTGGGATAACCAATGGAGTATCACTCGTACAATTCCATATCTTATATGGTGTCATCTGAATAGATTTGATGGTGCTTTTTCAATGCAAAAGCCACAGTCTCTAAATCATCACATCAAAAAGTGTATTAGCAAATTGATTAATGTCATCCTTGATATTATCATGTCATACATAGTTTAATTACATCTACTGAAAACATTCTACTCTTAGTGATGTTCTAAGAAGTGCAAGCTATAAAATTCACAGCTCATCAAACATTCACTAAACTTTTGTTACTCATTTCTACTTCATTCTGAAAAACCTTTTGAAACATTTCAAAGGATCCAAATTTATGTCTGAGTAAATAAATATAAATATGTACTTGAGTAATCCTTAAATATAAATAAATGCACTACTTGGAACAACACTTATTGGACTACGTATATCAATTTGTACATTTCCAATTATTTTGCTGCTCGTTCTTTATGGCAAATGCATGATATTGTAGTTTACTTCACTAATTGGATGAAAGTTGCAAGTGTTATATTATTCATACTTAGATGACTTTGAAATCGATCATTATGGAATTTCTCAATGCCACACTCTCCAATGTGACTATATGTAGTGCCGCATATATGTGGCATTCTTTTCGTCTTGCGATATTTAGCGTCAAATGTTATCGATGTTTAGTTTTATCATCAATATTCACAACATACATGCTATTCATAATAGGAGTTTGGCCTATTGTTCATAAGTTCGAACAACTATTGCCATCTCATGAACAACCTCCTTGCAACTTTTCTATGCAATGGGCTAGAGTGTACAAAACTCTAAAATGAATTATATAACTCTAAAATAAATTATGACAATAAACACATAGGTAATATGCTGATGAAAATTATCATAACTTTTCCAAAGTATTCAACACATATTTTCACCTCGTCGTTTATTGGTCATTTTCGGCCATTGTAGTTTCTTGCAATGATTTGCACCAACATGCAGTCGATTTGATATCCTTGTGGTCAACTTTTATCACAATCTCAAGAAATTAGCGATCAACAATTTAATCATAATTCCCAAGAATTACACTTACTTGACAAAAACAAATCTACATCTTATGACTTCTATGACATTCACACTTGAGATGGACATTCGAGTCTTCTTTATTTTGTCTTTTTTACTTGTTATAGTTTTACTTCAATATTTCTCCTACTCGTGGAAGACTCATCCAACTTTAAGAATGGCGTGAACCTCTTACTTCCCTAGGCATGCAACTATAATTACATCCTTTGGTTTTGTTCTTTCTTTTCAAGTTCTCAACATCAAATCATGACTATTGTTCTTCATGATTTGACACATTTGTTTTTGAAGGAAAACTACAAGGGAAACCCCCCACAACGAGTTTTCTTAAAATAATAAGAACCCAAATTCGCGCCCATGGGGACTTGAACCTGGGTGGCTACGTTGTACATCCACTGTACTAGCCAAGTGAGTTCTTCATGATTTTACGCATTTCAGTCTTAAACATAGTTGAACACTTCACTAGAACTTGCAAACAAAACACTTCTTTAGATATCACATATGTTTAAACCTTCGTTAGTTTCTGAAAAAAAAATTAGTTCCAAGAATAACACATAACCATCCCAAACATTTCGAAGTTCAAGTTTCTAGGAAGCAAGCAGTCTCTAATGTAATTCTGGCCTTTTAGACAGAAAGGCGTGAGTCTCGTCATGCATAACATCAACACGAGAGTATTGTAAACATACAGTAGGAAGACATCCTTCTTGCCAATATAGAGGACGATCAGTTTATTATATTTACCAGTCGTAAAGGTTCAACCACATAAATAACAACTAATCAATTTAAATAGCAAAGGTGGAATTTTGATCCATTATTCTACAACTATAATGCGAACTACACATAGATGTTGTTCATAGGTAATTTTCACTAGTTGTCAAACTAAATTAATACATAATTGTGCTCCCACTCAAACCAGTATCTCGCATAACTGATTTTAAGTGATTCAAGACCCTGATCTTATTCACAATCATTAACGTGGACATCAGTGATGTCGTGAACTTCAACCGTAGGCAAAGTTTTGCCGAACATATGTCCATATGACTCCTATTCATTTTTTGATGCTTCATGCTGTGAGATCAGAAAGATTTTTCTATAACTTCTAGACAACAGATGTTTACACCTGCACGGTCTAACCCTTCATATGTACTCATGTGGACATGACGCCCTTCAAAATGCTACATGTTATAGATGGTTGCAAGACTAGAAAGAGCACTTGTAAGTTGAAATTGCCATGAGAGATCACCCTAATAATTGGTTGTTGCACAATGAAACGGTGCAAACATCTAAGGGATAAACAACTTAGGCATTTCATAATATCATGATATTGTATAGCCCTTGGAGCCGGTGATGATCCTCTGAGATGATGTCATAGCCACTCATAACCCACAAGTATAGGGGATCGCAACAGTTTTCGAGCATAGAGTATTCAACCCAAATTTGTTGATTCGACACAAGGGGAAGCCAAAGAATATTCTCGAGTATTAGCAGTTGAGTTGTCAATTCAACCACACTTGAAAGACTTAGTATCCGCAGCAAAGTATCAGTAGCAAGGTGGTGTGATAGCAACAGTAGCAACAGTAATAGTAGCAGCAGTGACAGCACTAGCAGTAACAGTAGCAGCAGTGACAGCAGTAGAGGCAAAGTAACTTAGCAAGGACGAGTAGGAAAAACTTGTAGGCATTGGATCGGTGATGGATAACTATGCCGGATGACATTCATCATGCAACAGTTATAACATGGGGAGATATGTAACTAGCTCCAGTTCGTCAATATAATGTAGGCATGTATTCCGTATATAGTCATACGTGCTTATGAAAAGAACTTGCTTGACATCTATTGTCCATCCCTCCCATGGTAGCGGGGTCCTAATGGATACTAAGGGATATTAAGGTTCTCCTTTTAATAGAGAACCGGAACAAAGCATTAGCACTTAGTGAATACATGAACTCCTCATACTATGGTCATCTCCGGGAGTGGTTCCGGCTATTGTCACTCCGGGGTTGCCGGGTCATAACACATAGTAGGTGACTACAACTTGCAAGATAGGATCAAGAACACACATATATTGATGAAAACATAATAGGTTCAGATCTGAAATCATGGCACTCGGGCCGTAGTGACAAGCATTAAGCATGGAAAAGTAGTAGCAAGATCAATCTCAGAACATAGTGGATACTAGGGATCAATCCCCATCAAAACTAACTCGATTACATGATAGATCTCATCCAACCCATCACCGTCCAGCAAGCATACGATGAGATTACTCACGAACGATGAAGAGCATCATGGAATTGGCGATGAAGGATGGTTGGTGATGATGAAGGCGTCGATTCCCCCTCTCCGGAGCCCGGAAAGAACAGGTGGTGGCGACGGCTCCGTATCGTAAAACACGATGAACTCTTCTCTCTGATTTTTTCCGGGCGAGAGAGACTATATAGAGCTGGAGTTGGAGGCGGCGGAGCCAAGAGGGCCTCACAAGCCTGCCAGGCGCGGCCAGGGGGGCGCGCCTCTTGGGCTTGTGGGCTCCTCGCTCCGTCCCTCCAAGTAATTCTTGCGCCCGTATTTTTTATATATTCCACAAAAATCCTCGTAAATTTCCAGGTCATTCCGAGAACTTTTATTTCTGCGCAAAAAACAACACCATGGCAATTCTGCTGAAAACAGCGTCAGTCCGGTTAGTTCCATTCAAATTATGCAAATTAGAGTCCAAAACAAGGGCAAAAGAGTTTGGAAAAGTAGATACGATGAAGACGTATCAGCCACCATCATGATCTTGTGCGCTTGGTGAAGCCACCGTGCTCTAGTGTCCTTTGTAGCATGTCCGTCACACCCCTCGATCAAATAAAATAATGAGTTTTTACATGCATGTCATTAAAGTGAGAGTCCCTTGGTTGCAGCCATCATGTCGTACTGTGATGCGCGTGCCACTTAATGTTACAACATATAACAATATCATACATAAACTCATTATCGTGATGAAGGCTATGCAACATGATATGCAACCTGCAAACCCAAATTAGACGTCTTGTACTCATATTGGAAAATTTTAATTACGCGGATCCTAGGGTTTTGAATAACTCTTGCTACCTATATCCACCATCTAGGCGATAATTCTTGTTGCCAGATTAACTTTTGGTGTGTGTGAGCGAAGAGACTAAATTAAAGATATCTAGCCCCACACTAAACTTCGTCAATACATGTGACCCCCTCTCCTAGAGGGGGGTGAATAGGCGTTTGAAAAACTTCTATGGCTTTGGCTTTAACCTAATTCGGAAATAAACTAAGAGGATACTTTTCAAGCACAAATCACAAACATACTAGGCTCAACTAAGTTCACCAACAATTTAATCTAAATGAGATGAGCAAAACAAGGATACTAACAAACACAAGTAAGTTACACAAACTTACTTGAGAAATATCACAAGTTATGGAAGTGTATGACAAAAGTTAGCAATTCATACTAATCAATAGATATATCAATAGTATCAAGTATGAATTATGGGATACAAAGTGTAGGCGTAAATAATATCTACAAGGAAATACCCAAAAATAAATAATGATTACTTGGAGATATGTAAATGCAAGGTCAAGTGACCAAAGTAAACGGTAAACCATAAGTAAGGAGATAGGGTTGGGGATAACCAAAGTCACGGAGACGAGGATGTATCTCTATGTTCACTTCCTTGTAGGGAAGCTGGTCACCGTTAGAGAGGTGTATGTTACCACGAAGTCACATTAGCTCCATTGTGGCTCACCCTATTCTACTTGAGATATCACCATGAAGGCGATTCCAACACCGAGGGGTAGACTTTCACGCAACTTCCAAACATTCATAAACTTTCCATGGGACAAATCCCAAGTTGATTCCTTACTAGAGCACTCCTACTGCCTGGGAGTCTCCAACCTCCAAGAGTAAGAAGATCAAGGGGCAAATTCTCAAGACTTGGTGAAATCACAAATTCCTTTGGTCACAATAGGGAGATTGAGTTTATCTATATTTTGATTGGAAAATCTCTCAAGAACTCAAACTAATCTCATTGGGATCTAGGATTTGGTTTAGAAGAAGTGAGAGGGAGCCTTTTTGTGTTCTAGGGTTCATATGAGTGTGTTGTTGAACCCCTCCACAGAATGGAGAAGGGGTATGTATAGTGTGGCCCTGAAACTATCTGTTTGAGAGTAAATGGTTGCGTTGGCCGGCATACATCTGGCGACTGTGAAGTATGCGCACAAATACAGAAAAACAATGTCAATGTACAGGACCCGGATATCTCGCCAAAGCCTCAATATTTGGCCAATATTTCAGCCTTGGACGTCGAGCCAAGTGTGAGACATTCGGCGGTCACAACCAACATTTCAACATAGTTTCTGGACAAAGATGAATGGATTTACGGGAGGATCCTGTACATCCGGGGCATCCCGGGAGCCCGTATATCCGACCAAATCTCGCACATTTGTCCATCACAAAAATTGCATGCGCCCCGATAATAAAACATGCATAACTTTCTCATACCGAATCCGATTTTGATGACCTTGGTCTCGTTTTGAAGCTAGTGAAAAACTTCAGGCCCTCACATAGAGAACTACTCAAGATCAACAAAAATGGAGGATGCAAATTATGCATAGATTTTATCATATAATGTGGGGAATCATTTGGCATTGGATATATATATATATATATGCATGTATATGATCGGAGTGGAATTGTGTGTAGGAGATACTAACTTAATCAAGTCCATCACGAAACCCTTTGATCCTCTCTTAATAGTTTACGATCCCTATAACTCACAAATTATAAAATATCTACACTAGATAGCCACTGGAAATCCATTCTTGGGCATATATCTTTTTCCATGGTCATTGATCTATGCAACTACAACCAAAGGAACTAATACCTTTGACTTGAGCATTCCACTTGAGCTTGATGTTAACATTTATTCTTGGTTCAAGATGGAAGCATAACCTTGATCACAACATTTGGTGAAGACTTCAGATAGATCCCCCATAATCCATGCGAGGATCATTACATTGTATTATATCTTCACATGTATATCATGTGATCATCCACAAGTTTCAAGAATGCAATCCTTATGGATGCTTATCTTGAGCTTGCCCTTATCGACCATGGTCATCATCACTTGATGTCATCCTCATCATCTCATGGACACTTGAAATCTTTCTATTAGTGCAATCGTATGAGAATCACATAACCCACATAGATATAGAAAACACAAAGTATGGTACACAAAGTGTACTTGACAATTAGTTACCATACGACAATATCCCACGTGGTACACATTTGGACTTGTCTGATGACCATCTTTGAATTAAATCTTCGATCTTCATCTTGGTCAACATTTTCCTTTGCTCCATGATTAATCTTGATGTCTTGGAGGCCTTATTAATCTCTTCAGTATGCTTCATTTCTTCAAGACATGATGACCAATATGTCAATTCACCATGACCATCTCCATGAATATCATATTGGCCATAACTTGTTCGTTTTCATGATCCAACAGAGTCTCTTGAGGGTCACAATGAATCTTCACTTCAATTACTTACTTCAAGACATAATTATCCATGACTCGACATATGAGCTCATCATTATCCTATCTTCAAGCCACATGTAGAATTCTTATCTTTAATCATTCTCTTAAGATATTGATACATCATGATTCAACCCATAATCCTAAGCATGACAACCTCTGAGATCCTCAATGAACTCCATATAGATCACCTCTTATTTGTCACATGGATTTCATCTTGATCATATTTGATTCAATCACTAAGCTCAAGCTTGATGCACAACTATATGTATATGGCATTCATTCTGAATCCATTTGATCATCTTCTTGCATCACCACGAAACAAAAATACTTTAGTTCACCCGATATTTATCATGAATTTCCATTGGAACTTTCCTTAAAATGGACATATCAATTCAAACACTAGTCCACGAGGATTAGGAATAATTACAGAAACCACACATGGGGACTACATGCACTTTCAATCTCCCCCATTTTGGTATTGATGAAAATCTCAACTACATGATTTATATAATGAATTTCAAATCAAGCATGCAATAAATTGTATAGTTGGCATCGTTTTGATAGCATCAAGTATCACAAAGATACTTGATTTTATCACAATCAGTGTACTAACAACGAAACACTATACATAGTAGAACCACAATATATAGAGCAAGCTCCCCCACAATATATGCACGTGTGAATGAACTTTGAATTTCATTGCTTACATTGGTTGACATAAAGTAGGTGGACTTTGATCTATATACTCATCCATGCAACAAGATTATATAACTAGATTAAATATGCATGAATGTCAAGAAGCACTTCAAAACTTATCTTAAATCCTCTAAACTTCTCCCCCATTGGCAACAAATGCCAAAATGGGAAAAATCTCGAACACTATGAGTTCCTCCTTAAAGGTGCATATCACAAGATGTGAGTGAAATAAAATGCACATATACAATGACGAGAAATTTGAGGAGCTCGAGATCTAGAGATTGTAACATGATATATGATATGAAAATAGGCATTTTACATGTGAGGAAAACATTTAAAAGATCCAAAGAACATATTTTGGACAATATATAATATAAATATCCAATTGATCATCATGATAAGTATGAGTCAAAAATACATTCCAAAGACATAAGTGCACAAGATTATATGCAAATCACACAAGCTCTCACTTTACAACCTCTTACGAACACCACCAAAGATTCGAAGAGGAAAAAAACAAGTGACCGACAAGGAGTAAATGATATCAAGGAAAGATATGAAATTTCTTATGTATAAATTTCTACGTGGATAATAGTTGTCTATTTATCCACAAAGCTTGCATACAGAAAATAGTCAAAGTTGATAAAAACATGATCTGCACAAGTACGCCTATTATTATACAACTATGACCCTATCATAAGAACAAGGCATGTGGCACAAATTGATCTCATTTTCATAAAAATGAGTTAGTAAGTAATATAGCAAATACCATAATAAGAAAGAGTGCTTTTGCAATTTCATCAAAATTACACACGAGGGAACATTTTAGGAATTGATATGCAATGAATTGCTTAATTGGCATAATTTGCGACGAGTCAATCATGAATATGATTTTATAGATCCCCATCATATGCTTCTACTCAAATGGCTCACAAATACAATAAAGTAACCTTTTTTAAGAACATGAAAGAAGCACAACTTTTAAACAAGTACTAATCATGCCATGATGCAACCTACACAAGGTTGATCCCATTTCTATATATATGCATGAAGTAAATACTTGTTACTGAGATAGCATTGGTACAAAGTCATAGATCTACGAAATATCCAAGATTGGCTCTAATTTCCTCAGAGTGACGCCACCTTTATGAATAAGTCAAGCACCCAATGCTTCTCCAATGCATCTTAAACAATTTAAGTGCAATATGGTCCCCGAACTTATTGGGTACGAAGTAGTTAGCATAACTACAAAACATAAGGCAAAACAAATTAAATACATGCATATGGATATGGATTTGAGTTTCATGCACATGTTAAATATTAAGGATTTGATGGATTTACCCTATAAATTGGATCAGATAAAGCAAAAAAGGCATGAAGATATACACCTAAGACATATGCATGCACAATCCTACCAATATCCAAGGACATATAGTTTGGAAACAAGAACACATAAATCATGAGTATTCTAGTAACATCACAAATAATTCATGTTTTCCAAATTGCATCGATGAGATGAATCAATACATGATCACACAAAAGTTTTACATATAAACTAAGCAAAGCCAACGAGTATACAATATATACATTTCAGGTATTTTCATAAGCATATCTTACTTGAGTGGATACAAGATAATAGAAGCAATAAGATAACCATCTCCCAAAACTACACAAGACCAAGAAGATGAACTCGAACAAACTCAAGTGAGAGAAATTTATTTTCTAAATATAAAATGAATTTGAAGCAAGAGATGAGATGAAGATTATCATGAAGGTCTACCACATAATGAATACCATGTATAAGCAGACAAAATGATATTTTGAAATATCATTCAGTGGTATATTCCGAATAAGCACAAGATCATCTATACTCACACAAGCATAACATGAGAGTTTAGCATAAGCACAATGCTTGGATAACATATTCATAACATTCCAATTAGGTTAATCGTCATGTAAGGCAACAATTGGAATGGCTGCAATTAAACATTTTTTCAAGTACAATCTATAAGATAAAGCATGTATAACATCACAAAAGACTATCACTCTCAAACAAACCATTGCGTGCTACACAAATATGCGATAATCTCAAATATAAATTATAAGTGGTATTCCTCAATTGTTCATATTAACAAGTATTGTAGTATGCGCAAGGAATATCACTCCTCCATAATGTGATAATTTGTGTGTTATCCACAAGAAGAAATTTAAATCCAACTAAACATAATCAATGGATGAGAATTTTAATTTCAAATGAACTTGACATACCGATGTCTACTACAAAACTTTATTCATGTAGACTATGTTGGGCCTCCAAGCATAGAGTTTTGTAGGACAATAGAAAATTTCCCTCAAGTGGATTTTGTCAATCCGAGGGCAGTGTAGGTTGAAGATGGTGTCTCTCAAACAACCCTACAATCAAATACAAGTAATATATTGTGGCCCCAACACACCCAATACAATGGCAAATTGTATAGGTGCACTAGTTCGGTGAAGAGATGGTGATACAAGTGTAGTATGGATAGTAGATATAGGTTTTCGTAATATGAAAATATTAAAAAAACAAGGTAGCAAGTGGAAAATAGCGAGCAAAACATTGTATAAATGCTTGGTAATAATTCCTAGGGTTCATACTTTCACTAGTGCAATCTTTCAACAATGCTAACATAGTAGAATCATACGATCATCCCTCAACGTGCAACAAAGAATCACTCCAAAGTTCCTATCTAGCGTAGAACAATAAGATGAAATTGGTGTAGGTAGTAGAACCACCTAAAAGTTATTCTTTCTGATCAATCTTGTGAGTTATTCCTATAAGTGTCACAAACAGCCCTAGAGTTCGTACTAGAATAACACGCATGATACATATCAATCAACCATAGTGTCACCTAGATATTCGAATGTCACCTCAAGTATCCATGGATAAATTATGCGACATTCATCAAACAATTTCAGATTTATCATATTCAATCCAACTCAAAGAACTTCAAGGAGCACCCCAAGATTTCTATCGGAGAACATAGTATGAAAACATGGAATCAACCCCTATGGATAGATCCCCAAGGTCACCAAAATCTGCAAGTTGATGCCATAACATATATCAAGTGAATTACTTGAATACCCCCATGCCACTAGAGGTATCTTCATGCAATACATACATCAAGTGTTCTCAAACCAAATTATTCAATCCAACATAACGAGATCTTAAAGGGAAAGATTCAATTCATCACAACAAGGTAGCAAGGGAATAACATCATATGATACAACTTGATTAACAAAGCACGTGATACATCAAGATCGTGTCATCTCAAGAACATGAGAGAGATATTGAACACATATCTACTCGTACATACCCTCAACCCCGAGGGTGAACTACTCCCTCCTCGTCATGGCCTACGCCGGGATGATGAAGGTGGCCACCAGAGATAATTTCCCCTCTCCGACAGGGTACTAGAAAGGCTTCAGATGAGTTTTTCACAGATACGCAGAGTTGCGGTGGCGGAGCAAGAATTCTATCTTTATTTCCGGGGTTTCTGGTATATATAGGATTTTTCACTGTTGGAATCACGCCTAACGGAGCTACATGGGCCCCACAAGCTATCACGCCACGGTCTAGGGGGTGCACTGTTGGCTTGTGGCCCACAGGTGGCTCCCCTTTGGTGGTTCTTCACTCCAATATTGCTTATTTCCTCCAAAAAAATTATAAACAACTTTCGGTCAATTCCGAGAACTTTCATTTTCTACACAAAAACAACACCAAGGTAATTCCCTGAAAACATCATCAGTCCGGGTTAATTCTAAATAAAACATATAAAGTGCATCAAAACCATATAAAAGTATTGTACACAGAGGCAAACATGGCATGAATACTTCGCAAATTATCGATATGTTGGAGACGTATGAGCATACCCAAGCTTAATTCCTACTCGTCTTCGAGTAGGTAAATGATAAAAGAAATAATTTATGAAGTGTGAATGCTAACATAGTATATAAGTTTGATCAATGATAATATCAATCACTTTTTCTAGTATCATAACAAGCAACTTTTTCACAAAAATCATGATGGTTGACTAGTAATCAATTCACATGTCATGGTTCAAACAATGCATTCTCTTGAAACTCAACATCATATGTTCTTAGTCATCAAACAATTTCAAGGCATCATCAAGTATAAGTAAGAGCTCGACATACTAAATTATCATATAGTGTTCTATGACTGCTAATACTCAAGGCATATTTTTTGGAACGAACAACATCCATCGAACACAGAGAAAGATAGGGGCTTAAAGTTTCGCCTCCCAACATACTTATCATAAAGATAATTGTCAACAATAATAAATCATGATCAAATATATTTGATTGGATAAGTGTTTGAATCTTTCCTAACCACATGATGTTTGCCAACTAATAGACTAAGGTTGGAATAAGAAGTTGACTCAAGACGAAAAGAAAATAGATTGTCGCTTCGCATAGAGGAGTAGGGATTTGCATAAATCTCAAAGCTCATTGTTTAAAATAGAGATGAATATATTTTTGAGTGGTGTGCCTTTCTTGTCAATGTTACAACAAGGTTTTCAATATATTCCATGCTAATCACATTATTGGCGGTTCTCATACAGAATTGAAATTTTACTCCCCCACAACCATTCAATCACATTCCATGGCTAACCGTATCCACGGGTGCCCTCCAAACAATTAACTTTCTAGGGGGGTTCTTGTTTATTTATTTTTGTATTATGCTGGAGTGGGCATCCTTTTTACCAGCCTATCTTGTGTAATGACAATTGAATAAACACTCATCTTGAGAATAAATTAGTTATCATGGAAGATAATGACCGCCTCGTCAGTCCATGAGCGGTACAAGCACACAAAACGGATGTTCATTTGAAAGTTTTAGAGGTGGCACGTGAAAATTTACTTACAATGGTAGTGAAATACTATATATATGTAGATATGGTGTACTCTCATGGAAGAAACTAGGCTCAAGGATTTGGATGCACAAGTAGTATCTCTACTTAGTACGAAGTTTTGGCTAGCAGAAGGTTCTAAACAAGCACCACACATTGGAGGATCCATAACAATATAACTTCTATGCAAATATACCCAAACATAAACATTAAGTTCTCTTCCTTGTCCAACTTAAGAAATTTGATCAAGGTTGAAAATAATTAATGGGTATTCACAATCATAAAAGATGTCCAATATAATATATTTGTATTGAAAGTTCTCTTTCTTATACTAATCATTCATGAATTGCTCATATGACCAATATAGTGATTGGCAAACTTCAATAGATTTTACTTTCTAAACCAAATGTGAAACTAATACAAGATGTAAAGCACATTCATAATTTCATATTTATGATATTTCGTTCATTCACAATTTACTCTTAGGATATGAGTGAAGCACACGAGTAAACATCAAACTACTCTCAAAAGATATAAGTGAAGAACAATGAGTAGTCAAACAGTTAAGTAGTTATGTGAGGACTCTCTCTCTCTCAAATAAGATATTCAGATCTTCTATGTTATTTAAAACAACAAAGGAAAAAATTCACTCCAATAATAGCACATATCATGTGGATAAATAAAAACTTAGGATCAACATAGGCTAACCGATAGTTGTTGACGAAGAGAGGTGGTGTGTGTAGAATCCCCAAGCTTAGATGCTTGAGACTTCTTGGAATATTTACTTGCGGTGCCTTGGGCATCCCCAAGCTTGAGCTTTTATATCATGTTCAATCCCCTCACATTCCGGTTTCACCTAAGTCTCAAAAACTTCATCCACACTAAACTTGAGACGAACTCGTGAGATAGGTTAGTACACATAAAAGTAAATCAACACTTCATGTACTGCCATAACAAGTTACATAATAATTTTAAAACACTAGGTACTCTATAATATCATTTACACAATTTATATCTACCAATATAAGCCATGAAAACTGTAGGATAAGTAGATAACAAAACTATGACATCAGTGTGTCCAAACAGAATAGTCTCTAGCAATCTATTAAAACAGTGTATCCATGTGCACTTTGCAAATTTTTATGTCTTCCTCCTTGATGTAATCACGGATGGCGTTGAAGCGTCGCTTTATGTGTTTGGTCCTCTTGTGAAACCATGGTTCCTTGGCTAGAGCAATGGCACCAGTATTGTCACAGAACAGATTGATTGGATCCAGTGCACTTGGCACTACTCCAAGATCTGACATGAACTGCTTCATCCAGACACCCTCCTTGGCCACCTCTGAGGCAGCTATGTACTCCGCTTCGCATGTAGAATCAGCTACGACGCTTTGCTTGAAACTGCACTGATGTCTATTACGCAACCTTCTCCTCGTAGACGTTGTTGGGCCTCCAAGTGCAGAGGGTTGTAGGACAGTAGCAATTTTCCCTCAAGTAGGTGACCTAAGGTTTATCAATCCGCGGGAGGCGTAGGATGAAAATGGTCTCTCTCAAGCAACCCTGCAACTAAATAACAAAGAGTCTCGTGTGTCCCCAACACACCCAATACAATGGGAAGTTGTATAGGTGCACTAGTTCGGCGAAGAGACGATGAAACAAGTGCAATATGGATGGTAGATATAGGTTTTTGTAATCTGAAATTACAAAAACAGCAAGATAACTAGTAACAAAAGTGAGCATGAACGGTATTGCAATGCGTGGAAACAAGGCCTAGGGTTCATACTTTCACTAGTGAAGTTCTCTCAACAATGATAACATAATTGGATCATATAACTAGCCCTCAACATGCAACAAAGAGTCACTCCAAAGTCACTAATAGTGGAGAACAAACAAAGAGATTATTGTCGGGTACGAAACCACCACAAAGTTATTCTTTCTGATCGATCTATTCAAGAGTTCGTAGTAAAATAGCATGAAGCTATTCTTTCCGTTCAATCTTTCATAGAGTTCGTACTAGAATAACACCTTAAGATACTTATCAACCAAGACCCTAATGTCACCTAGATACTCCATTGTCACCTAAAGTATCCGTGGGTATGATTATACGATATGCATCACACAATCTCAGAATCATCTATTCAACCAGCACATAGAACTTCAAAGAGTGCCCCAAAGTTTCTACCAGAGAGTCAAAACGTGTGCCAACCCCTATGCATAGGTTCCCTATGTCACGAACCCGCAAGTTGATCACCAAAACATACATCAAGTACTCACATGAATCCACGTGTGCCAACCCATATGCATAGGTTCCAAATGTCACAAACCCGCAAGTTGATCACAGCAGATAGACACGTGCAAGACATACATCAAGTGTTCTCAAAGACTCAATCCGGTAAGATAACTCCAAAGCGGAAACTCAAATAATTACAAGAGGGAGAGGAGGAAGAACATCATAAGATCCAACTATAGTAGCAAAGCCCAATGTACATCGAGATCAAGATATCTCAAGAACACGAGAGAGAGATCAAACACATAACTACTAGTACATACCCTCAGCCCCGAGGGAGAACTACTCTCTCCTCGTCATGGAGATTGCCGGGATGATGAAGATGGCCACCGGAGATGGATTCCCCCTCCGGAAGGGTGCCGGAACGGGCTCCAGATTGGTTTTTGGTGGCTACAGAGGCTTGCGACGGCGGAACTCCCGATCTAGGTTTCTTTCTGGAGGTTTCTGGATTTATAGGACCAGATGGCAGTGGAGTTGCATCAAGTGGGCCCCTGAGGGGCCCACAAGCTTGGTTGGTGCGGCCTGGGGGAGCGCGCCGACAGGGCTTGTAGCTTCCTCGGGACCCCTCTCCGGTATCTTTTTCTTCCGGTATTTTTGATATTTTCCATAAAAAATCATCACGAAAGAATTATTCCATTTGGACTCCGCCTGAAAAAGGGTCAAAAACACGGAAATAATAGGAACTGGCACTTGGCACTGAATTAATAGGTTAGTCCCAAAAAAGATATAAAAGACATATAAAACATCCAAATTTGACAAGATAATAGCATGGAACCATAAAAAATTATAGATACGTTGGAGACGTATCAACCATCCCCAAGCTTAACTCCTGCTCGTCCTCGAGTAGGGAAGTGATAAAGAATGAATTTTTTATGTTGCATGCTACCTAGCATAGTTGTCCTTTGTAACTTCTCTCACGTGACATGAATGTTCACATCCGTTAGATTCAAAACAATAGTTTGCTATCGATGTGGAGACAATAATACTTCAAGCAAACTAGCAAGATAATCATGAACTTTCAAAATAACAAGGCCAAAAGAAAGTTATCCCTACAAAATCATATAGTCTAGCTATGCTCTATCATCCTTGCACAATGAATTTAAATCGTGCACAACCTCGGTATTGGCCAAGTAATTGTTTTCACACCTTTACTTTCTCAAACTTTTTTAACTCTCACGCAATACATGAGCGTGGGCCATGGTTATAGCACTATAGGTGGAATGGAGTGGTGGAGGTTGTGAGACAAAAAGGGAGAAGATGGTCACATTGACTAGGCATATTAAAAAGGCTATGGAGATGCCCCTTAATAGATATCAATGTGAATGAGTAGGGAATGCCATACAAAAGATGCACTAGAGCTATAAGTATGTGAAAGCTCTAAAGGAGAACTAGTGGGTGTGCATCCAACATGCTTGCTCACGAAGACCTAGGGCTATTTTGAGGAAGCCCGTCATTGGAATATAGAAGCCAAGTTATATAACAAAAATTCCCACTAGTTATATGCTGGTGACAAAACGAGAGGCTCTCAATGATGAAAAACATGGTGCTTATTATGAAGCACAAGTGTGGAAAGGAGATAGTAGCATTGTCCGGTGTCTCTTTTTCTCTCATTTTTTTTATTTTGGGCTCTTTGGCCTCTCTTTTTTTGTGGGCATCTTGTAACATCCCAAAATTATAAATTTTGGAATGTTAATATAATTATTAGATTGATTGTTTGTTTGTTTGAGTGATTGAAACTTGAGTGGAATTTGAAACTTCTCAAAAAAATGAGAGGGAATAAAATGACTTTCCCAAAATTTTCTATTTTGAATCCCTTTTCAATTTTGAATTTGAATATTTTCAAAACCTTTGATTAAAAAAAATCAAACGAGAGGAGGAAAATGACCCTCCAAAATCAGAGACAATGTCTTGATTCAAATTTTAAGTATTTGCAATTTATTTGAAATTCAAATTCCTTTTCATTTTAAAGTTATTGCAAAAAAATAATTTTTTTAAAAAGGTATTTTTTTTTGGTTTTGAAAATATGTTCATGTTTTAGAAAATATTATTCTGAAAATTTTGATATATAATATGTCTATATAAAATGTTCTCTCTTTTTCATTTATACGTTTTTTCTTCTTTGTTTTAAAAAAAATTGTTCGTTCGCAAATAAAAACAAAGGCCACGGCTGGCCGTAACGGCTCATGCGGCTGGCCAAAGTCTTTCTTCTCTCTTTTTTCTATTTTCTCCTCTTTACGTATATATGTTTAGTCCCATATTGCCTATCTATGGACCATTAGACCTCCCTTCCACCTATAAATATAGATCCATAGGATCATCCAAAAAAATCATCTATTTCGGGTTAAATCAATCTTTTGGTTTAATTAGATTTATTAAATAAAAATACTTTTTTCTTCTCTTCGGCGGGATTTCTCGAAGTCGTCTCCTCATTGGAATTAATTCTGACTCTGCATTCTAAAGGTATTTCTCTTCGTATTTTTTTTATACTCCCGTAGTTTATTATTTCTAGATTAGTATTCCTACACTAGTATACGGTAGAGTAATTAGATATATTAATTAGTCTTCGTATTTCCACATTAGTACTATAATTCTTTTAGACGTAGCACTTTTATTTCGTAAAACAGCTTGGCCCTGATTTTTCAAATAGCCATAACTTTTTACTCGTTTATCCGAATTAGATGAAACCAACGCCTAGAGTTTCGTCTTGATCCCACCTATCCCGTGAACCTATCATATCAACTTTTTGAAATTTTCAAATTTCGAAATTTGTTCATACTCATATTCAAACTTCTTTTGATCATATCTTTTTATCCGTAGCTCCGTTTTAGATGAATTCAATTGCGTCGGATTCGTATCAAAGTAATCTTCCCGTTTGTATCATTAGTTTTAACTTTTTAACTTATAATTTTGATCAAATCAGATTTATCTATTAGTGCCCAAAAGTGTTCACATCGTTTTAAGCCGATTCAATGTTATATTAACGTATTTGTATCTTTTGATCCGCTAGTTCAAATCTAGTAATTATTTTTTCTACACGCGAATATTGATCTCCTATATCCAGTAGCATCATTAGTTTCGACCTTTGAACCTTACAAATTTGAGCGATTCAAATTTGTATTCGAACATTCATTTGATCTTATCTTGCAAATCGTACCACCTTTTCAATTGATTCCTTTTACCCCTAAACACTCATGTCATATATTTTTGTACGTAACCATCGTACTTCAGTTCAACTTGTCTTGACCTTTTGAATGCAAATTCAATTCATACTTCAATTCACTATAACTTGCATTGTAGTGCTCCATTTCAAGAAATTCTTTCTACAAATAAATTCTTATGTCTTATACTATTTGTCAAACAACATTCATGTTGTTCTCCCAATATTTTTGATCATCTCCCATAGTGTATGCAAGTCGAGCTTATATAGCAATAGTTCATCGTCCATTACGTCTTTTGATCTCATTCATGCACCTTCACTTTACAACACACTTAGGACCTTTTTATTAAACCTTAGTACGTCGTTATTTTGCACCAAGACATGCTTTGTTCTTATGTTCTCTTGGTTCTTCCTTTTTGGCATGAATGTTTATTGAATGTTATTCATTTACGATAGATTGCTCGGAGTGTGGCGAGTAGAATTATCAGGATTTTGAGAGCGACTATCTTCATCAAGTAATACCAGGCAAGTCATTTGATCTTGTATCACCTATGTTTTATGCATCGTAGTTCTACCATCCTATGCCCAATTGCATGCTGACTAGGTACTTGGGAATTATGGTTACATATTGTAGTATCATGTGGTAGGCACCCAACAACCCCGTTACTTGGCCCGGGACGAAAAATTTCATATTGCTATGCTTGAGTAGACGGGATTCTGGTTGAGAGTTTATCACGAGTGATGCGAGAATAATTTAATAACCAAGACCGGTTAAGTCAAGACTTCTCAAGACCTCATGATGCAATGCAACTCTGGGTGAAGGACGGTTGATCGGCTCCCTGGAGAAACCAGTGGATGACCCGGGATGCTCGAGACGGCCATGACATCTTGCGGAAAGCTTCACCCAGGCTCAAAGAGACGGACGGATATTTTCAAGACCCAAGGCTTACCTGCACAGCCACAAGTCATTATGGGCTCTGGCTTGGTTGGACAACGCAGCGACTCTGGACAGGCGGTGCTAGCAGATGTAGAAGAACGGTAGGATTGGATGGGCACCGACAGGGATTCAGAGGGACCCATTGAAAGACCATGTTTTGATCATCCGGTCTTCAAACACCCTGAAGTGCGAGGACATACACGGAGGCGATCAAATCTTGTGGGGAACGTGTGCAAAACTCTGCAGAGTACTCAAACCTAATCGATTAGCCGTGTCCACCGTCATGGACAACTTGAGCCAAAGGAACTGAGATTATCTGAAATTCTCAACACAAATAATAATATTGATGTGGGTATTATTGACAACATGGGTACGAGGATTGGTTGGCGGAACCATCTCGTTAACAACAAACAATGTAGTAATATTTTGCTTCCAGCCCTCTTGTTATAGGAGAAAATTGGCTTTATGCAAAACTTATAGCCCCACCTGCCAAATATGCATGTAAAGATAGTTGATTATTATTTTTACCCCTCTCTTTGATGGCTTGCCGGCATATTCCATATGCTGACCTACACGGCTGCAACGTCTTATGTTGCAAATATTTTTCTTCGACGAGTAAGAGTACGATTCAGGGTTACGGTCTACACTCAACTTGTCGTTGCTGTTTATTGGGACTCCACTCCCTTGACTGCTTCCGCTAAGATATTTAAGGTATATATCAGTTTTACGCTATTTACATGTGATTGCACTTTGATATATACACTGATGTACTGTGTGTGCCAGCATACTGATCCAGGAATGGCACAGATACACATAGGCTTGACTCGTTTTGAGTCGGGTCGCTACACATCTTTAGCCTCTTTTTTTTGTTTCCGCACATGGGACAATGCTCTAATAATGATGATCATCACACTTTTATTTACTCAAAGCTCAAAGCTTAGAACAATGATGACTCTATATGAAATTCCTTCAGTAGTGTACCGTGACAATGATCTAGCATGGCATAGACATCAATGGAAACATCATGCTAGCTATCTTGTGATAATGCAATGGCAATGTAGAAGTGGTGACACATGTCATGGTGGTAGTTGCATGGCAATATATCTCGGAATGGCTTTTAAAATGCCATAGTAGATAGGTATGGTGGCTGTTTTGAGGGAGGCTATATGGTAGGTTTATGTACCGGCGAAAGTTGCACGGTACTAAAGAAAATAGTGAGGGTGGAAGGTGAAAGTGCATCTAAACCATGGACTCAAGATTAGTCAAGAAGAACTCATATACTTGTTGCAAAAGTTTTATTAGTAATCGAAACAAAGCATTCAACGCATACTCCTAGGGGAAGGGTTGGTAGGTATAAACCATCGCGCGATCCCGACCACTACACAAAGGATGACAATCAATAAACTAATCATGCTCAAATTCATCACATAGCGGTTCACCATACGTGCATGCTACGGGAATCACTAACTTCGACACAAGTATCTCTAGATTCACAACACCATACTAACATAACTTAAATATTACCACAACCACATCTCAAAACTTATTGAGAGGAATCAAGCTTTTCTTTCTACTCAATGCACAAGAAGATGGAAGTTTTCGTAACCCTTTGGATAACTACCTCTTTTGGGACTACTTTCATAGCATAAGCCAACTACCAAGCCACGCACCGCTGTGCTCTAAAAGATATAAGTGAAGCACATAGAGGAAAATCAACTAGCTCTAAACATATAAGTGAAACACATGTGAGCTGAATTGCCTAACTCAAAGGATATAAGTGAAGCTCGACAAAATCACGGTGAGTGCATCTCTCTCTCTAGGTGTGCAGCAAGGAAGATTGTGACACAACAAAAATAAAAGACTCCTACAATACAAGACGCTCCAAGCAAAACACATATCATGTGGTGAATAAGAATATAGCTCCAAGTAACATTACCGATGGATTGAAGACGAAAGAGGGGATGCCTTCCCGGGGCATCCCCAAGCTTAGGCTTTTTCGGCATCCTTGAATCAACTTGGGGTGCCTTGGGCATCCCCAAGCTTGAGCTCTTGCCACTCTTTATCTCTTTGTCCATAAGAACTTCACCCAGAACTTGGAAACTTCACAACACAAAACTTAAACAGAAACTCGTGATATCATTAGTATAAGAAAGCAAATCACCACTTCCTTAGGTACTGTAGCAAACTTAAATTCTACTAATGTTGGTGTTGGATTGCTGTATTTTCACTTTTTCATGGCTAGTACCCTCTGATACTATCCATAGTTTCATCAAAATAAGCAACCAACTCAACAAAAACAGTTGCTGTTAACAGCAGACTAGTCTGTAGAAATCTGTATACTTCGTATACTTCTGGTACTTCCAAAAATTTGAAAAATTATGAAAGTCTGAAGAAATTGCATAGAAATCAGCAGCAAAAAAGAATCAACTCAAAATCTCTGACATAATAAAAATGAAAATTCTTTTCGTGAGCGAAAGTTTCTGTCTTTTTCCAGCATGATCAAACAATCGTCACCAAGGCTAATCATAACGGTTTTGCTTGGCACAAACACAAAGAGAAACACAAAAGACACAATCATAACAGAATTATGATGGTGTGGAGAAAACAAAACAGGAAGAAAAAAAGCAAAGAAAAATTTATTCATTAGGTTGCCTCCCAACAAGCGCTATCGTTTAACGCCCTTAGCTAGGCATTGATTTCAATGATGCTCACATAAAAGGTAAGGATTGAAACACAACGAGAGCATCATGGAGCAAATGGCTAGCACATTTAAGTCTAACCCACTTCCTATGCATAGGGATTTTGTGATCAAACAATTTATTGGAGCAAGAATCAACTAGCATAGGAAGGTAAAACAAGCATAGCTTCAAAAATTTCAACATATGGAGAGGAAGCTTGATACTATTGCAATAAGTAGAAGCATATGGTCCTCTCTCATAGTAATTTTCAGTAGCATCATGAATGAATTCAACAATATAACCAGCACCTAAGGCTTTCTTTTCATGATCTACAAGCATAGGAATTTTACTACTCTCCACATAAGGAAATCTATTCTCAAGAATAGTAGTGGGAGTATCGTAAAGGACTTGAATGCTACAAATAGTTTCCACATTGAAAAAGCAAGGTTTAGCAAAGGGGTACTCGAGAGTATGACAAGTTTTATCATCCCTCTTCTTTATAGCATAAGTATCCTCGCAATAATCATCATAGATAGGAGGCATGCAAAAGTCATAGTAAATTTGATCACTCAAAGTGGGGGGACTAAAAGGATCATCTTCACTTAACGAAGCATCCCCAAGCTTGGGACAAACTTTAATTGTAGCAAATATATTCTCAAACAATTTGCATTGCAGATTTAAATGACCATGTTCATTGCAAAGTTCACAAGGACGGCTATCAATATTAAATATTTCAGCACAATCATCTAGCCTCACATGCAATGACTTAGTTTCCAAATACTTATGCGTCTTGCAAAATCTATCTTCTCTTTTTGGTATAAATTTGCAAACTCTGTGTATACCACAGAAATCAACATGTTTATAGGAGACATTTTCATCATGAATAGTGCAGTCGCAATTAACATCATGGATATTCATAGAATTCATACTAACAACATTGCAATCATGCTCATCATTCACATATTCTATGTCAAGCATTCTATGTAATTCTTCTTTCAGCACTTGAGCACAATTTTCCTTCCCATCATGCTCACGAAAGACAATGAAAATATGGAGCATATGAGACATCCTCAATTCCATTTTTTAGTAGTTTTCTAGCGAATTAACAAGAAACAAAAAGATTCGATTGCAAGATCTAAAGATATACCTTCAAGCGCTAACCTCCCCGGCAACGGCGCCAGAAAAGAGCTTGACGTCTACTATGCAACCTTCTCCTTGTAGACGTTTTTGGGCCTCCAAGTGTAGAGGGTTGTAGGACAGTAGAAATTTTCCCTCAAGTAGGTGACCTAAGGTTTATCAATCCACAGGAGGCGTAGGATGAAGATGGTCTCTCTCAAGCAACCCTGCAACCAAATAACAAAGAGTCGCTTGTGTCCCCAACACACCCAATGCAATGGTAAGTTGTATAGGTGCACTAGTTCAACGAAGAGATGGTGAAACAAGTGCAATATGGATGGTAGATATAGGTTTTTGTAATCTGAAATTATTAAAACAGCAAGGTAACTAGTAACAAAAGTGAGCACGAACGGTATTGCAATGCGTGGAAACAAGGCCTAGGGTTCATACTTTCACTAGTGAAGTTCTCTCAACAATGATAACATAATTGGATCATATAACTAGCCCTCAACATGCAACAAAGAGTCACTCCAAAGTCACTAATAGCGGAGAACAAATGAAGAGATTATTGTCGGGTATGAAACCACCACAAAGTTATTCTTTCTGATCGATCTATTCAAGAGTTCGTAGTAAAATAGCATGAAGCTATTCTTTCCGTTCAATCTTTCATAGAGTTCGTACTAGAATAACACCTTAAGATACTTATCAACCAAGACCCTAATGTCACCTAGATACTCCATTGTCACCTCAAGTATCCGTGGGTATGATTATACGATATGCATCACACAATCTCAGAATCATCTATTCAACCAACACATAGAACTTCAAAGAGTGCCCTAAAGTTTCTACCAGAGAGTCAAAACGTGTGCCAACCCCTGTGCATAGGTTCCCAATGTCACGAACCCGCAAGTTGATCACCAAAACATGCATCAAGTACTCACATGAATCCACGTGTGCCAACCCATATGCATAGGTTCCAAATGTCACAAACCCGCAAGTTGATCACAACAGATAGACACGTGCAAGACATACATCAAGTGTTCTCAAAGACTCAATCCGATAAGATAACTCCAAAGGGGAAACTCAAATCATTACAAGAGGGAGAGGGGGAAGAACATCATAAGATCCAACTATAGTAGCAAAGCCCACAGTACATCGAGATCAAGACATCTAAAGAACACGAGAGAGAGATCAAACACATAGCTACTGGTACATACCCTCAGCCCCGAGGGAGAACTACTCCCTCCTCGTCATGGAGATCGCCGGGATGATGAAGATGGCCACCGGAGATGGATTCCCCCTCCGGCGGGGTGCCGGAACGGGCTCCAGATTGGTTTTCGGAGGCTACAGAGGCTTGCGGTGGCGGAACTCCCGATCTAGGTTTCTTTCTGGAGGTTTCTGGATTTATAGGACCAGATGGTGGTGGAGTTGCGTCAACTGGGCCCCTAAGGGGCCCACAAGCTTGGTTGGTGTGGCCTGGGGGGCGCCGACAGGGCTTGTGGCTTCCTTGGGACCCCTCTCCGGTATCTTTTTCTTCCGGTATTTTTGATATTTTCCATCAAAAATCATCGGGAAAGAATTATTCCGTTTGGACTCCGCCTGAAAAAGGGTCAAAAACACGGAAAGAACAGGAACTGGCACTTGGCACTGGATTAATAGGTTAGTCCCAAAAAAGATATACAAGGCATATAAAACATCCAAAGTTGACAAGATAATAGCATGGAACCCTCAAAAATTATAGATACGTTGGAGACGTATCATGCACCAGCTTACCGCACCCCTGTTAAGAACAAATACATATCCGGTTTTCGACTTACAGTCATCTGGATCGGTGTCAAAGCTTGCGTCGACGTAACCCTTTACGACGAGCTCTTTGTCACCCCCATAACGAGAAACATTTCCTTAGTCCTTTTCAGGTACTTCAGAATATTCTTGACCGTCGCCCAATGTTCCACTCGTGTATCATTTTGAAACCTCTCCGTCACACGAAGTAACAAATCCCAGTCTTGATCCATGCTAACTCAACGGACACCTTCGGAGATGCATGTAGAGTACCTTTATAGTCACCCACTAATGTTGCGACGTTTGATACACACAAGGCATTCCTCTAGTGTAAGTGAGTTACATGATCTCATGGTCATAGGAATGAATACTTGACATGCAGAAAACAATAGCAACAAAATGACACGATCATATGCTACGTTCATAGTTTGGGTCTTGTCCATCACATAATTCTCCTAATGATGTGATCCCATCATCAAGTGACAACACTTGTCTATGGCTAGGAAACCTTAACCATCCTTGATCAACAGGCTAGTCAACTAGAGACTCACTAGGGACACGGTTTTGTCTATATATCCACACATGCATTTATGTTTCCATTCAATACAGTTATAGCATGGATAATAAACGATTATTTTGAAATAGGAAATATAATAATAGCTATTTTATTATTGGCTCTAGGGCATATTTCCAACATGACGCGACTCCGATCAGGTGACTCCATGTACTCTTGACTATTGAATCCACTATAGACCCTGCACTAGTAAGGTTAAAACATTGGTTTTGTCACGTGAGAGCCGACATACAGAAAGCTAGGATAAACTAGGATTATCATACGGGCTTGATTGAAGAAAGACTTGAGCCTCGAAAGCCGGTCTATTTACCGAGTCTCACTGAGTCCGATTATTTTCATTTATGTCCTATCATCAATAATTTTTTCAAGTGCAACACTATTTTTTCTGGATCATAAAACGAGTGCCCGGGTTATGAAGTCATAACACTGTCATGAACAGTTCAAAGTTATGTGATTAGACAAACAAATTTATGAAAAAACAGGCATCGTGTTGCAATGACTGGCCCCATGTTGATTCAAGCAAACCATATATTGAGCAAGGATCAGCCAAGGCAGAACAGATTAAACTACTAAAAGTTATCTGACCCATATGAATAAGGATTCAAGACGAGTTAACAAAGACTCGTCCAGACATGGATTCATTACCATCATGACAAGATCATAGAGTTTGATAAAGTGCACAAAGGCACGGTACAAGAAAAACAACTATTGGCTTCAATACATTACAAAGCACTTCCGTCCCAAAAAGGTGGAATCATAGTTCTTTTTTAGTAACCCGGCCTTTACATGTTCCAGCTTAAGCCTTGTTTTGGTCTTGTGCCTGAGATGCCTCCAGTTGTTATTCTGCTTAATTCCCCGGGTCTACATTTGAAGATCATCCAATTTCCAGTTGTAGTGGGTCAAAGCTTTGAATGTGGCTTCTTCATTCAAGATGGGAGAAGGATGAACATTGGGGGCAAAAAATTGCTTATGACACTGCAGAGTGAGACTGATCGATTTAAAAAGGGTGGCTGGACTCGCATGTTATTGGAGTCATAGACTGGATAATAACTCTTTAATGACATGTCATTTACGAGCTTACTAGAAAACACGTGAGCCGCATTAACACATTGATGATAATCATCCTCGGAAAAAGGTGATCCATCTGCCTTTAGCGCTCGAAACCCCCCGGCCATTTCCATCGGGTCCAGCTCTGCTGAGTAAGCCAAAGCTCGACTCAAGGAATATGTGGCTCCAGCTCGAGCGGTTTATCTCCTAAGTTCTCCATTTTGCCTTGGCATCGTAGAGAGGAAGGTCAGCATGTCTTTTATGAGTTTCACCGGCTCTTTATTTCCCATGACATCTTTGATTGTGCATAAGCTTCTGGCGTAAAGCTGCTTTGTTAGCACATATACCGCTTTGAGTTTTAGTAAGCAGCTGTATTGAAGATTGCACGTACGGTAGCCTACAAAATGTTCAAGTTGATGAGTCACCATGAGTTTTCCTTCATAAGTAAGTGTTAGGTGAATTAATGGAAAAAAATTCTCAAGATACTCACCGAAGATGGCTCGAGTCATGTGGTCAATGTGCTTTTTCAACCCGGATAGCTCTTTAGAGACGACTTTTAGTTGATTTTTAGCATTTTTAGCACGTTTGGTCAATATGGCCTTCTCGGTTTCAAAGGATTTCCTTTCAACCTCAAAGCCTACCTTGATTTTTTTTCCGCCTCTTCCAAGGATAGTCGGAGTTTTTTCTCAAGTTCCGATCAAGCGGTATGTCCCACCTCAAGAGCTTTTGTCAAATCAGTGACTTTTAACTCGGTGGCCTTCAGAGTTTCCAACACAAATTAGTGTAACAATAAGCTGGAGGCACGGCAAAATGATGATTGACAAGGAAGATTATTAACAAGTCCCAAGAAGATTGCAAGCAAAATACTTGGCACTTGGGGGCTAATGCATATAAGCTTTTTTATGAATGTATGATGGATCCGACTCATCTCAAGAAGATGAGTCGGCCCTTGGGGGCTACATGTCAAATTCTTCTATGAAATATGAAGACCTTGTTGGAAATATGCCCTAGAGGCAATAATAAAACGGTTATTATCATATTTCCTTGTTCATGATAATCATCTATTGTTCGTGCTATAATTGTATGAACAGGAAACAGTAATACATGTGTGAATAAATAGATCACAATGTGTCCCTAGCAAGCCTCTAGTTGGCTAGCTCGTTAGTCAATAGATGATCATGGTTTCCTGGTCATGGGCATTAGATGTCATTGATAACGGGATCACATCATTAGGAGAATGATGTGATGGACAAGACCCAATCCTAAGCATAGCACTAGATCGTATTGTTCGTATGCTAAAGCTTTTCTAATATCAAGTGTCTTTTCCTTCGACCGTGAGATTGTGCAACTCCCGGATACCGTAGGAGTGCTTTGGGTGTATCAAACGTCACAACGTAACTAGGTGACTATAAAGGTGCACTACGGGTGCCTCTGAAAGTGTCTGTTGGGTTGGTACGAATCGAGATCGGGATTTGTCACTCGCGTGACGGAGCTGTATCTCTAGGCCCACTCGGTAGAACATCATCATGAGCTCAATATGACTAAGGAGTTAGTCACACGATGATGTGCTACGGAACGAGTAAAGAGACTTACCGGTAACGAGATTGAACAAGGTATAGGTATACCGACGATCGAATCTCGGGCAAGTTCTATACCGACAGACAAAGGGAATTGTATACGGGATTGATTGAATCCTTGACATCGTGGCTCATCCTATGAGATCATCGTGGAGCAAGTGGGAGCCACCATGGGTATCCAGATCCCGCTGATGGTTATTGGCCGGAGAGGTGTCTCGGTCATGTCTCCGTGTCTCCCGAACCCGTAGGGTCTACACACTTAAGGTTCGATGACGCTAGGGTTATAGGGAATTGTTATAAGAGGTTATCGAAAGTTTTTTGGAGTCCCGGATGATATCCCGGACGTCACGAGGAGCTCCAGAGTGGTTCGGAGGTAAAGATTGATATATAGGACGGATGGTTTTGGACACCAGAAGTGTTTCGGGTGACGCTCGTAACGTATCGAGACCACCGGGACCACCGGAAGTGGCCCCGGGGGTCCACCGGAAGGGGGCCACCACCCCGGGAGGCTAGATGGGCCAAGTGCGGGAGGGAACCAGCCCCTAGGTGGGCTGGTGCACCCCCCACACTCAGCCCATGGCGCAAGAAGAGGGGATAGGGGGGAAACCCTAGCGCAGGTGGGCCTAAGGCCCACCAGAAGGGTGCGACACCCCTCCTCCCCTCCTGGTCGCCGCACCTCCTCCCCATCTAGGGTTGCCGCCCCTCCCAGGAGAGGGAAACCCTCAAGGGGGCGCAGCCCCTCCCTCCCCTATATATAGTGGGCACTTTGGGCTGTTGGAGACACCAATCTTCCTCTCCCTCGGCGCAGCCCTGCTCTTCCTCCTCCTCCTCTGTGCCGGTGCTTGGCGAAGCCCTGCCGGGAGACCTCGTCTCTCCATCGACACCATGCCGTCGTGCTACCGGAGATCTTCCCCAACCTCTCCCTCCTCCTTGCTAGATCAAGGTGCGGGAGACGTCACCGGGCTGCACGTGTGTTGAACGCAGAGGTGCCGTGGTTCGGCACTAGATCGGAATCACACCGTGATCTGAATCGCCGCGAGTACGACTCCATAAACCGCGTTCTAGCAACGCTTCCACTTAGCGATCTTCAAAGGTATGAAGATGCACTCACCCCTCTCTCGTTGCTGGTCTCTCCATAGGAAGATCTGAATATATGCGTAGGAATGTTTTTGAATTTATGCTACGTTACCCAACAGTGGCATCCGAGCCAGGTTTTCTATGCGTAGATTCTATGAACGAGTAGAACACAAAAGGTTGTGGGCGATGATTTGTCAATTGCTTGCCGCTACTAGTCTTATTCTTTTCCGGCGGTATTGTGGGATGAAGCGGCCCGGACCGACATTACACGTACGCTTACGTGAGACTGGTTCCACCGACAGACATGCACACCATGCATAAAGGAGGCTAGCGGGTGTCTGTGTCTCCTACTCTAGTCGGATTGGATTTGATGAAAAGGGTCCTTATGAAGGGTAAATAGCTTTGGCATATCATCGTTGTGGCTGTCACATAGGTAAGAAAGCGTTCTTGCTAGAAACCCAAATCAGCCACGTAAAACTTGCAACAACAATTAGAGGACGTCTAACTTGTTTTTGCAGGGTTTGACATGTGATGTGATATGGCCAAAGTTGTGATGTTGCATGTATGATGTATGAGATGATCATGTTATTGTAATAGGTTTCACGACTTGCATGTCGATGAGTATGACAACCGGCAGGAGCCATAGGAGTTGTCTTAATTTATTGATGAGATGCAACGCCATGTGCTTACTACTTTTACTTCATTGCTAACGGTTAGCTATAGTAGTAGTGATAGTAGTAGGTTGCGTGACGACTTCACGGAGACACGATGATGGAGATCATGATGATGGAGATCATGGTGTCACGCCGGTGACAATGATGATCATGCGATGCCTGAAGATGGAGATCGAAAGAGCAAAGTTGATAATGGCCATATCATGTCACTATATGATTGCATTGTGATGTTTATCATGTTTTTCATCTTATTGCTTAGAACGACGGTAGCATAATAAGATGATCCCTCTTAAAATTTCGAGAGCGTATTCCCCTAAGTGTGCACCGTTGCGAAGGAGCGTTGTCTCGACGCACCACGTGATGATCGGGTGTGATAGATTCTAACGTTCGCATACAACGGGTGTAAGCCAGATTTACACACGCGAATCACCTAGGTTGACTCGACGAGCTTAGCATGTACATACATGACCTCGAATACAAGAGACCGAAAGGTCGAACATGAGTCGTATGGTTGAATACGATCAGCATGAAGTTGCTCACCATGGTGACTGGTCCGTCTCACATGATGATCGGACACGGGTTAGTCAACATGGATCATGTATCACTTAGATGACTAGAGGGATGTCGATTTAAGTGGGAGTTCATACTTAATTTGATTAAATGAACTTAATTGTCATGAACTTAGTCTAAAAGTTGTCTTTATAAATATTGTAGATGGCCAACGTCAACCTCAATTTCAATGCATTCCTAGAGAAAAACAAGCTGAAAGATGATGGTAGCAACTATGCGGACTGGGTTGGCAACTTGAAGCTCATCCTTGAAGCAGCTAAAAAGGCTTATGTCCATGATGCGCTGCTAGGTGACCCTCCCGCTCCCGCAGCAACCCAGGACATTCTGAACGTCTGGCAAATGCGGAGTGATGACTACTCTCTGGTTAGGTGTGGCATGTTATACAATTTGGAAACGGGGCTCCAAAGGCGTTTTGAGCAACACGGTGCATATGAGATGTTCCAAGAGCTTAAACTAGTTTTTCAAGCTCATGACCATGTCGAGAGATATGAAGTCTCCGACAAGTTCTTTAGTTGTAAGATGGAGGAGAATAGTTCTGTTAGTGAGCACATACTCAAAATGTCTTGGTTACACGGTCGTCTGACTTCACTTGGAGTCGAACTTCCGGATGATGCTACAATTGACAGAATCCTCCAATCTCTCCCACCAAGCTACAAAGGTTTTGTGCTGAACTACAACATGCAAGGGATGGAGAAGACCATTCCCGAGTTGTACTCGATGCTCAAGTCTGCAGAAGTAGAAATCAAGAAAGAGCATCAAGTGTTGATGGTCAACAAGACCACTAGTTTCAAGAAGGGCAAGGGTAGGAAGAACTTCAAGAAAGACGGGAAAGCCGTTGCCGCGCCCGGTAAGCCAGATGCTGGGAAGAAGCAAAAGAATGGACCCAAGTGTGAGACTGAGTGCTTCTATTGCAAGGGAAAAGGTCACTGGAAGCGGAACTGCCCCAAATACTTAGCGGACAAGAAGGCCGGCAACGTTAAAGGTATATGTGATATACATGTTATTGATGTGTACCTTACCAGCGCTCGTAGTAGCTCCTGGGTATTTGATACCGGTGTTGTTGCTCACATTTGCAACTCAAAGCAGGAACTGCGGAATAAGCGGAGACTGGCCAAGGACGAGGTGACGATGCGCGTCGGGAATGGCTCCAAGGTCGATGTGATCGCCGTCGGCACGCTACCTCTACATCTACCGTAGGGATTAGTTTTAAACCTTAATAATTGTTATTTAGTACCATCTTTGAGCATGAATATTGTATTAGGGTCTTGCTTAATGCGAGACAGCTACTCATTTAAGTCAGAGAATAATGGTTGTTCTATTTATATGAGTGATATGTTTTATGGTCATGCTTCGCTCGTGAATGGTTTATTCTTGATGAATATCGATCGTGATGTTACACATATTCATAGTGTGAGTACCAAAAGATGTAAAGTTGATAATGATAGTCCCACATACTTGTGGCACTGCCACCTTGGTCATATCGGTATTAAGCGCATGAAGAAGCTCCACACTGATGGACTATTAGAGTCTCTTGACTTTGAATCATTTGACACATGCGAACCATGCCTCATGGGCAAGATGAATAAGACTCCATTCTCAGGAATAATGGAGGGAGCAACCGACTTATTGGAAATAATACATACCGATGTGTGTGGTCCAATGAACGTTGAAGCTCGCGGTGGCTATCGTTATGTTCTCACTCTCACCGATGATTTGAGTAGGTATGGGTATATCTACTTGATGAAGCACAAATCTGAGACGTTTGAAAAGTTCAAGGAATTTCAGAGTGAGGTCGAGAATCAATGTGACAGAAAAATTAAGTGTCTACGATCTGATCGTGGAGGAGAATATTTGACTCACGAGTTTGGCACACACCTAAGGAAGTGTGGAATCATTTCACAACTGACGCCGCCTGGCACACCGCAACGCAACGGAGTGTCTGAACGTCGTAATCGCACTTTATTAGATATGGTACGATCTATGATGTCTCTTACCGACTTACCGCTATCATTTTGGGGATACGCATTAGAAACTGCAGCATTCACTTTAAATAGGGCACCGTCTAAATCCGTTGAGACGACACCGTATGAACTATGGTTTGGCAAGAAACCTAAGTTGTCGTTTCTTAAAGTTTGGGGCTGCGATGCTTATGTGAAGAAACTTCAACCAGAAAAGCTCGAACCCAAAGCGGAGAAATGCGTATTCATAGGATACCCTAAGGAAACTATTGGGTATACCTTCTATCTTAGATCCGAAGGTAAAACCTTTGTTGCCAAGAACGGATCCTTTCTAGAGAAAGAGTTTCTCTCGAAAGAAGTAAGTGGGAGGAAGGTAGAACTTGATGAGGTAATTACACCCCCTCTCGAACAGGAAAGTAGCGCAGCGCAGGAAATTGTTCCTGTGGCGCCTGCACCAACTGAAGAGGAAGTTAATGATAATAATCATGAAGCTTCGGATCAAGTTACTACCGAACCGCGAAGGTCCACAAGGGCACGCTCCGCACCAGAGTGGTACGGCAACCCTGTGATGGAAATCATGTTGTTAGACAACGGTGAACCTTCGAACTATGAAGAAGCGATGGCGGGCCCGGATTCCGACAAATGGCTTGAAGCTATGAAATCCGAGATAGGATCCATGTATGAGAACAAAGTATGGACTTTGGTGGACTTGCCCGATGACCAGCGAGCCATAGAAAATAAATGGATCTTCAATAAGAAGACTGATGCAAACGGTAATGTAACCGTTTATAAATCTTGACTTGTCGCAAAGGGTTTTCGACAAATTCAAGGAATTGACTACGAAGAGACTTTCTCTCTCGTAGCGAAGCTGAAATCAGTCCGAATCATGTTAGCAATTGCCGCCTTTTATGATTATGAAATTTGGCAAATGGACGTCAAAAGAGCGTTCCTTAACGGGAACCTTAAGGAAGAGTTGTATATGATGCAACCAGAAGGTTTTGTCGACCCTAAGGGTGCTAACAAAGTGTGCAAGCTCCAGCGCTCCATCTATGGGCTGGTGCAAGCATCTCAGAGTTGGAACATTCGCTTTAATGAGGTGATTAAAGCGTTTGGGTTCATACAGGTTTACGGAGAAGCCTGTCTGTACAAGAAAGTGAGTGGGAGCTCTCTAGCTTTCCTCATACTATATGTGGATGACATATTATTGATGGGGAATAATATAGAGATGTTGGAGAGCATAAAGGCCTATTTGAACAAGAGTTTTTCAATGAAGGACCTTGGAGAAGTTGCATACATATTAGGCATCAAAATCTATAGAGATAGATCGAGGCGCCTCATAGGTCTTTCGCAAAGTACATACCTTGACAAGATATTGAAGAAGTTCAATATGGAAAACTCAAAGAAAGGGTTCTTGCCAGTTTTGCAAGGTATGAGATTGAGTAAGACTCAGTCACCGACCACGGCAGCAGATAGAGAGAAGATGAGTATTGTCCCCTACGCTTCAGCCGTAGGCTCTCTAATGTATGCCATGCTGTGTACCAGACCTGATATAAACCTTGCCATAAGTTTGGTAGGGAGGTACCAAAGTGATCCTGGTATGGAACACTGGACAGCGGTCAAGAATATCCTTAAGTACCTGAAGAGGACTAAGGAGATGTTTCTCGTTTATGGAGGTGACGAAGAGCTCGTCGTAAAGGGTTACGTCAACGCTAGCTTCAACACAGATCTGGATGACTCTAAGTCACAGACCGGATACGTATATGTTTTGAATGGTGGGGCAGTGAGCTGGTGCGGCAGCAAGCAAGAAGTCGTGGCAGCATCTACATGTGAAGTGGAGTACATAGCTCCTTCAGAAGGAGCTCATGAAGGAATTTGGATGAACGAGCTCATCACCGACCCTGGAGTGGTTCCAAGCGCGTCGGGTCCAATGACACTCTTCTGTGATAACACTAGGGCCATTGCCATAGCCAAGGAGCCTAGGTTTCACCGGAAGACGAAGCACATCAAACGCCGCTACAACTCCATCCAGGACCATGTCCAGAGTGGAGTAATAGAGATTTGTAAAGTACATACGGATCTGAATGTTGCAGACCCGTTGACTAAACCTCTTCCACGACCAAAACATGATCAACACCATAATTCTATGGGTGTTCGATACATCACAATGTAACTAGATTATTGACTCTAGTGCAAGTGGGAGACTGTTGGAAATATGCCCTAGAGGCAGTAATAAAATGGTTATTATCATATTTTCTTGTTCATGATAATCGTCTATTGTTCGTGCTATAATTGTATTAACAGGAAACAGTAATACATGTGTGAATAAATAGATCACAATGTGTCCCTAGCAAGCCTCTAGTTGGCTAGCTCGTTAGTCAATAGATGATCATGGTTTCCTGGTCATGGGCACTAGATGTCATTGATAACGGGATCACATCATTAGGAGAATGATGTGATGGACAAGACCCAATCCTAAGCATAGCACTAGATCGTATTGTTCGTATGCTAAAGCTTTTCTAATGTCAAGTGTCTTTTCCTTCGACCGTGAGATTGTGCAACTCCCGGATACCGTAGGAGTGATTTGGTGTATCAAACATCACAACGTAACTGGGTGACTATAAAGGTGCACTACGGGTGCCTCTGAAAGTGTCTGTTGGGTTGGTACGAATCGAGATCGGGATTTGTCACTCCGCGTGACGGAGAGGTATCTCTAGGCCCACTCGGTAGAACATCATCATGAGCTCAATATGACTAAGGAGTTAGTCACACGATGACGTGCTACGGAACGAGTAAAGAGACTTACCGGTAACGAGGTTGAACAAGGTATAGGTATACCGACGATCGAATCTCGGGCAAGTTCTATACCGACAGACAAAGGGAATTGTATACGGGATTGATTGAATCCTTGACATCGTGGTTCATCCGATGAGATCATCATCGAGCAAGTGGGAGCCACCATGGGTATCCAGACCCCGCTGATGGTTATTGGCCGGAGAGGTGTCTCGGTCATGTCTGCATGTCTCCCGAACCCGTAGGGTCTACACACTTAAGGTTCGATGACGCTAGGGTTATAGGGAATTGTTATACGAGGTTATCAAAAGTTGTTCGGAGTCCGGGATGAGATCCCGGACGTCACGAGGAGCTCCGGAGTGGTCTCGGGGGTCCACCGGAAGGGGGCCACCACCCCGGGAGGCTAGATGGGCCAAGTGCGGGAGGTAACCAGCCCCTAGGTGGGCTGGTGCGCCCCCACACTCAGCCCATGGCGCAAGAAGAGGGGAGAGGGGGGAACCCTAGCGCAGGTGGGCCTAAGGCCCACCAGAAGGGTGTGCCACCCCTCCTCCCCTCCTGGTCGCCGCACCTCCTCCCCATCTAGGGCTGTCGCCCCTCCCAGGAGAGGGAAACCCTCAAGGGGCACAGCCCCTCCCTCCCCCTATATATAGTGGGCACTTTGGGTTGTTGGAGACACCAATTTTCCTCTCCCTCGGCGCAGCCCTGCTCTTCCTCCTCCTCCTCTCTGCCGGTGCTTGGCGAAGCCCTGCCGGGAGACCTCATCTCTCCATTGACACCACGCCGTCGTGCTGCCGGATATCTTCCCCAACCTCTCCCTCCTCCTTGCTGGATCAAGGTGCGGGAGACGTCACCGGGCTGCACGTGTGTTGAACGCGGAGGTGTCGTGGTTCGGCACTAGATCGGAATCACACCGCGATCTGAACCGCCGCGAGTACGACTCCATCAACCTCATTCTAGCAACGCTTCCGCTTAGGGATCTTCAAAGGTATGAAGATGCACTCACCCCTCTCTCGTTGCTGGTCTCTCCATAGGAAGATCTGAATATGCGTAGGAATTTTTTTTGAATTTGTGCTACGTTACCCAACAGACCCGACTCATCTCAAGAAGATGACTCTGCCCTTGGGGGATACATGTCGAATTCTTCTACAAAATATTAAGGCCCGACTCATCTCAAGACGATGAGTCGGCCCTTGGGGGCTACAGGTCAAATTCTTCAATAAAATCATCAAGATCCGACTCATCTCAAGAAGATGAGTCGGCCCTTGGGGGCTACACAAGGATATATGGGGTACAGAGTACATAGCAAGGTGGAGCATACCTCATATTTAGCTTCATCATATTCACAAGGCCATTTTCCACTTGTTGGCTTGTAGAAATACGCTCAAGATAACCAGCATATAATTCCTCAATACTTGAAGTATCATAATTCAAAAGCTCCAGTTTAGCTTTTCCTTTGCCACACTGGACAACTTCCTCCTTTGTGGCAAGCTTTGTCAACACATCAGAGGGTCCAAATGCAGTATAACTCGACCCAATGATGGCCACTTCAGCGTTCTTGTAACAAGAAACATCTTTAAAAGGTTTCTCGGGAATGGGCGGATCAGTACCAGTTGCCAGGTCAGTTTCAACATCTATAGGCGAAGCAACAACTTTTCTGTTTCAGGCTGAGGTAAATCGCTTTGGATTTCTTGATGATATTCAACACGCCCAGTAGCTTCGGAAGCCGTTGTGTCTGGATATTCTGCCTAAAAAACTTAAGGATTATTAAATGAACCGCCAAGGTTCCTCTTCTTGGCCCTGGCCCTACAAGACAAAAGGATAGGGTAAAGCTCAAAGTATTAGCAAGCAAACATATGATACAAAGAAGGAAAAACTCACCCCTGGTTGATAACAAAAGGTGGCAACTTCATGGCAGATGAGTCGCCGGATGAAGGGTGATTCCTGGTAAGTTGAATCAGCGGGATTGAGAGGTTGTTTGAAAAGACCAGCCTGAGGATAAGACAGGGTCGGGCTATGAGGCACCTCATCTTGTAGATTATAAGAAGCTGACTTGTTGGGTAAACCGGTTACAAGAGTACCAGAGCCACTTCGAGTCTGGCGCTTTGAGACATGTTGGGTCATCTTCAAAATAAAATCAGGATCCAAATAAGCATGTGGGTGATAAAAACTTACTTTCTGAATGGATCGCCTTATTTTCCTTGAAGACAAGGATTCCGAGCCGGAGGAAGTAGACATTACCTCATCATTGTCGGCCCATCTCATAGTAGCATCACCCTGACGGCAAGAATATTAGAAAATTCAATAAAGAAACGACTAAGGAAATCAAATTTTACCTCCATAGGTGCACCAGTTGATGGAGAATCGCCCCTAAATGACAGAAGTGGCAACAATTGTTTTGTTCTTTTTCTTCGTGCGGGCGGCTTCAGGTTTGCTAGCTGGGACTTTCCTTTTCTTCCTCCAGAACAAAGAATACGCCTGCAAGGTTTGTTGGATTTGAGTAATATAACAAAATACTTGAAGTTTGGAGAGTTTTTACAAAGATGATCAAAAAAGGGCTGGATAGTTTCTTACTGGAGGAGCCGGGTTAAGGGAATTGAAAGGCTTCGAGCCAATTCCGTCACAAATTTCTTGAGGTTCCCCCAGCAGTTTTTTTATGATTTGATTTACATCACTTTCTGCCAGAATCATCTTACTATATCGCTGAGGATCATCTTCACGACCGGAAAAATTTCACATCAGATCATTTCGACGACTCAATGGGAGGATCATCCAAGATGCCCAACATCGGGTCAAGTCTACCCAGATTAAACCCCAAGACTGTAGAGCCGCCAATTTGGGGAATAGAAAGGCAAACTTATCACGCTCTCCTTGAGAAGCCTAGCCAGGAAGTTCAAATCCATTGGAAGATGGTCTGATCTATAACCTGGTAGGGGATTCTCGTTTGTCAGGCAGTGTTCCGATAGTAAAACCAAGTTTTAGCCCACCCTTTGGGGTGACTTGGCAGAGTAGGAGAAGGAAAGCCGCCATCCCTGCGTCTCTGAAGTGAAATTCCACCTAGCTCTTGGCTAGGACCATTTGTGCACTCAGTCTGGCAGTTCAAATAGAAGAATTCCAGGAAAAGTGGAACGGTGGGTTCTATTTGCAAATACAGCTCACACAAAACTTGAAATTAGCACAGGTTTGGTATGGAATCGGGACCCGGGAGGAGAGAAGCCACTTAAAAGATGATCTATGAAAACTACAACTTCCCTTCGTTAGGATTTGGGTGTGCTTTTCCCTGAGGAGCCCGCCAGCCAATTGCCTCTTCGGATGGCAACAAACCTTGATCCACATAATCATGGAGTATCTCCTTCGAAACTTGTGAAGACACCCAGTTAGAGATGAAAGTTTTTGACATATTGATACACGTGAACACCAACGAAGTGGTTACATGAACACCCATGTGATAATCAAGGGTAAGATAGTAAAAATGTCTACATATGGCGGATTAAAATCATAAAGACAAATCGGGAACTATGAAGGCACCTTACACCGCATGGGAGGTTTCTGATTTCTTATTAAAGTCGAGAACAAATAGTTTTCTACCAACTTGGCTATAATTTTGGATCTAGAAAAGGCCGGAAAAGAAATCAGTTGATAAAGCCTAAAAATGAAAGCGACGGTGATCTCGGTTGCGAGTTCCTAAAGGAATTTGGGCATGTTATGTTATCATGAAACCATAGCTACATTGTTCTCGTTCTTGTGATGAGAAGAGGATAGAAAGCGTATGGGACGCGACAATGGCGATGAACAGGCGAAAGGTCTTGGTTTCCCCGACGAACTTCAAAGAAATCAAGCCAAGTTGTAAAAAGGAATAAATATATCATACATCACATGTTGTTGGAGGCGCAACAAGAGCTAGAGAGGTCTCGAAGAAAGATATAACGTTGTGGCGGGCACGAGATGGTCAAAGCAAGCATATGAGCAGCGGCAATAGTGCAACTCGGTTTCGGGCGGGAGGAAGAAGAAAAGGAGGAGAAGAAAGGGTAAAAGTGAAAGGAGGGGGCCTCAAGCCATATTTATAAAAAGTGCACGAAGTGATAACTGCTAGGCACGGGAACAGAGAAGCCGTAGTGAAATTTCAAAGAAAAAGACGCCTTGATTTTCGGGACAAAGACGCATGCACAGATCAGTTGTGATGTCACCACATGTGCATTAACTTCCTGCAAGTGATGTCATAGGAGGATGACACAAGAAAAAATCACGAAGTCTGATGGTGGTGTGCGCGGCCGTTTGAAAAAAAATGAGAAGACACAAATACAAGGCAAAGTCTAAGTCGTCTGATGGAAGTAAAGAAGATTGCCATGAACAAGTTTAAATCAACCTGGGGCCTAATGTCGGGGATGTGACCCCGCGATATAACCTACCGTTTGGGCCGGGTTAGACCATGGGCAGCTTAAGGAGCATGTGTTTGATGGGCCGCGGAGAAGATAGGAGGTCTAGCTAGGAGACTTACCAAGCGAGCCGCCACGCGAACAGCACCAGAAGATAGCGATTTAAGGTCCACAAAGCGGAAGACGTGAGAAGCTTTCCTAACTTGGGAAATAAGATAAAGTAGAATTGTAGTAGGTTATGGGCGTTTATCGAACCGGACTCTATTGTAATTTGAAGGCCTCTACCTATATATAAAGGGGAGCCCTGGAGCCAGAAAGATCAAGCAAGAAACTCTCGAGATCTAGGTTTCCTATTCTGCATCCTTGTAATCGAGATCTCCATCAATATAGACACCAAATAAGAACGTAGGCTTTTATCTCCATCGAAGAGGCCAAACCTGGGTAAATCTGTCTCTCGTTCCCGATCAACCTCTTCGAGTCGCCACACAGCAACGATGGCCTCATCACTAAGTCCTTTTACGAGGACATCCGCCGTGACAAAACCAAGAGAGGAAGCATAGCAAGAACATCAAACCCTCACATCCACATGTGATCTAGATCGAAACCTGCATCTACTCAAGAATCGCTCTGATACCACTATTGAGAAATATAGTAGAAAACAAAAAAAATCCCTATGATCAACCGATAACACTATGAAAATGTAATAATTGTTTGGACCAGATCGTTACCGACTCCGAGTTGCAGCGGAAGAAGACGAGTTTGTCTAAATCATAATTCAAGTCCCTCATACCGTTGATGAACGGCCCCTCGAATGGAAGACGAAAAGCACGACCTCACCACAGTTTGCAAGAGTACAATCTTCATGAGCCGGGAGCGCTTCACCATAGAATTAGAGGGATGAGATTAGAAGCACACTATGCTTCTAATTATGAGGATACATGATCTAGTTATAGCTCTATTTATCTCAATTAGAACTAGAATTAGAGAACTAGAGGAGGCTTCAAAACTTGTGTATATAAAAAGTGCCAGAACCTCCTCCAATTTGCCCCCCCCTTCCTTTCCCAAGTGGGAAGGGTGTGCCACCTCCTATTAGGCCCAGGTGGACCAATATGCTTTCCATCACTTGGTCTTTTTAGGTTCGTTGATATTTAAAGAAAATATAAAAGCCTCTTAATCATATTTTGATCCTTTTAATATTAATTTAGCATCACGCGAAACTATTTCCATCCATATATAATTCGGGTGACCCCGAAATGCCTTCGGTTCCTCTCGAAACTATTTTGAATGTTAATGAAACTATTACTCATGTCCTACTAACACTCAACACACCAATTATCTTAAGCTTGTGACCATGGAGGTTCGTTAAAACATAGACATGAACAAACCCCCTTTCGTTCAATGATCGATAACAGAAACGTGGACGTCCATATCAATCCCTATGAGTACATGAATGACATTCAAGTGAACCTTTGCTTATCATGTGTTATTCCCTTTGCTTTGCAATGCTTTACAAAATGAGAGGTGATATATATCGGTATCCTCTTGAGTCATACACATGCTCACAATACAGGTCTCCTCTTTACCGATTTTTTTCATCTTTCTCGTTGAAATGTTCTGGCATCCCATTGACTTACTCACGTGTGTCTGGCCAAACGATAATAGATGACATCACACCAAGAGGGCTCTAATAAGTTCTCTCCATCATCGGAGGAGCAAATCTCACTCTTGAGCTATCTAGTCCCTTGTCAAACTTTCCGACGAACATGTAAGTTATCGTTATGATCACCGGGTTACACATGATGTTTGAGTAACCCCAAAGTTCATCGTACGATAATAAGTGACTATGATACTCTCATTGTCTAAGGAACTAAATCACACGTTAACACTCCATGTTATAACAAATTGACTTGTCGTTGGTATACAAACAAGTTTGGGTTGATCCAATACGATCGTTCTTCCAACGTCATACTCTCGAAGTTGTGTTAGGACTATCGTTACACTTAATGATATCCTAATGTAGGGGAAATATAATCACCAACAACACTTGAGTTAGTCTTAGAGGTGATACTAGGAGTCTTATTTTACCGTTTATCATTCCACACATGCATATGAATTTCCCATTGAATCGCACATTCTAGGATCATAAAAACTATAGCATAGGCATAAAATCTTAATTATGAATATGGAAATATAATAATACAATATCATTACCTCTAGGTCATATATCCAACCATTACTCCACCCCAAGACCGCTATCCAAAATCCATCTCAAAGTATTAAGTTCATAATAAACAGAGTAATGCAAAAAAGAAAGATGACATGATGTAGACAGGAGTAGTTCAATCAATATGACCAAACCCCGTCATTTTAGCCTTAGTGGCAACAATACAATACCATACAATACGTCCCTTCGCCCTTTTGTGTCACTCGATAAGATCACCGCAAGATTAAACCCACCACTATGCACTACTTCCTTTGAAGATCTACTCATCTATCTTGGCAAAAGAAAACTCATAAATCGAAAAGCACACATAGCTATAAAATTACACAAGAGAGAAACATCAAGAGAATCAATATAAATCAATGAATAATGTGATCATACATCCACAATTCATTGGATCCCAATGAACATGCCACACGAATTACATCAAATAGATCACCGTAGAGATCATTGTATTAGGGAGAGAGAGAGAGAGATCCCAATGAACATGCCACACGAATTACATCAAATAGATCACCGAAGAGATCATCGTATTAGAGAGAGAGAGAGAGAGTACTATGGACCCATAGTTCATGAAATAACTAGTCATACATCATCACAGAGGTAGCAAGGTTGATGAAGATGGCCTCCCCAATGATTCCCTCTTCCGGCAGAGTGCCAAAATAGGGCTCTCGATGGGATCACGTTGGAACATAGGCTTGCGGCGGCGACAAAATCCATTTGGGTCTCGCTTTGAGGGTTTCAAAATATATGGGTAATTATAGCCCAAATATTAGGGCAAACGAAGGCTCGGGGCAAAAGCCACCCAGGTGCACCCTACTCACTTGTGGCCCCCTGTGGGTCTTCTCATCCTTCCCCCAAAGCTTCTAGTGTCTCTTATGTTCATAAAAAAAATCAAATTTTTTCATTGTGTTTGGACTTCTATAGGTATAGATTTTCACTCAAACCAAAAACATGCAAAAAATAGGAACTTACACTAAGCTCTAAATTAATAGGTTAGTCCAGCAAAATAATATAAAATTAAATAGAAATCATACAAAAGTTGATAATATAACATAATTTAACAATAAAAATTATAGATGCGTTTGGGATGTATCAATGTGTAAGTTTTATGCAAATTTATCCTTTTCATTTTAATTTTTTCTCCTTAAGGATAATACTAATGGAGTGCGTCATTTTTTCTTAGGAAATGTTATTTTTTGTTTTGTGTGTGAGTGTACACACAAATACTATACAACATGTCTTAAATTACAGATTGTGAATATTGCACAAATATACTTATTCTTTGCATATTACGAAAGGTGTAATTTCAGTGCAAAGTTCTATGCATTTTTATTTTTATTTTCTTCTTAAATGGTTTCAATCTCCCACAGAAAACTTCATTGTTTTGACTTATTTTTTATTTTATTTATTTAAGAGTAATAGCAATATAGTTCTACTATTGGATGTTTATTCCATCCATATCATAAAAATGCAATTTATGTGTAAATTGTGTGTGAAATTTGTCATTTTTTTTCTTAAAGGATAATACCAATGCCACTAATTCATTCTTCCCCAAAAACCTTCATTATTTTGATTTGTTTTAGTTTTTATGTTATTTCATTTCCTTTCCTTTTAAGATTACTACGAATGTCATTCCACTAATATATGTTTATTCTTTCATATTACAAAAAGCATGACTTATGCGTAAATTTTGTGCAAATATTTTCATTATTTTTTTATTTTTTATCTTCTTAAATGGTAATACCAATATTAGTTATTCATTACTTATTAGAAAACTTCTTTTCCGCTAAATTTCAGTATTATATGCTTATTCTTGCACACTATAAAAGGTGCAATTTTCACATAAATCATGTGCAAATTTTGTCATTGTTTACATTATTTTATTTCATATTAAATAATAAGATTCATATATTTTTCTTAGAAAACTTCGTTGTTTAAAGGGCATGGCAATCGATCGCGAGGCAGTGGCAGACCTAGAGAGTATTTTGAGTGGTGGCAAACTATTTGAATGGGGGCATTTTCATTAAAAAGTCAACGAATTTAAGCATATTTTTCAAAAACCACAAACAAATATTGCTGCAGTTTTAAATTTTGAGTGACTTCAATATAGGTCCGCCCCTGTCGCGAGGGAGGAGACATTAGCCAAAGAACCAAGTTACAAAGGAAAACACACGTACCAATACCACCAGTCCACTGCACATGACCGAAGATCGCAAATTTTCGTGTTTTGACATTTTTAATGAAGTAAATCGAGATTTGGCCCTTGTTTAAAAAATCATGATATGTCCCTTTTTTTACCGTCAAATCCCATGACGATAGGGTATAATAACCTATCGTCAAGGTTTGTGGCGGTAGGAATAGGGACCATGTCAGTACAGTGCATCCTACCGTCACAGATGCTGACGGTAGCATACGCAACCCTACCGTCAAGGTCCCTCATGATAGGATGCGTACACGAAAACTTAAAAAAGATTGCGGTAGGGTGTGCAACCCTACCACCAGATACTTTGACGATAGGTTATTATGCCCTATCATCATGTGGCCCGACGATAGAAAAAGTGTCCGATTCCGAAATTTTTATAAACCAGGGTTAGATCTTGATTTACTTAAGAAAAAGATCAAAACACGAAATTTAGCCATCGAAGACATCACACGCTACATAACTTATCGGGTATGGGCATATGGCAGGGCTCGACTCGTCTCGACGTCATGGTGTACCAAGTGGTCGATCGGATCCAGCAACAGAACGGGGGGCAGCCAATGTGCAGTGCCACTGCCATGCCATGCAGCCAAAACTTGAGGTCGCCCCCCCTGTTGACGATCGCCGGCAGTGATCGAGTGACGGACAAACTGGCACACACCCACTAACCTAACGAAAAAGAAGATGACGGGACAAGCAAAAGCGGGAAACGGCTATACACACTAGTGCTCCATGCACATGCCACGTACGGCTAGCCGCCGTACATGATGACGAAGCACGGGAGCACGGCCCGGGGGTTGAACACCAGCAGCTCGCCGTCGTCCTCCCCCCCTCGTCCGCCGCCGCCCGGCGGCACGGGCACCATGGAATCGTAGGCCACCTTGTCGCCATCGCCGTCGCCGTCGCCGCCGCGAACGACGCGTCCCGCCACGACGCGGCACACCAGCATGGCACGGCGCACCTGCAGGAACGCGAACTCGCGCTCCACCTCCTCCGGCAGCGACGCGTGCGCGGCCCACCCGGAGGAGTACGTGGCGATGCCGTCCACGTCCGCCTGCTTCCCGGCGAACCCGTGGCGGAGGATGGTGCAGGTGCAGCAGTAGGGGCTCCCGCACACGCCAGCGCCCAGGGAGCAGAGCATGGTGGCGCAGTGGAACCGCAGCCGCTCGTTGCCGTCCGCGATGCACCGCTCCTCCACCACCGCGCCGCTGGCGCCCGCGCAGCGGCGGGCGGCGCGGGCGCGGACCAGGTCCCGGTACTCCTCGAACCGAGAGAGCGCGCGCGGGTTGTGGTGGATCCTGAGGATGCGCCCGACGGCCGGGGGGTCGCCTGCGCCGGCGCCGGCGCCTGACGCGGGCAGCCCCCATCCGGCGAGGAAGATCATGCGGATGATGTTCATGCTGGAGTCGAGGTGGGTGAGCTCCGACAGGGAGTGCTTCATCGCCTGGTGGAGCTCCAGCTGCTGCGGCTTGCTCAGCACCTCGCCGCACACCTTGCAAGGGAACAGGTCCCCGCGGGCGGCGAACGACCTGGACAGCTGCCTGGTCGCCAGCGGCGAGCAGGGCACGAGCGGGGTGACGCTGAGCGACTGCGGCGACATCGGGGACAGGAACGGCGACGCGCACGGTGAAGACGGCGTGGACAGCAGCACCGACGTCTGACGCCGCGTCACGGACTGAGCGAGCGGCGACGACGACACGGTGGTCGTGACGGCCTCCTCCTCCTCCTCTCCGCCCGGAACAGCATTCCTGGGCCCGGCGGAAGAGAAGATGCGGTGTATGTAGCACCGGAGGCTGGTGGCGAGAGACGAGACGTGCCTGCCCCTGCGCCTGGCCCCGGCCCTCTCTTCAACACCGGTGGAGGACGACACGGCCGGGGAGAAGGCGAGCGGCGATATCTTCCTCCTCTTGCTGCTGCTGCCGCTGCTGGCAGCGCCGGCGTCGTCCTCCTCGTGCTGCTGCGAGGCAGGGCCTGGGGAGAAGCAGCAGCCGGCGTGGCCAATGTGGAGGAACATGACAAAGAAGAGCGACAGGAACCCGCGCAGCAGCGCGCTGCACCTAGCACCGCCCGCCATCCCCCGACCGCCGGCAGCTCAGGCTCCAAGGCGCGACGGGTCAGACCATGATCGCGGAACGCCAAGGAGAAGGCGATGCTCGGATGGGTTAGCGGGAGAAGGAGAGCCGGGGGCAGGACAAGGAGGCGAGGACGGGGGTGGAAAGGGTAGGGAAAAGCGTGGGGGCTTAAAAGAGAAGGTAACGTGGGCGCTGTGTGTGTGCCGTGTGCGTGGCTGTGTTGGCAAAGGACGGGAGGAAGGAGAAAGGCGATGGATCCGGGGACAGCAACAGGGTGTCTGTGCGGGTACGCGCGCGGACGAATCAGTTGATTACCTAGGATGCAGAATTGCAGATGCACCGCGGCTAAGCTGCGCAATTATGCATCACGTAAAGTGTACAGGTGCTGCATTGCACCGAGCTGGTACTAGTGAATTAGTGATGGTGCTTGCCCACTGTACTCTTCTCTTCCCAGCATAGCAGCCATGGGCCAGGCTCATGCGTCATTACAGCGGAGAGATGGGAGATAGCGATGCAGGAATCGCAGGGAGAGGATGGGCGAAGCGGACGTGCTACCGGTCGAAGATCAGCTCGAGCCCGATCAGATCAGATCAGATCAGGCGCGTCGGTGCACTGGACTCGACCGGAGATGTGCAGTGTAGGTTTCTTTCAAAAAAATGTGCAGTGTAGGTTCGTTCCGGGGGAGCTATCATTGTTCATAGGCCTGATCTGGGCTCCTGTCCCGGTGTCTCCTCTCTCTCCATCTCCATAATGCATCATCGCGCAGGATCCACGTCTCCTCTTCTCGCTCCACTGTTATTATTATTGCTCGTCTACAGGAGCCGAGCTTAGAAAAATACTCAATACACTACCCAACGGCAACGGGCTCGCTCGTCGCGGTCCAGCCCCTGCCGACTGCATGCCGCGCTGGAGCTAAACCCCAAACAAAGCAGACGGGGCAACAGACGGTACAGAGACGGAGTACAGAGGACGGGACAAGATACGGCCTGTTCCTCCTGCCTCGCTCCGGAACAAACGGCGAAACGTGCAGCGCCAGAACCTGGCCGTGCGGTGCGGTGCAGACCCCTCTGCCCCGCCGCGGCTCCATGTCCCCTCCATCACCGAACGAGGCTCTGCACGAACGACACAACCAGCTGGATTTTAGGCCGGGGAGATAAGATGTACGTACGTTACTGCCGGTTGCCACGCTCCTCGTGGCATAATGGCGGCTCCATGTGTGTGCTCCAGAGGCCTCAAACGCGGCCAGAGCAGATGGGAAGCCACGTCCAGGGTCGCATAATCATCTGCTTCCAGGTTCAGCGTGCTCGAGTGTATGGAATCCGAGACGATGCAACCTGCAAAGCAATGCGAACACCTCAACACCTGCGTCTAACACAAGAAACGAATGATGCCGGGCACAAAGACAGGCAGTCGGTCAGACAGACCGGAGGTCTTGAGATTCGGCGTCATCACGGTGTCCTGGTGGGGGCTACGAAGTACCGTTAACATGTACGTATACGTATTATAGTACTCTATAACTGGATGAGATTTTTGTTGAACAAGAGGAAAGAACACTTGAGCACATGCATGCAACAGTCCAAGGAGACCAATCGAGTGTGATCCCACGACCGGATCGACACAAAAGTTAGCAGGAAAACCAAGAATCCAAGGATTTTGTTTATCATCTTGAGAAACGCAGGAACTTGATAAATGAACAATTGTTCAATTCCAGCTCCAGGCATCCACCAAGATGATAAAGATCAAAGTGCATGACGGAATTAAGCACACTCCACACACACACAGGCCCACAACAACGCATATGCATATATATACCATCAAATAATTTATTTATTTTTTGAAACGAGACAAAAGACTTGTCATCTAGAAGGTTTTAGACAAAAAGTCACAAGCGGTAAAAGAAAAACTACTCTCGTGGCATTACAACAAAGTGCTTGGCACCCGTTAAAGTCCGAAGCAACACTTTTTGCTTGATCTTGTTAATGATGACCATCAAAGGAACCGCCATGTTGCGAAAGAGACAAGTGTTTTTCCTGGACCAAACTTCTCAGGAGATGAGCATCATCAAGGAGGCAAGGGCTTTGGAAGAGCGGAGACGAATCTGTAGGTTACCGTTCCACCAAGGACGATTCTAGGGGGGCTAACAAATTGATTTTTCTACTATAATAGTGATTGTTGTAGCCGAAAATTTTCATTTCATATGAACTTTGCCCCCTTCATGTACAGACTTGCCCCCCCCCCCATGCTTGCATGTTGGCTTCGTCCCTGCGTTCCACCATCCTTTCACGGAAGCCCTCATCGACCATGGAGCAGTAGAGATGTGATCCATTCCAAGCCACGTAAGAATGTCGTTCCAAATGTGCAAAGTGGAGCGGCATTGAAAAAGAAGGTGAGCCATGGACTCGTGAGCTTGCTTGCAAAGAGGGCACATGCCGCAGTTGGGCCAGCCACGTCGGATCAAGTGGTTGGAAGTCCAAATCCTATTTTGAAGAACGGGCCAAACAAAAATTTTGCACCTCGGGGAGCCCACACTTTCCACACTAACTGAACAAGATTAGAGGAGATGGGGCCTTTAAATTGAGCCTTATAGGCCGAGGAAGCTGAATACATCCCATCCTTAGTGAACTTTCAAATAATCAAGTCTTCCACATCATCAACAAGGACCATCGTTGATAATTTGTCCCATAGGTAAGCAAACTGCTAGATATGCGTGAGGGAGAGACCCTTGGTGCCGTCAATGTTCCTGATCTAGTGGTTGTTGGTCATGGCTTGTTGGACTGAGGAGTTCTTGCACGAAAGATCAGAGAATCCCAACGCGATGTTGCGGGGGTGTAAGCCATTAAGCCACGACGAGTTTCAAAATCGCGCAATCCGTCCATTTTCAACTGTGATTGTAGTGGCAGCCACAAAGAACTGGCAGTCATCCTCCGTACATGGTGTTCCCATGCCGATCCAGAGCTTGGTCTTGTCTTTCCACTCGAACCGTAACCATAGAAGCCGCAATGCATTAGCAAACTTATCCAGATTAAGCACACCTGACCCGCCCTTGTCCTTGGGTTTGCAGATGAGATCCCAGTTAACCTTACATTTTCTTTCAGAAACCTTGTCAGACCATCAGATAATTTATGATTCGAGGGTGGTGTGTTACACCAACCACACAAACCTATTGACAGTTCGAAACACTATATTTCAATCCTGCACAACTACTAAGGTCTACGTCAAAACTATACCTGGGCATATGTCGGGCTGGGTCGGGTTTGAGCCGGGCCAAAAAAAAAGCCCGATGCTGAAAATCCAGGCCCGAGACCAGCCCGACCCGACCGTCAGGCCTAATAAATTAGGCCCGAGCCCGAAAAAGCCCGTCACGACCTGATATGCCTGGCCCGACTGCAGTTGAAATCATGTTTTTCACAGTTCAAGACCGGCCCGACCGTTGGGCTCATTTTCCAGGCCCAAGCCCAACAAGATGGGACGATTAGGCCCGGCCGGCCAGGTATTTTTGGGCCAGGTCGGGTCGGGCTGCCCATTGCCAAGGACAGTCGAAACACAGAAGAACTTCCAGCTAATATAATGTGCTATGTGCAGGAGGTAAGTATACAAATTGGGAGTTGTAGATGAACAACAAAGATTAGCACTGAAGCAAACATTAGCATGCCACTGTATATTAACTTTTCATGTGGTGAAAATCAAAAATGACCTGACGAACATCCAATATATATCAAGGACTATCAAGGCATCTCCAGAGGGTAGGCGCTTAGGAAAAGAAAAATAATAAGGATTGTCTCGTAGGTTTGGACGCCGACTAAAATTAAACTCTTCTCATGGCTTATCCTTCAAGATAGAGTGTGGACGACGGATAGATTAGCCCGTAAGGGCTGGCCAAATTATGACCTTTGTGAGCTTTGCAAAAGAGAACCGAAATCTGCTACCCACCTCTTTTTTAAATGCTGCTACACCGTCAGGATTTGGAACTCGATCAATGATTGGCTGGGAATTTAATCACAGACCAATGCATGGGCAGACCTTCCGTCTGTTGAGAAGTGTTGGGATGCTGATGGACTCATCAACGGCACACACAAAAAGGCTTTAAAATCTCTGAATATGTTATCTCCTGGGCAATTTGGAATGAGAGGAATGCTAGGGTATTTCAAAACAAGGCATCTTCGCCTACCCACGTTGTTACATCCATTAAGGCAGAGGCACAATTATGGATAGGAGTTGGAGCTAAGTATCTCGGAAACATTATCCGAGGCTCCATTGTTGAGGATATCTCAGTTGGCTGGTGAGTAGAGGATTAATGGGCTAATCGGCAAGTTAATCGGCCATTTAATCCATTAATCGGATAATTTATCAGCTAATCGGTTACTCGGTGATCCTGCGAGTAGAGATTAATCGACAAGTTAACTGGTTAAATTCTTGAACAGGATTCCCAGGAGAGTAATCAATTTGTATCTTCTATTTGGCTTGTATGGCCATGTAACCGACAATTCGTACTCTCCTCTTTTTAACTAATGCGATGAGGCAAATCTTTTGCCTCTGTTTAAGAAAAATATATTTAGCGTCCGTATTGGAGTTTGTCTCTCCAACGCAAGCAACAATATATATGGGGGATAAACTTCGGTCCTCGTTGGATATGCAACCTATATGAGGATTTTAATTAAAAAAATAATTAGTTTCAAAGTATTTTTAGATTAAACTTGATTTTCTTTTGCACTAGTATATAAATTTTTAGAAAAAAAACCAACATTGACTTTTGGATAAAAAGACAAAAATTATTTGTTATTATAGTTCACTATTCACATCGTTTAAATCGAAAATTTGTCTTTTTTAAAAGAAGTCGAAGTGTAATTTTCTTTTGTGGAAATTTTCTCACAAGTGTTAGGAAAGCAACTTGTATTCCCATGAGGCCATAGGCCAGTATATATATATGTACAGGTTGTGGACTATATGCAGAAAACCCCTTATATATCGGGATAAATACAAAAGGGTACATGACTTATATTATAACTCTAACACCCCCCCCCCTCAAACTCATGGTGGATGAACAACAATGAGTTTGGAGAGATAAAAGTCATGTTGTGCTCTAGTCTAGGCCTTCGTCAGGAAATCCGCCAACTGTAACTCGGAAGGCACATACTGAAGAGCAATGACCTGATCCTGCACACCAGCGCGCACATAGAAAGCATCAATACCAATATGCTTGGTGAGCTCATGCTTCACAGGATCGCGCGCAATGCTAATAGCACTGTACTGTCAGATAAGAGCAGGGTCGGTGTAGTGATAGAAACACCAAAATCCTGAAGTAACCACCGTAACCAAGTCACCTCTGCCGTCAAAAGAGCCATCGCAGGCAACTCAGCCTCTGCACTCGAACGGGAAACTGCAATCGGTTTCTTCGTCTTCCAAGCAATGAGAGAACCACTAAGAAAAACATAGTAAGCAGAAAGTGAACGGCGATCTGAAGGATCACTAGCCCATGTAGCATCCGAATAGGCCTGAAGCTGTAAAGGACTGGAGCGAGGAAAGAATAGATGGTGAGAGATCGTGCCCCGAAGATATCGGAGAACACGAAGGAGATGACTATAGTGAACCGAGGTGGGAGCGGAGACGAACTGACTCAGAATATGAACCAGATAAGAGATATCCGGACGAGTGACAGCTAGATAGACAAGACTGCCAACAAGATGACGATAACGCGTCGGGTTAGGCAGAGGATCACCATCAGTAGCACGGAGGTGAACATTGAGCTCCATAGGAGTCTCAACAATGCGCTCGTCAGTAAGAGCAGCACGAGCAAGAAGATCCTGGATATACTTTTCCTGGGATATAAAAAAGCCATCAGAGGTAGAATAGACTTCAATCCCAAGAAAGTAGCGAAGAGGTCCAAGATCAGACATAAGAAACTGCTCACTAAGACGGGCCTTTACAAAGGCAATATACTCGGGGTCATCCCCAGTGATGATCATGTCATCAACATAGAGAAGAAGAAGAGTCCGACCACGAGGAGAAAGGTGAATAAACAATGCTGGATCATGAGCACTCGCTAAAAAACCAGCGGCAGTTACCACAGAGGCAAAACGCTCAAACCAGGCACGAGGGGCTTGCTTAAGGCCATAGAGAGAGCGACGAAGACGACATACCATGCCATCAGGAACAGAATACCCACGGGGTGGCTGCATGTACACCTCCTCACGCAGCTCACCATTAAGAAAGGCATTCTTAACATCAAGCTGAGATATAGACCAGTGGCGTGCAGAGGCCACGACAAGAAGTGTACGAACAGTGGTCATATGGGCCACAGGAGCAAAAGTCTCGTCATAATCACGACCATGCTCCTGCTGAAAACCACGAGCCACACGACGAGCTTTGTGACGCTCAAGAGAACCATCGGAGCGAGTCTTAACCTTGTAAATCCACTTACAAGTGATGGGACGGACTCCGGGAGGAAGGGAAACAAGATCCCATGTACCAGTGCGTTCAAGAGCACCAATCTCCTCTGTCATCACAAACTGTCATTTAGGATGAACAACAGCCTCGCGATAAGAAGTCGGCTCAAGAACAGTAGCACCAATGGTGGGAAATCCAAGGCGATCAACAGGAGGACGAGGGCGAGAACACAAGGCATAGGGAGGCTGAGATGAGGATGACGACACATCCGCAGAGGCATCCACATGACGTGAACGATGAGTGTAACACTGAGGAAAAGATGGAACAATGCAAGGGGGATCGCCAAGGTAGAATCGGGAGGTGAAGACGTAGAAGTCACCGGAGATGAAGGTGCAGAATCCGATGACATGCCAGGAGAGGAAAACGTGGGAGATGGTGGTAGCAAATCGACAAGAGGTGGAGAAGCAGAGAAAGCGGAACGAATAGGCAAAGGCTCGATGGGGGTGAGAAGTGTATCAAGAAAAGTGAGGAAAGAGATATCCTCCACTAAAAAGGTCGAGGAAGATGGGCATGGCAAGAAGGGACGAGACTCGTCAAAAGTCACATCCCGAGAGATACGCATCCGACGACCGATAGCCCTTATGCTCATCACTGTAGCCTAAGAAGACACACTCAACAGACTGAGCGGTTAGTTTGGTGCGTTCGCGCGGGGCAAGAAGAACATAGCAAACATAACCAAACAGGCGAAGCATCGAATAGTCGAGAGAACGATCAAAAAGACGCTCAAAAGGACGCTCAAAAGGAACACCACCCTGTAGAGCAGTAGAAGGTTGTAGATTGATGAGATAGGTGGAGGTGGAGACGGCCTCAGCCCAGAAATGAGGCGGGAGAGAGGCAGCAATCATCATTGCACGAGCCGTCTCAAGAAGGTGACGATGCTTGCGCTCAGCTACACCATTCTGAGCATGAGCACCAGGACAAGAGAACTGAGCAAGTGTACCCTGCTCAGCGAGAAATCCATGCAACATCTTGGAGATATACTCTCCAGTAGAGTCAGCACGGAACACACGGATAGACGTAGAGAACTGAGTGTGAACCATGGCAGCAAAACGCTTATAGATAGATAATACCTCACTACGAGAAGACATAAAATAGATCCACGTGTATCGAGAGAAATCATTTATAAAGATAATATAGTAGCGATGGCCTCCCTTCGATGAAAAGGGAGTTGGACCCCAAACATCCGAGTGGACAAGGTCAAAGGGACGTTGAGACACAGTCTCGCTATGAGGATAAGGTAACTGAACCTGTTTACCAAGCCGGCAACCCTGACAGTCTAAAGACACACCACCGGAGACGGATCCAAGAAGACCACGTCAAACTAAGGATGAGAGACGGGAGCCACATAAATGACCCAGACGATGATGCCACTCTTGAAAAGAGCTGGTAGACAAGGCAACAGAGGAGGAGAGACTGGCTGCGGTGGCAGCGGATGGAAGGTAAAGCCAGTCAAACTCTCAGAGACCCTGAGAGTCACGGCGCCGAGGGCCAACACCAAGAAGAGCACCAGTGTGACGGTCCAGAACTGAACATGAGTCAAAGTCAAGGATGACCCAACAATCAGAGTCAACAATCTGGCCACCAGAAAGGAGCTGCATAGTAAGCCGAGGAACATGAGCAACATCGGGAACATGAAAAGATGAAGTGCTAGTGCCTCGGCCAGTAACCAGGAGAGAAGTACCATCAGCAGTAAGAACATGAACAGGAGAATCAAGAGGCCGAGTGGATGACAGAGTGGATGAATGAGGAGTCATATGAAAAGATGCTCCAGTATCAAGAACCCTCGGAGATGTACCTGCGTCTGTAGAAGGTGGTCTCACAATGCCAGAAGAGTCCGTAGCAGAACCAACAGAACCTGTCGATGAAGAAGCAACAGATGGAGCTAGCAGACATTGAAATCGTCCAATCTCCTGCACAGTCAGGGGCGCAACTGAAGATGTCGATGTAGACACGCCCGACAACGGAGAGTCGAAGGCAAGCAGCAGGGCGCGAAGTCGCGCAATCTCGTCCTCGGTGAAGTACACAGCTGAAGTAGGCGGCGTAATGGCACAAGGAGAGAAGCAACCACCACCACATGTGGAAGCCGCTAAATATGGCGGTGTAGCATGTCCAGTATCGTCGGCAAAGACTGGTGGAGAAGACGAGGCCGTGTGCAGACAAGCACCAAGCGCCAAGGGAAGACGCGTGGATGAAGAACAGTCCATGGAGTCATAGGCACCAGGACAACCGGTGAAAGTCGCGAGAGGTGTCGGGGAAGAGCGACATGCACCGATGAAAGTCGCGAGAGGAGTCGGTGTAGAGCGACAATCACCATATGTAGAGCTTGCAGGAGCAACAGAAGAACTATCAGCACAGCCGTCAGGAGTCACGGGAAGCAAGGGACTGCAACGTTGCGTGCTGGTGTAGAACATTTTTTTTGGAACCGACGGGATTCAGCAGTAGATCAAGGGCCGGCAGAAAGATCCAGCGGGATCCAGCGGCTGGACCAGAAGGGACGGCGCGAGATCCAGCGGGATGCCCAGTCGGCGATGCGGGAGACAGGGGCGGTGTGGCGCGACCTGGAGAGTACGTACTCCACCGGGAGGAGATACGGGCGAATCCAGTCGGCGATGCGGGAGACGGGGGCGGTGTGGCGCGACCTGGAGGTACGACCGGGAGCAGAGACGGGCGAATCCGGCACGCGTGGAGGACGCGCTGGACCGGGAGCTTCGAGCGGGACGAGCTCGAGCGGGAGCGGTGAAGGGCGAATCCGGCGGCGCGTGGAGGACGCGCTGGACCGGGAGCTTCGAGCGGGACAAGCTCGAGCGGGAGCCGGGGATGAGGAGCTCGAGCGGGACGAGGAGATCGAGGCTGCCGGCTGCAGTCGGGGTGGACACACGAGTTGCAGCATGCAAAAATTAACCTAGCTCTAATACCATGTTAGGAAAGCAACTTGTATTCCCATGAAGCCATAGGCCAGTATATATACATGTACAGGTTGTGGACTATATGCAGAAAACCCCTTATATATCGAGATAAATACAAAAGGATACATGACTTATATTATAACTCTAACAACAAGTACAATGAAAGGTCAAGTTTATTTTAAAAATATTTTTTGTTTTTTGACTTTTTATTAAATTACTATTCTTTTGCATATACTCCCTTCGTTCCTAAATATAAGGTTTTTTAGAGGTTTTACTAGGTGACTACATACAGATGTATATAAACATACTTTAAATGTAGATTCATTCATTTTATTTCATATGTAGTCTCTTAGTGAAATCTCTTAAAAAACTTATATTTAGGATCGGAACGGAATAGGATGTATATACACTCAGGTTCTGAAAGTTTCCGTCCCAATATACATGCGCTGCACAATGTGAAAAGAGAATAGAAAAGTTTGCTAGCGCCTAGCGACAACCTTTGCTCCGATACTAGCAGATATTATGGGATCGAACGGGATTTCGCTGAAACGGACAGGAAACAGATCCTCAAACTGATCCAAGAATAACGAAAAACTAATAAGCTATCATGTGCATACAAGCTTGTAGTTTGAACCAAAACAACGACACTTATTTTCGAAGGGAGGGAACGGAGGGAGTATCGTTCTAAGCGCTATGATAAATTTTCTTGACACATCCACTCTGCCAACTAAACTGTGCCGACGTTCTAACAGAAATGTACTGTACACATATGCTGTCGCAAGTACTGTTTGGGTGCCGTGTTTAATATATTAAATGCAGCATTAAATGTTATCGAAAGCTGCCTTGTGGGTTCGGTGTACTTCAGTTGTGATGTTCAACAATTCATTTGCACCATAAAACATTCCAAAAATAAGCATCCTGACAAACACCATTACCCATACTTGAATTCTAGCAAGTCAATATGAAATTCAAAAGACTATGTAGACCGAGCATACTTGACCAACTGAAGATTGCAAGTCAGTGTCGAATTTGCACAACTTGAGAGCCTACTCTGGCAACAAAAGCAAAGGTGCAACTCACACAATGATATGATGAAGCTGAGTTTAAGATTTAAGAAGGAAGGGAAGACAGCTATTATGATGCTTAGTTGATGTTTTCCTTTCACAGTAATTAGTACTCCCTCCGATCCATATTACTTGTTTTGGATTTGTCTAGATACGGATGTATCATGTAACACAAATGTGTCTACCACATCCATATCTTAGACAAATCTAAGACACGTACTAATATGGAACGGAGGGAGTACTAGGGTAAGCCCTGACAAAGGCACGTTCTTGGAAAATGACAAAGTCCTTAAACACGGGCATGAAAAGATCCCAGAGTTTGAATCCAGCTTGTGATAAATATACCAACACCAAATGTTTAGGTACTCCCTCTGATCCAAATTAATTATCGCAGGTGTACTAAAGTTGTGACAATTAATTTGGATTGGAGGGGGTAGTACTTTTTTGTTCCAATGAATATCCCCAGTTTTCCCATCGCTATATTTCCAAATGATCTTTAATGTGCCCATTCTGTAACTAACTTCTAAGAGTGTCGTGAAAAATACTCCCTAAGGCCTTGTTTGGTACTGGTGTTTTGTAGGAGATTGGTGGGGATAATCCCCCAAGGGATTGGGTGAAACCCCAACCTTCACCCAATCCCCTCAAATCCCCATTTATCCCTAATACACTAGGTAGGGGTAGTGTATTGGGTACTAAGAAAAATGCACTATAATTTGGGGATTTGAGGAGAAATGTGGGGATAAAACATGTTAAATACACTAGAACCAAATGGTGTTATGGGATGTGTGGGGATTGAGGGGTTTGATCGGGATAATCCCCATAAATTTCCTAAAATACACTAGTACCAAACAAGGCCTAATGCTACAATTGGCTATATGGAAACGTAAAAGATAAGACAGTTCAATGGGAGTTCTGTGGGAAATTTGTTTGCCAGTAACATTGTCGATTTTGATTGCCTAACTAAGTGATCTCTCTAACTAATAACCATGATTCTCGCCAACTAGATACAGGAGGGCATGTTCTATACAATGATTATATAGATCGTTTGACTACAAGGTGGACCAAAATTGGTTACAATTTAGTACCATTAGCCTTCATCGCGTCCCAAGCTTAGTTTTGTAGGTTTGCACTGGAAAAGTAAATCACTTCTTCGTAAAAGAAAGGTAAATCACTTGGGCAGTGTTGTACTCCCTCTATACCTAAATAATTGTATTTATCCCCAACAACAATTATTGAGGAACAGAGGGAATAGAACAGAACAGATAATTGACAAAATAGACAAATACTACTGGTACTACTCAATAGATTTTTGCAAAGAAAGACCGGGTATTATCTCTGATCCAAAATGTAAGTCCTGTTGGTATTTTTAGCAGTCAAACATTTCCAAGTTATCTATAAAAAGAGTGTAACTAGCATCCAAAACATCAAATTATATTACTAGCTTGATACTGTGATATTGTCAAATCATCCAACGGAGCATGGAAGCCATCAACATGTTTTTACAGATAGTGGTTGTCTAAGTACCATCTCGAAGCAGTGTCAGTGTCCTAAAATACTTGCATTTTGGATAGGACGAGGTACATTGGAAGAGCGAATCAGTAATATTTGAAATCTGATATCAAGTTTCTGAGTTACGAACTTACAATTTCGCACAATGTATAATTTTGGAAGTCATGATCTACAAACTCTATAAGAGAAAGAGATGCAGAGATAATTTTGCTATCAGCAATATATAGTTCTTTTACCATTTTAAAAGATAAAATGGCACTGTAACTGATAAGTTGGCCTGAACCGATGATGCCCTGTCAGGACAATCACATAGTATGCTGAATCACAACATTGCACTATATTTAGGGTGCTGGGGACTTATTGGATAATGATATTGTAAATAAATAAATAAAAGCTCTCCGTGCTAAGGCTAAGGGGTTAGAAAAATATGCTTATGCCAGAGAGGGTTACTTCAGTCTAAGACATTTTGCTCACACTGAATGCATCTGTAGAGGCAAGAAAAGGTAATGTTACCACATCAAATTTTGGAAGTATGGAACACAAGAAGAGCCATATTCCCAGAACTGAATTTATGTCTCAACTGGACAAAGAGAACATGATCGTCATCCTGTATGCAAGGAAAAACTGCTATGCTAGAGAGATAGCACCAGCTAGCCGGGAACTCTCCCACACTTCCACAACTGGCATGTCTTCTCTGGTCACAAATAAGCGGTCTCCGCCACCTTCCATCATCTCTATCATTCCACGCTTAGAGTACTCTTCGGTATCCACATAGCTGCTTCTGAAGCTATTTTCATTAATTCCTTTTCTGTCAAGTGTCTCCTTTGCTCCCGTTTGCTCCAGCAAATTGCATGTGTCATTTCGTTGTTCTTCCAGTCTGGACCAAACCTCCAATCCATCCTTCCGGCTGACAAACACCTGGGACTTGTAGCAATGCAGAACACTGCCATGACCCCCTCCACTCCCCTTTGGTCCTGATGACATGTACACCCAAGGGTCGTTATCGAGGCGCCTCAGGTCTGCAACTCCAATATCTCCTGATTTTGAGCACACCTTGTAGAGCATCAGCTGCTTCACGTCCACATCTGCATCTGAAAATGGATCTCCAAATCTGCTGCTTCTTCCAGACCCCCCTGGCTCGCTGGTCTCCCAGACCACATTCCCAGATCGAATGTCCCACAGCCTCATGTACCCAGAATAGCCAAATGCCCCTGAGGACACTGATGAAGCAAACACCAGCCCAAGCTCCTGCAGGTGCACTAGTCGATCCGGCGAAGATGACTTGGCCGCACTCCCACTTTGCCGGCCAATCTCTTGTATGGGCTTCAGAGTTACGGGGTCGATCGCCAGGATGCAGTTCTCCCGGTGTGGGCACTCGAATGTAGCGAGGATCGGCGAATTTGTGTCGGCGGCATCAGCAGGAGGACGGGCGGCGATGGTGATGACCTTCGCTTTGAGGACGCGTAGGTCGGTCGGGTCCGACCATTCAACGGAGGCGACGTGCCAGCCTTCGAGGAGGTCGTACACATGGAGACCCGGGGAGGAGCTGGACCCGACGACGGCGAGGCTGGAGGGCAGCAGCCTGAGGGAGGTGGCGCGGTGGAGGTGGGTTCGGAAGGTGGTGAGATGGTCCAGCGCCGGGGAGTAGTAGGTGAGCTGGCCGGCGCCGTGGGCGAGGCAGAGGGAGCCGTCGTGGTGCGCGGCGATGGCGGTGGGGAAGGGCTCGGAGGCGGGGGACAGGGTGGACGCTAGGGACGCGGAGAAGCCGAGGAGGGGCGGAGGGGAGAGCGCGGCGAGGAGCTGGGCGTGGAGGCCGTAGAAGACGGCCTCGTCGAGGAGGACCCGGGCGGGGAAGGCCGGCGGGGAGGAGGGGGCGCGGATGGCGGAGAGGATCGCGGAGAGGAGCGCGGGGTCGCGGTCCACGAAAGTTGGGGTTGGGTAGGGGTCGAGATCGAGGGAGAGGGAGAGGGAGCTTGCCTCCAGGGCGAAGAGTTTGCCCCCCACGTTTAGCTGCTTCGCCTCGCCGCCCTTGCCGCCGCCTCCTCCTCCTCCTAGTCGGCCGGCGCCGGCGGCGCTAGTCTCCATGGATGCTGCAGCTCAGCACTCTCTCTTCTTTCTGGATGCGCTCTCGTCTGTCTGGCAGAAACCCACCTCTCTTGCTCCGGCTGCTGCGCTGTCCGACGAGCAGACGACTTTTCCATACTAGTGTACTCGATAACACGGGATTTTTTCTTTTAAAAGGACCTTCTCGCTAACGTGTATTTATTTATTTATTTTAGACAAACTCTGGTTTTTTTATTCAATCGTGATAATGTTTACAGGGACAAAATCAAGATCATTGGACTCACCTAACCAAACATAGCGGTCAGCCCCTAGGGATAAAGCATGCCTCGCAAGCTTGTGAGCTTCAAAATTCGAGCTCCTAGACTCGTGACTAGTATTACATGAATTAGAAAGAGATTGACGATGTATGATTTCATGTAGAATCACTTCGTAAACAGCCGGATCTATAACCACTTTGCAATCCTAAGTCACCTAAATTTTGTTCTCACAGAAATCATGTGCTAAGGAAAAAAGCTTCTCTAATTGCTAGTAATCCTAGCGTAGCTGGATTGTAGGAAACACCAATGTTGACGCCCCGAGGAAACTCCCATCCCCGCAAACAGCCCCAATAGCTCCGTAAGAGCCTCCTCTCCCTACAACAGTGTCCACATTGATTTTCACAAGACGTGGTGGCGGAGCAATCCAGCGCGCCAGCCTCTCCGAGGTTGTAGACTGCGGTAGTTCTAGAGTTGGTTTGATGTATCTCAGTTCATTCAGATATGACTGCACGAAGCTATTGATCGATGCTGGGCTCTGGTATATATTTTCATAAATTGCTTTGCGCCGAGCTCCCCATAAGGCCCACAGGGTAACCACGAAAGTGATGAACTCATCTGCAGATAACTTCTCATGCATGATAAAGAGTCATCTCTTAGCATCATGTAGGATCCGGAGTATGTCGAGAGGGGGGCGATTAGACTACTTGACCAAATAAAAACTTGGCCTTTTCTCAATTTTAGTTGTGGGCCGGTTTTAGCAATTATAACAAGTCAAGTTCAGCCTACATATGCACATCTAAGAGTATAGCAGCGGAAAGTAAATACATGCAAATGTAATGCAGAGGGAAGGGTAGGAAGATCAAACGCAAAGATTGGCACGGCGATTTTTGGCGTGGTTCCGATAGGTGGTGCTATCGTACGTCCACGCTAGTGGAGACTTCAACCCACGGAGGGTAACGGCTACGAGAGTCCATGAAGGGCTCCACCCACAAGGGGTCCACGAAGAAGCGGCCTTGTCTATTCCACCATGGCTTACGTCCATGAAGGACTAGCCTCACTCATGGCAGATCTTCATGAAGTAGGCGATCTCCTTGCCCTCACAAACTTCTCGGTTCAACTCCACAACACGAAGTAGGAGGCTCCCAAGAAACACCTAACCAATCTAGGAGGCACCATCCCCTAAAAGGTAATAGATGTGGTAGAACGATGAACTCATTGCTCTTGTGCTTCAAAAGATAGTCTCATCAACACTCAATCACTCTCTCACAGATTTGGCATGGGTAGGAGAGATTGATTTTGTGAAAAGCAACTTGGGGAGGCTAGAGATCAAGTTTCAAGTGGTTGGATTGGAATATCTTGATCTCAACACATGAGTAGGTGGCTCTCTCTCAAAAAAATGGATATGGAAATTGTAAGTGTGTTATGAGTGCTTGCTCTACGACTGAGAGGTAGTTGATGGGGTATATATAAGCATCCCCTAAAATCCAACCGTTACAACATTATTGCCCAACTCGATGACACCGAAAAGAATCTCGGTGGTACCGAGTTACACTAAATGTGGCAACTTTTGAATTCTCTGTGAGACCGATACATGAATCTCGGTGGTACCGATACAATGACCTAGACCAGATTACAAATCTCGGTGAGACAGATTCCAAACTCGGAAATTCCGATTTTGAAACTTGAGACACCAGAGAGTTGTTCACTGATGTCGGTGGCACCGAAGTGAATGTTGGTGGTACCGAGATGGTGGTTTTGCTTAGCATCTGTCTAAGTGTAAAATTGGTAGGGCCTAGTGGAAATTGTTGGTGGCACCGATTTTGCTCGTTTGGCTTTGGACAAATATATTTTGTGCGAGTATAGTTGAGTATTTTTGGTGGCTATCTCTAAGCACTTGAGTAACCAATTCATCATAACACCTCACCCCCATTTAATAGTATTGGATTTCCTATAGACTCAAAGTGATTTCTCACAAATGTAAAATGTAGAGTCTTCTTGCTTGAAGCTTGAGCCAGTCCTATTCCTTCCTTGCATCAAGGGGTTTCTCCTCACAATCCTATAACCAAGGCATCTTTGAAATTTTCTGAAATATACTTGGATAAGATCATTAGTCCAATGATGCATATGTTATTATCAATTATCAAAACCACCTTAGGGAGCAATTGTGCTTTCAATCTCCCCCTTTTTGGTAATTGATGACAACATAGAGATCAAATCTTCGACAAAAGATATAACCAATGATTAGCATCGATGTTCTGAGAAGTATGTGAAAAGCAAGAGCTCCCCCTAAATTTGTGCATTATTTATAATTTGCATTTGAATGCAAATGCACAATCGATTAGGATAATGGGTCACACTTCCATGTCACATACATCTTGGTGGTGCGCATAAATGATATGAATGAATAGTAATGCACATAACACCAAGCAAATGAATGAATGATCATCATGTAGATAGCTCAAAAGTAATAACGTAGTAGCATCAATAATCAAAGTGTATGATCAAACACTCCTCCAAAAGATAAAGTCATCAAAAGAGACCAAATCTTTTGAAAAACCAAATGAGAGCAAATAAAAACCAAAGCTCTCTCTCTCTCTCAGCCCTAATGATCTATACACTTCTCCCCCTTTGGCAACAAGTTACAAAAAAGTTCAAATGTCTAGAACTAATCGTCTCTCTGGGCTCGATCTCCTCCGACAATTGATGATGGAGTGGACAGAGAGAATCGACGAAGGCTTCTGCTGAAGTACCTAGAGCTGGAGGTGTAGACACTGGAGGTGCTAGAGTTGGAGTTGAAGCTGAAGGTGTTGAGGCCTGAGCTGATGAAGATGGTCTTGCTTCCGTCACTGGCACAACTACTGACCTGAGCAGGGTACTGAACCGAGTGGTCATGCGAGGAGGCGACTCTTATCATCACTGCTTCATCTGGGTGTGTGCATGTCATCAACTTCATGCTTGAGTTGTTCAACACTAGCATATATTGTTGGAAATATGCCCTAGAGGCAATAATAAATTAGTTATTATTATATTTCCTTGTTCATGATAATTGTTTATTATCCATGCTATAATTTTATTAATTGGAACTCAAATACATGTGTGGGTACATAGACAACAAACTGTCCCTAGTGAGCCTCTAAGGACTAGCTCGTTGATCAAAGATGGTCAAGGTTTCCTGACCATAGACATGAGTTGTCATTTGATAATGACATCACAACATTAGGATAATGATGTGATGGACAAGACCCAAAATGTGAACGTAGAATGTGATCGTGTTAGTTTATTGTTACTGTTTTCTGCATGTCAAGTATCTCTTTCTATGACCATGAGATCATGCAACTCTCGGGCACTAGAGGAATGCCTTGTGTGTATCAAACGTCACAACGTAACTGGGTGACTATAAAGGTACTCTACAGGTATCTCTGAAGGTGTGTGTTGGGTTGGTGTGAATCGAGACTGGGATTTGTCACTCCGTATGACGGAGAGGTATCTTTGGGCCCACTCGGTAATACAACATCACAACAAGCTTACAAGCAACGTGACTATATAGTTAGCCATGGGATCTTGTATTACGAAACGAGTAAAGAGACTTGCCAGTAACGATATCGAACTAGGTATGGGGATACCGACGGTCGAATCTCGGGAAAGTAACATACCGATGGATAAAGGTAACAATATACGAGATTGATTGAATCCTTGATATCGTGGTTCGACCAATAAGGATCTTCGTGGAATATGTAGGAGACAATATGGGCATCCAAGTCCCGCTATTGGTTATTGACCGGAGAGTGTCTCAGGTCATGTCTGCATAGTTCTCGAACCCGCAGGGTCTGCATACTTAAGGTTCGGTGATGATTTGGTATTGTTAAGTTATGAATGATGGTAACCGAAGGTTGTTCGGAGTTCCGGATGATATCCCAGACGTCACGAGGAGCTCCAGAATGGTCCGGAGGTAAAGATTGATATATGGGAAGTTTCGCGTTGGTCACCAGAAAAAGTTCGGGAGTCACCGGTAGCATACCGGGAGTGCCGGAAGGGTTCCGGGGGTCCACGGAAAAAGGTCACCAGCCCCGGAGGGGCCACATGGGCTATGAGGGGTGCGCACCAGCCCCTGGTGAGCTGGGAACACCTCCCCACCTAGGCCCATGCGACTGGGCTGGTGAAGGGCTAACCCTAGGAGGTGGCGTCACCCTAACTTGGGTGGCAAGCCACCCGATGGGCCCCCGCCCCTCCCTCTCTTGGCCGCCGCCCCCTAGGGGAAAACCCTAGGGTGCATACTGATACGTCTCAAACGTATCTATAATTTTTGATGGTTTCACGCTGTTATCTTGTCAACTTTGGATGTTTTGTTTACCTTTTATATCTTTTTTGGGACTAACTTATTAACTCAGTGCCAAGCGCCAGTTCCTGTTTTTTCTGTGTTTTTGACTCTTTTCAGATCTGATTTTGGAACGGAGTCCAAACGGAATAATTCTTTCGCGATGATTTTTATGGAAAATATCAAAAATACCGGAATAAAAACATACCGGAGGGGGGCCACGAGGGCGCCACAAGCCCTGTCGCCGTGCCCCCCCTAGGTCGCGCCAACCAAGCTTGTGGGCCCCTCGGGGGCCCACTTGATGCAACTCCACCGCCATATGGTCCTATAAATTCAGAAACCTCCAGAAAGAAACAAAGATCGCGAGTTCCGCCGCCGCAAGTTCCTGTTTTCGCGAGATCTCATCTGGAGACCCTTCCCGGTGCCCTGCCGGAGGGGACTTTGGAGTTGGAGGGCCTCTTCATCAACATCATCGCCCCTCCAATGACTCGTGAGTAGTTCACTTCAGACCTACGGGTCCGTAGTGAGTAGCTAGATGGCTTCTTCTCTCTCTTGGATCTTCAATACAAAGTTCTCCATGATCTGCATGGAGATCTATCCGATGTAATCCTCTTTGGCGTGAGCTAGTAGAAATGATCCTTTAGATCCTAATGACATGCCACTATATTCCTTGATTGAGAGTAGCGACGCTAGTTTGGACGTTAACTTTGTTGGTAGGAACAATTTTGGCAACAACAATGCTTTTAGAGGAAACTATGTTCCTAGGCCTTTTCCTAGTAACTCCTCTAACAATTATGGCAATTCCTACAACAACACTTATGGAAATCACAACAAATTACCCTCTGATTTAGAGAGTAATATCAAAGAGTTCATCAACTCTCAAAAGATTTTCAATGCGTCCATAGATGAAAAACTACTCAAAATTGACGATTTGGCTAAGAGCGTTGATATGATGTCTTGTGATATTGATGCTTTGAAAGTTAGATGTGCTCCACCCAAGGTCAACTTGGATGAAACTTTGAAAGCTATGCGTGTCTCCATGAATGAGAGCAAAGAAAGAACCGCCCAAATTCGCGCTAGGCATGAATGGTTTAAAAGGGTGCGTTCTAGTGATGCAAATCACGAAGATCTTAAAGTTCTTGGTGTGTCTCCTCTTGAATCTTTGTTTTCACATGTCAAACCTATTGATGAAGGGTCTGGATATGAATCCACTTTGGTTGAAAAACGCCCCAATGATTCGGAGTCCACCTATCTTGATGATAAAGGTGTGGAGAGTGGAGTAGAAGAAACCAAAATTTTGGGTAGTAATGAAACTCCCACTTTGGATTTCAAGGAATTCAATTATGATAATTGCTCCTTGTTTGAATGCATATCTTTGATGCAATCCATTGCAAACTCTCCACATGCTTATAGCCAAAGCAAAGCTTTTACCGCGCATATCGTAGATGTTATTATGAAATCTCTTCAAGAGAAGCTCGAACTAGAAGTCTCTATACCTAGAAAACTTCATGATGAGTGGGAACCTACTATCAAAATCAAGATAAAAAACTATGAGTGCAATGCTTTGTGTGATTTGGGTGCTAGTGTTTCCGTGATTCCAAAATCTTTATGTGATATTCTTGGTTTTCATGAGATTGAAGAGTGTTCTCTTAATTTGCATCTTGCGGATTCTACTGTCAAGATACCCATGGGAAGGATCGATGATGTTCTTATTGTTGCAAATAAGAACTATGTACCTGTGGATTTCATTGTACTTGACATAGATTGCAATCCTTCATGTCCCATTATTCTTGGTAGACCTTTCCTAAGGACTATTGGTGCTATCATCGATATGAAGGAAGGGAATATTAGATTTCAATTTCCCTTAAAGAAGGGCATGGAGAACTTTCCAAGAAAGAAAATAAGATTGGCTTATGAATCTATGATGAGGGCTACTTATGGTTTGAGCACCAAAGATGACTATACGTGATTTCATCACCTTTTGCCTAGCTAAGGGCGTTAAACAATAGCGCTTGTTCGGAGGCAACCCAATGAATCTATCCTTTTTCTTTCTGTTTTGTGTTTTCCACACTTTCATAATTCTGTTATGATTGTGTTTTTTGTGTTTCTTTTTGCGTTTGTGCCAAGCAAAACCGTTATGATTAGTCTTGGGGATGATCGTTTGGTCATGCTGGAAAAGACAGAAACTTTCTGCTCACGAAAAGAATTTTCATTTTTTTTCTGTAAGAGCTTTTGAGTTGATTCTTTTTGCTTCTGATTTCTACGCAAATTATTCAGAATTTCGTAATTTTTCAGAAGTTTTTAAGTACAAGAAGTATACGAAGTATACAGATTGCTACAGACTGGTCTGCTGTTAACAGATTCTGTTTTTATTGTGTTGGTTTCTTATTTTGATGAAACTATGGATAGTATCGGGGGGTATTAGCCATGGAAGATTGAAAATACAGTAACCCAACATCAACATAAGTAGAATTTAAGTTTAATACAGTACCTAAGGAAGTGGTGGTTTGCTTTCTTATACTAATGTTATCACGAGTTTCTGTTTAAGTTCCGTGTTGTGAAGTTTTAAAGTTTTGGGTGAAGTTCTTATGGACAAAAAGATAAAGAGTGGGAAGAGCTCAAGCTTGGGGACGCCCATGGTACCCCAATATATTCAAGGATGCCGTAAAATCCTAAGCTTGGGGATGCCCCGGGAAGGCATCCCCTCTGTCGTCTTCAATCCATCGGTAACGTTACTTGGGGCTATATTTTTATTCACCACATGTTATGTGTTTTGCTTGGAGCGTCTTGTATCGTAGGAGTCTTTTATTTTTGTTGTGTCACAATCATCCTTGCTGCACACCTAGAGAGAGAGAGACATGCACTCACCGTGATTTCGTCGAGCTTCACTTATATCCTTTGGTAGACAATTCAGCTCACATGTGCTTCACTTATATCTTTTGAGCTAGTTGATTTTGCTCTATGTGCTTCATTTATATCTTTTAGAGCACAGCGGTGCGTGGCTTGGTAGTTGATCTATGCTTTGAATGTAGTCTCAAAAGGGGTAGTTATCCAAAGGGATACCAAAACTTCCACCTTCATGTGCATTGAATAGTTAGAGAAGTTTGATTCATCTCAACTAGTTTTGAGTTGTGGTTATGGTAATATTGAAGTTATGCTAGTAAGGTGTTGTGGATCTAGAAATACTTGTGTTGAAGTTCGTGATTCCCGTAGCATGCACGTATGGTGAACCGCTATGTGATGAAGTCTGAGCATGATTAGTCTATTGATTGTCATCCTTTGTGTGGCGGTCGGGATCGCGCGATGGTTTATACCTACCAACCCTTCCCCTAGGAGTATGCGTTGAATGCTTTGTTTCGATTACTAATAAAACTTTTGCAACAAGTATATCAGTTCTTCATGACTAATGTTGAGTCTATGGTTTAGATGCACTTTCACTTTCCACCATCACTATCTTCTTTAGTGTCGTGCAACTTTCGTCGGTGCACAAAACCCACCATTAGCCTCCCTCAAAACAGCCACCATACCTACCTACTATGGCTTTTTCAAAGTCATTCCGAGATATATTGCCTTCAACTACCACCATGACATGTGCCACCACGTCTACATTGCCATTGCATGATCATAATTAGCAAGCATGATGTTTCCATTTATGTGTATGCCATGCTAGATCACTGTCACGGTACACTATCGAAGGCATTTCATATAGAGTCATCGTTGCTCTGAGTTTTGAGTTGTAAGTGTGATAATCATCATTGATGGAGCATTGTCCCATGTGAGGAAATAAAAGAGGCCAAAGAAGCCCACCAAAATAAAATAAAAAAAGGCCAAAGAGCCCATCCAAAAAAAGAGAGAAAAAGAGAGAAGGGACAATGCTACCACTTTTCCACCCTTGTGCATATTAAGCACGAGGATCTTCATGATTGAGAGTCTCTCGTTTTGTCACCACCATATAGCTAGTGGGAAATTTTCATTATATATAACTTGGCTTGTATATTCCAATGATAGGCTTCCTCAAAATTTCCTTAGGTCTTCGTGAGCAAGCAAGTTGGATGCACACCCACTAGTTTTCTTTAAGAGCTTTCACATACTCTTAGCTCTAGTGCATCATTTGTATGGCAATCCCTACTCATTCACATTGATATCTATTGATGAGCATCTCCACAGCTCATTGATATGCCTAGTTAATGTGATCATCTTCTCCTTGTTTGTCTTGCAACCTCCACCACACTCCACACAACTTATAGTGCTAAAGCCATGCCTCACGCTCATGTATTGCGTGAGAGTTGAAAAAGTTTGAGAAAGTAAAGGTGTGAAAACAATTACTTGGCCAATACCGGGGTTGTGCATGATTTAAATTCGTTGTGCAATGATGATAGAGCATAGCCACACTATATGATTTTGTAGGGATAACTTTCTTTTGGCCTTGTTATTTTGAAAGTTCATGATTACTTTGCTAGTTTGCTAGAAGTATTATTGTTTCCACGTCAATAGGAAACTATTGTTTTGAATCTAATGGATCTGAACATTCACGTCACATAAGAGGAGTTACAAAGGACATCTATGCTAGGTAGCATGAAAGCATCAAAAATTCATTCTTTATCACTTCCCTACTCAAGTACGAGCAGGAGTTAAGCTTGGGGATGCTTGATACGTCTCAAACGTATCTATAATTTTTGATGGTTTCACGCTGTTATCTTGTCAACTTTGGATGTTTTGTTTACCTTTTATATTTTTTTTGGGACTAACTTATTAACTCAGTGCCAAGCGCCAATTCCTGTTTTTCTGTGTTTTTGACTCTTTTCAGATCTAATTTTGGAACGGAGTCCGAACGGAATGATTCTTTCGCGATGATTTTTATGGAAAATATCAAAAATACCGGAAGAAAAAGATACCGGAGGGGGGCCACGAGGGCGCCACAAGCCCTGTTGCCGCGGCCCCCCTAGGTCGCCCCAACCAAGCTTGTGGGCCCCTCGGGGGCCCACTTGATGCAACTCCACCGCCATATGGTCCTATAAATTCAGAAACCTCCAGAAAGAAACAAAGATCGCGAGTTCCGCCGCCGCAAGTTCCTGTTTCCGCGAGATCTCATCTCGAGACCCTTCCCGGTGCCCTGCCAGAGGGGACTTTGGAGTTGGAGGGCCTCTTCATCAACATCATCGCCCCTCCAATGACTCGTGAGTAGTTCACTTCAGACCTACGGGTCCGTAGTTAGTAGCTAGATGGCTTCTTCTCTCTCTTGGATCTTCAATACAAAGTTCTCCATGATCTTCATGGAGATCTATCCGATGTAATCCTCTTTGGCGGCGTGTTTGTTGAGATCCGATGAATTGTGGATTTGTGATCAGATTATCTATGATATATATTGGAGTCTTTGCTAATTTCTAATTTGCATGATTTGATATCCTTGTAAGTCTCTCCGAGTCTTGGGTTTTTGTTTGGCCAACTAGATCTATGATTCTTGCAATGGGAGAAGTGCTTGGTTTTGGGTTCTTACCATGTGGTGACCTTTCCTAGTGACAGTAGGGGCAACAAGGCACACATCGTGTAGTTGCCATCAAGGGTAACAAGGTGGGCTTTGTCGTAGATATGAGATTGTCCATCTACATCATGTCATCTTGCTTAAGGCGTTACTCTGTTCTTTTGGACTTAATACACTAGATGCATGCTGGATAGCGGTCGGCGTGTGGAGTAATAGTAGTAGATGCAGAAAGTATCGGTCTACTTGTTTTGGACGTGATGACTATAGATATAATCATCGCCATAGATATCGTCACGACTTTACGCGGTTCTATCAATTGCTCGACAATAATTCGTTCACCCACCGTCTACTTGCTTTCATGAGATAATCCACTAGTAAACACTACGGCCCCTGGGTCTATTCACACCCATCGTTACACCTTCGTTTTTACTTTGCTTTGTTACTTTGTTGCTTTCAGTTCTCACTTGGCAAACAATCTATAAGGGATTGACAATCCCTTCATAGCGTTGGGAGCAAGCTCTTTGTGTTTGTGCAGGCACTTGTGATACTCCTTCACTGGATCGATACCTTGGTTCTCAAAACTGAGGGTAATACTTACCGCCACTGTGCTACATCACCCTTTCCGCTTCGAGGGAAGACCAACGCAAGGCTCCAAGGCCACGGGGGAATCCTTTGCATATTTGCCTTGGAAGTCCCTAAGGCGTAGCCGCTACAGCAGGATTCCTTGCGCCGTACCAGGGAAGGTCTGTTGTCACACTAGCACATACCTCCTCTCCCTTTCTCCTATATATAGATGGGGAGAGAGGGAAGCAACACACTTATGCCACGGCGCAGCCCTATCTCTCCCATAGATCAGTTTTCTCCACTAGATCGGTTTCGGTATTGCTTGGCGAAGCCTTGCCGGAACAACTCCAACACCACAACTGCCATGCCGTTGTGCTTATAGAGAACTCATCTACCTCCCCACCCTCTCTTGCTAAATCGAAGAGATGGAGAACATCATCGAGCTGTACGTGTGCTCAACGCGGAGGTGTCATCCGTTCGGCACTAGATCGAGACGAATCGTGATGGGATCGCGGGACAAATCGTGATGAGATTGCGGGATGGATCGTGATTGGATCGCGAAGACGTTCGTCTCAACCACATTATATATGCTTCCGCTTAGCGATCTACAAGGGTGTGTAGATGCACTCCCCTTCCTCGTAGATGTTAGTCTCCATAGATTGATCTTGGTGAGCGTAGGAAATTTTTTGTTTCCTGTGCGACGTTCCCCAATAGTGGCATCATGAGCTAGGTCTATGCGTAGATGACATCACGAGTAGAACACAAGGGATTTTGTGGGTGTTGATATTCAGATTGCTTCCCTCCTTAGTCTTTTCTAGGTTCAGCGGTATTGTGGGATGAAGCGGCGTGGACCAACTTTACTCGTCCACATACCACATACTGTTTCCATCGACTGACATGCAACTTGTTGCATAAAGATGGCTGGCGGGTGTCTGTCTCTCCCAATTTAGTTGAATTGTATTCGATAGTGGCGGTCCTTGTAGAAGGTTAAATAACAACTTGCATAACACCGTTGTGGTTTTTCGTAGGTAATAAGCGTTCTTACTAGTTACCCATAGCATCCATGTAAAACATGCAACAACAAATTAGAGGACGTCTAACTTGTTTTTGCAGGGTATGTTGTGATATAATATGGCCAAAGACATGATGATATATATTTGATGTATGAGATGGTCATGTTGTAATAGTTAATATCGACTTGTATATCTATGCCACGACAACTGGCATGAGCCATAGGGTTGTCTTTAATTATTGTATGACCTACGTGTCACTCATTAAGCGCTATATAATGCTTCACTTTATCGCTAAATGGTAGCAATACTAGTACAAGCATGGTTGGCGCCACAGCCTCGATGGCAACACAATGATGGAGATAATGATGATGGAGATCATGGTGTTGTGCCGGTGACGATGGAGATTATGTCGGTGCTTTGGAGATGGAAATCAAAAGCACAAGGTCATGGCCATATCATGTCACTTATGATTCGCATGTGATGTTGATCCTTTTTATGCACCTTGTTTTGCTTAGGACGACGGTATCATTATAAGGTGATCCCTCACTAAAATTTGAAGATAAAATTGTGTTCTCCCTGAGTGTGCACTGTTGCGAAAGTTCATTGTTTCGAGACACCACGTGATGATCGGGTGTGGTAGACTCTACATTCACATACAAAGGGTGCAAGACAATTTTGCACACATGGAACACTCAGGTTAAACTTGACGAGCCTAGCATGTACAGACATGGCCTCGGAACATAGGAGATTGAAAGGTCGAACATGAGTCATATAGTAGATATGATCAACATAGAGATATTCACCATTGAAGCCACCTCAACTCACGTGATGATCATACATGGGTTGGTGAATTTGGATCATGTACCACTCGAATGGACAGAGGGGTGTAAATTTGATTTAGAGTTCTTAAGTAATATGATTAATTGAACTCATTATCATGAACATAGTCAAAAATGTCTTTGCGAATTATGTTGTAGATGATTAGCTTGCGCTGTAGCTCCCCTGTTTTGATATGTTCCTAGAGAAAAACTAAGTTGAAAGATGATGGTAGCAATTATGTGGAATGGGTTTGTAAATTGAGGATTGTCCTCATTGCTGCGCAGTAGGCTTATGTCCTTAATGCACCACTTGGTGAGCTACCCCAAGAGTCGTTTGTAGATGTTGTGAACATCTCACACACATGTTTTGATGACTACGTGATAGTTCAGTGCGTGATGCTTTACGACTTAAGAATCAAGGCGCTCAAGACGTTTTTGAACGTTGCGGAACATATGAGATGTTCCAAGAGATGAAATTAGGATTTCGGGCTCGTCCCTATGTTGAAGAGGTATGAGACCTCTGACAAGATTCTTTGCCTACAAAGTAAAGGAGAAAATCTCAATCGATGAGTGATAACCCACAAGTGTAGGGGATCTATCGTAGTCCTTTTGATAAGTAAGAGTGTCGAACCCAACGAGGAGCAGAAGGAACTGACAAGTGGTTTCCAGCAAGGTATTCTCTGCAGGCACTGAAATTATTGGTAAGAGATAGTTGTGTGATAAGATAATTCGTAGCGAGTAGCAAGTAACAATAGTAACAAAGGTGCAGCAAGATGTCCCAATCCCTTTTCTAGCAAGGGACAATCCTGGACGAACTCTTATAGGAGGTGAAGCGCTCCCGAGGACACATAGGAATTTCTGTCAAGCTAGTTTTCATCATGTTCATATGATTTGCGTTCGCTACTTTGATATTTTGGTATGTGAGTGGACCGGTGCTTGGGTGCTTCCCTTACATGGACAAACATCCCATTTATGATTAACCCCTCTCGCAAGCATCCACAACTACGAAAGAAGAATTAAGACGAAGTCTAACCATAGCATTAAACTAGTGGATCCAAATCAACCCCTTAGGAAGCAACGCATAAACTAGGGTTTAAGCTTCTGTCACTCTAGCAACCCATCATCTAGTTATTAATTCCCAATGCCTTTCTCTAGGCCCAAATAATGGTGAAGTGTCATGTAGTCAACGTTCACATAACACCACTAGAGGAAAGACAACATACATCGCATCAAAATATCGAACGAATACCAAATTCACATGACTACTTATAGCAAGACTTATCCCATGTCCTCAGGAACAAAAGTGACTACTCACAAAGCATAATTATGTTCATGACCAGAGAGGTATTGAATAGCATCAAGGATCTGAACATATAATCTTCCACCGAGTAATCCAACTAGCATCAACTACAAAGAGTAATTAACACTACTAGCAACCTTACAAGTACCAATCGGAGTCGCGAGACGGATATTGGTTACAAGAGATGAACTAGGGTTTGGAGATGAGATGGTGCTGATGAAGATGTTGATGGTGATGAGTCCCCTCCGATGAGAGGAGTGTTGGTGATGACGATGGCGACAATTTCCCCCTCCGGGAGGGAAGTTTCCCCGGCAGGACGACCCTGCCGGAGCTCTAGATTGGTTCTGCTCAAGTTCTGCCTCGTGGAGGCGGCGATTCCTCCCTAAAGCCTCCTCTTGATTTTTTCTGGGACGAAACCCTCCTTATAGCAAAATATGGGAGCCGGAGGGGCAACAGGGGGCCCACAAGCCTCCTAGCCGCGGCCAGGGGGGTAGGCCGCGCCTGGCAGGCTTGTGGTCTCCTGGTGGCTCCCCTCCGGTACTTCTTCCGCCCAGTATTTTTTATAAAATCCAAAATAATTCCTCGTTGATTTTCACGACTTTTGGAGTTGCGCAGAATAGGTATCTCAAACTTGCTCCTTTTTCAGACCAGAATTCCAGCTGCCGGCATTCTCCCTCTTCATGTAAACCTTATAAAATAAGAGAGAAAAGGCACAAGTATTGTACTGTGAAGTGTAATAACAACCCATAAAGCGATAAATATCAACATAAAAGCATGATGCAAAATGGACGTATCATTGAGCGTGTGCTCGGATTTTCTGGGTGCTACAATTACTTGAATCAAGTGGGAGTTGATCTTCCAGATGAGACAATGATTGACATAGTTCTCCAAAGTCACTGCCACCAAGCTACTAAACTTCGTGATGAACTATAGCATACCAGGGATGGAGAAGATGATCCTTGAGCTATTCGCGATGTTTGACACCACGAAGGTAGAAATCAAGAAGGAGCATCAAGTGTTCATGGTTAGTAAAACCACTAGTTTCAAGAAGGGCAAGGGTAAGAAGGGAAACTTCGAGAATGACAAGTCAGTTGTCACTCCAATGAAGAAACCCAGGGTTGAAACCGAACCCGAGACTATGTGCTTCTATGATGAGGGGAGTGATCACTTAGGCGAACTACCCTAGACACTTGGTAGATAAGAAGGTTGGCAACGTCAACAGAAGTATATTAGATATACGTGTTATTGATGTGTACTTTACTAGTACTCCTAGTAGCACATGGGCATTAGATACCGGTTCAGTTGCTAAATGTTAGTAACTCAAAATAAAAGCTGCAGAATAGACGGAGACTAGCTAAAGGCGAGGTGACAATGTGTGTTGGAAGTGTTTCCAAAGTTGATGTGATCACCATTGCACACTCCCTCTACCTTTGGGGTTAGTGTTAAACCTAAATGTTCTTTGGTATTCGCGTTGAGCATGAACATGATTGGGTCGTGTTTTTTGCAATACTATTATTCATTTAAAGAGAATAACGGTTACTCTGTTTACTTGAATAATACCTTCAATGGTCATGCACCTAATATGAATGGTTTTTGAATATCGATCATAGTGATACACATGTTCATAATATTGATGACTAAAAGATACAAAGTAGTAATGATAGTACCACTTACTTGTGGCATTGCTGCTTAAGTCATATTGGCATAAATGCATGAAGAAGCTCCATACTGATGGCTCTTTGGACTCACTCGTTTTTTTATCATTTGATACATGCGAACCATGCCTATTGGTGTAAACGCATGAAGAAACTCCATGCAGATGGATCTTTTGGGCTCACTTGATTTTGAATCACTTGAGACATGCAAATCATGCCACATGGGCAAGATGACTAAAGGCCTCGTTTTCCAGTGAGATAGAACGAGCAAATGACTTATTGGAAATAACTAGCAAAATGGCCCGTGCATTGCCACGGAAGAAAAAAAACATAATCTTCAATGATGATGAACATAGCGATGATATGTGAACATAATGTGTTCATCATCATTGGAGATTATGTTTTTTTTTCTTCCATGGCAACGCACGGGCCATTTTGCTAGTACAGTAAAAAAGACGGAAAAAGGCCGGAACGCCAGAACTACGTAAGTGCTCCTGTATTATTGCCGAGAGCGAAATCTCAGCACAAAAACAGGCGGCGCGATCGACCAGACGGCGATGTCCACCGCGTACGGGGCCTTCTCGGCCATGTTCGTCTCCCTTTGTGTCCTCACGGCGATTCTCTTCTGCCTAATCTTGTGCTGTGACCCACCGGCGGAACAAGGATATAACGTGGCCGCGGACGCCGGTGGAAGGAGGGGCAGGTGGCCAGGCGCGCAGTGGCGAAGGCCGGCGCCGGTCGTCGTCGGGAAGCCGCATCAGCTGGCCTACTTCTCGTACCCCGCCAGCGCTGAGGCGGACGGCGACAGAGGGACAGCCGGAGCGTCGGTGGTGGTGTGCGCGATTTGCCTGGAGGCGCTGGTGGGCGGGGCGGAGTGCAGCGAGGTGCCGGCGTGCCGGCACGTCTTCCACCGGGGCTGCCTCGCGCTGTGGATGAAGGGCAGCAACACCTGCCCGCTCTGCAGACTGCAGGAGGCCTATCGTGCCGGGGTCAGCATCACCTCCCATCTCGGCTGCCGAGGCCATGGTTTGTCGACCCGGCGGCGGCGCCCGGCCCGAGCGGGAGGAGCAGGGATGCCCAGTCCACCAGCCCGGGCATGGGCATCCCCGGCTGGCCGCCCAGGTCGGCCGCAGCGTCGCACGCCGACGACTGCGGCTGCTGCTCCATCAGCGGCGGAGAGGCTGAGAGGAGATGCCAAAAGGAAGGGGCTTGATTCCATGAAAGCGGAAGGGTCTTTTTGCAAAACTAAAAAAACGGTTCGTTGGTGTCACTTATGTAAGGACTGCGGGTTGATTTGGAATAAACGTAGGGGGTTTTCTGCAAAACAGCCGATGACGTACGGCAGAAGCGCTGCGCGCTTTATTATTAGGGGAGATACATTTTGGGTGTATGTAGTCCAATGAGTACTGAGGCACGCAGTGGATATCGTTATGTTCTTACTTCACTGATGATTTGAGTAGATACGGGTGTATTTTGCTTGATGAATCACAAGTCTGAAATATTGAAAAGTTCAAGCAATTTTAGAGTGAAGTTGAAGATCATCGTGACAAGAGGATAATATGTCTACGATGTGATCGTGGAGATGAATATCTGAGTTGCGAGTTTGGTATACAATGTGGAAATTGTTTCGCAACTCATGCCACCTGGAACACAATAGTGTGATGGTGTGTCTGAACATCGTAGTCATGCCCTATTAGAGATGGTGCATACTATGATATCTCTAATCAAATTACCACTATTGTTTTGGAGTTATGCATTAGAGACAATCACATTCACTCTAAATAGGGCACCATTTAATTCCGTTGAGATGACACCGTATGAACTATGGTTTGGAGAAACCTAAGCCGTCGTTTCTTAAAGTTTGGGACTACGATGCATATGTCAAAAGGCTTCAGCCTCATAAACTCGAACCCAAGGCGGATAAATGCATCTTCATAGGATACCCAAATCAGTTGGGTATACCTCCTACCTCAGATCCGAAAGCAAAGTGTTTTGTTGATGAAAACGGGTCCTTTCTCGAGAAAGGGTTTCTCTCGAAAGAATTGAGTGGGAGGATGGTGGAACTTGATGAGGTTTTTGAACCGTCACTTCAACCATAGAGTAGAAGGGCAGAGGAAATTATTCTGGTGGCGCCTACACTAGTTAAAGTGGAAGCCGATGATGGTGATCACGAAGCTTCAGATCAAGTTACTACCAAACCTCGTAGGTCGACGATGACACATACTGCTCGAGAGTGGTACGGTAATCCTGTCTTGGAGGTCATGTTGTTGGACAAACATGAACCTACGATCTATGCAGAAGCGATGTTGGGCCTGGATTCCGACGAATGGCTAGAGGCCATGAAATCCGAGATAGGATCCATGTACGAAAATAAAGTGTAGACTTTGGAAGAACTACTTGATGGTCGTAAGGCTATTAAGTATAAATGGATCTTTAAAAGGAAGACAGACGATGATGGTGAATGTCACCATTTAGAAAGATTGGCTTGTCGCAAAGAGGTTTCCGACAAGTTCAAGGAGTTGACTACGATGAGACTTTCTCACCCGTACCGATGCTAAAGTCTATTGGAATTATGCTGGCAGTTGCTGAAATCTTGCAGATGGATGTCAAAACATTGTTTCCTCGATGGTTTCCGTGAGGACAGGTTGTATGTGATACAACCAGAAGGTTTTGTCGATCCTAAGGATGCTAACAAGTATGCAAGATCCAGCGATCCTTATATGGACTAGAGCAAGCATCTCGTAGTTGGAATATACACTTTGATGAGATGATCAAAGCTTTTTGGGTTTGTACAAAGTTTATGAGAAACTTGTATTTCCAAGAAAGTGAGTGGGAGCACAATAGAATTTCTGATGAGTATATGTGGTTGACATATTATTGATCGGAAATGTTGTAGGATTTGTGTAAAGCATATAGGGTTGTTTGAAAGTTGTTTTTCAAAGGAAACATGGATTAAGCTACTTGAACATTGAGCATCAAGATCTATGGAGATAGATCAAGATGCTTGATAAAACTTTCAAAGAATACATACCTTGACAAGTTTTGAAGGAGTTCAAACGGTCAAAGAAGGAGTTCTTGGCTATGTTGTAAAGGTCTGAAATTTGAGTAAGGCTCAAAGTTCGACCACGATAGAAGAAAGAGAAAGGACAAAGGTCGTCCCCTATGCCTTATTCGTAGGCTCTATAGTATGCCATGTTGTGTACCGCACGTGATGTGTGCCTTGCCATGAGTCGTTCAAGGGGTACAAGAGTGATCCAGGAATGCATCACTGGACAACGGTCAAAATTACCCTTTGTAACTTGAGGAATAAGGAAATGTTTCTCGACTATGGAGGTGATAAAAGAGTTCGTCGTAAAGGGTTACGTCTATGCAAACTTTGGCACCAATCCGGATGACTCTGAGTAGCAGAACGAATTCGTATAATGGAGCAGTCCTTTGAAAGAGTTCCAGATGGAGCATGGTAGAAGAATCTACAGTATGGCATAGAGATTTGTAAAGCACACATGGATCTAAAAGGTTCAAACCCATTGACTAAAACCTCTCTCACAAGCAAAACATGTAAAACCCCACAACTTATTGGATGTGAATTACATAGTGATGTGAACTAGATTATTGACTCTAGTGCAAGTGGGAGACTATTGGAAATATGCCCTAGAGCCAATAATAAATTAGTTATTATTATATTTCCTTGTTCATGATAATCGTTTATTATCCATGCTATAATTGTATTGATTAGAAACTCAAATACATGTGTGGGTACATAGACAAGACACTGTCCCTAGTGACCCTCTAAGGACTAGCTCATTGTCAAAGATGGTCAAGGTTTCCTAACCATAGACATGAGTTGTCATTTGATAACGGGACCACATCATTAGGAGAATGATGTGATGGACAAGACCCAAACTATGAACGTAGCATTTGATCGTGTTAGTTTATTGCTACCATTTTCTGCATGTCAAGTATCTCTTTCTATGACCATGAGATGATGCAACTCCCGAGCACCGGAGGAATGCCTTGTGTGTATCATACGTCACAACATAACTTGGTGACTATAAAGGTGCTCTACGGGTATCTTCGAAGGTGTCTGTTGGGTTGTCGAGAATCGAGACTTGGATATGTCACTGCGTATGATGGAGAGGTATCTTTGGGCCCACTCAGTAATACAACATCACAACAAGCTTGTAAGCAATGTGACTAAAGAGTTAGCCATGGGATCTTGTATTACATAATGAGTAAAGAGACTTGCCGGTAACGAGATTGAACTAGGTATGGGGATACCGATGATCGAATCTCGGGCAAGTAACATACCGATGGACAAAGGGAATAGTATACGTGATTCATTGAATCCTTGACAACATTGTTCGACCGACAAAGATCTTCGTCGAATATGTAGAGCCAATGTGGGCATCGAAGTCCCGCTATTGGGTATTGACTGGAGAGTGTCTCAGGTCATGTGTGCATAGTTCTCGAACCCGCAGGCTCTACACACTTAAGTTTTGGTGACGATTTGGTATTGTTGAGTTATGAATGATGGTGACCGAAGGCTGTTCGGAGTCCCAGATGAGATCCATGATGTCACGAGGAGCTCTGTAATGGTCTAGAGTTAAAGATTGATATATGGGAAGTTCCGTCTTGGTCACCGGAAAAAAATTGGGCGTCAGCGGTAGCGTACCCGGAGTGCCGGAAGGGTTCTGAGGATCCACCGGAAGGGGCCACCAGCCTCGGAGGGGCCACATAGGCTGTGAGAGATGTGCACTAGCCCCTGGTGGTCTGGGCACACCTCCCCACCTAGGCCCATGCGGTTGGGCTGGTGGAGGGCCAACCCTAGGAGGTGGCGCGACCCTAACTTTGGTGGCAAGCCACCCCATGGGTCGCCGCCCCCTCTCTTGGCCGCCGACCCCTAGGGGAAAACCCTAGGGTGTAGACATCCTCTCCCTTTACCCTATATATATGGGGAGAGTGAGCTGCAACATACTTATGCCATGGCGCATCCCTATCTCTCCCATAAATCAGTTTTCTCCACTAGATCGGTTTCGGTATTGCTTGGCGAAGCTCTGCCGGAACAGTTCCACCACCACCGTCGCCATGCCGTCGTGCTAACGGAGAACTCATCTACCTCTCCACCCTCTCTTTCTGGATCAAGGAGGTGGATAATGTCATCGAGTTATACCTGTGGTGAACGCGGAGGTGTTGTCCGTTCGACACTAGATTGGGACGGATCGGGATGGGATTGCGGGACAGATCGTGATGAGATCGCAGGATGGATCGTGATTGGAACGCGAAGACGTTCGACTACATCAACCGCGTTATATACACTTCCTCTTAGCGATCTACAAGGGTATGTAGATGCACTCTGTTAGGGCATATTTATCCGTAAGTGGTTTTGGTGATTGATGGCAATGTGTGTGCGGACTCATTGTGTGCATTGAGCATTTGAGATAATTCATGTCTAGGCACAAGATGATTCGGTGCCCCTCGGAGTCTATCAAAGATGGTTTCTTTCTATGTTTCTTTTCAGTGGATTTGAGTCGTCGGAAATACGTACTATTAAGAGGGGGTCCGCTTCGGAAAGGTTAGGGTGGAACCAGCACGTACACATATGTTCCTTTGCACCACCTTACTTTCGCTTCAATGGAGCTCCAGCTCATTTCCCCCTGTTTGTGCAATGTGCCAGCGGTAGTTGATGATCCACAAGTATAAGGGATCAATCGTAGTCCTTTTGATAAGTAAGAGTGTCGAACCCAACGAGGAGGAGAAGGCTCTGATAAATGGTTTTCAGCAAGGTAATAACTGCAAGCGCTAAAAGTAGCGGTAACAAGTGATGGTGTAGTGAGGTGAAACGTAGCAAGCGAAAAGTAACAAGTAACAAGTAGTAGCAACGGTGCAGCAAGTGGCCCAATCCCTTTTTTAGCAAGGGACAAGCCTGAACAAAGTCTTATAAGAGGAAAAACGCTCCCGAGAACACACGGGAATTTCTGTCATGCTAGTTTCATCATGTTCATATGATCCGCGTTCGTTACTTTGATAGTTTGATATGTGGGTGGACCGGCGCTTGGGTACTGCCCTTACTTGGAAAAGCATCCCTCTTATGATTAACCCCTCTCACAAGCATCCGCAACTACGAAAGAAGAATTAAGACAACGTCTAACCATAGCATTAAACTAGTGGATCCAAGTCAGCCCCTTACGAAGCAACGCATAGACTGGGGTTTAAGCTTCTGTCACTCCAGCAACCCATCATCTACTTACTACTCCACAATGCCTTCCTCTAGGCCCAAATATGGTGAAGTGTTATGTAGTCGACGTTCACATAACACCACTAGAGGAAAAACAACATACAACATATCAAAATACCGAACGAATACCAAATTCACATGACTGTTATTAGCATGACTTATCCCATGTCCTCAGGAACAAAAGTAACTACTCACAAAGCATAATCATAATCATAATCAGAGGTGTAATGAATAGCATCAAGGATCTGAACATAAACTCTTCCACCAAGTAATCCAACTAGCATCAACTACAATGAGTAATCAACACTACTAGCAACCTTACAAGTACCAATCGGAGTCGTGAGACGGAGATTGGTTACAAGAGATGAACTAGGGATTGGAGAGGAGATGGTGCTGATGAATATGTTGATGGAGATGCCTCCCCTCCGACGAGAGGAGTGTTGGTGATGACGATGGCGACGATTTCCCCCTCCGGGAGGGAAGTTTCCCCGTCAGGATCGTCCTGCCGGAGCTCTAGATTGGATCTGCTCAAGTTCCACCTCGTGGCAATGGAGAATCCACGAAAAAGCTCCACCTTTATTTTTTTCCGGATGAAACCCTTCATATAGAAAAAGAGGGGGGCCAGTGGGCCACCAGGGTGCCCACAAGCCCTGTTGCCGCGACTAGGGGGTAGGCCGCGGCAACCAGGCTTGTGGGCCCCTGGTTGCTCCCCTGTGACACTTCTTTCGCCCAGTATTTTTTATATATTCCCAAAAAAATGACCGTTGATTTTCAGGGCATTTGGAGTTGCGCAGAATAGAGGACTCAGACTTGCTCCTTTCCCAGTCCAGAATTCCAGCTGTCGGTATTCTCCCTCTTCAAATAAACCTTGCAAAATAAAAGAGAAAATGCATAAGTAAGGTTCCATAAAGTATAATAACAGTCCATAAAGTGATAAATATCAACATGAAAGAATGATGCAAAATGGACGTATCAACTCCCCCAAGCTTAGACCTCGCTTGTCCTCAAGCGAAAACCAAGACCCAAAACATGTCCACATGTTTAGGGATGAAGGTGTAGATAAAACAAAATACGGACATGAGGGCATCATGATCACACATAGAACAACAATACATCATAGAGATTCTTATGGGAAAGTAACAATTCCTTCACAAAGCAAAGTATGAAAAAAAAACCTTACCGAGAAGTAGCCAACAACAGTCCATAGTCATTGAAGCAATTACAATTTATCATATCATCAGAAAGAGTCCAATAAGAGCTTGCAAAGCAAATACACATACTCAATCATCTCTTTTGTTTTCCAAAATTGTTACAACTCACGTGGTACTCATGGTATCGAAGTTTCAGTTGGACACAGAGATAGATAGGGGCTTATAGTTTGCCCCCCAACCATTTACCTCAAGGGTAAAGTCAACAATAATAAAGCATAAGTACTCAACTCCAAGTTGATATATGAATATATATGTTTCCCAAGCATATGACTTTCACCAAGAAAAAGGCTAAATAAGGAATTGGTGAAGATAACCATGACTCTTACAAGGGCAGAAAGTAAAGGTTCAAGATATGCCCTTCGCAGAGGGAAGCAGAGGTTGTCATGCGCTTTTGAGGTTTGGATGTGTGTCCTCTTAGTGCGGAGGAACGTCACTTTATATTGCCTCATGTGATAAAGAACTTTATTATGCAGTCTGTCGCTTTTATGTCTTCCTCATCACAGGTTCGTACAAAGCTTACTAATAGATCATACATTTTAGAGAGCAATTTTTATTGCTTGCACCGATGAAAACTTACTTGAGGGATCTTATTCAATCCATAGGTAGGTATGGTGGACACTCATGGCAAAACTGGGTTGAAGGTTTATGGATGCACAAGTAGTATCTCTACTTGGTGCGGGAGTTTTGGCTAATATGAGGTGGAAGCAATCGTCACATGCTAAGGGATCTCTAATCATATAACATTGTTTGGAACCAAGAGAACACAATTCATTATGTTGTCTTCCTTGTCCAACATCTACTTCTAAGCATGTAATAGTTTGGTGAGTGCTCACAATTATAGAAAGTGTCTAAGATGATATATTTATATGTGAACCTCTCTTTCCTTATTACTTCTTATTAATTGCAACAATGACTATGGTCTATGTTGGTCTACTCTCAACAAGTTTCAATCATCATACTTACTATATGTGAATCTATCACTTTCCATAGGATCATCTCATGATCTTTCATGCTATCGTTCTTTTCATACTTTTGATCACGGCACAAAACAAAGCCCTTGACTAAGATACTCTTTATTATATAGCTCGCAAGCTCGAATACATCGGGGGAGACACAAGGCAAAAGACTCAAACTAAAACACTAAAGACTTATTCCACTAAGAGAAGAAATAAATCTCAAAAGGAAAGAACTAAAACAAAGGTAAAAGCAAAAGATAAAAAGGTGATACGATACCAGGGCAACTCCCCCAAGCTTGGCAAAAGCCAAGGGGATTGCCCATACCAATTCTTAGTTGTCTTCCTTTGGTGGTGAAGGTGGTGGTGTTGTTGAAGTAGTCTGATCCTCCGTCTTCCAAGGCATAGGTGCTCCATCATGGCAGGATGAACGAGTCGCCGGAATCCTCAAATCTGCAGCCAATCGTATTGATTTAAATCTATACTCATACTCATAGTTTTGGTTCTGCAGGTCACAGATCTGGCCCTGGTGTTGATCAACCCTGTCATAGAGCCTGGAGAGGTGCTTCCCAATGTCAATGGCATCCATCTTGTGATTGCTGGTGAATTCCGTGATCATCATGTGGTTGGCGTTGAGTCCACGCTCCACCATCCCTTGGCACTTGAAGACTTGTTGCTCCATTGCTTCGAGCCTCGTCTCCATGCTACCGGTCTTCTTAGGCCCCTCAACATCACGGATGTGCAACATCCCCTCACTCATCTTAATAGATTGAGGGTGTTTCAGCACTTCCGTGAGGTAGGGATTGATGACCTTCTCGAAGATCTTGTCCTTAGGAGCTTTAGGGGAAGTCATGATGGTCTAGATCCACGACAGAAACAAGCTCGAAATGAAAACAGAGGAAAACTGCGTGATACAGAGATCAAAACCCTCGGGCGTATATATAATGATTTTTTCTGGACTAGAAGGAGTGCTCCGCAAGAAAACGGAGTCCGGGAGGCACACGAGCTGCCCACAAGTCGTGTTGCCGCGACCAGGGGGAGGCCGCGACAACCAAGCTTGTGGCCGCCTCGTGCGCTCTCCGGACTGCTTTTTATTTTTCTAATTTCCATAAATTCCAAAACGGAGAAAATTTCCTATTGGAAAAGTTTCGGAGTCCAATTACTTACCAAAACAGATACCTCCTCGTTTTCAGGGTCTGAAACAGGCTGATAAACATCCCTTATATACTCCTCTGGTGTTATGATATTGATGATATTGGTCTCAACATTTATTGGAGTACCAGAGATGTAATGCTTGATTCTTTGCCCATTTACCACTCTAGGAAAATTACCTTCCGTGTTATTGATTTTGATGGCACCGGAACGATATACTTGCTCGACAACGTTGGGACCTTCCCATTTAGAGAGAAGCTTGCCTCCGAAGAATCTTAAACGAGAATTGTATAGCAGGACATGATCACCTACATTGAACTCTCGTTTTTGTATTCTTTTATCGTGCCATCTCTTAACCTTTTCCTTGAACAACTTGGCATTCTCATATGCCTGGGCCCTCCATTCATCTAGTGAGCTGATATCAAACAACCGCTTCTCACCGGCAAGTTTGAAATCAAAGTTGAGCTCTTTGATTGCCCAATAAGCTTTGTGTTCCAGCTCAAGAGGTAAATGACATGCCTTACTACAAACCATTTTATACGGCGACATGCCCATGGGATTCTTATAAGCAGTCCTATAAGCCCATAGTGCATCGTCAAGTTTCCTAGACCAATTCTTTCGAGATCTATTGACGGTCTTTTGTAAGATCAATTTGATCTCCCTATTACTCAACTCCACTTGACCACTAGACTGAGGATGATAAGGAGATGCAACTCTGTGGTTGACATCATACTTAGCGAGCATCTTGCGGAAAACACCATGAATGAAGTGTGAACTGCCATCGGTCATCAGATATCTAGGGACTCCAAATCTTGAGAAAATGACTTCTTTAAGCATCTTAATGGAGGTGTGGTGATCAACATTTTTAGTGGGGATAGCTTCTACCCACTTAGTGACGTAGTCCACAACAACTAAGATGTGAGTGTACCCATTGGAACTCGGGAAGGGTCCCATATAATCAAAGCCCCAGACATCAAATGGTTCAATGACAAGTGAATAGTTCATAGGCATTTCCTGACGCTTACTGATATTCCCTATTCTTTGGCATTCGTCACAAGACAAGACAAACTTACGGGCATCCTTGAAGAGAGTGGGCCAATAGAAACCTGATTGCAATACCTTATGAGCACTTATGTCTCCAGCATGGTGTCCTCCGTAAGCCTCAGAATGACACTTCTGCAGGATCTGTCCCTATTCATGTTCAGGCACACAACGTCTAATAACACCATCTACTCCTTCCTTATAAAGCTGAGGATCATCCCAGAAGTAGTGTCTCAAATCAAAGAAGAATTTCTTCTTTTGCTGGTAGGTGAAACTGGGTGGTATGTATTTGGCTACGATATAGTTTGTGTAATCAGCATACCACGGTGCACTATGTGAAGTGCGGATGACATTCAATTGCTCATCAGGAAAGCTGTCATCAATAGGTCGTGGGTCATCACGGAAATTCTCTAGCCTAGACAAGTTATCTGCTACAGGGTTATCAGCACCCTTTCAGTCAACAACGTGCAAATCAAATTCCTGTAGCAGGAGAACCCATCTGATTAGTCTAGGCTTAGCGTCCTTCTTCTCCATCAGGTACTTAATAGCAGCATGATCAGAGTGAATAGTGACTTTGGAGTCAACTATATAAGATATGAACTTTTTACATGCAAACATGACTGCTAAAAACTCCTTCTCCGTAGTGGCATAGTTTCTTTGGGCACTGTCTAGAGTTTTACTAGCGTAGTCAATGACATTTAACTTCTTGTCAACTCTTTGTCCTAGAACAGCACCAACGGCATAATCACTAGCATCGCACATGATTTCAAAGGGTAAGTTCCAATCAGGTGGTTGAACAATAGGTGCGGCTATTAAGGCCTTCTTAAGTATTTTGAAAGCTTCCTCACAATCCTCATCAAAAACAAAAGGAACATCCTTCTGCAAGAGGTTGGTAAGAGGCCTAGAAATCTTAGAGAAGTCTTTAATGAACCTTCTATAGGAACCAGCATGATCTAGGAAACTTCGTATACCTCTGATATCTGTGGGGCAAGGCATTTTCTCAATTGCATCAACCTTAGCCTTATCAACTTCAATGCCTTTCTCAGAGATTTTGTGTCCTAAGACGATGCCTTCATTAACCATGAAGTGGCACTTCTCCCAGTTCAAAACGAGGTTGGTATGTTTGCATCTCTGTAAGACTCGATCAAGGTTGCTGAGGCAATCGTCAAAGGAAGAACCATAGATGGAGAAATCATCCATGAAAACCTCAACAATCTTTTCACAAAAGTCAGAGAATATAGCCATCATAGATCTTTGAAAGGTGGCAGGTGCATTGCACAAGCCAAAAGGCATACGTCTATAAGCAAAGGTACGGAAGGGGCATGTGAAGGTGGTTTTCTCTTGATCAGATTGTGCAACCGGTATTTGCGAGAAACCTGAATAACCGTCTAGAAAGCAGAAGTGTGTGTGTTTAGATAGCCTTTCTAGCATCTGGTCGATAAACGACAAAGGATAATGGTCTTTCCTGGTTGCCTTGTTCAATTTTCGGAAGTCTATCACCATCCTATAGCCAGTAATAATCCTCTGCGGGATTAATTCATTCTTATCATTAGGAACGACGGTGATACCTACCTTTTTAGGTACACAATGTACTGGGCTTACCCAATCACTATGAGCAACTTGATAGATGATTGCTGCTTCCAGAAGCTTTAATATTTCTTCTCACGACCTCTTTCATCCTTGGATTTAATCTCCGTTGATGATCAGCAACTGGCTTAGAATCAGGATCGGTTTTAAATTTTGTGCTAACATAGAGTGGGAATAATACCCTTAAGATCATCAAGAGTATATCCAATAGCAGCACGGTGCTTCCTCAAAGTTTTTAATAACTTCTTCTCTTCGTGACTCGAGAGGTAAGCACTAAAAATAACAGGATATATCTCCTTCTCATCAAGATAGGCATACTTAAGAGTATCTGGTAACTGTTTTAGCTCGAACACAGGATCACCCTTTGGTTGGGGAGGATCCCCAAGCAGTTCAACAGGCAGATTATTCTTGAGAATAGGATATTGTTCTAAAACAATTTTATCTATCTCATCTCTTTCATCCATATGCATATCATTTTCATGCTCAAGCAGATATTGCTCTAAAGGATCCGTAGGAGGTACGAAAATAGAGGCAAGAGCAATGATTTCATACCTACCAGACGACTCTTTTTTATGGGGTTGTCTTCCAAACTTGGAGAAGTTAAATTCATGAGACACACCCTTGAAACTAACAATGACAGTCTGTTTAATGCAATCAATGTGAGCATTGACAATGTTGAGAAAGGGTCTACCAAATATGATGGGACAAAAGCTATCTTGTGAAGTAGCAAGGACGAGGAAATCAGTAGGATACTTCATCTTACCACACAGGACTTCTACGTCTCTCACAATTCCTAGAGGGCAGATAGTGTCTCTATTAGCTAGCGTAATAGTGACATCAATGGGTTCTAGCTCAGCAGGTGCAATCTCATCTTTGATTTCATCATATAGGGAACGGGGTATTGCACTAACACTAGCACCCATATCACATAAACCATGGTAACAGTGATCTCCTATCTTGACAGAAACAACGGGCAGGCCAACTACACGTCCGTATTTGTGTTTTGCGTGAGGTTTAGCTATTCTAGCGGAGTCCTCACAGAATTTGATAACATGCCCATCTATGTCTTCGGCTAAGAGATCTTTGATAATAGCAGCACTAGGTTCAACTCTAATTTCCTCACGGGGTGCAAGTGGTCTAATGTAACCCCTACGTATCATAGTTGGAGCTTTAGAATAATCCTTTTTCCTAGCAGGGTATGGTGGTTTCTCAGCATAGGCACAAGGAACAATAGGATCACTAAAGGAAATGAGTTTCTCTTCAACTAGATTGGGTTTAACTATGTTGATTTCTACAGGAGGATGATACTTAAACCACTTCTCTTTGGGAAGATCAACATGAGCAGCAAAAGGTTCACATAGAGAAGCTACTATCTCAGAGTCAAGTCCATACTTAGAGCTAAAATCTCTAGAAGTGTTTAATTCAACAAAAGATTTAACCCAATCAAACTGGAAATTCATACCTGACTCCTTACCTACTTCAAGCTCCCAATCTTCAGAGTTACGTTTGATTCTTTCCAATAAATTCCACTTGTGATCAATATCCTTCTTCATAAAAGAACCGGTACAAGAAGTGTCAAGCATGGTACGATCTTCATGAGAAAGCCGAGCATAAAAGTTTTGAGTGATAATTTCTCTCAAGAGCTCATGATTGCGGCATGAATGTAGCATTGATTTAAGCCTCCCCCCAAGCTTGAGCTATGCTTTCCCTGTCACGAGGCCAAAAGTTATAAATATAATTCTGATCACGATGTACTAAATGCATAGGATAATACTTTTGATGAAATTCCAATTTCAACCGATTGTAGTCCCATGATCGAGTATCATCACATATCCTATACCATGTCAACGCCTTATCCTTCAAAGATAAAGGAAAGACTTTCTTCTTTACCTCATCCTCGGGCAAACCTGCAAGCTTAAATAAACCACAAACTTCATCTACATAGATTAGATGCAAGTCTGGATGTGATGATCCATCTCGTGTAAAAGGATTAGCCAGCAGTTTCTCAAGCATACCCGAAGGAATTTCATAAAAGATAATTTAAGTAGGTACCTCAGGTTGAGGAACAACTCCTCGTGCTTCCTTTCGTGGTGAAGATACCCCGAACAAACTCCTCAAAGGAACAGTTTCCATAGTGACAAGTGACAATAAATTTCAGCACAATATATAAATGTTACCTTACCAAATTCCACTTACCAAAGGCACTTCCCTCCCCGGCAACGGCGCCAGAAAAGAGTCTTGATGACCCACAAGTATAGGGGATCAATCGTAATCCTTTCGATAAGTAAGAGTGTCGAACCCAACGAGGAGGAGAAGGCTCTGATAAATGGTTTTCAGCAAGGTAATAACTGCAAGCGCTAAAAGTAGCGGTAACAAGTGATGGTGTAGTGAGGTGAAACGTAGCAAGCGAAAAGTAACAAGTAACAAGTAGTAGCAACGGTTCAGCAAGTGGCCAAATTACTTTTGTAGCAAGGGACAAGCCTGAATAAAGTCTTATAAGAGGAAAAACGCTCCCGACGACACACGGGAATTTCTGTCATGCTAGTTTCATCATGTTCATATGATCCGCATTCGTTACTTTGATAGTTTGATATGTGGGTGAACCGGCGCTTGGGTACTACCCTTACTTGGACAAGCATCCCACTTATGATTAACCCCTCTCGCAAGCATACGCAACTACGAAAGAAGAATTAAGACAACGTCTAACCATAACATTAAACTAGTGGATCCAAATCAGCCCCTTACGAAGCAACACATAGACGGGGGTTTAAGCTTCTGTCACTCCAGCAACCCATCATCTACTTACTACTCCCCAATGCCTTCCTCTAGGACCAAATATGGTGAAGTGTTATGTAGTCGACATTCACATAACACCACTAGAGGCAAAACAACATACAGCATATCAAAATACCGAACGAATACCAAATTCACATGACTATTATTAGCATGACTTATCCCATGTCCTCAGGAACAAAAGTAAATACTCACAAAGCATAATCATAATCATGATCAGAGGTGTAACGAATAGCATCAAGGATCTGAACATAAACTCTTCCACCAAGTAATCCAACTAGCATCAACTACAAAGAGTAATCAACACTACTAGCAACCTTACAAGTACCAATCGGAGTCGCGAGACGGAGATTGGTTACAACAGATGAACTAGGGATTGGAGAGGAGATGGTGCTGATGAAGATGTTGATGGAGATGCCTCCCCTCCGACGAGAGGAGTGTTGGTGATGACGATGGCGACGATTTCCCGCTCCAGGAGGGAAGTTTCCTCGGCAGGATCGTCCTGCCGGAGTTCTAGATTGGATCTGTTCAAGTTCCGCCTCGTGGCAGCGGAGAATCCACGAAAAAGCTCCACCTTGATTTTTTTCGAACAATACCCTTCATATAGAAAAAGAGGGGGGGCCAGTGGGCCACCGGGTTGCCCACAAGCCCTGTTGCCGCGGCCAGGGGGTAGGCCGCGGCAACCAGGCTTGTGGGCCCTTGGTTGCTCCCCTCTGACACTTCTTTCGCCCAGTATTTTTGATATATTACCAAAAAAATCACCGTTGATTTTTAGGGCATTTGGAGTTGCGCAGAATAGAGGACTCAGACTTGCTCCTTTTCCAGTCCAGAATTCGAGCTACCGGTGTTCTCCCTCTTCAAATAAACCTTGCAAAATAAGAGAGAAAAGGCATAAGTAAGGTTCCACAAAGTATAATAACAGTCCATAAAGCGATAAATATCAACATGAAAGCATGATGCAAAATGGACGTATCAGTAGTACCGCTCTCTAGGAGGTTGTAGTTTTTTACTACTTCTCTCTGACGGTAGTACCGTTCGGTACTACTAGGTCGGACTTTTGCAAATCCGCAGCCTCAGCGGTGGTAGGCACGAAAGTAATTTTTTACTTCCGTGGTTGGTGGATCTACCGTGCTGTAGTACCGCTCCTAGCAGCGGTAGTACCGCTCTACTCGGGCTGAGAGTGGGGGTAACAGTTGGATTCTTTCCCCCACTATATAAAGGGGTCTTCTTTTCCAAAGCTCATTTTTGCCCAATCTCTCTCCCTAGCCAATCAAACTTGTTGATTTTCTAGGGATTGGTTGAGAAGGCCATGATCTACACTTCCACAAAGAGATATTTGATTACCCCCACTAATCCCTTGTGAATCTTGTTACTCTTGGGTGTTTGAGCACCCTAGACGGTTGAGGTCACCTCGGAGCCACATCCATTGTGTTGAAGCTCCGTGGTCTTGTTGGGAGGTTCCAAGCTTTGTGTGGAGATTGCTCCAACCTTGTTTGTAAAGGTCTGGTCGCCGCCTTCAAGGGCACCACTAGTGGAATCACGACATCTCGCATCGTGTGAGGGCGTGAGGAGAATGCGGTGGCCTTAGTGGCTTATTGGGGAGCATTGTGCCTCCACACCGCTCCAACGGGGACGTACTTCCTGTCAAAGGGAAGGAACTTAGATAACACATCCTCGTCTCCCCCAGTTCCACTTGTGGTTATCTCTTACCTTTACTTTGTCCTTATTATTGTTGTGTTGTATTCCTCGCTTGCATTAGTTGTTGTTGTTGTTGTTGTTGTTGTTGTTAGCATCATATAGGTTGCTCACCTAGTTGTTTATCTAGAGAACCTTTTGTTACTAACCCTAATTTGTTAAGAAGAGCTAAAAATTGGTAGTTGCCTATTCACTCCCTCTAGTCAACCATATCGATCCTTTCAATTGGTATAAGAGCCACGTCTCTTTATTAAGGGTTTCACCACCCGAAGAGTATGGCTGACGATAGTGGGAATGGGCATGAAGTGCACGAGGTCGTGGAGTTGAGTTCGATCACACGTGACGACTTGAATGAGGCTATGGCCTCACTCAAGACATCCATGACGATCGAATTCAAGTCCATGCTTAAAGAATTACTTGAGGCGTTGAAGAATTCTCCCGAACCGTTGCTTGTGGATAAACCCACCACATGAGAGTCGGAGGCCAATTCCGAAAAGGAAGCGACTAAAGGTACTCGAACTTCTTCCCTTCTTGACAAGAATGGGATGGGAACCTTTGCCTTGGTTCCTCCTCCCCGGTCTATGGAGGACCGGTCCCTACACCGCATATTAATAACCTTGGCCCTCCTTCCTAAACTTGCTAAAGGTGATTTCTCTAATTGGGTCTTTTGCGTCAAGTCTCATTTAAATCACAGGTCAACAAATCTTTGGAGAATCATCAAACAAGGCTTCTACCCACATGACCCAAACAACTTCACTCCAAGAGAAGAGGCGGACAATCAATACAATCATTCCACATTGTTCATCCTTCAATCCGTGGTTCCTCCCGAAGATCTATCTCACTTGCTCCCCTTCACTCATGCAAATGATTGTTGGGAGCACATCATGGTGTTGTACAAGGGGAGCTATAGTATTCAATGGTCTAACTTTGAAGTGGTACTTGATGAGGCTGATGAGTTTGTGATGCTAGAGATGAGGATCCTCGTGATCTCTACCGAAGGGTGACTACTCTTGTCGTTGCCCTCCATGATCATGGGAGCAAGGATACGAATGACACTTTGATCAAGCGCAATTTTCTCAAGGCCATCATGCCATTCAACAAAACCATGTCTTCCGTCATTCGTCAAAGGCCGGATTTCCCCACCTTGACCTCAAGTGAAGTGTTGGATGAGTTCATTGCCATGAATATCATGAACAAGACCGTCAACAATGCTCTTGCTCGTGTCTGGTCAAAGAAAGCCTCACCCAACCTTGCCTTGGGAACTAAGGTCATTTCGGATGAAGAAGAGGAAGATCAAGAAGAGGGTGCCCCGAAGACACAAAGTATGCTTATCACGAGCACATGGCTCTCGCCTCAAGGCAATTTTGGGGCAATAAGAGAAACTCAAGGCCCAACTTCTCCAAGAACAACTCTAGTGGGTCCAAGAACAAGCAACGAGGGAGGACATGCTACAATTGTGGCAATGTGAGCCACTTTGTGGTGGAATGTCCTTATGAGAAGAGGGAAGACAACGGGGGCAAGTTCATTCACAAAGACAAAGCCAAGTCTTTCCCAAGCAAGAACAATTTCACCAAGAAGACTCCTCCAAAGGGTTTTGTGGCCCATGAAGAGTACACCTCCGATGATGACGAGGATGATACAAGCCGTGAGGGGATGCCAACGGCTACCGTGGCCATTTCCACCTCCTGCCCCAAGGTGTCTCTCTTCGGTGCCACCAACGAGAACCGCATCACCAAGTGCCTCATGGCCAAAGGTATCAATAAGGTAATTCCCAGCATCAATACCACTATTACTACTACTCCTTCATTCTTGGATTTTGTTGATGATAGTGAAGTAGTGGAGCTTGATGAGAATGAGTTTGACAAACTGTGAGAGTCCTCATGTCTCTCATATTCCTCACTTGAGGCTTTTGGTAGGGTTAGGCTTGGGTTGAGCATCATGAGGAAATTCATTCCAATGTGTTACCTCGACCCCCTTTAACAGTACGGTGTTCCTATTACACAAGTGTGAAGAAAATAAAACAGAGAGGATAAATCTTCATGCTTCAAAGTCTTCAGATTGATTTTCTTTAGGACACACCGAATTCCTGTAAGTGCATCTAGTGCCCCTTAGTGATTTTGGTGGTTTAAATACTTATAGGTTAAGTATCTAATGTGTTATTGAGTGTACACACGATCTATAAGTCGCTGAGGAGTTTGAAATAATCGATGAATATCGACCCCTGAAAATGTATATCTTCGGTTGAAGAAATTGGTCTAAAGCTGAAGATTTGAATCGCGAAGAATTTGCGATGAAATTGATATTCCTCATGAAGATATTGAAATTGAGGAATTTGGTGTGTCCTGAAGAAAATCCATCTGAAGACTTTGAAGCATGAAGATTTATCCTTTCTATTTCATTTTCTTCACACTTGAGTAATAGGAACACCGTACTGTTAAAGGGGGTCGAGGTAACACATTGGAATGAATTTCCTCATGATGCTCAACCCAAGCCTAATCCTACCAAAAGCCTCAAGTGAGGAATATGAGTGACATGAGGACTCTCACATTTGAGGGTCCCGACCGTTATCGATAGCCACGCCACATCATTGGTCTTATCCACACCAACAGTCACATTATTTAAGGGCATTAATGTCAAATCATGTCGGGATGCTCCCAGGCTATAAATAGCCGCCCCCACAACCATTAGCTGGTTGGCTGCTCCGTTAGAAACTGACACTTGTCATAAGAGCAACCCAAATTCCTCAGAGTCTTCGAGAGTAATTCATCAGTGAGGAAATACCCCAAACACCAAACCACAAACCGAGAACCAAGTGATTGAGCATCACTGAAGAAGTTGTTCCTGTGTGGGACTGAAGCCTTTTACCTTTGAGGATTGTGCATCCTCCAGACGGTTAGGCGTCATGGTCTAGAGCAATCCAGCAATCAATTGTGGACCGTTGGGTGACCAAGTTTGTGAGGGTTTGGAAGTCTGCCCTGAAGACTTACCACGAGTGTTGGGCGAGGACTGTGTGTTCTTAGCCCAAGGAGAATACGGTAGGGACTGTGTGTCTTTTGGTTTCAATACCAAGCCGCTCCAAACCAGATGTACAACTGTCACAGCAGTTGGAATTGGGTCATCAACTACTGTCTTCACTGTGAAACGGGTTCTATTTCCTCAACTCTTTATATTCCTCAGATTATGTGTTGATAATTTCCAGTGTCATTGTTTGAAGAATTTGCTGAAGACTTTCTCTGAAATTCCTCAACCCCAAATTCTTCACGCAAGTTAATCCTCATCTGTTTTCTGCGTGCCTGCATACTGTGCAAACTGTTTTCATATTCTTCATCCTGAAAAACTGCTGTAGTGAAACTTTGCACTGCTGATCCTTTACTGTTTCCGCTGTAAGTTAGTCATCAGTGAGGAATTTCCTCACAAGGAATTTCCTCAGTGATGAAATTCTAAAAATCTCCTATTCACCCCCTCTAGTCGATATAACGCACTTTCAATTGGTATCAGAGCAAGGTACTCCCTTGTTCTGTGTGATTTTGGTTTAACCACCTGGAGTTTTAGTTATGTCGACTACAGGCATGATTAAGGTTACTGCAACATGTCCTACTTTCGAAGGAAAGGACTTTCCCTTCTGGAAGACCAAGATGTAGATGCATCTGCAAGCTATTGGTAATGATCTATGGTATATTGTGGAACATGGCGTCCCCATCATCTCTGCTAGTATCTCTGCTGCTGATGTGAAGAAATTCAAGCAACTTGATTCTCAAGCGAAGAATATCATCTGTGGCCATCTGAGCAAAGGCAAGTATGGTAGAGTGAGTGCTTTGGGCTCAACAAAACTTATCTGGCAAAGACTGTTCAAAGTTAATGAAGGAGTATCAACCCAGCGTGATTCTCGTGTTGATGTTCTTCGCAATCTCTTCAATCGCTTCAAGAGGTTTGACAATGAAAGCTGCCAAGATACCTCTGATCGCCTCACTGGCATATCAAATGAACTGCAAGCACTGGGAGCTCGAGACATTACTGATCACGAAGTTGTGAAGAAACTACTAAGATCTTTGGATTCTTCATTTGATACTGTAGTTCTGATGATTCAAGAAAGACCCGACTACAAGATGCTTGATCCAGCTGATATACTCGAAAGACTCAATACTCATGAATTCCAACAAGAAGAAAAGAGATATCTATATGTACCAAGCTATTCTAGACCACGTGCACTGAAGGCTAAAGCAATTTCCTCATCTGAAGAAGAAGACTCAGATGATAGCATTGGTGATCCTGAAGAATTTGGACAGGAGCTTGCAATGCTCGTGAGGAAATTCGAGAGGTTTACACGACGTGGCCAGTTCGTTAAATCTTCAAGAAGAGATATGAGGAAATCAGAATCTTCATCTGAGGACTACAAGAAAAGAACCTGCCACAAATGCAAGAAATCAGGTCTCTACATTGCTGATTGTCCTCGTTGGGGAAAGGAATCAAAGAAGAAGAAATACAAGGATGACAGTTCTGATGACTCGAAGAAAAAGAAGAAATCTTCAAAATCCTCATCTTCAAAGTCCTCATCGCACAAGAAGACTAGTTTCAGAAAGGCTCGGGCACTTATTGGCAAGGAAATGGATTCCGAGGCAGAATCCGAGGAATGTGATGAAGAGGAGGGTTTTGATGAAGACTCAGAATCCGGACGGTCTAGTCTTGCACTTGCAACCACATTCGTCAGCAAGTCAATCTTCAACCTTGAAGAAAATGATAACACCGTCCACACTGATGACTATGCTGATGACTTCGCTCCAACCTATTGCTTCATGGCAAAAGGTTCAAAGGTACCAAATGATGCTTCCTCCTCTGACTCAAGTGACTCTGAACCTGATGATTATAAAAAACCTAGTTACAATAAACTTGCTCTCATTGCCACTAAACAACAAACTGCCTTGGAAAAGCTTCAGAAACTGCTAGATAGAAGCGATGATCTGTTGAATGATGAATTGAATCTTACGCAAATCCTCACTAAAGATGTGAAAAGTCTTCAGTCTAGATTTGATAATCTTCAAGATCGTCATGATACACTCCTCGCTGATCATGAGAAACTTTCCTATGAATTTCTTCAAAGGAAGCTTAATCTAGAGAAGTTGAGGATTTCTCATGATGATCTTCGTATGGAAAATGATTCATTACTAGCTCAACAGACCAGTGCTGCTCACGCTGAATTCATTCCTCCATGTCTTAAATGCATTGAATGTGAAACTGCTAATTCTTCACCAGAATCATCAAATGCTTCAATTGCTACAAATTCTTCAACTGCTCCTGTAGTGTCAAATTCCTCACTTGAGGAAAACACAAATGTCACTGATGAAAATGCAGGGTTGAAGGAATTGTATGTGACAGGCATATACAAAAGTCTCAAAGGACATCAAACCCTTTGTGATGTACTCAAAAAGTAGATCTTGAACAGGAACCCGAGGAAAGAAGGAATTGCCTATGAGAGGAAATTGAATGCTGATGGATCTTATTGGAAACCTGAGCAGTATCCCAAATCCTCATGGGTTGCTGCTACTGGGCCTCCTTTTGATCCATCCAATCTAACAGGATTTTCATGTGAATTATACTATTCCTCAGATGAGTCATTTGACTCCAACTATAAACTGTTCAAAAATCAAGCTGGTGAAGTATTTTCTCGATATGTTGGAAGTAACTGCAGGAATGGCCCTCCCCTGAGGAAAATCTAGGTTCCCAAAAGTTGTCTTGAAAATCTTCACGTGAATGTCCTCATGACACCACCGATGAAGAATCTGAACCCCAGATCAAATTCCTCAGGAGGACCAAAGTCTTCAAGAGGATCAAAATCCTCAACTGGTCAAAACTATGCTCGTACCCGTGCTAATGCTTCTAACATGCAGGGAAACTACAAGGAATATGAATATGAGCGTTATTCTTCAAATCATTATGTTCATAAATCCTCAAACAATTCTCTGCATATTCATATGAGTACTTTAACCCCCCTACTGTTAAGAGAAGTGCATTAGCTTCAATGCCCCCTTTCTCATATGGTGCTCGCAGGATGATGAATGCTTTACCATCCCTTCAGATGTGGGTGGTGAAGAAATTGAACTAATCACTTCTGCAGGTCAGGTCCCCAGATGAAAATCATCATCTGAAGAATTTGCTGGAGAACTGAGGAAAATGTTTGATAGGACGCAAGCTAATATTGATGAAATAGAAATATTTCACACGTTCTTATAATTCTGTTATGATGAAATTCCTATGTGATGAAATTATATCATATTCTTCAAGTCTGAAGCATATGAGATGGTAAGATGTACTAATTCATGTGCAGGATGACAAACCCAAGAGTACTGAGTGGGTTCTTGATAGTGGCTGCACACATCACATGACTGGTGATAAAAGTTTGCTGATGAATATGGAACTAACTCCATCAACTCTGAAGCAAATCACATATGCCGACAAAGGTAAAAGCAAGGTATTGGGACTTGGCAAAGTGGCTATTTCCAAGGATAGGCACATGAACAAAGTGATGCTTGTTGAATCCCTTGGATTTAACCTCATGTCAGTCTCGATGCTTTGTGATCTTGATATGATTGTTATCTTTGGTACATATAGATGTGTTGTCATCATGGACTATGACAGATCGAAAGTCTTCGAAGGTGTCAGAAGAGGGGTTTGTACATTTTTGATTTCTCTACAGGTCCTCAACCAGCCATTTGCTTACTAGCAAAAACCTCAGAAGGATGGTTGTGGCATCGAAGACTCGGTCATGTAGGCATGAGGAATTTGCACACGCTCGTGAAGAAGAAGCATGTCATCGGCATCGAATCAGTCAAATTCCTCAAGGATGACCTTTGTGGTGCATGTGAATCTGGGAAAATGACCAGATCCAAGCATCCCTCGAAAACTATCATGACCACTACTCGTCCATTTGAATTGCTTCACATGGATATATTTGTACGTACTCATTATGCCACACTAACAAATGCAACATCTTTATATGGCTTCGTCATAGTTGATGATTATTCCAGATATACATGGGTGCATATCATCTTATATAAAACTGAAGTGCAGGAAATCTTCAAACGATTTTCTTCAAGGGCCTCGACGAACTTCGGCATCAAGATCAAACATATCAGGAGTGATAATGGAACAGAGTTCAAAAACACTGGTCTTGATAATTATCTTGATGAACTTGGTATTACTCACGAATTATCTCCTCCTTATACTCCTCAACAGAATGGTGTCGTTGAAAGGAAGAACATGACTCTGGTAGAGATGGCAAGAACCATGCTTGAAGAATATCAGACTCCTCGTCGCTTTTGGCCTGAAGCAAACAACACTGCGTGCCATATCATCAACAGGGTATATCTTCACAAATTCCTCAAGAAAACCTCATATGAACTCCTCACTGACAAGAAACCCAATGTAAGTTATTTCAAAGTCTTCGGTGCAAAATGTTGGATTAGAGATCCTCACCACAGCTCAAAGTTTGCACCTAAGGCACATGAGGGTTTTATGCTCGGTTATGGAAAGGACTCGCACACCTACAGAGTCTTCAACAACTATCAGAACAAAGTTGTTGAGACTGTAGATGTGCGGTTCGATGAAACTAATGGCTCACAAAGAGAGCAATTGCCTTCTGATCCAGATAAGCTGTCTCCTGAGGAAGCAATAAGGCTCAAAGCTACTGAAGACATTGTTCCCACTAAGGAAATTGATGAAGAAATCATTCCCATCACCGATGAAAATCAAGAAGATGCTTCTGAGGAAATTGCTCCAGAACCAATTCCTCAGCCCAGACGAAATACTCAACCAGCTCATCCGAGGATTGCAAATGAAGTGGAACTTGACAAAATCCTCAATGACATCAACGCGCCAGGTCCTCTCACTCGCTCAAAAGCTTCACACTTAGTTAACTTTTGTGGGCATTTCTCCTTTGTATCTATCACAGAACCTTCAAAAGTTGCTGAGGCTTTCCTGGAACCGGAGTGGATCCAAGCTATGCAAGACAAACTTCTTCAATTCAAGCTGAATGACGTATGGGAGCTCGTCAAACGACGAGATCCTCGCAAGCACAATATCATCGGAACCAAGTGGATTTTCCGAAACAAGCAAGATGAGGATGGTCAAGTAGTGAGGAATAAGGCACGACTTGTAGCCCAAGGCTACACACAGGTTGAAGGAATAGATTTCGATGAAAGTTTTGCACCTGTTGCTAGACTTGAAGCTATTTAAATACTACTTGCTTATGGTAATCATCATAACATCATCTTATATCAAATGGATGTGAAAAGTGCATTCCTCAATGGTAAGCTTGAGGAAGAAGTATATGTTGCTCAGCCCCTAGGTTTTGAGGATCCAAAGAATCCAGGCAAAGTCTTCAGACTCAAAAAGGCGCTCTATGGTCTCAAGCAAGCCCCTCGGGCATGGTATGATACATTGAAGGAATTCCTCATGAAGAAAGGCTTCAAACCTGGTTCACTCGATCCAACTCTTTTCACTAAATCCTATGATAATGAGCTATTTGTATGCCAGATATATGTCAATGATATTATATTTGGCTGTACTGACAAACGATACAGTGATGAATTTGCTTACATGATGAGTGAAGAATATCAAATGTCTATGATGGGGGAGCTGAAATTCTTCTTAGGTCTTCAAATTCGTCAACAACGCAATGGGATCTTCATATCACAGGAGAAATACCTCAAGGATCTTCTGAGGAAATTCGACATGCATGAATGCAAAGGTGCCAAGACTCCAATGCCTACCAACGACCACCTCTGCACTGACGAAAATGGTAAATAATTCGACCAGCAGGTATATCGCTCTATGATTGGCTCTTTATTGTATTTATGTGCATCTAGGCCAGATATAACGCTTAGTGTTTGAATGTGTGCACGTTTTCAAGCAAAACCGAAGGAATCACACCATAAGGCGGTGAAGCATATTCTTCGATACTTAGCTCACACACCAACACTAGGATTATGGTACCCCAAGGGCTCAAATCTTCATCTGGTGGGATACTCTGATTCTGACTATGCCGGTGACCGTGTGGATCGCAAGTCAACCTATGGTACATGTCATTTCCTCGGAAGATCACTAGTTTGCTGGTCCTCAAAGAAGCAGAACCGCGTTTCACTCTCCACAGCCAAAGCTGAGTACATTGCTGCTGGTTCATGTTGTGCTCAATTGCTATGGATGAAGCAAACCCTCAAGGACTACGACATCAACATGAAGAATGTGCCTCTCTACTGCGACAATGAGAGTGCAATCAAGATTGCATACAACCCAGTACAACACTCGAAGACCAAGCACATCCAGATTCGTCATCATTTTCTTCGGGACCATGTCCCCAAGGGCAATATCCTCATCGACCATGTGAAGACTAATGATCAACTCGCAGATATCTTCACTAAGCCCTTGGATGAGAAAAGGTTTTGCAAGTTGCGGTGTGAGCTAAATATCTTAGAATCTTCAAATGTTTTGTAAAAACATGCACACATCCTAACACTTCTGCAAAATTGATGACTTAGATGTGCAACACACGATGAATCGATTTTCTTCAACCAATGAAGAATATCACTCTTAGTGTGAAGAAATCAACGAAGAAATTGATTCTCAGGGCCCTACGACAATTGTACGCGGCGTCTGTAATCAACATTCTTATATGGTGGGTCACGCCACCGCTCAACGTGAAATTCCTGAAGTTGAATTTCTTCAAAGCTTTATTTCTTCAAAATTTGATTTTCTTCAAAACAGTTGTTCTTCAAAATCGTTTTCTTCAAAACTGAAATTCATCATCATAACGCGTTATCACAAAATCCTCAAGTCATTCAAATCTTCAAAAACACTTGATGATTTTCGTTTACCTAGATAAACTGCGATTTCAAGTCCTCAACAACATTCACTTATAGCTATTTCTTGAATTTGATATTTCATCTAAGTGAATGTGATCGGACCCTACTTTCCCTCTATGCTATTCTCACCCAGTCTATTCAATTCTTCATATGCGTTCTACTTGAAACTTTGTTCGAAATCCTCACTGTGTCCTTGTCAGCTGATGATTTTGTAACAAAATCCTCAAATCTTCAAAAATGTTTTTTTACAGAGTAACCGAACCCCACTTTCCTCATTCGGATAACCACGATCTCCACGATCTCCACCGCTTCTTTCGTGAGCTACATGTGTCCTACGGAGATGTAGAGACAGGGGCTATTTGGTCCGATATTTTCGCGCCAACAGTTACCGCCTGGCTATAAATATGTCCCCATCTCCCTCGGTAAAATCTTCTTCGTTCCATTGCCCTCCTGCTATAGCAAAGCTCCAAGCCCTAGCGCCACCGCTAGAAGTCTCGACGCCGGTGAAGAAGAGCTTGACTGCCTCGACCTCTCCATCCTCGAAACCACGCCAGAGCTGGACCATCTTCGTCCGCCGCCGCCGTAGCCGTCCTTTGCTACCGAGTTAGGGCGCATTGGACACGCACCGAAAGAGCATCTACTGCTACTACTTCTCTGTTCTTCGTGCGCGCCATCTAGGGTAAATAAAAACCCTATTTTTACAGCCAATTTGATCTACTATTTTACCTTTGAGATGTGAAATCTGTTTTTCCTCAAGAATCCATTCGTTTCTTTTCCTCAAACACTACCTATCACCAAACTATTAATGAACTTCACTAAGCATCTAAGATTTTCACGAGATTCCTCAGTTGTGTGAATTTTCGGATCTGTACAACTCTGGAACCCAAGAACAGTATGCTTAGACGAATTCCTCAACCACTGGTCAAATTCCTCAACTGTCAAAAAAATTCATTTCTTCAGAACTGATAACGCATATGACCTCTCTAAATTCCTCTCAACTATACTCTGTTCACAGGTACACACATGTCAGCTGGTGAATCTCTCGGTTCTCATCAAATTAACTCATTTGCAGCGTTTCTTGAAGAAAATCTGCAAGTCTCATCAGAATCCTCAAGAGTTCAATCTCATCAGCAAAAGCCTCAGCTGAAGAAAATGGAGGATGAAAGAAAGCAAAAGGGAGGCAAGAAACTTGAGCAGAACACTGCCGCAGATATCCCTGAGGATTTATACGTGGATTACTGCACTCCTGATGAAAATGAAACTATGCCCAAGAGAAAAATCAGGCTTCAAAAGATAGAACGCCGATGGGCTAAGGAGTGGAAGGAGTACAGATTCGTCAGTCCCAAATACGCAAAGAAATTCGCTCTGAAGCCTCCTGGCAAACGGGCTCCACTTGAGGATTATCATGAAGCTCATCCCTCAAGCCTCAAGACAATTGATGACTATCCTGATGAAAAGTCTAAACACTTGTCAAAGCTCAAGAAGCAGGCAGAGGCTGCTGTGAGGAAGTTCAATGAAGAATCTGCTGCTGCCGCAACCGCCGCTACTTCCTCTGTAGCTGAGACTTCTGGTATGACAATTCCTCAACTGAAGTCTATGCCACCAAAACCAAAGGCTTCAAAGCCTCAAGAGAAAACAGCTCCAGCATCAGCACCAAAACCCTCAGCACCACCACAGGCTTCAAAGCCTGAGCAGAAGCCAATAGTGAAGCAATTGCCTACTGTCTCCAGCTCCTCAGTCCCATCTGCAACAAGCTCGGAGACAAAGTCTTCACCAACTCCTCTGAAGACTAAAGTGACTGCTGGGAGAGGAACAAGACCAATCCCAAGCAAAATCATCAAGGTCCCTTCTGCATCAGAAGGTAGTGATGAATTTGATGATGACACTCTGCATGCCATCATCAGAAACAAGCAAGAGAGGGTAGCTCAAGCTTCTAGCAGCTCCATTCCTCTGGCCATGGACCCAAAAGTCCTCCTCGACTACATCAACATCTGGTATGAGGACCCCAACACTCCACTTGATGATTTGAAACTTCCCCCAGGCATCAGCCACATGGTGGCCACATTCATCAACGAGGCCAAGTGGAAGGAGCAACAAGCCAAACAGGCCAAGGTTGCTAAGCTCAAAAAGGAGAAATTCCTCACGCAGAATCTCCTCAACCTGACGCCTGATGCACTTGTGTTAACACAGGCTGAATTGAAGACTTTGACACATAAGTACTCCAAGCTTTCTAACCGTCAAAGTCTCAAAAGCAGTTTCATCAAACTTGCCACTGAAGCTATTGACAACTACAACAAGAAGGCTGCCCCTCCTGTACCAACTCCTCAGCCTCTGATTGAAGAACCAGCTGATGAAACTGCTCATGCTGAGGAAATCCCTCAAGGAAGCTGTGTGGATGAACCGAAAATTGAGGAAATCACCAAGGAAAATCCAGCTGATGACTTTGCTACAGCTGGTGTGACTGACCCTGCTCCAGGTGATGCTTCAAAGCCAGCTGATGACTCTGCTCCAGCTGGTGCCTCAAAGCCAGCTGATGAAAATGTCTCTGCTGAGAAAACACCTTCACCAAAAGCTTCAAAGGTGAAGAAAGTGACTCCGTCTGCATCAGACGTGAAAAAGACCAGGGCTGCTGAAAAGGAAGCCAAGAAGAGAAAAGCTTCATCAGCAGAAGAACACACTGAGGCCAAGCGCCTCAAAGCACTTGAAGAAAATGCTCCTCTAGATCCTGTGCCTCTTAACTGCGCTCCATCTTATGAGATGATTCCCTTCGCAAGCGAAGACCAGGAGCAAGGGGCAAATGAGGAAATGAAGAATGCCGAAACTGAGGAAAACACGGATGAGGAAATTCGCATAGATGACAGTCCTGAGCCCTCCATTCTGCATGAATAAACTTCACAAGGATCAGCTGCACCAACTCATGAATCTAACTCCGTCACCAAGCAAGCTGAGGAAGAACAAAGTGAAAATCCTCAGCCTGATGAAAGTCACATTCCTGAGCAAAATCCTCGACCTGAGGATCAGGCTGACCCAACTCCTCCTCCTGAGCAAAACCCTCAAGCTGAGGCTCAGGATGAACCTATTCCTCCTCCAGAGCAAAACCCCCAACAGGATGCTCCGGTTGATGACATTCCTCAGCCTGAAGCTCAACCAGAACACATTCCTCAGCCTGCAGCGCAACCAGAGCATGTTCCTCAGCCTGAAGCTCAAGCTGATGAAATTCCTAACCCCGAGGACCATGCTGAGGAAAATGCACCAGACCTAGACAATGCCTTCGTCGTCCTCAACCCAGAGTCTGCAATAGGTGTCTCCCCTCAAGTCCAACAGCAAAACCTTCAGCCAATGCAGCGTCAGCCGTTCTCCAAGCGGCTAAAGTTTCAAAAGGAGTCTTTCTTTGAAGAACGCATGTTCTTCATCAGAGAAAATCCCTATGACAAGCCTCACATCAGGCATTTGAAGTTTTGGACAAGGACAAAACTCAACTACTATGCCTCTGAGTTGTGTGGAAGAAACAAGATTTTCCAGCACAGGCATATTCCTCACGTTGAGCTTGAAGAAATACCATGCCTTGCTCCAGTCTTCAACGTCCTTTTTGAAGATGGACTCCTCCCAATGTGCTCGAATATCTGTGATTGGAAAAGTGAGCTTATTCTTCAATTCTATGCAACTCTTCACATATGAGGAGATCCAACATACATCAACACATGGGTGCTAGACTGGATGACGCAAACCACACACTTCAAGGCTCCTGCCATTGAGCTACTGCGTGAACTACCAGTATAAATTCCCTCAGAGCAGGCCGTGAAGCTTTATGATGAACGTGGGCTGCCTAACAAGATGATGGATGTCCTCATGAAGCCTTTGGCTAAGGGGAAACCACCAAGAACAACCTTCCTGATCCATGAGCTCAAATATGAACCCAGGACGGTTTACAGAATCCTGTGCAGCGTTCTTGCGCCAATCAAGGGCCATGATGATGAAGAAGATGTAGTAGGCATCATGAAGAATATCCTCTTCAACATCATACATGGTATTCCCATCAACATTCATGATTTCTTCATGAGGACATTGGCCGACAATGCAATGTGTCCTTTTGACCACAAGATATATGCTCCATGGATCATGAGATTCATCAGAACAAGGTCAGGCATCAATTATCACGCTGATTTCAACAACCATGTTGGTTATATGCCTCCTATAAGGGTCAACAAGAAGACTTTCGAGCCTGTTGAAGGAAAAGGCAAGTCCGCCATTGATGAAGCCAGTCGGCCCCTTGATGGCCAGTTCAGAGAGCCCGAAGCTTATTCTTCATGGGATGACACTGAGACTCATCCTCGAAGTCCTGTTGCTCCTCGGGTGATGAATACCAGAGAGCTTCTTCTCAGCCTTCACCAGAAGGTGGATCGGAATCACAAGTGGGTCAAATGCCAGTTCGGCGCCATTGTGAAAACCCTCAATGAAATGCAGAATGTTGTGAAGGTTAACCATTATTATCTTCATGAGGTTTATGATCGCACCTGGGCTACACTAGCTCATTTGAAGACTCCAACAGAACTTGAAGAATTGGAGTTTGCACGAGACTTCGACTGGTCGTGGCCACCAAAGAAGAAATTCAGGCCAATTCTAGTTCCAGACCATGAGGACAGTTCTTTTTCTTCATTCCGCAGTGCCGAGTCTGATGAAGAACAACAAGACACTGCCACCGGTCCAAGGAGGAAGACTGCTCCCAAGAATCCTCACGCGTCTTCATCAACTGCCAAGGAGTGAAAGTCTTCACGGGCGTTAGTCCTCAGTTTGTCCCTTTTTGTCACTTGATGACAAAGGGGGAGAAACTTGAGAGTTAGTCTTCACGCGGGATATTTTGGGGGCTTATGAACTATATTTAAGTTACAAACTCTTGGCTCTTCTAAAGTGTTTATGTAATGAGTTGTAACTTAAGCCCGATGGTACTCTGACGCTTTTGAACGTTTTTCTTCGCATGCTTATTCCTCAAAATTTTAATGCACGCATGCTGGAATTCGTCAGATACCATTTGTCATCATGCATCCTCAATTTCTTCATACTATATGTTGTATGTATGCATGATTTACAAGACTCAGGGGGAGATCTCCATGATATAAATCATCAATGTGCATTTGTTGTGAAAAGCAAAATCCTCAAGATATGCACATCTTCAGGGGGAGTCTCTCTGAATCTTGATTTCAAATTCCTCAAATGAGTATTTACACTTCATATGTTTATTCCCGTTGAAGACTTAACCTAATTGTCATCAACCACCAAAAAGGGGGAGATTGTAAGTGCATCTAGTGCCCCTTAGTGATTTTGGTGGTTTGAAGACTTATAGGTTAAGTATCTAATGCGTTCTTGAGTGTACACAGGATCTATAAGTCGCTGAGGAGTTTGAAATAATCGATGAATATCGACCCCTAAAAATGTATATCTTCGGTTGAAGAAATTGGTCTGAAGCTGAAGATTTGAATCGCGAAGAATTTGCGATGAAATTTATAATCCTCATGAAGATATTGAAATTGAGGAATTCGGTGTGTCCTAAAGAAAATCCATCTGAAGACTTTGAAGCATGAAGATTTATCCATTCTGTTTTATTTTCTTCACACTTGAGTAATAGGAACACCGTACTGTTAAAGGGGGTCGAGGTAACACATTGGAATAAATTTCCTCATGATGCTCAACCCAAGCCTAATCCTACCAAAAGCCTCAAGTGAGGAATATGAGTGACATGAGGACTCTCACAGTTGAGGGTCCCGACCGTTATCGATAGCCACGCCACATCATTGGTCTTATCCACACCAACGGTCACATTATTTAAGGGCATTAATGTCAAATCCTCTCGGGATGCTCCCAGGCTATAAATAGCCCCCCACAACCATTAGCTCGTTGGTTGCTCTGCTAGAAACTGACACTTGTCATAAGAGAAACCCAAATTCCTCAGAGTCTTCGAGAGTAATTCATCAGTGAGGAAATACCCCAAACACCAAACCATGAACCGAGAACCAAGTGATTGAGCATCACTGAAGAAGTTGTTCCTGTGTGGGACTGAAGCCTTTTACCCTTGAGGACTATGCATCCTCCAGATGGTTACGCGTCATGGTCTAGAGCAATCCAGCAGTCAATTGTGGATCGTCGGGTGACCAAGTTTGTGAGGGTTTGGAAGTCTGCCCTGAAGACTTACCACGAGTGTTGGGCGAGGAGTGTGCGTTCTTAGCCCAAGGAGAATACGGTAGGGACTGTGTGTCCCGGGACTGTGTGTCCCGGGACTGTGTGTCTTTTGGTTTCAATACCAAGCCGCTCCAAACCAGATGTACAACTGTCAGAGCAGTTGGAACTGGGTCATCAACTACTGTCTTCACTGTGAAATGGGTTCTATTTCCTCAACTCTTTATATTCCTCAGATTATGTGTTGATAATTTCCAGTGTCACTGTTTGAAGAATTTGCTGAAGACTTTCTCTGAAATTCCTCAACCCCAAATTCTTCACGCAATTTAATCCTCATCTGTTTTCTGCATGCCTGCATACTGTGCAAACTGTTTTCATATTCTTCATCCTGAAAAACTGCTGTAGTGAAACTTTGCACTCGTGATCCTTTACTGTTTCCGCTGTAAGTTAGTCATGAGTGAGGAATTTCCTCAAAAGAAATTTCCTCAGTGATGAAATTCTAAAAATCTCCTATTCACCCCCCTCTAGTCGATATAACGCACTTTCAATTCCTCAATTTCAATATCTTCATGAGGAATATCAATTTCAACGCAAATTCTTCGCGATTCAATTCTTGAGCTTCAGACCAATTTCTTCAACCGAAGATATACATTTTTAGGGGTCGATATTCATCGAATATATCAAACTCCTCAACGACTTATAGATCCTGTGTACACTTATGAACACATTAGATACTTAACCTATAAGTCTTCAAACCACCAAAATCACTAAGGGGCACTAGATGCACTTACAGTTCCCCAACAAATATCTCTCTAACTTTGACGTCCAGATCATGGAATTTGGATTCCACAATCGTCTCTAGGATCTTATGGTTCTACAGAATCTGTGAGATGTTCTTCTCCATCCCTTGGATGGTGCTGACTAGGAATGCCATCTTCTCATCTCTGGTTGTGAGCTGTGGAGCTAGTGCTAGAGCATTCCTAGTTGCCTCTGCCTCTCGAGTTGTAGGTGAGCTGGGATGACTGGCAGCCATCACAACTTCATTGTCCTCAAACTCTGGCTGAAGTGGTAGGTGGGGATCATGTAGTAGATATGTATGCTTGCCAATCTTGGCATTGATGAGCATCTGAATGTATGGAGCATATCCACATGGTCTCTTTTGATGTGCAACAGTCATTCTTACAGTCTCAACTATCAAATCCATCACTTTGAACCGAATGTGGGTGTCTAGATGATGCAGCATATTGATGGAATAACCTCTAATCATCTTGTCATCACCTGATTTGGGAATCAGGGTGTATCTCATGATAGTATTTCTAGTAGGTATTCCTGCATTGCAAAAAGTAGACAGAGCCAAGCTTGTGTGTCTACACATACTTATGGGGAACTGGCTTGTACATGTTAGCCATGGAGTTGTGATTCATCTTGGATTCTGAATACACATCCATGTATCCTTGTTTCTCCTTTGGGGCATCAATGGTAGTGGCCCACTCATCAATTGTGGCTTCATACATGTGGCCATCACTCATCCATACAATTGTGCCAACTGGATAGAAATGAGCAGTGGAATAGAACTGCATGATCATCTCATCGTTCCATGCAGTCATCTTCTTCCCAACAAAGTCTTCAATATCAACAAGCCTGAAGTTTTTATATCACATGGGGAAAATAATGTTCATTGGCCTTGATATATGCCCAATCAACATATCTCATATCACTGACTGCAGGACTCTTGTATAGCAACACAGTCTCATAGAAATCTTGTTGCTTCTTCGTGTGAAAACGAGGATGAACATCAGTTCTCCTTCTGTTGGCATATGGATCAACACCTCCACTTCCTCATTCCTGCATCTCTTCTCTTCTTCGTATCCTCAGCAATTGGATGGGCTTCACTGTGTAGTGGCAAATGAGATCTCGGCTTCATTAGCACATGTGCATCCTTTTCTTCTTCCTCTTGTGCAGCAAAGACTCTGGAAGAAGTGCCTTTGTTCTTATTAGCTGGAGGTATGTCCTTGGTAGTCCTCTTGGGTAATATATGTTTCTTAGCCTTAGGTGTTGTAGACTTTGGTGTGGTATTCTTAGGCATGGTATCAGCCATAAGCTTCTTCTTCTTGGCAGGAGGGGCATCAACTGGATTTTCTTCTTCGTCCTCCTCATTATGCTCTCGGGTTCTTACCATGGAAGTTGGCCTTTGAGTTACAAAGATAGTTGTCTTCCTATCTCTCTTCTTATTGTTGGGGAACGTCGCATGGGAAACAAAAATTTTCCTACGCGCACCAAGACCTATCATGGTGATGTCCATCTACGAGGGGGATGGTTGATCTACGTACCCTTGTAGACCGTACAGCAGAAGCGTTAGTGAACGCGGTTGATGTAGTGGAACATCCTCACGTCCCTCGATCCGCCCCGCGAACCGTCCCGCGATCAGTCCCACGATCTAGTGCCGAACGGGCGGCACCTCCGCGTTCAGCACACGTACAGCTCGACGATGATCTCAGCCTTCTTGATCCAGCAAGAGAGATAGAGAGGTAGAAGAGTTCTCCGGCAGTGTGACGGCGCTCCAGAGGTTGGCGATGATCTCGTCTCAGCAGGGCTCTGCCCGAGCTCCGCTCGAGCTCCGCAGAAACGCGATCTAGAGGTAAAACCGTGGAGATATGTGGTCGGGCTGCCATGGCAAAGTTGTGTCAAATCAGCCCTAAAACCTCCGTATATATAGGGGGAAGAGGGGGAGCCTTGCCTTGGGGTCCAAGGACCCCTAAGGACTTCGGCCGAGCCAAGGGGGGAGTTCTCCCCTTCCAAACCGAGTCCAACTAGGTTTGGAAGGAGGAGTCCTTCCTCCTTTTCCCACCTCCTCTTTTTTTTCTTTTTTTTTCTTCCTATGGCGCATAGGGCTCTTTTGGGCTGTCCCACCAGCCCACTAAGGGCTGGTGCGCCACCCCCAATGCCTATGGGCTTCCCCGGGGTGGGTTGCCCTCCTCGGTGAACTCCCGGAACCCATTTGTCATTCCCGGTACATTCCCGATAACTCCGAAAACCTTCCGGTAATCAAATGAGGTCATCCTATATATCAATCTTCGTTTCCGGACCATTCCGGAAACCCTCGTGACGTCCGTGATCTCATCCGGGACTCCGAACAACATTCGGTAACCAACCATATAACTCAAATACGCATAAAACAACGTCGAACCTTAAGTGTGCAGACCCTGCGGGTTCAAGAACTATGTAGACATGACCCGAGAGACTCCTCGGTTAATATCCAATAGCGGGACCTGGATGCCCATATTGGATCCTACATATTCTACAAAGATCTTATCGTTTGAACCTCAGTGGCAAGGATTCATATAATCCCGTATGTCATTCCCTTTGTCCTTCGGTATGTTACTTGCCCGAGATTCAATCGTCAGTATCCGTATACATATTTCAATCTCGTTTACCGGCAAGTCTCTTTACTCGTTCCGCAATACAAGATCCCGCAACTTACACTAAGTCACATTGCTTGCAAGTCTTGTGTGTGATGTTGTATTACCGAGTGGGCCCCGAGATACCTCTCCGTCACACGGAGTGACAAAACCCAGTCTCGATCCATACTAACTCAACGAACACCTTCGGAGATACCTGTAGAGCATCTTTATAGTCACCCAGTTACGTTGCGACGTTTGATACACACAAAGCATTCCTCCGGTGTTAGTGAGTTATATGATCTCATGGTCATAGGAACAAATACTTGACACGCAGAAAACACTAGCAACAAAATGACACGATCAACATGCTACGTCGATTAGTTTGGGTCTAGTCCATCACATGATTCTCCTAATGATGTGATCCCGTTATCAAGTGACAACACTTGCCTATGGTCAGGAAATCTTGACCATCTTTGATCAACGAGCTAGTCAACTAGAGGCTTACTAGGGACAGTGTTTTGTCTATGTATCCACACATGCAATGTGTTTCCAATCAATACAATTATAGCATGGATAATAAACGATTATCATGAACTAAGAAATATAATAATAACTAATTTATTATTGCCTCTAGGGCATATTTCCAACACTTATTAGGCTATTTTCCTGGCCTGGAAGAGGGTCTGTCAAGGGTAAGTGTCATCCCTTGCCTTGTAGAGTTTGAGCTCTAGCATCAGCTGACATGGCATACTCCTTCCTCACAGGTTTCCTGACACTCGCCTTCTCTTTCTGCTTCTTAGGGGAAGTTTCCTCTAGAACAAAGTCAGCATCTTTCTCATCTAAATTTAACTTCCTCCTGGTACTGGTAGCTACTGATGACGAGATGATGTATATACTTCTCGCACCTTTTTGGTTACCCCAAGTGGAAGGTTGAGATGTAGTCAGCAGCAAGTTGTCCCTCACACGAAGACTGTAAACTTTATCGAACCAGGAGGACTCCTAGGCTCAACAAGTAGGTGTCTCCCACCCTGATGCTAGCAAAAGACGTGGACGTGCACATACAACAAATAACTTTCCTCCCAATGAGTACATAGAGGTTGTCAATCTCTCCGGCCTTGTAGTTTGCAAAGGATCAAAACACAAGCGGGAAAGGTAATAGTGATTGCAACGGAAAAGTAAATGAAAACGGTAAATAGTGGCGGTGTAAACAATGGTGGTGATATGGACCAGAGTCACATGATGTTCACTAGTGATGTCTCTCTCCCAAAAGATGATAAACAACTATGCTTGGGTAAACAAATTACAGTTGGGCAATTGACAGAATTATGAACGCACCGCAATGCTAATTATGCTACTTGATAGTTAGAGGTTCAATAGTAATGGGCAGTACGCCAAGACAAGTAGACCGTTTATTCATCAGCATCTACTTACTAATCATCCACCTTGAGATATCTATCCATAACATCTCGCCGGTATTAAGTTGCGAGCCCCACCCAAAGTGTAAACTCAAAGCAACAGACAAATGCATTAACGAACTATGCGTAGGGTAAACAATCTTTGCAACCGTGGTCACAAGCACTGTTGTTTTCTCCCTGGTGGCAACAACACATCCCCTATTCTCATGTTTCTATCACTCAAGCTAGACATCGAGGGGCATGAACCCACAATCATGCATAACACTCCCTCTTGGAGTTACAATCTACTACTCGGCCAAAGCAATAAATAGCAACGGAGAACATGCAAGAATCACTGAGGAACATAATATAAAAAGGATAATCAAACATATAAATCATAACAATCTGAACATAATCTCATAATCCATCGGATCCCAACAAACTGAGCATAGCAATAGCAAGAGAATTACATAGATGCCTTGATCATGTAGGGCAGCTCACAAGGACTAACCATTGAAGCACAAGATTGGAGAGAATACATCACATAGCTACTGGTCATGGACTCATGGTCCAAGGAGGACTACTCACGGCACGCCCGGGAAGCGTCCATGGCGATGGAGAAGCTCCCGGAGGTCAATCCTCCCTCCGGCAGGGTGCCGGGAAGAGGTCTCCTAACGCTCCCGATCTCGGAAGCACTGCGGCGGCGGAATGATGGAGAAATTTTTGATTCTAGATCCCTATAGGGCTTTCCTCGTCAAGGGGTAAATATAGGCGAAAGGAGGGCACCAGAGGGCATGGGACCCACCCAGGCGGCCTCCTAGCGCGGCCTAGGGGTGAGTCGCGCCCATAGGTCGCCTGGGCGGCCCCTGACACCCCTCTGGCCCCCTTTCGTGCTTTGTGAAGCTTCTAGTGCGCTGATTTTTATATATTTTTCTTGGGATTTTTCGGGCTTCGGAAAATTGGGTAAAATCCCCTGCAAAATAGACATCAGCGAACAGAAAGAGGCACTGGGTGCACTAAGTTAGTAGGTTAGTCCAAATATGTGTAAAATGATATAAAAGTGTAGCAAAACATATAACAATGTCACCTAAAAGATCATGGAACAAGCAGAAATTATAGATGCGTTTGGGACGTATCAGCTACCCTTGGCAATCCATGAGAGCTCAGAGTACTTGGATCAGAAGGTGTCGTGGCTAGACTAGTGCATGAGTCCATGTCAACACGGGGCTCACTGAATTTGTTCTAACTGTCCTCTTATCCTCACATCATGTCAACAACCAAGAAGTCAAGAAGACCCTATGAAAATATATAGAAGGGCTAGAATGGATGAGCATCACAAAATCGTAGAAGTTTTGGAAAAATTGAACCCTGAAAATTTTAGTTTCAACATTCAGCAAAAATGGATTTCGGTTCCACCGAGTCAAAAATTTCGGAGCTACCGAGACTCGCATTCTCTCTTAACAAAAACTTTGCCACCTTATCAGTTTCACCGAAAAGAAAAACTCGGTTCCACCAAGAATGTTCTCAGTAACCCTAAAACCAAAATCGGTAAGAGCGATTTTTGCAACTCGGTGACACCGAGATTCAATTTTGTGGAATCTTAACCCTAAATTTTTCTTTGCTCGCTAATCTACGGGAACTTTCTCGAGGATAGAATTGTAGCAATTGTGGAGAGGATTTTTCAATGCCTATTTGCACAAGAATTAGATTTGGAGTGCAAAGGGAATTGAATCCATACCCTAACTTGGCGAGGATCTGCTACGGCGGCAATGGCGGTGAAGATTCCGTCGGCGGCGAGGACTCCAGTGGCGAGGGTGCACGAGAGGATTAATATCAAGTCCAGGGGACTAGGGCACGACAGCGAGGAGGTGCGGCATACGATGTTTGAAGTGTTTTGCCAACCGTTGGTTTCCGTGATATATATATATATATATATATATATATATATATATATATATCTCTTGGCTGTTGGTGACACCGAGATGAAATTTTTGGTGCCACCGAGTTCCACAACTGTCAGGTGACAATGAAACTCGGTGAGGCCAAAAAGAACAACTCGGTTCCACCGAGATGATAAAATCTGATCAACCCTAGGATTCGATGGGACCGATATTTTGAGTTGGTCACACCAAGATGCACTTTGGGAGGTTTTTGGATTCAGCCCTTGTCGAGACGGACCTCCGAGTGCTCCTCACACAGAGTATCCCTAAAGTGCTTGCTTAAATTTTGTGAGCATGAATAGAATTTGAGACGAGAAATCAAAGATAGCTAGAGGAGGTACTGAGGCATTCTTGTATATCCAATTGGCCAAATAAAATAGAAAGCCAAATAACAACGATTGGATATCCTCGAATGAGCAAAATATGCATACCAGCATGCTCACACAATAAGATGTCAAATAAAATATGGTGAAGATGCACAAACACCCTAGCATCTATCAAGCACTTTGGCGATGACGAAGTCATCTATATATGAGTATATTGACATAGGAGTCAAGTAAGAATACTTGATCATAAGTCATACGCATCATTTAAGCACAAGTGGGGTTACCACCTTTACATAAAGCATTAATGTGTTCATATCTTTAGGATATGATTATACTCAAGATTTAGAGGGAAGCTCCCCCTTGATATGATATCCCCCCGAAGAGGTATAAACTAACCTTGGGTTTTGTCGTAGAAGACTTCAAGTTGGTGAAGTAGTGGTGGATGCTCATTATTGATGAAGATCATCTTGAGTTGGGATCAATACTTGTTGTTTCTTACTCTTCTCACCTACATGGGTTAGTCCCTAAACACAAGGAACATATGCAAGAATATCTATTGACATGGAATGAAATACATGTGGGATGATGTCTAAAGATGCATTAATTACCTTGTCATGTGCTTACCTTCGAGGGAATGTGTGACTCCTTGAACTAATGCATATGGTAGAGGTTGATTGCATATAGTTCTTGCCAAAATGAAAAAGAGTGAATTTCATTAGCGAAGTCATCCCTCAAGAACTTTCTAGTTCTTCATCTTGGGGAGCCACATCAACTTGATGGGGATCCTTGTAGTTGTGGTAGCACTAGATGAGGTAGTGCTAGTAGTGTCCTTGGGAATCCACTTGACCTTGACTTGGGGTTCCTCTTCAAATAAGTCAATCTCCTCTTGAAGCTTGCCGTTGCCCTTGTGGTCTTGTGGTATAAGGTCATCTTGAGAGCTTGTTCCTTGGGGGGAGTAGGATCATACTTCTACTTTTGGGGAACAAACTTTGGAGTGGGATATGGACCTTCTTCCTGTTCAACTTTGTTGCCATTCAAGTAGCCAACACCTTGTTTCTTCCGATGTCGTCCTTGCTTGTGCACAATTTCCTTGAATTGCTTACTTCCGGCAAGACTCTTGAAGACACATCTCTCTATAATTCCTTTCAATAAATTGTTTTCTTGCTCAAGTGTAACTTGGCTAAGAGAACTATTAGTGGAATCAAGAGAGCTACTAGCAACAACATCATTAGATTTAACTTTAGCGTTGTTATTACTAGATGAAGAAACTTTCTTACCTTTGTTACTAGTGTTCTTAGGTTTAACTTGTGGAAAAAAAGTAGAAAAGAGTAATCGTTTGGCTAGATAAGAAGAACTCTTCTTTCGAAGTTCATCATTGATTGCTTTTAGGAACTCATGCTCTTGCTCTAAATTTAGCTTCTCGAAGCGTAGCTTCTCATGAGTTCTTGCAAGCTCTCTATGATCTTCTAGAGTAGTTTCATGAGCTAACTTAAGAGTGTTTAATTCTTTAGTTAGTCTTTCAATCTCTTTCTTTTCATCATTATTTGACTTCTCTTGACTAGCATGATAATTAACAAGTTCATTCTCAATGTTAACACTAGTTTTATCAAAGAGCAAGTCATCTTCTCCTAAGAGGTCATCCTCATCACTATCAAAGTCAACAAACTCGGGGTGTGAACCCTTGGGGACTTTACACATGAAGCAGTTTACAATCCCCTCATTTGGTGAATCAAATAGGTCGTATGAGTTGGAGGAAACGAGTGCAATGTCGGCAACACCTACATCTTGACTATAGTCAGAGTTGGAGTGGTAGCTTCACTCGGATTGGTTGCAGACTCGGAGCTAGAAACCCATTCACCAACATGACCTTGATGTCTTCTTCTAGAGCTGCTCTTGGTGTACCTTTCCTTCTTCTCCAATTCCTTGCCTCTCCGGAAGTGTCTTCGTTCATAACGATCTTCTCTACTCCTTCTCTCTCTGCGAGGTGACTCATCTCTTGAGCTTCGTCTTCTAGGTGACTCTTCTCTTCGTTTGTAGGGAGCCGATCACTCATTGGAGTAGTGTTTGAGATTCCCACGGTTATAGCAGTTTCGATCTCGACTAGATGAACGTTTCTCATCATGTCTTGAGCTTGACCTTCTCTCTTTGCCTCTACTCTTGTAGAACTTGTTGAATTTTCTGACCATGAGACTGATCTCTTCATTGGTAACAAGTTTTTCCTTTGAGGTAGCGGGAGCAACACTTGAAGCTTTGTAATCACCGCTTAACTTGTTGTGCAACTCACCTTTGTCCTTGAGTGACATTTCATGAGCAACAGTCCTTCGAATGACTTCCATTCGCTTGAGATCCTTGTAGTTTGGCATCATTTGGATTAATGTGCATACGGTGTCAGATCTTCCATCCAAGCCTCTAAGTATCTTCTTGATGATGAATTTTTCAGTCATCCCTTCGCTTCCTAAGCCGGCAATCTCATTTGTGATGAGAGCTAGCCTATAGTACATTTCAACGACTCCTTCACCATCCTTCATCTTGAACTTGTCAATTTGACTTTGAAGCACATCCAACTTAGGTTCCCTGACAGAATCAGTACCTTCGTGCATATCAACTAAAGTATCCCAAATTTCCTTTTCATTCTCAAGGCGGCTGATTTTGTTGAATTCTTCGGGGCATAAGTAGTTGAATAGAATGTCGCAGGCTTGAACATTGTATTGCAACATCTTCAGTTCTTCTGCTGTCGCATCACGATCCGGTTCTCTTCCTTTTCCAAAGAAGTCACCTTGCACACCAACATGAACAACGGCCCCAACGACAAGATTATGACCAAGAATATGCATTTTCATTTTATGCTTCCAACTAGCAAAGTTTGTACCATCAAAATATGGACCTCTACGGTGATAATTTCCCTCACTAGACGCCATACTCTCCTATGTTGTGAAACCAATGCAATGGAGACCAAAGCTCTCGTACCACTTGTAGGATCCGAAGTATGTCTAGAGGAGGTGATTAGACTACTTGACCAAATAAAATATTAACCTTCTCCCAATTTTAGTTGTGGGCCAGTTTTTGCAATTATCAGAAGTCAAGTTCATCCTACATATGCACATCTAAGAGTATAACAACAAAAAGTGAAGATATGAAAATGTAATGTAGAGGGGAGGGTATGAAGATCAAATGCAAAGGTTGACACGATGATTTTTGACATGGTTCCGATAGGTGGTGCTATCGTACGTCCACATTAGTGGAGACTTCAACCAACGGAGGGTAACGGCTGCAAGAGTCCACCGAGGGCTCCACCCACAAGGGGTCCACGAAGAAGCGGCCTTGTCTATCCACCATGGCTTACGTCCACGAAGAACTAGCCTCACTCATGGTAGAAATTCACGAAGTAGGCGATCTCCTTGCCCTTACAAACTTCTTTGTTCAACTCCACAACACGAAGTAGGAGGCTCCCAAGCAGCACCTAATCAATCTAGGAGGCACCACCCTCCAAAAGGTAATAGATGCGGTAGAATGATGAACTCCTTGCTCTTGTGCTTCAAAAGATAGTCTCCTCAACACTCAATCACTCTCTCACGGATTTGGCATTGGTAGGAGAGATTGTTTTTTGGAAATCAACTTGCGGAGGCTAGAGATCAAGTTTCAAATGGTTGGATTGGAATCTCTTGATCCCAACACATGAGTAGGTGGATCTCTCTGAAAAAAATGGATATGGAAAGTGTAAGTGTGTTCTGAGTGCTTTCTCCGTGTATGAGAGGTAGTGTATGGGGTATATATAGGTGCTTTATCCGTCTATCCACAATTCATCGAATCTCGACAAACACACCGCCCAAAGAGGATTACATCGGATAGATATCCATGAAGATCATGGAGAACTTTGTATTGAAGATCCAAGAGAGAGAAGAAGCCATCTAGCTACTAACTACAGGCCGGTAGGTCTGAAGTAGACTAATCACGAGTCATTGGAGAGGCAATGATGTTGATGTAGAAGCCCTCCAGCTCCAAAGTCCCCTCCGGCAGGGCACCGGGAAGGGTCTCCAGATGAGATCTCGCGGAAACGGAAGCTTGCGGCGGCGGAAAAGTGGTTTTGTGGACGCCCTTATTTTTTCTAGGATTTTAGGGAATATATAGGCCAAAGAGCTAGGGCAGGGGAGCTCCAGGGAGGCCACAAGCCTGGTAGCCGCGAGCCCCCCTGGTCGCGGCTACACGGCTTGTGGGCTCCGTGTGGGCCTCCTGCATTGGCCCTCAAGTCCCCCGATCTTCTTCTGTTCTGGAAAAATTCATTTCTGGGATTTTATTCCGTTTGGACTCCGTTCCAAAATCAGATCTGAAAAGAGTCAAAAACATAGAAAAACAGGAACTGGCACTTGGCACTGAATTAATAAGTTAGTCCCAAAAAAGATATAAAAGGTATATAAAACATCCAAAGTTGACAAGATAACAACATGAAACCATCAAAAATTATAGATACGTTTGAGACGTATCACACTGTCACATAAAACATGGGGTAGGCGAAAACATTGCATCGAGTACACAGGGATGGCCTGCGCCACATATTTGATCAACACCTCTTTTCGTGCTGCACACAAGAGTTTCTCCATCCAACCTCTAACTTTTTCCCACACTCGGTCATGCAAATATTTGAACGTCCCATTCTTCAAGTGTCCCACATCTGTAGGCATACCCAGATACCAGTCACTAAGAGATTCATTTTGAACCTGCAAAGTAGTTTTTATACTATCACGTACATCCTCCGGGCAGCCTCGACTGAAGAAGATGGAAGATTTATTATTTGCCCTGATGCCAAGCAGTAACTATCCAATTGGTTTGATAATTGAATTGTCCCTTCAATACTTGACTTAAAGAGCAACAATTTGTCATCAGCAAAGAGAAGGTGATTCACAGCCGGAGCTGTAGGAGCCACCTTGATGCTGCCTAGTGATGACGAAGAACTGGATTTCAGGAGGCACGAAAGGCCCTGTGCCGCTATTAAGAAAAGATATGGGGAAATTGGATGTCCCTGCTTAATACCTCTACTTGGCACAAACTGTTCAAGTCTTTCTCCATTATACAAAACTAAGAACGATACAGAACGGACCATACCCATGATAGTGTGAACCCAGGTTTGATCAAACCCCAATTTCACCATCATAGCTTCCAAGTAGTCTGACTCCAACCTATCATATGCCTTCATCATGTCAATTTTCAATGCACAATAGCTATTTGCTTTGGCCTTCCTGCGCTTCATAAAGTGTAAGCATTCGTAGGCACTGATAATGTTGTCTGTGATGAGCCTCCCGGGGACGAAAGTTGGTTGGTATTTCAAGATGATAGTCGGTAGGATTTGTTTCAACCTGTTTGCCATCACCTTGGATGCTATCTTGTAGGACATTACATAGGCTGATTGGTCTGAACTGAGTAAGTAGGGACGGGTTAGTTACCTTGGGGATCAGAACCAATAATGTATTATTGATGCTCTCAGGACTTTCTTCACCCCTGACAATACTCAGAACTGCCCTAATCACACCGGCACCACACAAGTCCCAGTGCCTTTGGTAAAAGTCTGCCGGGAAACCATATGGGCTAGGGGATTTAGTTGGGAACATTTAAAAGAGGGTTGTCTTCACCTCCTCATTCATATATGATGCACATAACTGCACGTTCATCTGAGTTGACACCTTTCAAGGAACTATGTTGAGGACGGCATCCATGTTCTGAGTCCCCTCTGAGGTGTACAACTCTCTATAAAAATCATGCACCATGGCCTTCAGTTCCTGAGGATCCTCGGACAAAGCTCCAAGGGAGTTCCAGAGTGCCTTGATCATATTCTTCTTCCTTCTAATGCTAGCTATGAGATGGAAAAATTGGCGTTCTTGTCCCCCGAGGTCAACCATTCAACCATGGACCGTTGACGCCACATGATATCTTTCGTGTGATAAAGTTCCACTAGCTTCTCATTGATCTTTAGCTCGACATGGGAATGGGACCTTCGATCAGGGTCTGAGCGCAGCTGCTCAAGCTCCCTCTTCAGGTCCTTGATTTCTGTCCTCACGCTCCCAAAAATGTCCCTGTTCCACCTTGCTAAGTCATCCGACACCAGCTTCAGTTTATCCTACAGATCCTCCAGCTTGCTACATTCACCATGTCACTATGGTCCGAGGTTGCCGATGTGATGTGGGTTGATTCAGCTAGAGGGAACCTGGAGTGCCAATGTGAGTTTGCTAGCGCCCTCTCGAGTCGCACCCGAGTAAAACTTCCTCAAGTGACCTTTTTTCAAAGGTCCAAAACAGCAGTGTGTAGCCAATCTCGAGCAACATACAAATGTCAACGACGTCTCTAAAAGCTTCGATCTGTGCATTACTCCTTTGCCCAATTCCATCATGTTCTTCCGGGCGTAGCACCTCATTGAAGTCACCAAGACACAACCGTGGGAGGCTACCTAAAGTGCTTATGTTTTTTAATGTGGACCAAGTTTGGTGGCATAGGTGGGTCTCAGCTTCTCCATACACCAGTGTGAGTCTGCACATATATGAACACACCTCCAACACAGAGCAGTCAAGATGATAAACAGAATAACCAAGAATATCTAGCTCTATTTCATTGTTCCAAAAAATACCAATGCCACCACTCCTACCCTGACTATTAATAGCATAACAATGATCATAACGAAGAGTGTCTGCTAAAGATTCTACCGTCTCTCCAGAAATCTGAGTTTCAACAACAAACAAGAGGGTAGGGGCAAACTTCCTCGCGAAATTGCACAGCTCACAAACTGTCACGTCATTGCCCGCACCACGGCAGTTCCAGCAAAAGACTCATTTGGCCCGGTGGTGTCCCACTTTCGGACCTACAAACTTTGGACCACACTTTTTTTTGCTCCATTCTTCAGTGATTGTATCCTATCAATTGCAGTTGCCACCTTTTCTCTCTTTGGATCTTGCTTGGTATTGGGGCTGGGCGGTAAGGATGATGGAGGCAGCACTGGGAGCTCCCCCCGGTTCATCAGGGTCGTACTGCGATGTGGGTGAGTGATTGTTGGAAATATGCCCTAGAGGCAATGATAAATAGTTATTATTATATTTCCTGTTTAAATATAATCGTCTATTATCCATGCTATAATCGTATTGAATGAAAACATAGATACATGTGTGGATAATAGACACAACAATGTCCCTAGCAAGCCTCTAGTTGGCTAGCCAGTTGATCAAGGATAGTCAAGGTTTTCTAACTATGTGCAAAGTGGTGTTGCTTGATAACTGGATCACATCATTAGGAGAATCATGTGATGGACTAGACCCAAACTATGAACGTATCATATTGATCGTGTCATTTTATTGCTATTGTTTTCTGCGTGTCAAGTATTTGTTCCTATGACCATGAGATCATATAACCCACTGGCACCAGAGGGATACCTTGTGTGTATCAAACGTCACAACGTAACTCAGTGACTATAAAGGTGCTCTACAGGTATCTCCGAAGGTGTCCTTGGGTTAGTATGGATCAAGACTGGGATTTGTCACTCCGTGTGACGGAGAGGTATGTCGGGGCCCACTCGGTAATACAACATCACACACAAGCCTTGCAAGCAATGTGAGTAAGTGTAAGTCACGTGATCTTGTATTACGTAACGAGAAAAGAGACTTGCTCGTAACACGATTGAAATAGGTATGCGGATACCGACGATCGAATCTCAGGCAAGTAACATATCGAAGGACAAAAGGAATGACATACGGGATTGCCTGAATCCTTGACACTGAGGTTCAACCGATAAGTTATTCGGAGAATATGTAGGATCCAATATGGGCATCCAGGTCCTGCTATTGGATATTGACCGAGGAGTACCTCGGGGCATGTCTACATAATTCTCGAACCCACAGGGTCTGCACACTTAAGGTTCGGCGATGTTTTAGTATAGTTGAGTTATATGTGTGGTTACCGAATTTTGTTCGGAGTCCCGGATGAGATCACAGACGTCACGAGGGTTTCTGAAATGGTCCGGAGACGAAGATTGATATATAGGATGACCTTATTTGATTACCGTAAGGTTTTCGGGCATTACCGGGAATGTACCGGGAGTGACGAATGGGTTCCGGATGTTCACCGGAAGGTGCCAACCCACCCGCGGAAGCCCATAGGACCTAGGGGTGGCGCACCAGCCCTTGGTGGGCTGGTGGGACAGCCCAATAAGGCCTATGCACAAGGGATAAGAAAATCAAAGAGAAAAGAAAAAGGAAAGAGGTGGGAAGGAAGGGAAGGTCTCCACCTTCCAATCCTAGTTGGACTAGGATTGAAGGTGGAATCCTTCACCTCCTTGGCCGGCGCACCCTAGGGGTCTTGGACCCCCAAGGCAAGCCTCCCCTCCCCTCCTCCTATATATAGTGGAGTTTTAGGGCTGATTTGAGACACCTTTTGCCACGGCAACCCGACCACAAACACCACGGTTTTTCCTCTAGATCGTATTTCTGCACAGCTCGGGCAGAGCCCTACATGATGAAAGTGCGTTATATCGACTAGAGGGGGGGGGGGTGAATAGGAGATTTTTAGAATTTCATCACTGAGAAAATTCCTTTTGAGGAAATTCCTCACCGATGACTAACTTACAGCGGAAACATTTAAGGATCAGACGTGCAAACGTTCACAACAGCAGTATTGCAGAGTGAAGATTGTGAAAACAGATTACACAGTAAGCAGGCACGCTGAATACAGATGATGATTAACTTAAGTGAAGAATTTGGGATTGAGGAAATTCAGAGAAAGTCTTCAGCAAATTCTTCAAACAGTCACAGTGAAAGTCATCAACACATAATACAGAGAAAGTAAAGAGTTGAGGAATTAGAACCCGATTCTTGGTGAAGACTGTTGTTGATGACCCAGTTCCAACTGCTGTGACAGTTGTACATCTGGTTTGGAGTGGCTTGGTATTGAAACCAAAGGACACCCAGTCCCGGGACACACAGTCCCTACCGTATTCTCCTTGAGCTAAGGACACACAGTCCTCGCCCAACACTCGTGGTAAGTCTTTAGGGCAGACTTCCAAACCCTCACAAACTCGGTCACCCGGCGATCCACAATTGACTGCTGGATTGCTCTAGACCATGACGCCTAACCGTCTGGAGGATTCACAATCCTCAAAGGTAAAAGGCTTCAGTCCCACACAGGAACAACTTCTTCAGTGATGCTCAATCACTAGGTCTGGTTTGTGGTTTCGGTGGGTGGTGTATTTCCTCACTGATGATTTACTCTCGTAGGCTCTGAGGAATTGGGTTGCTCTTATGACAAGTGTTAGTTTCTATCGGAGGAGCCAACCAGCTAGTGGTTGTGGGGGGCGGCTATTTATAGCCTGGGAGCATCCCGACATGATTTGACATTAATGCCCTTAGATAATATGACCGTTGGAGTGGATAAGACCAGTGACTTGGCGTGGCTATCGAAATGGTCGGGACCCTCAACTGTGAGAGTCCTCATGTTACTCATATTCCTCACTTGAGGCTTTTGGTAGGATTTGGCTTGGGTTGAGCATCATGAGGAAATTCATTCCATAGCGTTACTTTGACCCCCTTTAACAGTACGGTGTCCCTATTCATCAAATGCGAAGAAAGTAAAACAGAAAACGTAAATCTTCACGCTTCAATTTCTTCAGAATGATTTTCTTCAGGAACCACCGATCTTCTCAATATAAATATCTTCATGAGGAATATCTATTTCATCGCAAATTCTTCGCGATTCATTTCTTCAGCTTCAGACCAATTTCTTCAACTGAAGACATATATTTTTAGGGGTCGATATTCTTCAAATATTTCAAACTCCTCAATGACTTATAGATCCTGTGTACACTTATAAACACATTAGATACTTAACCTATAAGTCTTCAAACCACCAAAATCACTAAGGGGCACTAGATGCACTTACACAGGAGTAGATCCTTCACCACCATCGGAGCGCCGTCACATTGCTGGGGAACTCATGTACTTCTCTGTCTTGCTTGCTGGATCAAGAAGGCCGAGATCATCGTCGAGTTGTACGTGTGCTCAACGCAGAGGTTCCTGATACGCCTCCGTCGTATCTACTTTTTTGAACTCTTTTGCCCTTGTTTTGGACTCTAATTTGCATTATTTGAATGGAACTAACCCGGACTAACGCTGTTTTTAGCATAATTGCCATGGTGTTGTTTTTGTGCAGAAATAAAAGTTCTCGGAATGACCTAAAAATTTACGGTGAATTTTTCTGGTATTAATGAAAAATACCTGCGCAAAGATCCACCGGAGGAGGTGAGTGATACGTCCATTTTGCATCATGATTTCATGTTGATATTTATCGCTTTATGGGCTGTTATATTACCTTGTGGTACCATACTTATGCCTTTTCTCTCTTATTTTGCAAGGTTTATTTGAAGAGGGAGAATACCGACAGCTGGAATTCTGGACTGGAAAAGGAGCAAGTCTGAGTCCTCTATTCTGCACAACTCCAAATGCCCTGAAAATTAACGTGGAATTTTTTGGGAATATATAAAAAATACTGGGCGAAAGAAGTACCAGAGGGGAGCTACCAGGGCGCCACAAGCCTGGTAGCCGCCACCCCCTGGTGGTGGCTACAAGGCTTGTGGGCTCCCTGACGGCCCACTGCCCCCCTCTTTTGCTATATGAAGGGCTTCATTCCAGAAAAAATTAAGGAGGATCTTTTTCATGGTTTCGCCGCCGCCACGAGGCGGAACTTGAGAAGATCCAATCTAGAGCTCCGGCAGGACGATCCTGCCGGGGAAACTTCCTTCTCGGAGGGGGAAATCATCGCCATCGTCATCACCAGCACTCCTCTCATCGGAGGGGAGTCATCTCCATCAACATCTTCATCAGCACCATCCCCTCTCCAATCCCTAGTTCATCTCTTGTAACCAATCTCCGTCTCGTGACTCCGATCGGTACTTGTAAGGTTGCTAGTAGTGTTGATTACTCTTTGTAGTTGATGCTAGTTGGATTACTTGGTGGAAGAGTTTATGTTCAGATCCTTGATGCTATTCATTACACCTCTGATCATGATTATGATTATGCTTTGTGAGTAGTTACTTTTGTTCCTTAGGACATGGGATAAGTCATGCTAATAATAGTCATGTGAATTTGGTATTCGTTCGGTATTTTGATATGTTGTATGTTGTCTTTTCCTCTAGTGGTGTTATGTGAACGTCGACTACATAACATTTCACCATATTTGGGCCTAGAGGAAGGCATTGGAGAGTATTAAGTAGATGATGGGTTGCTAGAGTGATAGAAGCTTAAACCCAGTCTATGCGTTGCTTCGTAAGGGGCTGATTTGGATCCACTAGTTTAATGCTATGGTTAGACGTTGTCTTAATTCTTCTTTCGTAGTTGTAGATGCCTGCGAGAGGGGTTAATCATAAGTGGGATGCTTGTCCAAGTAAGGGAAGTACCCAAGCGTCGGTCCACCCACATATCAAACTATCAAAGTAACTAACGCGAATCACATGAACATGATGAAACTAGCATGACAAAAATTCCCGTGTGTCCTCGGGAGCGTTTTTCCTCCTATAAGACTTTCTTCAGGCTTGTCCCTTGCTACAAAAGGGATTGGGCCACTTGTTGCACCGTTGCTACTACTTGTTACTTGTTACTTTTCGCTTGCTACGTTTCACCTTACTACACCATCACTTGTTACCGCTACTTTCAGTGCTTGCAGTTATTTCCTTGCTGAAAACTGTTTATCATAGCCTTCTGCTCCTCGTTGGGTTCGACACTCTTACTTATCGAAAGGACTACGATTGATCCCCTATACTTGTGGGTCATCAAGACTCTTTTCTGGCGCCATTGCCGGGGAGTGAAGCGCCTTTGGTAAGTGGAATTTGGTAAGGAAACATTTATATATTGTGCTGAAATTTATTGTCACTTGTCACTATGGAAACTGTTCTTTTGAGGAATTTGTTCGGGGTATCTTCACCATGAACGGAAGCACGAGGAGTTTTTCCTCAACCTGAGGTACCTACTGAAAATATCTTTTATGAAATTCCTTCGGGTATGCTTGAGAAACTGCTGGCTAATCCTTTTACACGAGATGGATCTTCACATCCAGACTTGCATCTGATCTATGTAGATGAAGTTTCTGATTTATTTAAGCTTGCAGGTTTGCCCGAGGATGAGGTAAAGAAGAAAGTCTTTCCTTTATCTTTGAAGGATAAGGCGTTGACATGGTATAGGCTATGTGATGATACTGGATCATGGGACTACAATCGGTTGAAATTGGAATTTCACCAAAAGTTCTATCCTATGCATTTAGTACATCGTGATCGGAATTATATTTATAAATTTTGGTCTCGTGACAGGGAAAGCATAGCTCAAGCTTGGGGGAGGCTTAAATCAATGTTATATTCATGCCCCATTCATGATCTCTCGAGAGAAATTATCACTCAAAACTTTTATGCTCGGCTTTCTCATGAAGATCGACCATGCTTGACACTTCTTGTACCGCTTCTTTTATGAAGAAGGATATTGACCACAAGTGGAATTTATTGGAAAGAATCAAACGTAACTCTGAAGATTGGGAGCTGGAAGAAGGTAAGGAGTCAGGTATGATTTTCCAGTTTGATTGCGTCAAATCTTTGTTGAAACAAACACTTCTAGAGATTTTAGCGCTAAGTATGGACTTGACTCCGAGATAGTAGCTTCTCTATGTGAATCTTTTGCTGCTCATGTTGATCTTCCCAAAGAGAAGTGGTTTAAATATCATCCCCTGTAGAAGTCAACATAGCTAAAACCAATCTAGTTGAGGAGAAAGTCATTGCTTTTAGTGATCCTGTTGTTCCTTGTGCCTACGCTGAGAAACCACCTTACCCTGTTAGGAAAAAGGATTATTCTAAAGCTCCGACTGTGATACGTAGGGGTTACATTAGACCACTTGCACCCCCTGAGGAAATTAGAGTTGGACCTAGTGTTGCTATTATCAAAGATCTCTTAGCCGAATACATAGACGGGCATGTTATCAAATTCTTGAGGACTCCGCTAGAATTGCTAAACCTCACGCGAAAGACAAATACGAACCTGTAGTTATCCTGCCCGTTGTTTCTGTCAAGATAGGAGATCACTGTTACCATGGTTTATGTGATATGGGTGCTAGTGTTAGTGCAATACCCCGTTCCCTATATGATGAAATCAAAGATGAGATTGCACCTGCTGAATTAGAACCCATTGATGTCACTATTACGCTAGCTAATAGAGACAATATCTGCCCTCTGGGAATTGTGAGAGACGTAAAAGTCCTGTGTGGTAAGACGAAGCATCCTACTGATTTCCTCGTCCTTGCTACTGCACAAGATAGCTTCTGTCCCATCATGTTCGGTAGACCCTTTCTCAACACTGTCAATGCTCACATTGATTGCATTAAGCAGACTGTCACTGTTAGTTTCGAGGGTGTGTCTCATGAATTTAACTTCTCCAAGTTTGGAAGACAACCCCATGAAAAAGAGTCATTTGGTAGGGATGAAATCATTGCTCTTGCCTCTATTGTCGTACCTCCTACAGATCCTTTAGAGCAATATCTTCTTGAGCATGAAAATGATATGCATATGGATGAAAGAGATGAGATAGATAAAATTGTCTTACAGCAATATCGTATTCTCAAGAATAATCTGCGTGTTGAACTGCTAGGGGATCCTCCCCCACCGAAGGGTGATCCTGTGTTCGAGCTTAAACAGTTGCGTAATACTCTGAAGTATGCCTATCTTGATGAGAAGGAGATATATCATGTTATTATTAGTGCTCTCCTCTCGAATCATGAAGAGAAGAAGTTACTAAAAACTTTGAGGAAGCACCGTGCGGCTATTGGATATACTCTTGATGATCTTAAGGGTATTAGTCCCACTCTATGTCAGCACAAGATTAAAACTGATCCTGACTTCAAACGAGTTGCTGATCATCAAAGGAGATTAAATCCTAAGATGAAAGAGGTCGTGAGAAAAGAAATATTAAAGCTTGTAGAAGCAGGAATCATTTATCCTGTTACTCATAGTGATTGGGTAAGTCCAGTACATTGCGTACCTTAGAAGGGAGGTATCACCGTCGTTCCTAATGATAAGAATGAATTAATCCCACAAAGGATTATCACTGGCTATAGGATGGTGATAGACTTCCGGAAACTGAACAAGGCAACGAGGAAAGACCATTATCCTTTGCCGTTTATCGGCCAAATTCTAGAAAGGCTATCCAAACACACACACTTCTGCTTTCTAGACGGTTATTCAGGTTTCTCGCAAATACCCGTAGCACAATCTGATCAGGAGAAAACCACTTTCACCTGCCCCTTCGGTACCTTTGCTTATAGACATATGCCTTTTGGCTTATGCAATGCACCAGCCACCTTTCAAAGATGTATGATGGCTATATTCTCTGACTTTTGTGAAAAGATTGTCGAGGTTTTCATGGATGACTTCTCCGTTTACGGGTCTTTATTTGATGATTGCCTCAGCAACCTTGATCGAGTCTTACAGAGATGCAAAGATACCAACCTCGTATTGAATTGGGAGAAGTGCCACTTTATGGTTAATGAAGGCATCGTTTTAGGACACAAAATTTCTGAAAGAGGCATTGAAGTTGATAAGGCTAAGGTTGATGCAATTGAGAAAATGCCTTGCCCCACAGATTCAGAGGTATACGAAGTTTCCTAGGTCATGTTGGTTTCTATAGAAGGTTCATTAAAGACTTCTCTAAGATTTCTAGGCCTCTTACCAACCTCTTATAGAAGGATGTTCCTTTTGTTTTTGATGAGGATTGTGAGGAAGCTTTCGAAATACTTAAGAAGGCTTTGATAAACGCACCTATTGTTCAACCACCTGACTGGAACTTGCCCTTTGAAATCATGTGCGACGCTAGTGATTATGCTGTTGGTGCTGTTCTAGGACAAAGAGTTGACAAGAAGTTGAATGTTATTCACTACGCTAGTAAAACTCTAGACAGTGCCCAAAGAAACTATGCCACTACGGAAAAGGAGTTTTTAGCAGTCGTGTTTGCCTGTGAAAAGTTCAGATCTTATATAGTTGAATCCAGAGTCACTATTCACTCTGATCATGCTGCTATTAAGTACCTTATGGAGAAGAAGTACACTAATCCTAGGCTAATCAGATGGGTTCTCCTGCTACAGGAATTTGATTTGCATGTTGTTGACCGAAAGGGTGCTGATAACCGTGTAGCAGATAACTTGTCCAGGCTAGAGAATGTCCTTGATGACCCACGACCTATTGATGAGAACTTTCCTGATGAGCAATTAAATGTCATCCGCACTTCACATAGTGCACCATGGTATGCTGATTATGCAAATTATATCGTAGCCAAATACATACCACCCAGTTTCACCTACCAGCAAAAGAAGAAATTCTTCTTTGATTTGGGACACTACTTTTGGGATGATCCTCACCTTTATAAGGAAGGAGTAGATGGTGTTATTAGGCGTTGTGTGCCTGAACATGAACGGGGACAGATCCTGCAGAAGTGTCATTCCAAAGCCTACGGAGGACACCATGTTGGAGATAGAACTGCTCATAAGGTATTGCAATCAGGTTTCTATTGGCCCACTCTCTTCAAGGATGCCCGTAAGTTTGTCTTGTCTTGTGATGAATGCCAAAGAATAGGGAACATCAGTAAGCATCAGGAAATGCCTATGAACTATTCACTTGTCATTGAACTGTTTGACGTCTGCGGCTTTGATTATACGGGACCCTTCCCGAGTTCCAATGGGTACACTCACATCTTAGTTGTTGTGGATTACGTCACTAAGTGGGTAGAAGCTATCCCCACTAGAAATGTTGATCACCACACCTCTATTAAGATGCTTAAATAAGTCATTTTCCCAAGATTTGGAGTCCCTAGATATCTGATGACTGATAGTGGTTCACACTTCATTCATGGTGTTTTCCTCAAGATGCTTGCTAAGTATGATGTCAACCATAGAGTTGCATCTCCTTATCATCCTCAGTCTAGTGGTCAAGTGGAGTTGAGTAATGGGGAGATCAAATTGATCTTACGAAAGACCGTCAATAGATCTCGGAAGAATTGGTCTAGTAAACTTGACGATGCACTATGGGCTTATAGGACTGCTTATAAGAATCCCATGGGCAATTCGCCGTATAAAATGGTTTACGGTAAGGCCTGTCATTTACCTCTTGAGCTGGAACACAAAGCTTATTGGGCAATCAAAGAGCTCAACTTCGATTTCAAACTTGCCGGTGAGAATCGGTAGTTTGATATCAGCTCATTAGATGAATGGAGGGCCCATGCATATGAGAATGCCAAGTTGTTCAAGGAAAAGGTTAACAGATTGCACGATAAAAGAATACAAAAACGAGAGTTCAATATAGGTGATTATGTCCTGCTATACAATTCTCGCTTAAGATTCTTTGCAGGCAAGCTTCTCTCTAAATGGGAAGGTCCTTACGTTGTCGAGGAAGTATATCGTTCCGGTGCCATCAAAATCAATAATACGGAAGGTAATTTTCCTAGAGTGGTAAATGGGCAAAGAATCAATCATTACATCTCTGGTACTCCCATAAATGTTGAGACCAATATCATCAATATCATAACTCCAGAGGAGTACATAAGGGATGTTTATCAGCCTATTTCAGACCCTGAAAACGAAGAGGTATCTTTTTCGGTAAGTAATTGGACTCCGAAGCTTTTCCAATAGGAAATTTCCTCTATTTTGGAATTTTTGGAAAATTAGAAAAATAAAAAGCAGTCCGGAGAGCGCACGAGGCGGCCACAAGCTTGGTAGCCACCACCTACCCCCTGGCGGCGGCTACAGGGCTTGTGGGCACCTCGTGTGCCTCCCGGACTCCGTTTTCTTGCGGAGCACTCCTTCTGGTCCATAAAAAAATCATTATATATACGCCCGAGGGTTTTGATCTCCGTATCGCACAGTTTTCCTATGTTTTCGTTTTGAGCCTGTTTCTGCCGCAGATCTAGGTCAAGATGTCTTCTTAGGATTCAGAGGGGGAGAGCTATGTGTCTGACTACCTTGCTAACCCCAAGGTCTATGGGGACTTGGAACCATATGGCTGGACCACTGACGAGGAAGAGGACTACGAGCCCAAGGGGAAGGAACAACCGAGTTCCGATGAAGAGGAGGCTCCTCTACCTCAACCTGGACGCACTCATGTGGAGTTCAAGAAGTCAAGCCTCCTTGACCAAAGGAAGAAGACTAAGACCTTGTTTATCCCTTCTCATTTCTTGCAGGAGAGTAAGCAGGAACTTTGCCATAGAGTGTTGAAACTTGAGGAGCAAAATGATGATCTGAGGGAGCATAACTTTTTGCTCAAGTGGAAATTAGACAAGCTCAAGACTGCTTCAAAAACTCCACCATCATCACCACCAAAGGAAGACAACTAAGCATTGGTATGGGCGATCCCCTTGGCTTTTGCCAAGCTTGGGGGAGTTGCCCTGGTATCGTATCACCTTTATATCTTTTGCTTTTACCTTTGTTTTAGTTCTTTCCTTTTTAGTTTTTATTTCTTCTCTTAGTGGAATAAGTCTTTAGTGTTTAGTTTGAGTCTTTTGCTTTATGTCTCCCCCGATGTATTCGAGCTATAAAATAAAGAGTATCTTAGTCAAGGGATTTGTTTTGTGCCGTGATCAAAAGCATGAAAAGAACGATAGCATGAAAGATCATGAGATGATCTTATGGAAAGTGATAGCTTCACATATGACAAGTATGATGATTGAAACTTGTTGAGAATAAATCAACATAGACCTCAGTCATTGTTGCAATTAATAAGAAGTAATAATGAAAGAGAGGTTCACATATACATATATCATCTTAGACACTTTCTATAATTGTGAACACTCACCAAACTATTACATGCTTAGAAGTAGATGTTGGACAAGGAAGACAACATAATGAATTGTGTTTGCTTGGTTCCAAACAATGTTATATCATTAGAGATCCCTTAGCATGTGACGATTGCTTCCACCTCATATTAGCCAAAACTCCCGCACCAAGTAGAGATACTACTTGTGCATCCTTAAACCTCCAACCCAGTTTTTCCATGAGAGTCCACCATACCTACCTATGGATTGAATAAGATCCCTCAAGTAAGTTGTCATCGGTGCAAGCAATACAAATTTCTCTCTAATATGTATGATCTATTAGTGTGTGGAAAATAAGCTTTATACGAACCTGTGATGAGGAAGACATAAAAGCGACAGACTGCATAATAAATTTCTTTATCACAGGAGGCAATATAAAGTGACGTTCCTCCGCACTAAGAGGACACGCATAATAAATTTGACTTTTTCTGATGTTATGATAAATTGCAATTGCTTCAATGACTATGGACTGTTGTTGGTTACTTCTCGGTAAGGTTTTTGCTTCATACTTTGCTTTGTGAAGGAATTGTTACTTTCCCATAAGAATCTTTATGATGTATTGTTGTTCTATGTGTGATCATGATGCCCTCATGTCCGTATTTTGTTTTATCGACACCTTCATCCCTAAACAAGTGGACATGTTTATGGAACTTGGTTTTCGCTTGAGGACAAGCGAGGTCTAAGCTTGGGGGAGTTGATACGTCCATTTTGCATCATGCTTTCATGTTGGTATTTATCTCTTTATGGGTTGTTATATTACCTTGTGGTACCATACTTATGCCTTTTCTCTCTTATTTTGCACGGTTTATTTGAAGAGGGAGAATACCGGCAGCTGGAATTCTGGACTTGAAAAGGAGCAAGTCTGAGTCCTCTATTCTGCACAACTCCAAATGCCCTAAAAATTAACGTGGAATTTTTGGGGAATATATAAAAAATACTGGACGAAAGAAGTACCAGAGGGGAGCTACCAGGGCGCCACAAGCCTAGTAGCCGCCTCCCCCTGGTGGCGGCTACAGGGCTTGTGGGCTCCCTGATGGCCCACTGCCCCCCCTCTTTTGCTATATGAAGGGTTTTGTTCCAGAAAAAATTAAGGAGGAGCTTTTTCGTGGTTTCGCCGCCGCCACGAGGCGGAACTTGAGCAGATCCAATCTAGAGCTCCGGCAGGACGATCCTGTCGGGGAAACTTCCCTCCCGCAGGGGGAAATCGTTGCCATCGTCATCACCAACACTCCTCTCGTCGGAGGGGAGTCATCTCCATCAACATCTTCATCAGCACCATCTCCTCTCCAATCCCTAGTTCATCTGTTGTAACCAATCTCCGTCTCGCGACTCCGATTGGTACTTGTAAGGTTGCTAGTAGTGTTGATTACTCTTTGTAGTTGATGCTAGTTGGATTACTTGGTGGAAGAGTTTATGTTCAGATCCTTGATGCTATTCATTACACCTCTGATCATGATTATGATTATGCTTTGTGAGTAGTTACTTTTGTTCCTGATGACATGGGATAAGTCATGCTAATAATACTCATGTGAATTGGTATTCGTTCGGTATTTTGATATGCTATATGTTGTCTTTTCCTCTAGTGGTGTTATGTGAACGTCGACTACGTAACACTTCACCATATTTGGGCCTAGAGGAAGGCATTGGGGAGTAGTAAGTAGATGATGGGTTGCTAGAGTGACAGAAGCTTAAACCCCAGTCTATGCGTTGCTTCGTAAGGGGCTGACTTGGATCCACTAGTCTAATGCTATGGTTAGACGTTGTCTTAATTCTTCTTTCGTAGTTGCGGATGCTTGCGAGAGGGGTTAATCATAAGTGGGATGCTTGTCCAAGTAAGGGAAGTACCCAAGCGCCGGTCCACCCACATATCAAACTATCAAATTAACGAACGCGAATCACATGAACATTATGAAACTAGCATGACAGAAATTCCCGTGTGTCCTCGGGAGCGTTTTTCCTCCTATAAGACTTTGTTTAGGCTTGTCCCTTGCTACAAAAGGGATTGGGCCACTTCCTGCACCGTTGCTACTACTTGTTACTTGTTACTTTTTGCTTGCTAAGTTTCACCTTACTACACCATCACTTGTTACCGCTACTTTCAGTGCTTGCAGTTATTACCTTGCTGAAAACTGTTTATCAGAGCCTTCTGCTCCTCGTTGGGTTTGACACTCTTACTTATCGAAAGGACTACGATTGATCCTCTATACTTGTGGGTCATCAGTGAGCGAGTGGGCCACAAGTCCAGGAGGCACGGCCACCCCCCTAGGCCGCGCCTACCAGGCTTGTGGGGCCCACAGAGCTCCACCACCTCCAAACTCAGCTCTATTTAGTCCGTCTCGCATGGAAAAAAATCAAGGAGAAGAGTTCATCGCGTTTTACGATACGGAGGTGCCGCCACCTCCTGTTCTTCATCTGGAGGGCAGATCTGGAGTTCGTTCTGGGCTCCGGAGAGGGGAGATCATCGCCATCGTCATCATCAACCTTCCTTCATCGCCAATTCCATGATGCTCTTCACCGTTCGTGAGTAATCTCATCGTAGGCTTGCTGGACGGTGATGAGTTGGATGAGATCTATCATGTAATCGAGTTAGTTTTGACGGGGATTGATCCCTAGTATCCACTATGTTCTGAGATTGATGTTGCTACTAGTTTGCCATGCTTAATGCTTGTCACTAGGGCCCGAGTGCCATGATTTCAGATCTGAACCTATTATGTTGTCGCCAATATATGTGTGTTTTAGATCCTATCTTGCAAGTTGTAGTCACCTACTATGTGTTATGACCCGGCAACCCCGGAGTGACAATAGCCGGAACCACTCCCGGAGATGACCATAGTATGAGGAGTTCATGTATTCACCAAGTGTTAATGCGTTGGTCCGGTTCTTTACTAAATGGAGAACCTTAATATCCCTTAGTTTCCATTATGACCCCGCTGCCACGGGATGGATGGACAATAGATGTCATGCAAGTTCTTTCCCCTAAGCACGTATGACTACATACGGAATACATGCCTACATTAGATTGAGGAACGGGAGCTACTTACATATCTCTCCGTGTTATAGCTGTTGCATGACGAATCACATCTGGCATAATCATCCATCACCGATCCAATGCCTACGAGTCTTTTACTACTGGTCCTTGCTACGTTACTTTGCTGCTGCCACTGTTACTCTGTCGCTACTGCTGTTACTCTGCTGCTACTGGTTACTGTTGCTACTGCTGCTATCACCCTACTTTGCTACTGATACTTTGCTACAGACACTAAATCTTTCAGGTGTGGTTGAATTGACAACTCAGCTGCTAATACTTGAGAATATTCTTTCGCTTCCCCTTGAGTTGAATCAATAAATTTGGGTTGAATACTCTACCCTCGAAAACTGCCGCGATCCCCTATACTTGTGGGTCATCAAGACATTTTTCTAGCGCCGTTGCTGGGGAAGCCAAGTCAAGAATATTCACCCGTCAACGTGCCATTTTTTGGCGCCGTTGCCGGGGAAGCACAGCTATATTCTCTGAGTCACTTGGGATTTACGTCTGCTGGTCACTATGAGGAATCCGATAGATCCAAGAACTAAAGACTTGCCCTCAACTACGAGGATAGGTAAGGAACTTCCATCTAGCTCCGCACTTGATTCACCTTAAGTTATGAGTAAGTTTGTGACACCACCGCCTGCTAGAAATCTTGATATGTCGCTTGTGCTTGATGATGCTACTTCTGCTGCCCATGATGCTGATGATGATGCTATGCTTGATAATATGCCTGATGATGCTATGCTTGATACTATGCCTGGTGATGCTCTGCTTGATACTGCTTTGCCACTAGGTGCATTCCTTGATGCACAAATTGCTAGAGTTGCTGCTAGATGTGATGATACTTCTGAAACTGCTGATACTATTGAAGTAGAACCTACTATTTTGCCTGCTAGAACTAGCTCTCCTAGACCTGATATGCCTGATATGCCTGAGCGTTATGTTACGGAGGGAGAGATAGCTGAGTATTTTCTTGCGTGTAAGGATAGCTATGATGTTGATAAACTACTTCTCAAGTGGAAAGAAAAATCTCTCAACTCTAGGATGAAATATGACCCGAAGTTTGCCACTTCGCCTATCTTTGTGACCGATAAGGACTATGAATTCTCTGTCGACCCTGAGTTAATCACTTTGGTCGAATCTGATCCTTTTCATGGTTACGAGTCTGAAACGGTTGTAGCCCATCTTACGAAACTGCACGATATAGCCACCCTATTCACTAGTGAGGAAAAGATCCGCCACTACTATATCCTCAAGCTATTTCCTTTCTCGCTAAAGGATGATGCTAAGACCTGGTTCACTTCTCTTGCTCCTGGTTGTGTGCGTAGCCCCCAGGATATGGCTACTACTTCTCTGAAAAATATTTCCCTGCCCATAAGAAGCAAGCTGCCTTGCAGGAAATATACAACGTTGCTCAAGCTGAAGAAGCGAGTCTCCCACAAGCTTGGGAGAGGCTTGTCCAGCTACTGAATGCTTTGCTTGATCACCCTCTTGAGAAGAATGAAATACTTGATATCTTCTATAATGGACTTACCGATGCTTCCAAAGACTACCTAGATAGTTGTGCTGGTTGTGCTTTTAGGGAACGAACTGTAGAAGAAGCTGAGATTCTGTTGAATAACATCTTGTGCAATGAGAATGCTTGGACTGTTCCCGAACCACCTCCTAAGCCAACTCCAAAGAAAAGAGGTATTCTATTCCTCAGCCCCGAAGATATGCAAGAAGCTAAGAAATCTATGCGAGAGAAAGGCATTAGATCTGAAGATGTCAAAAATCTACCACCTATCGAAGAGATCCATGGTCTTGATTACCCGATATAGGTAGTAGAAGTAAATTCTCTGCATAGGTTTGATGAGAGTGATATTCCTTTTGCTAAACCTGCTAGCTTATGCCTGGATGAATTTGTTCAATGATTATGTTAGCAGACAATTGGAACAGAATGCTCGTATGCTTAGTCATTTAAGTGCTTGTGTGGACAGAAATGTCAATGATCTTAAGTTTCTGAGTAAACATGCCTCTATGGTTACTACTCAAGTAGAACAAGTACTTAAAGCTCAGAATGACTTGCTCAATGAGTTGAATGATAATTCTGTCAGAGTCATCACTAGAGGCGGTAGAATGACCGAGGAACCTTTGTATCCTAAGGGTCATCTGAAGAGAACTAAACAAGATTCTCAAGGAGTTAGCACTGATGCACCTAGTCATCCTAGGAAGAAGAAGAAAGATGGTAGGAACTTGCACGCTAGCAACCTTGTTGCTGCTACACCTGAGAGTCCAAACGATGTCTCTGTCTCTGATGCTGAAACGCAATCTGGTGATGAACATGAGCCTAACGATGATATCAATAGTGATGTTCATGAAGATGCTCAACCTAGCAATGATAAGGATGTGGAGATTGAACCAGTTGATCATGATAACCCACAACCTAAGAATAGAAGATACGATAAGAATGACTTCCCTACTAGGAAGCATGGTAAAGAAAGGGAACCATGGGTTCAAAAACCCATGCCCTTTTGTCCCAAACCATCCAAGAAAAAGGATGATGAGGATTTTGAGCGCTTCGTTGAAATGATCAAACCTGTCTTTCTGCAAATGCGTTTAACAAATATGCTCAAAATGTCTGTGTATGCTAACTACATGAAAGATATTGTGACTAATAAGAGGAAGATACCTGAGGTTGAGATTTCCACCATGCTAGCTAATTATACCTTCAAGGGTGGAACTCCTAAGAAACTTTGTGATCCCGGTGTGCCCACTATACCTTGCTCCATTAAAGGCAACTACGTTAGAACTGCGTTATGCGACCTTGGAGCTGGTGTTAGTGTTATGCCTCTTTCTCTTTATCATAGACTTGAACTGGATAAGTTGACACCCACTAAAATCTCTCTGCAAATGGCCGACAAATCAATGCTTTCCCTATTGGCATTTGCGTGGACGTGCCAGTTGTGGTTGTTAACGTCACTATCTGAACATAATTTGTTATCTTGGATATTTCCGAGGACGATGCCATGGCGGTCATCCTCGAAAGACCCTTTTTAAACACAGAAGGGGCTGTTATAGATTGCAACAAAGGCAATGCCACTTTCCATGTCAACGGTAATGAGCATACGGTGCACTTTACGAAGAAACAATATCGAGTACAATGCATCAATGCTATCGAAAAAACTTCATCGATTCTTATTGGGAGCTTTGAATACCCTATTCAACTTGTTAAGATGAAGTATGATTTGCTTGTTGGGGAGATACACATCCCCATTGAGGTAACTAGTGACTATTCGAAAATTCTCCGTTCTCGTTTGCGATTCGGAAAAGTTTGTCAAGGAGACTTGATCAACCTCATTGACGGATTTCTTTTGATGACCATGAGATGGATGAATCGAGGAGTCACAAACCTGTGTTCCAAGCTTTCACTTTCGGTTGCTTAGAAGAAAAATGATAGGTTTAGTTTAGTTTTCCCTGTTTTCTGTTTTAGCGTCCCGTGGAAAAGTACCCCGAAAATAAAAGTTCTCCGAATGTCCTGAAAATGAAGTATGATTTTTCTGGATTTTTTTTGAAAAATACTGGGACGGAGAGCTAGTCTAGGGGCTGCACCAGTGGGCCACAAGCCCTGGAGGCGCGGGCACCCCCTGGCTGCACCTACCAGGCTTGTGGGGCCCACGTGCACTCCCTCCACTCATTCTAGCTCCCATCTGCTTCTTCTACCTCCAGAAAAAATTGTTTCGTAGCTCAAACCCGTGTTCTTGCTCTTCTTGCTGGGATTTTCTATCTCCTTGCTCAAAGCACCATTCTCCGAACTGTTTTGGGGAAATTACTCCTTGGTAAGTGACTCCTCCATTGGTCCAATTAGTTTATGCTCTAGTGCCTTATACTTCGCGTATTTTTGCTGCCTTGGTGACCCTGTTCTTAAGCTTTGCATGCTAATTTTAGCTGGTCCCGAGTAGTTTTGATGCGTAATATGGCCTCTAGGCACTGGTGAGAGTAGTTGCTATGAGTTTAGTTGAGCCTTGTTCACTTTTCCTTTGGGTCACTGAAAATTTCAGAAAAGGAAGATGTTCAGGAGAAACTATCATGGTGGTTCCTCAAGCAAGAGAGGTCCCTGTCTTGCGATTCGGGAACTCGATCCTTACCAACCGAGGAACGCACAGGTACAACCATGTGAATGGCCTTCTGATGAATTCATGATTGAGGCAGGTTTCAAAGACGAGTTTGATACACTTGTTCACAACGTCGGACTCGAAGAATACATCTCCGATAAATGTGAACAGTATGTTGCTCTCACTGCCTCTTTTGTTCGTAGATTCAAATTTTCAGTTGGTCGTGATACATCTGTAGTATTTGATCTCTATGACAAATCGTATACCATGGATTTAGAGGATTTCAATAGAATTTGCAAGATACCTATTTGGGCTAGTCTCAATGATCCTCCTAAATCTTCGGCTAGAGATTTTTTCTCTGGTATAACTGTCGGAGAAACTAGAGATATTACACAGGCTACCATGGGGAGCATTCATTATCCCGCCTTGCATTATTTTTCCCTCTTCATAGGTAGATGCATTAATGGCAATATTGAGCATTGTCACCTCTGCGCACCCGACCTTAGTATTCTTAAGAGCGCAGTAACAGGTGATAAAAGTTTCAACATGGGAGCTATTATAGCAAGGAGACTGAATAATAATGCTAATGAAGGGGATTTCTTTGGTGGGATCTATGCCACCCGCATAGCAAATTTTCTTGGAGTACCTATCCGCGAAGGAGATCCCCCCGCTTCATACAACTTTCCTTGATCGCACCGCTTTGACACGCTATCAGTTCCTTGAGAGGGATGATGAATCCCTCCTATACGGTTTGATATTTAACCGGCAGCGTGTTTTCAATATTACCCTTCCTGCTCCTGCCTTCTTTGACTTCAGGTAAAACGGATATATTACATAACCAGAGGCGAGGGAGAAGAGTATGAGAGGGAGGCAAAGGTTGCTCGTCTCCGTGAGGCAGCTATTCAGGCAGTGGCTGCAGCGCTCCCGTACAACCCTCATTATGATTTTGGGTATCGCGCGGACCATCCTTGGGAGTAGACCAACTTAGGCCAAAAGCCTATGCTTGGGGGAGTACATGTTTCTCACCGACTTTACATTATTGCTTATGCTTTCACTTTGTTCCTCGGTGTTCACACTTTGCCACTCGTTTTCTTTTCGTGTGTGTCTAGTTTGAGAAAAACCCAAAAAGATTTTCTGTTTTCTTCTTTTGCTTGTTGGGAGCTTTCCCGTGTAAATAGTTTTCTTTTTCTTTGGGTCAAGGTAGAAGATAATGGTTACAATGTTTAGTGGCTCTCGCATGCATACCTGTTTAGCTGTTAAAGAGCCATATTACTTTGTCTTCTCCTTTGTGTCTGCCTGCAGATTCCAACTTTAGTCCAATGCACGAGCACTCTTATTATTGTTCACATCGTTTGGTCATGCAAGTGAAAGGCAATAATGACGATATATGATGAAGTGACTGAGCCTGGAAAAGCTGGTATGAACTCGATCTATTTTGTTTTTGTAAATATGACTAGCTCACTGTTCCTAGTTCAGCTTTGTTGTGAGAGAAACATTTGCAATGACAACTTAGAGATCATAGTTGCTGATGCCATGCTCAATTAGCTAGGAGCTTATAATGGTTTGCCTTGGTTGCCAACATGAATTTTGAGATGACTGTGATGTAGTATGATAGAATGGTATCCTCCTTTGAATGATTCAAGAGGCTTGAGTTGGCGCATGTTCACGCATGTAGTTGAAACAAAATCAACATAGCCTCTATGATATTCATGTTCATGGTGATTTATGTCCTACTCATGCTTGCACTCAATGTTAGTTAATCTCAATGCATTTTGATGATTGTTGTCGCTCTATAGTTGGTCGCTTCCCAGTCTTTTGCTAGCCTTCACTTGTACTAAGCGGGAATACTGCTTGTGCATCCACTTCCATAAACCCAAAGTTGTTCCAGATGAGTCCACCATACCTACCTATGTGCGGTATCTACCTGCCGTTCCAAGTAAATTTGCATGTGCCACTCTCTAATCCTTTAAGAAATAATATGTTTTGCATGCCCGAACCGCTCATGTGGTGACAGGGGGCTATTAGTATCTTCCATGCTAGGCGTGTTATCTCGATATGTGTTTATTCACTATCATTCACGAGAAAGGGGCCGGTAATTGGAATTCCCAGTTCCATGCTCAAATCGAAAAGATAATTGCAAACAAAACTCCCCGAGGATTGATGTTGGTATGGACGGTACCCGAGGATTCGGCTAGCCGTGGAGTGTGATTGATTGGTGGTGGGGGAGTCAAAACTTTACTTTTCTATTTGGGAACCGCCTATAGCATGTGTAGCGTGGAAGATGTTGAGAACTCTTAGTCATTGCATTGACAATGAAAGCATGCCACCCAAAATTATTATCTCTGTTTTCAAAGCTTGAGCTCTGGCACCTATGCAAATCAATGCTTCCCTCTGCGAAGGGCCTGTCTATTTATGTTCCTGTTGAGTCATCCTCCTCTTACAAAAGCACCAATTAGAGAGCACCTATGTCATTTTTATGCTTTGTTTTTAACTGTGTTGAGTATGACTGTGACTCGATCTTCTTTGCCATGAATTACAATGTTTAGTCAGCCCTTGGTCTTTGAAGGTGCTCTGCATTTATATTTTGTGGTCTCAGAAAGAGCTAGCGAGATACCATTTGTTCGTACTGCTTCATGATTGTTTTGATTGAAGTGTTGACGTTCGAGATTTATTATTATTTGCTCGCTAGTTGATTATGCCATTGATATGAGTTTACCGTGAGACCTAGTTGTCATTTGCCTATGTGGTTTGCTTGTGATCTTGATGAAACTCTGGATATGAGTTAGACATAGTTGCAACAACAAGATCAAACATAGTTCGTCAAAGTTTTTCTTTTGTCTCTTTCAGTTTGTCAACTGAATTGCTTTAGGACAAGCAAGGCTTTAAGCTTGGGGAGTTGATACGCCTCCGTCGTATCTACTTTTCCAAATTCTTTTGCCCTTGTTTTGGACTCTAATTTGCATGATTTGAATGGAACTAACCCGGACAAACGCTATTTTTAGCTGAATTGCCATGGTGTTGTTTTTGTGCAGAAATAAAAGTTCTCGGAATGACCTGCAAATTTATGGAGAATTATTCTGGAATTAATGAAAAATACCTGCGCAAAGATCCACCGGAGGAGGTGAGCCAGTGGGCCACAAGCCCAGGAGGCGCGGCCACCCCCAGGCCACGCCTACGAGGCCTGTGGGGCCCACACAGCTCCACCGCCTCCAAACTCAACTCTATTTAGTCCGTCTCGCCCGAAAAAAAATCAAGGAGAAGAGTTCATTGCGTTTTATGATACAGAGGCGCCACCAGCTCCAGTTCTTCATCTGGGCTCCGGAGAGGGGAGATCGTCGCCATCGTCATCATCAACCTTCCTTCATCGCCAATTCCATGATGCTCTTCACCGTTCGTGAGTAATCTCATCGTAGGCTTGCTGGACGGTGATGAGTTGGATGAGATCTATCATGTCATCGAGTTAGTTTTGACGGGGATTGATCCCTAGTATCCACTCTGTTTTGAGATTGATGTTGCTACTACTTTGCCATGCTTAATGCTTGTCACTAGGGCCCGAGTGCCATGATTTCAGATCTGAACCTATTATGTTGTCGCCAATATATGTGTGTTTTAGATCCTATCTTGCAAGTTGTAGTCACCTACTATGTGTTATGACCCGGCAACCCCGGAGTGATGATAGCCGGAACCACTCCCGGAGATGACCATAGTATGAGGAGTTCATGTATTCACCGCGTGTTAATGCGTTGGTCCGGTTCTTTATTAAAAGGAGAACCTTAATATCCCGTAGTTTCCATTAGGACCCCGCTGCCATGGGAGGGATGGACAATAGATGTCATGCAAGTTCTTTTCCCTAAGCACGTATGACTACATACGGAATACATGCCTACTTTAGATTGACGAACGGGAGCTGATTACATATCTCTCCGTGTTATAGCTGTTACATGATGAATCACATCTGGCATAATCATCCATCACCGATCCAATGCCTACGAGTCTTTTACTACTGGTCCTTGCTATGTTACTTTGTTGCTGCTTCTGTTACTCTTTTCTACTGATGTTATTCTGCTACTACTTGTTACTGTTGCTACTGCTGCTATCACCCTACTTTGCTACTGATACTTTGTTGCATACACTAAATCTTTCAGGTGTGGTTGAATTGACAACTCAGCTGCTAATACTTGAGAATATTCTTTCGCTTCCCCTTGAGTCGAATCAATAAATTTGGGTTGAATACTCTACCCTTGAAAACTGCCGCGATCCCCTATACTTGTGGGTCATCAGTGCCGTCCGTTCGGCACTAGATCGGAGCGGATCGTGGGATGGATCGCGGGACGGTTTGTGGGACGGTTCTCGGGGCGGATCGAGGGACGTGAGGACGTTCCACTTCATCAACCGCGTTTCTTAACGCTTCCTGCTATGCGATCTACAAGGGTACGTAGATCCAAATCTCCTCTCGTAGATGGACATCAACATGATAGGTCTTCGTGCGCGTAGGAAAATGTTTGTTTCCCATGCGATGTTCCCCAACAGTAGCATCATGAGCTAGGTTCATGCATAGATGTAATCTCGAGTAGAACACAAAGGGTTTTGTGGACGGTGATGTTCGATTTGGTGCCCTCCTTAGTCTTTTCTCAATTCGGCGGTATTGTTGGATTGAAGCGGCCCGGACCGACATTATTCGTACGCTTACGAAAGACTAGTTTCATCGCTTGACATGCAACCTCGTTGCATAAAGATGACTGGCGGGTGTCGGTTTCTTCAACTTTAGTTGAATTGGTTTTGACCGAGGCGGTCCTTGGAGAGGTTAAATAGCAATTTGCACATCTCCGTTGTGGTTTTTGCGTTAGTAAGATGCGATCTACTAGATACCCACTGCAACCACATAAAACATGCAACAACAATTTAGAGGATGTCTAACTTGTTTTTGCAGGGTATGCTTGTGATATGATATGGCCAATGATGTGATATGATATATTGGATGTATGAGATGATCATGTTGTAATAGTTAAATATCGACTTGCACGTCGATGGTACGGCAACCAACAAGAGCCATAGGGTTGTCTTTAAACTAACGTTTGTGCTTGCAGATGCGTTTACTATATTGGTAGGACGTAGCTTTAGTAGTAATAGCATGAGTAGCACGACAACCCCGATGGCGACACGTTGATGGAGATCATGATGACGGATATCATGGTGTGGCGCCGGTGACAAAAAGATCGTGTCGGTGCTTTGGTGATGGAGATCAAGAAGCACATAATGATGGCCATATCATGTCACTTATGAATTGCATGTGATGTTAATCCTTTTATGCACCTTATTTTGCTTAGAACGACGGTAGCATTATGAGGTGATCTCTCACTAAAATTTCAAGACGAAATTGTGTTCTCCCTGACTGTGCACCGGGTTTACAGTTCCTCATTTCGAGACACCACATGATGATCAGGTGTGATAGACTCAACGTTCACATACAACAGGTGCAAAATAGTTGCACACGCGGAACACTCGGGTTAAGCTTGACGAGCCTAGCATGTGCAGACATGGCCTCGGAACACATGAGACCGAAAGGTCGATGATGAATCATATAGTTGATATGATTAGCATAGGGATGCTTACCACCGAAACTATCCTCAACTCACGTGATGATCGGACTTGAGCTAGTGGAATTGGATCAAGTACCACTCAAATGACTAGAGAGATGTACTTTTTGAGTGGGATTTTAGCAAGTAATTTGATTAGTTAAACTCTAATTATCTTGAACATAGTCTAAGTCCACTTTGAAAATATTTGTGTTGTAGATCAATGGCTCACGCGACAGTCACCCTGAATTTTAATACGTTCCTAGAGAAAGCTAAGTTGAAAGATGATGGAAGCAACTTTGTAGACTGGGCTCGTAATCTTAAGTTGCTCCTGCAAGCTGGGAAGAAGGATTATGTCCTTAATGCTGCGCTAGGAGATGAACCACCCGCCACGGCTGACCAAGATGCTAAGAACGCTTGGTTAGCATGCAAGGAGGATTACTCAGTAGTTCAATGTGCAGTCTTTTATGGCTTAGAGCCGGTACTTCAACGTTGCTTTGAGCGTCATGGAGCATATGAGATGTTCCAGGAGTTGAAGTTTATCTTTCAGAAGAACGCCCGGATCGAGAGGTATGAGACCTCCGATAAATTCGTCTGTCAGTGAACATGTGCTCAAGATGTCTGGGTACTCAAACCTTCTAGCTGAGCTGGGGATTGAACTCCCGCAAGAGGCTATCACTGACAGAATTCTTCAATCACTGCCACCAAGCTATAAGAGCTTTGTGTTGAACTATAACATGCAAGGGATGAACAAGTCACCCGGCGAGTTATTCGCGATGCTGAAAGTCGCAGAGTCAGAACTCCGTAAAGTGCATCAAGTGTTGATGGTGAATAAGACCACTAGTTTCAAGAGAAACGACAAAGGAAAGAAGTGTAATTCAAAGAAGAGCGGCAAGCCTGTTGCCAATCTGACGAAGAAGCCCAAAGCTGGACCTAAGCGTGAAACGGAGTGCTATCATTGCAAGGGTATGGGTCACTTGAAGCGCAACTGCCCCAAGTATGTGGCTGATAAGAAGGCGGCCAAGGAAAAATCAGGTATATTCGATATACATGTTATTGATGTGTACTTAACCAGCTCTCGTAGTAGTGCGTGGGTATTCGATACCGGTTTTGTTGCTCATATTTGCAACTCGAAACAGGAGCTGCGGAATAAGCGAAGGCTGGCGAAAGATGAAGTGACGATGCGCGTGGGAAATGGTTCCAAGGTTTATGCAATCACCGTCGGCACAGTTTCACTTCAGTTCCCATCAGGATTAGTTATGAACTTAAATAAATGTTATTTAGTGCCTGCGTTAAGCTTGAACATTATATCTAGATCTTGTTTATTGCGAGACGGTTACTCGTTTAAGTCAAACAATAATGGTTGTTCTATTTCTATGAGTAATATCTTTTATGGTCATGCACCCAATGTGAGAGGATTGTTCATATTGAATCTTGATAGTGATAATGCACATATACATAACATTGAGACCAAAAGAGTTAGAGTTAACAATGATAGCGCCATGTTTTTATGGCACTGCCGCTTAGGTCATATTGGTGTAAAGCGCATGAAGAAACTCCATACTGATGGACTTTTGGAGTCACTTGACTTTGATTCACTTGACACGTGCGAACCATGCCTCATGGGCAAGATGACTAAGACTCCGTTCTCTGGAACAATGGAGCGTGCAAGTGACTTGTTAGAAATCATACATACCGATGTGTGTGGTCCAATGACTGTGGAGGCACGCGGCGGATATCGTTATTTTCTCACCTTCACTGACGATTTGAGTAGATATGGTTATGTCTACTTGATGAAGCACAAGTCTGAGACGTTTGAAAAGTTCAAACAATTTCAGAGTGAAGTTGAAAATCATCTTAACAAGAAGATCAAGTTCCTACGGTCTGGTCGTGGGGGGGGGGGTGAATATCTGAGTTTCGAGTTTGGTGCTCACTTAAGACAATGTGGAATTGTTTCACAATTGACACCACCTGGAACACCACAGCGTAATGGTGTGTCCGAACGTTGTAATCGTACTTTATTAGAGATGCTGCGATCTATGATGTCTCTTACCGATTTGCCGTTATAATTTTGGTGTTATGCATTAGAAACAGTTGCATTCACTTTAAATAGGGCACCATCAAAATCCGTTGAGACGACGCCATACGAACTGTGTTATGGCAAAAGACCAAAGTTGTCGTTTCTTAAAGTTTGGGGATGTGATGCTTACGTCAAAAAGCTTCAGCCTGAAAAGCTGGAACCCAAAGCGGAAAAGTGCGTCTTCATAGGTTACCCAAAAGAGACAGTTGGGTATACCTTCTATCTCAAATCCGAGGGCAAAGTGTTTGTTGCTAAAAACAGAGCTTTTCTGAGAAGGAGTTTCTCTCGAAAGAATTGAGTGGGAGGAAGATATAACTTGATGAGGTTGTCGAACCTCTAATTCCTCTTGATGGTGGCGCAGGGCAAGGGGAAACCCCTGTTGTTGCGGCACCGGTTGAGGAACAAGTTGATGATGATGACCATGAAACTTCGGATAAAGTTACTGTCGGACCTTGCAGGTCGACAAGATCACGTACTGCTCCCGAGTGGTACGGTAATCCTGTCTTGACAATTATGTTGTTGGACAACAATGAACCTGCAAATTATGAAGAACCAATGGTGGGCCCGGATTCCAACAAATGGCTGGAGGCCATGAAGTCCGAGATAAGATCCATGTACGAGAACAAAGTCTGGACTTCAGAAGTACTACCTCAAGGCCGCAAGGCTATTCAGAACAAATGGATCTATAAGAAGAAGACACACGCAGACGGTAATGTAACCGTTTATAAAGCTCGACTTGTGGCAAAGGGTTTTTCACAAGTTCAAGGAATTGACTACGATGAGACTTTCTCACCGGTAGTGATGCTTAAGTCTGTCCAAATCATGTTAGCAATAGCTGCCTTTTACGATTATGAAATTTGGCAGATGGATGTCAAAACGGCGTTCCTTAACGGTTTTCTTAAGGAAGAGTTGTATATGATGCAACCCGAAGGTTTTGTCGATCCTAAGAATGTTGACAAAGTGACCAAACTTCAGCGATCCATTTATGGACTGGTGCAAGCATCTCGGAGTTGGAATAAACATTTTGATCAGGTGATCAAAGCATTTGGGTTTATACAAGTGGTTGGAGAATCTTGTATTTACAAGAAAGTGAGTGGGAGCTCTGTGGCATTTCTAATATTATATGTGGACGACATATTGCTGATTGGAAACAACGTGGAGATTTTGGAGAGCATAAAAGTTTACTTGAATAAAAGTTTCTCTATGAAGGACCTTGGAGAAGTTGCTTACATTCTAGGCATTAAGATCTATAGGGATAGATCAAAACGCCTGATAGGACTTTCACAAAGCACATACCTTGATAAAGTTTTGAAAAAGTTCAAAATGGATCAGTCCAAGAAAGGGTTCTTGCCAGTGTTACAAGGTACAAAATTGAGTAAGACTCAGTGCCCAGCAACTGTGGAAGATAGAAAGACAATGAGTTCCGTCCCCTACGCTTCAGCGGTAGGTTCTATCATGTATGCAATGCTGTGCACTAGACCAAACGTCAGCTTGGCCATAAGTATGGCAGGCAGGTTTCAGAGTAATCTAGGAGTGGATCACTGGACGACGGTCAAGAATATTCTGAAGTACCTGAAAAGGACTAAGGAAATGTTTCTCGTGTATGGAGGTGACAAGGAGCTCGTTGTAAAAGGTTACGCCGACGCTAGTTTTGACACCGATCCGGATCACTCTAAGTCTCAAACTAGATACGTATTTATTCTTAATGGGGGTGCGGTAAGCTCGTGCAGTTCCAAGCAGAGCGTCGTAGAAGATTCTACATGTGAAGCGGAGTACATGGCTGCCTCTGAGGCGGCAAAGGAGGGTGTCTGAATGAAGCAGTTCATGACAGATCTTGGAGTTGTGCCGAGCGCACTAGATCCATTAACTTTGTTATGTGACAACACTGGTGCCATTGCCTTAGCAAAGGAACCAAGGTTTCACAAGAAGACCAGACACATCAAACGACGCTTCAACCTCATCCACGACTATGTCGAGTTAGAGGACGTGAATATTTGCAAAGTGCACATGGATCTGAATGTAGTAGACCCGCTGACTAAACCTCTTCCACAGGCAAAACATGATCAACACCAGAACTGTGTGGGTGTTCAATTTATTACAATATAAATCGCATGGCGATGTGAGGACTAGATTATTGACTCTAGTGCAAGTGGGAGACTGTTGGAAATATGCCCTAGAGCAATGATAAATAGTTATTATTATATTTCCTGTTTAAAGATAATCGTTTATTATCCATGCTATAATTGTATTGAATGAAAACATAGATACATGTGTAGATAAATAGACACAACAATGTCCCTAGCAAGCCTCTAGTTGGCCAGCCAGTTGATCAAGGATAGTCAAGGTTTTCTGACTATATGCGAAGTGTTGTTGCTTGATAACTGGATCACATCATTAGGAGAATCATGTGATGGACTAGACCCAAACTATGAACGTAGCATATTGATCGTGTCATTTTATTGCTATTGTTTTCTGCGTGTCAAGTATTTGTTCCTATGACCATGAGATCATATAACCCACTGGCACCGGAAGGATACCTTGTGTGTATACAACGTCACAACGTAACTGGGTGACTATAAAGGTGCTCTACAGGTATCTGCGAAGGTGTCCGTTGGGTTAGTATGGATCAAGACTGGGATTTGTCACTCAGTATGACGAAGAGGTATCTCGGGGCCCACTCGGTAATAGAACATCACACACAAGCCTTGCAAGCAATGTGACTAAGTGTAAGTCACGTGATCTTGTATTACAGAACGAGAAAATAGACTTGCCGGTAACGAGATTGAAATAGGTATGCGGGTACCGACGATCGAATCTCGGGCAAGTAACATACCGAAGGACAAAAGGAATGACATACGGGATTGCCTGAATCCTTGATACTGAGGTTCAACCGATAAGTTATTCGGAGAATATGTTGGATCCAATATGGGCGGCAAGGTCCCGCTATTGGATATTGACCAAGGAGTACCTCGGGGCATGTCTGCATAGTTCTTGAACCGGCAGGGTCTGCACACTTAAGCTTCGGCGATGTTTTAGTATAGTTGAGTTATATGTGTGGTTACCGAATGTTGTTCGGAGTCCCGGATGAGATCACGGATGTCACGAGGGTTTCCGGAATGGTCCGGAGATGAAGGTTGATATATAGGATGACCTCATTTGATTACCGGAAGGTTTTCGGGCATTACCGGGAATGTACCGGGAGTGACGAATGGGTTCCGGATGTTCACCGGGAGGGGGCTGATACGTCTCCATCGTATCTACTTTTCCGAACTCTTTTGCTCTTGTTTTGGACTCTAATTTGCATGATTTGAATGGAACTAACCCGGACTGACGCTGTTTTCAGTAGAATTGCCATGGTGTTGTTTTTGTGCAGAAATAAAAGTTCTCGGAATGTCCTGAAACTTTACGCAGATTTTTTCTGGAATAAAAGAAAAATACCTGCGGAAAGATCCATCGGAGGGGGCGTGCCAGTGGGCCACAAGCCCACAGGCCGCGGCCACCCCCCTAGGTCGCGCCGTGTAGGCTTGTGGGGCCCACGTGGCACCACCGCCCCCAAACTCAGCTCTATATTTTCCGTTTCGTCTGGAAAAAGAAATCAGAGAGAAGGTTTCATCATGTTTTGCGATCGTGTTCTTCATCTGAAGGGCAGATCTGGAGTCCGTTCTGGGCTCCGGGGAGGGGAGATCGTCGCCATCGTCATCATCAACCTTCCTTCATCACCAATTCAATGATGCTCTTCACCGTTCATGAGTAATCTCATCGTAGGCTTGCTCGACGGTGATGAGTTGGATGAAATCTATCATGTAATCTAGTTAGTTCTTGATGGGGATTGATCCCTAGTATCCACTATGTTCTAGATTGATGTTGCTACTACTTGGCTATGCTTAATGCTTGTCACTAGGGCCCGAGTGCCATGATTTCAGATCTGAACCTATTACGTTGTCGCCAATATATGTGTGTTTTAGACCCTATCTTGCAAGTTGTAGTCACCTACTATGTGTTATGACCCGGCAACCCCGGAGTGACAATTGCCGGAACCACTCCCGGAGATGACCATAGTATGAGGAGTTCATGTATTCACCACGTGTTAATGTGTTGGTCCGGTTCTTTATTAAAAGGAGAACCTTAATATCCCATAGTTTCCATTAGGACCCCGCTACCACGGGAGGGATGGACAATAGATGTCATGGACGTTCTTTTCCCTAAGCACGTATGACTACATACGGAATACATGCCTACATTAGATTAATGAACGGGAGCTAGTCACATATCTCTTCGTGTTATAGCTGTTACATGATGAATCACATCCGTCACACTCCTCCATCAACGATCCACTGCCTATGAGTCTTTTACTACTGGTCCTCGCTATGTTACTTTGCCTAGGCTTGTCCCTTGCTACAAAAGGGATTGGGCCACTTTGCTACTGCTGTCACTACTGTTGTTACTTGTCACTTTGCTGCTGGTGTCACTACTGCTGTTACTTGTTACTTTGCTGCTGCTGCTACTACTGTTCCTTACTACTCCGCTGTTACTTGTTGCAAGACTTTGTTGGCGCCGTTGCCGGGCTAGGTAAGCGGCACTAACATCCCGTCAGCAAGGCTTTTCCTGGCACCGTTGCTATCATACTACCTTGCTACTGATACTTTGCTTGCAGACACAAATCTTTCAGGTGTGGTTGAATCTGACACATTCAGATGCTAATACTTGAGAATATTCTTTCGCTTCCCGTCTTGGCGAATCAACAAATTTGGGTTGAATACTCTACCCTTGAAAACTGCTGCGATCCCATACGCTTGTGGGACGTCAGGGGCCAACCCACCCGGGAAGCCCATAGGCCCTAGGGGTGGTGCACCAGCCATTGGTGGACTGGTGGGATAGCCCAATAAGGCCTATGCGCAAGGGATAAGAAAATCAAAGAGAAAAGAAAAAAAGGTGGGAAGGAAGGGAAGGACTCCACCTTCCAATCCTAGTTGGACTAGGATTGGAGGTGGACTCCTCCACCTCCTTGGCCGGCGCACCCTAGAGGTCTTGGACCCCAAGGCAAGCCTCCCCTCCCCTCCTCCTATATATAGTGGAGTTTAAGGGCTGATTTGAGACAACTTTTGCCACGGCAACCCGACGACAAACACCACGGTTTTTCCTCTAGATCGTATTTCTGCGGAGCTCGGGCGGAGCCCTGCAGGAGTAGATCCTTCACCACCACCGGAGCACCGTCACGCTGCCGGAGAACTCATCTACTTCTCCGTCTTAATTGCTGGATCAAGAGTGCCGAGATCATCGTCGAGCTGTACGTGTGCTGAACGCGGAGGTGCCGTCCGTTCGACACTAGATCGGAGCAGATCGTGGGACGGATCGCGGGACGGTTCATGGGACGGTTCGCGGGGCGAATCGAGGGACGTGAGGACGTTCCACTACATCAACCACGTTTCTTAACGCTTCCTATTGTGCGATCTACAAGGGTACGTAGATCCAAATATCCTCTCGTAGATGGACATCACCATGATAGGTCTTCGTGCGCGTAGGAAAGTTTTTGTTTCCCATGCGACGTTCCCCAACAGTGATTCCCCCCAAGCTCTCACTCGCAAGTTCACAGCTTCTCTTTTTGTTGGTTTCAGCTTCGTCCATGTCATCATGCCGGTCATCTTGATGTGCCTCAAAACCATCCTTCGCATCGGAGTAGGCATAATTATTGTTCTCGCTTCCTCGTCGACCAAATCTGCCTCCATCATATGGGTTCGGAATTACCGCTTCTCCTCGAAAGTATCATGGGCCATCTTGCATGACCCTGTCCCAATCTCCCAAGCATGAAAACTGCACGGTGTATAGATTCGCCTCTAAAGGATGGAACTTCACCTCCTGAGCTAGATCCCAAGCTGCCCTCGTATTTTGGAAGAACAAAGTTTGGTTGTACATTTTCTCTATATGAACCCTGGCCAGAGCAACTCAACGAACCTCCGTCTCCGGGGCGTTCTGCTCATCAAAAACCATATCCTCCTGCAAGCCGAGTTCCTTCATCAGTTGCTCCACGTCATTGAGTTACACCGAAGCAGAAGCTCTATCTAACGCCATGTTGGATTCCTTGTCCGATGAGATCGATCGGGTCCATGAGAGTAACCCTAAGCCCCCACCATGCAATCTCCCCAGTCCCACCGCGATCACAAGGACCGTAGCAGGGAAACAAGGCAGACAAAGAGAGATCGGCGGTAGGGACAACCACAAACTCCACGGCAGCGGTGGTCGCCATGAGAGAAAAAACCCTAACAACAGGGAATTAGCCGCCAATCTGATCTATTATGTTTGATTTCTAACGTTTTTTTATGGGAATGGGACCGCTCATACCTGGCCAAACGGGCCGACCCGGCACATCACGACACAAATTGACCGTAAACGAGCCGGGCACAATACGAATATTAGTCGGGTCGTGCCGTGCCAGCCCGCATGCACAACCTCCATGTCCAGGCACGACACGACAGCTATACGGGCCGGTCCGTCGGCACGCCAAGCCCAATTTCGGGTCGATTTTAGGCTGCTTTGGGGCCGATTTTGGCTTGTTGGCCTATTATATATATTATATATATATATAAATAAATAATAAAAATGTAAACATGTTAGGCCGTGCTGGCCCACGTGCCCATCCTTCAAGCCCACGCATAGCCTGAGGCGGAATGCATGTGTAGGATCAAAAGTATGTCTAGAGGGGGGGTGATTAGACTACTTGACAAGATTTTTTTTGCCTTTTCCCAGTTTTACTTGAGAGGCAGCTACGACAGTTATAACAGGTCAAGTACACCCTACACATGCAAATCTAATAGTATAGCAGCGGAAAGTAAAACATGCAAGTGTAAAGTAGAGGAGTAAGGTAGGGAGATCAAACGCATGAGGTTGACACGGTGATTTTTGGCATGGTTCTGATAGGAGGCGTTATCGTACGTCCATGTTAGTGGAGACTCCAACCCACGGAGGGTAACGCCTGCATGTGACAGCCCAAGACCGACGTTCTAGAAGATTCCCCTTTTCTTTCCGTTTTCGTCGTGTGTCTATTTTCTTTTGCCGCATCATCATCGCATCATCGCATCATCTGCATTGCATCGGCATCTCCGTTGCTGCCAGTTTTAAAACTTGCATCCGTTGTTAGTTGCCGGTTCCCGTCATTGTCCGTTCTGAGCCCGACCTCACACGCACGCGCCCGCGGCATCGTCAAAACCCTGTTTTAAAAGTGTGTTGAAAACTTTCTCTGATCGGGTTGAGATTTGACGTGCGGTCTTATTTTAATATAGGTAGGCCACCTGTCAAGTTTTGTCGCAATCGGAGTCCGTCTGGTACCCGAACGGTCGACCGTAGCGGCACCGTGTTCGGTCTATCGTCGGACGTTTGTCGGTGTTTTAAACTCGTTGTCGCGCCGTCCATTTCCCTCTCGTCTCCGGTAAACCACTCTTCACACCCACGTACACGGGTCCCGCATTCGTAATCATCCGAATCCGACTGCATGGTTGGATCCAGAACGAAATTCCGGTTAACCTAGCCCCCCATTTGTCTATAAATAGACCCCTCCTATTATTTTGGACAGCAACCCTAGCACTGCCTCGATTTTCGTGCCCCCTAACCCTAACCGAGCCATCTCTCTCCTCCCACCTCCCACCAGCTGTCGCGGTCCCGTCGATCCCAGATCGGGCCCGGGCAAGCCCATCCGCCGCCGCCGCCTTACCCGAGGTCTCCCTGCCCGAGCCTCCTCCTCTCGAGCACCTCGCCGCCGAGTGCCCTCACCGCCGCCTCGGTTTCGCAGCCCGCGCCACTCCTCCTCCCTCCGGCCGCCTCGGCGTCGCCGGCCCCCGCAGCGGCTCGTCGGAGCAACATCGCCGGCCGGAGCCGCCGTTGTTGGGCCCCCACTTTGCCATGAGCCTCCTGCAGCAGCTCCGTCCCGCCGCTAGCCCCGTCATCGGCCGACCGGAGGCTCCCGTGCCAAGATCCGCGAGCCCCCCTGCTGCCCTCCGGCCTCGCGTCGTCATCGTGGTCCATCCCAGCGCAGCCGGAGCTCGGTCGCCTCCCAAGCATCGACGCCGCCATGTCCCATGACCTCGGGCACGATGGGCACGACGAGCAGCCGAGGACCGAGCCCCCTTTGCCCGCCTGGGCCGGCCACCTCCTGCGGCGTGGCGCCCTCGAGGCCCAGCTACACGCCCTCCAGGCCTCGGCCCGCCTCCTCCTTTCGGCCCCAAGGTGAGACCCCCTCCCCTGGCCTCTTTTCCCTCGCCGAGGCATCCGTTTGCTAAGTTGCGTCACTGTTCAGCCCATTAACTATTTAGGTTAATTTTCGGAATTATTAATTAATTCCAGAAAAAATAGATGACAATAAAACGCGTGTATCTTTTTAACCGTGTGTCAGAACGAGGCGTGTAGCATATGGATTTCGTGTAGTTTCTCGCGTAGAATACGATTTCACAACTTGCATATTTGTTCGACGTTGTTTAACGCGCCGTATGCCTAGAATCGTGTACTGCCTATAATGTTTTAGCCCGTAGTTATTTTTTTCGCACGTGACCGGATTGCTCGAATGCCTTAGATAAAATGTCCATGTTTTAGGAACAACTTTTTCATGTATTTTAGAGTAGTCATTGGTATTTTTGCGTGTAGGGATTTGTCGCTAGTTTATTTTCCGTGTATAGGACGTTATTTCACATTTACGTGTGGCAATATTTTTGTGTTGCAACCCCACATGTTCTATATGTTTTCGGGGTAGAAAAATCAATAGGATTTTTCTGTGCAATTCGTTTTAGCTTCTGAGCAAGTTAGTTCGCGCGATATTTTGCCATGTTGCCCTCTTTTCTTTTTCGTAGGATTTATTTCGTGCTTCTTTTGAAGAAGTTGTCAACTAGGGAGTTGTTCTTTGATGTTTAGTCTAGCCCCTGGTATTTTTGGTTGCAATAGAAATGCATGTTTAGGTGTGGTTTGCTTGCTCTCAAGTTGCTAGAAATAGTGCTGATTTGGAGGTGCTGAAATATTTCTAAGTCTGGAATCTGTTATATTTTATTGCTGTTTTGTTTTGCTTCTATCTTGTGCTCTGTAGCTCTTTTGAGGTTGGTCCAATGGAGTTAGTTGTAGACCTTGTGTTTCTCTAGCATTCTGTGAATTTTCATGCCATTTGGAGTCCTGTAGCTATAGTTTTCGCTGCTGTCTATATGGCTTCAGATCGAAAACTGCAGCTTCATAAACTGCTATTTTCACTAAGTCTGAAATAGTGTGTGAGATGCCATTTTGTGACTTCTTTTCCTAGTGATCCTTGATGCCATGCTAGTTGTTGTTAGTTGTTTGTTGTAGTGCTTCTTGCCCTCTTTCACGTCATGCCTTGGTTGAGTAGATTGGAGTTGTGTAGCTCGTAGTTGTGGGGTGTAGTAAATGCTATGTGGCTGATTTTGGCAGATTGTAGTGATTACATGTTTTGCTCGTAGTTGTTGAACCGTAACTCCGATTTGATCGTGTCCTATATGAAACTTGCTTGAAATCTCGCGTAGTTTCTTTTTCTCTTGCTGGTTGTATGTTTTGAAGTGCTGGTGACCATCGTTGCAAACATATTGCATTCATGCCATCATATCTTGCGGTGCTTGTATCTTTTGAACCGTAGCTCCGTTGGAGATGATCTCTATGTGTAAATTGCTTGTAACGACGCGTAGAATCACGTGAACCTATTTTTTTTTCTGTTTAACAACTAATTGAATGTGTTAGTTCAGATCTGGACAGAATTGTAAATTAACATGTGAGGTCGTTTCGGAGGTGCTATAAGTCATTTCCGACCTCATTTAAAATGCCTAGGTGGGTAGTTTAATTGCGCTTCACCTCTTGCCATGTTTAATCACATTTAATATGGTCGTGTATATAATCGAGATAGAACTAAATAAATAAACGTGGAGTTTCGTCAATATGCAACTCGTTGCATATTGAACTTCACATAATGTGTAGTGTTTGTTTGTCGTGAATTGTCACGCCGTGTCTTGCATGTATTCAGCTACTCATACATCAATTGTGTTGTGCTTCGTGTGGTGAACATCGTGTGTTGATTTGTGTTTCCGGTTTGCTTCGCCTCGATAGAGTTCCGCAAGTGTGTCGGATTGTGAGGAACCGTTCGACTACATCGGTTCGTCTGCTTCACAGAGTCATTCTTCTTCCAAGCGGGATCTCAGGCAAGATGACCATTCCCCAGATACCATTACTATCATTGCCATGCTAGTTTTATCTCTTCTATCGTTTATGTTTTGTTGCCTACCACATGTTAAATATCAGCCTCTCAACAATGCCATGAAAACCTTCAACCTAGCAAACCACTGATTGGCTATGTTACCGCTTGCTTAACCCTGTGTTAGCATTGATAGTTGCAGGTGTAGTTGCTTCCATCTGTTAACATGGGTTCCTTGTTATATCACCATCTTAAATGCTATTTAATTTAATGCACCTATATACTTGCTAAAAGGTGGAAGGTTCGGCCTTTCTAGCCTGGTGTTTTGTTCCACCTTTGCCCCCTTAGTTTTGGCTACCGGTGTTATGTTCCATAAATGAGCGCTCCTAACACGATCGGGGTTGTTATGGGGACCCCCTTGATAATCCGTTTTAGATTAAAGCTGGTCTGGCAAGGCCCAACATTGGTACTACATTTGCCCAACATAATAATTATGTTAAACTGAAATGCATAGGGAGTTAGCGCTACCCGAGGAGTAATTCTACATAATACAGGGGGGCCAGTGCTGATGGTGCTGGTCCAAAACTAGAGCCGTTTGCGGGGCCAACCCGGGGCAACTCGGGAGATTTCTATCACGCCACCGTACGCTGTTCTTATCCGTCGTGTCCTGAGAACGAGATATGCGGCTCCTATCGGGATCGTCGACACGTCGGGCGGCGTTGCTGGATTAGTTTTACCTTTGACGAGATATCTTGTGCATCGGGATTCCGGTGATGCTTTGGGTAATCTCAGAGTTGAGGTTTTCCACTAGGGAATCCGACGAGATCGCGAGCTTCGTGATTGAGGATTTCTATGAGGCTTGTGGTAATTTGTGATGGACTAGTTGGAGCACCCGTGCAGGGTTAAATCTTTTTGGAAAGCCGTGCCCGCGGTTATGTGGCAACGTGGAAACTTTGTTTAACACTGGTTCTACATAACTTGAAGTTAACTTAATTAAAATATGCAAATTGTGTGCGTAACCGTGACTGTCTCTTTCGTGAGCCCCTGCTCCAATCAAGGACACGGTGGGGTTATGTCTGATGTAGGTAGGTGTTCAGGATCATTCATTTGATCATCCATAGTTCACGTCCGCTGTGCGTAGATCTTGCCCCTCTTATTTATTGTAGTCGTAAGTCTAGCCACCAAATATATGCTTAGCCGCTGCTGCAACCTCACCACTTAACCATGCCTCACCCATTAAGCTTTGCTAGTCTTGATACCTTTGGAAATGAGATTGCTGAGTCCCCTGTGGCTCACAGATTACTACAACACTAGTTGCAGGTACAGGTAAACGTTACTTGACGCGAGCGCGTTGATTGTTCATTTGGAGTTGCTTCTTCTTCTTCTTCTCCATCGATCTAGGATGGGTTCCAGGCCGGCAGCCTGGGATAGCAAGGATGGACGTCGTTCTTATTTTCTCGTCTGTAGTCGGACCCTGCTCTTCATCATGATGTTTATGTATTGTACTGATGTGACTCTGATGTAGCTTGTGGCGAGTGTAAGCCAATTCTATATATATATATATATATATATATCTCTTCTTTTCAGTACATGTACTTGTAACGATATCCATTCTTGCGACACGATGAGATGCGCTTCTATCCCTGACAAGGCCCTCGTGCCAAATTGAGGATAGGGTCGCATCTTGGGCGTGACACTGCAGGAGTCAACGGAGGGCTCCACCCAAGGAGGGTCCACAAAGAAGCGGCCTTGTCTATTCCACCATGGCTTCCGTCCACGGAGGACTAGCCTTACCCACGGTAGATCTTCATGAAGTAGGCGGTATCCTTGCCCTTACAAACATCTTGGTTCAACTCCACAACACGAAGTAGGAGGCTCCCAAGAGACACCTAACCAATCTAGGAGTCACCACCCTCCAAAAGGTAATAGATGAGGTAGACCAATGAACTCCTTGCTCTTGTGCTTCTAATGATAGGCTCCTCAACACAAATCACTCTCTCACAAAATATGCATGGGTAGGAGAGGTTGGTTTGGTGCAAAGCAATTTGTTGAGGCTAGAAATCAAGTTTCAAATGATAGGACTGGAATATCTTGGTCTGAGCACATGAGTAGGTGGTTCTCTCTCTTAGAAAATGGATCTGGCAATGAAGTGTGTGTTCTGACTGCTTCTCCCATGAATGAGAGGTGGGTGAAGGGGTATATATAGGCAGCAGCCAAAATGCAACTATTACACACAAATGGGCAAACTCGGTGACACCGAAGTTGAAACATCGGTGGTACAGATTAGCACAAAGGTGTGAACTTTTTAATCTCGGTGAGACCGACTTACAAACCTTGGTGGCACCGAAAAGGTAACTAACGGTCAGATGGACAAACCCGATGGCACCGATACCTAAACTCAAAAATTCTGATTTTGTGTATCTTGGCAACAGATTGTTGGTCACACTGAACTCGGTAGCATCGATTTGGTGGGAATGGCTAGGGTTATTGTCTCAGGTCAAACTCGGTGGGTCTGATACGGAAATGTTCGTGACACCAAATTTGTGTATGTGGATCTTGACAAAGTGGATATGTGGGAAAAATGATTGAGTGTTTTGGTGGCTGATACGTCTCAAACGTATCTATAATTTTTTATGGTTTCATGTTGTTATCTTGTCAACTTTGGATGTTTTATGTACCTTTTATATCCTTTTTGGGACTAACTTATTAGTTCAGTGCCAAGTGCCAGTTCCTGTTTTTTCTGTGTTTTTGACTCTTTTCAGATCTGATTTTGGAACGGAGTCCAAACGGAATAAAATCCCCGAAATAAATTTTTTCAGAACAGAAGAAGATCGGGGGACTTCAGGGCCAAGGCAGGAGCGCCACAGGGGGCCCACAAGCCCTGTAGCCGTCACCAGGGGGCCGGCAGCTACCAGACTTGTGGCCCCCCTGGAGCTCCCCTGCCCTAGCTCTTTCGCCTATATATTCCCTAAAATCCCAAAAAAATCAGGGCATCCACGAAAACACTTTTCCGCCGCCGCAATCTTCCGTTTCTGTGAGATCTCATCTGGAGACCCTTCCCGGTGCCCTGCCGGAGGGGACTTTGGAGCTGGAGGGCTTCTACATCATCATCGCCCCTCCAATGACTCGTGAGTAGTTCACTTCAGACCTACGAGTCCGTAGTTAGTAGCTAGATGGCTTCTTCTCTCTCTCTTGGATCTTCAATACAAAGTTCTCCATGATCTTCATGGAGATCTATCTGATGTAATCCTCTTTGGCGGTGTGTTTGTCGAGATCCGATGAATTGTCGATTTGTGATCAGATTATCTATGAATTATATTTGAGTCTTTGCTGATTTCTTATATGCATGATTTGATATCCTTGTAAGTCTCTCCGAGTCTTGGGTTTTGTTTGGCCAACTAGATCTATGATTCTTGCAATGGGAGAAGTGCTTGGTTTTGGGTTCATACCGTGTGGTGACCTTTCCCAGTGACAGAAGGGGCAGCAAGGCACGCATCATGTTGTTGACATCAAGGGTAACAAAATGGGCTTTTATCCTAGATATGAGATTGTCCATCTACATCATGTCATCTTGCTTAAGGCGTTACTCTGTTCTTATCAACTTAATATACTAGATGCATGCTGGATAGCGGTCGATGTGTGAAGTAATAGTAGTAGATGCAGAAAGTATCGGTCTACTTGTTTTGGACGTGATGCCTATAGATATAATCATTGCCATAGATAACGTCGCGACTTTGCACGGTTCTATCAATTGCTCGACAGTAATTCGTTCACCCCCCGTCTACTTGCTTTCATGAGAGAAGCCACTAGTGAACACTACGGCCCCCAGGTCTATTCACAACTATCGTCTCCACTTTGACTTTTACTTTGCTTTGTTTACTTTTTGCTTTCAGTTCTCACTTTGCAAACAATCTATAAGGGATTGACAACCCCTTCATAGCGTTGGGTGCAAGCTCTTTGTGTTTGTGCAGGTACTTGTGACTTGACGCGATCCTCCCACTGGATCGATACCTTGGTTCTCAAAACTAAGGGAAATGCTTACCGCCGATGTGCTACATCACCCTTTCCACTTCGAGGGAACACCAACGCAAGGCTCCAAGGCCACGGGGGAATCCTTTGTATATTTGCCAAGGAAGTCGCTAAAGGCGTAGCCCATAGCAGAAGGATTCCTGGTGCCGTTGCCGGGGAGGATTGCTTGAATAGTCTCCCGTCAACACGCTTATTTCTGGCGCCGTTGGAAGGACTTTTGTTGCCGTTAGCAGAAGTATTTCAGGCGCCGTTGCCGGGGACGAGAGATCAAGTCAAGATCTATCCAAGGAGGTGTCACAAACTCATCTCTTGCATTTACTTTTTTTTTGCCAGTTGCATCTCGCTTTCCTCTCCCCCACTTCACATTTGCCATTTTCATTTGTCTTTTTTCCTTTCTCCTTTGCCGTTTTCTTTTGCCTTTCTCCTTTGCCGTTTTCTTTTGCCTTTTCGCCGTTCTCTTTTGCCCGTTTCACTCACTTACTTCCTGCTCGTTTGTGTGTGGGATAGTCCATCAATGGCTAGACCCACCACTCCAAACGATACCCCTGAGAACGAAGTTATCAATTTCAAGCAGATTGAGGAAGAAAGTTTAAAGGACGCTTGGTACAGGATTTGCAATGCTGAAAGTAGATCTACTCGTAAGCAATCCACTACCGTTCTTCTTCACAGTTTTATGTTGGAATCTCTCCTTGGAATAGGTATATTCTTGATACCATTGTAGGCGGGAATTTTTTGGGGAGCCATACTGTTGACTCCTATGGAGCTATCATGAATTTGGTAGGCTCACCCCCGCTCATGGTTAATGGAACTACCTTGACCTTGGAACATGTGATGCAAAGGCTTGACGCTATTGAAAACAAAATTGCCACAATTGAACTTATTGAGGGTTTGGATAGAAAGATCCACAATCAAATTACTCAGTACGGATCCAAAGTAGGAATGGTTTTGAAAAATTTAAGGGAGAAGGAACGTATAGTTAATGATTCCTCTAGAATTGGCAAACTAGAAGATGTCATAACCAACTTGGGTTCCGCTTTTGCCGCTGTGCAAAATACTCCAAATCTCACTCTCAAAAAGAGCGTCAAGGTTGCTTTTGTTCCTAAAGCTAGTGGTGAGTCATCCAATAATGATGAAGATCTTAAGATGATAAATGATCACACTACTTATGGTTTGAGCACCAAAGATGACGATACGTGATCCCATCACCTTTTGCCTAGCTAAGGGCGTTAAACAATAGCGCTCGTTGGGAGGCAACCCAACGAATCTATCCTTTTTCTTTCTACTTTTTGTTTTCCACACTTTCATAATTCTGTTATGATTGTGTTTTTTGTGTTTTCTTTTGCGTTTGTGCCAAGTAAAACCGTTATGATTAGTCTTGAGGATGATCGTTTGGTCATGCTGGAAAAGACAGAAACTTTCTGCTCACGAAAAGAATTTTCATTTTTTGTCTGTAAGAGATTTTGAGTTGACTCTTTTTTCTGCTGATTGCTACGCAAATTCTTAACACTTCCGTAATTTTTCAGAATTTGTGACGTATCAGAAGTATACTAAGTATACAGATTGCTACAGACTGGTCTGCTGTTAACAGATTCTGTTTTTGTTGAGTTGGTTGCTTATTTTGATGAAACTATGGATAGTATCGGGGGGTATTAGCCATGGAATTCTGAAAATACAGTAACCCAACATCAACATAAGTAGAATTTAAGTTTGCTACAGTATCTGAGGAAGTGGTGGTTTGCTTTCTTATACTAATGATATCACGAGTTTCTGTTTAAGTTTCGTGTTGTGAAGTTTTCAAGTTTTGGGTGAAGTTCTTATGGACAAAAAGATAAAGAGTGGCAATAGATCAAGCTTGGGGATGCCCAAGGCACCCCAAGTTGATTCAAGGATGCCATAAAAGCCTAATCTTGGGGATGCCCCGGGAAGGCATCCCCTCTTTCGTCTTCAATCCATCGGCAACGTTACTTGGGGCTATATTTTTATTCACCACATGTTATGTGTTTTGCCTGGAGCGTCTTGTATCGTAGGAGTCTTTTATTTTTGTTGTGTCATAGTCTTCCTTGCTGCACACCTAGAGAGAGAGACATGCACTCACCGTGATTTTGTCGAGCTTCACTTATATCCTTTGGTTAGACAATTCAACTCACATGTGCTTCACTTATATCTTTTGAGCTAGTTGATTTTGCTCTATGTGCTTCACTTATATATTTTAGAGCACGGAATCGCATGGCTTGGTAGTTGGTCTATGCTTTGAAAGTAGTCACAAAAGGGGTAGTTATCCAAAGGGATATGAAAACTTCCACCTTCGTGTGCATTGAATAGTTAGAGAAGTTTGATTCATCTCATTTAGTTTTGAGTTGTGGTTGTGGTAATATTGAAGTTATACTAGTAAGGTATTGTGGATCTAGAAATACTTGTGTTGAAGTTAGTGATTCCCGTAGCATGCACGTATGGTGAACCGCTATGTGATGAAGTCTGAGCATGATTAGTCTATTGATTGTCATCCTTTGTGTGGCGGTCGGGATCGCGCGATGGTTTATACCTACCAACCCTTCCCCTAGGAGTATGCGTTGAATGCTTTGTTTCAATTACTACTAAAACTTTTGCAAAAAGTATATGAGTTCTTAATGACTAATGTTGAGTCCATGGTTTAGATGCACTTTCACCTTCCACCATCACTATCTTCCTTAGTGCCGTGCAACTTTCGCCGGTGCACAAAACCCACCATTAGCCTCCCTCAAAACAGCCACCATACCTACCTACTATGGCTTTTTCAAAGCCATTCCGAGATATATTCCCATGCAACTACCACCATGACATGTGCCACAGCTTCTACATTGCCATTGCATGATCGTAAGATAGCTAGCATGATGTTTCCATTAATGTCTATGCCATGCTAGATCATTGTCACGGTACACTACCGAAGGCATTCCATATAGAGTCATCATTGCTCTAAGTTTTGAGTTTTAAGTGTGATGATCATCATTGATGGAGCATTGTCCCATGTGAGGAAATAAAAGAGGCCAGCGAAGCCCATTTACAAAAAGAGGCCAAAGATGCCCACCAAAATATTATATAAGAGGCCAAAGAGCCCACCAAAAAAATGAGAGAAAAAGAGAGAAGGGACAATGCTACTATCTCCTTCCACACTTGTGCTTATTAAGCACCATGATCTTCATGATTGAGAGTCTCTCGTTTTTGTCACCACCATACAGCTAGTGGGAAATTTTCATTATATAACTTGGCTTGTATATTCCAATGATAGGGTTCCTCAAATTTGCCTTAGGTCTTCATGAGCAAGCAAGTTGGATGCACACCCAGTAGTTTTCTTTAAGAGCTTTCAATTACTCTTAGCTCTAGTGCATCATTTGTATGGCAATCCCTACTCATTCACATTGATATCTATTGATGAGCATCTCCATAGCTCATTGATATGCCTAGTTAATGTGACCATCTTCTCCTTGTTTGTCTTGCAACCTCCACCACAATCCATTCCACTTATAGTGCTAAAATCATGGCTCACACTCATGTATTGCGTGAGAGTTGAAAAAGTTTGAGAAAGTAAAGGTGTGAAAACAATTACTTGGACAATACCGAGGTTGTGCATGATTTAAATTCGTTGTGCAATGATGATAGAGCATAGCCAAACTATATGATTTTGTAGGGATAACTTTCTTTTGGCCTCGTTATTTTGAAAGTTCATTATTACCTTGCTAGTTTGCTTGAAGTATTATTGTGTCCACATCAATAGCAAACTATTGTTTTGAATCTAATGGATCTGAACATTCACGTCACATAAGAGGAGTTACAGAGGACATCTATGCTAGGTAGCATGAAAGCATAAAAAATTCATTCTTTATCACTTCCCTACTCGAGAACGAGCAGGAGTTAAGCTTGGGGATGCTTGATACGTCTCAAACGTATCGATAATTTTTGATGGTTTCATGATGTTATCTTGTCAACTTTGGATGTTTTATGTACCTTTTATATCTTTTTTGGGACTAACTTATTAATTCAGTGCCAAGTGCTAGTTCCTGTTTTTTTGTGTTTTTGACTCTTTTCAGATCTGATTTTGGAACGGTGTCCAAACGGAATAAAATCCCCGAAATAAATTTTTCCAGAACACAAGAAGATCAGGGGACTTGAGGGCCAAGGAAGGAGCGCCACAAGGGGCCCACAAGCCCTGTAACCGCCACCAGGGGGCCGGTGGCTACCAGGCTTGTGGCCCCCTTGGAGCTCCCCTGCCCTAGCTCTTTCGCCTATATATTCCCTAAAATCCCAAAAAAGTCAGGGGCATCCACGAAAACACTTTTTCGCCGTCGCAAGCTTCCGTTTCCGCGAGATCTCATCTCGAGACCCTTCCCGGTGCCCTGCCAGAGGGGACTTTGGAGCTGGAGGGCTTCTACATCAACATCATCGCCCCTCCAATGACTTGTGAGTGGTTCACTTCAGACCTACGGGTCCGTAGTTAGTAGCTAGATGGCTTCTTCTCTCTCTTGGATCTTCAATACAAAGTTCTCCATGATCTTCACGGAGATCTATCCGATGTAATCCTCTTTGGCGGTGTGTTTGTCGAGATCTGATGAATTGTGGATTTGTGATCAGATTATCTATGAATTATATTTGAGTCTTTGCTGATTTCTTATATGCATGATTTGATATCCTTGTAAGTCTCTCCGAGTCTTGGGTTTTGTTTGGCCAACTAGATCTATGATTCTTGCAATGGGAGAAGTGCTTGGTTTTGGGTTCATACCATGTGGTGACCTTCCTAGTGACAGAAGGGGCAGCAAGGCATGCATCATGTTGTTGCCATCAAGGGTAACAAGATGGTATTTTATCATAGATATGAGATTGTCCATCTATATCATGTCATCTTGCTTAAGGCGTTACTCTGTTATTATGAACTTAATACACTAGATGCATGCTGGATAGCGGTCGACGTGTGGAGTAATAGTAGTAGATGCAGAAAGTATCGGTCTACTTGTTTTGGACGTGATGCCTATAGATATAATCATTGCCATAGATAACATCACGACTTTTCGCGGTTCTATCAATTGCTCGACAGTAATTCGTTCACCCACCGTCTACTTGCTTTCATGAGAGAAGCCACTAGTGAACACTACGGCCCCCGGGTCTATTCACAACTATCGTCTCCACTTTGACTTTTACTTTGCTTTGTTTACTTTTTGCTTTCAGTTCTCACTTTGCAAACAATCTATAAGGGATTGACAACCCCTTCATAGCGTTGTGTGCAAGCTCTTTGTGTTTGTGCATGTACTTGTGACTTGACGCGATCCTCCCACTGGATCGATACCTTGGTTCTCAAAACTGAGGGAAATACTTACCTCCGTTGTGCTACATCACCCTTTCTGCTTCGAGGGAACACCAACGCAAGGCTCCAAGGCCACGGGGGAATCCTTTGCATATTTTCCAAGGAAGTCCCTAAAGGCGTAGCCCGTAGCAGAAGGATTCCTGGCGCCGTTGCCGGGGAGGATTGATTGAATAGTCTCCCGTCAACACGCTTATTTCTGGCGCCGTTGGAAGGACTTTTGTTGCCGTAGCAGTGGCTAACTTTGAGCATTTGAGCAATCAGCTCATTTTACTACCTCACCCCCTTTTAATATTATTGGCTTTCCTATGGACTCAAAAGTGATTCCTCACAAATATAAAATGAAGAGTCTTCTAGCTTGAAGCTTGAGCCATCATTGTTCCTTCTTGCATCCAGGGGCATTTCCACATAAACCTTAAGTCTTGGCATCTTTTGAACTTTTTCTTAAATATACTTGGAAAATATATTAGTCCAATGATGCATATGTTGTGATCAATTATCAAAACCACCCTAAGGAACAATTGTTCTTTCAACTCCCCCTTTTTGGTAATTGATGACAACAAATAGATCAAAGCTTAGACAACAGATATAATCAATGGTTAGCATCGACGCTTTGAGAAGTATGTGAAAAGCAAGAGTTCCCCCTAAATTTCTGCATTATTTAAAATTTGCATTTGAATGCAAATGCACAATCGATTAGGATCATGAATCACTCTTCCATGTCACGTATATCTTGGTGGTGCGCATACAAAATAGGAATGAATAGCAATGCACATGGCACCAACAAGATAAGTGAATGATCATCACAAAGATAGCTAAGAGATAATAGTGTAGCATCAAACAAGCAAAGCGTATGATCAATCACACAGATAGGATAAACTCATCCGAAAGACCAAAGTTCTTAAAACCAAATGAGAGCAAATAAGGTCAAAAGCTCTCTCTCTCTCTCTCAGTCTACGATCTATACATTTCTCCCCCTTTGGCAACAAGTTACCAAAAAGTTCAAAAGTATAGAACTACTCGTCTCTCTAGGAAGCTGATGACAGAGCCGATAGAAGAGCATCTGTGAAGGCTTATGCTAAATGTCCTGGAGCTGGAGGAGTTGATACTGAAGGTGCTTGAGCTAGAGCTGGTGTTGAAGGTGCTGAAGCTTGTGCCGAAGATGTTTGTCTTGTCTCCTAAGCAGGTACAACAGCTGACCTAGGTCTGGTGCTGAACTGAGTAGTTGTGGGAGGGGGAGTCACTTGCTCCTCCTCCTCATCATCATCATCTTCCTCATCTTCCCCATCTGAGCACGGGATATTCAGTGAGTCAACTTCATGTTCAAGCTGTTTGACTATAGTTGTCAACTCAGAAACCTACACATACATGTCATGAAACTTAGTTTCCACGACTCTCTCAAGGATTTTTCTAACTTTGCTGTATCTCCTGGATGTTCTTCTCCATGCCTTGGACAGAGCTAACTAGAAATTCCATTTTGCTCAGCTTGATTTTTGAGCTGTGGGACTGGTGGTGGCCTATTTCTAGCAGCCTCAACTTCTGATGCCATTCTTGTGGCAGCTGAGTTGGGATCATTGTCGTCCATTACCACTTCATTGTCTTCAAACTATGGCTGAAGAGGTAGATGGCGACGATCAATTAGATATGCATGCTTTCCTAGCTTGGCATTGATAAACATTTGAATGTAAGGAGCATATCCTCATGATCTCTTCGAATCCGCAATAGTCCTCTGAATAGTCTCTACTATCAAATCCATCACTCTGAATCTGGTATGGGTGTCTATCAGGTGCAGTAGGTTGACAGAATGTCCTCTGATCATCTTTTCATCTCCTAATTTAGGCATCAGGGTGAGTCTCGGAATAGTGTTTGTAGTAGGAATGTGTGCTTGCAGAAAATACACATAACCCATCTTGTGGCTATCGAGATACTTGTGTGGAATTGTCTTGTACATATTAGACATTGAGTTGTGACTCTTCTTCACTTCTGCGTACACATTTACATCTTGATCATCCTGCTTGGGGGCACCAATGATAGTAGCACATTCATCAATTGTGGATTCATACTTGTGACCATCAGTCATCCAGACTAAAGAACCATCTCCATAGAAATGAACAGTTGCATAGAATTGCATGATCAGCTCGTCATTCCATGGGTTCATCTCTTTGCCAACGAACTTTTCAATGTCCACTAGCCTGAAGTTTTCTTGGACATGGGGAAAGAAATTCTCATTTTCCTTGATATATGCCCAGTCAACATACCTCATAGCACTAACAGCAGGACTCTTGTCAAACAAGACTGTCTCATAAAAATCGTGTTGTTCCTTGGTATGAAACCTTGGATCAACAACAGTTCTTCTCCTGACAGCATACGGATCATTAGCTCTGCACTTTATTAGTCTGACATCCTTCCTCTTCTTCATATCTTCTGCTATTGGATGAGCAACATTGTGGATAGGCATGGTTGGTCCGAGCTTCCTGAGAATTGGCGGAGTCTCATCTTCTACCTCCTCTGCAGCATGGGCACTGGATGCAGGGCCTTTTGTGGGGACCCCGACTTACTAGTCGAGAATCGCCGTGCTCAGTGATCCCAGAGATCAATGCTCACTGAACACAGGTACCGAATAAAAGAGTCTTACATCCATACATACCGTTTGATACAATAATTGACCACTTCGGTCGAGTCTTACATATATAGGGCCTTATAGGCCAACACACCAAACTGGACCAATAGCGTAATTATTGGTTGAAAGTGTGAACCCATGCCATCACCCTTAACCTACATGCATTCTGACTGGGAAGCGTCCTAGCTCGCAAGAACGTCGCCAAGTTAATCTTCACCATATCCTGTCTTTCACACCTGGTCAATGAAATAACTAGTGGCAAGCCAATGAGTACTTTGAATGTACTCGCAAACAGCCCATGACATGAACAATGAAAGTGAAGGATAACAATATCATGCATCTTTAGTGTAACCCATTTGGGTGGAATGATCAGGAATATGCATCAAGTTAAAGAATTACTCTTGAAGAACAGGTTACAGATATCAATATATCTGCTGACGGATGAACCATCCGGGTTCACCCTATATGCCAAGTTACCGAACTTGGTCATATCCTCAATGTATCAGTTGAGGGCTAAACCATCCGGGTACACCCAATATGCCAAGTCACCGAACTTGGTCATATTATTACTTTCATAACGACACCTTTTAACTCACTCACGCACACTTGGTTTATGCGTAAATATCAGGACGTAGTTTAAGCAGGATTACCCAACTGTCATTGACCGTGGAAACGACTATTCGAATAGTTTACACTCTGCAGAGGTAGTACGCTGGACCCACGAGATCCGGGAAACTTCCCTGTCATCCACGACTCGCGGTATTTCACATACCCGAGGTAAGTACCCGATCAATGCTTTTCCCCTGACGATACTAGACAAAGAGGTCCACTCGATTGGTACCCAGCCCACATGTCGTACGTCTTACGAGCACCAACTCTGGACCGTACCGACCATGCGGGGACCAACGGTGTGATTGGAACTCATAAAAATGGCATAGTCGTCCTACCCGGCATGACCCCATCATGAGAGTGACTACAATCACTCCCGCCACTAGTAATGTGGCTCTTTGCTAGTACCGACCAGAGTAGTTAACATAGCCCCGTCCCATAAGGGGTAACGTGGTCGTACTGGTAAGGTTGGGACGGTCGACACATCATAAATCTAATCCCATTTCCGAAACCTTACTCACACAAATACCGGGTGCATCACTTCACCAAAAGTGACCACCTAACTCATCATCACCCTCGGGCATTAGTGGCACCCGACGGGGTTTTCATAAACTCTTGCTTTATGACAACATCATGCACATGAATAATACTACTTCTATCTTTACTTGTCAACATGGTATTAGCATGACCTCAAGGGGTAGATTCAAGCTCAATGCAAATGCTCCGGAGGAGCCTTCGGTGAAATCATATCAAATGATTACCGACACTTACGATCTTATGCAACGGGAATACTTGCTATTATAACTTGCAAAGTAACATATGTTCAGTCATGGTCAAAGGGTTGCTTGCCTTTCTCGCGTAAGTCCTCGGGGTCTTCGAGGTCTTCCGCTCCAACTCCAAATACTCCGTCTACTGTCAACTATCGTCGGAAACAACCATAGTAAGCCACACATCAAGAAGAAATAAAAGTGTTCTATAAATAGAAGTTTTATTTTTCTTGGACCTCTCTTGTCATAAGAAAAATACCTGAATCTTTGCCAAGGGGGTTTGGATCATCAGGGGTGTTTGAATGGAGGAAAGGAGGCATAGGTGATTATTGTAGAAGCCAACAGAAATCATTCTATTAAAAATGAGTGGAGGCACCCATTTAACAGAGAATGATTTTAGAAACATTTAGGAAGTGGTTTCACTCGATTTGGAATTGGTATGAATATTCTAGGGATTTTCTACTATGGAGTAAATAGCAATAGGAAGCTATTTATTTTAAGCAACAGAATGAAGCTTGATAAAAATGTTGACCAAGGTTCTAAAAATAGGGGATGATTTTAGAAGACCTTAGGAATTTGAATCACTCCATTTGGAGTTGATTTGCATCCTATGGGAATTTCCAAAGTGGGGTCAAATATGGACAAATTGGGATTTAAATGAAAATGTCACCGAAAGTGGCTAGGAAAAAATGTGCAAAGCACTTATTTGGATAGGCCTCATTTTTAGGATCCTGTAGAAATTTGAATCATGCAATTTGGAGTTAGCATGATTTTACAATGGAATTTATAAGTTAGGAATAAAGGAAAAAAAGAGAAGGGTACTTATCCCTCAAGCTAACTAGTGCCAAGGGCGGCAGATAAGCGAATGGACCGGCCTGCTGGCTCGGCCTGGCGCGCAGGGCCACACAGGAGACATATTCAATGAAATACGCCTCCGGTTGGGAGGAGGTGCAGAGCGCCCGGGCGCCTCCACTTATCTGGTGCGCCTCCGCCCTCACTCACTGACAAGGGAGCCCCGCCTGCCGGGTCTTCTCCTTCCTCCTACCCGCACGCAGGGGAGGCAGGGAGGGTAGACCGACCGCGGGAGGAGCTCCCCCAGGTGGCTCTGGCCACCCCCTAGCGGTGCGCCGGCCACAGGCGTGCTCGTGGGAGTTAGCCGCCTCCGTTCCCCTGCCCGGCGCCTGCAGGGGAGGGCCGCAAGGGCGCCAACGCCGTCGCTACAGGGAGGCCGTCGGCCTCCTCTGGTGCCAGTACCAGGGGCGAAGGAAGGGAGGAAGAGGAGTTGGGGAGGAGGCCCAGCGACGAGCTGGTCCTCCACAGGGGCGAAGGAAGGGAGGAAGAGGAGTTAGCCATGCTCGCGCGGCGGCCTCTGGTGGCTACGGCCATGGATAGGCAGAGGGAGGAGGAGACTTGGAGAGAGAGCATGGCTCTAGGGTGGTTCCAGGGAGAGAGGGAGAATGAGAGAGAGCAAGTGAGGGCTCAGGGGAGAGGAGATAAGAGAGGGGAGGGCCGAGAGAGCTCGGGAGCTCTCCGGAGCTCTCGGTGCATGGTCGCCACGCACCCTAGGAGGAGCTTGGAGGCTAGCCGATGGTGGGAAGTGATTTGAATGGTCAAGAGCAAGAGCTGAGACATACTGGGACATGCTGGCTCGGCTAGGTGTGGTCTGGAGGAAAGAGACAAGATGCAGAGCTCTCTAATTGCAGGTCAGGGTGGTGGTCACCACGGCCACATGTGCCTAAAGGGTCCAAATGGCCAGTCAAATATGTATAGCACGTAGGGCACACTTGCAGCAAGGAGACTCTGGAGTTTGGAAGCATCTGAGGCTGGTTAGGGATGAGTTTGACTGTTGTTAAGTTTGCAACAACAAACTTAAGGTGGGCAGATAGGGAATTAACTTGAGAGATACTGGAAAAAAAGCATTTCTAGCAGTCTTAGTCATGGAAGGACTTTAATACTACAAAGTTTCAGCTCAAACAAAGGGGGGGGTAGCTACTACTTGTTGTTCAAAGCCATGATTTAGCCAGAAATCCATTTGTAGAAGTGCAGCTCATTTTCTCCACATGAGCATGCCATATCTTTGCTCTAAATGAAGCCTTGGCATATAATAGATGCTCTGGAAAGAGTTGGGGGTGATAGCTTAAGCAGACGAATGGAAAGAGAGGTAAAACAGTGCTGCCAAGGGTGAAAATGAGAGAAAGTTACAAAGGGACATTCTCTAATAATTGACCAGTGGCCATGGGAAAGTTAATGGAGGTAAAATATGACTATGTGAGGCTGTGGTAGAAAGTTGAGCTCCAGGGTAAAAGTGGAAGGGGCAAAAGAAGCCAAATTAGTGAGTGCACACAAGGTGTTTGATCTATGGTTGGGCTACCAGATGAATTCCAATGGCTACGAAACTTAACAGGGTCAAATAATAGATGAAAATAGGCTTGCACACCAAATTTGGGATTTGTCGGAGAAGTTTTCCAATGTAGACTTGAAAAACCCTAGAAATGGGAAGAAATGGGTTTCTGCTTAGAACCCTATTCAAATAAATTCCCACAAATCCACTATTTGGTGTAGGGGCATTATTTGAGCATTAAGGCATGCACAAAAAGTTTGAGGTCAATTGGACAAACTTTATAATGTAAAGTTTACCAAAGTCAGAAATCAACGGAGAGGGTTTTGAGGGTCTTAGGACAAGTTCTTTTATTCTCCTTGATGTACCACTTGGTGTGGATCCCTTATTGGAGTATTAGAACATGTCCACCAAATTTGAGCACAATTGGAGACACTTCACAATGTAGAGTTGCTCAAATTTGATTCTGGACAGATAGGGTTTCAGAGTGATTAGAAGAGTCAACTCAACTTGGATTGAACTGAAACTTAGCAAGATCATCAATAATATCATAGATGACACGCTAGAATTTTACTGGAATTTATTGAGAATATTTCTTATAGAAATATTCCAAAAGCTTGAAATGGGCAGGAATGGTTTTGGAGGGATTTGCCCAATATTTTGAACATGGCCATGTGTTGAAACTCATAAATATGGAATAAATATATCCACTGAGTTCCCCTAAATTTTCTTAAATATTTTGAAAGCAATAAAAAATAACTTTCCTTCATAGGAAACCATTTCTGGCCTCACAGAAAGGCTTTTAAATAAAATAATAAAATAACGTTTAGAATAATAATATGATGGTTTTTGGAAGACATTCCGATAATAAGTTTGAATAAAATAATTGGTGCAAAATAAATTCCCTAATTTGAGGACTTGTAGTACAAACCTCATCTCAGGGGTTTGAAAGTTTAATTCAAAGAAATGCTTTTTGGTAAAAATAATATTTGGTGAAAATCGATATTTATCCTAAACACATGGCATGATCATTAGGCAGGAGATCATGGGGTGAGGAGGTGATTAGGAGGATGGCAAGAATTAATGGGGAGCATTCACATGCATTCAAGCAAACAAGAAAACAATAGTCACTCCAAGCATCACAATCATTCACAAAAAAATTAAATTGGTCCTAATTTTTGAAATAAGTAAAGTAGTCACGAAAGGCCAAAAACTGGGTGTTACAGACCTTACCCCCTTAAGAAAATCTCGTCCCCGAGATTTCTAGGCTAGGGGTTAGTGGGATACAAAATCTTTAGTCGGAGGTAGTCTTCATGTCCCCATGTGGTTGTTGTGGTCTTGAGGTGCTTGATGATACAACTTTGAATGTTTCGCACGTCCTTGCCTGATCGTGGGTGGGGTCTGGCAATAAGTTAGGCTTGACCGAGGTTAAGGGCTTGGTGAGCTAAGTTTGTGCAAGGTTCTGGCTTGCAAGTGTATTCCAAAGTCAGAATACATGGCAAGATGGTGTGTCTGGGATCTGGTCTCGGGGCTTCGCACGCCGGTTAGTGACATCAAGATGTCTCATGCTTGAATGCACTGCCAAAGTCTTCGTGTAGCTTCCTGCTTACAGGAAAGTCCTTGACTTCCTTTCGGCAGTCAAGTTATGGTCGCAAATGGTCTTCGAAGGCTTCTCGTGAATGGGTCCGGATCGGGTCTTACCCATGGGCTTAAGCTCGGAGGCTCAGAGCCCAGAATGGTCCTGCTATCTGGGAGGGTTGCGAGAGTTTCTGGATGAGCTGGCTACCTAAAAGTATAGACCAGTCATCCATTCCCAAGGTCTGCGACTTGGCGAGCGGGGTATCACCTTTGGCAGGTTTTCACCACGCCCCAACTAATATTCTCGTCCTAGATTTGGACCAAGGAGAGGTCGGCTAATTCTTTCGCTTGTCCAAAGGCTTCATCATCTTGAATCGTCGAGGCTTCTTGACGTCGTTGATGTGGTCGGTGCGCGGTCGGTGGTTGACTTCAGTTGCTTCTTCGTCAATGTCGTGGCTTCCTTGCCACGGTGATTCTTCGTCTTGAATTGAGTAGGATAGACTTCCGTCGTCTTGGGGTTGCTCCGAGAAGCCCGCCTTCTCGAGATAACACTGTACCCTCGAGAGGCATAACAACCGGCGTTCCTGGGGCTCGTCCGAACAGGACTAAGGTGTTCTTCCTCTTACTGGGGAAGTAAGTATGTCATCAGCGAGGATGACAACATACCTTCCCCCAACAAGACATAAGTGCAGTGCTCATGAGTCAGGCGAGGAGAACGGGGACTTGCTATGGGCGGGTACTGGCCACATTTTCACGACTTAGAGTCATCTTCTATGGTCGTAATCCGTCCATCTTGTGGCTCAACGAAGCTTTAGGGTCTCAAGGAACTTAGGATGTGGGCGAACAGTTATCATCTTATCTCTAAGCACTTTCCCTAGATGCCAGTAGTTCGACCGCTAACTTGAGACAACATGACCTCATCTCATCAAGGATATCATCCCACGTGGGTCAACTCCACACCGCTCATGCTAGTCAACTTCGGGTTGAAGGAAGAACTAAACCCAAACACTACAAGTATGGTGTAGCCCCAAATGCACATGCATTACTATGCAAGAACCTCGGGGGGTATATAAGCTGCTAAGGTTGCACTGGGATGCTACAAATCCAATGTCCAGCTAGATCATATAATGAACAGGGTACTGCATTACTATATTAAGGAAACACGTAGTACACCAATCGAATATCTTGTTTCCCTTCCTATGAATCCGATCAAGTGATCCATCAATCCGATCAATCATCACTGGACCTATCACTCCTACAAATCCAACATTGATGGGGTTCTACATAATCTCTTACAGTCCTCATAATTCACATATTACTGCAAGGATTACGTCGTAGTATATCCACCAACTTCAATAATCATGGCCAGCTAATCCCCAAGGCCAGACTACATAGGTTGTAAAACAATCTGACAACTCCAAGTACACGCACGCTATATCTACCGAGAAACATGGTATCATGATCGAGATTGTCGAGCTAAATCCAATTTACTCCGAACCATGTGGCCTCATATACCACTAACAGCCTTTAGGACTACCTATTAAATCCAAAACTTATGTCTAATAAGGACTCTTACTCGATGCTCCGAGTCATCATGATAATTATCTCCAAACCATGCCAACTACTTGCTAAAGTCATGTATACCACCAAGAATAATGTTTGCGATCATAATCGTCCTACTAAATCCAATCTTACTCCAGATTATGTAGGTTATGCTACTATACCAACTTGTTCCACCAAGTTCACCTACCTTTATAAGGGTCTCACGATCCACCAAAATAGTCTAGCTGTATCCTCAAGACACATATCATCATCACCATGACAGTCTTTAATCTATACTCCATATCCAAAAAGATCCTACTTATGGCATCAGGGTTGTGGTGCTATCTTTAGATTGAAGGATACTGGTTCACTGCGATCACTCGTTCCATTAAGAACCCGGTGCTAAGCGGGGTTTATCGGGGACCTACAGGTGTTCTGGTAAGTCCATGTACTAGACACGTGACCAGAAAATTTGAGCCGGAAAGGCTTGTGGAGGTTAGTCTGGTCTAGTGTGTTTTTCCAATCTTGAGGGAAAAGCACACTCCTACGGGTTGCATGTGATTAGGCATAGCACATTTAGTGTCTTCAGCGTCAGCTGTCTTTCGAAGTGGATCCTTGGTGCATCTTGCCTTGCTGTCTTCAGTTGTCGAGAGGGGTGAGAGTGAGAGAGAGAGCATAGAGAGGAGTGTCTAAGGATCTTAGTGCAGTCAAACAAGTGTTGAAAAGTCAGCTTGAACAAGTGCCAACATCGTTTTTAACATTAAAAATAAGACGAGTGATATAACCGCATGCTTGTTGCCTAAGCAAAAAATGTGACTTATATCAAAGCACAAACAACAAAAACAACAACACATAACATGGTCCATCCGAACCATTTCTCGGACTCGACTTTGCATAGGGAATTCACGACTCATACTATCCTAGGTTCTGGGACTCGACAGTCGTGCTTGCTTCATGCTCCAGAGAGGAGTCCGCTAATTCTTCTGGATCTTCTCATGGTGTTGTCACGCCTCTTGTTATTGCTTGCCGAAGCAACTCGCTTGTGTTGTAAAGAACTCTTGTTGTCTTCTCGTCTCGGAAGTCGCTGACGAAGGTAGTTCTTCATTGTTGTCATTGACAGGGTCTTCTGTTGTCTTCATGATCTTGGCAGTGTCTTCTTGTCTTCCGCGGCTTCAAGAGTCTCAAGTGGACATCTTCATGCACCGATATTTGCATGACATGATAGAGTTCTGATCTGTCAATCATACTAATTGCGATATCGACACCTAGAGCGGGGGATGAAGGGAACCGTTTTCCTGCTCACTAAGGTGAGGCGGACCAAATGGCAAGGTTCTCATCCACCGGTGGTGGTCGACACAATTACTTATAACTAACAGGGTCGCTCTATTAGTGATGCAGATCAAGGTTTGCATATATTATATCCAGATTATCGTAGGCAAAAGTGGCATCACTCTAGAGCAGTGCCCAGGGTTTCACCATCTTCTAAGCTTCGATGTCTTGTTCCTCATGGAGGTGCTTCTGTTGGTGTCGTCTGGCCGCAGAGTTGTCTTCTCTCTCTTTCAGCAGATGTTTTCCTGGAAAGGTTACTTCCTTCCGGGCTGCCCCCGAGGAATTCAATATATGCTAGGGTCAGAGGGCATAAGGTACTAGCGACCATTTGCAAGTTTTGAAAAAAAAGTAGACGAGGAGTGTCAAGAAAATAAGAGTGGAAGGCTAGAGCATAACCTTCAAATTCTTTGAAGATTTAGGAGAGTCGAGAAAATATATAGGTTTTGTAAGTATTTTTGAAGGATCTAGAAAGAAGTTTTATGCTAACTAATGTTCGTGCTAACTAAGGGCTTCCTACAGTCAGGATGGCTCTGATACCAGCTCTGTGGGGACCCCGACTTACTAGTCGAGAATCGTCGTGCTCAGTGATCCCAGAGATCAATGCTCACCGAACACAGATACCGAATAAAAGAGTCTTACATCCATACATATCGTTTGATACAATAACTGACCACTTCGGTCGAGTCTTACATATATAGGGCCTTATAGGCCAACACACAAAACTGGACCAATAGCGGAATTATTGGTTGAAAGCGTGAACCCATGCCATCAGCCTTAACCTATAGGCATTCTGACTGGGAAGCGTCCTAGCTTGCAAGAACGTCGCGAGATAATCTTCACCATATCATGTCTTTCACACCTGGTCAATGAAATAACAAGTGGCAAGACAATGAGTACTTTGAATGTACTCGCAAACAGCCCATGACATGAACAATGAAAGTGAAGGATAACAATGTCATGCATCTTTAGTGTAACCCATTTGGGTGGAATGATCAGGAATATGCATCAAGTTAAAGAATTACTCTTGAAGAACAGGTTATAGATATCAATATATCTGCTGAGGGCTGAACCATCCGGGTTCAACCTATATGCCAAGTTACCGAAGTTGGTCATATCCTCAATGTATCAGTTGAGGGCTAAACCATCCTGGTTCACCCTATATGCCAAGTCACCGAACTTGGTCATATTATTACTTTCATAAAAAACACATTTTAACTCACTCACGCACGCTTGGTTTATGCGGAAATATCAGGACGTAGTTTAAGCAGGACTACCCAACTATCCTTGACCGTGGACACGGCTATTCGAATAGTTTACACTCTGTTGAGGTAGTATGTTGGACCCACGAGATCCGGGAAACTTCCGTGTCATCCACGACTCGCGGTATTTCACATACCCGAGGTAAGTACCCGATCAATGCTTTTCCCCTGACGATACTAGACAAAGAGGTCCACTCGATTGGTACCCAGCCCACATGTCGTACGTCTTACGAGCACCAACTCTGGACCGTACCGACCATGCAGGGACCAACGGTGTGACTGGAACTCATAAAAATGGCATAGTCGTCCTACCCGGCACGACCCCATCACGAGAGTGACTACAATCACTCCCACCACTAGTAATGTGGCTCTTTGCTAGCACCGACGAGAGTAGTTAACATAGCCCCGTCCCATAAGGGGTAACGTGGTCGTACTGGTAAGGTTGGGACGGTCGACACATCATAAATCTAATCCCATTTCCGAAATCTTACTCACACAAATATCGGGTGCATCACTTCACAAAAAGTGACCACCTAACTCATCATCACCCTCGGGCATTAGTGGCACCCGACGGGGTTTTCATAAACTCTTGCTTTATGACAACATCATGCTCATGAATAATACTACTTCTATCTTTACTTGTCAACATGGTATTAGCATGACCCTTAAGGGGTAGAGTCAAGCTCAATGCAAATGCTCCGAAGGAGCCTTCGGTGAAATCATATCAAATGATTACCGGCACTTATGATCTTATGCAACGGGAATACTTGCTATTATAACTTGCAAAGTAACATATGTTCAGTCATGGTCAAAGGGTTGCTTGCCTTTCTCGCGTAACTCCTCGGGTTCTTCGAGGTCTTCCGCTCCAACTCCGATTACTCCGACTACCATCAACTATCGTCGGAAACAACCATAGTAAGCCACACATCAAGCAGAAAAAAAAGTGTTCTATAAATAGAAGTTTTATTTTTCTTGGACCTCTCTGGTCATAAGAAAAATACCTGAATCTTTGCCAAGGGGGGTTTGGATCATGAGGGGTGTTTGAATGGAGGAAAGGAGGCATAGGAGATTATTGGAGAAGCTAACAGAAATCATTCTATTAAAAATGAGTGGAGGAACCCATTTAACAAAGAATGATTTTAGAAACATTTAGGAAGTGGTTTCACTGGATTTGGAATTGGTATGAATATTCTAGGGATTTTCTATTATGGAGTAAATAGCAATAGGAAGCTATTTATTTTAAGCAACAGAATGAAGCTTGATAAAAATGTTGACCAAGGCTCTAAAAATAGGGGATGATTTTAGAGGACCCTAGGAATTTGAATCACTCCATTTGGAGTTGATTTGCATCCGATGGGAATTTCCAAAGTGGGGTCAAATACGGACGAATTGGGATTTAAATGAAAATGCCACAGAAAGTGGGTAGGGAAAAATGTGCAAAGCACTTATTTGGATAGGCCTCGTTTTTAGGATCCTATAGAAAATTGAATCATGCAATTTGGAGTTAGCATGATTTTACAATGGAATTTATAAGTTAGGAATAAAGGAAAAAGGAGAAGGGTACTTATCCCTCGAGCTAACTAGCGCCAAGGGCGGTAGATAAGCGAATGGGCCGGCCCGCTGGCTCGGCCTAGCACGTAGGGCCACGCAGGAGACGTATTCAATAGAATACGCCTCGAGCTGGAAGGAGGCGCAGAGCGCCTGGACGCCTCCACTTATCTGGTGGGCCTCCGCCCTTGCTCGCTCACGAGGGGGCCCCGCCTACCAGGTCTTCTCCTTCCTCCTGCCCACATGCATGGGAGGCAGGGAGGGTAGACCGGCCGCGGGAGGAGCTCCCCCAGGTAGCTCTGGCCACCCCCCGGGGGTGCGCCGGCCACCAACATGCTCGGGGGAGTTAGCCGCCTCCGTTCCCCTGCCCGGCGCCTGCAGGGGAGGGTCGCAAGGGCGCCCACGCCATGGCTACAGGGAGGTCGTCGGCCTCCTCTGGTGCCAGTACCAGGGGCGAAGGAAGGGAGGAAGAGGAGTTGGGGAGGAGGCCCGGCGATGAGGTGGGCCTCCGGAGGGCCCAAGGCCGAGGGGTGACCCCCCCTGGTTAGCCATGCACGCGCGGCGGCCTCTGGTAGCTACGGCCATGGATAGGCAGAGGGAGGAGGAGGCTTGGAGAGAGAGCAGGGCTCTAGGGTTGGTTCCAGGGAGAGAGGGAGAATGAGAGAGAGCAAGTGAGGGCTCAGGGGAGAGGAGATAAGAGAGGGGAGGGCCGAGAGAGCTCGGAAGCTCTCTGGAGCTCTCGGTGCATGGTCGCCACGCACCCTAGGAGGAGCTTGGAGGCTAGCTCATGGTGGGAAGCGGTTTGGATGGTCAACAGCAAGAGCTGAGACATGCTGGGACATGCTGGCTCGGCTAGGTGTGGTCTGGAGGAAAGAGACAAGATGCAGAGCTCTCTAATTGCAGGTCAGGGTGGTGGTCACCACGGCCACATGTGCCTAAAGGGTCCAAATGGCCAGTCAAATATGTATAGCATGTAGGGCACACCTGCAGCAAGGAGACTCTGGAGTTTGGAAGCATGTGAGGCTGGTTAGGGATGAGTTTGACTGCTGTTAAGTTAGCAACAGCAAACTTAAGGTGGGCAGATAGAGCATTAACTTGAGAGATTCTGGAAGAAAAGCATGTCTAGCAGTCTTAGGCATGGAAGGACTTTGATACTGCAAAGTTTCAGCTCAAACAAAGGAGGGTAGCTACTACTTGTTGTTCAAAGCCATGATTTAGCCAGAAATCCATTTGTAGAAGTGCAGCTCATTTTCTCCACATGAGCATGCCATATCTTTGCTCTAAATGAAGCCTTGGCATATAATAGCTGCTCTGGAAAGAGTTGGGGGTGATAGCTTAAGCAGACGAATGGAAAGAGAGGTAAAACAGTGCTGCCAAGGGTGAAAATGAGAGAAAGTTACAAAGGGACATTCTCTAATAATTGACCAGTGGCCATGGGAAAGTTAATGGAGGTAAAATATGACTATGTGAGGCTGTGGTAGAAAGTTGAGCTCCAGGGTAAAAGTGGAAGGGGCAAAAGAAGCCAAATTAGTGAGTGCACACAAGGTGTTTGATCTATGGTTGGGCTACCAGATGAATTCCAATGGCTACGAAACTTAACAGGGTCAAATAATAGATGAAAATAGGCTTGCACACCAAATTTGGGATTTGTCGGAGAAGTTTTCCAATGTAGACTTGAAAAACCCTAGAAATGGGAAGAAATGGGTTTCTGCTTAGAACCCTATTCAAATAAATTCCCACAAATCCAATATTTGGTGTAGGGGCATTATTTGAGCATTAAGGCATGCACAAAAAGTTTGAGGTCAATTGGAGAAACTTTATAATGTAAAGTTTACCAAAGTCAGAAATCAACGGAGAGGGTTTTGAGGGTCTTAGGACAAGTTCTTTTATTCTCCTTGATGTACCACTTGGTGTGGATCCCTTATTGGAGTATTAGAACATGTCCACCAAATTTGAGCACAATTGGAGACACTTCACAATGTAGAGTTGCTCAAATTTGATTCTGGACAGATAGGGTTTCAGAGTGATTAGAAGAGTCAACTCAACTTGGATTGAACTGAAACTTAGCAAGATCATCAATAATATCATAGATGACACGCTAGAATTTTACTGGAATTTATTGAGAATATTTCTTATAGAAATATTCCAAAAGCTTGAAATGGGCAGGAATGGTTTTGGAGGGATTTGCTCAATATTTTGAACATGACCATGTGTTGAAACTCATAAATATGGAATAAATATATCCACTCAGTTCCCCTAAATTTTCTTAAATATTTTGAAAGCAATAAATAATAACTTTCCTTCATATGAGTCCATTTCTTGCCTCACAGAAAGGCTTTTAAATAAAATAATAAAATAACTTTTAAAATAATAATATGGTGGTTTTTGGAATACATTTTGATAATAGGTTTTTAATAAAATAATTGGTGCAAAAGAAATTCCCTAATTTGAGGACTTGTAGTACAAACCTCATCTCAGGGGTTTGAAAGTTTAATTCAAAGAAATTCTTTTTGGTAAAAATAATATTTAGTGAAAATAGATATTTATCCTAAACACATGGCATGATCAGTAGGCAGGAGATCATGGGGTGAGGAGGTGATTAGGAGGATGTCAAGAATTAATGGGGAGCATTCACATGCATTCAAGAAAACACGCAAACAATAGTCACTCCAAGCATCACAAGCATTTACAAAAAAAAATTGGTCCTAATTTTTGAAATAAGTAAAGTAGTCACGAAGGCCAAAAACTGGGTGTTACACATTTTCTCTTGGCAGCTGCAGGTATGTCCTTGGTAGTCCTTCTGGGAGCCACAACCTTCTTTGCTTTGGGAGGAGGTTAGGAGCAGATTTCATAGCATCAACCATCAGCTTCTTCTTCTTGGAAGGAACTGGGATCTCCTCAGGAGCTTCTTCCTCAGCAGCTTCTGGATCTTCATACATTGAAGTCTTTCTTCCAACAAGATGAACAACTCTCTTCCTGGACCTCTTCACACCAGCCTTCTTGGCAGGTAGATGACTGGTAAGTGGTGTGCTCTTCCTGGCATATTCAGGTGCTCTCACATCAGCTGGGGTAGCGGTTACTTTCCTAACAGCCTTCCTTGGAGCCTTCGAAGGAGCTGAAGTGTCCTCCGCATAAAGTCTGAGTCCTCTTCATCAGAATCCAGCTTCTTCCTTTGCCTGGTGGCTGCCTTGGGCAAACCATGGGAGCTGGGAGAACTTGGGTCAGAGGCAGACTTCTATGGACTAGTGCCTGAGTCCATCTCTACGCTCTGCTCTCTGAAGTCATTTTGACTATCTTCTGAACCACACATATCTAACAGGCAAGCAGACACTCAGCAGCAAACAGCAAAACCTGTGAAGTAGATATAGGAAAGACAGAAAGGATGAGCATCACAAAATTTAGATGTTTTTGAAAATTTGAACAAAGAAATCCTTATTTTAAACTTTTTGCACAACACATATCGGTGGATCCGAGTTTGAACTTTTGGAGTCACCGAGACACATGAACTCCTAACGGAAACTTGGTCATCATTTCGGTAGAATCAAAAACGGCAACTCGGTCTCACCGAGTTCATTCTCAGTAACCCTACGTCCAAAATCAGTAGCATTGAGTTACGCAACTCAGAGGCACTGAGATGGGGTCTACGGACGGTTAACCCTCAAAATTTCCTAGTTCTCTAATATATGGATTCATCTGGAGGATGGAGAGGATGCACACGGTGGCTTCTGGATAAATCTTCCCATTGCATAAGAATTAGACAGAGGAACATAGAGGGGATCCGAGCCATACCCTAACTCGGTGGTGGTCCGGCTACGGCGGCGACGGCGGTGAGGAATTCGTCGGCGGCGGCGATTCCCAACAGCAGAGACGCTCGGGGATTAAAGGATGACGACCATGGGTCCATAGGTAGCGTATGGTTTTGGGACGAAACGGCTTTGACGGTGTCAAATCAAAGATTTGGTCCGCTGGAATATATACCCATTCGCTATTGATGCCCCCGATATTATGAAATCGGTGTCACCGAGTTCCTCTACTGTCAGTTGACAAGGAAAGTCAGTGGAACCGAGTTTGTGATTCCGGTGGTACCGAGATGGAAAACCTAGATCAACTCTGGAATTCGGTGGAACCGAGTTTGTGAAGTTGGTTTCACCGAGTTCATTCACACACAGGTTTTGGAGGTCAGCCATTGACGATACAGAACTCTGAGTGCACCTTGAACAGAGGGATCGACAAGTGCTTGTTCAAGTTTTATGATGAAGCATCAATAGAACTTGAGATGAGATAGCATAGATAGATAGAGAAGGGTCCTAGGTATTCTTGTCCATCCAATTGTCAAAAGATAAATCAACAGCCAAATAACAACAATTGGATGTCCTCGAATGATCAAACACATGCAAACCAACATGCTCGCATAATAAGAATGATAGAGAAAAACATGGTGAACATGCAGAGACATCCTAGCAGCTATCAAGCACTTGGGTGATGACAAAGTCATCTATATATGAGTATATTGACATAGGAGCCAAGTAAGAATACTTGATCATAGGTCATACTCATTGTTAAGCACAAGTGGGGTTACCACTTCAACATAAGCTTTGATGTGTTCATATCCTTAGGAGATGCTTGTACTCAAGTCTTAGAGTAAAGCTCCCCCTTGATATGACATACCCACTAAGAGGGATCAACTAACCTTGGGTTTGTCGTAGAAGACTTCAAATAGGTGAAGTAGTGGTGGATGCTCAATGTTGATGAAGATCATCTTGAGTTGGGAGCAATCCTTGTTGCTTTCATACTCTTCTCACCTACATGGGTTAGTCCCAAAGCACGAGGAACATATGCAAGAATATCTATGGACATGGAGTGAAATACAAATGGGATGATGTCCAAAGATGCATTAATTACCTTGTTCCTTGCTTACCTTTGAGGGAATATGTGACTCCTTGAACTAATGCATATGGTTGAGGTTGATTGCAAATAGTTCTTGCCAAAATGAATATGAGTGAATTTCATTTGCGGAGTCATCCCTCAAGAACTTTCCTAGTTCTTCCTCTTGGAAATCCACATCAAATTGATGGTAATCCTTGGAGTTGTGGTATCACTTGTTGAGGTAGAGCTAGTAGTGTCCTTGGGAACCCACTTGACCTTGGCTTGGGGTTTTTCTTCAAATAGGTCAATGTCATCTTGAAGCTTTCCCTTGCCTTTGTGGTCTTGTGGTAGAAGGCAATCTTGTGAGCTTGTTCCTTTGGGAGGAGTGGGATCACGCTTATCCTTTTGTGGAACAAATTTAGGAGTGGGATATGGACCTTCTTCCCAATCATCTCCGTTGATGTTGAAGTAGACAACACCTTGTTTCTTCCGATGTCCTCCTTGCTTATGCACAATTTCCTCAAATTTCTTACTTCCGGCAAGGCTCTTGAAGACACTTCTCTCTATAATCCCTTCCAATAGATCATTTTCTTGCTCAAGTGTAACATTATTGGATTTAACTTTAGCATTGTTGTTACTAGATGAAGAAACCTTCTTGACTTTGTTACTAGTGTTCCTAAGTTTAACTTGTGGAACAAAGTTAGACAATAGTAATCGTTTGGATATATAAGAAGAACTCTTCTTCCGAAGTTCATCATTGATTGCTTTTAAGAACTCATGCTCTTGCTCCAAGTTGAGCTTCTCGAAGCGTAGCTTCTGATGGTTTCTTGCAAGCTCTCTATGATCTTCTAGAGTAGTCTCATGAGCTAACTTAATTGTTTTTAATTCTTGAGTTAGTCTTTCAATTTCTTTCTTATCATCATCATTTGATTTCTCTTGACTAGCATGATAAATAGAAAGTTCATTTTCAGTGTATTCACTAGTTTTATCTAGAAGTAAGTCATCTTCTCCTAACAAGTCATCCTCATCACTATTGAAATCAAGATACTCAAGATGTGATACCTTGGGGACATTAGCCATGAAGCAGTTTCCGACTCCCTCATTTGGTGAATCAAATAAGTCGTAGGAGTTGGTGGAAACAAGAGCAATCCCGACAACACCTTCATCTTGACTATAGTCGGAATTGGAGTGATAGCTTCTCTCAGAGTGGTGATCAGACTCGAAGCCATAGACCCATTCACCAACATGAGCTTGGTGTCTTCTTCTTGAACTGCTCTTGGTAAATTTGTCTTTCTTCTCTGATTCCTTGCCTCTCCGTGAGTGTCTTCGTTCATAGTGATCTTCTGTACTCCTTCTCTCTCTACGAGGTGACTCATCTCTTGAGCTTTGTATTCGAGGTGACTCTTCTCTTCTTTTGTAGGGAGACGAGCACTCATTTGAGTAGTGTTCAGGCTTCCCACAATTGTAGCAGTTTCGGTCACAACTGGACGAACGCTTCTCATCATGTCTTGAACTTGAGCTTCTATCTTTGCCTCTACTCTTGTAGAACTTGTTGACTTTTCTTACCATGAGGCTTATCTCTTCATCAGTGACAAGATTGTCTTTTGAATTAGCGGGAGTGACGGTGTTTAGTCACAACATAAGCCATGGGTATGCTAAAGATGGTGGGAACCGAAGTGACACCGGAGGGCGCTGGGGACGAGGTTGGTACAAGCATGGAACACACGATTTACCCAGGTTCAAGGCTCTCCGTAGAGATAACACCCCTAATCCTGCCAGAGTGTATAATGTATCAATGAGACTACAATGTGCTCCTGGAGCTGTTTTGTGGAGGAGGAAGAAGGAGCAGCCGGCTCGCGTCTACCTTTCCTGTATGGTGTGTGTGTGTGGAGTTGACCGACCCTCTGCATGGAGGGGGCAGGGGGTTTATAGACAAACCCACCGACCTACAATAAGGATAAAAGTACATGAGTGGGACCTGGCTGGCAGCCTCGCCGGCTGGCCAGGGGGTCCACGGGGGTCTTGTCTTGTCGCTCGAGGGGCCCGCCGGCTGCAAGGTCCCGTCTGGTTGTGGGACCCGCCGGCTAGCCAGTGAGGATCTCGCGTAATGTTGACGCAGGACACGTGTCGTAAGTCCGGCGTCGTCTGGCGAGATTCGTCATGGGCCGCCAGTACGGCCGTTCCCATTGTTCCCATGTCGAGTGCAGTAATGGAGTTGGACTTTGATGAGCCGACACTGTATAGGATGATGGATCGGAGCCGGAGTAGGTCAGCGGCATGGCCGCCGACGCTGCCTGTCGTGCACCCCAATCCAGTACCTTGGCTGACGCATAGCCACCTTTAACCGTAGGGTCTCATCATGACCTATGGTATGATGTGACTTGAGCTCCCTGGCCGGCTAGTCGCTTAACTAGCAAGCCTGGGCATGGCCGCCTCGCCTCTAGTCGTCCGGCTTGGCCTAGACGGCCAGAGGGAGGTAACCGTCTCACCTCTAGCCGGCAGGAGCTTCCTGGCCGGCCAGAGAGTTGGTCGTCTCGCCCCGAGCCGGCAGGTGCTTCCTAGTCAGCCAGGGGGACTTGGGCTTTGTAGAATGATTCATGTTGTTCCTTCATGGTAGAAGGCAAAGGAGTAGGCTCGATGGGCCAACCCCGGGGTTATCCCCCTGACAGTAGTCCCCGAGGCAGGGGAAGCCCGCTGCCTTGGAGTGGGCGGCCTCGCCGGCTTGAGTTGTTTGTTGTTGAATTCCTGCCACCGCCTGCGGCAGGAGATGCCGGCTCGGAAGCCGGCCGGCTTCCAAGAGACGCCTCGCCTTCGTCGTAAGTTGTGCGGATTGCGCCACGTGCTAGGCCCCGGCCTGACGTGATGATGGATTTCTTAGATGACGTGACTGGGCGTGAACCTGGGTCCCGCCACCCTCGGCCCCCGCACGGAGGATCCTCTGCGGATTTACTCCGCCATGGTTGGGTTTCAGGAAATGTTGATGTCCCCGTAATAATCGGGGGAGGTGGGACCTGTGCGCATCGGATCCCCTCCCCACGATCCATTATGGGGTTTAAATGGGATGCGGGGGCACCGAGGAGGTCATTCGCCCCCTTCTCGCCCCACACTTGTGCCCCCACCTTCCCTGAGCCCAGAGAAAGAGAGAGACTCGCCTTCGTCTTCGTCTTCGTGATCGCACAAACCATCGCCGCCAACTCCCTCGAGCTCTCGTCGCCCGCCACCATGTCGAGTGGCACCTCCAAGAATGTTGGAAATATGCCCTAGAGGCAATAATAAATTAGTTATTATTATATTTCCTTGTTCATAATAATCGTTTATTGTCCATGCTAGAATTGCATTGATAGGAAACTCAAATACATGTGTGGATACATAGACAACACATTGTCCCTAGTGAGCCTCTAGTTGACTAGTTCGTTGATCAAAGATGGTCAAGGTTTCCTGGCCATAGACAAGTGTTGTCACTTAATAAGGGATCACATCATTAGGAGAATCATATGATGGACAAGACCCAAATTATATACGTAGCATATTGATCGTGTCATTTTATTGCTATTGTTTTCTGCGTGTCAAGTATTTATTCCTATCAGCATGAGATCATATAACTCACTGGCACCGAAGGAATACCTTGTGTGCATCAGATGTCGCAACATAACTGGGTGACTATAAAGGTCCTCTACAGGTATCTCCAAACGTGTCCGTTGAGTTAGTATGGATCAAGACTGGGATTTGTCACTCCGTGTAACGGAGTGGTATCTCGGGGCCCACTCGGTAATACAACATCACACACAAGCCTTGAAAGAAATGTGACTAAGTGTAAGTCATGGGATCTTCTATTACGGAACGAGTAAAGAGACTTGTCGGTAACGAGATTGAAATAGGTATGTGCATACCGACGATCGAATCTCGGGCAAGTAACATACCGAAGGACAAAGGGAATGACATACGGGATTATATGAATCCTTGACACTGAGGTTCAATCGATAAGATCTTCGGAGAATATGTAGGATCCAATATGGGCATCTAGGTCCCGCTATTGGATATTGACCAAGGAGTACCTTGGGGCATGTCTACATAGTTCTCGAACACGCAGGGTCTGCACACTTAAGGTTCGATGATGTTTTAGTATAGTTGAGTTATATGTGTGGTTACCAAATGTTGTTTAGAGTCCCAGGTGATATCATGGACGTCATGAGGGTTTCCAGAATGGTCTGGAAACGAAGATTGATATATAGGATGACTTCATTTGGTTACCGGAAGGTTTTCGGGCATTACCGAGATTGTACCGGGAGTGACGAATGGGTTCCGGAAGTTCACCGGGAGGGGGGGCAACCCACCCGGGGGATGTCCAATGGCTCTAGGGGTGGCGCACCAGCCCTTAGTGGGCTGGTGGGACAGCCCAAGAGGGCCTGTGCGCCAAGGAAAGAAAACCAAAGAAAAGGGGAAAAAGAGACGTGGGAAGGAAGAGAAGGACTCCACTTTCAATCCTAATTTGAGTAGGATTGGAGTAGGACTCCTCCTCTCCCTTGGTCGGTGCACCCTTGAGGGCTTGGCCCTCAAGGAAAGCCTCCTCCCCCTCCCTCCTATATATAGTGGTGATTTAGGGCTGATTTGAGACTATTTTTGCCACGTGCAACTCAGATCTAGACACCATAGTTCTTCCTCTAGATCGTATTTTTGCGGAGCTCGGGCGGAGCCCTGCAGGAGTAGATCGTCACCACCACCGGAGCGCCGTCACGCTGCCGGAGAACTCATCTACTTCTCCGTCTTGCTTGCTGGATCAAGAAGGCCGAGATCATTGTCGAGTTGTACGTGTGCTGAACGTGGAGGTGCCGTCCGTTCGGCACTAGATCGGAATGGATCGTGGGACGGATCGCGGGACGGTTCGTGGGACTGATCGAGGGACGTGAAGACGTTCCACTACATCAACCGCATTTCTTAACGCTTCCTGTTGTGCGATCTACAAGGGTACGTAGATCCAAATCTCCTCTCGTAGATGGACTTCACCATGATAGGTCTTCGTGTGCGTAGGATTTTTTTCCCATGCAACGTTCCCCAACAAAGAAGAAGGGCCAGCACAACAGCGCTTGTCTCAGTAGCGACATCTGCGACGGCCATATCGATGCGCTCCGCCATCGCCGTATGCTACATCCGGCATCCCTCGTGGCCGTGCGGATTCCCGGAGCCGAAACCGCCCCTGTGCCGAGGGAGGGAGAAGTAGTTGTGTTTGATGAACACTTCTACACAGGCTTCGGGCTCCCGGCGAGCAACTTCTTCGCCAACTTCCTTATTTTCTTCGGCTTGGAGCCGCATCATATGGCGTCGAACGCCATTCTTCAACTCGCCTCCTTCGTCGTCCTGTGCGAGCGCTTTTTGGGAATCGAGCCCCACCTCGACCTCTGGCAAAAACTCTTCTTCTTCAAGCAACAGTCCATAAAAATGGACAAGGCCGAGGCGGAGAAGCTCACGGGCCCTCGTCCGATGACCCCGTGCGGCGCGGCACTGGTGCATCATCGGACGACGTGCGGCTTCCCCCAGATACCTCTCCAGGACTCCATCAAGTAGTGGCAGAGGGGATTCTTCTACGTGAAGAATGTCGACCCCTCCCACGACGCCATCAACATGCCCCCTTCGCCATCGCTCCTCCGACGGTGAAGAGGAACTGGGAGGCTAAATACCCGAAGCCGATAGCTGAGGTAGCGCAGATATGCGCCTGCCTCGAAACCATGAAGGCTCGCGGCCTCTTGGGTCGTGACTTGCTCACCACCATGATGACCCGCCGGATCCTGCCTCTGCAGAGACGGCCCCATCTGATTTGTCAGATGAGGAGCTGGCATGACCCCTATCGGCTCTCCACCAAAAACTTCTATACCAGTGTCGTGGCTCAGAACGTGAACCAGATCTCCTCCACCAACATCGACGAAGGTGGAAATTGGGAATGGGGGCTAGCCCCTTACGGCAGAACCCATCCACCCCCAGTGGTAAGCATCTTCATGGATCTTTTTTCTTGTCTTTGAAACTGTTGTTTCCTCTATTGAGCCGGCTGCCAACTCTATTGCCTAGCTGTTTGAGAGCCTGCAAGTGCTCAACCCGCCAGCCGCCGACGTGGAGACGTCGGACCCCTCGGAAATTGAGGACGAGGGGATGATTGAGCCGCGGGCCGCCGTCTCTGAAGGTTCGGAGGAAGCGCTAGAGTCGGAGGGCTCCGAGCCGCTTGGTGAGCACCTGAAGCCTCTCGTTGTTGACTGGACAGATGATGATGAGACGCCTCCTTCTTCATATGATGTAGCCTTCAAGGAGGACTCAGAGGAGGTGGAGGAAGTCACCAGCCCTCCCCTGACACGAGGCCGTCGCAACGCTGGCGAGACAACCGTGCCTGGCGAGGCATCCAGGAACAAGGGCAAGGGAGCCACCACCTCGAAGTCGGCCCCCAAACACGCCGCGACAGGACCTCCAGACGGAGGGCAAGCACGCGGCACCAAGAAGCGTTGCGCCAGCGCCGGTAGGAAGCAGGTGCCCGTCGTGGCAGGGTAAGAGTCATTTGTTATCTCTTTTTGTTTTGTCATGCGATGATAGGTTCCTCAAATAGTACTTGCCAGGGAGGCAGAAGACGTGGAGGAAGAAACCGCCTCCGTTGCTGAGCGAGCCGGCTGGGCAGCTGCTGATGCTGCCAAGAAGGTCTTGGAGGACGAGTCCGTCCTCTGCTGGGAAGCATCGTTGAACAAGACGGTCGCGGGCCAATCCAAGCCCAGCCGGGCCGAGAAGCCCAAGGAGAAACGCTCCAAGGCCAAGCATGACACCTCGAAGCGAACGCGCGTGGAGGAGCCAGCTAGCGAGGCGGCTTTGAGGCGTGCCCAGGGAGATGAGGTGGCCAAGACTCCCGAACCGGCCGCCTCTGTTGGAAATATGCCCTAGAGGCAATGATAAATTAGTTATTATTATATTTCTTGGTTCGTGATAATCGTTTATTATCCATGCTATAATTGTATTGAATGAAAACATAGATACATGTGTGGATACATAGACAAAACAATGTCCCTAGCAAGCCTCTAGTTGGCTAGCCAGTTGATCAATGATAGTCAAGGTTTTCTGGCTATGTGCAAGTGTTGTCACTTCATAACTGGATCACATCATTAGGAGAATCATGTGATGGACTAGACCCAAACTATGAACGTAGCATATTGATCGTGTCGTTTTATTGCTATTGTTTTCTGTGTGTCAAGTATTTGTTCCTATGACCATGAGATCATATAACTCACTGGCACCGGAGGAATACCTTGTGTGCATCAAACGTCACAACGTAACTGGGTGACTATAAAGGTGCTCTACAGGTATCTCCGAAGGTGTCCGTTGAGTTAGTATGGATCAAGACTGGGATTTGTCACTCCGTGTAACAGAGAGGTATCTCGGGGCACACTCGGTAATACAACATCACACACAAGCCTTGCAAGCAATGTGACCAAGTGTAAGTCACGGGATCTTGTATTACGGAACAAGTAAAGAGACTTGACGGCAATGAGATTGAAATAGGTATGCAGATACCGACGATCGAATCTCAGGCAAGTAACATACCGAAGGACAAAGGGAATGACATACGGGATTATATGAATCCTTGGCACTGAGGTTCAACTGATAAATATCTTCGGAGAATATGTAGGATCAATATGGGCATCGAGGTCCCTCTATTGGATATTGACCGAGGAGTACCTCGGGGGATGTCTACATAGTTCTCGAACCCGCAGGGTCTGCACACTTAAGGTCCGGCGATGTTTTAATATAGTTGAGTTATATGTGTGGTTACCGAATGTTGTTCGGAGTCCTGGATGAGATCACGGACGTCACGAGGGTTTCTAGAATGGTCCGGAAACGAATATTGATATATAGGATGGCTTCATTTGGTTACGGGAAGGTTTTCGGGCATTACCGAGAATGTACCGGGAGTGAGGAATGGGTTTCGGAAGTTCACCGGGAAAGGGGCAACCCACCCGGGGGAAGCCCAATGGACCTAGGGGTGGCGCACCAGCCCTTAGTGGGCTGGTGGGACAGCCCAAGAGGTCCTTGGCGCCAAGGAAAGAAAACCAAAGAAAAAAAAGAGGTGGGAAGGAAGAGAAGGACTCCACTTTCCAATCCAAATTGGAGTAGGATTGTAGTAGGACTCCTCCTCTCCCTTGGCCGGCGCACACTTGAGGGCTTGGCCCTCAAGGCAAGCCTCCTCCCCCTCCCTCCTATATATAGTGGTGGTCTAGGGCTGATTTGAGACAACTTTTGCAACGTGCAACTCAAATCTAGACACCATAGTTCTTCCTCTAGATCCTATTTCTGCGGAGCTCAGGCGGAGCCGTGCAGGAGTAGATTGTCACCACCACCGGAGCATTGTCACGCTGCCGGAGAACTCATATATACTTCTCCGTCTTTCTTGTTGGATCAAGAAGACCGAGATCATCGTCGAGCTGTACGTGTGCTGAACACGGAGGTGCCGTCCGTTCGGCACTAGATCGGAACGGATCGTGGGATGAATTGCGGGACGGTTTGTGGGGCTGATCGAGGGACATGAAGACGTTCCACTACATCAACCGCGTTTCTTAACGCTTCATGTTGTGTGATCTACAAGGGTACATAGATCCAAATATCCTCTCATAGATGGAAATCACCATGATAGGTCTTCGTGTGCGTTGGAAATTTTTTGTTTCCCATGCAACGTTCCCCAACAGTGGCATCATGAGCTAGGTTCATGCGTAGATGTTATCTCAAGTAGAACACAAAAGGTTTTGTGGACGGTGATGTTCGATTTTCTGCCCTCCTTAGTCTTTTCTCGATTTGGCGGTATTGTTGGATTGAAGCGGCCTGGACCGACGTTATTCGTACGCTTACAAAAGACTGGTTTCATCGATGGACATGCAACATTGTTGCATAAAGATGACTGGCGGGTGTCGGTTTCTTCAACTTTAGTTGAATTGGTTTTGACCGAGGAGGTCCTTGGAGAGGTTAAATAGCAATTTGCACATCTCCGTTGTGGTTTTTGCGTAAGTAAGATGTGATCATACTAGATACCCATAGCAGCCACGTAAAACATGCAACAACAAATTAGAGGACGTCTAACTTGTTTTTGCAGGGTATGCTTGTGATATGATATGGCCAATGACGTGATGTGATATATTGGATGTATGATATAATCATGTTGTAATAGTTAATATTGACTTGCACGTCGATGGTACGGCAACCGGCAGGAGCCATAGGGTTGTCTTTAAACTAACGTTTGTGTTTGCAGATGCGTTTACTATATTGCTAGGACGTAGCTTTAGTAGTAATAGCATAAGTAGCACGACAACCCCGATGGTGACACGTTGATGGAGATCATGATGATGGAGATCATGGTGTGGCGCCGGTGACAAGAAGATCGTGCCGTTACTTTGGTGATGGAGATCAAGAAGCACATGATGATGGCCATATCATGTCACTTATGAATTGCATGTGATGTTAATCCTTTTATGCACCTTATTTTGCTTAGAACGACGGTAGCATTATGAGGTGATCTCTCACTAAAATTTCAAGACGAAATTGTGTTTTCCCCGACTATGCACCGTTGCTACAGTTCGTCGTTTCGAGACACCACGTGATGATCGGGTGCGATAGACTCAACGTTCACATACAACGGGTGCAAAACAGTTGCACACGCGGAACACTCGGGTTAAGCTTGACGAGCCTAGCATGTGCAGACGTGGCCTTGGAACACAAGAGACCGAAAGGTCGAGCATGAATCGTATAGTTGATATGATTAGCATAGCGATGCTTACCACTGAAACTATTCTCAACTCACGTGATGATCGGACTTGAGTTAGTGGATTTGGATCCTGTTCCACTCAAATGACTAGAGAGATGTACTTTTTGAGTGGGAGTTCTTAAGTAATATGATTAATTGAACTAATTATCATGAACATAGTCTAATGGTCTTTGTGAATTATGATGTAGCTTGCGCTATAGCTCTACTATTTTTATATGTTCCTAGAGAAAATTTATTTGAAAGTTGACAGTAGCAACTTTGCGGACTCAGTCCGTAAAACTGAGGATTGTCCTCATTGCGGCACAGAAGGCTTATGTCTTAATGCACTACTCGGTGTGCTGCACCTCGAGCGTCGTCTGTGGATGTTGCGAACATCTGACATACACGTTTTTGATGATTACGTGATGGTTCAGTGCATAATACTTAATAGCTTAGAAGAAAGGCCTCGAAGACATTTTGAAATGTCGCGGGAACATATGAGATGTTCTAAGAGATGAAATTGAGATTTCATGCTCGTGCCCTTGTTGAGAGGTATGAGACCTCCGACAAGATTCTTTGTCTACAAAGTAAAGGAGAAAAACTCAAATCGTTGAGCATGTTCTCAGATTGTCTGAGTACAACAATCGCTTGAATCAAGTGGGAGTTAATCTTCCAGATGAGATAGTGATGGTTCTCCAAAGTCACTGCCACTAAGCTGCTAGAGCTTCGTGATGAACTATAACATATCAAGGATAGATATGATGATCCTTGAGCGATTCGCAATGTTTGACACTCCGAAAGTAGAAGTCAAGAAGGAGCATCAATTGTTGATGGTTAGTAAAACCACTAGTTTCAAGAAGGGCAAGGGCTAGAAGGGATACTTCATGAAATGGAAAACGAGTTGTTGCTCGAATGAAGAAACCAAAGATTGAACCCAAACCCGAGACTAAGTGCTTCTGTTATGAGGGGAACAGTCATCGAGACGGGGCTACCCTAGATACTTGGAGATAAGAAGGCTGGCAAAGTCGACAGATATATGTTTGATATGGATGTGTACTTTACTAGTACTATTAGTAGCACGGGGGTATTAGATACCGGTTCGATTGCTAAGTGATTACTAACTCAAAATAAAAGCTACAAAAAACGGAGACTAGCTAAGAGCGAGGTGACGATAAGTGTTGGGAGTGTCTCCAAGGTTGATATGATCAAACATCGCACGCTCCCTCTACCATCGGGATTGGTGTTAAACCTAAATAATTGTTATTTGGTGTTTGCTTTGAGCATGAACATGATTGGATCGTGTTTGTTGCAATACGATTATTCATTTAAAGAGAATAATAGTTATTATATTTGCTTTAATAATTACCCTCAATGGTTTATTGAATCTCGATCGTAGTTTTACACATGTTCATAATATTGGTGCCAAAAGATACAAAGTAATAATGATAGTACCACTAACTTGTGGCACTGCCACTTGAGTCATATTGGTCTAAAATACATGAAGAAGCTCCATGCTGATGGATCTGTGTACTCACTCATTTTTGAAACGTTTGAGACATGCAAACCATACCTATTGGTGTAAACGCATGAAGAAACTCCATGCGGATGGATCGTTTGGATTCACTTGATTTTGAATCACTTGAGACATGCAAAATCATACCACATGGAACAAGAAAGTGACTTGTTGGAAGCAATGCATTTTGATGTGTGCAGTCCAATGGGTGCTAAGGCACGCACTGGATATCGTTATGTTCTTACTTCACTAACGATTTGAGTAGATACAGGAGTATTTACTTGATGAATCACAAGTCTGAAATATTGAAAAGTTCAAAGCTATTTCAGAGTGAAGATCGTCGTGACAAGAGGATAAACTGTCTATGATATGATCATAGAGATAAATATTTGAGTTACGAGTTATTGGTACGGAGTTAAGACAATGTGGAAATTGTTTCGCAGTTCATGCCACCTGGAACACCATAGTGTCATGGTGTGTCTAAACGTCATAGCCGCGCCCTATTGGATATACCGCATAATATGATGTCTCTTATCGAATTACCACTATCATTTATGGGTTATGCATTAGAGACAACCGCATTCACTTTAAATAGGGCACCGCGTATTTCCGTTGAGATGACACAGTGTAGACTATGGTGTGCAGAAACCTAAAGTTGTTGTTTCTTGAAAGTTTGGGGCTGCGACGCTTATGTGAAAAAGTTTCAGTCTGATAAGCTCGAACCCAAAGCGGATAAATGCATCTTCATAGGATATCCAAAACAGTTGGATTCATCTCCTATCTCAGATCCGGAAGCAAAGTGTTTGTTTCTAGTAAACGGGTCCTTTCTCGAGGAAACGTTTCTCTCGAAAGAATTGAGTGGGAGGGTGGTGGAACTTGATGAGGTTAGTGAACCGTCACTTCAACCAGTGTGTAGCAGGGCGCAGGAAGATGTTCATGTGGCGCCTACACCAATTGAAGTGGAATCTGATGATGGTGATCATTGTGCTTCGAATCAAGTTACTACAAACCCCGTAGGTCGACAAAGGTCGCGTACTACTACAGAGTGGTACGGTAACCCTGTCTTGGAGGCCATGTTGTTGAACAACAATGAACCTACGAGCTATGGAGAAGCGATGGTGGGCCCAGATTCCGACAAATGGCTGGAGGCCATGAAATCCGAGAGAGGATCCATGTATGAAAACGAAGTGTACACTTTGGAAGAACTACTTGATGGTAGTAAGACTATTAAGTAAAGATGTTTCCAACGAGATCAAAGAGTTGACTATGATGAGACTTTCTCACTCGTAGCGATGCTAAAAGTCTGTTGGAATTATGTTAGTAGTTGCTGCATTATTTATGAAATATTGCACATAGGATGTCAAAACATTGTTTCCTCGACAGCTTCCTTGAGGAAAGGTTGTATGTGATACAACCAGAAGGTTTTTGTCGATCCTAGGGATACTAACAAGTATGCAAGCTCCAACGATCCTTCAATGGACTGGTGCAAGCATCTCGGAGTTGGAATATACACTTTGATGAGATGATCAAAGCTTTTGGGTTTGTACAAGGTTTGTGAGAAACCTGTATTTCCAAAGAAGTGAGTGGGAGCACTATAGTATTTCTGATAAAGTATATGTGGTTGACATATTGTTGATCGGAAGTAATGTAGAATTTATGTAAAGCATAAAGGTTGTTTGAAAGGGGGTTTTCAAAGTAAGACCTGGATAGACCTACTTGAACTTTGAGCATCAAGATCTATGGAGATAGATCAAAATGCTAAACAGAACTTTCAAATGAAATGCATGCCTTGACAAGTTTTTGAAGGAGTTCAAAATAGATCAGCAAAGAAAGAGTTCTCGGTTGTGTTGTAAGGTGTGAATTTCACTAAGACTCAAAACCCCGACCACGGCAGAAGAAAGAGAAAGGACGAAGGTCGTCCCATATGCCTTAGCCGTAGACTCTACAGTATGCAATGTTGTGTACCGCACCTGATATGTGCCTTGCCACAAGTCTTTTAAGAGGTACAGAGAGTGATCCAGGATTGAATCACTGAACAGCGGTCAAACTTATCCTTAGTAACTAATGGACTAAGGAATTTTTCTTGATTATGGAGGTGGTTAAAGAGTTCGTCATAAAGGGTTACGTTGATGCAAGCTTTGACACTAATCCGAATAACTATGAGTAGTAAAATGGATTCGTATAGTAGAGTAGATATTTGGAGTATTTCCGAATAGCACGTAGTAGCAGCATCTATAAGATGACATAAAGATTTGTAAAGCACACATGGATCTGAAAGTTTCAGAACCATTGACTAAAACCTCTCTCACGAGCAAGACGTGATCAGACCCCAGAACTATATGGGTGTTGGATTCGTTAAAATCACATGGTGATGTGAACTAGATTATTGACTCTAGTGCAAGTGGGAGACTATTGGAAATATGACCTAGAGGCAATAATAAATTAGTTATTATTATATTTCTTTGTTCGGGATAATCGTTTATTATCCATGCTATAATTGTATTGAATGAAAAAATAGATGGCTAGCCAGTTGATCAATGATAGTCAAGGTTTTCTAGCTATGTGCAAGTGTTGTCACTTGATAACTGGATCACATTGTTAGGAGAATCATGTGATGGACTAGACCCAAACTATGAACGTAGCATATTGATCGTGTCGTTTTATTGCTATTGTTTTCTGCGTGTCAAGTATTTGTTCCTATGACCATGAGATCATATAACTCATTGGCACCGGAGAAATACCTTGTGTGCATCAAACGTCACAACGTAACTCGATGACTATAAAGGTGCTCTACACGTATCTCCGAAGGTGCCCGTTGAGTTAGTATGGATCAAGACTGGGATTTTTCACTCTATGTGACGGAGAGGTATCTCTGGGCCCACTCGGTAATACAACATCACACACAAGCCTTGCAAGCAATGTGACTAAGTGTAAGTCACAGGATCTTGTATTACGGAACGAGTAAAGAGACTTGCCGACAACGAGATTGAAATAGGTATGCGGATACCGATGATCGAATCTCGGGCAAGTAACATACCAAAGGACAAAGGGAATGACATACGGGATTGTATGAATCCTTGGCACTGAGGTTCCACCGATAAAGATCTTCAGAGAATATGTAGGATCCAATATGGGCATCCAGGTCCCGCTATTGGATATTGACCGAGGAGTACCTCGGGGCATGTGTACATAGTTCTCGAACCCGCAGGGTCTGCACACTTAAGGTTCGACGATGTTTTAGTATAGTTGAGTTATATGTGTGGTTACTTCGGAGTCCTGGATGAGATCACGGACATCACAAGGGTTTCCAGAATGGTCCAGAAATGAAGATTGATATATAGGATGGCTTCATTTGGTTACCGGAAGGTTTTCGGGCATTACTGGGAATGTACCGGGAGTGAGGAATGGGTTCCGGAAGTTCACCGGGAAGGGGGCAACCCACCCGGGGGAAGCCCAATGGCCCTAGGGTGGCGCACCAGCCCTTAGTGGGCTGGTGGGATAGCCCAAGAGGGCCTTGGCGCCAAGGAAAGAAAACCAAGGAAAAGGAAAAAAAGAGGTGGGAAGGAAGAGAAGGACTCCACTTTCCAATCCTAATTGGAGTAGGATTGGAATAGGACTCCTCCTCTCCCTTGGCCGGCGCACCCTTGAGGGCTTAGCCCTCAAGGCAAGCCTCCTCCCCCTCCCTCCTATATATAGTGGTGGTCTAAGGCTTATTTGAGACAACTTTTGCCACGTGCAACTCAGATCTAGACACCATAGTTCTTCCTCTAGATCGTATTTCTGCGGAGCTCGGGCGGAGCCCTGCAGGAGTAGATCGTCACCACCACCAGAGTGCCGTCACGCTGCCGGAGAACTCATCTACTTCTCCGTTTTTCTTGCTGGATCAAGAAGGTCGAGATCATCGTTGAGCTGTACGTGTGCTGAACGCGGAGGTGCCGTCCGTTCGGCACTAGATCAGAACGGATGGTGGGACGGATCGTGGGACGGTTCGTGGCGATGATCGAGGGACGTGAAGACGTTCCACTACATCAACCACATTTCTTAACGCTTCCTGCTGTGCGATCTACTAGGGTACGTAGATCCAAATCTCCTCTCGTAGATGGACATCACCATGATAGGTCTTCGTGTGCGTAGGAAATTTTTTGTTTCCCATGCAATGTTCCCCAACAGCCTCCACACCAGCGGACCTCGAGGTGGTCCCCGACACGATGGAAGCTGATGTAGACGGCGTGCTAGAGATGACCATGGAGGCGCCTGAGGTGACCATGGATGCGCCGGAGACGGCTGACCCACCCCCAGCTGCAGAGACGGCGCTAGCCGGAACGTCCATGGATCCAGCCACCAACCAACCACCTGGGGACGACACCACCGTCGTGGCCAACCGCGGCCCAGCAGCTCCAGGAGCCGGCTCCATCGCCGAGAGCCGGGCCATGAAGACTTGGCACGTGGCCAACGCTGAGCGCATAACGCTGCCCCCACGCACCGAGCTCAGTGGTGTCCCGGAACTAGTGGCGATGTTCACCAGTAGCCAGGACAAGGTGAAGCAGGCGGCCCGGGTGGCCCACGGCGATCTAGAGCGCCTGGAAGAATGCGCCAAGGTGAGTCCTTAATCTTTTGTGTCCTCATTGCCTTGGTTTTGGCTTTTTCTTTTTTCTGCTCTTGAATCAGTGGGGGCGCACCAGCGCACCCACTGGGTGTAGCCCCCAAGAATCGGGCTGGCCAAGCATTGGTCGGGCCGAATCTCCTTGTGTTATGCTTTGTCTTTGCTTTTTTAGTGGGGGCGCGCTAGCGCACCCACTCGGTGTAGCCCTCGAGAATCGGGCCGGCTATGAATTAGCCGGGGCTAATCTTACTTCTTGCTTTCTTTGCTTTGCTCGTAGGAGCTTCATGACTCCCAAGTGCAAGCGTATAACACGCTGCGGGCCTAGACCCAGGCGGCTCATGGCCAAGTTGCTGATCTTCAGGGCCGGCTGGGCGCTGCCGTCTCGGAGCGAGACACCTTGCGCAAGGCGGACCAGCAGCTCCAGCAGCAGGTGAGTCTTCTCCAGACAGAGAAGAAGGATCGCAAGGCGGCCCTTCAGGCTGAACTGGGGCAGCTGCGCGCCACCCTTCAGGAGCAGGACACCTCCCATGATGCCGACATGGAGCGTCTCAAGACGGCTCATCTCGAGGAGATGAAGGTTAAGGACACCGCCCTGAAGGAGAAGGAGGAGGCCCTGATCCAGAAGCAGGCGCAGCTGGCCAAGGCGATGGAGGCGGTCGCGGCCCTCCAAGAAGAGATCTCCCGTGCGACTCAAGCGATCACGGTGCGGGAGCGCGAGGCCCTGGAGGAGGCCCGCGAGACCGACATCCATTTCAACCATAAGCCTTTCTTTTATTTTGTCTTGATCTTTTCTTCTTTGTTGATCTCCCCTCTTATTCTTCTTTGCACCCCTTCCCATACCCCGGGAATCTTCCCTGGGACACGGGAGGCGGCTAAAACGGCTGTGGAGACCAGCCGTGAGGAGCGTCACGCTGCTGGTGAGGAGGTGGATGCCGACGTCGGCTGGACCGTGGAGGAGATTGTCTTGGGCATCAGAGCCCGCCTGCTTGTCCTGGCCGATCCCTGGAGCAGCTCCAGAGCACCGGTGCATCGATGATAAGGGCTTTGTGGCCCGAGGCCGTGGAGTCGGTGTCAATGAGCCGGATGTCCCGCTTGCTTGTAGCCGGTGGAGATCGCCTCGACGCCTGGCGCGCCTCAGCCACGCGTGTTGGTTCCTACATGGCGTTGCGCATGGCCAAGTCGTGGTATCGGAACCTAGACTTGGGCAAGCTCGTCGCACAGTGCGACGGATCAGAGGGGGAGCTACAGGCCGTGGAGGACCGGCTGCAGATGAGGGCTAGCGACATCGCCTCTTATGCCGCCTGGGATGAGCTCAACTTGGAGCGCGACGAAGATGGAAACGTGATCCCTGAGGATTTGTTCCATCTTCAGCCGTATGACATTGATGGCAGCTCCGACGAGGCGGCCCATGAGGAGGAGGCTGTCGACTCTAGCAGCGCGGCCTATGCGGACTCGGCCGCAAGGGACGGAGCCGGAGGCTCTCGTGGTGGAGACGACGCATCCGCATCGGAAGTAGCCGGCGATGGTGAAGCCACCACACAGGAGCTGTAGCCGGGGCAACACACGGAGCCGCCGCCCCTTAGCTGGTCCTTTTGTTTTTTAATTGTCTCTGCAATGTATCGTCAGTCCAATAGTTCCACCCACTGGGGTGTTTATTGTAATGAACTGCGGCCGTGGGCCTTTTGAATGCTTTTGAATGTATATATTCTCCATTAAAATCGTAAACACCATGCTTGTTGTCTTGTATTTTCATCTTTTGATTCCTGTTTGACTCCTTTTTCTCCAACTCCTTTATTCCCTCTAACATCCAACTCGCCAGCCCGACAGCCGGGAGCCGGTCTGTGACTGGAACGAGGCTTCTGCCTTTGAAAATATTGGACTTAGATTTTTCGAAGCCATCAAGACTTAAAGATTCGAACACAAGCCAGCAAAGGCCGGCTAGAATAATAAGATCGAAAGATGATCAAACCAACCCGAGCCGGCAACCCTTTTTGTAGCTGAACGTTTCATGCAACCAGCCTTCCCTGCCACCGCCTCGCTAGCCGGACAGCCGGGAGCCAGTTTGTAGCTGTTACGAGACGGTAAGGGTTCGACCCGGCGTACACTATACGCTCATCTACAACTAAGGAAATCGTTCGGGCCGGCTAGCGAGCCCCCAAGCCCGTGGAGTCGGACCAAGGGACTCACGAATGAGTGAATACTCTTGCCATGCATCCAAAAGAGGCGTGTCCCAAGCATCTGCTTGAAACACCCATTGCATTCATTGGAAATTCCGAAGAGGGAGGAAGATACATACGTACATGCTCTTTTCATTTTTCTTACTTGCATTCTAGCAATAGAACGGGCGAAGCAACGCCGCGTTCCATGGATGCTCCGTCTCCTGGGCGGAGTCGTCTCTCTTGCGCTTCCTTGGCTTCTGGGCATCGATCAGGTAGTATGCATTGTTATGCAATACCCGGTTGATGATGAAAGGCCCCTCCCATGGGGATGAGAGCTTGTGCTGGCCGGCTGTTCGATGGATTCTTCTGAGCACCAAGTCCCCGTCTATGAAGGATAGAGGCTTGATTTTCTTGTTGTGGTAGTACCTCAGCTTCTGTTGGTAAATGGTCGTCCGGCTCAAGGCTAGATCCCGTGCCTCCTCGAGCAGATCGACGCCGTCTTCTCTTGCCTCCTTCGCTTCTGTCTCTATGTATAAGGTGACCCGAGGCGAGTCGAACTCGACATCCGTGGGGATGATTGCCTCGGACCCTTATACCAGAAAGAATGGTGTGAAGCCGGTTGACCGGTTCGGCGTGGTACGGAGGCTCCATAACACAGCCGGCAGCTCTTCGATCCAGCAGTCGGTTGACCTGACAAGTGGCGCCACCAACCTTGGCTTGATGCCGGCCAGGATCAAGTCGTTGGTCCTCTCCACCTGGTCGTTGGATTGCGGGTGCGCCACCGAAGCCAAGTCGAGCCGGATGCCTTCCTTGGAGCCGTAGAGTGCCAAAACACCCTTGGCGGAATTAGTGTCGTTGTCGGTGATCATGCTGTGGGGGACGCTGTAGCGGACAGCAATGTCCTTGATGAACCTGACCGCCGCGGGGCCGTCATGCTTCTTGATGGACCTAGCCTCGATCCACTTGGTAAACTTGTCGACGACCACCAAGAGATGCGTCATGCCGCCTCGAGCGGTCTTGAATGGCCCCACCATATCCAACCCCCAGACGGCAAACAGCCATGACAGGGGGATCGTTTTGACGGCTGAAGGCGGCATGTGGCTCTGCGCGCCAAAGCGTTGGCAGCCTTCGCATTTGTTGACCATGTCCACGGCCTCCTCGAGGGTCATGGGCCAGTAGAATTCGTGGCAGAACGCCTTGGCCACCAGGGTTCTAGAGGCGGCATGATGCCCACACTCACCCTGGTCTATGTCTTTGAGGATCTCCTGCCCCTTTTCTGATTCGACGCAGCGCCCGAACACGCCAGTCACGCTATGTCGAACCAGCTCGCGATTGATGATGGTGTAGGCTGCTCATCTGCGCTGAATCTGCCTTGCCTCCGCCTCATCTTGAGGAAGCTCGCTGCGAAGAAGGAAGGCCAAGATGGGTTGAGCCCACGACGGAGCCTACACAAGGGCTGGCTCCGTCTCGACCTAAGTATCACGGGCTTCTGCAGCCCTCGCGCTTGATGAAGCAGTCGCAGGCTCGAGACTTTCTGACTCTAATGCCGTTGTGGCAGCCGGCTCGCCGTCTACCTCCATGACGTCCACCCACTGGGTGTCGAGACGACAGGATTCGAGGCTTGGTGTAGCCGGATTTGTTGTTGTAGCCGACGAAGTAGTTGTAGCCGGCACAACAATTGGAGTCGGCAGAGCCAGTGTAGCCGGCACAGGAGCTGTAGCCGGCACAGCTAGCGTAGCCGACGGCGCTCGTACACAGGGATCTGCCGGCACAAAAATTGACACCGACTCCGGAGACGGCTTGATGATGGCTTGTGCAGTTGTTCGAGGGAGACGCCGGCTGGAATTGCTTGTCTTGTAGAGCCGATCTTGGCCAATGTATCAGTCGCCTCGTTGTCCGCCCTAGGAACATGATGAAACTCACAACCCTCGAAAGGGTCGTTGAGGTGCTGGATGAGGAAGCGATAGCTCGCCATGTTGGCGTCCCTGGCGTCCCATTCGCCAGAGACTTGCTCTACCATGAGATCCGAGTCGATGAAGCAAAGGAGCCGTCAGATGCCAATCTCCTTGGAAAGCCGGAGGCCATGAGCGAGCGCTTTGTACTCGGCGATGTTGTTGGAGGCGGCAAAGTGTATCTGGAGAGCATACTTGAGTTGGCCCCCTTTCGGAGACGTCAAAATAATGCCGGCTCCCAGACCAGTTCGCATCTTCAAGCCGTCGAAGTGCATCCGCCAATGAGTGGAGTCTGGAGGCGGCGGCTCGAATTGGGTTTCGGCACAATCAACAAGGAAGTCGGCCACCACCTGAGACTTGATGGCAGTGTGCGGATCGTAGCGGATGTCGTGGTCGACCATGGAGATGGGCCACTTGGCAATCCAGCCAGTTGCATCACGGTTGCCCATGATTTCTGAAAGTGGAGCAATGCTCACCACACTGATGGCATGATCTTGGAAGTATTGCTTCAACTTCTTTGCGGCAAGGTAAACACCATAACACATTTTTTGGTAGTGGGGTAGTTTTGCTTGGAGGCGGACAAGACCTCGTTGAGGTAATACATAGGGTGTTGCACTAACAATAACTTTCCCTCCTCCTTGCGCTCTACTACCAACACTACACTAACCACGCGAGTGGTCGCTGCAATGTTATGAGAATGGGTTCCCTTTCAGCCGGCGCCGCCAAGATTGGCAGGCTTGACATGACGCGCTTGAGGTCGCGGAAGGCTTCGTCCGCCTGGTCGCTCCACTCGAATTTGGTTGTTTTCTTCATTAGTTGGTAGAGTGGAAGTGCCTTCTCACCGAGCCGGCTGACGAACCGGCTAAGGACGTCAGGCAGCCGGTGAACTTCTGGATGTCGAGGATTCGAGCCGGCTTCACCATCTGCTCGATGGTGCCGATCTTCTCAGGGTTCACTTCGATGCCACGAGCGGACACGAAGAACCCCAAGAGCTTGCCGTCTGGAACCCCGAAGACGCACTTCTCCGGGTTGAGCCGGATCTTGTACTCGCGCAGGTTGGCGAACGTCTCCTGCAAGTCGTCAAGGAGACTGAAATGCTGCTTGGTCTTGACGACGATGTCATCCACATAGACATGGATGTTTCTGCCAATCTGTGGCAGGAGGCACTACTGCATGCAGCGTTGGAATGTCGCACCGGCTTTCTTCAGACCGAACGTCATGGTGGTGTACCAGTAGGCCCCGAAGGGCGCTGAAGGAGGTCTTCAGGCGATCAGCTGGATCCAGCTTGATTTCATGGTAGCCTGAATAAGCGTCCAGAAACGACAGCAGTTCGCAGCCGGCTGTGGAGTCGATCACTTGATCTATCCTGGGCAAGGCGAAAGGGTATTTAGGGCACGCCTTATTCAGGCTTGTGTGTTCGATACACATTCGCCATGTATTGTTCTTCTTTACCACCAGAACTGGATTAGCTAACCAATTCGGGTGGAAAACCTCCATGATGAAGCCGGCTGCGAGGAGTCGGGCAATCTCTTCTCCAATTGTGCGCCACTTCCCCTCAGTGAAGCGACGCAAAGGTTGTTTCACCGGCTTTGCATCCGGCCGCACGTGAAGTTTGTGCTTGGCATACTTCCTCGAACCCCCTGGCATGTCTTTTGGGGACCATGAAAGATGTCCCGATTCTCATGGAGGAAGTCGACGAGCTCGCCTTCCTATTTGGGGTTGAGGTTAGCCCCGATGGTGACGCGCTGCTTGGGGTTCGCAGGGTTGAGTGGCACCTGCTTGGTTTCTTTGGTCGGCTTGAATGAGCCTTCGCCGGCCGACTGGGATGGTGGAGTAGGTATCGCCGGCTGTTCGGTAGCCTGAGCCACGAGTCGGTCGATCTGCCTTTTCTCCTCAGCAATCACCAGGGCGCCGGCCAGACGGCTGCTGTCCTATGCGCACTCAAGCGACTTCTTGTAGTCACCAGCGATGGTGATGATGCCCTTTGGACCCAGCATCTTCATTTTGAGGTAGGCATAGTGGGGGGTGGCCATGAATTTGTCTAGAGCCGGCCTGCCCAATAGCGCGTGATAAGGGCTGTTGAGATCCACCACCTCGAACCATATGGACTCTCGGCGGAAGTGCGCCTTGTCACCGAAAAGGACGTCCAGCTGAATTTTGCCGATCGGCGACCAGGATTGTCCCGGCACAATGTCGTGGAAGACGGTGTTGGTTGTCTGGAGGTCCTTCTCCTTGAGCCCAAGCTTGAGCAAGGTGTCGAGGTAGAGGATGTTGATGCTGCTGCCGCCGTCGACCAACACCCGGGAGAACCGGCAGGTGAGGCTCTGGGAGGCGAAAGTGGGGCGAGGACGAGCGCGTATGAGCCAGGATTTGGCATCACCGCAGGATGGTCAACCCGGCTACATATAATTGGCTTTTCAGACCAATGCATGTATTGGGGAACCAGGGAGACCGTGGCGCTCACCTCACTCCGGCGTTGTCGCTGGTTGTGCTTGTCATCACCCTCACTGGTGAAGACAACGTATGCTCCATCTTGATGGGGGTAGTCGTCATGGAGACGGCCGTCATTGTGAGGCAGCCTGCGGTGGAGCCGGAGCCGGCCTAGGAGCCTGAGCATGAGGCGCCGCAGCTGCACTTCTGGGAGCCAGCGGGCCCTATCCTTGCGACAGTCGTCGTGCAAAGTTGCACTGTCGAAGGGTATGGGTAGCGGGCTTCGCCCCAGTGTGCATCTTGCAGGGCGCGTCGAGCATTTGCTCGAAGCTGAGCTTGGGCTGCCATTCGTTCTTGCCGGTCCGCCTCCGTTGAGAGCCGGCTTAAGTAGCCGGCGCATCTCCCTCCACGTTGGCCACCAGCTTGTTGTTGGAGCGCAAATCAAGTTGATCCGCCTTGCGCTTGTTGTTGTTCTGGCCGCCTCGGTTGTCGCCAGTCGGCTTGGGAGTAGTTGGCGTAGGGACAACTTTGTCTGAGGTGGTCACCTTGACCCGCATCGCTGAGTCGGCCGTGGCGTACTTGTTCGCCTTGGCCATGAGCACCGCCGGAGAGGTGGGCTCGGAGCACATGAGCTTGTGCTTGAGGAGAGTGTCGTCTCGGCAGCCGTCAATGAAGTACTGGATGGCATGTACCTCATGCACTCCCTCGCAGGAGTTGCGTAGCTCGGTCCAACGTGTGACGTAGTCGCGAAGGGGTTCGCTCCGCCTCTGGAGGTACATGGCCAGCTCACGAGGCCGACCAGGGTGCTTGTAGGTGCCAGTGAAGTTGTGGACGAATGCCTCCTCGAAGTCAACCCAGGAGTTGACGCTGCCGGTTGGAAGGCTGTTAAGCAATGTTCTAGCCGAGCCAGCCAGCATGAGAGGCACGTTGCAGACGGCTACGCGCTTGTTGCCCCGAGCAATGCCAACAGCAGTGGTGTAGTCGATCAGCCAGTCTTCTGGCTTGGCTGTGTCGTTCTACTTGGGGGTGTCCTGATGGAGAGTGAAGCCTCGGGGAAACGGCTCCCCTCGGATCCGGGGGACGAAGCACGCTGGACCGATGGGGTCGTCCTCTTCCAGGGAGCCGACTGCGCCAGGGCGTTGAGGCGCCTGCGAGCATCGTTGTCTCTGTGTGGGACGCGAGGGCCGATCCGAGCCGTGATCAGAAAGGTGTCTTGTGAGCCGGTAGCATGGGCCCTCCCCGGATGAGGAACCTCATACACCGAATCACTCTCATCACCACCATCTATGCAACACCGGCTTAAAGTTGGATCGTTCTGGCGCTGAGAACGTCTGTCATGGCTGCCTCGCCCTTCCGGCCATAAGTGCGATGCGAGGAAGATCCCTCCACTTGATGACGACCGCTAGGGTTACGGCTTGCTCCGGGATTGGGTCCCGGAGACTCCAACTGTGCCTGACCAGGATCAAGCTGTGGCTGCTGCTCATTAGCGGCGTCAAGGAGATCCTTGACCCGCTTCTCCTGAAGGACGTGCTCCTCGCCCTCCAAGTCTGGCATTTCTGCCATGGCCGCCTGAGCAGCCCGTAAGTTGGTCGCAGGGGTCTCGTAGATGGGCTGCTTGCCGCCTAGGATTTCGACAATGACCCAGCCGCGGCCGCGGACCACGTCAAGCCAGCTAGGACCCTCAGAAACCGGAGTGAGGTCGTATGCGGAGTTATACTCGCGTTGCGCGGCCTCCATCCGGCGTTTAGCCGCGGTGATGGCAATGCCCTCCTCCAAGATCTGCCTGCGAGCCTCCTCCAGCGAGGCCCACGCGTCGGTGGGGTTTGTGGAGGTGGCGATGGGCGTCTTCAAGCCGGCAAGGGCGGCATGAAGCGTGTCGGCTGATACCGCAGTAGGATCACCAGCGTCGGCTGACGCCTTGCCATGAACCGTGCTAGTGCCGGCACCAATGACCATCACCTCCATGACGTCGGAGACGACGGCGACGTGATACGGGGCAAGGCACCCCACAGATGACGATGGATCGTCGAAGGCGAGCACGTCGCTAGGGTACATGTCAAATGCAGGCGTCTCCACAAGGGAGGGCCTACTGAAGCTAGTGCACAACGCGTCGACGTCGATGTCCTCGCCAGGGTAGTGAGGGCCATCGTCGAGGCGCAAGTCGCTGAAGAGAATGTTGAGGTTCCCAACAGCAGCGATGACGATCCTGGGGAGTGACTCGTCGTCAGACTCCCCATCGGAATCCACATGACGGACTGGGACGTCGATCAACATCGGAGAAGCCTCCTCAAGAGCAGGCTCCATGGACATGCTGATCGGTCTAGACGCGATGCATCCGGCGGTGTAAGCGCAGGGCCCCGCCCAGCGCGTAAACCCAGCCGATGCCGCGGACGGCCCCACGATGGGCGCCAAATGTCGGTGTTTACTCACAACATAAGCCATGGATAGGCTAAAGATGGTGGGAACCGAAGTGACACCGGAGGGCGCTGGGGACGAGGTTGGTACAAGCATGGAACACGCGATGTACCCAGGTTCAGGGCTCTCCGTAGAGATAACACCCCTAATCCTGTCGAAGTGTATAATGTATCAATGAGACTACAATGTGTTCCTGGAGCTATTCTGCGAAGGAGGAAGAAGGAGCAGCAGGCTCGCGTCTATTTCTCCTGTATGGTGTGTGTGTGTGGAATTGACCGACCCTCTGCATGGAGGGGGCCGGGGGGATTTATAGACGAACCCACCGACCTACAATAAGGATAAAAGTACATGAGTGGGACCTGGCTGGCAGCCTCGCCGGCTGGCCAGGGGGTCAATGGGGGTCTTGTCTTGTCGCTGGAGGGGCCCGTCGGCTGCAAGGTCCCATCTGGCTGTGGGACCTGCCGGCTAGCCAATGAGGCTCTCGCATAAGGTTGACGCAGGACACGTGTAGTACGTCTAGCATCGTCTGCCGAGATTCGTCATGGGACGCCAGTACGGTCGTCTCCACTATTCCCATGCCGAGTGCAGTAAGGGAGTGGGAGTTTGACGGGCCGACACTCTGCAAGATGATTGATTGGAGCGGTATAGGTCAGTGGCATGGCCGCCGACGCTGTACCTGCCGTGCACCCCAATCCAGTACCTTGGCTGACACGTACCCACCTTTAACCGTAGGGTCTCGTCATGACCTACGGTCTGATGTGACTTGAGCTCCCTAGCCGGCTAGTCACTTAACTAGCCGGCCTGGGCACGGCGGCCTCGCCTCTAGCCGGCCGGCTTGGCTTAGACGGCCAGAGGGAGGTAACCGTCTCGCCTCTAGCCGGCAGGAGCTTCCTGGCCGACCAGAGAGTTGGTCGTCTCGCCCCCAGCCGGCAGGTGCTTCCTAGCCGGCCAGAGGGACTTGGGCTTTGTAGAATGATTCATGTTGTTCCTTCATGGTAGAAGGCAAAGGAGTAGGCTTCATGAGCCTACCCCGGGGTTATCCCCCGACAAGGAGCATCACATGAAGCTTTATAAGCACCGCTTGACTTGTTGTGCACCTCATCTTTGTCTTTGAGTAACATCTCATGAGCAACAATCCTACCAATGACTTCAGTTGGCTATAGATCTTTGTAATTTCGCATCATTTGGATCAATGTGCACACTATGTCATACTTTCCATCAAGAGCTCTAAGTATCTTCTTGATGATGAATTTGTCGGTCATCTCTTTGCTTCCTAAGCCGGCAATCTCATTGGTGATGAGAGCTAACCTAGAGTACATTTCAGTGACTCCTTCACCATCCTTCATCTTGAACTTGTCAAGCTGACTTTGAAGCACGTCCAACTTAGATTCTCTGACAGAATCAGTACCTTCGTGCATATCAACCAAAGTATCCCAAATTTATTTTGCATTCTCAAGACGACTGATTTTGTTGAATTCTTCGGGGCATAGGCATCATTTCATTTTACTACCTCGCCCCCTTTTACTAGTATTGGCTTTCCTATGGACTCAAAAAGTGATTTCTCACAAAGTTAAAATGAAGGGTCTTCTAGCTTGAAGCTTGAGCCAATGTTATTCCTTTCTTGCATCAAGGGGATTCTCCACAAAAACCTTAAGACATAGCATCTTTTGAACTTTTCTGAAATATACTTGGAAAACACATTAGTCCAATGATGCATATGTTGTGATCAATTATCAAAACCACCCTAGGGAGAAGTTGTGCTTTCAATAGGGGGGAGGGAGGAGGGGAGGGCGCCCTAGGATTTTCCGTAGGGACCGGCGGCCAAGGTGGGGGCGACGGCTAGGCTTTGGGGTGGCCCCTCCCACTTGGGTGCCTTGCCATCCAAGTTGGGTTGGCCGACGCCATATGGAGAGGCCTCCCTCCCTTTGGCCGAAGTGGGCATGGGTGTGAGGCTGTGCCTAGCCCTCTGGTGGGCTGCGGTGCTCCCTCTCCTTGGCCCATGAGGCCCCCAACAATTATCGGGGCCTCCCGAAACCCCTTTCAGTATTCCGTCACTCCCTCGGTATGCCCCGGAACACTTCCGGACTCCGATACCCTTCATCCTATATATCAATCTTCGTTTGTGGACTATTCCAGAGTTCCTCGTCACGTATAGGATCTCATCCGGGACTCTGAACAACCTTTGGTCACCAACACAATGACTCAATTATGCTTATATCGTCACCGAACCTTAAGTGTGTAGACCTTGTGGGTTCGAAAACTATGCAGACATGACCAAGACACTCTCCGGTCAATAACCAATAGCGGGACCAAGATGCCCATGTTGGTTCCTACATATTCTACGAAGATCTATATCGGTCAAACCTCGATGTCAAGGATTCAATCAATCCCGCATACAATTCCCTTTGTCTATCGGTATGTTACTTGCCCGAGATTCAATCGTCGGTATCTCCATACCTAGTTCAATTCCGTTACCGGCAAGTCTCTTTACTCATATCGTAATACAAGATCTCGTGACTAACTCATTAGTCACATTGCTTGCAAGCTCATTGTGATGTTGTATTGCTGAGTGGGCCCTTAGATACCTCTCCGTCACACGGAGTGACAAATCCCAGTCTTGATCCATGCCAACTCAACACACACCCTCGGAGATACATGTAGAGCACCTTTATAGTCACCCTGTTATGTTGCGACATTTGATACACACAAGGTACTCCTCCAGTATGAGTGAGTTACATGATCTCATGGTCATAGGAACATACACTTGACATGTAGGAAACAACAGCAATAAACTGACACGATCACATACCATGTTCATAAGTTGGGTCTTTTCCATCACATCATTCTCCTAATTATGTGATCCGGTTATCAAATGACATCTCATGTCCATGGCCAGGAAACCTTGACCATCTTTGATCGACGAGCTAGTCCATTAGAGACTCACTAGGGACAGTGTGTTGTCTATGTATCCACACATGTATTTGAGTTTCCAATCAATACAATTCTAGCATGGATAATAAACGATTACCGTGAACAAGGAAATATAATAATAACCAATTTATTATTGCCCCTAGGGCATATTTCCAAAAGTATCCCACTTGCACTAGAGTCAATAATCTAGCTCACATCACTATGTGATTTACATTGCAATGAATCTAACACCCATACAGTTCTGGTGTTGATCATCTTTCGCTCGTGGAAGTGTCTTAGTCAATGGGTCTGCAACATTCGGATCCGTGTGCACTTTGCAAATACTTATGTCCTCCTCCTTAATGTAGTCGCGTATGGAATTGAAGCATCATTTTATGTGTCTGGTCCTCTTGTGAAACCTTGCTTCCTTGGCTAGAGCAATGGCAACAGTGTTGTCAAAGAACGGAGTCATTGGACCCAGTGCACTGGGCACAACTCCAAGATCTGCCATGAACTCCTTCATCCACACACCTTCCTTAGCCGCCTCTGAGGCAGCTATATACTTCGATTCACATGTAGAATTGTCTACCACGCTCTGCTTGGAACTGCACCAGCTTACCACACCCCCATTTAGAATAAATACATATCCGGTTTGAGACTTAGAGCCATCCGGATCAAATGTCAAAGCTTGCATCGACGTAACCCTTTATGACGAGCTCTTTATCACCTCCATACACGAGAAACATTTCTTTAGTCCTTTTCAGGTACTTCAGAGTATACTTGACCGTTGTCCAGTGTTCCATTCCCGCATCACCTTGAAACCTTCTCTCCATACTTATGGCAAGCTTGACATCAGGTCTTGTGCACAACAATGCAGACAATATAGAGCCTATATGGCTAAAGCATTGAGTCTTACTCAAATTCACACCTTGCAATACAGGCAAGAATCCTTTCTTGGATTGTTCCATTTTGAACTTCTTCAAAACTTTGTCAATATATGTGCTTTGTGAAAGTCCTATTAAGCGTTTTGATCTATCTCTATAAATCTTGATGCCTAATATGTAAGCAGCTTGTCCTAGGTCCTTCATTCAAAAACTCTTATTCAAATAATCCTTTACGCTTCCCAAAAATTCTATATTGCTTCCAATCAGCAATATGTCATCTACATATAATATTAGAAACTCTATAGAGCTCCCACTCACTTCCTTGTAAATACAAGCTTCTCCATAAACTTGTATAAACCCAAACGCCTTGATAACCTCATCAAAGTGTTGATTCCAACTCCGAGAAGCTTGCACCAGTCCATAAATGGATCGCTGGAGTTTGCATACTTTGTCAGCATCCTCTGGATCGACAAAACCTTCCTGTTGCATCATATACAACTCTTCCTTAAGAAAACTGTTAAGGAACGTTGTTTTACATCCATCTTCCAAATTTCATAATTGAAAAATGCAACTATTGCTAACATGATTGTGACGGACTTAAGCATCGCTACGGGTGAGAAAGTCTCATCGTAGTCAACTCCTTGAACATGTAAAAGACCCTTTGCCACAAGTCGAGCTTTATAGACGGTGACATTACCGTCCGTGTTCGTCTTCTTCTTAAAGATCCATTTATTCTGAATGGCCTTTCGCCCTTCGAGTAATACTTCCAAAGTCCATACTTTGTTTTCATACCTGGATCCTATCTCGGATTTCATGGCATATAACCATTTGTTGGAACCCGGGCCCACCAACGCTTGTCCAACAACATGACTGTTAAGACAGGGTTACTGTACCACTCAAGAGCGGTGTGTGCCCTTGTCGACCTACGAGGTTCGACAGCAACTTGATCTGGAGCTTCATGATCATCATCATTAGCTTCCTCTTCAACTAGTGTAGGCTCAATAGAAACATCTTTCTGCGTTGCTCTACTTTCTGGTTGAAGTGAAGGTGCTACAACCTCATCAAGTTCTATCTTCCTCCCACTCAATTCTTTCGAGAGAAACTATTTTTCCAGAAATGTTCCGTTTTTAGTGACAAACACTTTGCCTTCGGATCTGAGATAGAAGGCATACCAACTGTCTCTTTTGGGTATTCTATGAAGACACATTTTATCTTCTTTGGGTTCCACCTTTTCATGCTGAAGTTTTTTGACATAAGCATACATCCCCAAACTTTAAGAAATGTCAACTTTGGTTTCTTGCCAAACCATAGTTCATATGGCGTCGTCTCAACGGATTCTGATGGTGCCCTATTTAAACTGAATGCAACTGTATATAATGCATAACCCCAAAATGATAACGGAAAATCGGCAAGAGACATCATAGAACGCACCATATCCAATAAAGTATGATTACGACGTTCGGACACACCATTACGCTGTGGTGTTCCAGGCGGTGTCAACTGTGAAACAATTCCACATTGTCTTAGGTGAGTGCCAAACTCATAACTCAGATACTCTCCTCCTCGATCAGATCATAGGAATTTGATCTTCTTGTTACGATGATTATCCACTTCACTCTCAAATTGATTGAACTTTTCAAATGTTTCATATTTATGTTTCATTAAGTAAATATAACCATATCTACTTAATTCATCGGTGAAGGTGAGAAAATAACGATATCCACCGCGCTCCTCAATGCTCAACGGACCGCACACATCAGTATGTATGATTTCCAATAAGTCACTTGCTCGCTCCGTTGTTCCGGCGAGCGGAGTTTTGGTCATTTTCCCATGAGGCATGGTTCACATGTAGGGATGGAAATTTTATCCATGGATCTAGATACACTGGATACTCGATCCGGTTGGACAAGGGTATGGAGCACATTTCTATCCATGGATCCATGGATATGGATACCCACGAACAGTCGGGTTGGGCATAGTCTTAATTTTTGCTCCATCGATATCCAGTGGATACCCGTATGACACATAGCCCCCTATGGTAGTGACACTAAACTAAGCAAATGTCCAACCCCAAGTCACTCGGAGTCAGAGAAGGTCAAAGTCTGACCCATGTTCCCTAATCCCCCACAACTCCACTAACATAATTGTTAAACATGATCTTAGTTATCAAACGATGAAGAGTTAACTTGATCTTTGGGAAGGCTTCATGTTGATTTTTCTATACCCATGGAGCTCCATGGATATCTAGATATCCAATGGGTTTGGGCATGGGTACGATTTATGCCCATGGATACTTTGGTGGATGGGCGGAGGGTAGGAATATGGGTCATGGGTTGGATTTGGACCAGCTCCACCCGCTCCAAACCCGACCCATTGCCATCCCTATTGACATGTGTCAAGTGATTCAAAATCAAGTGACTCCAAAAGTACATCAACATGGAGTTTCTTCATGCATTTTACACCAATATGACCTAAGCGGCAGTGCCACAAGAAAGTGGTACTATCATTATCAACTCTACATCTTTTAGCATCAATGTTATGAACATGTGTGTCACCACTATCGAGATTCAATAAGAATAAACCCCTCACATTGGGTGCATGACCATAAAAGATATTACTCGTATAAATAAAACAATCATTATTCTATGATTTAAATGAGTAACTGTCTCGCATTAAACAAGATCCATATATAATGTCCATGCTCGACGGAAGCACTAAATAACAATTATTCAGGTTCATCACTAATCCCGACGGTAATCGAAGTGCGAGCATGCCGCCGACGATCACATCAACCTTGGAACCATTTCCCATGTGCATCGTCACTTCGTCCTTTGTTAGCGTCCATCTATTCCGTAGTTCCTGTTTTGAGTTGCAAATGTGAGCAACCGAACCAGTATCAAATACCCAGGCACTACAACGAGAGTTGGTAAGGTACACATCAATAACATGTATATCATATATACCTTGTTTGGTGTTGGTCGCCTTCTTGTCGGCCAGATACTTGTTGCAGTTCCGCTTCCAGTGGCTAGTCCCCTTGCAATAAAAGCACTTAGTTTCTGGCTTGGATCCAACCTTGGGTTTCTTCATGGGAGCGACAACTGCTTTTCCACTCTTCTTAGAGTTACCCTTCTTGCCCTTCCCATTTTCTTGAAACTAGTGGTTTTATTGACCATCAACACTTGACGTTCCTTCTGAATTTCTGACTCAGCGACTTTCAGCATCGCAAACAGCTTGGTGACTGATTTATTCATCCCTTGCATGTTATAGTTCATCACAAAGATTTTGTAGCTAGGTGGCAACGATTGAAGAACTTTGTCAGTGATTGCCTCTGGCGCAGAACAATTCCCAACTCAGCTAGACGATTGGAATACCCAGACATTCTGAGTATGTGCTCATTGATAGACTCGTTCTCCTCCATCTTTCAAGCATAGAACTTATCGGAGGTCTCATACATCTCGATCCGGGCATTATTCTCAAAGATAAACTTCAACTCCCAGGACATCCCATATGCTCCATGACGTTCAAAACGTCTTTGAAGTCCCGGTTCTAAGCCATACAAAATTGCACACTGAACTATTGAGTAGTCATCGAGACGCGACTGCGAGACATTCATAACGTCTTCAGCTGCCGGGAGTGGGGGCGCCTCACCAAGCAGTGTATCAAGGACATAATTATTTTGGGAAATCATGAGTACAATCCTCATATTATGGGCCCAGTCTACAAAGTTACTTTCATCATCTTTCAACTTGGCTTACTCTAGGAACGCACTAAAGTTCACGGGTGCTACTTTGCAAGCCATTGATCTACAACATAAATTTGCAAAGATTACTTAGACTATTGTTCAGGATAATTAGTTTAGTTAATCATATTACTAAAAACTCCCACTCAAATTGACATCCCTCTAATAATTCAAGTGACACATGATCCAAATTCACCATCCAAGTCTGATCATCACGTGAGATGAGTTGTCTTCAATGGTGAACATATACATGTTGATCATATCTACTATATGACTCATGTTCGATATGGATCATGTCACACTCGAACAACGTGAATCATATAGTAGATATGATCAACATGGAGATGTTCACCATTGAAACCACCTCATCTCACATGATGATTGGACTTGGGTTGGTGGATTTGGATCATGTCACACTCGAACGACGTGAGGGGTGTTGAGTTGAGTGGGAGGTCTTAAGTAATATGATTAATTGAACTCATTATCATGAACATAGTCTAAGTTGTCTTTACAAAGAATTTTGTATAAAAATAGCCCATGATGTAGCTCCCCTTTATTTTTAATGTGTTCCTAGAGAAAACTAAGTTGAAAGTTGATAGTAGCAATTATACGGATTGGGTCCGTAAACCGAGGATTGTCCTCATTGCTGCACAGAAGGCTTATGTCCTTAATGCACCGCTCGATGTGCTACCCCCCAATCATCGTGTGTGGATGTTGCGAACATCTGACACGCATGTTTTGACTACTACATGATAGTTCAGTGCTCGTGCTTTACGGCTTAGAATTGAGGCTCCAAAGATGTTTTGAATGTGATGGAGCATATAAGATGTTCCAAGAGTTGAAATTGGGATTTTAGGCTCGTGCTTGCGTTGTGAGGTATAAGACCTCTGACAAGTTCTTTGCCTACAAGATGAATGAGAATAGCTCAATCAGTGAGCGTGGGCTCAGATTGTCTGGGTACTACAATCACATGAATCAAGTGGGAGTTGATCTTCGAGATAAGATAGTGATTGACATAGTTCTCCAAAGCCACTGCTACCAAGCTACTGCGTCTTCTTGATGAACTATAGCATATCAGGAATGGAGAAGATGATCCTGAGCTATTCGCGATGTTTGACACCGCGAAGGTAGAAATCACGGAGCATCACGTGTTGATGATTAGTAAAACCACTACTTTCAATAAGGGTAAGAGGAAGAAAGGAAACTTCGAGGATGACAAGCCAGTTGTCACTCCAGTGAAAAAACCCAAGGTTGAACCCAAACCTGAGACTAAGTGCTTCTGTTGTGAGGGGAAAGGTCACTGAAGAGGAACTACCCTAGGTACTTGGTAGATAAGAAAACTGGCAACGTCAACAGAAGTATATTGGATATACGTGTTATTGATGTGACCTTGCTGGTACTCCTAGTAGCACCTGGGTATTAGATACCAGTTCAGTTGCTAATATTAGTAACTCGAAATAAAAGCTACGAAATAAAACAGAGACTAGCTAAGGGACAGGTGACGATGTGTGTTGGAAGTGTTTCCAAGGTTGATTTGATCACCATACCACGCTCCCTCTATCGTCGGGATTAGAGATGAACCTAAATAAATGTTATTTGGTGTTTACGTTGAGCATGAACATGATTAATCATGTTTATTGCAATACGGTTATTCATTTAAGTCACAGAATAATGGTTATTCTGTTTACATGAATAACTGTTGGGAAACGTCGCATGGGAAACAAAAAAATCCTACGCGCACGAAGACCTATCATGGTGATGATCATCTACGAGAGGGAGATTGGACCTACGTACCCTTGTAGATCGCTAAGCGGAAGCGTATATAACGCGGTTGATGTAGTGGAACGTTTCCGCGATTCAGATCGTCGTAGTCGTATTATCTCATCACGATCCATCCCGCAAACTTCATCACGATCCTTCCCGCGAACTTCATCACGATGCATCCCGCGAACTTCATCACGATCCTTCCCGGTCTAGTGTCGAACGGACGGCACCTCCGTGTTCAGCACACGTACAGCTCGATGAAGATCTCCACCTTCTTGATCCAGCAAGAGGGGGCGGAGAGGTAGAAGAGTTCTCCGGCAGCGTGATGGCACGCCAGTGGTGGTGATGATCTACTCCGACACGGCTTCGCCTAAGCTCCGGAGAAATACGATCTAGAGGAAAAACCGCGTGGTATACGGTCGAGCAGCACGTATCAAAGTTGTGTCTCAAAAACCCTCAATACCTCTGGTATATATAGGAGGGGGGAGGGGACGAGGCAGCCTCAAACCCTCAAGGTCTGGCCGAAATTGGAGGTGGAGGAGTCCTACTCCAATCCTACTTGGAGTAGGATTCCACCTTCCCACTTGGAAACTCTTTCCACCTTGTGTTTTTTCCTTCTCAAACCTTATGGGCCATAGTGGGTACTTATTCCAGCCCACTAGGGGCTGGTTTATCTCTTCCCATAGCCCATGAGACCCCTTGGGGCGTGACACCCCTCCCGATGGTCCCCAACACCCCTCCCTCCACTCCCCGTACACTACCGATGAGCCCGAAACTTTTCCGGTGACCAAAACAGGACTTCCTATATATCAATCTTTGCCTCCGGACCATTCCGGAGCTCCTCGTGACGTTCTGGATCTCATTTGGGACTCCGAACAACTTTTGGTTACCAACACCTATAACTCAACTATACCGAAACGTCACCGAACCTTAAGTGTGCACACACTGCGGGTTCAAGAACTATGTAGACATGACCCGAGACACTCCTTGTTCAATATCCAATAGCGGGACCTGGATGCCCATATTGTATCCTACATATTCTCCGAAGATCTTATCGGTTGAACCTCAGTGTCAAGGATTCATATAATCACGTATGTCATTCCCTTTGTCCTTCGGTATGTTACTTGCCCGAGATTTGATCGTCGGTATCCGCATGCCTATTTCAATCTCGTTACCGGCAAGTCTCTTTACTCGTTCCGTAATACAAGATCCCATGACTTACACTTAGTCACATTGCTTGCAAGGCTCGTGTGTGATGTTGTATTACCGAGTGGGCCCCGAGATACCTCTCCGTCACATGGAGTGACAAATCCCAGTCTTGATCCATACTAACTCAACGGACACCTTCAGAGATACGTGTAGAACACCTTTATAGTCACCCAGCTACGTTGTGACGTTTGATGCACACAAGGCATTCCTCTGGTGCCAGTGAGTTATATGATCTCATGGTCATACGAACAAATACTTGACACGCAGAAAACAATAGCAATAAAACAACACGATCAATATGCTATGTTCATAGTTTGGGTCTTGTCCATCACATGATTCTCCTAATGATGTGATCCCGTCATCAAGTGACAACACTTTCCTATGGTCAGGAAACCTTGACCATCTATGATCAACGAACTAGTCAACTAGAGGCTCACTAGGGACAGTGTGTTGTCTATGATACCACACATGTATTTGAGTTTCCAATCAATACAATTCTAGCATGGATAATAAACGATTATTATGAACAAGGAAATATAATAATAACTAATTTATTATTGCCTCTAGGGCATATTTCCAACAGTATCCCGCTTGCACTAGAGTCAATAATCTAGTTCACATCACCATGTGATTTTAATGAATCCAACACCCATATAGTTCTCGGGTCTGACCACGTATTGCTCGTGAGAGAGGTTTTAGTCAACGGTTATGAAACTTTCAGATCCGTGTGTGCTTTACAAATCTTTATGTCATCTTATAGATGCTGCTACTGCGTGCTGTTCGGAAATACTCCAAATATCTACTCTACTATGTGAATCTGTTTTACTACTCATAGTTTTTCAGATTAGTGTCAAAGCTTGCATCAACGTAACCCTTTACGACGAACTCTTCAACCACCTCCATAATCGAGAAAAATTCCTTAGTCTGTTAGTTACTAAGGATAACTTTGACCGATGTTCAGTGTTCAATCCTGGATCACTCTCTGTACCTCTTAACAGACTTGTGGCAAAGCACACATCAGGTGCGGTACACAGCATGGCATACTATAGAGTCTATGGCTAAGGCATAGGGGACGACCTTCGTCCTTTCTCTTTCTTCTGTCGTGGACGGGCTTTTGAGTCTTACTCATATTCACACCTTACAACACAGCCAAGAACTCCTTCTTTGCTGATCTATTTTGAACTCCTTCAAAAACTTGTCAAGGCATGCATTTCATTTGAAAGTTATGATTAGCATTTTGATCTATCTCCATAGATCTTGATGCTCAATGTTTAAGTAGCTCTATCCAGGTCTTCCTTTGAAAAACCACTTTCAAACAACCTTTATGCTTCACAGAAATTCTACATTAATTTTGATCAACAATATGTCAACCACATATACTTTATCAAAAATACTATAGTGCTCCCACTCACTTCTTTGGAAATACAAGTTTTCTCATAAACCTTGTACAAACCCAAAAGCTTTGATCATCTCATCACAGCGTATATTCCAACTCCGACGTGCTTGCACCAATCCATAAAAGGATCGCTGGAGCTTGCATACTTGTTAGTATCTTTAGGATCGACAAAACCTTCTGGTTATATCACATACAATCTTTCCTCAAGGAAACCGTCGAGGAAACAATGTTTTCACATCCTATGTGCAATACTTTATAAATAATGCAGCAACTACTAACATAATTCTAACAGACTTTTAGCATCGCTACGAGTGAGAAAGTATCATCATAGTCAACTATTTGATCTTGTCGGAAACATCTTTGCGACAAGTCGAGCTTTTCTTAATAGTGACTTATCACCATCATCGTCTATCATCCTTTTAAAGATCCATCTTTACTCAATAGTCCTACGACCATCAAGTAGTTCTTCCAAAGTCTACACTTTGTTTTCATACATGGATCCTCTCTTGGATTTCATGGCCTCCAGCCATTTGTCGGAATCCAGGCCCACCATTGCTTCTCCATAACTCGTAGGTTCATTGTTGTTCAACAACATGACCTCCAAGACAGGGTTACCGTACCATTCTATAGTAGTACGCGACCTTTGTCGACCTATGAGGTTTGTAGTAACTTGATCCGAAGCTCTAATGATCAACATCATAAGCTTCCACTTCAATTGGTATAGGCGCCACAGGAACATCTTCCTGCACCTTGCTACACACAGGTTGAAGTGACGGTTCACTAACCTCATCAAGTTCCACCACCCTCCCACTCAATTCTTTCGAGAGAAACCTTTCCTCGAGAAAGGACCCGTTTCTAGAAACAAACACTTTGCTTCCGGATCTGAGATAGGAGATATATCCAATTGTTTTGGATATCCTATGAAGATGCATTTATCCGCTTTGGGTTCGAGCTTATCAAACTGAAACTTTTTCACATAAGCGCTACAGCCCCAAACTTTCAAGAAACGACAGCTTAGGTTTCTACAAACCATAGTCTATATTGTGTCATCTCAACGGAAATACGCGGTGCCCTATTTAAAGTGACTGCGGTTGTCTCTAATGCATAACCCATAATCGATAGTGGTAATTCGATAAGAGACATCATAGTATGCACCATATAAAATAGGGTGTGGCTATGACGTTTGGACACATCATCACATTATGGTGTTCTTGGTGGCATGAATTGTGAAACAATTTCCACATTGTCTTAACTGTGTACCAAAAACTCGCAACTCAGATATTCATCTCTGTGATCATATCGTAGACAGTTTATCCTCTTGTCACGATGATCTTCACTCTGAAATAGCGTTGAACTTTTCAATATTTCAGACTTGTGATTCATCAAGTAAATACTCATGTATCTACTCAAATCGTCAGTGAAGTAAGAACATAACGATATCCACTACGTGCCTCAGCACTCATTGGACTGTACACATCAAAAATGTATTACTTCCAACAAGTCACTTTCTTGTTCCATGTGGTATGATTTTGCATGTCTCAAGTGATTCAAAATCAGGTGAATCCAAATGATCCATCCGCATGGAGTTTCTTCTTGCGTTTTATACCAACAGGTGTGGTTTGCATGTCTCAAACGTTTCAAAAATGAGTGAGTACAAAGATCCATCAGCATGGAGCCTCTTCATTCATTTTACACCAACATGACTCAAGTGGTAGTGCCACAAGTAAGTGGTACTACCATTACTACTTTGTATCTTTTGGCATCAATATTATGAACATGTGTAACACCACGATCGAGATTCAATAAACCATTGAAGGTAATTTTTCAGGCAAATAGAACAACTATTATTCTCTTTTAATGAATAATGTATTGCAATAAACACGATCCAATCATGTTCATGCTTAACCCAAATACCAAATAACAATTATTTAGGTTTTACCACCAATCTCGATGGTAGAGGGAGCATGCAATGTTTGATCACATCAACCTTGGAAACACTTCCAACACTTATTGTCACCTCGCCCTTAGCTAGTCTCCATTTATACCGTAGCTTTCATTTCGAGTTACTAATCACTTAGCAACCGAACCGGTATCCAATACCCTCGTGCTACTAGGAGTACTAGTAAAGTACACATCAATATCGTGTATATCAAATATACTTATGTCGACTTTGCCAGTCTTCTTATCTACCAAGCATCTACGGTAGCTCCGCCTTAGTGACCGTTCCCCTCATAACAGAAGCACTTAGTCTCGGGTTTGGGTTCAATCCTGGGTTTCTTCATTAGAGCACCAACTGGTTTGCCGTTTCATGAAGTATCCCTTCTAGCCCTTGCCTTTCTTGAAACTAGTGGTTTTACTAACCATCAACAATTGATGCTCCTTCTTGATTTCTACTCTTGAAGTGTCAAACATTGCGAATCGCTCAAGGATCATCATATCTATCCTTGATATGTTTATAGTTCATCACGAAGCTCTAGCAGCTTGGTGGCAGTGACTTTGGAGAATCATCACTATCTCATCTTGAAGATTAACTCCCACTTGATTCAAGCGATTGTTGTACTCAGTCAATCTGAGAACATGCTCGATAATTTGAGTTTTCTCCTCTACATTTTAGACAAAGAATCTTGTCAGAGGTCTCACACCTCTCAACAAGGGCACGAACATGAAATCTCAATTTCATCTCCAAGAACATCTCTTATGTTCTCCGACGTTTCAAAACGTCTTCGGTGCCTTGCTTCTAAGCCATTAAGTATCACGCACTGAACTATCATGTAGTCATGAAAACGTGTATGTCAGGTGTTCGCAACATCCACAGACGATGCTCGAGATGCAGCACACCGAGTGGTGCATTAAGGACATAAGCCTTCTATGCAGCAATGAGGACAAGCCTCGCTTTTACGGACTTAGTCCGTAAAGTTGCTACTATCAACTTTCAACTAAATTTTCTCTAGAATCATATAAAAACAGTAGAGCTATAGCGCAAGCTACATCATAATTCGCACAGACCTTTTGACTATGTTCATGATAATTAGAGTTTAACTAATCAAATTACTTAATAAACTCCCACTCAAAAAGTACATCTCTCTAGTCATTTGAGTGGTACATGATGCAAATCCACTAACTCAAGTCCGATCATCACGTGAGTTGAGAATAGTTTCAGTGGTAAGCATCTTTATGATAATTGATACGTCTCCAACGTATCTATAATTTTTTATGGTTTCATGCTATTATCTTGTCAAACTTTGGATGTTTTGTATGTCTTTTATATCTTTTTTGGGACTAACTTATTAACTCAGTGCCAAGTGTCAGTTCCTGTTTTTTCCATGTTTTTGACCCTTTTCAGAGGAGGATTTTAAACGGAGTCCAAACGGAACGAAACTTCCAAAAAGATTTTTTCCGAAACAGAGGAATATCGGGGAACCTGAGAATCAGGGCAGGGGCCACCAGGGACCCCACAAGCCCCCTAGCCGCGGCGAGGGGGGCCCGCGCCTCCCAGGCTTGTGGGCTCCCTGGGACACCTCTGCCCTAGGTATTTCGCCTATATATTCCCTAAAATCCCAGAAAAATCAGGAGATCATCGAAAGTACTTTTCCGCCGCCGCAAGCTTCTGTCTCCGCAAGATCCCATCTGGGGCACGTTCTGGTGCCCTGCCGGAGGGGGGATTCGGATACGGAGGGCTTCTTCATCAACACCATGACCTCTCCGATGATGCATGAGTAGTTCACCATAGACCTACGGGTCCATAGCTACTAGCTAGATGGCTTCTTCTCTCTCTTGGATCTTCAATACAAAGTTCTCCATGATCTTCATGGAGATCTATCCGATGTAATCTTGTTTTGCGGTGTGTTTGTCGAGATCCGATGAATTGTGGATTTATGATCATATTATCTATGAATCTTATTTGAGTTTCTTCTGATCTCTCTTATGCATGATTTCATATCCTTGTAATTCTCTTCGAGTTGTGGGTTTTGTTTGGCCAGCTTGATCTATGATTCTTGCAATGGAGAAGTGCTTGGTTTTGGGTTCATACCGTGTGGTGACCTCACCCGGTGACAGAAGGGGTAGCGAGGCACGCATCATGTTGTTGCCATCAAGGGTAAAAGATGGGGTTTTCATCATTGGTTTGAGATTATCCCTCTACATCATGTCATCTTGCTTAAGGCGTTACTCTATTCGTTATGAACACAATACAGTAGATGCATGCTGGATAGCGTGCGATGTGTGGAGTAATAGTAGTAGATGCAGAAAGTATCGGTCTACTTGTCTCGGATGTGATGCCTTTATGTATGATCATTGCCTTAGATATCGTCATGACTTTGCGCGGTTCTATCAATTGCTCGACAGTAATTTGTTCACCCAACATAATATTTGCTATTTTGTGAGAAGCCTCTAGTGAACACTATGGCCGTCGGGTCTACTCCACACCATATTTTCAGCCTTACTCTTTTACTTCGTTGCACTTTCCGCCTTCATATCTCACTTTGCAATCAATCTTGAAGGGATTGACAACCCCTTTATAGCGTTGGGTGCAAGCTCTTTTGTGTTTGCACAGGTACTCTGGACTTGACGAGATTCTCCTACTGGATTGATACCTTGGTTCTCAAACTGAGGGAAATACTTACTGCTCCTGTGTTGCACCACCCTTTCCTCTTCAAGGGAAAAACCAATGCAAGCCCAGCCTCCGTCAACGTGTCAATCTCTGGAGCTGTTGTCTGTTGCCGTAGCAGAAGAATTTCTGGTGCCGTTGCCGGGGAGGATCAAGTCAAGAACTCATCCAAGTAAGTGTCGCAAACTCATCTCTTGCATTTACTCTTTTTGGCCTCTCGTTTTCATCTCCCCCACTTCTGAAAAACAAAAACTTACAAAAAAATATTTGCCTTTTTCGTTCACCCTTTTCTCTCGCTTGCTCTTTGTCCGCTTGTCTGCCTGCTAATACCTGTATGGCCCAATCAAAGGATTTTGATGCTCACTATGCGAGGTTGGAAGAGATTGAAACTAGTGTTAAAGGCTTCATGTCTACACAGTTTGAATACAACAGTTACTTTCGTAGAGAACTAAAGGAGCAAAATTATTTTTTGGCTTTTATGAATAAAGAAGTTGATGATATGGCCAAAGAATTCCTTTCGCTAAATTCTCAGTTTGCTCGTCTTGAAAAATTGGTAGGCCAGATTTCTGATAAACAAGCTACTTTAGTTAATAAAATGGCTGCTAAGCCTGAAATTTGTGATGAGAATCACGAAGATCTTAAAGTGCTTGGTGTGACTCCAATTGAATCTTTGTTTTCTTTTGTCAAACCAAATGATGATGGGGCTGGATATGAATTCACTTTGGTTGAAAAACGCCCCAATGATTCGGAGTCCATCAATCTTGATGCTAAAAGCATTGAAAGTGGAGTAGAAGACACTAAAACTTTGAGTAGTAATGAAACTACTACTTTGGATTTCAAGGAATTCAATTATGATAGTTGCTCCTTGATTGAATGCATTTCCTTGATGCAATCCATGCTAAACTCTCCACACGCTTATAGCCAAAACAAGGCCTTTACCGATCATATCGTCGAAGCTATGATAAAATCTCTTGAAGAGAAACTTGAATTGGAAGTCTCTATCCCTAGAAAGCTTCATGATGAGTGGGAACCTACTATCAAAATCAAAATCAAAAACTATGAATGCAATGCTTTGTGTGATTTGGGTGCTAGTGTTTCCGCGATTCCAAAGTCTTTATGTGATGTTCTGGGTTTTAATGAGATTGAAGAGTGTTCTCTTAATTTGCATCTTGCGGATTCTACTGTCAAGAAACCCATGGGAAGGATCAATGATGTTCTTATTATTGCAAATAGGAACTATGTACCCGTGGATTTCATTGTGCTTGACATTGATTGCAATCCTACATGCCCTATTATTCTTGGTAGACCTTTCCTAAGGACTATTGGTGCTATCATCGATATGAAGGAAGGGAATATTAGATTTCAATTTCCTTTAAGGAAGGGCATGGAGCACTTTCCTAAAAAAATAAGATTGCCTTATGAATCCATGATGAGAGCTACTTATGGTTTGAGCACCAAAGACGACGGTACGTGATTCTATCGCCTTATGCCCAGCTAAGGGCGTTAAACAATAGCGCTTGTTGGGACGCAACCCAATGAATTTATTTCTTTTTATTTCTGTTTTGTTGCGTCCACACTATCATAATTCTGTTATGATTGTGTCTTCTGTGTTTCTTTTTGTCTTTGAGCCAAGCAAAACCTTTATGACTAGTCTTGGTGATGGTTGTTTGATCCTGCTAGAAAAAGACAGAAACTTTTCGCTCACGAGATGATTTTTCATTTTTATTAAGAAAGAGATTTTGAGTTTATTATTTTTTCTGCTAGTTGATATGCCTTTTTCCCAGACAGCCGTAATTTTTCAGAATTTTTGAGGTACCAGAAGTATACGAAGTATACAGATTGCTACAGACTGGTCTGTTTTTGACAGATTCTATTTTTGTTGAGTTGGTTGCTTGTTTTGATGAAACTATGGATAGTATCGGGGGGTGCTAGCCATGGAAAAGTGAGAATACAATAATCTAACACCAATATAAATAGAAATCAAGATTGCTACAGTACCGAAAGAGGTGGTACTTTGTTTTCTTATGCTAATGTTATCACGAGTTTCTGTTTAAGTTTTGTGTTGTGAAGTTTTCAAGTTTTGGGTGATGTTCTCATGGACAAAGAGATAAGGAGTGGAAAGAGCTCAAGCTTGGGGATTCCCAAGTCATCCCAAGCCAAATTCAAGGACACCAAAAAGCCTAAGCTTGGGGATGTCCCGGAAAGGCATCCCCTCTTTCGTCTTCAGTCCATCGGTAACATTACTTGGAGCTATACTTTTATTCACCACATGATATGTGTTTTGCTTGGAGCATCTTGTATCGTAGGAGCCTTTTCTTTTTTTTGTGTCACAATCATCCTTGCTGCACACCTTTAGAGAGAGACATGCACTCATCATGATTTTGCTAGAATGCTCATCGTGCATCACTTATATCTTTTGAGCTAGATAATTTTGCTCTATGTGCTTCACTTAGATCTTTTAGAGCACGGCGGTGCGTGACTTGGTAGTTGGATTATGCTATGAAAGTAGTCCCAAAGGTGATAGGTACCCAAAGAGGATACAAAAAACCTCCATCTTCATGTGCATTGAGTAGAAAGAGAAGTCTTGATTCCTCTCAATTAGTTTTGAGACGTGGATTTGGTAATATTAAGAGTTATGTTAGTAGGGCGTTATGAATCTAGAAATACTTGTGTTGAAGTTAGTGATTCCCTTAGCATGCACGTATGGTGAACCGCTATGTTAGGAAGTCGGAGCATAATTGATATATTGATTTACATCCTTTGTGTTGAGGTCGGGATCGCACAATGGTTAACACCTACCAACCCTTCCCCTAGGAGTATGCGTTTAGCACTTTGTTTCGATTACTAATAAAAACTTCCGCAAAAAGTATGTGAGTTCTTCATGACTAATGTGAGTCCATGGTATAGATGCACTTTCACCTTCCACCATTGCTAGCCTATCTAGTGTCGCGCAACTTTTGCCGGTACACAAACCCACCATATGCCTTCCTCAAAACAGCCACCATACCTACCTACTATGGCATTTTCATAGCCATTCCGAGATATATTGCCATGCAACTCCCACCGTTCCATCTCATGACTTGTGTCATCACTCTCATATTGCCATTGCATGATTGTAAGATAGCTAGCGAGATGTTTCAACGTCATACGCCAAGCTAGATCGTTGCACATCCCGGTACACTGCCGGAGGCATTTCCTATAGAGTCATCATCATTCTAAGCTTTGAGTTGTGAGTAAATAAAAGGGTGATGATCATCATTGTTAGAGCATTGTCCCATGTGAGGAAATAAAAAAAGAGGCCAAAGATCCCAAATAAAAAAAGGGAAGAGCCCAAAGAGCCCAAATATAAAAAGAGAGAAAAAGAGAGAAGGGACAATGCTACTATCTTTTTCCACACTTGTGCTTCATAATAGCACCATGTATTTCATGATTGAGAGCCTCTCGTTTCGTCACCACCATATGCTAGTGGGAATCTTTATTATATAACTTGGCTTGTATATTCCAATGATGGGCTTCCTCAAAATTGCCCTAGGTCTTCGTGAGCAAGCAAGTTGGATGCACACCCACTAGTTCTCCTTTTGAGCTTTCACATACTTATAGATATAGTGCATCCTTTGTATGGCAATCCCTACTCATTCACATTGATATCTATTAATGGGCATCTCCATAACCCTTTGATACGCCGAGTCAATGTGACCATCTCCTCCTTTTTGTATCACAACCACCACCACACTCTATTCCACCTATAGTGTTATATCCATGGCTCACGCTCATGTATTGCGTGATAGTTATAAAAAGTTTGAGAAAGTAAGAGTGCGAAAACAATTACTTGGCCAATACCGGGGTTGTGCATGATTTACATTAGTTGTGTGAGGATGATGGAGCATAGCCAGACTTTATGATTTTGTAGGGATAACTTTCTTTGGCCTTGTTATTTTGAAAGATCGTGATTGCCTTGCTAGTTTGCTTGAAGTATTATTGTTTCCATGTCAATAGCTAACTACTGTTTTGAATCTTACGAATCTGAACATTCATGTCACATGAAATAAGTTACAAAGGACAACTATGCTAGGAAGCATTCCACATCAAAAATTAAGTCTTTATCACTTCCCTACTCGAGGACGAGCAGGAGTTAAACTTGGGGATGCTTGATACGTCTCCAATGTATCTATAATTTTTGATGGTTTCACGCTATTATCTTGTCAAACTTTGGATGTTTTGTATGCCTTTTATATCTTTTTTGGGACTAACTTATTAACTCAGTGCCAAGTGCCAGTTCCTGTTTTTTCCGTGTTTTTGACCCTTTTCAGAGGAGGATTTTAAACGGAGTCCAAACGGAATGAAACTTCCAAAAAGATTTTTTCTGAAACGGAAGAAGATCGGGAAACCTGAGAATCAGGGTATGGGGCCACCAGGGACCCCACAAGCCCCCTAGCCGCGGCCAGGGGGCCCGCGCCTCCCAGGCTTGTGGGCTCCCTGGGCCACCTATGCCCTAGGTCTTTCGCCTATATATTCCCTAAAATCCCAGAAAACATCAGGATATCATCGAAAGTACTTTTCCGCCGACGCAAGCTTCTGTCTCTGCAAGATCCCATCTAGGGCACGTTCTGGTGCCCTGTCGGAGGGGGGATTCGGATACGGAGGGCTTCTTCATCAACACCATGACCTCTCTGATGATGCGTGAGTAGTTCACCATAGACCTATGGGTCCATAGCTAGTAGCTAGATGGCTTCTTCTCTCTCTTGGATCTTCAATACAAAGTTCTGCATGATCTTCATGGAGATCTATCCGATATAATCTTCTTTTGCGGTGTGTTTGTCGAGACCCGATGAATTGTGGATTTATGATCAGATTATCTATGAATCTTATTTGAGTTTCTTCTGATCTCTCTTATGCATGATTTCATATCCTTGTAATTCTCTTCGAGTTGTGGGTTTTCATCATTGGTTTGAGATTATCCCTCTACATCATGTCATCTTGCTTAAGGCGTTACTCTATTCGTGATGAACTTAATACACTAGATGCATGCTGGATAGCGGTCGATGTGTGGAGCAATAGTAGTAGATGCAGAAAGTATCGGTCTACTTGTCTCGGACATGATGCCTATATGTATGATCATTGCCTTAGATATCGTCATGACTTTGTGCGGTTCTATCAATTGCTCGACAGTAATTTGTTCACCCACCGTAATATTTGCTATTTTGAGAGAAGCCTCTAGTGAACACTATGGCCCCCGGGTCTACTCCACACCATATTTTCAGCCTTACTCTTTTACTTCGTTGCACTTTCCGCCTTCAGATCTCACTTTGCAATCAATCTTGAAGGGATTGACAACCCCTTTAGAGCGTTGGGTGCAAGCTCTTTTGTGTTTGCGGAGGTACTCTGGACTTGACGAGATTCTCCTACTGGATTGATACCTTGGTTCTCAAACTGAGGGAAATACTTACTGCTCCTGTGCTGCACCACCCTTTTCTCTTCAAGGGAAAAACCAACGCAAGCCCAGCCTCCGTCAACGTGTCAATCTCTGGCGCTGTTGTCTGTTGCCGTAGCACTAATCATATCAACTATACGATTCATGCTCGACCTTTCGGTCTCTTGTGTTCCGAGGCCATGTCTGCACATGCTAGGCTCATCAAATTTAACCCGAGTGTTCCACGTTTGCAACTGTTTTGCACCCGTTGTATGTGAACGTTGCGTCTACTACACCCGATCATCACGTGGTGTCTCGAAACGATGAACTATCGCAACTGCACACAGTCGGGGAGAACACAATTTCGTCTTGAAATTTTAGTGAGAGATCACCTCATAATGCTACCGTTGTCCTAAGCAAAATAAGGTGCATAAAAGGATTAACATCACATGCAATTCATAAGTGACATGATATGGACATCATCAGGTGCTTCTTGATCTCCATCACCAAAGCACCGGCACGATCTTCTTGTCACCGGCGCCACACCATGATCTCCATCAACATGTCGCCATCAGGGTTGTCGTGCTACTTATGCTATTACTACTAAAGCTACGTGCTAGAAATATAGTAAACGCATCTACAAACACAAACGTTAGTTTAAAGACAACCCTATGGCTCCTGTCGGTATGTTACCATCGACGTGCAAGTCGATATTAACTATTACAACATGGTCATCTCATACATCCAATATATCATATCACGTCATTGGCCATATCATATCACAAGCATACCCTGCAAAAACAAGTTAGACTTCCTCTAATTTTTTGTTGCATGTTTTATGTGGTTGTTATGGGTATCTAGTAGATCGCATCTTACTTACGCAAAAACCACAACGGAGATGTGCAAATTTCTATTTAACCTCTCCAAGGACCGCCTCGGTCAAAACCAATTCAACTAAAGTTGAAGAAACTGACACCCGCCAGTCATCTTTATGCAACGAGGTTGCATGTCAATCGATGAAACCAGTCTTTCGTAAGCGTACATATAATGTCGGTCCGGGCCGCTTCAATCCAACAATACTGCTGAATCGAAAAAATACTAAGGAGGGCAACAAATCAAACATCACCATCCACAAAACCCTTTGTATTCTACTCGAGATAACATCTACGCATGAACCTAGCTCATGATGCCACTGTTGGGAAACATCGCATGGGAAACAAAAAAAATCCTACGCGCACGAAGACCTATCATGGTGATGATCATCTACGAGAGGGAGATTCGATCTACGTACCCTTGTAGATCGCTAAGCGGAAGCGTATATAACGTGGTTGATGTAGTGGAACGTTTCCGCGATTCAGATCGCCATAGTCGTACTATCTCATCACGATCCATCCCGCGAACTTCATCACGATCCGTCCCGCGAACTTCATCACGATGCGTCCCGCGAACTTCATCATGATCCATCCCGATCTAGTGCCGAACGGACGGCACCTCCGCGTTCAGCACACGTACAGCTCGATGAAGATCTCCACCTTCTTGATCTAGCAAGAGGGGGCGGAGAGGTAGAAGAGTTCTCCGGCAGCGTGACGGTGCGCCGGTGGTGGTGATGCTCTACTCCGGCAGGGCTTCGCCTAAGCTCCGCACAAATATGATCTAGAGGAAAAACTGTGTGGTATAGGGTCGAGCAGCACGTGGCAAAGTTGTGTCTCAAAAACCCTCAATACCTCTAGTATATATAGGAGGGAGGGAGGGGAGGAGGCAGCCTCAAACCCTCAAGGTTTGGCCAAAATTGGAGGTGGAGGAGTCCTACTCCAATCCTACTTGGAGTAGGATTCCACCTTCCCACTTGGAAACTCTTTCCACCTTGTGTTTTTTCCTTCTCAAACCTTATGGGCCTTAGTGGGAACTTATTCCAGCCCACTGGGGGCTGGTTTATCTCTTTCCATACCCCATGAGACCCCTTGGGGCGTGACACCCCTCCCGATGGTCCCCGGCACCCCTCCCGGCACTCCCGGTACACTACCGATGAGCCCGAAACTTTTCCGGTGATCAAAACAGGACTTACTATATATCAATCTTTACCTCCAGACCATTCCGGAGCTCCTCGTGACGTCCTAGATCTCATCTGGGACTCCGACCAACTTTCGGTTACCAACACCTATAACTCAACTATACCGAAACGTCACCGAACCTTAAGTGTGCAGACCCTGCGGGTTCGAGAACTATGTAGACATGACCCGAGACACTCCTCGGTCAATATCCAATAGCGGGACCTGGATGCCCATATTGGATCCTACATATTCTCCATATATCTTATCGGTTGAACCTCGGTGTCAAGGATTCATATAATCTCGTATGTCATTCCCTTTGTCCTTCGGTATGTTACTTGCCCGAGATTTGCTCGTCGGTATCCGCATACCTATTTCAATCTCGTTACCGGCAAGTCTCTTTACTCATTATGTAATACAAGATCCCATGACTTACACTTAGTCACATTGCTTGCAAGGCTCATGTGTGATGTTGTATTACCGAGTGGGCCCCGGGATACCTCTCTGTCACACGGAGTGACAAATCCCAATCTTGATCCATACTAACTCAACGGACACCTCCAGAGATACCTGTAGAACACCTTTATAGTCACCCAGTTACGTTGTGACGTTTGATGCACACAAGGTATTCCTCCGGTGCCAGTGAGTTATATGATCTCATGGTCATAGGAACAAATACTTGACACGCAGAAAACAATAGCAATAAAATGACACGATCAATATGCTACGTTCATAGTTTGGGTCTTGTCCATCACATGATTCTCCTAATGATGTGATCCCGTCATCAAGTGACAACACTTGCCTATGGTCAGGAAACCTTGACCATCTTTGATCAACGAACTAGTCAACTAGAGGCTCACTAGGGACAGTGTGTTGTCTATGTATCCACACATGTATTTGAGTTTCCAATCAATACAATTCTAGCATGGATAATAAACGATTATTATGAACAAGGAAATATAATAATAACTAATTTATTATTGCCTCTAGGGCATATTTCCAACAATAACACATTCAATGGACATGCACCCAATGTGAATGGTCTATTGAATCTCGATCGTAGTAATACACATGTTCATAATATTGATGCCAAAGGATACAAAGTTAATAATGATAGTACCACATGCTTGTGGCACTGCCACTAAAGGTCATATTGGTGTAAAGGGAATGAAGAAATTCCATGTTGATGGATCTTTGGACTCACTCGATTTTGAATCGTTTGAGACATGCGAACCATGCCTCATGGGCAAGATGACTGAACGCCTCGTTTTTCATAAGAAGGAACGGAAGTGACTTATTGGAAATAATAATTTTTGATGTATGCAGTCCAATAAGTGTTGAAGTGAGCAGTGGATATCGTTGTTTTCTAACTTTCACTAAATGATTTGAGTAGATATAAGGATATTTATTTGATGAAATACAAATCTGAAACATTCGAACAGTTCAAGCAATTTCAGAGTGAAGTTGAGAGTCATCGTAACAAGAAGATAAAGTTTCTATGATATGATCATGGAGGTGAATATCTGAGTTACGAGTTTGGTATACATTTAAGACGGTGTGGAAATTGTTTCACAACACATGCCACCTCGAACACCGTAGTGTGATGGTGTCCGTACATCGTAGTCGTGCCCTATTGGATATGGTGCGTACTATGATGTCAATTACCAATTTGCCACTATAGTCTTGGGATTAGGCATTAGGGACAACCACATTCACTTTAAATAGGGCACCATATAATTTCGTTGAGATGACACGTATGAACTATGGTTTCGCAAGAAACCTAAGTTGTTGTCTCTTAAAGTTTGGGGTCGCGACCCTTATGTAAAAAAGTGTAACGACTAAGATGCGGCCCTTTCCTATTTTGGGGGCGATGCCCCCAAAAGGGAAAGAGGCGCATCTAAACATTTCACAAGCGATATAATCATAACATTACATAACTGAAGAATGACAAGTAGGGCATACACTTGCCATCTGACATAGTATAACATAAGGTTTACAGCCACACAAATATTCAGAGCAAAGTTTAGTCCCCCTACAGACAACATGAAACAAGTAAAAGAACTATGACATCCCGTATGCTGGCCCACAATCACGACCACGGTCTCAGTCCTCCGGATAGTTCACGTACAGTCAGCCAGACTCCTCATCGTATTGGCACGTCACCTGGGTGCCATCGGGATCTCCTGCGTCGGGCGTACCTGTACTTGTTGGGGTGTTGTAGTAACCTGTGAGCCACTGGGACTCAGCAATCGGATGACCTTGGTAAAGAATCTAGTCAAGTTATTAGGTGCGGAAGGTTTGGTGTATAGGTTTGCAGCAACCTAAGCATATATGGTGGCTAACTTATGATGATCGGAGTAAATCATATGGTGCTCTACACAAACGATCGAAGACTAGATGATCACTAACTGATCCTGAACACCTACTTACGTCAAATATAACCCCACCGTGTTCTCGATCGAAGAGAGGTCTTCAAAGGAGACACTCACGGTTACGCACACAGTTGGCAGTTTTATTAGAGTTGCTTTAAGTTGTCTAGAACCGGATGTTAACAAATTATCCATGTTTTCCACATAACCACGGGCACGGCTTTCCGAAAGATTAAACCCTACAGGGGTGCTCCAACTAGTCCATCACAAACTGCCACGGGCCGCAAAGTAATCCTCTTTCACGAATCTCGTGATCTCGTCGGATTCCTTAGAGTAAAACCTCAACTTTGAGGAGACCCAAAGTTTCACGGGATTCCTATACGAAAGATATATCGCTAAGGTAAGAGAAACCTAGCAGGACCTCCCATCGTGTCGACGACCCTGATAAGTGTCGCGTATCTCAGTCTCAGGGCACGACGGATAAGCTACGCGCACGATGGCCAGATAGAAATCACTCAAGTTGCCCTGAGTTGGCCCCGCACAGTGCTCTAGTTTGGACCAACACTCATGAGGAGCACTGGCCCGGGTTGTTGATTAAATCCTCGGGGTAGCTATTCCCTATGCAAGTTATTATTAGGTGATTAGCAAATTAAAACCAATGTTGGGTCCTGTCGGACAAGCCTTAACACTACACGATTTATCAAGGGGGTCCCCATAACAACCCCGAACGTGTTAGGAGCGATCAGTTATGGAATCAAACACCGGTAACCGAAACTAAGACGGCAATAACGGAACAAATCACCCGGCAAAAGGCTATGCCTTCCGTTATTTACCAAGTATATAGGTGCATTAGTTAAATAGCAGTTAAACATAATGATATCAAAATACTCATGTTATCACATGAGACAGCTGGCACCTGCAACTAGCAGAGCTATCCATTAGAAGATGAGCAAGCCTACTTAACCAAACAACTTTTGATAGGAGAGGAAGGTGTTTGGGTTTCATGGCAATAACAAGAGGAATTATATCAAGTGGTAGGCAGCGAGCATATATCGAAGGAAACGTGATTCTAAGCATAAAAAAGCTAGATACGGTATCAAGGTCACGGTCATCTTGCCTGTGAATTCTTCAGCTTGGAACAGCTCTTGATCTTCCTACACGTACTCTCCAGAATCCACGTACTCGCTCTCCGATCCCGATGCTACCCAAGATAAAATAACAGCCAATTACCACCAACACAACATGATGCAACAAACAATATGATGCATGAGTGAAGAAGGAAGCATGCATCACTATTCTAGTCACTTTCATATGCATTAGTTGAGTTAATAAACTTCTGGACAGAACTTCATATTAAGTTATCTTGACATGCATGATGATGGCATGAACATGTGCATCATGAGAAAACGAAGCAAAAACATATGAAGAACGTAGAGAACGGAGCTACGGATCAACCGGAAACTATAAAACAAGATATGGAGACCTACGGTTGAAATCCACCACAAGCACACTCCAATGGCACTCTCCTGGTATTAACAGGTTGCCACATGATCAAACAAACAAATATAAGTGGGGTGGTGCATGGAAACACACCACACCATCAACAATGCCCACACAAGCTTCAAAACAACTAAAACATGCAATCTGTTTTTAACAGCATGATAGCAGTTTGTCTACAACATTCAAAGTACCTACAGCTACCCAAATGAGCTAAACACGATATAAGGCAAAAGCCATTCAAAAGTTCTACAAGCCTGTGCAAGAAGTTAATGCAAAGGCATCACACATGAGAAGATCTATGGACACAAACTTGGACAAAAATAACAGATTCTGGAACTTAGTGAAAATCTTAGATTTTCACGAGCTGCTTATGCTCTGAAGCGTTTTGGCAGCCTCCAAAATGATATCTACAGGAAGTGAGTAAGCATGAAATTTAACAGGGAGCTAGAAAAACACAAAAGCTCACAAACCTTAGTTTGTTGCATGGGCTGATTCCCAACACATGAGCTTGTGCAACCAAATCAACAAGGGAAGAAAATAACATCAGATTCTCAGACTTAGTGAAAATCACAGGTTTTCACAAAGCTGTCAGTTTCAGCCAAGTGTCAACTTTGACAAGGCACAAAAAGTGCATACAAATTCCTATGAATAAAAAAGACCCCATGTTGTAGAGGGGTTCACCCACTACTACTACATCAAGGATTCATCCTCATAGGGTCAAAGCACCACATAATACAAGGCACTAAACATGGCATCATGACAGAAAAATGACAGTTTATGAAGTTGCTCTAAAGTGAAATCTGATTGCACAAGTGGATTCCTGGGACAATTCTACCCCAAAAGCATATATAATACATGGGTACTCGCATGTAACAATAAAGCACAAATCTAGCTCGAAAATTCCACCTAGAATCCATTAAGACATATGGGAACAACATCACATGTGAAAGCAACCTATGCATATCCTACACAGGCACTACACAAGCCCACTCACACACAAGAATGGGCTTCATGAGGGGGTAGACCCTCATGCACATGTGCATATGTGCACCCACATGCACACACACATACACACACAGACACATGCATATCCACTCCTAATCACATACACACTAATACACATACACACACACTCACATACACATATACACACACTCACATATATAACCTCTAGGCACCAAAGAAACAATTTAACACTGTTTTACTAAACAACCTAAGCCTACTTGCTACACAAGAGAAGGGAAAATAAAAAGGAAACCAAAAGATCAAAGGAAAACAAAAAAATAAAATGGGAGGCCTCTGGATCGAACCCAGGACCCCCCTGGTGCACTGACAGCACCACACCACTGCGCTAGCGCCAGCTCTTAAGGGAAGGGAAGCAGGGTAACTTCCCTATCGAGCTACTACCACACGAAAAACAGGAAATAAAAGAGGCCTTCGGGGATTTGAACGCACGATCACCCCATGGCAAAACCACCCCACTACCACTACACTACGACGCGGTACATAACAGAGAGAGGGGGTGCTACTATTTTGAGTATCCCCCTCTGCTCCTACTACATATCAACGGCGTCGGAATAGGGGATCACCTCCGGCGACTCTACGGCATCTAATCGACATGACGGCGCTAGCGGGGAGGAAGAGGGGTCATCAGGGGACCCATTTTTGCCCCGCACTCACCGGGAGATGCACCACCACGGTGGCTCGACGTTCACCTATCTACGCAAAAGTTGTTGCTGCCCGCGCAACAAAGCAACGTCGGCGATGATGCGGCCGAGCGCTACAGAGGGAAGGAGAAGGCGGAGGGGAGTGGGGCACGGCTCACCTAGGGTGCCGAGGAGAGGAACTCATCACTGGAGACGAAGCAGAGTGACAAAGAGGGGAAGGAATCAGTGGTGGTGGTGGCATCGTACAGAGTGACGACAGCGAGGAGGTAGAAGAGGGTCACGGGATGGGCTTGCGCGCGAGGAAAGCAACGGAGATGGGCCAGGGAAGGAGGGAGCCAGCCCAGATGCGCCACTCCGTTTAAAACAACAGGTTTTCATATTTTTTAAATATCTCCTGCAAATAAAAATACACACAGCCTCCCAGGGGTTTGAAGAAAACAAAGTAAAAATATCTAGGGCATAAGGGAATTATGCCCTATTTAAATAAAATATAAAACAGATTTTTGGAGTATTTAAATTAAATCCCAAAACAAAATTGATATACTGTTTTGTAGATAAAAACCCCATTTCACTTAAGTTTTAAATACCCCAACACAATACCCCTCAAACTCAAGATAACACACTAAAATAACAACATTTTTAAAACAGGTTTTGAGCAAGTTAAACATGAGCTCAAATAAATCATGGAGAAGGGGGTTTTGAAACCTAGTTTGAAAAACAATCATAGTTTGATTCTAGCTTGGGATTCACCACCTCATCACATCAACACTCACACTTGCACCAACATGGATCAAACAACAACAACAACAACAACACAAAGGAAGTGACATGAATGAAATGGCATGATGCAAAAGTGATGACATGAAATGATAACTCCATAGCATTGACATCAAGGTCCCAAATTAAGAAAGGATTCCAAATATGGCAAGGGTTACATCTGGGGCATTACAAACTCTCCCACACTACAAGAATATCTCGACCCAAGATCTAGGACTAAAAGAACTCTGGGAATTCGGAACGGAGGTGATCCTCACGCTCCCAAGTGGCCTCTTTATCGGAATGATGTGACCACTACACCTTGAGAAACTTGATTGACTTATTGCGGGTCTTGCGCTCAGTCGTCTCGAGAACTGCAACTGGATGCTCACGATAGGATAGGTCGGGTTGAAGGTCGATATCCTGAAGATCAACTATGCGCTCGGGAGTTTTGAAGCATCTCCGGAGCTGAGAGACATGGAACACGTCATGCACATTTGCGAAGTTTGAAGGGAGCTCTAGTTGATAAGCAACATCACCTCTCTTGCCTACAATTCTGAAAGGCCCAACAAAACGAGGAGCAAGCTTGCCTTTGATGCCAAAACGCTGAGTGACCTTCATAGGAGACACTTTGATATAGACGAAGTCACGAGCTCATAAGACATGTCACGATGCTTGCTATCATAGTAGCTCTTCTGACGGGACTGCCCTCCTCTGAGATTATCCCGAATGACCCGACACATTTCTTCTGCTTCTTCAATCAAGTCATTCCCAAGAATCTGACGCTCGCCAGTCTCTGACCAGTTGAGCGGGGTACGACACTTCCTTCCATAGAGAATCTCAAATGGAGCTTTGCCTAAACTTGCCTGATAGTTGTTGTTATATGAAAACTCAGCAAAAGGTAGGCAGTCTTCCCACTTCATGCCAAATGAAATGACACAGGATCTTAGCATATCCTCGAGGACCTGATTGACTCTCTCAACTTGCCCACTAGTCTGAGGATGAAAGGCTGTGTTGAATCGAATCTTAGTACCCATCGCAGACTGAAATGAGTCCAAGAACTTGGAAGTGAAGATGCATCCACGATCCAAAGAAATCAACATTGGAACGCCGTGCAAAGAGACTATCCTCGAACTGTACAACTCTACAAGCTGAGCTGCCGAGATAGACTCCTTGACTCGAAGGAAATGAGCTACTTTGCTCAACTTGTCGATGACGACGAAGATGGCATCGTTACCCTTCTTGGACTTCGGAAACCCGGTGACGAAATCCATCTCAATATGGTCGAACTTCCACTCGGGAATGGGAAATGGATGCAAAAGACCTGCTGGACGTTGATGCTCTGTTTTCACCCTTTGACATACATCACATTCATTTACGAACTGAGCAATTTCATGCTTCATGCGAGTCCACCAGAAGGTCTGTTTCAAATCCTGATACATCTTGGAACTTCCTGGATGTATGGAGAGAAGAGAGTTATGAGCTTCTTCCATGATAACCTTTCTGAGATCCCCTTTCAGAACGACAAGACGATCCTCAAAGAATAATGTATCTCTGGCATCAACACTGAAGCACTCATATTTGGGAACTCCCTTTGACAAGCCAATCTTAACTTTCTTCAGCATTGCATCAAGAAGTTGAGCTTGTCGGACCTGGTCTTCCAAGGTAGGAGAAATCTGAAGATTTGCAAGAAATCCATGAGGTACTAACTGAAGGTTGAGCTTTCTGAAAGATTCACAAAGGTCACGCTGGAGAGGCTTCAGAATGAGACTGTTGCAGTAAGCCTTCCTGCTCAAAGCATCTGCCACGACATTAGCTTTGCCTGGAGTGTACTCAACGCTCGGATTAAAATCTTGGAGCATTTCCACCCAACGAGTTTGCCAAAGATTGAGGTTAGGCTGGGTGAAGATGTACTTGAGACTCTTGTGATCAGTGAACACTTCAACCTTTCTTTCCAACAAGAGGTGTCTCCAAGTCATCAGAGCATGTACCACTGCCGCCAACTCAATATCATGAGTGGGGTAATTCTTCTCGCTTGGCTTCAACTGCCTCGAGGTATACGCTACCACTTTCTTGTCTTGCATCAGCACTGCACCAAGACCTTGAAGAGAGGTGTCGCAGAACACTTGATAAGGTTTGGAGTCATCAGGAGGAACCAAGACTAGAGTAGAAGTGAGCTTCTCTTTGAGTGTGTAGAAAGCCAACTGACACTCTGGAGACAAGACATACTTCACACCCTTCTGAAGAAGACTTGAGAGAGTCTTAGCAATCTTGGAGAAATTCTCAACGAATGTTCTACAATAGCTTGCAAGCCCGAGAAAGCTTCGAAGCTGCTTCACATTTTGCGGAGGCTCCCACTCAACAATGGCCTGCACCTTCGACGGATCAACTTTGATGCCCTCGGCAGAGATGATGTGCCCCAGGTAGACAACTTCCTTCAACCAGAACTCACATTTGGAAAATTTAGCATAGAACTTATGCTCCCTTAGCTTATCAAGCACAAGCCTGAGATGTTCTTCATGCTCTTCCTCAGTTTCCGAAAAGACCAGAATATCATCAAGATACAACAAGACGAATTCATTCTTGAATGGGGAGAAGATATAATTCATCATTCGACAGAAGGTTGGTGGAGCATTGGCCAGACCGAAAGACATCATTGTATACTCATACGAGCCAAAGCTTGTTCTGAAAGCAGTCTTTGGAATGTCCTCTTCGCGAATGCGAATCCGATGATAACCCATTCTGAGATCAAGCTTCGAGAAGATCTTAGCCCCTTTCAATTGCTCGAACAACTCATTGATGTTAGGAAGTGGATACTTGTTTTTAATCGTCTTCTTATTCAATGGGCGGTAATCGACACAGAGTCGTTCCGTACCATCCTTCTTCTTGACAAAAAGAACTCCACAGCCCCAAGGAGATGAGCTTGGTCTGACCAGACCCAGACGCTCCTACTCATCAAGTTGTTTCTTCAGCTCCTTCGGCTCTTCTGGACCCAGTTTGTACGGCCGTTTCACACAGGCTCAGTACCCGGTTCAAGCTCAATTACGAACTCAACTGCTCGGTGCGGAGGCATTCCTGGCAGTTCTTCCGGAAAAACATCTTCATATTCGCAGACCACTGGGACTTGCGAAATTGGAGAGATCTCACCCATCTCATTCAAGGAAAACAGACGGGCTGTGTCATCACGCGCTGCGAAGATAATCACGTCCTCCGAAGAGTGATTTAGCTTCACAATCAATCGACGCCTTGTTCATAGCCAACCAATCCATTCCAAGGATCAAATCAATATCAGAGTTGCCAAGGACAATAGGAGAAGCCAGAAAGGCATAATTACCCATCTTGACAGAAACATCCAGAATTACCACATTAGAACTCATCAACATGCCCGGGGAAACCACACGGAAAGGTTTGTCCAACGTCTTAGAAACGAAATCATGATTCCATGCAAATGGTCTAGACATGAATGAATGAGAAGCACCAGAATCAAATAAAACCTTTGCATGAATATCATTAACGAGGAGATTACCCATAATCACGTCTGAGGAGTTCTCTGCTTCAGCTGCATTCACCATATTGACTCTCGCAGACCTGGGGTTGAACTTCACTATAGCATTGCTTGGAGGTTTGCCTGGAGGAGGAGGTGGAAGACGCAGTTGAGAGGTGCACTTGTTGGCATAGTGACCCTTCTGCCACACTTGTGACAAGTAACATCTGCCGGCTGACGGAACTGCGTCTGAGGATTCCCTTGCTTCTGCTGCTGAAACCTCTGCTGAAAAGTTGGGTTGGGTGGGTGGGAAGAACCACGACCACCTGATTGCTTGAACTGCTGAGTGTGCCAAGGAGGAGGAGGAGACACCCAGTATTTCTGCTGCTTCTGGACAACCTGAGTAGAGGACGACGAACTGGACTCTCTGAAACGCTTCTTCGAATTCTCCACCCTGAGCAAAGCTGTCTCAGCCCTGAGAGCCAAGTTATAGAACTTATCAAACTCATCAGGATCGTGCAAGGCGAGGGCCAGCTGCAATTCCTCCTTCAGACCACCTCTGAACTGATAGATCTTGCTCTTCTGATCTGGAATGTCCTGCAAGGCATATCGGACCAACTCGTGGAACTCGATGTTGTACTTGTACACGGAGGAATCACCTTGCTTCAAGCGTCTGAACTTCTCACACATCTCCTCCACAAAGCTAGACGGGATATAGTGTCATCCCAAGTGATCAATCTGCCACCGCTGGAGTCCTTCAACTGCTGCCACCAAACTGTTGTCTGCCCCTTGAGCTGAAATGTTGCAAACTTGACGAAGTCCTCTGGATGGACAATGCTGCACTCAAAGTGTTTGTTCATGTCCCGAATCCAGTCCACAGCGTCAAACGGCTGATCACACGACGTGAAGGTCTTCGGCTGATTTGCCAGGAATTGACTCAGAGATGCATACTGATTACCACCATGGTTGAAATTGTCGTGCTGCTGATTTGTCCTCTCTTGCAACAGATGGATTAACATCTGGGTCTTAGCATTTGTTGCAGCCATCACCTCTTGCCAAGCCTCTACACGAGGAGGCAACGGCGGAGGAGGAGGCGAAGGGGGGGTCGCGGAACATCAGCACCCTCACGACCCGGATTCTGACGAGTTGGTGGAGCCATCCTCAAGACGGACAACACATTAGACCAGAGAATAAAATTGAAGGTAAAGCTGAATCAAAAGGCAGGAATATCTGAACAAGAATATTAGCAATTGCACTCGAACAAAATAGTAAGAATGCTTCCTCAAAGTGACTGTCGACAAAATTCTGATTAAAGACCACTTGCAAACCAAGTATAAGCTAGAACTGCTCGGAACAAACGTATGATCGAGATTTCATCTGATATCTTCGTGGATATGATCGCATGGCCTCGAATTTATAGTAGCCATCCTGTGCAAGGCAGTGCAAATGACTTACAAAGCATCCCCGAGTCGTAGCAAGCTACAAGGACTCTTTAAGACACAACGAGAACCGTTGTAAGACGCCCGTAAATAAATGTACCCACTGAATGTCGAATCCCAACCTCACATCATGCATCTGTAGGAAGATTGTCCTATAAGTCACGACTTGATATCCCACCTATGAATTCCCGAAATATCTGGTCATGCAATCTGGTACACGGATACAAGGAGTAATATGTCACACAACTCCTATACTAACCCGTCTAGTGTATCACATTCATCAACACATAACCAGAATCTCGGACCTTCATCTACTACAGACCCTCGTGATCACCACGATACAAAGTGTGGTGATACATCCGGAACTCTCTGCACCAGTACTGGGGAAGCTGGACTCCTCTCATCACAACTAGTAATGAAGCAATTACGAACATCCTCCGACCTGAGATACTAAGAAATCTGAATGATGGCGATGTGCACAAGAATCCCCTGGAGCTCAATTCCCCGAAAGAAATCAAGTCAGACAAGAGGCACCAAGACAGAACTCTGTCACATTGATATCATATAGATTTCAAAATACCCGCGTGATCCTAAGAAAAAATTGTGCGAGAAGAGGAGTAGAATTAAGATTTCCTAAGTCGAGAACCTCACCAGAGCATAGAAGAGAAGAAAAAAGAAACCTACTCTCCCATATAACTAAGACTCAAAACATTTTACTAGACTCGACTCGGCCAAGTTCGATCACACAAAGGCTCCTATGGTCGTAAGGCTCTGATTACCAACTTGTAACGACTAAGATGCGACCCTTTCCTATTTTGGGGGCGATGCCCCAAAAGGGAAAGAGGCGCATCTAAACGTTTCACAAGCGAGATAATCATAACATTACATAACTGAAGAATGACAAGTAGGTCATACACTTGCCATCTGACATAGTATAACATAAGGTTTACAGCCACATAATTATTCAGAGCAAAGTTTAGTCCCGCTACGGACAACATGAAACAAGTAAAAGAACTATGACATCCCGCATGCTGGCCCACGATCACGACCATGGCCTCAGTCCTCCGGATAGTTCACGTACAGTCGGTCAGACTCCTCATTGTATTGCCACGTCAGCTGGGTGCCATCAGGATCTCCTGCGTCGGGCGTACCTGTACCTGTTGGGGTGTTGTAGTAAACTGTGAGCCACGGGGACTCAGCAATCGGATGACCTTGGTATCGAATCTAGTCAAGTTATTAGGTTAGGGAGGTTTGGTGTATAGGTTTGCAGCAACCTAAGCATATATGGTGGCTAACTTACGATGATCAGAGTAAATGATATGCTGGTCTACGCGAACGGTCGAAGACTAGATTATCACTAAGTGATCCTGAACACCTACTTACGTCAAATATAACCCCACCGTGTTTCCGATTGAAAAGAGGTCTTCGAACGAGATAGTCACGGTTATGCACACAATTGGCAGTTTTATTAGAGTTGCTTTAAGTTGTCTAGAACCGTATGTTAACAAATTATCCATGTTTGCCACGTAACCGCGGGCATGGCTTTCTGAAAGATTAAACCCTGCAGGGGTGCTCCAACTAGTCCATCACAAACTGCCATGGGCCGCAAAGTAATCCTCTATCACGAATCTCGTGATCTCGTCGGATTCCTTAGAGGAAAACCTCAACTTTGAGGAGACCCAAAGTTTCACCGAGATTCCTATACGCAAGATATATCGCTAAGGTAAGACAAACCTAGCAGGACCTCCCGTCATGTCGACGGCCCCGATAAGAGCCGCGTATCTCAGTCTCAGGACACGACGGATAAGCTACGCGCACGATGGCCTGATAGAAATCACTCAAGTTGCCCTGAGTTGGCCCCGCAAAGTGCTCTAGTTTGGACCAACACTCATGAGGAGCACTGGCCCGGGTTGTTGATTAAATCCTCGGGGTAGCTATTCCCTATGCAAGTTATTATTAGGTGATTAGCAAATTAAAACCAATGTTGGGTCCTGCCGGACAAGCCTTAACACTACACGATTTATCAAGGGGGTCCCCATAACAACCCCGGACGTGTTAGGAGCGATCACTTATGGAATCAAACATCGGTAACCGAAACTAAGGCGGCAATAATGGAACAAATCACCCGGCAAAGGCTAGGCCTTCCGTCATTTACCAAGTATATAGGGGCATTAATTAAATAGCAGTTAAACATAATGATATCAAATTACTCATGTTATCACATGAGACAGCTGGCACCTGCAACTAGCAAAGCTATCCATTAGAAGCTGAGCAAGCCTACTTAGCCAAACAACTTTTGCTAGGAGAGGAAGGTGTTTGGATTTCATGGCAATAACAGGAGGCATTATATCAAGTGGTAGGCAGCGAGCATATATCGAAGGAAACGTGATTCTAAGCATAACAAAGCTAGATACGGTATCAAGGTCACGATCATCTTGCCTGTGAATTCTTCAGCTTGGAACAGCTCTTGATCTTCCTGCACGTACTCTCCAGAATCCACGTACTCGCTCTCCGATCCCGATGCTACCCAAGATAAAATAACATCCAATGAACACCAACACAACATGATGCAACAAACAATATGATGCATGAGTGAAGAAGGAAGCATGCATCACTATTCTAGTCACTTTCATATGCATTAGTTGAGTTAATAAACTTCTGGATAGAACTTCATATTAAGTTATCTTGACATGCATGATGATGGCATGAACATGTGCATCACGAGAAAACGAATCAAAAACATATAAAGACGTAGAGAACGGAGCTATGGATCAACCGGAAACTACAAAACAGGATGGGAAGGGAAGCAGGGTAACTTCCGTGTCGAGCTACTACCATGCAAAAAACAGGAAATAAAAGAGGCCTTCGGGGATTCGAACCCATGATCACCCCGTGGCAAAACCACCCCACTACCACTACACTACGAAGCGGTACTTAACAGAGAGGGGGGCGCTACTCTTTTGAGGATCCCCCTCTGCTCCTACTGCAGATCAACGGCGCCGGAACAGGGGATCACCTCCGGCGACCCTACGGCATCTAATTGACACGGCAGCGCTAGCGGGGAGGAAGAGGGGTCATCAGGGGACCCATTTTTGCCCCGCACTCGCCGGGAGATGCACCACCACGGTGGCTCGACGTTCACCTATCTACGCAAAAGTTGTTGCTGCCCGCGCAACAGAGCAACTCCTGCGATGATGTGGTCGAGCGCTGCAGAGGGAAGGGGAAGGCGGAGGGGAGCGGGGCATGGCTCACCTAGGGTGCCGAGGAGAGGAACTCGTCGCTGAAGACGAAGCACAGTGACGAGCCGGTGTGAAGGAGCTCGCCGGAGAGGAGAGGAAGGTGTCGTTCGTCGTGGACGTCGAGGAAGGAGCGATCGGTGCCGGTTCTTCACGAAAATGGACCCCCACCGAGGTCCTCTTGCTCCTGACAGGGTCGGGGAGGAGGCGAGGGCGATGATCCGCCGGCGACGACCTCAACAGGGGCCTTCCATGGCGGAGGGGAGATCGGGAGCGCCTCCTGACGGCGCCAGGGAGAGAGAGGAGGGAGGAGATGAGTTAGGGCTGCGAGGGAGGAGCTCGTGACTGCTTATAACCTCGGGATGAGCGCTTAGAACCGTCAGATCAAAGAGGGGAAGGAATCAGTGGTGGTGGTGGCATCGTACAGAGTGACGACAGCGAGGAGGTAGAAGAGGGTCACGGGATGGGCTTGCGCGCGAGGAAAGCAACGGAGATGGGCCAGGGAAGGAGGGAGCCAGCCCAGATGCGCCACTCCGTTTAAAACAACAGGTTTTCATATTTTTTAAATATCTCCTGCAAATAAAAATACACACAGCCTCCCAGGGGTTTGAAGAAAACAAAGTAAAAATATCTAGGGCATAAGGGAATTATGCCCTATTTAAATAAAATGTAAAACAGATTTTTGGAGTATTTAAATTAAATCCCAAAACAGAATTAATATACTGTTTTGTAGATAAAAACCCCATTTCACTTAAGTTTTAAAAACCCCAACACAATACCCCTCAAGCTCAAGATAACACACTAATATAACAACATTTAAAAAAAGGTTTTGAGCAAGTTAAACATGAGCTCAAATAAATCATGGAGAAGGGGTTTTTGAAACCTAGTTTGATAAACAATCATAGTTTGATCCTAGCTTGGGATTCACCACCTCATCACATCAACACTCACACTTGCACCAACATGGATCAAACAACAACAACAACAACACAAAGGAAGTGACATGAATGCAGTGAATGGCATGATGCAAAAGTGATGACATGAAATGACCACATGAAATGATAACTCCATAGCATTGACATCAAGGTCCCAAAATAGGAAAGGGTTCCAAATATGGCAAGGGTTACATCTGGGGCATTACAAAAAGTTTCAACCTGATAAGCTCGAACCCAAAGCGGACATATGCGTCTTCATAGGATACCCTAAGGAAACAGTTGGGTATATCTTCTATCTCAAGATCCAAGGGCAAAGTGTTTGTTGCTAAAATGGGTCCTTTCTCGAGAAGGAGTTTCTCTTGAAATAATTGAGTGGGAGGATGGTGGAACTTGATGAGGTTATTGGACCATCACTTCAACCACAGAGTAGCAGGGCACAGGAAGATGTTCCTGTGGCGCCTACACCAGTTGAAGAGGAAGCTGATGATGGTGATCATGAAGCTTCGGATCAAGTTACTACCAAACCTCGTAGGTCGACAAGGACACGTACTGCTCTAGAGTGGTACGGTAATCCTGTCTTGGAGGTCATGTTGTTGGACAACAATGAACCTACGAGCTATGGAGAAGCGATGGTGGGCCCGGATTCCGACAAATGGCTGGAGGCCATGAAATCCGAGAAAGGATCCATGTATGAAAATAAAGTGTGGAATTTGTAAGAGATCCTTGATGGTCGTAAGGCTATTAAGTATAAATGGATATTTAAAAGGAAGACATACGATGATGGTAAATGTCAGCATTTAGAAAGCTCGACTTGTTGCAAAGAGGTTTTTGACAAGTTCAAGGAGTTGACTACGATGAGACTTTCTCACCCGTAGCGATGCTAAAGTCTGTTGGAATTATGTTAGCAATTGCTGCATTTTTCAATTATGAAATCTGGCAAATGGATGTCAAAACATCGTTTCTTAAAGGCTTCCTTGAGGAAAGGTTGTATGTGATACAACCAGAAGGTTTTATCAATCCTAAGGATGCTAAAAGGCATGCAAGCTCCAGCGATCCATTTATGGACTGGTGCAAGCATCTCGGAGTTGGAATAAGTGCTTTGATGAGTGATCAAAGCTTTTGGTTTATACAGAGTTTATGAAGAAACTTGTATTTCCAAGAAAATGAGTGGGAGCATTATAGAATTTCTCATAAGTATATGTGATTGACATATTGTTGATCGGAAATTATGTAGAATTTCAAAAAAGCATAAAGGGTAAGGAGATTTTCAAAGGAAAACCTGAATTAAGCTACTTGAACATTGCACATCAAGATTTATAGAGATAGATCAAGACGCTTGATAAAACTTTCAATGAATACATACCTTAACAAGATTTATAAGGAGTTCTGAATGGATCAGTCAAAAAGGAGTTCTTGCCTATATTGTAAGGTTTGAATTTGAGTGAGACTCAAAACCTGACCACGGCAGAAGAAAGAGAAAGGACGAAGGTCGTACCCTATGACTTAAACGTAGGCTATATAGTATGCCATGCTGTGTACCACACCTGTTGTGTGCCTTGCCATGAGTTTGTCAAGGGGTACAAGAGTGATCCAGGATTGGATCACTGGACAGCGGTCAATATTATCCTTAGTAACTAGAGGATTAAGGAAATGTTTCTCGATTAAGCACTAGAGTCAATAATCTAGTTCAAGCTTTGTCACCAATCCGGATGACTCTGAGTAGCAAACCGGATTCGTATAGTGGAGCAGCCATTTGGAATAGTTCCAAGTGGAGCGTGGTAGCAGCATCTATAGTATGACATAGAGATTTGTAAAGTACACACGGATCTGAATGTTGCAGACTTGTTGACTAAAACCTCTCTCACAAGTAAAACATGATAAAACCCCAGAACTCATTGGGTATTAATCACATGGTGATGTGAACTAGATTATTGACTCTAGTGCAAGTGGGAGACTCTTGGAAACATGTCATTGAGGCATTAATAAAGTGGTTATTATTATATTTCCTTGTTCATGATAATTATTTATTATCCACGTTACAATTGTATTGATTGGAAACACAAATACATGTGTGGGTACATAGACAACACTACGTCCCTAGTGAAGCCTCTAATGGACTAGCTCGTTGCTCAAAGATGGTCAAGGTTTCCTGATCATGGACATGAGATGTCATTTGATAACGGTATCACATCATTAGGAGAATGATGTGATGGACAAGACCCAAACTATGAACTTAGCATGTGATCATATCAGTTTATTGCTATTGTTTTCTGCATGTCAAGTATCTGTTCCTGTGACCATGAGATCATGTAACTCACTGACACCGGAGGAGTACCTTGTGTGTATCAAATGTCGCAACGTAACTGGGTTACTATAAAGAGGCTCTACATGTATCTCTGAGGGTGTCTGTTGGGTTGGCGTGTATCGAGACTGGGATTTGTCACTCCGTATGACGGACAGGTATCTCTGGGCCCACTCAGTAATACAACATCACAAGAAGCTTGCAAGCAATGTGACTAAGGAGTTAGTCACGGGATATTGTATTATGTAACGAGTAAAGAGACTTGCCGGTAACGAGATTGAACTAGGTATGGAGATACCGACGATTGAATCTCGAGCAAATAACATACCGATGGACAAAGGGAACTACATATGGGATTGATTGAATCTTTGACATCGTGGTTCGACTGATAAAGATCTTCGTAGAATATGTACGAGTCAATATGGGCATCCAGGGCCCGCTATTGGTTATTGACCGGAGAATGTCTCGGTTATGTCTACATAGTTCTCGAACCCGCACGGTCTGCACACTTACGTTCAGTGATGATATGGTATTGTTGAGTTATATATGTTGGTTACTGAAGGTTGTTCGGAGTCCCGGATGAGATCCCGGACGTCACGAGGAGCTCTGGAATGGTACGAAGGTAAAGATTTATATATGGGAAGACATATTTTGGCTACCGGGAAAGTTTCAGGTTTTTCTGGTATTGTACAGGGAAGCTTCTAGAAGGTTCCGAAAACTTCCGGAGGAGTCCGGATGTCCACCAAGGGTTCAACCACGTCCCAGGGGTTTGCATGGGATAAGGGGAGACTTTGTGGCCTTATTGGGCCAAGCGCACAGGTCCCTCAAGGCCCATGCAATTGGGAAAGGTGGAAAGTCCACCTTTGTATGGAAGGGAAGGAGAGGGACTAGGATTCCACCTCCTCTCCCCTTGGTTGCGCCCTAGGTCTTGGAGGGGATGTTCCCCACGCTGCCCTACCGGGATAGAACCACCACCGCCACCACCACGCCGTCGTGTTGCTGGAGAACTCATCTACTACTCCGCCCTCACTCTCTGGATCGAGGAGGCGGATACGTCATCGAGTTGTAAGTGTGTTGAACATGGAGGTGTAGTCTGTTCGGCTCTTGATCAGGAGTTCGCGGGACGGATCGTAATGAGATATTGGGACTCAACGTTCCATAATGCCATTGGATCCACCAAACACAATTGGTTGGGAAGAATATCTATCGATATCTTCGAAGGCATCAAACATCTTGTCTTGGTTTTTCAATTTCAGAGAAATCTGGACACCAATATCATTGGATACATCGATCAGACACCTACTATGTCGGGTCGTAGACAAGGTTGGTATTCCTACTAGGTGTGGTAGCCCTCTCATGAAGAGTCTTCGAAACAGTCCTCATGGCTACATCCACCAACCATTATCTCAACGGTAATGTTTCTTGTGTTGCCTCGATGCAAACAGGTTACTAATAAGCAATATCGCCATATTGCATATGTTGCAGATCAAATCATGTGACTGATTTGCTTACGAAGTCTCTACCAACTTTTACATTCGAGAAGTATGTTCATAGAATTGGTATGTGACGGCTTCAAAATTTGCAAGAATCAGGAGGGGTATCTTCCTGAATTGTTCTTGTTCAATGCATCATATTATACTCTTTTCCCTTTCATGAATTTACTATATAGATTCTCATAAAGGTTTTTAGCGAGGTAATATCAACATGAGATCATATGTCATGCTTTCTGTTTCCCCACCGAGGTTTTTGGAAAAGTATATACGACATATTTATTGTTTTCTAAACTCTATGGTTCTCAGATATTGAGTTAAAAGAGACGATAACTATTGTATATTGCAGCATTTTCACCTTATTTTCTCACTGGGTTTGCAGGAGTTTTAGCAACATATCAAACACCTATCTCCTCATATTTTTCACACAGGGGTTTTGGAGGAGACTCTTTCCAAGATGGTGATGCTACCTATACAAGCATGGATTAGGGGGTGTTAAGATTAATTAAGATACTTAATTAGGGGGGAAATCCCTGACTGTATTGGCCACCGACGAATGCTATTTCGGCAACCGTCGTGCCAGTTCACGTACAGACGCCGCTCCAAAATGAGGTGTCCTCCCTGTACCTATATATCTAGAATCATCAATGGAAGAAAGTAGAGTTTGATCATTTGTTTCATTCGATCTCAACAATTAGGACAAGTAGGGGGTGTAGAGGGTTTTTTAAGCAGAAGCATATCTCCTAGCCATGCATGCAAGAATGAGAACAAGTTATTCGAGCTGCAATTCAAGTAAACAAGACAGGAAAGTTGTATTGAACGTTGTCGACCATGGCATCGACACGGCCGACCTACCGACATCGACATTGCACTCACGGGCACGGCATGGACAACTGGGACGTTTACAAACACGATGGATCTCGTCGCAAAAGGAGTGAAGACAATTGTGCGGCACGCAGCAACAACGACTCGACAGCGTATGCATGAGAGCGAAGCAAAACTCAATGCCAATGCCGAAGGAGACGCTCGTTAAGGGGGCAGGGGGAGGTGGGGAGGCTAACCCCCTAAATGAATTGATTCTTCTTCAATGGTAGTAGCTACTACAGCCAAAAATTTCTAAAACATGAAAGCTTTGTCCCCTCCATGCTTCATCCTAGCTCCGTCCCTATCGTCACGAGAACCAACTACCAATGCAACCTGTTCCATGGTGTTCCCCCGACCATCCCTGGCCGTGATGATGCCTTCGATCGTCGGGTTGCTACTTGTTATGGCACACTGCATCTCACATGGTTTCGTCATGCTAATGGTCACAAACACTGCCACAACCATTAGTGTTCTCTTTCCAAAATCAATTGTTTTCTCTTTGTTGGTCAGAATGTTTAGTACTTCCTCCGTTCTTAAATATAATTTTTTTAGGGATTACACTATGGACTATGTACATATGTATATAAATATATTTTAAAATATACATTTATTCATTTTGCTTCGTATACAGTCCGTAATGAAATGACTAAAAACTTATACTTAGAAACGGAAGAAATAGTAAAAAAAGGCGTGGCTCGTTTGGCCTCCGTGAGCCACGCTATTGACTACCACGCGTCGTTGATCTCTCACAAGACAACACATCTACTCCCTTCGTTACTAAATATTTGTCTTTTTAAAGATTCAATTATGAACTACATACAAAACAAAATAAATGAATATATATTTTAAATTATGTCTATATACATCTGTATGTAGTTCATAGTAAAATCTCTAAAAAGATAAATATTTAGGAACGTAGGGAGTAGGGTTGTACTCGTTGCATGCACTAGAGAGGCTTGAGCGAATCCTCACTAAATGGACAAAGAGAAAAAATGGAGCCAAAGAGAGAGGGGTCGATGTGAGGAGCCATTGGGGAGAGATGGGCAACTCATCCCACAAGTCAGGTGGGCCTAGATTTCCCAGGTTCGGGCCGCAACCAAATGGACCAATATAATTCTTTATTTCCCAAGATTGGGCCTAGATTTTACTGCTTCAAGCCGCAACCAAATTGACCAATAAAATTCCTTCTTTCCCAAGATTGGGCGAGGATCCCATGGTTCATCATGTGCACAAAACGAGCCATAATACTTGTGAATTATGAGTATTTGCTTGGCGTCCACTTAAATGCTTGTGTTCAACCACATGTCGCGCCCCTACACAAACCTTGAGACTAGACTCATCAACGAGGGATATGGAACAACACAATAAAACAATTTTAGCCGCCACCCACAGTTATGGCAATCTCATTTAATATAACTTCTTCCATATACTCTAGCATTAAATCCATTAGCCTTATTTTTCTGAGTCCAAGTTGGACAATACTTAAGGAACTTCTCCACCACAACTAATAGAAAAGGAGTGTCCATAGCATAATAATATTTGAACTGCCAAACAAACTGCTAGGTGTAAAGAGATAATAACAAAGTAGCCCTTAAATCATATTCATGTCAACATTTTTTCCATACAACATTTTCAGTGTTTTTGCAATTCATTTCTTTTTAGTAAGTTTAAAAAAATGTGTAAGCTAGTACGGACTTACTGTGTTTCAGTTTAGGTCCACCTATTAGCTTAATATATTAAAAAAAATGTCATAGTGAATACACAACATTACTTTACATAACAATGTGCAGGAAACCAAAAGGGCCTAGCTAGAGCAGAAGGTCGCGAACTCTGACTGGTCTTTTAACTGCATTTGTGTAGCCCTGCAACAAATAACATGCATGATATAATGTCAATGCTAGAAGAAGAAGCAGAGTCCCATAATCATCTGGGTCAAAAGAATTACAGGGTGAAGGCATAAAGGTTGTCAGGTAATTCATCAGAAAAAACAAAATCACACTGGAACAGTTCATTATCAAAGAATTTCCAGCTGTTAGATACCACTCTCAAGCACCATGTGACAACTAGCCATAGCAACAGTTCTTAGTTAGTTACATAATTCGATTTGCAAAATGGAACAAGTATCGTTTTCTCTTAGAGCAACTCCAGCAGACCCCGCATCCCGCCCCGGCCCGCAAAATAACCGCCAAAGCACGGGTCGGGGCGTAAAAACATGCCCGATCAGACCCTGCATCCCGCCCCGGCCCGCAAATATTTTTGCGGGACGCGGCAAAACTTCTCCCCCAACCTCTAGTTTCACGGGCTGGGAGGCCGACCCGAGCTCAGCCTCTATCCGCAGCAAGATTTGGCGGGAGGGACATTTCTGCGCGGCCTTTCCCGCTCCCCCCACCCGCCGCCACCATTGCCTCGCCACCGCACGCTCCGGTGCATCCTCCGCCGACTGTCCCTCGCCGCCATGGACGCCTCCTTGCTGCCCCCCGTCACCGTCGAGGTCGCGCACGCTCCTTCCCCTCGGACGGATCTCGTCACCGGCCATGTTGGCCCCGCCGTCGCTCAAGCTAGCGCCGCGCCTGCCCACAAGCGGCAGGGCAACGTGGTCGTGCCGGGCGGAAATCCCCGACAGCCCCCGCCGCGAAGGCTCGCGCTCCAGGCACTAACGCTGTTCTGCGATCTCGGCCGGCGGCGAAGAAGGTCACCAAGGCCGCGGGCGTCAAGAGGAAGAGGATTCCGACTCCTTCATCCTCTCACTCCATCCCGGAAAGAGATGCCTCGGCGATGCCGTTCAACGGTGTCGCTCCCCCCGCAAGCGAGGTGTTCGACGAAATGGCCGGAAGGTATGCGTCTTCGGTCATGGTCATTTCCTTTCGTTTTCGCCATTTGTTGCGATAGCTCGTGACTTGTCAATCGTTCAATATAGCCAAAGATCGAAGAACTACACGATCTTGGAAGATCAAGCTTTGATCCAAGCATGGAGTGCGGTGTCTCTTGATGCATGCACGGGTACTTCTCGAACCGCCAAGAGATATTGGCAAAGGATCGAAGATCAATACTTCCGCATTATGGCAAAGTATCCCAATAGGACTCCACGCACATTTCGGTCGCTTCAAGGTCGTTGGGAGAATATCAAGCCTATGTGCAACCGTTGGGCAGCTTGCTTGGAGCAAGTACGCAATGCACTTCCAAGTGGGACCGTGGAATCCGACTATGTGAGTTTGTTTTGCCTTTGTTCAAGTTGTGCGTAATCATATTTGCATCATGAGAATTGATTACATCACTTTGTTCACATTGTGTAGGACAAGATTGCCCAACATAGATACAAAGACATGGAAGCTTCGGAAGGCAAATTCTTCAAACTAGAGCACTGTTGGGAGTTGCTCCAAAAGTGCGAGAAGTGGAAGTTGATCGACAAAGAATCTTTATTGCTCGCCAAGAGAACAAGATCATGTCAATGAACCGCGATGACATGGACGACCTCACCAAAACATGGCATGATATGGCAAGAAGAGAGATCTTGAAGAGGAGAATGGTCGCGTCGGCTGGCCCGTGTTATTACAGTTCCGGAGATGTTTTCTCTGCTCCATATGGTGGCAATGCCGATGAACTTCAAGATGGGCTCGATGGCCGGAGTGAAGATCAACCAAGATGATGCAAGACCCTCTTTTGCGTTTGTCGTACTGAACTTGGCTTTTATTAGCGCGTAAAACTGTGTTATGTTTGTTTGAATTTGAACTTATTTGTGAGAACTTATGTCAAATGCGAGAATTGAGCGTTTTCTGTTTTCGGGTCGACGCGGCCGTGTCCAAACAGACCCCGCAAAAGCCGACCCGTATAAAAGCATATTCGGCGAATATACTTTTATACGGGTCCGTTTGGGAGGTCTACATCTGCGGCCGACCGAGCCAGCCCGCAAAAGCGGTTTTCCCCGACCTGCAAACGGGTTTTGCGGGCCAACGGGATGCGGGGTCTGCTAGAGTTGCTCTTAGCAACACTGGTTGCTCTTAGCAACACTGTGGGGTCTGGCTTTTATACAGACATAAAACGCAATGTGGTACTCCCTCTGTAAACAAATGAAAGTGTAGGACGTTTTTGCAGTTTAAATTAAACAGCAAAAAACGTGTTACATTTGTGTACAGAGGGACTACTTCTAAAGAAAAGGACAATGTGCCAATGATAGTTTACAATATTATTGTTTGTGTAACTTTCTGCTTAATTAGTTCTAGGGTCATGAAGGCTTGCAGTACAGCTATGCTAATGCACTGTTGATCTTAAGAAAAAGGCAATATCTTATAACTCTACAAGATTTTCACTGTTTTCCTGCTTGTGATAATGAGCGCAAAAGGATGATTGTATATTGATCCAATTTTAGATCACTGCAGAAATCATGGTATCATAACGAAAACACGCAAACCTCATTGTATTTGAAGATCAGTGGGCGCAAGTCCCTCTGAACTGTTGTTCCTTGCTGCCCTGCATCAACATGAGCCTTTGCACCCCCTGGTCTTTCTTTCCTAAAGCTGTTTTTTGTCAAGAAAAAGAGGTGGCTTCATAATCAATGCCTTGAAAATGCAGTCACGTTTGAAAATAATGATAACTGATGCGTTACCTTTGAAAGAAATCAGTTGGGCGACTTGAGGGTCTCTTTGCAGGTGCAAGACCTTTACCACTCAAACTAGAGGCTGAGTTTAGCTGCACTGGAGGTGTAGCTGATTTTCCATTAGAGCTACCGTGGGAAGTATCACATACAGTACCAGTTGCTGTTTTCTGGTATGTAGTTATTGGAACTTCACTCCTAACTCCTTCATTAATTTGGTTCAACAATTTTCCTGCGCTATCTTTGATGATCTTCTGCTTCTCTACCTGCAGAAAAACATGTGTAAACAATAACAATAAAATAGTCTCTTTTGTGTGCCCAGTGTGGCATTTCCAAACACGAAAGGCCCCTGATAACAGAAATTATAGAGAATACATATTGGATTGTAACAAAATGGAACTGCCAACTAAAGTAAAAAAAGTAAAACAATTTGAACCCTAAAATATGGTGTCTAGTCCGATTAGAACCCTGAACTATCAAACTGTTCAAATTAAACCCTTTTTCGAGAAAACACAAAAGCCCTGTGTCTTGATGCATTGATAGAAGAATTATGTACGAACTCTAAGAAGAACCACACCCCAAATTTACAATGCTGCACTCCTAAGTGATAGGCACCACTGTTCAAATTAAACCCTACACATTGTAAAACCATTCAACTTGAATCTTAGCCAGTTTTTGTTAATGGGGATTTCAGAGAATGTGAAAGAAAAACACAAATGTATGGAATGCCAGGAATTTATAGCCTGCAAATTTTCATCACAAAATACCTATCATGTGCATAAATGTTGAGATAAATATATTTTAGTTGTCTATTTTTGCATGCGTGCTATTTTATTTTAAATGAATTTCTGCATGCACAGCAGATTCCAATTATTTCAGAAACTTTGTGAAGCCACCCAAAATAACCGGGTTAAGGTTTGGAAGGTGGCTGTTTTCCAAGGTTCTCAAAAATCTATAAAACAATTTGCAGATGTGGAGTATTCTATAAAACAAGAACCAGAAAACATGGTCAAATTTGATCACCTGTGTTGCATTAGAAATAAAAACAAAAGATAAATAAATTATTCTTATCAATTTTGCACAGGACATAAAATTATCATACTTTTTATAAATTCCACGGGGTTATGATTTCATACCATTTCCTACAAACAAGTTTTGTTTCCATATTCTCTGAAAGCCCTGAAATACAAAAGCGCTTCTCAAGACCAGTCTAGGGTCCGTTTTAATTACTTTATTAGAAAGTTCAGGGTTTAATATGGATTGTTTCTGAGTTTAGGGTTCAAGGCCAACCAGGCACAATTGTCCAGGGTTCAAAATGGAGCTTTTCCTAAACTAGATAGCTGATACTAAAAGCTCAGTCCCCCAAAAAGAAAGCAAGTAATGGATCTAGATAGTAGATACAAACAAAAAGCTGCTGGTATTTGGAATCAGGTCCTCAATATATACTTCTCTCCAGATAACTTCCTAACCTGAAGTCATATGGTCACAACCAGTTTTTCAAATAATGTATAACACAATATGCTCTGGTCAGTTCATGCATACAGGTTCAAGATAGTTTTCAAGGAAAATATGGAAACGAATGATAAGCTAGAAAAATATTGCATAGAAATGAAAAAGGTCAATATTTAGTTTCTCAGATCAAAGAGTTACAGTCAGTGAAGGAATTGTAAAGGTGGCAAGTATTAAGCAAGAAATATAGAACTTAAGGGTTCCAAACATAGAAGTTGGAACTACTACTCACCTCGTGCACCAAGACCTGTTTCATGGCCAAAGAGAGACCAATGTGCTCGGATTGATAATCCTGACATCAACAGCTTTGTCAGGAAGTGAGAAAAGAGAGTACTGTAAAATAAATAAAAGAATAAAATGGTTGAGAATAACCTTAAAGCGTATGATATCATTGATTGGAGGATCAAATGAAAGTGAAGGAATATCCATAGGCACAATAAATCCATTTGCCCTTTCTTGAGGTTCAAACTTTGTGCTTTTGTATGTAACCGAGTAAGCAACCATAGTATCAACTAGCTGCACAAATTCATTTTTTTCCCTCTCTGACATCAAATTAATTGCCACCTGAACATACCATGCATAGTTAGAAATCTAACGGTGATGGAAATATGCAAAGAAAACCAATATAAAAATTTGCAATGCGATGTAAAATCCCCATGTTCAAAACTAGTGAACTTGGACTAGCATAGGGTCCTACCAGGAACTAAGACTCCTTACTTGGTTGCTAAATTGTTGTAAGTAGACTGATTGATGCATTAATTCCATCTTAATGTGGGTGCATCACTAGATTATAGAATGTTTTGGGGTAGGTGCATGGTGCAGATAGCTTAGCCATGCAATCCTCAATTGTTTTTATCTTAGAAACCAAGGTGCATCTGAGCACACAAATTACTGCATGACAATGCCAATAGGCAAGTTTGAAATCGAGCATTGGAACACAACACTAAGGTGATTGAGAGCTTACAGGTCTCAGACTCAATGGGGAAAGAATGTGTAAAAAGGCTGAAGCAATGTCTCCAACAAAAGATTCCACTGACAGGTGCCTTGAAATGAGAGGTGACATTCTGTTTTGCCAGGTCTTCAATGTATCCTTCTTTTCCAAAAGCATTGCTCGGCACCTGAAACATATCCACATTAACCCGCTGATAGACAGCTATTGGCTATAGATGTGTAAAAAACTCAAAATACCTTTGCAGGGCTTTCGGCCACTCAATATTTGGCTTCTCAACTTGAGCAATAATACGGCTTATAGTGATGGCAATAGGAGGTTGATATGCTGAAATATAACCGTAAACACTTTGAGTTAGTCCAACATTTATGATAAAAAGGTAATAAACAGCCAGATACTACCTTGGAGTGACATATGCTGAGTTCGGAAAACATATTGCATCAAATAATCAGAAACTCCAAGTACATCAAGGCATTTCACCTGCAAGGTGGTTTGGTCTACAGTAAGCACAATATATTTACAGAGCAAGAAATTGATGAACTCTCCTGACGATGTGCAGTGGTGACTGGTGAGTGCACAAGGTCCACACACCAGGCTCTGGCCTTTGGCTCTATTTTAATTTGAACTGTGGGTGCATGATAAATACGAAAATCAAATACAAATTTGAGATTAGCAAGAGTTTATACGGTCTTGTGCAGCATTGGATCATGGTAAGAGAGTTTTAAGAAGTTCTCATGAATCCCATCCATAGTAACATCATAGTCACCACTGCAAATAGAACGTGACATGATAAGAAAGTGAACCAAGCCCATATAAAAGTGAAGTGTGCAGTATACAAAACAAGCTTTACCGGTTAGATATGAGTGAGAACAGAGAGCCAATGTCCTTGTCTCCGTTCACATTAGAATCTGCCATTTCCGCCCGCTTGAGTTTTTTCTTTTGAAGAACCTGGTGAAGCAAACTTGCTATGATTAAATGGTATAATGAGCAAATGTATTGTTATTGTTTGCAGCAATGCATGATGTGGGTTGCCTTATGAACTTGTGCTTGGCATACATTTCAGTACCAATATTGAAAGTTTGGGATTATACATTCATTGCTTGAACAATGAAGGCATCTGCAGAAAAAACAATAATTACAGTAAGAAAACATCAGACCTGTTTCCAAACATCAAAGATGCTTTTGGACATGTCCTTCCGTCCAACGACTTGTGAATCAAACCCAGACTGCTCAATGACACAGATCAATGAGAATCGAATACTATATCGGTTAAGTAGTAGCAGCAGCCAGCAGGTGGCCATCTCAGTTAGCTCACTTACAATGTTTAGTGCCTCTCTTTTCTTGTTCAGAAATTGAAGAGTGTTCAGGCATGATCGAATGTCACATTCTGCAGGGAGGCTTTGCTCACTTAGTACAGTCTATGAGGCCAATCAGTATCTCGTGTATAAAACAAATTTATGCATATACTAGCAATTCTCCTTCGTCCATCTGTGTATAAATAAGTGCATGATACAGGCAAAAGTAGCACTAAATGTGGCAAAATAATAGGTTCCAGGTCCAAGACTAAAAGCTAAATTAAGACAGCTCTTTGCAAAGAGTAAATTTGAATAAACTACAGTGAAGATCCTGAGTGTTGGGAAGCATAAAACAGGTTCCCCAAAGTATGCCAGCATATAAAGATATTTTAGTTCAATGGATGACAAATATAGATATAGCTATCCAGTTAACTTCACAAACATAGGATACAGTAATCCAATTAATTTGGACACAAGCAAGGAGATTGAAAGTAAACAAAGCTACTATTGCAGTTGTATAATATGTTTCAGCAGATGCTGAGTTTTATTACACAGCTGAAGTAGTTAATGAGACATATGTATGTGCTCGGTTGGCCAAAAATCTAGAGAATTTAGCTAAATAAATGTATGTGGGAGTAAGAACTATTGGGTCATTTAAACATAGGAAGAAGACTAGAATTCTAGAAGTACAAGTATTACTCAAGGAGATATTGCATATCCATTGATCAGCTACAGCATATTGGTTCTGCTATTGTAAAAAAATGGGCATAGCATTATGCAATATTAAGCATATTTATGGTTTGGGTGGAACAAAAGAAAATGTACCAGTATAATCTGCTAATGCAGAAAGAGCAATCGAACTTGTCTTGAATCCTTCCTTCTTGCATATGTACTTGAGCCTAAACAAGCAAAACTTATTTATAAACAAAATGTCCATACTTAAATAGGTTGTGTTAAATGTTACTCCCTCTGTACCACAATATTTGTTGTTGGGGTTGGGGAGAACTAGTCTAGTTCTCCCCAACAACAAATATTTAGGAACAGAGGGAGTATTAGGCAAGTGCCTTTACATTACCTGTTCACCACACGACTAATCGTTGGCTGCACAAAAATATGAACCCTGTAAAATTAAAACAATCGTTATAAGAAAAGTTTAAACAATTTTAGGACTGTATGAACTATAAGAAAATACCGGGAAGACATTACTTTGCTACTTGGCGTAGTTTTCTCAAGGCTGGAGCATACAGGTCATTGCATATACAAATTACCTACAAATAATATCATGAGAATTAATACAATGTGAAGGCATTAAAATGAAAGTGAAAGCACAGAATCGTTGCTTACAGGCCTCAGTAGTTTTGCTGTTTTATGACTTTTCCTTGACGAAGCCTTTTGGACTTGAGTTTCTTCAGCTCCAGTGCTTCTGTCCAAATTGTTGTTCTTATCAGCATTGATCTGCACCCAAAAGAGTTAGTCATCCATGATCACAGAAATGCATTCATATGCACTATGCTGTGAAGAATAACCTATCCCGGTTCTCAACTGCACAACAATGCGAAATATTATTCGATCAACGAAAAATGAACATCAGAAAGTTGTTGAAATATATTGAGCATGTGATTCAATATGGTATCATAGCTTGGAGATCTCACACTCAAAACCAGGCCAACGCACTTAAAAGAAAATAGTTGCAGCCTACATTGACCCCACGTGTAAGGCCTGGTGGAGCCTACGTGTGTGTGTGGGGGGGGGGGGGGGGGGATCATTCAGACTTTTGGATGAACTGGTTGTGCAATTCAATAGAAATTAATGTTGAAATGTTGGCAACTTACCATCTTTAAAATAACCTCCACTGCCCCCTTTCCATCACCAAGCGCTCCATCAATTTCATCAATTACCTACACATGCTAGAAGACCTTAACGGAATGTGGGGAATGTGATTTAACAATCTGGTAGCATAACTTAACTTACCAGACACTTAGGTTTGGAATCTGACATGATAGAGTTCATCTGAACTACATCAAGTATTTTTGGTTCAATGGATGAAGCCGAACGATCATCACTGGCATTTATCTGCATGTATGTAGTGCTTAACATAAGCAATGCATGGAATCTGTATTCAGGTAGCAATAAGCAGCTGAGTGCCGGCCCATAGACCAATAGCAAAACCAGATAGCAACCATAACTAACAAGAGGCGACATTAGAATGGAGTTTTGGAGGAAATCTTGCTAAAGAACATAACACCATAGGCTTCCAAGGGACGCAATAGACTGATACTTGCAGTTTTACAGTGTATATGATGCAAAAACCCATCCAGCAGTATCCAGGTGTGGCTAGATGATGTGTAACAAAACTGAAGACCATTCAGAAGGATGCAACAGATATATCTGATACACTAATCATATACTCCTACTTAAAAAGACATAAGGTCCTGTCGTCCACTTGTCCTTCATCCAACCTTACTTCCGTTTCCCCTCCTCTCATCTCTGGTTTTCCATCGGTCTTCCCAAAAATCACCTTAGCTGCCCCACCACTAATTGACTTACCAAACAAAATTATGTTTTATTAAGCCAATAAGTGCTTACCAAATAAGCATTAACCAGATAAAATGCTACAATTTTTTTACACAAACACATTAATATGGGCAGGTAAAACACGGGCCAACATGCTACAATATTTATGCCCCCATTGCAACACATGGGCAATTATCTAGTAGCCACTAGAAGGTGTATGCTCCTATAGGAAGTGACTAAGCATCTCTCGTCACATCAAATCACATAGAAGCTACCAAGAAATAAACAAGAAATAGTGTTCCTATGCAGACCTCCACAACATGGTAACCACAATGTTTGGCTGCCACATGAGCGAGTGTTGTCTTCCCAAGGCCAGCTGGACCACATAGTAGCAACACCTGCAAGACCAGGGGGTTATTCGAATGCAGCAACTAAACAGTGACTTCTTAGTACAGCTTGCAGCCATCTTTATAAGACACAGCACACTAGTACTAACCCACCTTTTGTTCTGGTGCGTTATCAACGGAAGGCTTTTTGTGAAAGGTGCTTTTCAAATCTTCTGAGTTGCTGCCAGATGCATTTTGGGGCATGCTATCTTGACCCATGACATAGCCTCCCTTGATCTTGGAAAAGAAACTTCTGCTACTTGAGTTCTTTTGAATGGTACAAGAATGCCTACGTAAGGCGGATAAAGTATCATCACTTGTACCCCGGATATGGGACCCAAACACACAGGAGTCCCATTGTTTTAACCACAGAAGTACCTGGATGAGGAACATCAAGTCCAAGCAGAGATTCTTACAGACACTTAACAGCTCTTATAAACACATCCATTAAGAAAATTGAATGGCTATTTACCTCCCTGTTTGTGTGCTCATCACTTAACAGCTCTGTGAAAGAGTGTGGTGCATATTTCTCCACCCAAAGTTGTTCTGTGACTATTGGAGTCAACGGAAAACCCTCAACATTCTGTGTCTCTGTGCTTTCCAGCAAGGCCTTCATACACATTAGAGATAGATTAGTAAGCTTTTTTTTAACTTGTTGCTTACAGCTGCAGCAATTAATATCGCGCTAGGTAGAAGTGTCAGACCCCATTATCGACTTGCTTAGGTGGAAAAAGGGTATAATTGTCTCCCAGTGCTTCATGCAGTTTTACAATTTAAGAATGACAATTAGATTTTCAACTCCAAGCTCCGAAAATATAAGTATGATATCCTGGACTGCACCTGGTAACTTTTTGCTGGGAGGTTCACAGTTATAAAGAAGAAACTACATATTCTCTGGTGCTAATCTGTGGGATTAATATCTTCCTAAGAAACCATAAAATTAAATACCATAGTGACTAGTGGGCACCTATTCCTAGTAGCAGCCAGCCAGTTGTGTTAAAGAAGTAGCACTCAATAAAATTAAATCTGGTTGTGCCATCTATTTACATATTAACGATCTGCGCATACATCACATGTGTACCTTTGCTATAGCCTCTTGCTCCGCTTGCATAGTCAACAAGTGAAATGATTCTGAGAGAAGCCCTGCAGAAGAGCAAACAACAGGAAGTGAAACAAGACGAATCTCCATTCTAGGGAGAAACCATTAAGAGCGTGGAATCGAAGTACACTACTTAGCAGTAACTTACCATCGTGGTTGGAAAATGAAGTCCTTCGCCTGGTTCCCTCAATTACTTCGCTAAACAATTTCTCCGTCGTAAGCTTGGCATAAACTCTTTCTCCGTTGGGTGCTGTGACGGGCATAGAGTCCCCCTGGATCTCCGACGCGAACCGCGATACAATCTTCTCGGCGACGACTTCGGCGGCGGGAGGTGGCGAGTACCGCAGCCAATCTTCGTCCACCGAATCCACCGGATCGACATTCCTCCTCTTGCTCCTCTCCTCCTCCTGCTCCGGTGGAGGCGGAGGGGGAGGCCGCTTCAGATTGGCTTCCGTCACTTCATCTTCGTACAGATTTGGTCGATTCAATCAGCGGTCAGGACAATCGAGGCCTAGATTCGTGGTCTATCGAGATGGAGAGTGATGCGTACCTGCGGGCTTTGCGGGGGAGGTGGTGGTCTCCTGCGGGGGGGCGGGCGGTTTGCACGCGTCGGTGGCGGCTGGGAGGAAGCCCTCGTCGGGGTCGTCGAAGTAGGCGTACTCCTCCTCTTCCGGGAGGAGGCCGTTGCTCTCCATCCACTCGAGCTCCTCCGGATCTGGCATCTCCATGTCGGCCGCCATCTCCGTCGCCGACGCAGCGCAGCAGAATTTCCAAGCGGCGGCGAAAAGCAAATGACTTCGATGGCGGGAAATGGCGGGGGGAATGAGAGGGTGTTAGGGCGTTGCCGCCTTTTTCTGGCGAGTGGAGTTTCGTGGTGACACCAGAGCTGTGCAAACGGGCCGGCCCGATGCATGACACGGCCCATGCAGGCACGTTTACTAAAAGGGTCATTGCCGTGTCGGCCCATGTGCCTTGTTCTTCGGTTAGGCGCGTAAGCGAGACGGTAGCATTGTTGGCTGAAGATTTTCCTTACATACCATTGTTAAGTAAAAGAAAGAACACATAAGATGGGAGATCGTGGGAGCTATATCTAGCCATGGGTCGGGTCGGGTTGGGTTTGGGTCGGGCCTAAAAAAGCCCATAGCAAAAAATAAGGCCTAGGCTCGATGCCTCGCATGACACGGCCCATGCAGGCACGTTTACTAAACGGGCCATGCCGTGCCGGCCCATGTGCCTCGCACTTCGGTTAGGCGCGTAAGCGAGACGGTAGCATCGCTAGTTGAAGATTTTTCTTACGTACCATTGTTAAGTAAAAGAAAGAGCACATAAGATGGGAGACCGTGGGAGCTATATGTGGCCATGGGTCGGTCGTGTTGGGTTTAGGTCGGGCCTAAAAAAGCCCATAGCAAAAATTTAAGGCCTAGGCTCGGTCCTGACCCTGTCATCGGACCTACTTTTCAAGCCCAAGTATGGCCCATCTGTTGAAAAGCTCTTTGGGCCTAGGGCAATAGGTCGGTCGCTTCCTTAAAATCTCAATATGCCAAGCCCAAGCCCAGTCCAGCCTATTTGGCGGGCTCAAAACTCAGGTCCAAGCCTAGCTCACGGGCAAGCCCGTCAGGCCTAGGCCCTGGATTTTCGGGTTGGGCTTGGGCGGGTCGGGCTAGAGATGGTCACGTATAGTGGGAGCTATTAGCCACTCCGTCCATGCCTCGTTTATGACAAGTAGTAGAGGTCATCCTACTTTAGACGATTCAACCCGGTTTTCTTTGTTTTTTTCTTTTTCTTCTCCATTTTCATTCATGTTTTTGCATTTTATTTCTCTTTTTTATTTGTTTACTTTTTACTTTTTGTTTTTCTTTGTTCTTTTGGTTATTATTCTACATTTTTTGTATATGTCAAGAATAGATATAATGTGTGGGTTGATGTGAGATCGTGGGTTGAAGTCTCCATGCATGACGGGGGCATAACTTCGGGGTAGGCCAAAATCAAGGACTCCTTCATTCTCCCTTGAAAAACATACACACGACATCCGGTTCCCCACGAGGGGTCGGCTGCGCCTGGCCGGCTGCATGGTCGAGCCGGCTCAGGCGAGGCCATTCCCCCTCCAACTCGACTGCACCCCGCTAGCCGGCGGGTCAGCCCCAGTCACATCACCCTGACAAATTGCGTCAGGGGCATCATCACCAAAGGTATGGCTACGGTGTTTCAGGTACCGCTGACCTGACCGCGCGAGGCTACAGTGGAGGGGTCATACCACTGACTGACGCCGATTGTGACCAGCCGAGACGGCATAGTGACGAGCACGCCCCCGTCCACTCCATTACTTGTTCCGGCGTGGCAACGGTGCAGCCGGCCATACGCTGACCGAAGCCGGCTACACAAGACAACTCGCACAACGTGGCACACGCCGCTTCGTAACAAGCACGCATTGATACATCCATTTTGCAACATGCTTTTATATCAATATTTATTGCATTATGAGATGTTAATACACATTATGGTACAATACTTATGCATTTTCTCTCTTATTTTACAAGATTCACATGAAGTGGGAGAATGCTGGCAGCTGGAATTCTAGACTAGAAAAGGAGCAAATCTTAGAGACCTATTCTACACAGCTCCAAAAGTCCTGAAAAGTTACGGAGAACAGCTTTGGAATTTATAAAAAATAATGGGCGAAGGAAATACTGGAGGGGACCCACCAGGAGGTCACAAGCCAGGGGCGCGGCCTTGTGGGCCCCCTGGCAGGCCTCCGGTGCCCGTCTTCTGCTATATGAAGGGTTTTGACCTAGAAAAAATCATATTAGACCTTTCGGGACGAGGCGCCACCGTCTCGAGGCGGAACTTCGACAAAACCATCGTCATCACCAACGATCCTCTCATCGAGAAGGGGTCAATCTCCATCAACATCTTCATCAGCACCATCTCCTCTCCAAACCCTAGTTCATCACTTTTATCCAATCTTTGTCTTAAAATATCAAATTGGTACGTGTGGGTTGCTAGTAGTGTTAATTACTCCTTGTAGTTGATGCTAGTTGGTTTATTTGGTGGAAGATTATATGTTCAGATCCTTAATGACTATTAATACCCCTCTGATCATGAATATGAATATGCTTTGTGAGTAGTTATGTTTGTTCCTGAGGACATGGGATAAGTCTTGTTATAAGTAATCATGTGAATTTGGTATTCGTTTGATATTTTGATAAGTTATATGTTGTCTCTCCTCTAGTGGTGTCATCTAAACGTTGACTACATGACATGTCACCATTATTTGGGCCTAGAGGAAGTCATTGGGAAGTAATAAGTAGATGATGGGTTGCTAGAGTGATAGAAGCTTAAACCCTAGTTTATGTGTTGCTTCGTAAGGGGCTGATTTGGATCCATATGTTTAATGCTATGGTTAGATTTATCTTAATTCTTCTTTCGTAGATCTGGATGCTTGCGAGAGAGGTTAATCATAAGTAGGATGTTTGTCAAAGTAAGGGCAGCACCCAAGCGTGGTCCACCCACATATCAAATTATCAAAGTAATGAACGTGAATCATATGAGCATGATGAAAACTAGCTTGACATATATTCCCATGTGTCATCACGAGCACTTTTCCTTATATAAGAGTTTGTCGAGGCTTGTCCTTTTCTATAAAAAGGATTGGGCCACCTTGTTGCACCATTGTTACATTTGTTACGTGTTACCCATTACGAATTACCTTATCACAAAACTATTTGTCACCGATAATTTCAGTGCTTGCAGAGAATACCTTACTGAAAACCACTTGTCATTTTCTTATGCTCCTCGTTGGGTTCGACACTCTTACTTATCAAAAGGACTACGATAGATCCCCTACACTTGTGGGTCATCAAGACTCTTTTCTGGCGCTGTTGTCGGGGAGTGAAGCGCTTTTGGTAAGTGGAACTTGGTAAGGAAAAAGTTTATATGCTTTGCTGAAATTTACTGTCACTTGTCACTATGGAAAACAATCCTTTGAGGGGCTTGTTCGGGGTATCTTCACCCTGACCGGAAGCACAAAGAGATGCTCCTCAACCTGCTGCACCTACTGAAAATATTTATTATGAAATTCCTTCGAGTATGATAGAAAAACTGCTAGCTAATCCTTATGCAGGAGATGGAACACTACATCGTGATTTGCATCTAATCTATGTGGATGAAGTTTGTGGATTATTTAAGCTTGCAGGTCTTCCCGAGGATGATGTCAAGAAGAAGGTCTTTCCTTTATCTTTGAAGGAAAATGCATTGACATGGTATAGGCTATGTGATGATATTGGATCATGGAACTACAATCGATTGAAATTGGAATTTCATCAAAAGTTTTATCCTATGCATCTGGTTCATCGTGATCGAAAATATATCTATAATTTTTGGCCTCGTGAAGGAGAAAGAATCGCTCAAGCTTGGGGGAGGCTTAAGTCAATTTTTATATCCGTGCCCCAATCATGAGCTCCCGGGAGAAATCATTATTCAGATTTTTTTATGCTCGGCTCTCTCGTAATGATCAATCCATGCTTGACACTTCTTGTGTTGGTTCCTTTATGAAGAAAGATATTGAATTCAAACGGGACTATTGGAAATAATTAAACGCAGCTCTAAAGATTGGGAACTCGACGAAGGTAATGAATCAGGTATAAGCCTTAAGTTTGATTGTGTTAAATCCTTTATAGGCACCGATGCTTTTCGTGATTTTAGCACTAAATATGGACTTGACTCTGATGTAGTAGCTTCATTTCGTGAATCTTTTGCTACTCATGTTGATCTTCCCAAGGAAAAGTGGTTTAAATACCATCCTTCCATTGAAGTTAAAGTGGTAGAACCTATTAAAGTTGAAGAAGAAACTATTATTCTTAATACTGATCTTGTTATTCCTACTGCTTATATTGAGAAGCCACCCTTTCCTGTTAGGATAAAAGGAACATGCTAAAGCTTCAACTGTGGTTTGTAAGAGTTGTACTAGAACACCTATACCTCCTGAACAATTTAAAGTTGAACTTAATATTGCTATGGTTAAAGATCTCTTGGTTGATAATATTGATGGGCATGTCATTCACTTCTATGATGAAGCCGCTAGAATTGCTAGACCTGGTACTAAGGGCAAACATAGACCTATTGTTGGCGTGCCTGTTGTTTCTGTTAGAATAGGAGATCATTGTTATCATGGCTTATGTGATGTGGGTGCTAGTGTGAGTGCAATTCCCTTTACCTTATACAAAGAAATTATGAATGATATTGCACCAGTCGAATTAGAGGAAATTGATGTCACCATCAAGCTTGCTAATAGAGATGCTATTTAACCAATTGGGATTGTTCGAGATGTCGAAGTCTTGTGTGGAAAAATAAAGTATCCTACTAATTTTCTTGTTCATGGTTCCCCACAAGATGATTTTTGTCCCATTATATTCGGTAGACCCTTCTTGAATACTGTTAATGCTAAGATTGATTGTGAAAAAGAAACGATTACTATAAGTTTGGGGATGCATCTCATGGGTTCAATTTCTCTAAATTTCATAGACAACCCCATGAGAAAAATTGCCTAGTAAGGATGAAATTATTGGTCCCGCTTCTATCGTTGTTCCTCCTACCGATCCCTTAGAACAATATTTATTAGACCATGAAAACGATATGCATATGAATGAAAGGAATGAAATAGATAAGATTTTCTTTGATCAACAGTCTATTCCGAGACACAACCTACCTGTTTAAATACTTGGTGAAAGGACGTGGATGTCGCCTAGAGGGGAGTGAATAGGTGCTTTAAAATAATTACGGTTTAGGCTTGAACAAATGCAGAATAAAACTAACGTTTAATTTGTCAAGCACAAAACCTAAAACAACTAGGCTCACCTATGTGCACCAACAACTTATGCTAAGCAAGATAAACAACTAAGTGATAGCAAGATATATGACAATAAACTATATGGCTATCACAAAGTAAAGTGCATAAGTAAAGGGTTCGGGTAAGAGATAACCGAGGCACGAGGAGACTGAAATGATCGATATGGTTGACTAGAGGGGGGGGGAATAGGCAACTACCACTTTTTAACAATTCTTAACAAGTTAGGGTTAGCAACATAAAGGTTCTCTAAAATGACAACAAGGTGATCAACCTATATGACGGTACCAACCATAATCGCTAAGACAAGTAAGAAATAATCTACAACAATAACATACACAATGTAAAGGTTAGAGATAACCACAAGTGGAACCAATGAAGACGAGGATGTGTTACCGAAGTTCCTTTCCTTTGACGGGAAGTACGTCTCCATTGGAGCGGTGTGGAGGCACAATGCTCCCCAATAAGCCAATAGGGCCACTGTATTATCCTCACGCCCTCACACAATGCAAGGCGTCGTGATTCCACTATAGGTGCTCTTGAAGGTGGCGACCGAACCTTTACAACCAAGGTTGGGGCTAACTCCACACAAAGCTTGGAGGCTCCCAACAAGACCACGGAGCTTCACCATGATGGAATGTGGCTCCGAGGTGACCTCAACCGTCTAGGGTGCTCAAACACCCAGGAGTAACAAGATCCGCAAGGGATTAGTGGGGGGAATCAAATTTCTCTTGGTGGAAGTGTAGATCTAGGCCTTCTCCACCAATCCCTAGAAAATCAACAAGTTTGATTGGCTAGGGAGAGAGATCGGGCACTTATGAGCTTAGGGAGCAACAATGGAGTCTTGGAGGGTCAAAGGTAGGGTTCTTGAAGTGGAAGAACCCTTTGTATAGTGATGGAACAATTCCAACCGTTACCCTCACTCTCAACACGAGCAGGGCGGTACTACCGCTGGCCCTCCAGCAGTACTACCGCCAGCTCCAGCGGTACTACCGCTAGGCCCATGGTAGCGCAAGGTCTACTACCGGGCCTACCACCGCCAAGAAAGTCTTTGAAAAAAATCCGACGCAGTACACCCGCAAGGATGGCGGTACTACAGTCTTGGAGCGGTACTACCGCTGGCTAGGGGTTGTACTACTGCGAGCTAGTGGTACTACCGCCAGGCTAGGGCGGTACTACCGCCAACTCCAGCAGTACTACCGCTAGGACCGAGCGGTACTACCGCTCACCTCCAGCGGTACTACCGCCAGAGACCTTTTTGCAAGATAGAGAGAAAGATCAGAGAGGGAACAAGCTCCATAGTTGCAATGGAAAAGAGATGGAGATAAAATGTGTGCGTGCGAGATTGATTCCACCAAAACCTTTCCGACACGGATCCCCTCTTAATAGTACGGCGTTCCTACGACTCAAAACCACCAAAGAAAATCGTAGAAGACGTCGTGCTTCTATTCCACGGAGGGGTGCCGAATCGTCTTGTGCCTTTGTCATGTATTATCTGAAATGATCAATGCACATGATTAATCCACTGAGGTACTGTCATCAATCGCCAAAATCACGTAGGCTTAAATATGCCCTAACAATCTCCCCCTTTTTGGTGAACTGATGACAATACCGGATTTGCACAAAAGAAAGAATACTGAATATAACAGCAAACCCAAAGTCTATGGTCCAAGGACTCACTCCCCGTGGATAAGTGCATGATTTTAGGATAGTGCTATGAAAGGTAGTGCACTTAGTCCAAGGATAGAACTCCCCCCTAGAAACCATAAGCCGATACTCCTTGCAATGACCTGATACAATAATAAGTGAAGAAGCAAGGTATATCATGTGAGTATGAAGATAGGGGCACAAGATAATTAGCTCACAAGCTATCATACAGGGAGATAAGAAGATAATAATAAAGATAATTTAGGGATAGCATATGTCTCACACCATATGATTAAAACAGTCTCACAACCATGATAAGTAATCCAACACGATAAAACCAACCAAGTTCAGCACAGAAAGACTCACAAAACAAAGCAACGATAAAGATAAAGCAAACAAAATTCCTACACTCTCTCTCCCCCTTTGGCATCAAGACACCAAAAAGGGACAGAGAGGACACCTAGGACACAGGTGGTCACTCAAGCAGCTGCATCAGACTCGTCCGTAGCATCTGCATCCTCCTCCTCCTCCTCCTCCTCGGCGTCCTCGTCAGAAACCTCCTCTTAAATATCGGACCCATCCCACTGGTAACCTTGAGCCTTCATCCAGTCAGTCTCCGGAGTGATGATGTCCTCAGAGCCGCTCGAGATCTCCACATCAAGGGTCCTCAAGACACGCTTGTGCCTGTGACGGTTCTCCTTCTAGGCCACATGAGACTGATACTGTCCCTTGGCCTGCATGCAGAAGAGGGTCTTCATCTGATCTTTCAGCTTCACAACCCAAGATGGCATAGCAGAGGAGCGGGTATGAGACGCAGGGCCTCCTCCAGCAGCAACAGTCTCTGTGTCAGTCTCCATGGGCTCAGAAGACGTTGAGGTGTTGGCCCATTTCTCCTTATGACGCGGCTTGATAGGATCATGAGTGATATAGTCTGCTTCAACAGGGAGAGGTATATCTGAATAGGATTCTGCCCACTTCTTCTGGATAAAATAGAACAGGTAAGGCCCATAGATGGGAACCCTATGGTGCAAGATGCAATTCTTGAGATCATTGAACATCACATCAGATATGTCGAGATGCCCGGTGTCCTTCGTCCTTGCCTCCTCACACATCATAAGCAAATCCACCAGATAGGAGTGAACCTCGTCCTTGTTGCCAATACGAGGAAACAACGTGTTGCGGAAGATCCGGTGCATAATATCCAGGTGTGGGGGAAGCACATTCTTCCTCACATACAGATGTTGCACCCTGTTCTTGGGGGTGGGGCCAGGTTGGTTATGAGGACGCAATCCAACAACAGTCTGCGAACCCCTGTCTTCCACCTTCAGGAGCTGCATGAACTCAACCCATGTTCTAGTCAATTTCTGACCACACGTCATCCAAGTCATAGCGCGATATTCATCAGAGTGGAAGTAAACAGTAACATAGAACTGGGCCACAATCTCTGAATCAAGGTCAGTATGGAAGGTGATGATGTCCTGAATGCCAAGTTACTGAATCAATTTGAGGGCCTCGCTAAAGTACTCAGGATTCCGCTGAAGGTGAGGGAGGTCAATCCACTGCATTGGGACATAAGCCTTCTTGAAGTCCAGAATCACGTCCCGATAAATCATTGCTTGTTGCCTTGACCAAAATTTATCACAGTTTTTGAGGTGAGCACTTTCATGGACATAAGGGTCGCGGCCGCAGAGTGCCATAAACTCTTTAGGAGGCATAGTGCGGAGGTTGAGGTTGGCCTCCTTGGACTTTGAGACAGTCTTCTTGAATGAGCGCTTTGGGTTGAGATTGGAGGTTGCGGAACCTTCTGGAGCTTCGATAGTGCGGTACCTCTTTGACGTTGTCTCACGCACAGGGTTCGAGCGACGAGAACCACCACATGTGACACACAAGACACACACACACAGAAAGAGCGACAAAAGAAGTCATGGCAACATTCAAAACATAAAAGGAAACACAAGTTGTCACAAGAAATCAAAACAAAATGCCGAGGGGCGGTAGTACCGCTCTCCCTGGCGGTAGTACCGCTGGGGTCATAGCGGTAGTACCGTTGCCCTCATAGCGGTAGTACCGCCATGATGGTGGTAGTACTGCTCGGGGGTGGACTTGCAGATCTAGACAGAGATAAAACCGGGGAAATAACTAGATTTATTCAGAGATCCACATCTAGCATATAAACTTGTGACAAGAATGACAGTATATTTAAAACATGTGGAACTCTAGGTTATTTAGATGGAGACAAATCTAGTCAATGGGATCCACATCTAAACCAAAGCCAAAAAGGCTTGTGACAAGAACTATCAGATTCAAACATGGAAAATACTAGGGCATGTGAGATGAATGCAAGGAAGAACATTAGACCTAAAATCTCCTAAGAGTTCTCCTCCGTTCCATCCAAAAACTAAGCATATAGCGTATCCATGGATCTAGTACATCAAGCTCCTAACCCTAGAAGCAAAAAATACCAACAAAGAGAGGAAGGAGAGGAGTTGTACCGGAATCCATTGCACTTGAAGGAGGAAGGAGGAGGGGAGCAAACCCTCCATCCAGAAGGAGAGGGGAGGTTCCGCGGAGGGAGATCCAATCGGGGGGATTTCGGTGTAGAGGGAGAGAGCACCACGAAGAAGAAGAAACAGGGGCAAGAAAAACGCCCCCTCCCTTTATATACCCCTTAGGGCACGGGCGGGGTGGTAGTACCGCTGGGATCATAGCGGTAGTACCGCTGGGGTCATAGCGGTAGTACGGCTCCCCCTGGCGGTAGTACCGCTGGGGTCATAGCGGTAGTACCGACCCCCCTTGAGACGGCCCTAAATGATTGAACATAGCCCTAGGATTGGTTGGTCATTGCGGTAGTACCGCTCCCCCTGGCGGTAGTACCGCTCCCCGGGCGGTAGTACCGCTGGGGTCCTGGTGGTAGTACCCCTCCAGAAAAACACATGGAGGCTTAGAATGATGTGAAAAATGTTGTGGGCAACGACTAGTCAGTGTAGAGGAAGAGAAAACATAAGCAAAATATGTTGACTAGTCATTTTGTAACCTTTCTTCAACGAGAGAGAAAGGTGGGCGGTGGTCGGAGCCACCTATGTTTGAGACAAAGGTATGACACGGCGAAGAATTATCCTTGGGTTCATGACCAACGCTAGTCTTTGAAGTACAAGTACCATTTAATAATGGTCAAAGTGAAAGACTTGATCTATTTATGCATAACGGGAGGAGGGAAAGTTCATTGAGAGAAAAACACTCCCCTATGTCCATGCCTACACCTAGATCAAGATATAATGTAGAGTGAGGTGCAAAGTGCCTAGTTTCAATCCACATTACTTGAATCAATGATATTTAGCTCATGCCTTAACTGCGGGAACCTTGCTTCATCTAGGGGCTTAGTGAAAATATCTGCGAGTTGCTCTTCAGTGTTGATGAAGTGAACCTCAATGTCACCACGCTTGATATGCTCATGGATGAAGTGATGGCGAATATCAATGTGCTTGGTCTTGCTATGTTGCACCGGATTGAGGGAAATCTTGATAGCACTTTGATTGTCACATAGAAGAGGCACTTTGTCACAAGTGACATCTTAATCCTTTAAAGTTTGCCTCATCCATAACAACTGTGCACAACAACTCGCGGCTGCCACATACTCAGCTTCCGTGGAAGACAGTGAGACACAAGTCTGCTTCTTTGAAGACCAACTTACGAGTGAACGACCAAGAAATTAACATCCTCCAGAAGTTGACTTCCTCTCCACACAGTCTCCTGCCCAATCTGAGTCAGAATAGCCCACTAGGTTGAAGTTTGCTCCTTTGGGATACCATAGGCCAAAGTTTGGGGTATGAGCCAAATATCGAAAGATTCGCTTAACAGACATATAATGACTTTCTTTTGGTGCAGATTGAAACCGTGCACAAATCCCTACACTCAACATGATATCCGGTCTAGATGCACAAAGGTAAAGAAGAGATCCAATCATGGAGCGATATACCTTTTGATCCACTGCTTTACCATTGGGATCACTGTCAAGCTTGCATCTGGTTGGCATGGGAAACTTGACCGGCTTGACATCCTCTAGCTCGAACCTCTTGAGCATGTCTTGGGTGTACTTGGCTTGTTTGATGAAGGTCCCTTCTAAACCTTGTTTAATCTCGAACCCAACGAATAACTTCAACTCACCCATCATTGACATCTCAAATTTCTCGGTCATTAGTGCAGCAAATTCTTCATTGAAAGATTCGTTAGGGAAACCAAAAATGATATCATCAACATATAGTTGGCATATGAAAAAATCCCCTTTGACCTTATTGGTAAAAGGAGTGGGATCTATCTTCCCAATTTCAAACCCACGATCTTGTAACAACTCAGTAAGGTACTCATACCACGCACGTGGGGCTTGTTTAAGGCCATAGAGTGCCTTATTAAGTTTGTATACATGATTAGGGAGCTTGGGATGTTCGAATCCCGGGGGTTGTTTGACATAAACCAACTCATTTAAAGGACCATTAAGAAAAGCACTTTTTACATCCATTTGTTGTAACTTGAAATTATGATGAGAGGCAAAAGCAAGCAGCATGCGAATAGATTCTAGACGAGCAACAGGGGCAAAGGTTTCACCGTAGTCGATACCCTCAACTTGGGAGTAGCCTTGAGCCACCAATCTGGCCTTGTCTAGAACCACAATCCCATTAGCATCTTGCTTGTTTTTGAAGATCCATTTGGTCCCGATGACATTATGTTCCTCCTTTGGTCTTGGCACTAATTTCCACACTTGATTATGCTCGAAGTTGTTGAGTTCTTCATGCATGGCCATAAGCCAATCCTCATCATCGAGCGCTCCCTGTACCTGTTGAGGTTCACAATACGAAACAAATGCGTGATGCTCACAATAATTCAAAATTTGTTGATGAGTGGATACTCCCCTTTTTAAACTACAAAGCACGTTCTTCATAAGATGTGACTTGACCCTCAGCTTGTTTGCAATCTTGGTTGCGCGACGCTCCAAGAGTTCTGCACTTGATAATTGGGGAGCATCAACTTGATTACTTTGCTTGGCCTTGCGTTTTGATCCTCCCTTGGCACCGATACCCCTCTTAGGTGTTGCAGAAGGAAATTGAGAAACATCATCCTGATCAACTTGATTTTCGACTTGAGCAGGCTCACTGGTTTGTTCTTGATCTTGTGGTTGCTCTTGATCTTGATATTGTGCCTGCATTTGATCTGGATCTTGTAGCTGCACTTGATCTTGATCTTGAGCAGATTCGGAACCTTGTGTAAGCACTTGGACATCATGTGGTACATCACCATCTTTGAGCGATTGATCTTGTCCTTGAACTTGTTCAGCTGGTTGAGGGTTTTCTCTTTGTTCATCGGAAGCGTGTGGGGCTTGCGAGGGTGATGGCTCCACTTGAGTAGAGCATTGTCCTTCTCCTTCGGCCACAAGGGGTTCCTCAATGGGGAGTATTTGACCAATCCCCATTCTTCTTATGGCTTGCGGAGGAATTTCATCACCTACATCACAGAGACCACTTTGCTCCACTTGGGAGCCATTATTTTCATCAAACTCCACGTTACACGTTTCCTCAATGAGCCCGGTGGACTTGTTGAGGACACGGTAAGCATGAGAGTTTGTAGCATAACCAACAAAGATGCCCTCTTGAGATCTAGAATCAAATTTAGCTAAACGTGCACCTTTCTTTAGAATGAAACACTTACACCCGAATACCTGGAAGTACTTGAGATTGGGTTTGTTTTCGACTTTCGCTGAGAATGTCATATGGGATCTTGTTCAAGCCTTTGCAGATATAGAGCCGATTGGATGCATGACATGCCGTGTTGATGGCTTCGGCCCAAAAGTTATACGGAGATTTGAATTCCACCATCATTGTTCTTGTCGCGTCCATCAACGTCCGATTCTTCCTTTCCGCTACACCATTTTGTTGAGGGGTGTATGGTGCTGAATATTGATGTTTGATTCCCTCATCACTAAGGAACTCATCCAAGGTGTAGTTCTTGAACTCGGTGGCGTTTTCACTTCTAATCATCAAAATCTTTGCTTCATGTTGTCGTTGAGCTTCATTAGCAAAGTTGATGACGGTTTGTTGAGTCTCACTCTTCCTCTTGAAGAAATATACCCAGGTGTATCTTGAGTAATCATCAAGAATCTCCAAGTAGTACTTTCTGCCCCCAAGAATATAAAATGATGGGGGACCGAAGAGATCCATATGAAGGAGCTCCAATGGCCTCGTAGATGAGAGTCGTTGGACGATGAGGAGTTTCATGAATCTTCCCTTCAATGCACGCACTGCAAGCACGATATGTGGCAAAACTCACATTTGTTAGTCCATGAACATGGTCCCCTTTGAGGAGACTTTGCAAAGATCTCATATTGACATGAGCTAGTCGGCGATGCCAAAGCCAACCCACATCAACTTTATCCATTAGACAAGTCGCAGTCTTAGTGGGTCGCTGTGAAAAGTTCACCACATAGAGACCATTTTTGACATATCCAACATAGGCTACTTTAAGATTCTTGCTCCACAAAAGGACCATGGTATCAAGATTAAAGAATGTGGCAAACCCATAATTGCAAGTTGACGAACCGAAAGTAAATTGTAAGCAAGGGACTCAACAAGCATGACCTTCTCAATAGATAACTCTTGAGAGATGACCACCTTACCAAGTCCCAATACCTTGGACGTCGATGCACTAGCGAATTGGACATGGGTGGGCATAGATGGGGAAGGATGCACATCCACCACTAAGTGCTTGCTTCCGGTCATATGATTTGTTGCTCCACTATCGAGCAGCCATGACACCCCACCAGAAGCAAACTCCTGCAATAGATCAAAGCTTGGTTTTAGGTACCCATTTTTGAATGGGTCCTTTAATGTTAGAGACAAGGGTCTTAGGAACCCAAATAGCCCATTCAATGGACTCATAGTAAGAACCAACAAATCTGGCATAGACATGCCCATCACGAGCACGACATAAAACATAGGATGGATTGAGTTTGCCGGCTGTGTTGTTAGGAATGGTTTTGCCCTTCTTGATGCTACCATTCTCCACCTTGTTCCTGTTCTCCTTATGAGTCCCTTCGCCCTCTTTGACAAAGATGTCCATGAGGGTAGGGGATCATTTGTTCCTGTTCTTCCTTTTCCTTTTCGACTTGGATGTAAGTACAAGTCCCTCCTTTCCTACAACACCCTTTTGATTGCTCAAAAGGTCGTTTAGGTTCTTCTCGCCTTGGATGCATGACACAAGGCCCTTCTCAAGTTGATCCTTCAACTTGGCATTTTCCTCCATAAGATGTACATGCTCACAACAAGGGTTAGTTGTACAAGCATTATCAATTATAAGGAAAGGAGGACAAGTAGAGATCTCCTTGATAAGCTTTGCTTGAAGTTGATCATGAGACCCTTTCAGGGACAAATGAGCACCTTTCAAGACCTTGTGAGCCTTGTCAAGTGTATCAAACTCCGCTTTGAGTCTGTCATGGCCAACCCCAAGTGCAGCCTTTTGAGACTTAAGCACACGAGTAAGAACAATAGCATGATCTAGGTCCTTTTGCAATTTGGCACAATCATCGTTGTGTGACTCCTCAAGAGCCAAACGAAGACTGCGCTCTTTTTTCTAGTGCAATGGATAGTTTAGCAATCTCATCGGCATAGTCACGACTATGTCCTTGCAGCTCGGAGATAGTCTTCTTATGAGACTCGATGAGTTCATTAGCCTCACCAAGTTGTTCCAAAAGAGAAACATAGTGCTTCTTGGATTCTCCTTTGATTTTACATAGAAATTTGTCAAAATCATGCTCATTAAGTTCCACAACATCACTATTATCAACACAATTTAACAATGAAGGAGCAGTAGCGATGGTGGTCTTAATGCTGGGTGTTACCTGATCGATACCTTTGGCCATAAGGCACTTGGCGATGCGGTTATCGTTGGGGGCGTTGAAGAGAGACATCTTGGGAGAAGGGGTGGCAATGGCTACAGTCGCAGTTGTCACCATATCCTCATCGTCATCATCATCGGAGGGGTACTCTTCAAGTGCCACCATACCCTTTGGATGGGGTTTCTTGACAAAGTTGTTCTTGTTTGGGAAAGACTTGGCTTTCTCTTTGCGAATGAGCTTGCCCCCGTTATCTTCCCTATTCTCATAGGGACATTCTGCCACGAAGTGACTCACATTGCCATAGTTATAGCATGTCCTCACATGTTGCTTAGACTTGAACCCACTTGAGTTATTCTTGGAGAAGTTGGGCCTTGAGTTTCTCTTGATGCCCCAGAATTGCCTTGACGCAAGAGCCATGTGCTCGTGATAAGCATACTTAGTGTCTTGAGGGCAACTCTCTTCTTCCTCATCCTCTTCTTCTTCAGAAGCATCCTTTGCTTTTAAAGCAAGGTTGGGTGAAGCTGTCTTTGACCGAACGCGAGCAAGTGCATTATCAGCGGTCTTGTTCATGATTGACATTGCAATGAATTCATCCAACACCTCACTGGAGGACAAGGAGTGGAAATCTGGGCGTTGGCAAATGACGGATGACATGGCTTTGCTAAATGGCATGATGGACTTGAGAAACTTGCGCTTGATCCCTGTGTCATCCACATCCTTGCTCCCATGATCCTTGAGAGAAACAACAATAGCAGTCACCCTTCGATAGAGATCACGAGGGTCCTCATCTTCCTTCATCACAAACTCATTGGCCTCATCAAGCACCACTTCATAGTTGGACCGTTGAATGCTTGAGCTTCCCTTGTACAACACCATAATGTGCTCCCAACAGTCCTTAGCCAGAGTGAAGGGGCGCAAGTGAGGAAGATCTTCAGGAGGCACTGCGGACTGGAGAATAAACAATGCAGAGTGATTATATTGATTGTCCGCTTATTCTCTTGGAGGGAGGTTGCTTGGGTCATGTGGATAGTAGCCTTGCTCAATGATTCTCCATAAATTTGGTGAGATGTGATTCAAAGGAGACTTAATGGAAAATACCCAGTTAGCAAAATCACCCTTAACAAGCGTAGGAGGAGGACCTACAAGATTAATACGCGGAGTAGGAACCGGCCCTCCATAGACCATGGGAGGTGGAACTGAGGTATAGGTTCCAGTCCCATTAATATCGTGAGGGGAAGAAGGTTGCATACCTTTAGCCGCTTCCTTGGATGAATTTGCCTCCGAATCCGTGTTGACGGGTTTAACCACCAACGCCGGTTCGGGAGAAATTTTAATTCCCTCAATTAATTCTTTAAGCATGGTCTTGACTTCGTTCGTCAAGGACGTCCTGAGGTTGGCCATAGCCGCATTCAAGTCGTCCCTGTTGATCGACGTCAAGGCCATGGCCTTGGGTTGCCCATGGGTTCCTCCCTCATCCTCATCCATACTATTCGGGCGGTGAAACCCTTAATAAAGAGACGTGGCTCTGATACCAATTGAAAGGATCGGTATGGTTGACTAGAGGGGGTGAATAGGCAACTACCACTTTTTAACAATTCTTAACAAGTTAGGGTTAGCAACATAAAGGTTCTCTAAAATGACAACAAGGTGATCAACCTATATGATGCTACCAACCATAATCGCTAAGACAAGTAAGAAATAATCTACAACAATAACATACACAATGTAAAGGCTAGAGATAACTACAAGTGGAACCGATGAAGACGAGGATGTGTTACCGAAGTTCCTTTCCTTTGACATGAAGTGCGTCTCCATTGGAGCAGTGTGGAGGCACAATGCTCCCCAATAAGCCACTAGGGCCATGATACGTCTCAAACGTATCTATAATTTTTGATGGTTTCATGCTCTTATCTTGTCTTCTTTGGTTGTTTTATGTACCTTATATATATATATTTTTGGACTAACTTATTAATTCGGTGCCAAGTGCCAGTTCCTATTTTTTCCGTGTTTTTGACTCTTTTCAGATCTGATTTTGGAACGGAGTCCAAACGGAAGAAAAACACCAAAATGATTTTTTCCCGAACGGAAGAAGTTGAGGGGGCCTTTGGGCCAAGCCAGGTGGGCTCCACGGAGCCCACAAGCCCCCACTCCGCCACCACGGGGGAGGCGGCGGTGGGCAGGCTTGTGGCCTCCCTAGCCACCCCCTGACCTAGATCTTTGGCCTACAAATTCCCAAATATTCCGCAAAAAACCAGGGGAGCCTCGAAAATACTTTTCTGTCGCCGCAAGCTTCCGTTTCCGCGAGATCTCATCTGGAGACCCTTCCCGGCGCCCTGCCGGAGGGGACTTTGGAGTTGGAGGGCTTCTTCATCATCATCATCGCCCCTCCAATGACTCGTGAGTAGTTCACTTCAGACCTACGGGTCCGTAGTTAGTAGCTAGATGGCTTCTTCTCTCTCTTGGATCTTCAATACAAAGTTCTCCATGATCTTCATGGAGATCTATCCGATGTAATCTTATTTGGCGGTGTGTTTGTCGAGATCCGATGAATTTTAGATTTGTGATCAGATTATCTATGATATATATTTGAGTCTTTGCTGATTTCTTATATGCATGATTTGATATCCTTGTAAGTCTCTCTGAGTCTTGGGTTTTGTTTGGCCAACTAGATCTATGATTCTTGCAATGGGAGAAGTACTTGGTTTTGGGTTCTACCATGTGGTGACCTTTCCCAATGACAGTAGGGGCAGCAAGGCACACATCAAGTAGTTGCCATCAAGGGTAAAAAGATGGGGGTTTTTATCATTGGTTTGAGATTATCCCTCTAAATCATGTCATCTTGCTTAAGGCGTTACTCTGTTCTTATGGACTTAATACACTAGATGCATGCTGGATAGCAGTCGACGTGTGGAGCAATAGTAGTAGATGCAGACAGTATCGGTCTACTTGTTTTGGACGTGATGCCTATAGATATAATCATTGCATAGATATCATCACCACTTTGCGCGGTTCTATCAATTGCTTGACAGTAATTTGTTCACCCACCGTCTACTTGCTTTCATGAGAGAAGCCACTAGTAAACACTACGGCCCCCGGGTCTATTCACATCCATCGTTTACACCTCCGCTTTTACTTTGCTTTGTTACTTTGTTGCTTTCAGTTCTCACTTGGCAAACAATCTATAAGGGATTGACAACCCCTTCATAGCGTTGGGAGCAAGTTTTTGTGTTTGTGCAGGATCTTGAGATACTCCTCCACTGGATTGATACCTTGGTTCTCAAACTGAGGGAAATACTTACCACCGCTACGCTACATCACCCTTTCCGCTTCGAGGGAACACCAATGCAAGGCTGCAAGGCCACAGGGGAAATCCTTTGCACACTTGCCTAGGAAGTCCCTTAAGGTATAGCTGCAGCAGAAAGATCAAGCCAAGTATTCTCTCGTCGACGTGCCTATTTCTGGCGCCGTTGGAAGGTCTTTTGTTGCAGTAGCAGAAGTATTTCTGGCGATGTTGCCAGGGAGGAGGATCGCTTGCCGAGGAGATCAATACAAGAGTAATCTCCCGTCAACACGCCTATTTCTCGCGTCGTTGCCGGGGTGGAGAAATCAAGATATATGCAAGTAGGTCTCAGAAACTCTTCTCTTGCATTTACTTTTGTTGCGAGTTGCCTCTCGTTTTCCTCACCCCCACTTCACATTTTCCGTTTTCATTTGCCTTTCTCGTTTGCCTTTTTCGTTTGCCCTTTTCTCTCGCTTGCTTTCTGTTCGCTCGTGTGCCATGTGCCTTCATTATGCTTGCATCTTCGCTTGCTGAAAATCTATTGATATGGATCCTCATCCACTAGCTAATCTCTTTAAGAGACCCACTTATGTGGAACGAATTGCTAGTGAGTTGAGGGCACTTGACTATCTTTATGGAGTTTTGCTTGAGATGCGTGAATCTGAAAATCGTGATGAAGAAACTTATGAAGTGATTCACGAGAGCTCTTTGGATGAAAAGCATGATTGCAATGGTTTCACTATAAATCCTATTAGTGACAATCATGCTAAGAATATGCAAAACCCTAAGCTTGGGGATGCTAGTTTTGCTATGTCCCCTACTTGTTGCAATAATCATGATTGGGGTGATGATCTTTCTTATGATCTTGAAAATTTGTTCAAGCCTCATGATGAATATGATATTTGCAATATTATTGAAAGTGGGTTTGGAGAAGTCATGACTTGAGTTGATGATAATCCCACTATTTTTGAAGAGCGTCAACTTTGCATGCATGTGGATCATGAAAAGAATATCCTATGTGATAGTTACATTGTTGAATTCATTCATGATGCTACTGAAAATTACTATGAGAGAGGATCATATGCTTCTACTTATTGCAATAGTATCAAGCTTCCTCTCCATGTGTTGAAATTTTTGAAGCTTTGCTTGTTTTGCCTTCCTATGCTAGTTGATTCTTGCTCCAACAAGTTGTTTTTTCACAAAATCCCTATGCATAGGAAGTGGGTTAGACTTAAATGTGCTAGCCATATGCTTTATGATGCTCTCGTTCTGCTTTAACTCTTGTCTTTTGTGTGAGCATCACTTTTGCCTAGCTAAGGGCATTAAACAAAAGAGCTTGTTGGGAGGCAACCCAACGAATTTATCCTTTTAATTTATGTTTTGTGTTTTCCACACTTTCATAATTCTGTTATGATTGTGTTTTTTGTATTTCTTTTTGCGTCTGTGCCAAGCAAAACCGTTATGATTAGTCTTGGGGATGATCGTTTGGTCATGCTGGAAAAGACAAAAACTTTCTTCTCACGAAAAGAATTTTCATTTTTTTCTGTAAGAGATTTTGAGTTGATTATTTTTGCTGCTGATTGCTACGCAAATTCTTCAGACTGTCATAATTTTTCAGAATTTTTGAAGTACCATAGGTATACGAAATATACAGATTGCTACAGACTGGTCTGCTGTTAACAGATTCTGTTTTTGTTGTGATTGGTTGCTTATTTTGATGAAACTATGGATAGTATCAGGGGGGTATTAGACATGGAAGGTTGAAAGTACAGTAACCCAACATCAGCACAAGTAGAATTTAAGTTTGCTACAGTACCTAAGGAAGTGGTGGTTTGCTTTCTTGTACTAATGTTATCACGAGTTTCTGTTTAAGTTTCGTGTTGTGAAGTTTTCAAGTTTTGGGTGAAGTTCTTATGGACAAAGAGATAAAGAGTGGCAATAGCTCAAGCTTGGGGATGCCCAATGCACCCCAAGAGATTCAAGGATTCCATAAAAGCCTAAGCTTGGGGATGCCCGGGAAGGCATCCCCTCTCTCGTCTTCAATCCATCGGTAACGTTACTTGGGGCTATATTTTTATTAACCACATGTTATGTGTTTTTGCTTGGAGCGTCTTGTATCGTAGGAGTCTTTTATTTTTTTTGTGTCACAATCATCCTTGCTGCACACCTAGAGAGAGAGACATGCACACACCGTGATTTTGTCGAGCTTCACTTATATCCTTTGGTAGACAATTCAGCTCACATGTGCTTCACTTATATATTTTGAGCTAGATACTTTTGCTCTATGTGCTTCACTTATATCTTTTAGAGCACAGCGGTGCGTGGCTTGGCAGTTGATCTATGCTTTAAAAGTAGTCTCAAAAGGGGTAGTTATCCAAAGGGATACGAAAACTTCCACCTTCATGTGCATTGAATAGTTAAAGAAGTTTGATTCATCTCAATTAGTTTTGAGTTGTGGTTATGGTAATATTAAAGTCATGCTAGTAAGGTGTTTTGGATCTAGAAATACTTGTGTTGAAGTTAGTGATTCCCGTAGCATGCACGTATGGTGAACCGCGATGTGCTGCAATCTGAGCATGATTAGTCTATTGATTGTCATCCTTTGCGTGGCGGTCGGGATCGCGCGATGGTTTATACCTACCAACCCTTCCCCTAGGAGTATGCGTTGAATGCTTTGTTTCGACTACTAATAAAATTTTTGCAACAAGTATATGAGTTCTTCATGACTAATGTTGAGTCCATGGTTTAGATGCACTTTCACCTTCCACCATCACTATCTTCTTAGCGCCGTGCAACTTTCGCCGCTGCACAAAACCCACCATTAGCCTCCCTCAAAACAGACACCATACCTACCTACTCTGGCTTTTTCAAAGTCATTGCGAGATATATTGCCATGCAACTACCACCATGACATGTGCCACCACGTCTACATTGCCATTGCATGATCGTAAGATAGCTAGCATGATGTTTCCATTGATGTCTATGCCATGCTAGATCATTGCCACGGTACACTACCGAAGGCATTCCTTATAGAGTCATCGTTACTCTAAGTTTTGAGTTAAAAGTGTGATGATCATCATTAATGGAGCATTGTCCCATGTGAGGAAATAAAAGAGGCCAAAGAAGCCCACCAAAAAAAAGAGGCCAAAGAGCCCACCAAAATAAAAAAAATGAGAGAAAAAGAGAGAAGGGACAATGCTACCACTTTTTCCACACTTGTGCATATTAAGCACCATGATCTTCATGATTGAGAGTCTCTCGTTTTGTCACCACCATATAGCTAGTGGGAAATTTTCATTATATAACTTGGCTTGTATATTCCAATGATATGCTTCCTCAAAATTGCCTTAGGTCTTCGTGAGCAAGCAAGTCGGATGCACACCCACTAGTTTTCTTTAAGAGCTTTCACATACTCATAGGTCTAGTGCATCAATTGTATGGCAATCCCTACTCATTCACATTGATATTTATCGATGAGCATCTCCACAACTCATTGATATGCCTAGTTAAGGTGACTATCTTCTCCTTTTTGTGTTGCAACCTCCACCACATTCCACACCATCTATAGTGCTATAACCATGCATCACGCTCATGTATTGCGTGAGAGTTGAAAAGGTTTGAGAAAGTAAAGGTGTGAAACAATTACTTGGCCAATACCAGGGTTGTGCATGATTTAAATTCATTGTGCAATGATGATAGAGCATAGCCAGCCTATATGCTTTTGTAAGGATAACTTTCTTTTGGCCTTGTTATTTTGAAAGTTCATGATTACTTTGCTAGTTTGCTTGAATTATTATTGTTTCCACGTCAATAGCAAACTATTGTTTTTAATCTAATGGATCTGAACATTCACGTCACATAAGAGGAATTACAAAGGACACCTATGCTAGGTAGCATGAAAGCATAAAAAATTCATTCTTATCAATTCCCTACTCGAGGACGAGCAAGACTTAAGCTTGGGGATGCTTGATACATCTCAAACGTATCTATAATTTTTGATGGTTTCACGCTGTTATCTTGTCTTCTTTGGTTGTTTTATGTACCTTTTATATCTTTTTTTGGGACTAACTTATTAATTCAGTGCCAAGTGCCAGTTCCTATTTTTTCCGTATTTTTTACTCTTTTCAGATCTGATTTTGGAACGAAGTCCAAACGGAAGAAAAACCCCGAAATGATTTTTTCCCGAACGAAAGAAGATCAGGGGGCCTTTGGGCCAAGCCAGGTGGGCTCCATGGAGCCCACAAGCCCCCACTCCGCCACGAGGGGGGAGGCGGCGGTGGGCAGGCTTGTGGCCTCCCTGGCCGCCCCCTGACCTAGATCTTTGGCCTATAAATTCCCAAATATTCCGCAAAAAACCAGGGGAGCCTCGAAAATACTTTTCCGCCGCCGCAAGCTTCCGTTTCCCCGAGATCTCATCTGGAGACCCTTCCCAGCGCCGTGCCGGAGGGGACTTTGGAGTTGGAGGGCTTCTTCATCATCATCATCGCCCCTCCAATGACTCGTGAGTAGTTAACTTCAGACCTACGGGTCCGTAGTTAGTAGCTAGATGGCTTCTTCTCTCTCTTGGATCTTCAATACAAAGTTCTCCATGATCTTCATGGAGATCTATCCGATGTAATCTTCTTTGGCGGTGTGTTTGTCGAGATCCGATGAATTGTGGATTTGTGATCAGATTATCTATGATATATATTTGAGTCTTTGCTGATTTATTATATGCATGATTTGATATCCTTGTAAATCTCTTCGAGTCTTGGGTTTTGTTTGGCCAACTAGATCTATGACTCTTGCAATGGGAGAAGTGCTTGGTTTTGGGTTCTACCATGTGGTGACCTTTCCCAATGACAGTAGGGGCAGCAAGGCACACATCAAGTAGTTGCCATCAAGGGTAAAAAGATGGGGTTTTTATCATTGGTTTGAGATTATCCCTCTACATAATGTCATCTTGCTTAAGGCGTTACTCTGTTCTTATGGACTTAATACACTAGATGCATGCTGGATAGCGGTCGACGTGTGGAGTAATAGTAGTAGATGCAGACAGTATCGGTCTACTTGTTTTGGACGTGATGCCTATAGATTAATCATTGCATAGATATCGTCACCACTTTGCGCGGTTCTATCAATTGCTTGACAGTAATTTGTTCACCCACCGTCTACTTGTTTTCATGAGAGAAGCCACTAGTAAACACTACGGCCCCCGGGTCTATTCACATCCATCGTTTACACCTCCGCTTTTACTTTGATTTGTTACTTTGTTGCTTTTAGTTCTCACTTGGCAAACAATCTATAAGGGATTGACAACCCCTTCATAGCGTTGGGAGCAAGTTTTTGTGTTTGTGCAGGATCTTGAGATACTCCTCCACTAGATTGATACCTTGGTTCTCAAACTGAGGGAAATACTTACCACCGCTACGCTACATCACCCTTTCCGCTTCGAGGGAACACCAACGCAAGGCTCCAAGGCCACGGGGGAAATACTTTGCACACTTGCCTAGGAAGTCCCTTAAGGCGTAGCTGCAGCAGAAAGATCAAGCCAAGCATTCTCCCGTCGATGTGCCTATTTCTGGCGCCGTTGGAAGGTCTTTTGTTGCAGTAGGAGGCCACTGTATTATCCTCATGCCCTCACACAATGCAAGGTGCCATGATTCCACTATAGGTTCTCTTGAAGGCGGCGACCGAACCTTTACAACCAAGGTTAGGGCTAACTCCACACAAAGCTTGGAGGCTCCCAACAAGACCACGGAGCTTCACCACAATGGAATGTGGCTCCGAGGTGACCTCAACCGTCTAGGGTGCTCAAACACCCAAGAGTAACAAGATCCGCAAGGGATTAGTGGGGGGAATCAAATTTCTCTTGGTGGAAGTGTAGATCTAGGCCTTCTTCACCAATCCCTAGAAAATCAACAAGTTTGATTGGCTAGGGAGAGAGATCGGGCACTTATGAGCTTAGGAAGCAACAATGGAGTCTTGGAGGGTCAAAGGTAGTGTTCTTGAAGTGGAAGAACCCTTTATATAGTGAGGGAACAATTCCAACCGTTACCCTCACTCTCAGCACGAGCAGGGCGGTACTACCGCTGGCAGCAGCGGTACTACCGCCGGCTCTCGAGCGGTCCTACCGCCAGCTCGTGCGGTACTACCGCTAGGACCAAAGCGGTACTACCGCTGGTCCCATGGTAGCGCAAGGGCTACTACCGGACCTACAACCGCCAAGAAAGTCTTCGCAAAAAGTCCGACGCAGTACAGCCGCAAGGATGACGGTACTACAGTCTTGGAGCGGTACTACCGCTGGTCAGGGGCGGTACTACCGCCAGCTAGCGGTACTACCGCCAGCTCCAGCAGTACTACCGCTAGGACCGAGCGGTACTACCGCTCACCTCGAGCGGTACTACGACCAGAGACCTTTTTGCAAGATAGAGAGAAAGATCAGAGAGGGAACATGCTCCATAGTTGCAAGGGAAAAGAGATGGAGATAAAATGTGTGCGTGCGAGATTGATTCCACCCAAACCTTTCCGACATGGATCCCCTCTTAATAGTACAGTGTTCCTACGACTCAAAACCACCAAAGAAAATCGTAGAAGACACCGTGCTTCTTGTGTGACTTTGTCATGTATTATCTGAAATGCTCAATGCACACGATTAGTCCACTTAGGTACTGTCATAAATCACCAAAATCACTTGGGCATAAATATGCCCTAACAGAGACGACAATGTATCCCGAAGTTCACACCCTTGCGGATGCTAATCTCCGTTTGGAGTGGTGTGGAGGCACAATGCTCCCCAGGATGCCACTAAGGCCACCATAATCTCCTCACACCCTCGCACAATGCATGATGACGTGATTCCACTAAGGGGCCCTTGAGGGAGGTCACCGAACCCGTACAAACAAGGTTGGGGCAATCTCCACAACTTAATTGGAGGCTCCCAACAACACCACAATGGCATATGGCTTCGAGGTGACCACAAATGCTCGAGGCAATCTCCACGACTTAATTGGAGACCCCGACGCTTACCCGGAGCTTTACACCACAATGATTGAGCTCCGAGGCACCACAAAGCTTCTAGGATGCCAAAGCATCCATGAAGAATGGTCTCTAGGGGTACCAAGTACCCAAGGGTAATAAGATTCTCAACTTCTCACTTTCACGTATCACGGTGGAGAACTCAAACAGATGCAACTAATGCAATTGCAAGAACACACAAAGTGGTCAAGTCCCTCACACTCAAATCTCTCCACAACAACAAAAGCTATGGAGAAATATGAGAGGAAGAACAAGGAGCTCACAAAGAACTCCAAGATCAAGATCCAAGGGGTTCCCCTCACATAGAGGAGAAATTGATTGGTGGAGATGTGGATCTAGATCTCCTCTCTCTTTTCCCTCAAAACTAGCAAGAATCATTGGAGGGATTGAGAGTTAGAAAGCTCTAATAAGGTCAACAATGGGGGAAGAATGCAAGATCAACGGACAGGTCATATCCAATGGGGAAGAAGATCCCCTTTATATAGAGGGGGAAAGAATCCAACCGTTACCCCCACTCACACCCCGAGCGGAGTGGTACTACCGCACGGTAGGCTCACCAACCACGGTAGTAAAAAAATCTACTGTGGCTACCACCGCTGAGGTTGTAGATGCGAAGAAAGTTCGAGGGAGCGGTAGTAAAAAGTTACTACCGCTCAGAGAGCGGCAGTAAAAAACTACTGCCGCTCTAGGAGCGGTACTACTGCTCGACACTTGTCACACCCTGTTTTTCACCACAAGTATTTTATGTTTCAAAAATCAGAGCTTGTTAAAAATTTTTCAAATAACGTTGTGAGTGCAATGTCAGCCCTTGTTTGAGTGAATGCTTGCTTGTTTGATGACTCAAACCCATGGAAAACTTATTATTTTGCTCTCTTCAAAAACCCTTTTTCCTTTATATCAAGATCACCTTCATCATGTTGGGATGCACTGCTAGCTCATGAAGCCAAGTGACACTTCCAACCAAAGTTGGTGATCTGATCCACATATTATTTTCATTCATTAAAAACATTAATTGGTGATTTAAAATACTATTTTCCTATTTTATATTTATGTCTGTTTCTAAGGCCACTAATGATATTCCCACAAGGAAAATTACTTTCTTGCCTTAGAAAATTCTGAGTAAATTCATGGAAGCTCAGAAAGACATATATTTTCCATATATAAGATTTTCAACCCTATTTTATATTAATATTATTTGAGTAAAACCCTGAAAACCATTTCTGTCTATTTTAGCTTTTTGAGATGTTTCCAAAGGAAATAATCTCAATAAATTCCCATAAAATTACAGGAGCCCTCCCAAGCCATATTAGGTGCTCACATAAAATCTCACCTTGATCCAAGGTAGGGAAGTGCACCTAATGAGCCCAAAACCCTCTCTGTCTAGAGAAGAGTTGGAACAACTCTACATTGCAAAGTTTCTCCAATAGAGCTGAAACTTTGCAAAGGTGTTTGACACCCCAAATGAGGACTCCACACCAAAGATGGGATTTGTGAGACTCTGTTTGGCCACACTTCCTTTGTAAAGGACAGTACTGGTCATTTTGAGGCATTTTCAAGTTTACAAAGCTAAACTTGTTCAACGGAGCTCAAATTTGGTGAAACCCCATGTTTTTACCCCAAGACCAAACCTGTTAAGTTTCATTTCCAGTGGTGGAGTGGAAGCACCCCAAGTCACTGTCGAACACCTACTGACAGGAAGGTAAAAACCCTCCTAGCCACTGTTTTACCCAATGGCAAGGCCCCAAACTTGGTGGGTTAGAGCCCCAGAACACCCTGAGCACCCAGCCAACCAGCCCCTCCCCAACTCCAAGCACAAGTGACAAGAACTCCAATTTGAGCCGCAGGGCAGTACTGGCAACACTAGTGTTCCTTGCTCCCTTGACCAGCTCGAGCTCCCACTAACCCACAACGGCTAGGCACACTCCCAGCAACACTCAGGACATGGAGGACACGTCCCAAGTGCCCCAGAGCGAGCCAGCATGTCGTGGCATGCCAAAACTGCGCTCTGGGCGCGCTGCAGAGAGCCTCCAGCAAGGGGATGACGCCCCGGCCGGTCCCAACCTCCCGAGTTATGTCCAAACGCTCCCCCGACAACCATTCAGTGCAAAGCTACCCCCAGGGACCCTCTCCCCTCGCGCAAGAGCTCAGGCGACGCGTGCCCGTGCGCGCCCGATGCGGCCGAGCATGCACGGTCGCCGCGGCTCGACCCCACTCGCTTTCCCTCTGCGGCCGATGCACCAGGAGGTCCTAAACCACGTCCCGAACCCGTGGTTTCGCGGCCAGCACCTCACTGTGCTTGCACGCGCGCCACGGTGAGTCACCGACGTGCCCGAGTCGGGTCACCGTCGCTGGCCTATAAATAGGTCCCCCCGGCACCCCAGCACCCTCCAAGCAGCTTCAGCACAACTAGTAGACTCCCCTAGCCACCCAATCAAGCTCGCACAGCCCCGGTGCTCGAGATCGACCGAGGCCCCTCCGCCTCGGAGCTCCGGTCGATCTCCGGCTACACGTCGGCTCCTGCGCTGCCCGCCCTCCCATTACACTCCCCTTGACACCAGGACCATTTCCCCCAACTTTCCCGAGCGAATCCGTGCTCCTAGCCACTAGTTCGACGTCGACCCGAAACCCTTCCGCCACGATCACCTCGTCGCCGGCGACCCAGACCACCTCCGGTGACGTCCCGACCACGAGCAGGTAGGCAGAGGAACGAGGGACCCGTTCCCGCTCCTAGATTGGCCTGAGGACAACGACAGCCTCGCCGACGTCCGTCTCCACCTCTCTGGCTGGAGGTAGGAGAAGGACCCGATAGGTGGAGCCCACCTGTCGGTGTCCTGGGGCAGCCAGCGCGCGCAGCCGTTGACGCTGACCCCAGGGGCCCGCAGGTCAGGTTTGAACCTGGCCCGCGCGCGCCTGGTGGCCAGGCCTGGTGGCTGGGCCGGCTGGATCTTCCCCCTGGCCTTTTTTCCTTTTATTTTAATCCAGCAACTTAAATGATTTTTATAAAAATATTTAGTCAGTAGAAAAATATGATTCTTCCACCAGTAATTTTCTAAAAGTGTGTAGTAATTGATTCTGTAGTGTTTGACATTTAACAAAAGCATAAATTATTTTGGTATAATAAAATGATATTAAAAGCATTTGTTTGCTTCTGTTTGCTTTTAAATAAATATGCTTAGCTAATAAAAACTATAGGAAACATTTTCCAAAATAATAAACTGAATTTATTCAAGCTTTGCAACATTTTTAAAAGCACTTTGTGATCTGTTTTAGTGAGAGCTATTATTTATTTATTCCTTTCTCGACGGTAGAGTTACCGAGTGATGGAGGATCCGGAGCGGAAGACCTTGAAGACCCCGGATACCTAGCTGACCAAGGCAAGCAGTCCTTTGACCATGACTTGAGCACAAACTTTGTTGCATGCTAGTATAGTTGGTATTTTCTCGTTGCATGTGATCACGATGTCGGTTCATCATTGTGGTGATGTTACCAAAGGCTTCTTCGAAGCACTTGCATGTTGATGATGTTATTCATATGGCTCCTCGGAGCATGAGCATGATGAGCTTGATCTTATCATCTACGAGGATCATGCTACTATCATGTTGACTAGTAGAGTTAGATTATTGCATTGAGCTTGACCCTACCCTTGAGGGTCATGCTAATACCATGTTGACAAGTAAAGATAGAGCATATTATCACAAGCATGATGATGAGTTAAATAAAGAGTTTATGAAAACCCCGTCGGGTGCCACTAATGCCCGAGGGTGATGATGAGTTGGTGATCACTTTTGGTGAAGTGATGCAGCGGTGTTTTGGTGTGAGTATGGTTTCGGAAATGGGATTAGATTTATGGTATGTCGACCGTCCTAACCTTACCAGTACGACCACGATACCCCTTTATGGGACGGGGCCTGTTGATTACTCTGGTCGATACTAGCAAAGAGCCACATTACTAGTGGTGGGAGTGATCGGTGTCACTCTCGTGATGGGGTCGTGCCAGGTAGGACGACTATGCCATTATTATGAGTTCCAGGCACACCGTTGGTCCCTGCATGGTTGATACAGTCCAGAGTCGGTGCTCGTAAGACGTACAACATGTGGGCTGGGTACCAATCGAGTGGACCTCTTTGTCTAGTATCGTCAGGGGAAAGATGATGATCCGGTACTTACCTCGGGTATATGTGATATACCGCGAGTCGTGGATGACACGGAAGTTTCCCGTTTCTCGTGGGTCCAGCGTACTACCTCTGCAGAGTGTAAACTATTCGAATAGCCGTGTCCACGGTCAAGGACAGTTGGGTGGTGTTGCTTAAACTACGTCCAGCGTTTCCGCATAAACCAAGAGTGTGTGTGTGTGGTGTTAAAAAGGTGTTGTTATGATAATCACAATAATATGATCAAGTCCGGTGACTTGACATATAGGGTAAACCCGGACGGTTTAGCCCTCATTAATACATTGAGATTATGACAAGTCCGATGACTTGGCATATAGGGTGAACCCGGTGTGTTCAACCCTTAGCAGATATGTTGATATCTGTAACCTGTTCTTAAAGAGTAATTCTTTAACTTGTTGCATATACCTGATCATTCCACCAAATTGCATGCCACTAAAAATGCATGTTACTATTATTCTTCACTATAAATGTTCATATCATGGGCTGTTTGCGAGTACATTCAAAGTACTCATTGGCTTGCCACTGGTTATATTATTGACCAGACATGGAAGGACCGGAGTTTGGCGATGAGTACGCCGTCGGAGACGAACCTGCGATCTAGGACGCTTCCAAGTCAGAATTCATGTCGGTGTAGGCTTGATGGCATGGGCACCGCTTAGCCTCTACGAGTTTCCGCTACTCCATGTATCTGTTTAATTTGGTCTTAGGCCTCGCTCTTGAACCCGACCTTCTGGTCGTTTGATGTAATAATTTCGGTACTTGGATGTAAGACTCTATTATTCGGTATCTGTGTTCAGTGAACATTGATCCTTGGGGTCACTGGGCACGGCGAACTCGACTTGCTAGTCGGGGTCCCCACAACACTGAAACTGCCATAACTTTCGCATACGAGCTCCGAATTGAGCAAACTCAAGCTTGTTGGATTCAGGACGACAAGAGCTATCAAAACAACGAATCTTAAGACCATACAGTTGTGAATATGCCAATGATATAGAGTTGTGAGACCTATATGAATGAAGAATCGACAAAAACTCCCAACATCGAAAACATCATAGAAGATGCATATGGACTCGGTTTTCGATGAACTCGAGCTTGTCATGAAGATGACCATAAGCTCTAAATCTCAGAAAGAGAAACACCAAACAAGAACCAAGAAATGTGATGCAAGGATGTAAATGGTTTGAGCTCTCAATGAACGATACCATCAAGCTACTCACTTGAGAGCCCCCCTTGACAGTACGACAATCTATCTAAAATAGAGAAACCTATCAAGGGCAAACATGTACCTTGCACCTAGTCCTCTTGATCTAGATTACGATGATCTTGGCTTCCTCAAGATGGACCACCTTTCTTGATTGCGTTGGTTTGATGAAGACTAGTTGATTGCTCCCCCATACTCACTATGGGCGAGCCACTCTTCAACACATCTTCACAAGTCCATTTCCACCACAATGGACGGCAAGCTTCAAGCATGATATCTTCGTGATGCTCCACTTGAACTTGCACACCGCAATCTTGATGACGATCACCACTTGATGTCATCCTTCATAGATTGAATGAGACCTCCCTCTTGACGCAAACCTATGGAAACATACCTGACCCCACATAGAACTCTCACGAAGACCATTGATTAGTACAAAAAAGCATTATGGACAATGCTTACCATACCATGGGATCACTTGATCCTTCTCGGTACATCTTGTACACTTTGTGTGTTGATCATATTGATATACTCTCTGCTTAGTCTTGATCAAACTTGTGTCTTTATGACCAAACTTTGGATAATACTGATGTCTGCCGTGTATCCCTTGCAACGACGCCAGAAATAGTCCTGTCGACGGCACCAGGAATCCTTCAGCTGCGGCTACGCCTTAAGGGACTTCCTAGGCAAGTATGCAAAGGATTTCCCCCGTGGCCTTGGAGCCTTGCGTTGGTGTTCCCTCGAAGCGGAAAGGGTGATGTAGCACAGCGGTGGTAAGTATTTCCCTCAGTTTGAGAACCAAGGTATCAATCCGGCGGAGGAGTATCTCAAGATCCTGCACAAACACAAAAGCTTGCACCCAACGCTATGAAGGCGTTGTCAATCCCTTATAGATTGTTTGCCAAGTGAGAACTGAAAGAAACAACGTAACAAAGCAAAGTAAAAGCAGAGGTGTAAACGATGGATGTGAATAGACCCCGGGGCCGTAGTGTTTACTAGTGGCTTCTCTCATGAAAGCAAGTAGATGGTGGGTGAACAAATTACTGTCGAGCAATTGATAGAACCACGCAAAGTCGTGACGATATCTATGCAATGATTATATCTATAGGCATCACATCCAAAACAAGTAGACCGATACTTTCTGCATCTACTACTATTACTCCACACGTCGACCGCTATCCAGCATGCATCTAGTGTATTAAGTCCATAAGAACAGAGTAACGCCTTAAGCAAGATGACCTAATGTAGAGGGATAATCTCAAACCAATGATAAAAACCCCATCTTTTTACCCTTGATGGCAACTACTTGATGTGTGCCTTGCTGCCCCTACTGTCACTGGGAAAGGTCACCACATGGTAGAACCCAAAACCAAGCACTTCTCCCATCGCAAGAATCATAGATCTAGTTGGCCAAACAAAACCCAAGACTCGGAGAGACTTACAAGGATATAAAATCATGCATATAAGAAATCAGCAAAGACTCAAATATATATCATAGATAATCTGATCACAAATCCACAATTCATCGGATCTCGACAAACACACCGCCAAAGAAGATTACATCGGATAGATCTCCATGAAGATCATGGAGAACTTTGTATTGAAGATCCAAGAGAGAGAAGAAGCTATCTAGCTACTAACTACGGACCCGTAGGTCTGAAGTGAACTACTCACGAGTCTTTGGAGGGGTGATGATGATGATGAAGAAGCCCTCCAACTCCAAAGTCCCCTCCGGCAAGGCGCCAGGAAGGGTCTCCAAATGAGATCTCGCGGAAAAGGAAGCTTGCGGCGGCGGAAAAGTATTTTCGAGGCTCCCCTGATTTTTTCCGGAATATTTGGGAATTTATAGGCCAAAGACCTAGGTCAGGTGACGGCCAGGGAGGCCACAAGCCTGCCCACCACCGCCTCCCCTGGTGGCGGAGTGGGGGCTTGTGGGCTCCGTGGAGCCCACGTGGCTTGGCCCAAAAGCTCGTGGTCTTTTTCCATTCGAGAAAAATCATTTCAGGGTTTTTCTTCCGTTTGGACTCCGTTCCGAAATCAGATCTGAAAAAAGTCAAAAACACGGGAAAAACTGGAACTGACACTTGGCACTGAATTAATAAGTTAGTCCCAAAAAGATAAAAAGAGATACATAAAACAACCAATGAAGACAAGATAACAGCGTGAAACCATCAAAAATTATAGATACGTTTGAGACGTATCAAATACTTTGAACACTACCTTGGTCATCATATAAACTCCTTGAAACCAAGAGATGGACTTGAGGAAGTGCTTATGGAAAAATCTTTCGAATATAAATTAAGGCAACAATTAGTCCATAGGGATTGTCATCAATTACCAAAACCACATATGGAGAAATATGCTCTAACACTTGGGGATCCTCCTCCACCCAAGGGTGATCCTGTGTTCGAGCTTAAACAATTACCTGATACTCTGAAGTATGCTTATCTTGATGAAGAAGAGATATATCGTGTTATTATTAGTGCTAACCTTTCAGAGCATGAAGAAAAGAGATTATTGAAAACTCTGAGGAAGTACCGTGCCGCTATTGGATATACTCTTGACGATCTTAAGGTCATTAGCCCCACTCTATGTGAGCACAAAATCAATATGGAGCCTGATGCTAAACCAGTTGTTGATCACCAACGACGATTAAATCCCAAAATGAAGGAAGTGGTAAGAAATGAAATACCGAAGCTTCTGGAGGCAGGTATAATCTATCATATTGCTGATAGTAGATGGGTTAGTCCCGTTCATTGTGTCCCTAAAAAGGGATGTATTATCGTTGTTCGTAATGATAAAGATGAATTGATCCCTCAAATAATTATTACATGATATAGAATGGTAATTGATTTCAGGAAATTAAATAAAAGCTACTAGGAAAGATCATTACCCGCTACCTTTTATTGTTCAAATGCTAGAAAGACTATCCAAACATACACATTTTTGCTTTCTAGATGGTTATTTTGACTTCTCCCAAATACGTGTATCAAAAGTAGATCAAGAGAAAACCACTTTTACTTGCCCTTTCGGTACATTTGCTTATAGACGTATGCCTTTTGGTTTATGCAATTCACCTGGTGCCTTTCAAAGATGTATGATGGCTATATTATCTGACTTTTGTGAAATGATTGTTGAGATTTTCATGGATGATTTTTCCGTTTACGGAACTTATTTTGATGATTGCTTGAGCAACCTTGATCGAGTTTTGCAGAGACGTGAAGAAACTAATCTTGTCTTGAATTGGGAGAAGTGCCACTTTATGGTTAATGAAGGCATTGTCTTGGGACACAAAATCTCCGAAAGAGATATTGAAGTGGACAAAGCTAAAGTTGATGCTATTGAAAAGATGTCGTGTCCAACAAATATTAAAGGTATAGGAAGTTTCCTTGGTCATGCTGGTTTTTATAGGATATTTACTAAAGACTTCTCTAAAATTTCTAAGCCTCTCACTAATCTTTTGCAAAAGGATGCTCCATTCGTTTTTTATGATGATTGTGTAGAAGCATTTGAAATTCTTAAGAAAACCTTGATAACCGCACCTGTTGCTCAACCACCTGATTGGAACCTACCCTTTGAAATTATGTGTGATGCAAGTGATTATGTTGTTGGTGCTGTTCTAGGACAAAGAGTTGATAAGAAATTAAATGTCATCCATTACGCTAGTAAAATTCTAGACAATGCTCAAATAAACTACGCTACCACTGAAAAGGAATTTTTAGCAATTGTGTTTGCTTGAGATAAGCTTAGACCTTATATTGTTGATTCCAAAGTAACTGTTCACACTGATCACGCTACTATTAAGTACCTTATGAAAAATAAAGATGCTAAACCTAGACTTATTAGATGGGTTCTTTTGCTACAAGAATTTGATTTGCATATTATTGATAGAAAGGGCGCTGCTAACCCCGTAGCAGATAACTTTTCTAGATTAGAGAATGTGCTTGATGACCCACTACCTATTGATGATAGCTTTCCTGATGAACAATTAGCTATCATAAATGCTTCACACAATGCTCCTTGGTATGCTGATTATGCTAACTACATCATTGCTAAATTTATACCGCCTAGTTTCACATACGAACAAAAGAAAAGTTCTTCTATGATTTAAGACATTACTTTTAGGACGATCCACACCTTTATAAAGAAGGAGTATATGGTATTATTAGACGTTGTGTACCTGAGCATGAACAGGGATAGATCCTATACAAGTGTCACTCTGAGGCCTACGGAGGACATCACGCTGGAGATAGAACTGCACACAAGGTATTACAGTCTGGTTTTTATTGGCCTACTCTCTTCAAGGATGCTCGTAAGTTTGTCTTGTATTGTGATGAATGTCAAAAAATTGGTAATATTAGTAGACGTCAGGAAATGCCTATGAATTACTCTCTAGTCACTAAACCATTTGATGTTTGGGGTTTTGATTATATGGGACCTTTTCCAAATTCCAATGGGTATACTCATATTCTAGTTGCTGTTAATTATGTTACTAAGTGGGTAGAAGCTATTCCAACTAGTAGTGCTGATCATAACACTTCTGTTAAAATGCTGAAAGAGGTTATTTTCCCTAGATTTGGAGTCCCTGGATATTTAATGACTGATGGTGGTTCACACTTTATTCATGGTGCTTTCCGTAAATTGCTTGCTTGGTATGATGTTAATCATAGAGTTGCATCTCCTTATCACCCTCAATCTAGTGGGCAAGTAGAATTGAGCAATAGAGAAATTAAGTTGGTCTTGCAAAATACTTTTAATAGATCTAGAAAGAATTGGTCTAAGAAACTTGATGATGCATTATGGGCTTATAGAACCGCTTACAAAAACCCTATGGGTATGTCTCCATATAAAATGGTCTATGGTAAAGCACGTCACTTACCTCTAGAGCTAGAACATAAAGCTTATTGGGCAATTAAAGAACTTAACTATGATTTCAAACTTGCTGGTGAAAATAGGTTATTTGACATTAGCTCACTTGATGAATGGAGAACCCAGGCCTATGAGAATGCTAAGTTGTTCAAAGAAAAGGTTAAGAGATGGCATGATAGAAGGATACAAAAGCGTAAATTCAATGTAGGTGATCATGTCTTGCTATACAACTCTTGTTTAAGATTTTTTGCACGCAAACTTCTCTCTAAATGGGAAGGCCCTTACAATATTGAGGAAGTATATCGTTCTGGTGCCATCCAGATCAACAACGCCGAAGGCATAAATCCGAAGGTGGTAAATGGGCAAAGAATCAAAGATTATATCTCACGTACTCCCATAAATGTTGAAACTAATATTATTAATACCATAACTCTGAAAGAGTACATTAGGGAGACTTATGAGAACATCTCGGACCCCGAAAAGAAATAGGTATGTGCTACGGCAAGCAAACCGATTCCAAAACGTTTTTAATGGAATGTTTTACTAGTTTTGGAATATTTAAGAAATTAGGAAAATTTAATGCAGTCTGAAGCATGCACAAGGAGGCGACAAGCCAGGGGGGCGCGACCTACCCCCCTGGCCGTTCCCTACAGGCTTGTGGCCACCCCGTGCACCCTATGGACTCTGTTTTATTGTGGAAGACTACTTCGGGTTGGCAAAAATTCATTATATAATCTCCCAAAGATTTTGACCTTCGTATCTAGACAATATCTCCTGTTTTCATTTTGAGCTGTTTCTGCAGCAGATTCAGAGCAATGTCTCTGCAAGAGTATGTTGGGGAGAATCGTGCCTTTCACCACTTCGGGCACGTAGTCACGGAGGAAAAGGTGGAAGCTGACTTGAAAAGGATAGATGCTATGGATGAATACCGAGAAGTTACCATTCGTTTACAACCTAAAGCCATGTTGGAAGAACTTTAGAGCTCAGCAATTCCGAATTCGTTTATCCCTCCTAATGCTAAATTTCTCACTTATGACTTTTGCCCCGCAGCAATAGAACATCCATGGGTTATGAGAACTCTAACCGTCACTAGAAAACTTCACAAGGAAATAATGGATCTCAGACGGTGAAATAATAAGCTTGAGGAGGAGAATCGCATTCTGAGGGGCATCATCACCAAGAATAGAAAACCACTACCTCCGAATAAAGACAACTGAACACATGGGTATGGGCACTCCCCTTGGCTTGTGCCAAGCTTGGGGGAGGTGCCCCGGTATTGTATCACCATCACACCTTTTTAACAATTTTTTTCTTTGTTCGATCCTTTTAGTTATATCTTGATCTAGTAGAATAAAGTTTTAGTGTGATCTAGTTTTGATTTTTTTGTTCCCCCTATGTAAGCAAGTCCGAGAGTTATGTAATAAAGAGTAGTTTTGAGTCAAGTGCTTTGCTTGCTTGCCATATGATCTTAAGAAAAAGAAATAAAAAGAAGTATAGAATAAAAGCAAAAGCATATGCATAATGATCTTATGAGGAGTGATGACTTCACATATAAAAAGTATGTCGATTGAAATTTGTTGTGAGTTGACAAACAAAGCTATTGGTCATTGTTGCAATTATGAGGAAGTAATAAAGAAAGAGAGGTTCACATATAAATATATTATCTTGGACATATTTTATGATTGTGAGCACCCATTAAAATATTATATGCCAAAAGGTTGATGTTGGACAAGGAAGACAACATAATGAGTAATGTTTGCTTATTTCTGAATAGAACTTATATAGTTGTAGATCCTTCAACATGTGTCGCTTGCTTCCGCCTCATATTAGCCAGGAACTACTGCACCAAGTAGAGATACTACTTGTGCATCCAAAAACCCTTTAACCCAGTTTTGCATTGAGAGTCCACCATACCTTGTTGGGGAATGTAGCATGGGAAACAAAAAAAATTCCTACACACACGAAAGACCTATCATGGTGATGATCATCTATGAGAGGGGAGATCGGATCCACATACCCTTGTAGATCGCTAAGAGGGAAACGTGGTTGATGTAGTCGAACGTCTTCACGATCCGATCACGATCCGTCCCACGAACTCCGTCCCGATCTAGTACCGAACTGACGACACCTCCGCGTTCAGCACACGTACAACTCGATGATGATCTCCGTCTTCTTGATCCAGCAAGAGAGACGAAAAGGTAGCTAAATTCTCCGACATCATGACATCATTGCAGTGATGGTGGCGGAGCTACTCCGATAGGGCTTTGCCGTGCCGTACCGAACTAGCTACGGGTGTCATGAAGTAGTGGAGGGAGAGAGGCCTGCACAAAGGCTCGGGGTACAAAAAGCCTCTCAAACCTCCACTATATATAGGAGGAACAAGAGGGAGGGTGGCTTTCCTACTTCTCCAAGTAGGAGGATTAGGTCAAGCCAAGATGGAGGAGTCCCCCTCCAATTCGGTTTGGTGGAGGACTCCTACCCATCTTGTCCACCTCCTTCCTTTTTTCCTTTTTCCTGTTATTTTTGCTCTGGCTGAAATAGGTTTATTGGGCTGGACTCACCATCCCACTAAGGGTTGGTGCACCACCCATGTGCCTATTAGGTCCTCTCACGGGTGGGTGGCCCCTCCCGGTAAAACCTTGGAACCCATTCGTCACTCCGAGTACTTTATCGATAATGCCCGAAATCTTTCTAGAATCCAAATGCAACAATCCTATATATCAATCTTCATTTCTGGACCATTCCGGAGACCCTCGTGATGTCCGAGATCTCATCCGGGAATCCGAAAAACATTCAGTTACCAACATCAATAATTCAACTATACTGAAAACGTCACCAAAACTTAATTGTGCAGACCCTGCGGGTTCGAGAACTATGTAGACATAACCGAGACACTCTCCAGTCAATATCCAATAGCGGGACCTGGATGCCCATATTGGATCCTACATATTCTACGAAGATCTTATGGGTTGAACCTCTATGTCAAGGATTCATACAATCCCGTATATCATTCGCTTTGTCCTTCGGTATGTTACTTGGCCGAGATTTGATCATCGGTATCCCCATACCTATTTCAATCTAGTTACCAGCAATTCTCTTTACTCATTGTGTAATACAGGATCCCGTGGCTAACTCTTTAGTCAGATTGCTTGCAAGGCTTGTTTGTGATGTTGTATTACCGAGTGGGCCCCGAGATACCTCGCCGTCACATGGAGTGACAAATCCCAGTCTTGATCCATGCTAACTCAATGGACACCTTCACAGATACCTGCAGAGCACCTTTATAGTTACCCAGTAACGTTGTGATGTTTGATACACACAAGGCATTCCTCTGGTGTCAGCGAGTTACATGATCTCATGGTCATAGGAATGTATACTTGACATGCATAAAACAGTAACAACAAAATAACACAATCACATGCTACGTTTATAGTTTGGGTCTTGTCCATCACATCATTCTCCTAATGATGTGATCCCGTTATCAAGTGACAACATTTGTCCATGGCCAGGAAACCTTAACCATCTTTGATGAATGAGCTACTCAACTAGAGGCTTACTAGGGACAATATTTTGTCTATCCTTTGATCAACTGGCTAGCCAACTAGAGGCTTACTAGGGACAATATTTTGTCTATGTATCCACACATGTATTTATGTTTCCATTCAATACAATTATAGTACAGAAAATAAACGATTATCTTGAAACAGGAAATATAATAATAACTATTTTATTATTTCCTCTAGGGCATATTTCCAACAATCCCCCACTTGCACTAGAGTCAATAATCTAGTATCACATCTCTATGTGATTTACAATGTAACAAATTTAACACCCATACAGTTCTGGTGTTGTTCATGTTTAGCTCGTGGAACATGCTTAGTCAGTGGGTCCGCCACATTCACATCTATATGCACTTTGAAAATATTTATGTCCTCCTCCTTGATGTAATCGTGGATGGCATTGAAGCATCGTTTTATGTGTTTGGCCCTCTTGTGAAACCATGGTTCCTCGGTTAGAGCAATGGCACCAGTGTTGTCACATAACAGATTATTGGATATAGTGCGCTCGACACAACTCCAAGATCTGTAATACGTCTCCATCGTATCTACTTTTCCAAACTCTTTTGCCCTTGTTTTGGACTCTAATTTGCATGATTTGAATGCAACTAACCCGGAGTAACGCTCTTTTCAGCAGAATTGCCATGGTGTTGTTTTTGCACAGAAATAAAAGTTCTCGGAATGACCTTTAAATTTACGAGGATTTTTTGTGGAATATTTAAAAAGTACTAGCGCAAGAATCAACCGGAGACGTGGAGCGAGGAGCCCACAAGCCCAGGAGGCGCGGGCCCCCGTGGCCGCGCCTAGCAGGCTTGTGGGGCCCTCGGGGCTCCGCTGCCTCCAACTCCAGCTCTATTTAGTCCCTTCCGTCCGGAAAAAAATCAAGGAGAAGAGGTCATCGCGTTTTACAATATGGAGGCGCCGCCACCACCTGTTCTTCCTCTAGAGGGCAGATCTGGAGTCCGTTCTAGGCTCCGGAGAGGGGAGATCGTCGCCGTCGTCATCACCAACCTTCCTTCATCGCCAATTCCATGATGCTCTTCACTGTTCATGAGTAATCTCATCGTAGGCTTGCTGGACGGTGATGGGTTGGATGAGATCTATCATGTAATCGAGTTAGTTTTGATGGGGATTTATCCCTAGTATCCACTATGTTCTGAGATTGATGTTGCTACTACTTTGCCATGCTTAATGCTTGTCACTAGGGCCCGAGTGCCACGATTTCAGATCTGAACCTATTATGCTCTCGTCAATATATGTGTGTTCTTGATCCTATCTTGCAAGTTGTAGTCACCTACTATGTGTTATGACCCGGCAACCCCGGAGGGACAATAGCCGGAACCACTCCCGGAGATGACCATAGTATGAGGAGTTCATGTATTCACTAAGTGCTAATGCTTTGTTCCAGTTCTCTATTAAAAGGAGAACCTTAATATCCCGTAGTTTCCATTAGGACCCCGCTGCCACGGGAGGGATGGACAATAGATGTCATGCAAGTTCTTCTCATAAGCACGTATGACTATATACGGAATACATGCCTACATTATATTGACGGACTGGAGCTAGTTACATATCTACCCATGTTATAACTGTTGCATGATGAATGTCATCCGACATAATTACCATCACCGATCCAATGCCTACGAGTTTTTCCTACTGGTTCTTGCTACGTTACTTTGCTGCTACTGCTGTCACTGCTGCTACTGTTACTGCTACTGTTGTCACTGCCGCTACTGTTACCATTGCTACTGTTGCTATCACACCACTTTGCTACTGATACTTTGCTGCAGATACTAAGTCTTTCAGGTGTGGTTGAATTGACAACTCAACTGCTAATACTCGAGAATATTCTTTTGCTTCCCCTTGTGCCGAATCAACAAATTTGGGTTGAATACTCTACTCTCGAAAACTGTTGCGATCTCCTATACTTGTGGGTTATCAAGACTATTTTCTGGCGCCGTTGCCGGGGAGGCCTAGCACTATTCTGTGAGTCACTTTGGATTTATGTTTGTTGATCACTGTCGTGGGTATAAGTCTGACAGTAGATGTGTAGGGCACGAAAGGATGGGCAGAGCCTTAGCTACGGCGAGGTTGTATGAGTTCAGTCCCCTCTACGGTGGAGGTAAAAGACCTACGTCTCAGTGCTCTTGGGAGCTTGTTGTTGAGTGGAATATGGATTACAGTGAATTGCTAACCCCTACACCAGTGGGGAAGGGCGGCTTATATAGAGTGCGCTGCCCTTCACAACGGTTCGGTGCACAGGGGTGGTGTAGTGGCGAATAAATGCCTATGTTACAGGTAATGTGCGTCTTAAATGCTAATAAAGGTACATGGAAACGTATGACCATTGCCCTCTAGGGGGGTTACGATGCACAGAGTGGAATCCAGTCGGTAAGTTCGATACGCCCCGAATGCTCATCTCCGACTGGATGATGGAGGAATCGTCACCGACTGGATGATGGGAAGTCCTTAATTCAGTCGGAACTGACTAAGGGCCTTATCCCTTATGAAGGGTAGTCCTTGGGTAGGACTCATAGGGCAGGCCTATGGCCCTATCCCAGGACTATAACCCCATCATTAGTCCCCGAATGGATTGGGGTTGGAACGACGAAGTGATGCTTGGAGTACGGATCCGACTGGTACGGATGCGACTTTGGCGTTGTTTGCCTCGATCCATTTTATCCTCTTTGACCAGTGATCCGAGTGGATGTGTTTGTGAAACGAACCGTCAGGGACCGAGTGCTTCCATGGTATCTTTTGACGTGATCAGTCAACTGACAGCGGCGGATTTTCCGGGATCCTCAAATTTCGGTTGCCGCACGCTCAGCGGGGATGACACATCGTAATCGAGTAGCATCTGCCGCCTCGATTTCTGCGCCTTCATCTTCTCCACTAATATCGCAGCAAACGGTCGGGGGATAAGATTTCGGGGCCACCTGCTAGTGACCCAGTCGGAACCTTACTTAAACCTCTGCAGCGAGGGTTTTTCGTTGCACTCGCCTGATAGCTCGCACTTGCCCCACTTTTCTTGTCACCTCCTGCGCATCTCAAGCTCCTCCTTTATCCTTCTCCCTCGCGGATCTCGAGCCTCCACCATGAGAAAGGCAGACTAGCAAGCTCGAGGCGCAGAAGAAGAAGGGGAAGGCGGCGGCTCCTGCTCAGCGGCGGCAGCGAGCACTGCCGGCGGGTTGGATCCAGGGGGATTTCCTCCCCTCCACGATGACGGAGGGGGACTTGCTGGAGTTGGTGGAGCATGACATGATCGTGCACAAGATGTGGAGATTGCCGGCGGAGGGCGAGACCGAGCCGGCGCCCCGGGAGGGGGAACGCGTCTTGCTGCTTAGTCACGTGCACCGAGGCTTTTCTCTGCCTCCTCATCCCTTCTTCAAAGGTATAATGAACCACTTCGGGGCGCAGCTCCACCATTTTCCTCCCAACGCAATAGCTCATCTCTCTGCCTTCGTCGTGCTGTGCGAGTGTTTTATCGGCTGTCCTCCCCATTGGGGGCTTTTCAAGCACATCTTCTGTGCTAGATCTCAAACCATCAAAAGACTTAGCGAGTCGGATGACAAAACTCACCTCCTCCAGCTCTGCGGAGGCTTAGGCTTCCAAAAGAAAAGTAAAAGTAGCTATCCCACTCTTCAGTTGTCTGAATCTGTTAAGAACTGGCAGTCGACATGGTTCTACTGCCAGGATGTTGCTTGCCCGAATGCCGCAACTGGACTGCCTCCTTTTAGCTTAGACCGACCGGCTCCGCCTAGGCAGCTTGTGCTCACGAAGGCGGAGAAGATCCAGATCCAGCCTCTGGTCGATGCGCTTGTAGAGGTCGTCCGAAGGGGAGTCACCGGCATAGATTTGCTAGAGGTTTTTCTGGGTCGGCGTATCCAGCCTCTGCAAGCTCGGCACCACGCCATGTGGCACTACACAGGGCCTGAGGACTCCACTCGGACTAACCCCGAGTGCGTGACCGGGGAGCTGGTGGCGTCGTGGGTCCTCAACATCACACGCGCCTGTGATAACCTCAGAGGAGCCCGGCGAGTGAAGCCCTTCCACGCGGACAACCCTCCTCCGAATGAGGTGAGTATAACTTGTCGAGTGCACACAATTGTTTTAGACTTATCGCTTTTTTTAATCACTGCCTGACGTCTGATGTTGTCGACTGTATCTCGTGCAGGCATGGACTAACTGGTTTTCTCCTGTCTCGAACGGGAATCCGGCCGAGGAGGAGGAAGGTAGCCAGGAGGGCAGCATGGAGAGCGTCGAGTAAGTCTCCGATAGTGGGGAGACGGAGGAGGAGTCCGAATTAGAACAGGAGGAAGATGAGGAGCAGAACTCGCCACCCCTACCGCCAGAGCCTCGAACTAAACGCCGTCACGAACCCGTGGCTCCGTCGGCTCCTCCAGCAGCCTCGAGTGCCCCGCCAGCTGCTCATGTGGTTCCGAGCGCCTTGCGAGCCGCTCCCGTGGTCCCGAGTGCTCAGAGCACAAAGAGGACCAGGGACTCTGCTGCTGAGCCCGCGAGCCAGCCCTCTAAGGTGGCCAAACCGAGTGGATCTAAGCCTCGGAAGGCTTTGCCGCGGATGAGGGTCACAGTTCCCGTCACCTCAACGTAAGTGCATTGTTCCTCTATCTTCTTCCAGTATTTGATTGAACTCATGCTTATTGGTCGAATGAATTTTACTCGAGCGAGCTGCCACCTCCGCCACCTCTCCGCCACGCCAAGGGGACGATCCCATGGACATGGACAATGTTGTCACATCCCAGCCAGGTGCGTCGTGGCGATTCCGAGAGCTTACATTATTGTATCACAATTCTGTCTTTGGTCTTGTCTTTTTCCTGTGGTCTCACGCCGTTCGGTCGGGTTTCCCTCAGAGGTGATTTATGTGGAGGAGGGTGACCAGAGGAGGTCCGAGCAAGCTGTGGTGCCTGTCCTTGAGGCTGTTCCACCGGTTACTACTCCCGCCATGGACGCGCTGCCGACTGAGACGATGCCGTCGACTGAAACGGCGCTTATCGCTGATGAACCGACTGGAGCAGGACTTGGGATGCCCAAGGAGTCTCCTATGGTGCCAGGTCCGTCGACTGTCCAGTACGACGTCCAGCGCCTCCCGGAAGATCAGGTGGGAGCTGCCAAGGGGGCCATGGTGCAGGCGGAGTTGATGGCGGGAGATGCCAAGAGAGCGTACGACTCCATCGCGTCTGTGTACAAGCGAAGCTTGGAACTCCGGGACGATATCCGAGTAAGTGGGCTAGTAAGTATATACTTTCCTCTTGTAACCCACTGGGTGTTTAAGCAATGTACTCGGATATAGTATGATTATTTTGCAGTGGGTTCACTCTTAGTGAACCCAATGGGTGTAGTCCCCGAGACTTCCGTCGAGTGCTTGCACCGGTAGTTGTCTTTATATACATTTTCTTTAACTTGATCAGATCAAAACTAATCTGTTCGAATGTTACCGGTGGGGGCACTCCAAGTGCACCTACTGGATGAGTCCCCGAGAGTAATTTTACTCAGGTCGGGTAGTAGTAACCTCATAGGCTTGTTTTTGTTGTTATGTATCTCAATAGGGCTGACCTGTTTGAGCTTCATGCTAGTGGGGTCACTCTTAGTGAACCCACTGGGTGTAGTCCCCGAGACCGCTGTCGACTGCTTGCGTCGGCAGGGGTCTGAAGAACTTCGAGTTTTTATTGTTGTCCTTGTTGAATTTGTCTGATCGTCTCTTGGCGCTGACTTGCAGAAGAATTGCGAGATGGGATCAGCTTACGAGACTCTGAAGGCTGAAAAGATTCAGTTTGCTGCGGAACTGGATGCAACAATGCTTGCCTTGGCTGGTCTGAAGGGTGTTGTGGCTGAACAAGAGAAGTCCTTGGAGGAGTCCCGTAAGGCAAACAAGGCATTGGCTGCCGAAGTGGAGAAAATGGGGAAGCAAAGGACCGAGCTGATGGGACAGATGCAAGTGTTGAACAGGCGGTGCATAGCACAGGAGAATTACGTCAGTGACTGGGCAAGGAAGATGATTGCGCTTCTCGGTGGTAAATTCTGTTTTTCCGAGTGCTTCTTGACTGTGTATTTCATTCTGTGCTTACTTTTTGCTCGTCCTATCTTTGCAGATTTTTGCATGGACGCTGAGGCTGAAGCAGCTGACGTTGAGCGGTCGGTTCTTCCGAACGTTTCGCTCGGCGAGGACGCCAATCGAGACCTGCTCCGGGCGCACATTCGCCTGGGCAAAGTGGGACCTTTCATCGGTCGACTGAGAGAGGTCATCGGCCGAATCGACAAGGAGCTTTGGCCTGAAGACGAGTCTCGGCAAGAGATGGAAGGTTTGATGACTCGGCTGGAGGAGGTCCCGAACTGAGTGCAGGCGTGGAAGAAGTCTGCGGCTCGCTGTGGTGCGGACGCGGCGTTGTCGCTGGTCCGAGTGCACTGCAAGGAGGCTCGCGAAGAGAAGCTGAAGGCGTTGCAAGTCGCCAACACCAAAAAGTTTTGATTCGAAGATTTCATGGAGACCTTCCTTGAGAGCGCCACTCGCATCGCAGACGGGATCGACCTCGACACTTTCGTGGAGCCTACCAGTCCCAGTGCCAGTCTTGATGACGTTTAAGAAAACTTTTACCTCGGTATGCCGAGTGTTAGTTGTATGAAACTTTGGCCACTGCTGTTGGCCGTCACATTCGTGGTTCGGTGTGGATAATGTTGATCTACACCGAACCAACTATCTTTAGACGAACTTTGAATTTGAATCGAATCGTTTGCTCTTCCTTTGCCAAAGAGTTGTTGACACGATTTTGGCTCGTGGTTTTTGTTTGGCGTTTCTTGGTGAAGCCAATGGAAAACATGCGGAGCATGTAATTGTCAGTTGTCTTGACATCTGCATGAGCCTCACTGAGGGTCTGCTGAGTCTTCGAGTGGATCTGTAGGATACACTGGAAGGCAATTGTGTACTTAGGCGAGTCGTGATCGCGGCTAAGTCTTCGAGTGTGACGGTAAGGTCGTACTCGGAGCGAGTTGCTACTCATGTAATTGTCAGTTGTCTTGACATCTACATGAGCCTCAATGATGTTCTGCTACTCATGTAATTGTCAGTTGTCTTGACATCTACATGAGCCTAAATGAGGGTGTGCTAAGCCTCCTAGTGGATCTGTGAGATACACTCGAAGGAAGCTTTCTATTTAGGCGATTCTTGATCACAGACAAGTCTCCGAGTGCGACGTTTAGTGCACATTTGGAGAAAGTTAGTACGTAGGCGATTCTGGGTCGCGTCCAAGTCCCCGAGTGCGACGTTAAGTGCACACTCGGAGAAAGTTTGTACTTAGGCGATTTGTGATCGCAACTAAGTCCCCGAGTGCGACGTTAAGTGCACACTCGGAGAAAGTTAATACTTAGGCGATTCTGGATCGCAACTAAGTCCCCGAGTGCGACGTTAAGTGCACACTCGGAGAAAGTTAATACTTAGGCGATTCTGGATCGCAGCTAAGTCTCCGAGTGCGACGTTAAGTGCACACTCGGAGAAAGTTAATACTTAGGCGATTCGTGATCGCTGCTAAGTCCCCGAGTGCGATGTTTAGTGCACACTCGGAGAAAGTTAATACTTAGGCGATTCGTGATCGCAGCTAAGTCCCCGAGTGCGACGGTTAGTGCACACTCGGAGAAAATTTGTACTTAGGCGATTCTGGATCGCGTCTAAGTCCCTGAGTGCGACGTTAAGTGCACACTCGGAGAAAATTTGTACTTAGGCGATTCTTGATCGCAGCTAAGTCCCCGAGTGCGACGTTAAGTGTACACTCGGAGAAAATTTGTACTTAGGCAATTCTTGATCGCAACTAAGTCCCCGAGTGCGACGTTAAGTGCACACTCGGAGAAAGTTAATACTTAGGCGATTCTGGATCGCAGCTAAGTCTCCGAGTGCGACGTTAAGTGCACACTCGGAGAAAAATTGTACTTAGGCGATTCTTGATCGCAGCTAAGTCCCCGAGTGCGACGTTAAGTGCACACTCGGAGAAAGGTTAATACTTACGCGATTCTGGATCGCAGCTAAGTCTCCGAGTGCGACGTTTAGTGCACACTCAGAGAAAGTTTGTACTTAGGCGACTCTGGTTCACAGCTAAGTTTTTTTTTGAGACCGGAGTCTTCGACCGCGGAAGCATTTTGAATCTGCAAAAACTCAATCTGCTTTATATTACTTCGTCGATACTTGTTCTTTACATTGCTTCAGTCGACGGTCATGTGTAGAAGCGCTTGAGGAGATCTCTGTTCCATGCTCGCGGCTCGTCCGTTTCCCTGTCGATGTTGTAGAGTCGATATGCTCCGTTGTTCAGCACCTTGGAGATGATGAAGGGTCCTTCCCAGGCAGGAGCCAACTTGTGAGGTCTCTGCTGATCCACTCGGAGCACAAGGTTGCGTGCTTGGAACGTACGACTCCTGACGTGTCGCGTGTGAAAGCGCCGCAGATCTTGTTGGTAAATGGTTGAGCGTGTCAGTGCCATCTCGCGCTCCTCCTCTAGAAGATCCACTCCGTCTTGCCTTGCTTGCTCAGGTTCAGCTTCGGAGAAGAGTTCAACTCGTGGAGCGTTGTGAAGCAAGACACTCGGAAGGACTGCCTCTGCTCCGTAAACGAGGAAGAATGGGGATCGCCCTGTAGATCTATTTGGGGTCGTGCGGAGACCCCAAAGCACCGAAGGTAGCTCGGTGACCCATGCGCCGGCGGCATGTCCCACTTCTCGCAGGAGTCGAGGATTCAAACCTTGCAGAATAAGTCCATTCGCCCGCTCTGCTTGCCCGTTTGTTTGGGGATGCGCCACAGATGCAAAATCCACTCGGATACCTTGGCCTGTACAGAAACCTTTGAATCTGTCCGAGTCAAAGTTTGTTCCGTTGTCAGTGATTATGCTGTGAGGTACCCCGAATCTGGAGATGATGTCCCTGACAAACTTGATGGCCGTAAGGGCGTCGAGCTTCTTGATGGGTTTGGCTTCAATCCACTTTGTGAACTTGTCGAATGCCACCAACGGATGTGTGAATCCCCCTTGGCCTGTCCTGAATGGACCAACTGTATCTAATCCCCATACTGCAAACGGCCAAACAAGAGGGATTGTCTTCAACGCAGATGTTGGCTTGTGGGACTTGTTAGAATAGAACTGACAACCTTCACATCGGTCGACCATATCTTTCGCCATTTCATTCGCCTGCAGCCAGAAGAAGCCAGCTCTGAATGCTTTGGCGACGATTGCCCTCGAGGAGGCGTGATGACCGCAGGTTCCCGAGTGAATTTCTTCCAGGATTAACTGTCCCTCCTCAGGGGAGACGCATTGTTGAAGGACGCCTGAAACACTTTCTTTGTACAACTGGCCATCAATGACAGTGAACGACTTTGACCTGCGGACGATCTGTCTGGCTTGGACTTCGTCTTCTGGTAATTCTTGCTTCAGGATGTATGCAATGACCGACACAGTACAATTGGGGATGACAGCAAGAATCTCCATGATCAAATCAACCACAGCAGGTACTTCAACTTCAGTCGGATCTGTCGAGCTCTTTGGTTGTACTGGTTCCTCTGTGAAAGGATCTTCTTTAACTGAGGGAAGGTGGAGGTGCTTGAGGCAGACGTCACTCGGGACTGGTCTCCGAGTGGATCCGAGTTTTGCCAACTCATCAGCTGCTTGGTTTTTCAGTCGCGGAACATGGTGGAGTTCTAGACCTTCAAACTTTTTCTCGAGCTTCCTCACTGCATTGCAGTATGTGGTCATGGTGTGGTTCCTGACGTCCCACTCGTTCATCACTTGATTAACCACCAAATCCGAATCGCCATAGATCATCAGGCGACGGACGCCGAGTGCGATGGCCATGTGCAGTCCATAAAGGAGAGCTTCATACTCTGCCTCGTTGTTGGAGGAATCAAAGTGTATCTGCAACACATACTTGAGTTTGTCACCCTTTGGCGATATGATCACAATGCCAGCGCTGGAGCCATTCAACATCTTGGACCCATCGAAGAACATTGTCCAATGAGCCGAGTAGATGTGGGTCGGTTGCTGTTGTTCTACTCATTCTGCTATGAACTCAGCCAGATCTTGAGACTTTATAGCTTTCTTGGCCTCGAACTTGATGTCGTAGTACAACATCTCCATTGCCCACTTCGCCACTCGGCCCGATGCGTCCCGATTGTGGAGGATTTCCGACAACGGAGCATCAGAAACGACAGACACCGAGTGGTCTTGGAAATAACGAGCCACCTTCTTCGCAGTCATGTAAATCCCGTAGATAAGTTTTTGATAGTGGGGATACCTCTGCTTGGAAGGAGTCAGGACTTCGAAGACATAATACATTGGCCGCTGAACCTTGTATGCTTTGCCTTCTTCTTCCCGTTCGACTGTGAGAACAGTGCTAACGACTTGATTTGTAGCCGCGATGTACAGAAGAAGGGGCTCTTTACTAAGCGGAGCAGTAAGAACCGGCTGGGTGGAAAGTAGGACTTTGAGATCGTCGAATGCGACTTGGGCTTCGTCTGTCCACTCGAAAGTATCCGATTTCTTCATGAGTCGGTACAGAGGAAGCGCCTTCTCGCCGAGTCGACTGATAAACCTGCTCAAAGCCTCTAGGAAACCTGTGAGCCTTTGAACATCGTGTATTCTGACCGGTCGCTCCATTCGGACGATGGTCCCGATCTTTTCGGGGTTGACATCGATCCCTCATTCGGAAACGAAGAAACCGAGTAACTTTCCGCTGGGAACGCCGAATGAACACTTGGCTGGGTTGAGCTTGATATCATACCTACGAAGGTTGGCGAATGTTTCTGCCAAGTCAGTCAGCAGGTCGGAACCTTTGCGTGACTTGACTATGATATCATCCATATACGCCTCCACATTCCGACCGATCTGGCCGAGTAGGCATTTTTTGGATCATGCGCATAAAGGTTGCTCCTGCATTCTTCAAACCAAATGGCATAGTGATGTAGCAGAAGCACCCGAATGGGGTGATGAAGGCTGTTTTTAATTCATCGGGGCCATAGAGACGGATCTGATGATAGCCCGAGTAGGCATCAAGAAATGACAAACGCTCGCAACCCGCAGTCGAATCGACAATTTGATCGATGTGGGGGAGCGGAAAATGGTCTTTCGGGCAGACCTTATTGAGATGCTTGAAGTCAATGCACATTCGGAGCGACTTGTCCTTCTTGGGCACCATGACAACATTGGCCAGCCACTCGGAGTGGTGTACCTCGTAAATGAAGTTGGCTGCCAAAAGCTTGGCCACCTCTTCTCCGATTGCCTTCCTCTTGTGCGCGGCGGACCTACACAGGCGTTCTCGGACAGGCCGAGCGACGGGATCCACATGCAGTCGGTGCTCAGCCAACTCCCTGGGTACACCTGGCATGTTAGAGGGCTTCCATGCGAAGATGTCCCAGTTCTCACGGAGGAATTGGATGAGCTCGACTTCCTATTTAGGATCGAGGGTGGTGGAGATGTTCGTCGGGGCAGCGGTGTCGTCCGTCGGGTGGATGCTGACCTTCTTCGTCTCTCCTGCCGACTGGAATGCGGACTCCGAAGCTGGCTTCTTCGAACACATAAAGTCAGCGGGGTCGACTGTCTTATTGTACTCGTCAAGCTCGAGGACAGCCATCTGCTGATCGGCGATCCTCGATCCCTGCTGCAGACACTCCTCGGCCCGCTGCCGATTGCCTGTGATAGTGATCACACCTTTCGGGCCTGGCATCTTCAGCTTCAGGTACACGTAACATGGACGGGCCATGAAACGCGCATACGCCGTGCGGCCCAGAATTGCATGGTACGCACTCTGGAAATCCACCACCTCGAACGTCAACTTTTCCTTGCGGAAGTTTTTGTCGGAGCCGAAGACGACGTCCAACGCGATTTGGCCGAGTGACTTGGCCTTTCGTCCAGGGACGACTCCATGGAACTGCATGCTGCTCTCGCTAAGTTTGGACATCGGAATGCCCATCCCCTTGAGAGTGTCAGCGTGCATGATGTTCAAACCACTGCCGCCGTCCATGAGGACTTTGCGCAGTCGGACTCCTTCCACCACCGGGTCGACGACCAGAGCCTGCCTCCCTGGGTGGGTACGTGTGCTAGATGATCCGACTAGTCAAAGGTGATCGCAGTCTAAGACCATTTGAGGAACGTGGGGTTGGTCGGCGTGGCCATGTTCACCTCCCTGTTCACCAGCTTCAGTCGACTCTTGCTCTCAACGTCAGCAAAAATCATCAGTGTTGCATGGACTTGGGGGAACGGATCCTCCTTGTCCTCCTCATCCTGTTCATTGCCCTTTTCACTCGGTTGCCCTTCGCCGAACCCCTGGATCAGGAGGCGACATTGCCGAGTGGTATGCTTCGGATATATGGCGTTGCCCTCTTCATCCATCTTCGTGTGAATCGGACATGGCTGGTCCAGGATGGGGTTTCCGAACTGCTTCTTCTTGGGGGTGAACTGAGCCTTCCCCTTGCCCTTGAACTTGGCATTGGTAACGGCTGCGGCCTCTGCCTGCGGAGTGGATGGAGCTTTCTGCTTCTGCTTCCGAGTGCTGTTCCCATCTCCATCGGCGACTGCTTTGTGCTTGCCGCTATGAATGCGGTCCTCTTCTTCGCCATTTGCATAGCGTGCCGCTATCTCCATCATCTTACTCATGGAGATGTCGCCTGTTCGATCGAACTTCAGGTACAGATCTGTGTACCGCACGCCTGCCTTGAAGGCGCAGACTGCTTGGTGCTCTGTGACGTTCTCCACCGTGTGGTAGAGGGTCGTCCAACGCTGAATAAATCGCGCAGGGGCTCATTCTGCTTTTGGACACAGTGCTGGAGCTCCACGAGGCCAGCAGGGCATTTGCACCTCCCTTCGAAGGTCCTGATAAAGACTCGGGCCAGATCTCCCCAGCTGTAGATGCTTGAGGGAGCCAACTGGTTTAGCCACGCTTGTGCCGAGCCGTCGAGCATCAGAGGGAGGTGTTTCATGGCGACGTGGTCGTCCCCTCCTCCGATCTGGACTGCCACTCGGTAGTCGTCCAGCCATGTTTCTGGCTTGGATTCTCCTGTAAACTTGCCGATCCCCGTCGCCAATCGGAAGTTGGGAGGGATGTCAGCCGAACGGATGGCTCGACTAAAACACTCGGGACCAGAGACGATGGTCCTGCTTCCACTCGGACGGTCCATATCGTGACCATCGCGGTGGGCTCGGCCCCTATCGACCCTCCTCTGGGCGATATGCCCTCTCGCGTCGGGCCTCGGATCATAAGTGTCACCGACTGAACGCCGATCATCATGATGTTGGGGCCCGTAGGGCCCACCCCGCGGAGGGGTGCGTGAGCGGCGACGATCTTCGGGATTCATGGAACGGCTGCCTCCCGTGTGTCGCTGATGAGAACCGGGACTGTGAACTGACCGATGCGTGTTCGCGTGAACAGAACTATTGTGAATCCTGTTGTGCGATTGGGAGACCGCCGAATTTTGTTGCTGCGCCGTGTGCAGCAGGGCACGGATTTGCTCGATCCCTCTGCCAGCCTCTGAATCAGTCGGCTGGAGGGAATCGGCTATCTTGGCGGCGGCAGCCAGGTTGAGGATGGGTGTGCGGAACACCTCCACATTGCTCCGCCGAGTGTGCCGACTGGCAGAACGGCGGGGCTGACGGCGACTGCCGGATGTTTCGCCAACCTCGTGCTCGTTCCGGCCAGTTTGGCGGGGACTTTCATGGGAGTTGGCCATGTGCAATTCAGCTGCAGGCACGCGACCCAAGTACTCGAATGGAAACTCAGTCGGAACTGAGTCCGAGCGCTCGGACGGCGGCGCAACCACAACCGACTCTAGGACCGCCACTTGTGAGGACGCGTTCTGGCGTGCCTGGGCGTGTTGCACCCAACGCTGGAGCCGCGGACGGCGGGACCGCTTGTTGCGGCGCGTTACGGCGGCGTAGGTCGACACCGGAGCCGACTGCTGGAGAAGAAGAATACCGTGGGCGCCGGCAGGGAAGTGCGTAGCCCCGTGACTGGGGAGCGCCTCGACGTCGAGAGGGGCGTCCCGAAGCCATGCGGAATCGTCGATGATGAAGGAGAGAGCGCCGAAGAGGATCTCGTGACCCATGCTCAAATCTCCACCGGATGACATGATGAAAAAATGTAGTCGCAAACTCATCGGAAGTCGCTTAGACGCCTGCCCCACGGTGGGCGCCAACTGTCGTGGGTATAAGTCTAACAGTAGATGTGTAGGGTACGAAAGTATGGGCAGAGCCTTAGCTACGGCGAGGTTGTATGAGTTCAGGCCCCTCTATGGTGGAGGTAAAAGCCCTACGTCTCGGTGCTCTTGGGAGCTTGTTGTCGAGTGGAATATGGATTACAGTGAATTGCTAACCCCTGCACCAGTGGGGAAGGGCGGCTTATATAGAGTGCGCTGCCCTTCACAACGGTTCGGTGCACAGGGGTGGTGTAGTGGCGAATAAATGCCTACGTTACAGGTAACGTACGTCTTAAATGCTAATAAAGGTACATGGAAACGTATGACCGTTGCCCTCCAGGGGGGTTACGATGCACAGAGTGGAATCCAGTCGGTAAGTTCGATACGCCCCGAATGCTCATCTCCGACTGGATGATGGAGGAATCGTCACCGACTGGATGATGGGAAGTCCTTAATTCAGTCGGAACTGACTAAGGGCCATATCCCTTATGAAGGGTAGTCCTTGGGTAGGACTCATAGGGCAGGCCTATGACCCTATCCCAGGACTATAACCCCATCAATCACTATGAGGAATCCGAGAGATCCAAAAACTAAAGTCTTGCCCTCAACTACGAGGACAGGTAAGGAACTGCCATCTAGCTCTGCACTTGATTCACCTTCAGTTATGAGTAAGTTTGCGACACCAACTCCTGCTAGAAATTCTCATATGTCGCCTGTGCTTGATGCTGCTGCTTCTCCTATCCATGATGCTTGTGATGATGCTTTGCTTGATACTGCTTTGCCACTAGGTGCATTCCTTGATGAACAAATTGCTAGAGTTGCTGCTGAATGTGATGATACTTCTGAAACTGCTGAGATTATTGAAGTAGAACCTGCTATTTCACCTGTTAGAACTAGCTCTCCTAGATATGAATTGCGCGATATACTTGAGGGTTATGTTATGAAGGGAGAGATAGCTAAGGATTTTCTTGCTTGTAAGGATAGCTATGATCTTGAGAAATTACTACGCAAGTGGAAAGAAAAATCTCTGAACGCTAGGATGAAATACGACTCGAAGTTTGCTACTTCGACTATCTTTGTGACCGATAAGGATTATGAATTCTCTGTCGACCCTGATTTAATCACTCTGGTCGAATCTAATCCTTTTCATGGTTATGAGTCTGAAACGGTTGTAGCACATCTTACTAAGTTGCACGATATAGCCACTCTATTCACGAGTGAGGAAAAGATCCGCCACTACTATATCCTTAAGCTATTTCCTTTCTTGCTAAAGGGTGATGCTAAGACTTGGTTCACTTCTCTTGCTCCTGGTTGTGTGTGTAGTCCCGAGGATATGATCTACTACTTCTCTGAGAAATATTTTCCTGCCCATAAGAAGCAAGCTGCCTTGCAGGACATATATAACTTCGTGCAAGTTGAAGAAGAGAGTCTCCCACAAGCTTGGGGGAGGCTTGTCCAGCTACTGAATGCTTTGCCTAATCACCCTCTTGAGAAGAATGAAATACTTGATATCTTCTATAATGGACTAACCGATGCTTCTAGGTATCACCTAGATAGTTGTGCTGGTTGTGTTTTCACGGAACGAACTTTGGAACAAGCTGAGATTCTATTGAATAATATCTTGTGCAATGAGAATGCTTGGACTATTCCCGAACCACCTCTGAAGCCAACTCCAAAGAAAAGAGGTATTCTATTCCTCAGTCCCGAAGATATGCAAGAAGCTAAGAAATCTATGAAAGAGAAAGGCATTAAATCTGAAGATGTCAAAAATGTACCACCTATCGAAGAGATCCATGGTCTTGATAACCCGACACAGGTAGTAGAGGTAAATTCTCTTCGTAGATTCAATGATAGTGATATTCCTTTTGATAAACCTTCTAGCTTATGCTTATATGAATTTGATAACTTTGTTGCCAAACAACAAAGTTTCAATGATTATGTTAGCAGACATTTGTAACAGAATGCTCGTATGCTTAGTCATTTAAGTGTTTGTGTGGACAAAAACGTCAATGATCTTAAGCTTTTGAGTAAACATGCCTCTATGGTTACTACTCAAGTAGAACAAGTACTTAAGGCTCAAAATGACTTGCTCAATGAGTTGAATGAAAATTCTGTCAGAGTCGTCACTAGAGGTGGCAGAATGACCCAGGAACCTTTGTATCCCGAGGGTCATCCTAAGAGAATTGAACAAGATTCTCAAGGAGTTAGCACCGAGGCACCTAGTCATCCTAGGAAGAAGAAGAAAGATGATAGGAACTTGCATGCTAGCAACCCTATTGCTGTTACACCCGATAATCCAAACGATATCTCTATTTCTGATGCGCAAACACAATCTGGTGATGAACATGAGCCTAATGATAATATCGATAGTGATGTTCATGTTGATGCTCAACCTAGCAATGATAAAGATGTGGAGATTGAACCAGTTGATCTTGATAACCCACAACCTAAGAATAGGATATATGATAAGAACGACTTCATTGCTAGAAAGCATGGTAAAGAAAGGGAACCATGGGTTTAGAAACCCATGCCCTTTCCTCCCAAACCATCCAAGAAAAAGGATGATGAGGATTTTGAGCGATTTGTTGAAATGATTAGACCTGTCTTTCTGCAAATGCGTTTGACAGATATGCTCAAAATGTCTCCTTATGCTAAGTACATGAAGGATATTGTGACTAATAAGAGGAGGATACGTGAGGTTGAGATTTCCACCATGCTCGCTAATTACACCTTCAAGGGTGGAACTCCTAAGAAACTAGGTGATCCCGGAGTGCCCACTATACCTTGCTCCATTAAAGGAAACTATGTTAGAACTGCTTTATGCGACCTTGGAGCCGATGTTAGTGTTATGCCTCTTTCTCTTTATCGTAGACTTGAATTGGATAAGTTGACACCCACTGAAATCTCCTTGCAAATGGCCAACAACTCAACTGCTTTCCCTATCGGCATTTGCGAGGATGTGCCTGTTGTGGTTGCTAACTTTACTATCTTAATGGACTTTGTTATTCTGGATATTCCTGAGGATGATGCCATGGGAGTCATCCTTGGAAGACCCTTTGTAAACACTTCAGGGGCTGTTATTGATTGCAACAAAGGCAGTGTCACTTTCCATGTCGATGGTAATGAGCATATGGTGCACTTTCCGAAGAAACAATATCGAGTACATTGCATCAATGCCATTGAAAAAACTTCATCGATTCTTATTGGGAGCTTTGAATGCCCTATACCTACTGTTAAGATGAAGTATGATTTGCTTGTTGGGGATATGCACATCCCCATTGAGGTAACCTAGTGACTATTCGAAAATTCTCCGTTTTTCGCGATTCGAAAAAAGTTTGTCAAAGATACTTGATCAACCTCATTGACGGATTTCTTTTGATGACTATGAAATGGATGAATCTAGGAGTCACAAACCTCTGTTCCGAGCTTTTACTTTTCGTTGTTAGAAGAAAAATGTTAGATTTAGCTTTAGTTTTTCCTGTTTTCTGCTTCTTGCGTCCTGTAGAAAAGTGTCCCGAAAATAGAAGTTCTTCAAATGCCGTGAAAATGAAGTATGATATTTTCTGGAATTTTTGAAAAATTCTAAGACAAAGAGCTAGTGAGGGGATGCACCAGTGGGCCACAAGCCCTGGAGGCGCGGGCACCCCCTGGTCGCGCCTACCAGGCTTGTGGGGCCCACGTGTCCCCCTCCACTTATTCCAGCTCCCATCTTCTTCTCCTACCTCCAGAAAAATTCATTCTACAGCTCAAACCCGTGTTCTTGCTCTTCTTGATGTGATTTTCGATCTCCTTGTGCAAAGCCCCATTCACCAAACTGTTTTGGGGAAATTGTTCCTTGGTATGTGACTCCTCCATTGGTCCAATTAGTTTTTGCTCTAGTGCCTTATTTGTTGCATATTTTTGCTGCCTTGGTGACCCTGTTCTTGAGCTTTGCATGCTAATTTTAGCTGGTCCCAAGTGTTTTTGATGCGTGATATGGCCTCTAGGCACTTGTAGGAGTAGTTGTTATGAGTTTTGTTGAGCCTTGTTCACTTTTCCTTTGAGTCAATAAAAATTTCAGAAAAGGAAGATGTTCAAGAGAAATTATGATGGTGGTTCCTCAAGCAAGAGGGGTCACCATCTCGCGATTCGGGAGCCCGATCCTTACCAACCGAGGAATGCACACGTACAACCATGTGAATGGCCTTATGATGAATTCATGATTGATGCAGGTTTCAAAGACGAGTTTGATATATTTGTTCACATCGCCGGGCTTGAGGAATTCATCTCCGATAAGTGTGAACAGTATACTACTCTCGCTGCCTCTTTTGTTCATAGGTTTAAATTTTCAGCTGGCCGTGACACATCCATACTGTTTGATCTCTATGACAAATCGTACACCATGGATTTAGAGGATTTCAATAGAATTTGCAAGATACCTGACTCGGGTAGTCTCAATGATCCTCCTAAGTCTTTGGTTATAGATTTTATCTCTAGTATAACTGTCGGAGAAACTAGAGATATTACGCAGGCTACCATGGGTAGCATTCAATTCCCTACCTTGCATTACTTTGCCCTCTTCATAGGTAGATGCATTAACGGAAAGATTGAGCATTGTCACCTCTACGCACCAGACCTTAGTATCCTTAAGAGCGCAGTAACGGGTGATAGAAGTTTCAACATGGGGGCTATAATTGCGAGGAGGCTAAATAATAATGCTAATGAAGGGGATTTCTTTGGTGGGATCTATGCCACTCGCATAGCAAATTTTCTTGGAGTACCCATCCGCGAAGGAGATCCCCCGCTCCATACAGCTTTTCTTGATCGTGTCGCTATTACACGTTATCAGTTCCTTGAGAGGGATAATGAATCCCTCCTATACCGGTTAATATTTAACCGACAGCGTGTTTTCCATATTACCCTTCCTGCTCCTGCCTTCTTTGACTTTCAGGTAAAACGGAGATATTACATAACCAGAGGAGAGGCAGAGGAGTATGAGAGGGAGGCAAAGGCCGCTCACCTCCATGAGGAAGCTATTTAGGCAGTGGCTACCGTGTTCCCGTACAACCCCCATTATGATTTTGGATATCGCCCGGACCAACCTTGGGAGTAGACCAACTTAGGCCAAAAGCCTAAGCTTGGGGGAGTACGTGTTTCTCACCGACTTTATATTCACACTTTCACTTTGTTAGTCGGTGTTCACACTTTGCCACTGTATCATCCATGCTAGTTTATTTCTTTTTCTCGCTTTCTTCTCGTGTGTTTGTCTAGTTTGAGAAAAAACCCAAAAAGATTTCTTTTTCTTATTTTGCTTGTTGGGAGCTTTCCCGTGTAAATAGTTTTCTTTTTCTTTGGGTCAAGGTAGAAGACCATGGTTACAAATGTTTAGTGGCTCTCGCATGCTTATATGTTTATCTGTCAAAGAGCCATATTACTTTGTCTTCTCCTTTGTGTTTGCTTGCAGATTCCAGCGTAGTCCAATGCATGAACACTCTTATTATTGTTCATATCATTCGGTCGTGCAAGTGAAAGGCAATAATGACGATATATGATGAAGTGACTGAGCCTGGAAAAGCCGGTATGAACTCGATCTATTTTGTTTTTGTAAATATGACTAGCTCATCGTTCCTGATTCAACTTTGTTGTGAGAGAGACAAGTTTGCAATGACAACTTAGAGATCATAGTTTCTCATTCCATGCTTAATTATCTAGGAGCTTATAATGGTTTGTCTTGGATGCCAACATGAATTTCGAGATGATTATGATGTAGTATGATAGGATGGTATCCTCCTTTGAATGATTCAAGTGGCTTGACTTGGCGCATGTTCACGCATGTAGTTGAAACAAATCAACATAGCCTCTATGGTATTCATGTTTATGGTGATTTATGTCCTACTCATGCTTGCACTCAATGTTGGTTAATTTCAATGCATATTGATGACTGTTGTTGCTCTCTAGTTGGTCGCTTCCGAGTCTTTTGCTAGCCTTCACTTGTACTAAGCGGGAATACTGCTTGTGCATCCACTTCCATAAACCCAAAGTTGTTCCATATGAGTCCACCATACCTACCTATATACGGTATCTACCTGTCGTTCCAAGTAAATTTGCATGCGCCACTCTCTAAACCTTCAAGAAATAATCTGTTTTGCATGCCCGAACCGCTCATGTGGTGAGAAGGGGCGGTCAGTATCTTCCATTCTAGGCGTGTTATCCTCGATACGTGTTTATTCACTATCATTCACGAGAAAGGGGCCGGTAATTGGAATGCCCAGTTCCATGCTCAAATTGAAAAGATAATTGCAAACAAAACTCCCCCTGGATTGTTGTTGGTATGGACGGCACCCGAGTATTCAGCTAGTCGTGGAGTGTGATTGATCGATGGTGGGGGAGTCAAAACTTTACTTTTCTGTTTGGGAACCGCCTATATCATGTGTAGCATGGAAGATGGTGAAAACTCTGGGTCATTGCGTTGACAATGAAAGCATGCCACCCAAAATTATTTATCTCTGTCTTCAAAGCATGAGCTCTGGCACCTCTGCAAATCAATGCTTCCCTCTGCGAAGGGCCTATCTATTTATGTTTCTGTTGAGTCATCCTCTTCTTATAAAAGCACCAATTAGAGAGCACCTCCGTCATTTCTATGCTTTGCTTTTAATTGTTATTGAGTATGACTGTGACTGGATGTTCTTTGCCATGAATTACAATGTTCAGTCAGCCCTTGGTCTTTGGAGGTGCTCTGCATTTATGTTTTGCGGTCTCAAAAAGAGCTAGCGAGATACCATCTGTTCATGTTGCTTCATGATTGTTTTGATTGAAGTGTTTACGTTTGAAACTTATTATTATTGCTCACTAGTTGATTATGCCATGGATATGAGTTTGCCATGAGACCTAAATGTTATTGCTTATGTGGTTAGCTTATGATCTTGCTGAAAATCTGAATATGAGTTAGACATAACTGCAACAACAAGATCAAACAGAGTTCGTAAAAGTTTTTCTTTTGTCTCTTTCAGTTTGTCAACTGAATTGCTTGAGGACAAGCAAGGCTTTAAGTTTGGGGGAGTTGATACATCTCCGTCGCATCTACTTTTCCAAACTCTTTGGCCCTTGTTTTGGACTCTAATTTGCATGATTTGAACGGAACTAACCCGGACTAATGCTGTTTTCAGCAGAATTGCCATGGTGTTGTTTTTGCGCAGAAATAAAAGTTCTCGGAATGACCTAGAAATTTACGAGGATTTTTTGTGGAATATATAAATAATACTGGCGCAAGAATCAACCGGAGACGTGGAGCGAGGAGCCCACAAGCCCAGGAGGCACGACCCCCTGGTCGTGCCTAGCAGGCTTGTGGGGCCCTCGGGGCTCCGCCGCCTCCAACTCCAGCTCTATTTAGTCCCTTCTGTCCGGAAAAAAAATCAAGGAGAAGAGTTCATCAGGTTTTACGATACGGAGGCGCCACCACCACATGTTCTTCCTCTGGAGGGCAGATCTAGAGTCCGTTCTGGGCTCCAAAGAGGGGAGATCGTTGCCGTCGTCATCACCAACCTTCCTTCATCGCCAATTCCATGATGCTCTTCATTGTTCGTGAGTAATCTCATCGTAGGCTTGCTGGATGGTGATGGGTTGGATGAGATCTATCATGTAAACGAGTTAGTTTTGATGGGGATTGATCCCTAGTATCCACTATGTTCTGAGATTGATGTTGCTTCTACTTTGCCATGCTTAATGCTTGTCACTAGGGCCCGAGTGCCATGATTTCAGATCTGAACCTATTATGTTCTCGTCAATATATGCGTGTTCTTGATCCTATCTTGCAAGTTGTAGTCACCTACTATGTGTTATGACCCGGCAACCCCGGAGTGACAATAGCCGGAACCACTCCCGGAGATGACCATAGTATGAGGAGTTCATGTATTCACTAAGTGCTAATGCTTTGTTCCGGTTCTCTATTAAAAGGAGAACCTTAATATCCCGTAGTTTCCATTAGGACCCCACTGCCATGGGAGGGATGGACAATAGATGTCATGCAAGTTCTTTTCATAAGCATGTATGACTATATACGGAATACATGCCTACATTACGTTGACGAACTGGAGCTAGTTACATATCTCCCCATGTTATAACTGTTGCATGATGAATGTCATCCGGCATAATTATCCATCACCGATCCAATGCCTGCGAGTTTTTCCTACTGTTCCTTGCTACGTTACTTTGCTGCTACTGTTACTGCTACTGCTGTCACTGCTGCTACTGTTACCATTGCTACTGTTGCTATCACACCACTTTGCTACTGATACTTTGCTGCAGATACTAAGTCTTTCAGGTGTGGTTGAATTGACAACTCAACTTCTAATACTCGAGAATATTCTTTTGCTTCCCCTTGTGTCGAATCAACAAATTTGGGTTGAATACTCTATCCTCGAAAACTGTTGCGATCCCCTATACTTGTGGGTTATCAATCTGTCATGAACTTCTTCATCCAGACACCCTCCTTAGCCGCCTTTGAGGCAGCTATGTACTCTGTTTCACATGTAGAATCAGCTACAACGCTTTGCTTGGAACTGCACCAGCTTACCGCACCCCCATTAAAAATAAATATGTATCCGATTTGTGACTTAGAGTCATCCGAATTAGTGTCGAAGCTTGCATCGACGTAACCCTTTACGACGAACTCTTCGTCACCCCCATAAATGAGAAACATTTCCGTAGTCATTTTCAGGTACTTCAAAATATTCTTGACCATTTTCCAGTGCTCCACTCGTGGATCACTTTGAAACCTGCCTGCCATACTTATGGCAAGGCTGACATCCGGTCTTGTGCACAACATTACATACAGGATAGACCCTATGGCTGAAGCATAGGGGACGACACTCATTGTTTCTCTATCTTATGCAGTTACTGGGCATTGAGTCTTACTCAACTTTATACCTTGTAACACAGGCAAGAACCCCTTCTTGGATTGTTCCATTTTTAACTTCTTCAAAACTTTGTCAAGGTATGTGCTTTGTGAAAGTCCTATTAAGCGCCTTGATCTATCTCTATAGATCTTTATGCCTAATATGTAAGCAGCTTCTCTGAGGTCCTTCATTGAAAAACTCTTATTCAAGTAATCCTTCGTGCTCCCCAAAAATTATATATTGTTTCCAATCAGCAATATGTCATCCACATATAATATTAGAAATGTTATAGAGCTCCCACTCACTTTCTTGTAAATGCAAGTTTATACAAAATTTTGTATAGACCCGAACGCTTTGATCACCTCATCAAAACGTTGGTTCCAACTCCGAGATGCTTGCACCAGTCCATAAATGGATCGATGGAGCTTGCATACTTATTTAGAATTCTCTGGATCGACAGAACCTTCGGGTTGCATCATATACATCTCTTTCTTAAGAAACCCGTTAAGGAACGCCGTTTTGACATCCATCTGCGAGATTTCATAATCGAAAAATGCAGCTATTGCTAACATGATTCGGACGGACTTAAGCATCGCTACGGGTGAGAATGTCTCATCGTAGTCAACTCCTTGAACTTGTGAAAAAAACCTTTGCCACAAGTCGAGCTTTATAAACGGTCACATGAACGTCCATGTTCGTCTTCTTCTTAAAGATTCATTTGTTCTGAATAGCTTTTCGGCCTTCAGGTAATACTTCCAAAGTCCATACTTTGTTTTCATACATTGATCCTATCTCGGATTTATGGCTTCTAACCATATGTTGGAATATGGGCCCACCATTGCTTCTCCATAATTCGTAGGCTCATTGTTGTCTAACAACACGATTGACAAGACAGGATTCTCGTACCACTCAGGAGCAGTACATGCCCTTGTCGACCTGCGAGGTTCGATAGCGACTTGATCCGAAGCTTCATGATCACCATGATTAGCTTCCTATTCAGCTAGTGCTGCCTCGACAGAAATTTCTTTCTGCCCTGCGCCACCATCTTTTTGAAGCAGAGGTTCTACAACCTCATCAAGTTCTATCTTCCTCCCACTCAATTCTTTCAAGAGAAACTCTTTCTAAAAAAAGCTTCGTTCTTAGCGACAAACCCGTTGCCCTCGGATTTGAGATAGAAGGTATACCCAACTGTCTCTTTTGGGTAACCTATGAAGACACACTTTTCCTCTTTGGGTTCCAACTTTTCAGGCTGAAGCTTTTTGACACAAGCATCACATCCCCAAATTTTAAGAAACAACAACTTTGGCTTCTTGCCATACCACAACTCATATGGTGTCATCTCAACGGATTTTGATGGTGCCCTATTTAAAGTGAATGTAGCTGTCTCCAATGCATATCCCAAAAATGATAATGGCAAATCGGTAAGAGACATCATAGAAGGCACCATATCTAATAAAGCACGATTACGATGTTCGGACACACCATTGCGATGTGGTGTTCTAGGCGGCGTCAACTATCGGACAATTCCACATTGTCTTAAGTGAGCACCAATCTCGTAACTCAGATACTCACCTCGTCGATCAGATCATAGGAACTTGATCTTCTTGTTATGATGATTTTCAACTTCACTCTGAAATTGTTTGAACTTTTCAAACGTTCCAGACTTGTGCTTCATCAAGTAGATATAACCATACCTACTCACATCATCAGTGAAGGTGAGAAAATAACGATATCCACCGCGCGCCTCTATGCTCATCGGTCCGCACACATCAGTATGTATGATCTCCAACAAGTCACTTGCACGCTCCATTGTTCCGGAGAACAGAGTCTTAGTCATCTTGCCCACGAGACATGGTTCACATGTGTCAAGTGATTCTTTCGGCATTCTGGGAATGGGGGTACCCAGACCTGCCTGCCTGTCGCCCAGGGCTGGCCCACTTCATCAAGCAAACCAACAGGCTCGACACCACTCAAGGCAAGGACCTCGTGAGGGACCAAGCCTTACAAGGAGGAACGACATCAAGACCCGCAGGGAACCTCCTCAGGACCCCTCTCGAGCGGCGGATATTCCGAGGCGAGGCTCGGCCTTAGGAGTCAAGGGTGATGCAAGGGAAGGATGGGCAAGCAGTAGACAACAGGGTGGATCAGTTTCCCCTTCAGTGCAAAGGGGGCAAGGACGTACCAGGGTCCCAACGACATCTTCCAAAGGTTTCCCTTCTGTTGCAACAAGGCCATCGCCGCCCGCCAGCAGGACAAACGTCATCCTCGGGCTCGTCCCTGCAGCGCGGGCAGCCACTTTGCAGGGAAAGACCACATTTGGGCAGGGGAGCATGTTCCCGTGTTCCCCTTCAAAATTGGCCGTTGTGGGATCCCTTCCCTCCGAAACGGTAAGGGAAGAGGACCGGGGCCGCCACTATAAATAGAGGATAGGTTGCTTCGTAGAAGGGGACCTGATCCGAGCGATTCATTCACTCACTAGCACCACGCAAAGCCACCCAGCCTCCGGAGGCGCCCAAACATTGTACTAGTTCATCCACCAACCTACACAAGAGGAAATCCACCAAAACAGGAGTAGGGTTTTACGCTTCACATCAGCCCGAACCTGGCTAAACTGTTGTGTTCTGCGTTTCGCTCACCATCGAGTGAGTTCCCTGCCATCCCAAGAGAGTAGCGAGCTAGGTGAACTGAACCAGTGAGAGATCTTCGTACACGCCCCTGAGTTCGAATCTTTAGGGTTTTGCGGAGCCCGAAATCCAATAGATTCAAAATCAAGTGACTCCAAAAGTCCATCAACATGGAGTTTCTTCATGCATTTTATAGCAATATGACCTAAGCGACAGTGCCACAAGAAAGTGGCGCTATCATTATTAACTCTACATCTTTTGGTCTCAATGTTATGGAAATGAGTGTCATCACTATCGAGATTCAATATGAACAAACCCCTCACATTGGGTGCATGACCATAAAATATAATACTCATATAAATAGAACAACCATTATTCTTTGACTTAAATGAGTAACCATCTCGCAATAAACAAGATTTAGATGTAATGTTCATGCTCAATGCAGGCACTGAATAACAATTATTTAAGTTCATCACTAATCCCGATGGTAACTGAAGTGAGATTGTGCCGACGGTGATCGCATCAACCTTGGAACCATTTCCCACACGCATCATCACTTCATCCTTCGCCAGCCTTCGTTTATTCTGCAGTTCCTATTTTGAGTTGCAAATGTGAGCAATAGAACCGGTATCAAATACCCAGGCACTAGTACGAGAGCTCCCGAGGTACACATCAATACATTGTATATCAAATATACCTTGTTTGGCGTTGGCAGCCTTCTTATCGGCCAAATACTTGGGGCAGTTCCGCTTCCAGTGACCAGTCCCGTTGCAATGGTAGCACTCAGTTTCTGGCTTGGGTCCAGACTTGGGTTTCTTCGTCGGAGGGGCAACATCTTTGCCACTCTTTTGGAGTTACCCTTCTTCCCCTTGCCATTTTTTCTTGAAACTAGTGGTCTTATTGACTATCAACACTTGATGCTCCTTCTGGATTTACGACTCTCTGACTTTCAGCATCGCAAACAGCTCGGTGAGTGACTTATTCATCCCTTGCATGTTATAGTTCAACACAAAGCCTTTGTAGCTTGGTGGTAGTGACTGAAGAACTCTGTGAGTGATAGCCTCCGGCGGGAGAGCAATTCCCAACTCAGCTAGACGGTTAGAGTACCCAGACATTCTGAGCACATGTTCACTGACACACCCGTTCTCCATTTTGCAAGCATACAACTTATGGGAGGTCTCGTACCTCTCGATCCGGGCATTCTTCTTAAAGATAAACTTCAACTCCTGGAACATCTCATATGCTCCATGACGTTCAAAACGTATTTGAAGTCCCGGTTCTAAGCCATACAAAACTGCACATTGAACTAACGAGTGGTCATCCTTGCGCGTGTGCGAGACGTTCATAACTTCAGGCAACGCAGGTTGGGGTGGTTCATCACCTAGCGGTTCATCAAGGACATATGACTTTTGGGCAGCCTGGAGGATGAGCCTCAGATTACGGGCCTAGTCAAAAAAGTTTCTTCCATCATCTTTTAACTTAGCTTTCTCTAGGAACACATTAAAATTCAGGGTTGCTACCGCGCGAGCCATTGATCTACAACATAAAATTTTGCAAAGATTACTGAGACTATGTTGAAGACAATTGAGTTTAGCTAATCATATCATGAATAAACTCCCACTCAAATAGACATCCCTCTAGTCATTCGAGTGGCGCATGATCCAAATCCACTAACTAAAGTCCGATCATCACGTGAGTTGAGATTAGTTTCAATGGTGAACATCTCCATGTTGATCATATCAACTATATGATTCATGCTCGACCTTTCGGTCTCTTGTGTTCCTAGGCCATGTCTGAGTGTTCGGTGTGTGCACCTGTTTTGCACCAGTTGTATGTGAACGTTGAGTCTATCACACCCGATCATCACGTGGTGTCTCAAAACGACGAACTGTAGCAACGGTGCACAGTCAGGGAGAACACAATTTTATCTTGAAATTTTAGTGAGGGATCACCTTATAATGCTACCGTCGTCCTAAGCAAAATAAGATGTATAAAAGGATTAACATCACATGCAAATCAAAAGTGACATGATATGGCCAAAAACTTGTACTTCTTGATCTCCATCACCAAAGCACGAGCATGATCTCCATCGTCACTGGCACCACACCATGATCTCCATTATTGTGCTACCATCGAGGTTGTCATGCTAACTATGTTGTTACTACTAAAGCTACTACTAGCGATAAAGTAAAATAACACCAAGCGGAAAAATAATTAAAGACAACCCTATGGCTCGTGCCGGTTGCCGTAGCATCGACGTGCAAGTCGATATTTAACTATTACAACATGATCATCTCATACATCCAATATATCATATCATGTCTTTAGCCATATCACATCACAAGCATACCCTGCAAAAACAAGTTAGACGTCCTCTAATTTGTTGTTGCATGTTTTATGTGCTTGCTATAGGTATCTAGTATGATCGCATATTACTTACACAAAGCACAACAGTTATATGCAAATTGCTATTTAACCTTCTCTAAGGACCGCCTCGGTCAAATCCGGTTAAACTAAAGTTGAAGAAACAGACACCGCCAATCATCTTTATGCAACAAGTTGCATGTTAGTCGATGAAACCGGTCTCACGTAAGCGTATGAGTAATGTTGGTCCGAGCCGCTTCAATCCAACAATACCGCCGAATCAAGAAAAGACTAAGGAGGGCAGCAAATTGAATATAAACGCCCACAAACTCTTTTGTGTTCTACTTGAGATATCATCTACGCATGAACCTAGATCATGATGCCACTGTTGGGGAACGTAGCATGGGAAACGAAAAAAATCCTATGCACACGAAAGACCTATCATGGTGATGATCATCTACGAGAGGAGAGATCGGATCCACATACCCTTGTAGATCGCTAAGCGGGAACTGTTAAGAAATGCGGTTGATGTATTCGAACATCTTCGCGATTCGATCATGATCCGTCCCACGAACTCCGTCCCGATCTAGTATGAATGGACGACACCTCTGCGTTCAGCACACGTACAGCTCGATGACGATCTCCGCCTTCTTGATCCAGCAAGAGAGACGAAGAGGTAGCTGAATTCTCCGGTAGCACGACGGCGTGGTGGTGATGGTGGTGGAGCTACTCTGGCAGGGCTTCGCCGTGCTGTACCGAACTAGCTACGCGTGTCACAAAGTAGTGGAGGGAGAGAGGGATGCAAAAAAGCTTGGGGTACAAAAAGCCTATCAAACCTCCACTATATATAGGAGGAACAATAGGGAGGGTCGCTGGCCTCCTACTCCAAGTAGGAGGATTCGGTCGAGCCAAGAGGGAGGAGTCCTCCTCCAATTCGGTTTGGTGGAGGACTCCTTCCCATCTTGTCCACCTCCTTCCTTTTCGTTTTTTCCTTTTTCCTTTTATTTTTTGCTTTGGTGGAAATAGGTTTATTGTGCTGGCCTCACCAGCCCACTAAGGGCTGGTGCACCACCCATGGGCCTATTAGGTCCTCTCCCGGGTGGGTGCCCGCTCCCAGTAAATCCCCAGAACCCATTCGTCACTCCCGATACTTTACCGGTAATGCCTGGAATCTTTGTGGAAGCCAAATGCAAGAATCATATATATATCAATCTTCGTTTCCGGACCATTCCGGAGACCCCCGTGACGTTCGAGATCTCATTCGGGACTCCGAACAACATTCGGCTACGAACATCAATAATTCAACTATACCGAAAACGTCACCGAACCTTAAGTGTGCAGGCCCTGCGGGTTCAAGAACTATGTAGACATGAGCGAGAAACTCTCCGGTCAACATCCAATAGCGGGACCTGGATGCGCATATTGGATCCTACATATTCTACGAAGATCTTATGGGTTGAACCTCCATGTCAAGTATTCATACAATCCCGTATATCATACCCTTTGTCCTTCGGTATGTTACTTGCCCGAGATTCGATCGTCGGTATCCCCATACCTATTTCAATCTCATTACCGGCAAGTCTCTTTACTCGTTACGTAATACAAGATCTCGTGGCTAACTCTTTAGTCACATTGCTTTCAAGGCTTGTTTGTGATGTTTTATTACCGAGTGGGCCCCGAGATACCTCTTCGTCACACGGAGTGACAAATCCCAGTCTTGATCCATGCTAACTCAACGGACACCTTCGGAGATACCTGTAGAGCACCTTTATAGTCACCCAGTAATGTTGAGAAGTTTGATACACACAAGGCATTCCTCCGGTGTTAGTTAGTTTCATGATCTCATGGTCATAGGAATGTATAGTTGAAATTCAGAAAACAATAGCAATAAAATAACACGATCACATGCTATGTTTATAGTTTGGGTCTTGATCATCACATCATTCTCCTAATGATGTGATCCCGTTATCAAGTGACAACACTTGTCTATCGCCAGGAAACCTTAACCATCTTTTATCAACGAGCTAGTCAACTAGAGGCTTACTAGGGACAATATTCTGTCTATGTAACCACACATGTATTTATGTTTCCATTCAATACAATTATTGTTGGGGAACGTTGCATGGGAAACAAAAAAATCCTACGCACACGAAGACCTATCATGGTGATGATCATCTACGAGAGGGAGATCGGATCCACATACCCTTCTAGATCGCTAAGCGGATGCGTTAATAAACGCGGTTGATGTAGTGGTACGTCTTCACGATCTGTCCCACAAACCGTCTCGTGATCCGTCCCAATCAAGTGCTGAACGGACGACACCTCCGCGTTTCGCACACATACAACTCGATGATGATCTCCGCCTTCTTGATCCAGCAAGAGAGACGGGGATGTAGATGAGTTCCCCGACAGCACGACGACACTCCGGTGGTGGTGGTGATCTATTCCTGCAGGGCTCCGCCCGAGCTGTGCAGAAAACCGATCTAGAGGAAGAACTACGATCTAGAGGAGAGGGCATCACGTGGCAAAGTTGTGTCTCAAACATCCCTAAACCTCTAGTATATATAGGAGGAGGGAGGGGGCAACCTTGGTGCCACAAGGGAGGCTCCCTTGTGTCGGACAAAGTGGAGGAGGGAGGACTCCTCCTCCAATTCCAATTGGATTAGGACTCCTTCCTTAATTTCCCACCTCTTTTGGATTTTCCACTTTTTCCTCATGGGCTTTCCTCGGATGACTTTGTCAGCCTATTATGCCTTATTGTGCATCCAATAAACCCATGTGGACCCCTTGGGGCGTGGAGGGCCCACCCAGTGGCCCCCAGAACCCATTCGTCACTCCCGGTACACTGCAGGCAATGCCTGAAAACCTTTCGGAATACAAATACCAAATTCCTATATATCAATCTTCATTTCCGGACCATTTCGGAACTCCTCATGACGTCTGGCATCTCATCCGGGACTCCGAACAAAACTTCGGTCACCAACACATATAACTCAACTATACAAAAACATCACCAAATCTTAAGTGTGCAGACCCTGTGGGTTTGAGAACTATGCAGACATGACCTGAGACACTCTCTGGTTAATACCCAATAGCGGGACCTGGATGTCCATATTGGCTCCCACATATTCTACGAATATCTCTATCGGTTGAACCTCTGTGTCAAGGATTCAGTTAATCACGTATGTTGTTCCCTTTGTCCTTCGGTATGTTACTTGCCCGAGATTCGATCGTCGGTATCTCCATAGCTAGTTCAATCTCGTTACCGGCAATTCTCTTTACTCATTCCGTAATACAAGACCCCATAACTAACTCCTTAGTCACATTGCTTGCAAGGCTTGTTGTGATGCTGTATTACCGAGTGGGCCCCGAGATACCTCTCCGTTACACAGAGCGACAAATCCCAGTCTTGATCCATGCCAACCCAACAGACACCTTTGGAGATACCTGTAGAGCACCTTTATAGTCACCCAGTTGTTGGGTAACGTAGCATAAATTCAAAAAATTTCCTATGCATATTCAGATCTTCCTATGGAGATACCAGCAACGAGAGAGGGGGGAGTGCATCTTCATACCTTTGAAGATCGCTAAGCGGAAGTGTTACTAGAATGCGGTTGATGGAGTCGTACTCGCGGCGATTTAGATCGCGATGTGATTCCGATCTAGTGCCGAACTACGGCACCTCCGCATTCAACACACGTGCAGCCCGGTGACGTCTCCCGCACCTTGATCCAACAAGGAGGAGGGAGAGGTTGGGGAAGAACTCCTGCAGCACGACGGTGTGGTGTCGATGGAGAGACGAGGTCTCCCGGCAGGGCTTCGCCAAGCACCGGCAGAGAGGAGGAGAAAGAAGGGCAGGGCTGCGCCAAGGGAGAGGGAAAAGTGTGTCCCCCAATGGCCAAAAGTGCCCACTATATATAGGGGAGGGAGGGGCTGCGCTCCCTTGAGGGTTTCCCTCTCCTGGGGGGGGGGCAGCCCTATATGGGGCGAGGTGCGGCGGCCAAGGGGGGGAGGAGGGGTGGCGCACCCCTCTGGTGGGCCTTAGGCCCACCTGCGCTAGGGTTCCCCCCCTCTCCCCTCTTCCAGCGCCATGGGCTGAGTGGGGGGGCGCACCAGCCCACCTAGGGGCTGGGTCCCTCCCCCACTTGGCCCATCTAGCCTCCCGGGGTCGTTGCCCCCTTTTGGTGGACCCTCGGGGCCACCTTCGGTGGTCCCGGTGGTCCCGGTACGTTACCGGTGATGCCCGAAACACTTCCGGTGTCCGAAACCATCTGTCCTATATATCAATATTTACCTCTGGACCATTCCGGAGCTCCTCGTGACGTTCGGGATCTCATCCGGGACCCCAAACAACTTTCGATAACCTCGTATAACATTTCCCTATAACCCTAGCGTCATCGAACCTTAAGTGTGTAGACCCTACGGGTTCGGGAGACAGGTAGACATGACCGAGACACCTCTCTGGCCAATAACCATCAGCGGGGTCTGGATACCCATGGTGGCTCCCACTTGCTCCACGATGATCTCATCCGATGAACCACGATGTCAAGGATTGAATCAATCCCGTATACAATTCCCTTTGTCTGTCGGTATAGAACTTGCCCGAGATTCGATCGTCGGTATACCTATACCTTGTTCAATCTCGTTACCGGTAAGTCTCTTTACTCGTTATGTAGCACGTCATCGTGTGACTAATTCCTTAGTCACATTGAGCTCATGATGATGTTCTACCGAGTGGGCCCAGAGATACCTCTCCGTCACACGGAGTGACAAATCCCGATCTCGATTCGTACTAACCCAACAAACACTTTCGGAGATACCCGTAGTGCACCTTTATAGTCACCCAGTTACGTTGTGACGTTTGATACACCCAAAGCACTCCTACGGTATCCGGGAGTTGCACAATCTCACGGTCGAAGGAAAAGATACTTGACATTAGAAAAGCTTTAGCATACGAACAATACGATCTAGTGCTATGCTTAGGATTGGGTCTTGTCCATCACATCATTCTCCCAATGATGTGATCCCGTTATCAATGACATCTAATGCCCATGATCAGGAAACCATGATCATCTAATGACTAACGAGCTAGCCAACTAGAGGCTTGCTAGGGACACATTGTGATCTATTTATTCACACATGTATTACTGTTTCCTGTTAATACAATTATATCATGAACAATAGACGGTTATCATGAACAAGGAAATATGATAATAACCATTTTATTATTGCCTCTAGGGCATATTTCCAACAGTCTCCCACTTGCACTAGAGTCAATAATCCAGTTACATTGTGATGTATCAAACACCCATAGCATTATGGTGTTGATCATGTTTTGCTCGTGGAAGAGGTTTAGTCAACGGGTCTGCAACATTCAGATGCGTATTTACTTTACAAATATCTATCACTCCACTCTGGACATGGTCCTGGATGGAGTTGTAGTGGCGTTTGATGTGCTTCATCTTCCGATGAAACCTGGGCTCCTTGGCTATGGCAATGGACCTAGTGTTATCACAGAAGAGTGTCATTGGACCCGATGTGCTTGGAACCACTCCATGGTCGGTGATGAGCTCCTTCATCTAAATTCCTTCATGAGCCGCTTCTGAAGCAGCTATGTACTCCGCTTCACATGTAGATGCTGCCACGACTTCTTGCTTGCTGCTGCACCAGCTCACTGCCCACCATTCAAAACATATACGTATCTGGTCTGTGACTTAGAGTCATCCGGATCTGTGTCGAAGCTAGCGTCGACGTAACCCTTTACGACGAGCTCTTCGTCACCTCCATAAACGAGAAACATTTCCTGAGTCCTTTTCAGGTACTTAAGGATATTCTTGACCGCTGTCCAGTGTTCCATACCGGGATCACTTTGGTACCTCCCTACCAAACTTATGGCAAGGTTTATATCAGGTCTGGTACACAACATGGCATACATAAGAGAGCCTATGGCTGAAGCGTAGGGGACAGAACTCATCTTCTCTCTATCTGCTGCCGTGGTCGGCGACTGAGTCTTACTCAATCTCATGCCTTGCAAAACTGGCAAGAACCCTTTCTTTGAGTTTTCCATATTGAACTTCTTCAATATCTTGTCAAGGTATGTACTTTGCGAAAGACCTATGAGGCGTCTCGATCTATCTTTATAGATCTTGATGCCTAATATGTATGCAGCTTCTCCAAGGTCCTTCATAGAAAAACTCTTGTTCAAATAGGCCTTTATGCTCTCCAACATCCCTATATCATTCCCAATCAATAATATGTCATCCACATATAGTATGAGGAAAGCTACAGAGCTCCCACTCACTTTCTTGTACAGACAGGCTTCTCCGTAAACTTGTATGAACCCAAACGCTTTAATCACCTCATTAAAGCGAATGTTCCAACTCTGAGATGCTTGCACCAGCCCATAGATGGAGCGGTGGAGCTTGCCCACTTTGTTAGCACCCTTAGGGTCGACAAAACCTTCTGGTTGCATCATATACAACTCTTCTTTAAGGTTCCCGTTAAGGAACGCTGTTTTGACGTCCATTTGCCAAATTTCATAATCATAAAAGGCGGCAGTTGCTAACATGATTCGGACTGATTTCAGCTTCGCTACGGGAGAGAAAGTCTCTTCGTAGTCAATTCCTTGAATTTGTCGAAAACCCTTTGCGACAAGTCGAGCTTTATAAATGGTTACATTACCGTTTGCATCAGTCTTCTTCTTGAAGATCCATTTATTTTCTATGGCTCGCCGGTCATCAGGCAAGTCCACCAAAGTCCATACTTTGTTCTCATACATGGATCCTATCTCAGATTTCATAGCTCCAAGCCATTTGTTGGAATCCGGGCCCGCCATCGCTTCTTCATAGTTCGAAGGTTCACCAATGTCTAACAACATGATTTCCATCACAGGGTTGCCGTACCACTCTGGTGCAGAGCGTGCCCTTGTGGACCTTCGCGGTTCAGTAGTAACTTGATCCGAAGCTTCATGATCATTATCATTAACTTCCTCTTCAGTTGGTGTAGGCGCCACAGGAACAACTTCCCGTGTTGCACTACTATCCTGTTCGAGAGGGGGTGTAATTACCTCATCAAGTTCTACTTTCCTTCCACTTACTTCTTTCGAGAGAAACTCTTTCTCTAGAAAGGATCCGTTCTTGGCAACAAAGGTCTTACCTTCGGATCTAAGATAGAAGGTATACCCAATAGTTTCCTTAGGGTATCCTATGAATACTCATTTCTCCGCTTTGGGTTCGAGCTTTTCTGGTTGAAGTTTCTTCACATAAGCATCGCAGCCCCAAACTTTAAGAAACGACAACTTATGTTTCTTGCCAAACCATAGTTCATACGGTGTCGTCTCAATGGATTTAGACGGTGCCCTATTTAAAGTGAATGATGTAGTTTCTAATGCGTATCCCCAAAATGATAGCGGTAAGTCGGTAAGAGACATCATAGATCGTACCATATCTAATAAAGTGCGATTACGACGTTCAGACATTCCTTTGTGTTGCTGTGTGCCAGGCGGCGTCAATTGTGAAACGATTCCACACTTCCTTAGGTGTGTGCCAAACTCGTGACTCAAATATTCTCCTCCACGATCAGATCGTAGACACTTAATTTTTCTGTCACGTTGATTCTCGACCTCACTCTGAAATTCCTTGAACTTTTCAAATGTCTCAGATTTGTGCTTCATCAAGTAGATATACCCATACCTACTCAAATCATCGGTGAGAGTGAGAACATAATGATAGCCACCGCGAGCTTCAACGTTCATTGGACCACACACATCAGTATGTATTATTTCCAATATGTCGGTTGCTCTCTCCATTATTCCTGAGAATGGAGTCTTAGTCATCTTGCCCATCTGGCACGGTTCGCATGTGTCAAATGATTCAAAGTCAAGAGACTCTAATAGTCCATCAGTATGGAGCTTCTTCATGCGCTTAACGCCGATATGACCAAGGCGGCAGTGCCACAAGTATGTGGGACTATCATTATCAACTTTACATCTTTTGGTACTTACACTATGAATATGTGTAACATCACGATAGATATTCATCAAGAATAAACCATTCACCAGCGGAGCATGACCATAAAACATATCACTCATATAAATAGAACAACCATTATTCTCTGACTTAAATGAGTAGCCGTCTCGCATAAAGCAAGACCCTGATACAATGTTGTCACACCCTGTTTTTCACCACAAGTATTTTATGTTGCAAAAATCAGAGCTTGTTAAAACCTTTTCAAATAATGTTGTGAGTGCAATGTGAACCCTTGTTTGAGTGTATGCTTGTTTGTTGATGACTCAAATCTATGAAAACTTATTATTTTGCTCTCTTCAAAAAACCTTTTCCCTTTATATCAAGATCACCTTCATCATGTTGGGATACACTACTAGCTCATGAAGCCAAGTGGCACTTCCAACCAAAGTTGGTGATCTGATCCAAATATTATTTTCCTATTTTATATCTATGTTTGTTTCTAAGGCCAGTAATGGTATTCCCACAAGGAAAATTGCTTTCCTGCCTTAGAAAATTCGGACTAAATTCATGGAAGCTCAGAAGGACATATATTTTCCATATATAAGATTTTAAACCCTATTTTATATTAATATTATTTGAGTAAAACCCTGAAAACCATTTCTGTCTGTTTTAGCTTTTTGAGATGTTTCCAAAGGAAATTATCTCCGTAAAATCCCATAAAATTAGAGGAGCCCTCCCAAGACATATTAGGTGCTCACCTAAAATATCACCTTGATTCAAGGTGGGGAAGTGCACCTAATGAGCCCAAAACCCTCTCTGTCCAGAGTAGAGTTGGAACAACTCTACATTGCAAAGTTTCTCCAATGGAGCTGAAACTTTGCAGAAGTGTTTGACACCCCAAATGAGGACTCCACACCAAAGATGGGATTTGTGAGACTCTGTTTGGCCACACTCCCTTTGTAAAGGACAATACTGGTCATTTTGAGACATTTTCAAGTTTACAAAGCCAAACTTGTTCAACGGAGCTCAGATTTGGTGGAACCCCATGTTTTTACCCCAAGACCAAACATGTTAAGTTTCATTTCCAGTAGTGGAGTGGAAGCACCCAAAGTCATTGTCGAACACCTACTGACAGGAAGGTAAAAACCCTCCTAGCCACTGTTTTACCCAATGTCAAGGCCCCAAACATGGTGGGTTAGAGCACCAGAACACCCTAAGCACCCAGTCAATCAGCCCCTCCCCAACTCCAAGCACAAGTGACAAGAACTCCAATTTAAGCCGTAGGGCAGTACTGGTAACACTAGTGTTCCTTGCTCCCTTGACCAGCTCGAGCTCCCACCAAGCCACAACGGCTAGGCACACTCCCAGCAACACTCAGGACATGGAGGACACGTCCCAAGTGCCCCAGAGCGAGCCAGCATGTCGTGGCATGCCAAAACTGCGCTCTGGGCGTGCTGCAGAGAGCCACCAGCAAGGGGACGACGCTCTGGCCGGTCCCAACCTCCCCAGTTATGTCCAAACGCTCCCCCGACAACCATTCAGTGCAAAGCTACCCCAGGGACCCTCTCCCCCTCGCGCAAGAGCTCAGGCGACGCGTGCCCGTGCGCGCCCGACGCGGCCGAGCATGCACGGTCGCTGCGGCTCGACCCCACTCGCTTTCCCTCTGCGGCCGTTGCACCAGGAGGTCCTAAACCACGTCCCGAACCCGTGGTTTCGCGGCCAGCACCTCACTGTGCTCGCACGCGCGCCACGGTGAGTCACCGGCGTGCCCGAGTCAGGTCACCGTCGTTGGCCTATAAATAGGTCCCCCCGGCACCCCAGCACCCTCCAAGCAGCTTCAGCACAACCAGTAGACACTCCCTAGCCACCCAATCGAGCTCGCAGAGCCCCGGTGCTCGAGATCGACCGAGGCCCCTCCGCCTCGGAGCTCCGGTCGATCTCCGGTTACACGTCGGCTTCTGCGCTGCCCGACCTCCCATTACACTCCCCTTGACACCAGGAACATTTCCCCTAACTTCCCCGAGCGAATCCGTGCCCCTCGCCCCTAGTTCAACACCAACCCGAAACCCTTCCGCCACGGGCACCTCATCGCCGGCGACCCAGACCACCTCCGGTGACGTCCCGACCATGAGCAGGTAGGCGGAGGCACGAGGGACCCGTCCCCGTTCCTAGATTGGCCTGAGGACAACGGCAACCTCGCCGGCGTCCATCTCCACCTCTCTGTCTGGAGGTAGGAGAAGGACCCGACAGGTGGAGCCCACCTGTCGGTGTCTTGGGGCAGCCAGCGCGCGCAGCCGCTGACGCTTACCCCACGGGCCCGCAGGTCAGGTATGAACCTGGCCCGCGCGCGCGTGGTGGCCAGGCCTGCTGGATTTGTTCCCCTGGCCTTTTCCTTTTATTTTAATCCAGTAACTTAAATGATTTTTATAAAAAGATTTAGCCAGTAGAAAAATATAATTCTTCCACCAGTAATTTTCTAAAAATGAGTAGTATTTGATTCTGTAATAGTTGACATTTATCAAAAACAGAAACTATTTTGATATAATAAAATGATATTAAAAAGCACTTGTTTACTTCTGTTTGCTTTTAAATAAATATGCTTAGCTAATAAAACTATAGGAAACATTTTCCAAAATAATAAACTGAATTTATTCAAGCCTTGCAACATTTTTAAAATCACTTTGTGATCTGTTTTAGTGAGAGCTAGTATTTATTTATTCCTTTCTCGACGGTAGAGTTACCGAGTGACGGAGGATCCAGAGCAGAAGACCTCGAAGACCCCGGATACCTAGCTGACCAAGGCAAGTAGCCCTTTTGCCATGACTTAAGTATATAAAATGATGCATGCTAGTATAGCAAGTATTTTCCCGTTGCATGTGATCACGATGTCGGTTCATCATTGTGGTGATGGTACCGAAGGCTTCTTCGAAGCACTTGCATTGATAGTAATGATATTCACATGGCTCCTCGGAGCACAAACATGATGAGCTGACCCTACCATCTACGAGGATCATGCTACTGTCATGTTGACCAGTAAAGTAAAATCATTGCATTGAGCTTGACCCTACCCGTGAGGGTCATGTTATACCATGTTGACAAGTAATGATAAAGCATATTACCACAAGCATAATGATGAGTTAAATAAAGAATTTATGAAAACCCCGTCGGGTGCCACTAATGCCCGAGGGTGATGATGAGTTGGTGATCACTTTTGGTGAAGTGATGCACCGGTGATTTTGGTGTGAGTATGGTTTCGGAAATGGGATTAGATTTATGATGTGTCGACCGTCCCAACCTTACCAGTACGACCACGATACCCCTTTATGGGATGGGGCTTTGTTGATTACTCCGGTCGGTGCTAGCAAAGAGCCACATTACTAGTGGCGGGAGTGATCGGTGTCACTCTCGTGATGGGGTCGTGCCAGGTAGGACGACTATGACATTATTATGAGTTCCAGGCACACCGTTGGTCCCTGCATGGTTGATACGGTCCAGAGTCGGTGCTCGTAAGACATACAACATGTGGGCTAGGTACCAACCGAGTGGACCTCTTTGTCTAGTATCGTCAGGGGAAACATGGTGATCGGGTACTTATCTCGGGTATATGTGATATACCGCGAGTCGTGGATGACACGGAAATTTCCCGTTTCTCGTGGGTCCAGCGTACTACCTCTGCAGAGTGTAAACTATTCGAATAACCGTGTCCACGGTCAAGGACAGTTGGGTGGTGCTGGTTAAACTATGTCCAGTGTTTCCGCATGAACCAAGTGTGTGTGTGTGGTGTTAAAAAGGTGTTGTTATGATAATCACAATAATATGATCAAGTTCGAAGACTTGGCATATAGGGTAAACCCGGGTGGTTTAGCCCTCATTAATACCTTGAGGTTATGACAAGTTCGATGACTTGGCATATAGGGTGAACCCGGTGTGTCCAACCCTTGTCAGATATGTCGATATCTGTAAGCTGTTCTTCAAAAGTAATTCTTTAACTTGTTGCATATACCTGATCATGCCACCACATTGCATTCCACTAAAGATACATGTTACTGTTATTCCTTACCATATATATTCATATCATGGGCTGTTTGCGAGTACATTCAAAGTACTCATTGGCTTGCCACTGGTTATGTTATTGACCAGACAGGGATGGACCGGAGTTTGGCGATGAGTACGCCGTCGGAGACGAACCTGCGATCTAGGACGCTTCCAAGTCAGAATGCGTGTCGGTGTAGGCTGTATGGCATGGGCACCGCTTAGCCCTTACGAGTTTCCGCTACTCGATGTATCCGTTTAATTGGCTTGAGGCCTTGCTCTTGAACCCGACCTTCTGGTCGTTCGATGTAATAATTTCGGTACTTGGATGTAAGACTCTATTATTCAGTATCTGTGTTCAGTGAACATTGATCCTTGGGGTCACTGGGCACGGCGAACTCGACTTGCTAGTCGGGGTCCCCACATAACTGGTATCAGAGCCATCCTGACTATAGGAAGCCTTAGATAGCATGGACGTTAACCGAGAATGTTAGAACGCCAACCTTGCACAAGACTTTTGCACATACAACCTTCTGACTTCTCTCCTATGCCTTGTAGATGGCTGCCGTACCTGAGACGCTTCTAGAGACCGGCTTTCCACTACTTCTGGTGGATTGTCTCGAGAAGTGCCACATATGTCGCACGCCCATCTTCCTCTACCACGATCACTGGGTCAATGCCGACACTAAGGAATATCACGTGGACGTGATAGTGAAGGCTAATGACTCCCCGTCTAGTTGGTTCTTCGAAGGACCACAGATGGGAGAGCTGATGTTGGCAGTGGAGACGGCTGCACGAGAGGCGCTCGTGCAACTCCGCAGCATACTCCCCGAGATGGCTAATGAGCCTGTCACTCGTACCTACCTTTCATTAAGGAAGGGGTGGATGGGAGTTGGACACTCACCCCAGCCACGGAGGATGGAATGCCATTAAGGTTTCAGACCTACTTCAATCTCTCGTCGGACACCCTGACACACTTCCTGGTTAAGGAATCAGTCAAGCTTCGCCAAGAGCTGCACCTAGTCAAGGGCCTGCTCCACACTGAGAAGATGCAGAACCGCAAGGTAAAGAAGGCAGGCGCACCTGAAGGGAGGGCAGCTGTTGCCACTAGGGATGGTGTGTTACCCATCCAGACAGTCCCTCTTCGGAGTCGCCGCCTGACAACAGAAGAGTACACTGAGATCTTCGCCGCCTCACCCAAGAGACGCCGTGATGTGCGGATTCTTTCTTCCACTCCTATAAAGGAAGAAGATGTTGATGAAGATGAGGATCCTGTTGAGTCCTCCTTTGAGACCGAGCAGTCCGCCGCATAGGTCTTAGCGTAGGCAATTAGGAGTACCCTGAGCATAGGGTATCCGTGTATCCGTTTCTAATTTGCGTATGTGTGTTTGATGTAAGTCACCTATTGCCGTAGGCAGCCTATAAGTGACTACATCACCTAGTTGTGATGAATGCAATTTCCAGTTTGTCAAAAACTTTGGTTTTGAAAACTTGGCACATGCACGTATTGGACCCCCTCTTACTAGGAACGAATCCTTGTATTCCCGAGCAAGGTGGCATTTTGACCTGTCTGTTTCTATGACAGGATGGTGAACGCAACCCGCAACAGCACCTTCGGCAACCCCGGCGCCGGCTCCTCAGGGAGGCCGCAGGGAACCGAAGGAGAAGCTCACGCTGGAGGTCACCACGAGCAGCCTAGAGACCTTCCGCCACCACCTCCTCCTGAGAATTTGACGACAGCTCAGTTCCTTCAAGCTCTTCGGGAGGAGCATCTAGCCAGCAATGCCACTATCCAGCAGCTGACTCAAGTCCTGGTGGACAACCCGCCGCGGAATGGGAATGGCGGTGGTCGCTCTACTCTTTCTGAGTTCATGCGGACTACGCCTCCCATATTCACGGAGTCAACTAAACCCCTGGACGCCGATGACTGGATTCGCACCATTGAAGACCTCCTTGCGCTGGTCAAGTGCATCGATGATCATGAGAAGGTCCTTTATGCTTCTCACTGCCTCGGAGGCACCGCCAGGGCATGGTGGGATGGATTCCAGATCATACGGATGGGGCAAGTCATCACATGGGAGATGTTCAAGGAAGGATTTCGCGCGGCTCACATTCCACCTGGACTGATGACCATTAAGAAGCGGGAATTCCGAGCCTTGAGGCAGGGCAGTGGAAGTGTTAAGGAGTACCTGCAGAAGTTTAACCTCTTGTTGAGGTACGCGCCTGAAGATGTTAACACTGAGGCCGCTAAGGTGGAACGCTTCATGGAAGGGTTACATCAGTCCCTGCAATACCAGCTGGTGGTTTGCGACTGCCAGACTTTCAGCGAGCTGGTTAACAAGGCGCTTATGCTGGAAGACAAGCGTCGTGCGATGGACGACACTCGCAAGTGCAAACTGATAGGCAGTGGAGGACCCGGTAACGCAAGACCAAGACCATGGCAGTCAGCACCTACAAGACCCAACTTTCAGCAGCAGCAGTACAAGTATCCGGTGTTCCGCCAGAATTACCAGCCTTAGCAACAAGCCAAGCCAATAGTCAACCCGTCGAACAACGGTGGAGTCAAGACCAACCCTCCGGGGCAAGTCACCTGCTTTGGCCGTGGTCAGACTGGGCACTATTCCAGGCAGTGCCCCAACAAGAAGCCCGACGCACCGCGTCCCAATGCACCCAACCCCGGTCAAGATGCACCAGGAAGGAACCAGCCCCCCCGCAACCAACAGTTCAATGGTAGGGGCTGGATCAATCACATCACTACAGAAGCAGCACAGGAAGACCCAGACTGCATTCTGGGTACGTTCCTCGTCAACTCAACTCCAGCAACAGCGTTGTTTGATTGTGGTGCCTCGCATTCTTTTTTTACTCAAGGGTTTGCGGAGAAGTGCGGTTTAAAACCCACTTTACTCCATGGGCAGATGGCAATTCAAACCCCAGGAGCAGTATTGAAGACCAACCTAGGGTGTAGAAGGGTCGAGATAGTTATCAATGGGACGAGTTTCTTGGTAGACCTCATTGTGCTTAAATCGCAAGGTGTAGAAGTAATCCTTGGCATGGATTGGTTGGCCAAGAACTAGAGTCTTTTGGACTGTGCCAACAGGGCCATTACCATGATAAGCAACCAAGGGGTCAAGGTCAAGTTTGTCTCCGAGCCAGTATCGGCTCACGCATCTCGAGTCAACAGTCTATCTGAGATAGAGCTTGATCAAGTGCCTATAGTCTGTGAATACCCGGACGTCTTTTCGGATGAGCTACCCGGAATGCCTCCTGACCGAGACATCGAGTTCATCATTGAGCTCATGCCCGGATCAAGGCCTATGTATAAAAAGCCTTACAGGATGGGTTTCGAAGAGCTGGCAGAGCTGAAGAAACAGCTGGATGAGCAACTCAGGAAAGGGTTCATCCGTGCGAGTGCGTCACCTTGGGGATCACCTGTTCTATTTGTTTCAAAGAAGGATGGTACCATTCGACTCTGCGTCGACTACCGTTCTCTTAATGAAGTCACAATTAAGAACAAGTACCCGCTCCCCAAGATCGAAGACCTGTTTGACCAGTTAAATGGGGCTAGGGTATTTTCCAAGATCGATCTTCGATCGGGATACTACCAGTTGAAGATCCGACCCGAAGATATACCCAAGACTGCATTCGTGACCCGGTACGGTCTATATGAATGCACTGTCATGCCCTTCGGTTTGACTAATGCCCCAGCCTACTTCATGTACCTCATGAACAAGGTCTTCATGGAATATTTGAACAAGTTTGTCGTCATGTTCATCAATGACATATTAATCTTCTCCAAGTTCGAAGAGGAGCATGAGCAACACCTGAGGCTAGTTCTGGGAAAGCTTCGAGAGCACCAACTTTATGCCAAATTCAGCAAGTGTTAGTTCTGGCTGAACGAAGTTGGATTTCTGGGTCATACCCTGACGGCACGCGGTTTGGCCGTAGATCAGTCCAAGATTACTACAGTGACCAACTGGGAATCACCAAAGGACGTGAAGGATGTCAGGAGTTTCCTTGGGCTCGCGGGATACTACCGCAAGTTTGTCGAAGGATTTTCCAGCATCGCCCAACCTATGACTCAGCTCTTGAGGAAAGGCCGGAAGTTCGAGTGGACACCGGCGTGTGAAGCAAGCTTCCAGGAGTTGAAGAAGAGGCTAACTACCGCCCCGGTGTTGCCTACCCCAGACATCAACAGGGAATTCGTGATATATTGTGATGCCTCTGGAACCGGGCTCGGTGGAGTCCTGATGCAAGATGGCAGGGTCGTGGCGTACTTGTCACGGCAACTGCGATCACATGAGGAGAACTACGCCACCCATGATCTCGAGCTAGCAGCTGTAGTGCATGCTCTGAAGACGTGGCGACATTACCTTCTGGGAAAGCGATGTGAGATATATACAGACCACAAAAGTCTGAAATATATCTTCACTCAAAGGGAGCTGAATATGAGACAACGGAGATGGCTTGAGTTAATCAAGGATTATAACCTCAGCATTCAATACCATCCCGGCAAGACGAACGTGGTAGCCGATGCCTTGAGCCGGAAGGCAGGCTCCTTGAACGTCACACTCAAGGAAAGGTTACCCGTCTTGTATGAAGAGATGGAGGGCTTCGGACTTGAGATAGTCAAACCAAGGTACCTGGCCCACCTCGAAGTCAAGCCTACTCTGGCAGACGACATCAAGGAAGCCCAGAAGGGGCACAAGAGTATCGAATGCCTCAAGAGGAAGGTGCGAGAAGGCAAAGCCCCAGGATTCTCAATTGATGAGCAAGGAGTGCTGTGGTACGGGAAGCGCTTATGCGTACCTAACAAGGCCAAACTTAAGGACTTGATCCTGCAAGAGGCTCATGACACACCGTACTCTATCCATCCAGGTGGTACCAAGATGTACCAAGACATACGAGAACGATTCTGGTGGCATGGCATGAAGAGGGAAATCGGCTCCTATGTCGCTAAATGCGATGTATGTCAGCGAGTCAAGGCTGGATTGCTACAACCTCTTCAAGTGCCGGAATGGAAGTGGGATAAAGTCCGCATGGACTTCATCACCGGGTTGCCCCGGTCAAATAAGGGTCATAACTCCATTTGGGTCATAGTCGATCATTTGACCAAGGTGGCCCATTTCATCCCCGTCAACACCACCTATGATGGTAGCCAGCTGTCCAGTCTGTACATTCATCGAGTGGTGAGTCTCCATGGAGTTCCCAAAGAGATCGTGTCCGACCGCGACACGCAATTCACCTCAAGATTTTGGAAGAAGTTTCAAGAAACTCTCGGAACCAAACTCTCCTTCAGTACGGCTTTCCACCCGCAAACGGGCGGATAGACCGAGAGGGTAAACCAGATACTTGAGGACATGCTCCGCGCTTGTGTTTTGGCCCATGGTGCCAAGTGGGAAGACTGCCTGCCGTTTGCTGAGTTTTCTTACAACAACAGCTACGATTCCAGTCTTCAAATGGCCCCATTCGAAGCGTTATATGGGCAGAAGTGCCGCACCCCGCTCAATTGGTCCGAAACCGGTGAAGGACTAGTTTTCGGACCAGAAGCACTACAGGAAGCAGGGGACAAGGTTCAGCTTGTCTGAGAGAACTTGGAGGCAGCTAAGTCAAGGCAAAAGAGTTACCGGACCCTCGTCGCAGAAACGTGGAGTTTGTTCCCGGAGACTAGGTGTACTTGCGAGTCACGCCTCTCAAGGAGACCAAGCGTTTCCACGTCAAGGGGAAGCTAGCTCCAAGGTTCGTTGGACCCTTCAAGATCACGGCAAGGCGTGGGGAAGTAGCTTATCAGTTGGAGCTACCTCCTAAGCTTTCGGGTGTGCACAACGTGTTCCAAGTGTCACAGCTCTGGAAGTGTTTGCAAGTGCCGAACCGTCCCGATCTTTACAATGACATTGATCATCAAGCTATTGACCTTCAACCAGATCTTACCTACCGCAAGAGACCGATCCGCATTTTGGATGAAGCCGAACGTTGCACCAGAAGCCGCACCATCAAGTTTTTCAAGGTTCAGTGGAGCAACCATACCGAAGCAGAAGCCACATGGGAACGTGAAGACTATCTCCGATCAGAATTTCCCGAGCTATTTAGCGCTTAGCTTAGGAATCTCGGGGACGAGATTCTTGTAAGAGGGATAGGTCTGTCACACCCTGTTTTTCACCACAAGTATTTTATGTTGCAAAAATCAGAGCTTGTTAAAACTTTTTCAAATAATGTTGTGAGTGCAATGTGAACCCTTGTTTGAGTGTATGCTTGTTTGTTGATGACTCAAATCTATGAAAACTTATTATTTTGCTCTCTTCAAAACCACTTTTTCCTTTATATCAAGATCACCTTCATCATGTTGGGATACACTACTAGCTCATGAAGCCAAGTGGCACTTCCAACCAAAGTTGGTGATCTGATCCAAATATTATTTTCCTATTTTATATCTATGTTTGTTTCTAAGGCCAGTAATGTCCCAACCTCCCCAGTTATGTCCAAACTCTCCCCCGACAACCATTCAGTGCAAAGCTACCCCAGGGACCCTCTCCCCCTCGCGCAAGAGCTCAGGCGACGCGTGCCCGTGCGCGCCCGACGCGGCCGAGCATGCACGGTCGCTGCGGCTTGACCCCACTCGCTTTCCCTCTGCGGCCGTTGCACCAGGAGGTCCTAAACCACGTCTCGAACCCGTGGTTTCGCGGCCAGCACCTCACTGTGCTCGCACGTGCGCCACGGTGAGTCACCGGCGCGCCCGAGTTGGGTCACCGTCGTTGGCCTATAAATAGGTCCCCCGGGCACCCCAGCACCCTCCAAGCAGCTTCAGCACAACCAGTAGACACTCCCTAGCCACCCAATCGAGCTCGCAGAGCCCCGGTGCTCGAGATCGACCGAGGCCCCTCCGCCTCGGAGCTCCGGTCGATCTCCGGTTACACGTCGGCTCCTGCGCTGCCCGACCTCCCATTACACTCCCCTTGACACCAGGAACATTTCCCCTAACTTCCCCGAGCGAATCCGTGCCCCTAGCCCCTAGTTCAACACCAACCCGAAACCCTTCCGCCACGGGCACCTCGTCGCCGGCGACCCAGACCACCTCCGGTGACGTCCCGACCACGAGCAGGTAGGCGGAGGCGCGAGGGACCCGTTCCCGTTCCTAGATTGGCATGAGGACAACGGCAGCCTCGCCGGCGTCCATCTCCACCTCTCTGGTTGGAGGTAGGAGAAGGACCCGACAGGTGGAGCCCACCTGTCGGTGTCCTGGGGCAGCCAGCGCGCGCATCCGCTGACGCTTACCCCAGGGGCCCGCAGGTCAGGTTTGAACCTGGCCCGCGCGCGCCTGGTGGCCAGGCCTGCTGGCTGGGCCGACTGGATTTGTTCCCCTGGCCTTTTCCTTTTATTTTAATCGAGTAACTTAAATGATTTTTATAAAAAGATTTAGCCAGTAGAAAAATATAATTCTTCCACCAGTAATTTTCTAAAAATGAGTAGTATTTGATTTTGTAATAGTTGACATTTATCAAAACAGAAATATTTTGATATAATAAAATGATATTAAACATCACTTGTTTACTTCTGTTTGCTTTTAAATAAATATGCTTAGCTAATAAAACTATAGGAAACATTTTCCAAAATAATAAACTGAATTTATTCAAGCCTTGCAACATTTTTAAAAGCACTTTGTGATTTGTTTTAGTGAGAGCTAGTATTTATTTATTCCTTTCTCGACGGTAGAGTTACCGAGTGACGGAGAATCCGGAGCGGAAGACCTCGAAGACCCCGGATACCTAGCTGACCAAGGCAAGCAACCCTTTTGCCATGACTTAAGTATATAAAATTATGCATGCTAGTATAGCAAGTATTTTCCCGTTGCATGTGATCACGATGTCGGTTCATCATTGTGGTGATGGTACCGAAGGCTTCTTCGAAGCACTTGCATTGGTAGTAATGATATTCACATGGCTCCTCGGAGCACAAACATGATGAGCTGACCCTACCATCTACGAGGATCATGCTACTGTCATGCTGACTAGTAAAGTAAAGTCATTGCATTGAGCTTGACCCTACCCGTGAGGGTCATGTTATACCATGTTGACAAGTAATGATAAAGCATATTACCACAAGCATAATGATGAGTTAAATAAAGAATTTATGAAAACCCCGTCGGGTGCCACTAATGCCCGAGGGTGATGATGAGTTGGTGATCACTTTTGGTGAAGTGATGCACCGGTGATTTTGGTGTGAGTATGGTTTCGGAAATGGGATTAGATTTATGATGTGTCGACCGTCCCAACCTTACCAGTACGACCACGATACCCCTTTATGGGACGGGGCTTTGTTGATTACTCTGGTCGGTGCTAGCAAAGAGCCACATTACTAGTGGCGGGAGTGATCGGTGTCACTCTCGTGATGGGGTCGTGCTAGGTAGGACGACTATGCCATTATTATGAGTTCCAGGCACACCGTTGGTCCCTGCATGGTTGATACGGTCCAGAGTCGGTGCTCGTAAGACGTACAACATGTGGGCTGGGTACCAATCGAGTGGACCTCTTTGTCTAGTATCGTCAGGGGAAATATGATGATCGGGTACTTACCTCGGGTATATGTGATATACCGCGAGTCGTGGATGACACGGAAGTTTCCCGTTTCTCGTGGGTCCAGCGTACTACCTCTGCAGAGTGTAAACTATTTGAATAGCCGTGTCCATGGTCAAGGACAGTTGGGTGGTGCTGCTTAAACTACGTCCAGTGTTTCCGCATAAAGCAAGTGTGTGTGTGTGGTGTTAAAAAGGTGTTGTTATGATAATCACAATAATATGATCAAGTTCGAGGACTTGGCATATAGGGTAAACCCGGATGGTTTAGCCCTCATTAATAACTTGAGGTTATGACAAGTCCGATGACTTGGCATATAGGGTGAACCCGGTGTGTTCAATCCTTGTCAGATATGTCGATATCTGTAACCTGTTTTTCAAAAGTAATTCTTTAACTTGTTGCATATACCTGATCATGCCACCATATTGCATTCCACTAAAGATACATGTTGTTGTTATTCCTTACCATATATATTCATATCATGGGCTGTTTGCGAGTACATTCAAAGTACTCATTGGCTTTCCACTGGTTATGTTATTGACCAGAAATGGAAGGACCGGAGTTTGGCGATGAGTACGCCGTCGGAGACGAACCTGCGATCTAGGACGCTTCCAAGTGAGAATGCCTGTCGGTGTAGGCTTGATGGCATGGGCACCGCTTAGCCCTTACGAGTTTCCGCTACTCGATGTATCCGTTTAATTGGCTTTAGGCCTTGCTCTTGAACCCGACCTTCTGGTCGTTCGATGTAATAATTTCGGTACTTGGATGTAAGACTCTATTATTCAGTATCTGTGTTCAGTGATCATTGATCCTTGGGGTCACTGGGCACGGCGAACTCGACTTGCTAGTCGGGGTCCCCACAAATGTTCATTCTTAAAGCTGGTACTAAATAACAATTATTAAGGTTTAAAACTAATCTCGATGGTAGATGTAGAGGTAGCGTGCCGATGGCGATCACATCGACCTTGGAGCCATTCCCGACGCGCATCGTCACCTCGTCCTTGGCCAGTCTCCGCTTATTCCATAGTTCCTGCTTTGAGTTGCAAATGTGAGCAACAACACCGGTATCAAATACCTAGGAGCTACTACGAGCGCTGGTAAGGTACACATCAATAACGTGTATATCACATATACCTTTAATGTTGCCGGCCTTCTTGTCCGCTAAGTATTTGGGGCAGTTCCGCTTCCAGTGACCTTTTCCCTTGCGATAGAAGCACTCAGTCTCAGGCTTGGGTCCATTCTTTTTCTTCTTCCCGGCATCTGGCTTACCGGGTGCGGCAACAACTTTGCGTCTTTCTTGAAGTTCTTCTTACCCTTGCCCTTCTTGAAACTAGTGGTCTTGTTGACCATCAACACTTGATGCTCTTTCTTGATTTCTACTTCTGCAGACTTGAGCATCGAGTACAACTCGGGAATGGTCTTCTCCATCCCTTGCATGTTGTAGTTAAGCACAAAGCCTTTGTAGCTTGGTGGGAGAGACTGGAGGATTCTGTCAATTATAGCATCATCCGGAAGTTCGACTCCAAGTGAAGTGAGACGATCGTGTAACCCAGACATTTTGAGTGTGTGCTCGCTGACAGAACTATTCTCCTCCATCTTACAGCTAAACAACTTGTCGAAGACTTCATATCTCTCGACACGGGCATGAGGTTGAAAAACTAGCTTCAGCTCTTGGAACATCTCATATGCACCGTGTTGCTCAAAACGCCTTTGGAGCCCCGTTTCTAAACTGTATAACATGCCACACGTAACCAGAGAGTAGTCATCACTCCGCATTTGCCAGACATTCAGAATGTCCTGGGCTGCTGCGGGAGCGGGAGGGTCACCTAGCAGCGCATCAAGGACATAAGCCTTTTTAGCTACTTCAAGGATGAGCTTCAAGTTGCGAACCCAGTCCGCATAGTTGCTACCATCATCTTTCAGCTTGTTTTTCTCTAGGAATGCGTTGAAATTGAGGTTGACGTTGGCCATCTACAATATTTATAAAGACAACTTTTAGACTAAGTTCATGACATTTAAGTTCATTTAATCAAATTAAGTATGAACTCCCACTTAAATCGACATCCCTCTAGTCATCTAAGTGATACATGATCCATGTTGACTAACCCGTGTCCGATCATCACGTGAGACGAACTAGTCACCATGGTGAGCAACTTCATGCTGATCGTATTCAACCATACGACTCATGTTCGACCTTTCGGTCTCTTGTATTTGAGGTCATGTCTGTACATGCTAAGCTCGTCGAGTCAACCTAGGTGTTTCGCGTGTGTAAATCTGGCTTACACCCGTTGTATGCGAACGTTAGAATCTATCACACCCGATCATCACGTGGTGCTTCGAGACAACGATCCTTCGCAACGGTGCACACTTAGGGGAATACGTTCTCGAAATTTTAAGAGGGATCATCTTATTATGCTACCGTCGTTCTAAGCAATAAGATGAAAAACATGATAAACATCACAATGGAATCATATAGTGACATGATATGGCCATTATCATCTTTGCTCTTTCGATCTCCATCTTCAGGCATCGCATGATCATCATCGTCACCGGCGTGACACCATGATCTCCATCATCATGATCTCCATCATCGTATCTCCGTGAAGTCGTCACGCCAACTACTACTATCACTACTACTATAGCTAACCGTTAGCAATGAAGTAAAAGTAGTAAGCACATGGCGTTGCATCTCATACAATAAATTAAGACAACTCCTATGGCTCCTGCCGGTTGTCATACTCATTGACATGCAAGTCGTGAAACCTATTACAATAACATGATCATCTCATAAATCATACATGCAACATCAGAACTTTGGCCATATCACATCACAGGTCAAACCCTGCAAAAACAAGTTAGACGTCCTCTAATTGTTGTTGCAAGTTTTACGTGGCTGATTTGGGTTTCTAGCAAGAACGCTTTCTTACCTACGTGACAGCCACAACGATGATATGCCAAAGCTATTTACCCTTAATAAGGACCCTTTTCATCAAATCCAATCCGACTAGAGTAGGAGAGACAGACACCCGCTAGCCACCTTTATGCACGATGTGCATGTCTGTCGGTGGAACCAGTCTCACGTAAGCGTATGTGTAATGTCGGTCCGGGCCGCTTCATCCCACAATACTGCCGGAAAAGAATAAGACTAGTAGCGGCAAGCAATTGACAAATCATCGCCCACAACCTTTTGTGTTCTACTCGTGCATAGAATCTACGCATAGAAAACCTGGCTCGGATGCCACTGTTGGGTAACGTAGCATAAATTCAAAAAAATTCCTACGCATATTCAGATCTTCCTATGGAGAGACCAGCAACGAGAGAGGGGTGAGTGCATATTCATAACTTTGAAGATCGCTAAGCGGAAGCGTTACTAGAACGCGGTTGATGGAGTCGTACTCGCGGCGATTCAGATCATGGTGTGATTCCGATCTAGTGCCGAACTACGGCACCTCCGCGTTCAACACACGTGCAGCCCGGTGACGTCTCCCGCACCTTGATCCAGCAAGGAGGAGGGAGAGGTTGGGGAAGAACTCCAGCAGCACGACGGTGTGGTGTCGATGGAGAGACGAGGTCTCCCGGCAGGGCTTCGCCAAGCACCGGCAGAGAGGAGGAGAAAGAAGGGCAGGGCTGCGCCGAGGGAGAGGGAAAAGTGTGTCCCCCAATGGCCAAAAGTGCCCACTATATATAAGGGGAGGGAGGGCCTGCGCCCCCTTGAGGGTTTCCCTCTCCTGGGGGGGGGGCAGCCCTAGATGGGGGGAGGTGCGGCGGCCAAGGGGGGGAGGAGGGGTGGCGCACCCCTCTGGTGGGCCTTAGGCCCACCTGCGCTAGGGTCCCCCCTCCTCTCCCCTCTTCCTGCGCCATGGGCTGAGTAGGGGCCGCACCAGCCCACCTAGGGGCTGGTTCCCTCCCCCACTTGGCCCATCTAGCCTCCCGGGGTCGTTGCCCCCTTTCGGTGGACCCTCGGGGCCATCTCCGGTGGTCCCCGTGGTCCCGATACGTTACCGGTGATGCCCGAAACACTTCCGGTGTCCGAAACCATCCGTCCTATATATCAATCTTTACCTCCGGACCATTTCGCAGATCCTCGTGATGTCCACGATCTCATCCGAGACTCCGAACAACTTTCGATAACCTCGTATAACAATTCCCTATAACCCTAGCGTCATCGAACCTTAAGTGTGTAGACCCTACGGGTTCGGGAGACAGGTAGACATGACCGAGACACCTCTCTGGCCAATATGCATCAGCCGGGTCAGGATACCCATGGTGGCTCCCACTTGCTCCACGATGATCTCATTGGATGAACCACGATGTCAAGGATTCAATCAACCCCGTATACAATTCCCTTTGTCTGTCGGTATAGAACTTGCCCGAGATTCGATCGTCCGTATACCTATACCTTGTTCAATCTCGTTATCGGTAAGTCTCTTTACTCGTTCTGTAGCACGTCATCGTGAGACTTACTCCTTATTCACATTGAGCTCATGATGATGTTCTACCAAGTGGGCCCAAAGATACCTCTCCTTAGTCACGTTTGATACACCCAAAGCACTCCTACGGTATCCGGGAGTTGCACAATCTCACGGTCGAAGGAAAAGATACTTGACATTAGAAAAGCTTTAGCATACGAATAATACGATCTAGTGCTATGCTTAGGATTGGGTCTTGTCCATCACATCATTCTCCCAATGATGTGATCCCGTTATCAATGACATCTAATGCCCATGATCAGGAAACCATGATCATCTATTGACTAACGAGCTATCCAACTAGAGGCTTGCTAGGGACACATTGTGATCTATTTATTCACACATGTATTACTGTTTCCTGTTAATACAATTATAGAATGAACGATAGACGATTATCATGAACTAGGAAATATGATAATAACCATTTTATTATTGCCTCTAGGGCATATTTCCAACACCAGTTACGTTGCGACATTTTATAACCCACAAGGTATTCCTGCGGTGTCCGGGAGTTGCATGATCTCATGGTCATAGGAATAGATACATTGACATGCAGAAAACAGTAGCAATAAACTGACACGATCATACGCTATGTTTATAGTTTGGGTCTTGTCCATCACATCATTCTTCTAATGATGTGATCCCGTTATCAAGTGACAACACTTGCCTATGGTTAGGAAACCTTAACCATATTTGATCAACGAGGCAGTCAACTAGAGGCTTACTAGGGACGATGTTTTGTCTATGTATCCACACATGTATTTGTGTTTCCAATCAATACAATTATAGCATGGATAATAAACGATTATCATAAACAAAGAAATATAATAATAACTAATTTATTATTGCCTCTAGGGCATATTTCCAACAATTATAGCACAGATAATAAACAATTATCTTGAAACAGGAAATATAATGATAACTATTTCATTATTGCCTCTAGGGCATATTTCCAACATACTTACCTATGGATTGAGCAAGATCCTTCAAGTAAGTTGTCATCGCTGCAAGCAATAAAAATTGCTATGTGTGGTTTATTAGTGCGAGGAAAATGAACTTTATACAAACTTGTGATATAGAAGAAATAAAAGCGACAGACTGCATAATAGAGGTCTTTATCACAAGGGGCAATATAAAGTGACATTACTTTGCATTAAGGGATTTCACATCCAACTATAAAAGCGCATGACAACCTATGCTTCCCTCAGCGAAGGGCCTATCTTTTACCTTTACTTATCTAGTACTTACCTATATGTAAGAGTCGTGGTGATCTTCACCATTTCCTTTATTTCACCTTTATCTTTTGGCAAGCGTCATGTATTAGAATGATCTAGACAAATATAACCACTCGAATGTGGGTGATCATGAGTTATTATTGTTGACATTACCCTTGAGGTAAATAGTTGGGAGGCAAAACTATAAGCCTCTATCTTTATTTATGTCCGATTGAAGCTTTGACCTGATAGATAACGCGTGAGTGTTAGAAATTATGAAAGATCATAAGATGATTGAGTATGTGGATTTGCCTTACAAGCTCTTATATTGACTCTTTCCTACGCTTTGATAAATTGGAATTGCTTCAATGACTGAAACCATAGTTTGTTAGTTCTCAATAGAGTTCTTGATTCATACGTTACCTTATGAATAAATTGTTCTTTAGTATAAGATATTCTATGTCAATATGTATTGCCGTTTTAAAGATAATCATGATGCCCTCATGTCTGTATTTTATTTTATCGACACCTCAATCTTTAAGCATGTGGGCATATTTATTGATCTCGGCTTTCGCTTGAGGACAAGCGAGGTCTAAGATTGGGGAAGTTGATACGTCCATTTTGCATCATGCTTTTATATCAATATTTATTGCATTATGGGCTGTTAATACACATTATGGTACAATATTTATGCCTTTTCTCTTATTTTACAAGATTTACATGAAGAGGGAGAATGCCGACAGCTAGAGTTCTGGACATGAAAAGGAGCAAATCTTAGAGACCGATTCTGCACAGCTCCAAAAGTCTTGAAAAGTTACGGAAAATAGTTTTGGAATTTATAAAAAATAATGGAAGAAAGAAATACTAGAGGGGACTCACCAGGAGGTCACAAGCCAGGGGCGCGACCTAACCCCGTGGCCGCGCCATGCAGGCTTGTGGGCCCCCTAGCAGTCCTCCGGTGCCCATCTTCTGCTATACAATGGGTTTTGACGTGGAAAAAATCATATAAAACCTTTCGGGACGAGGCCTGGGCGTGCCGGATGGACTGGCTAGAGATGGCCACGTATAGTGGGAGCTACTAGCCACTCCGTCCATGCCTCATTCATGACAAGTAGTGGAGGTTATCCTACTTTAGACGATTCAACCCGATTTTCTTTGTTTTTTGTTTTTTTTCTTTTTATTCTCCATTTCCTTTCATGTTTTTGCATTTTATTTCTCTTTTTTATGTGTTTACTTTTTTCTTTGTTCTTTTGGTTATTATTCTACATTTTTTGTATATGTCAAGAATAGATATAATGCATGGGCCGATGTGAGATCGTGGGTTGGAATATCCATGCATGACGGGGGATAACCCCAGGGTAGGCCAAAATCAAGGACTCCTTCATTCCCCCTTGAAAAACATACACACGCCATCAGGTTCCCCCCGAGGGGTCGGCTGCGCTTGGCCGGCTGCATGGTCAAGCCGGCTTGAGAGAGGCCACCCCCCCTGCAAATCGACTGCTACCCGCTAGCCGCCGGGTCAGCCCGAGTCACATCACCTTGATGAACTGTGTCAGGGGCATCATCACCAAAGGTATGGCTACGACGTTTCACGTAACGCTGACCTGACTGCGCGAGGCTACACTCGATGGGTCGTACCACTGACCGTCGCCGACTGTGAACAGCCGAGACGACATAGTGACGAGCACGCCCCCGTCCACTCCATTACTTGCTCCGGCGTGGCAACAGTGCAGCCGATCGTACTCTGACCGAAGCCGGCTACACAAGACGACGCGCACAACATAGCGCACACACACTGATATGTCTATTTTGCATCATGCTTTTATATCAACATTTATTGCATTATGGGATGTTAATACACATTATGGTACAATACTTATGCATTTTCTCTCTTATTTTACAAGATTTACATGAAGAGGGAGAATGCCGGCACCTGGAATTCTGGACTAGAAAAGGAGCAAATCTTAGAGACCTATTCTGCACAGCTCTAAAAGTCCTCAAAAGTTACGGAGAACAGTTTTCGAATTTATAAAAAATAGAGGGCGAAAGAAATAAAGGAGGGGACCCACGAGGAGGTCATAAGCCATGGGCGCGCGGTCTACCCCCCTGGCCGCGCCGTGCAGGCTTGTGGCCCCCCTGACAGGCCTACGGTACCCATCTTCTGCTATATGAAGGGGTTTGACCTTGAAAAACACATATCAGAACTTTCGGGACGACGCGCTGCCGTCTCGGGGCGGAACTTCGACATAACCAATCTAGAGCTCCGGCGGAGCTATTCCGCCGGGGAAACTTCCCTCTCGGAGGGGGAAATCGAAGACATCGTCATCACCAACGATCCTCTCATCGAGAGGGGATCAATCTCCATAAATATCTTCATCAGCACCATCTCCTCTCCAAACCCTAGTTCATCTCTTGTATCCGATCTTTGTCTGAAAACCTCAGATTGGTACCTGTGGGTTGCTAGTAGTGTTAATTACTCCTTGTAGTTGATGGTAGTTGGTTTATTTGGTGGAAGATTATATGTTCAGATCCTTAATGATTATTAATACCCCTCTGATCATGAATATGAATATGCTTTGTGAGTAGTTACGTTTGTTCCTGAGGACACGTGATAAGTCTTGTTATAAGTAATCATGTGAATTTGGTATTGGTTCGATATTTTGATAAGTTATATGTTGTCTCTCCTCTAGTGGTGTCATGTGAACGTCGACTACATGACGCATCACCATTATTTGGGCCTAGAGTAAGGCATTTGGAAGTAATAAGTATATGGTGGGTTGCTAGAGTGACAGAAGCTTAAACCCTAGTTTATGCATTGCTTCGTAGGGGGTTGATTTGGATCTATATGTTTAATGATATGGTTATATGTATCTTAATTCTTCTTTCGTAGTTGCGGATGCTTGCGAGAGAGGTTAATCATAATGGGAGGTTTGTCCAAGTAAGTGCAGCACCCAAGAGCCGGTCCACCCACATATCAAATTATCAAAGTAACGAACGCGAATCATATCAGCATGATGAAAACTAGCTTGACATAAATTCCCATGTGTCCTTGGGATTGCTTTTCCTTATATAAGAGTTTGTCCAAGCTTGTCCTTTGCTACAAAAAGAATTGGGCCACCTTGCCGCACCATTGTTACATTTGTTACTTGTTACCCGTTACGAATTACCTTATCACAAAACTATTTGTCACCGATAATTTTAGTGCTTGCAAAGAATACCTTACTGAAAACCACTTGTCATTCTGCTCCTCGTTGGGTTGGACACTCTTACTTATCGAAAGGACTCCGATATATCCCTGATGACCCACAAGTATAGGGGATCAATCGTAGTCCTTTCGATAAGTAAGAGTGTCGAACCCAACGAGGAGCAGAAGGATGTGACAAGTGGTTTTCAGCAAGGAAAAATCTGCAAGCACTGAAATTGTCGGTAACAAGTGATTGTGTGGTGAGATGATTCATAGCAAGCAACAAGTAACAAATGTAGCAACGGTGTAGCAAAGTGGCCCAATCCCTTTTGTAGCAAGGGACAAGCCTGGACAAAGTCTTATAGAAGGAAAAACGCTCCCAAGGACACACGGGAATTTCTGTCATGCTAGTTTCATCATGTTCATATGATTCACGTTCGTTACTTTGATAGTTTGATATGTGGGTGGACTGGCGCTAGGGTACTGCCCTTACTTGGACAAGCATCCCACTTATGATTAACCTCTCTCGCAAGCATCCGCAACTACGAAATAATAATTAAGACAAAGTCTAACCATAGCATTAAACTAGTGGATCCAAATCAGCCCCTTACGATGTAACGCATAAACTAGGGTTTAAGCTTTTGTCACTCTAGCAACCCATCATCTACTTACTACTTCTGAATGCCTTCCTCTAGTCCCAAATAATGGTGAAGTGTTATGTAGTCGACGTTCACATAACACCACTAGAGGAAAAACAACATACAACATATGAAAATACCGAACGAATACCAAATTCACATGACTATTATTAGCATGACTTATCTCATGTCCTCGGGAACAAAAGTAACTACTCACAAAGCATAATCATAATCATGATCAGAGGTGTAATGAGTAGCATCAAGGATCTGAACATAAACTCTTCCACCAAGTAATCCAACTAGCATCAACTACAAAGAGTAATCAACACTACTAGCAACCTTACAAGTACCAATTGGATTCGCGAGACGGAGATTGATTACAAGAGATGAACTAGGGTTTGGAGATGAGATGGTGCTGAGGAAGATGTTGATGGAGATGAGTCCCCTCCGATGAGAGGAGTGTTGGTGATGACGATGGGGACGATTTCCCCATCCGGGAGGGAAGTTTCCCCGGCAGGATCGTCCTGCCGGAGCTCTAGATTTGTTCTGCTCAAGTTCCGCCTCGTGGCGGCGGCGAAACCACGAAAAGCTCCCTTCTGATTTTTTCTGGACGAAACCCTCCATATAGCAAAAGAGGGGGGCAAGTGGGCCAACAGGGTGCCCACAAGCCCCCATGGCACGACATGGGGGGGGGGGGGTGGCCACGCCGTGCAGGCTTGTGGCCTCCCCCGGGCCCTCCTACGGTACTTCTTCGGCCCAGTATTTTTTATATATTGGGAAAAAAATCTCCATTGATTTTCACGGCGTTTGGACTTGCGCAGAATATGTATCTCAACTTTGCTCCACTTTCAGGCCAGAATTCCAGTTGCCGGTATTCTCCCTTTTCATGTAAACCTTGCAAAATAAGAGAGAAAAGGCATAAGAATAGTACCGTGAAATGAAATAACAGCCAAGGAAGCGATAAATATCAACGTGAAAACATGATGCAAAATGGATGTATCAACTCCCCCAAGCTTAGGCCTCGCTTGTCCTCAAGCGAAAGCGGAGCTCAATAAATATGTCCACATGTTTAGGGAGAGAGGTGTCGACAAAACAAGATACAAACATGCATGGATCATGATCATGATGAGAACAGCAATACCAACATATAGTCTCTCATGCTAAAGTGATAATTCCTTCACACAGGAAAGCATGGATCAAGAACCTTACCGAGAAGTAACAACCGATAGCCTTTAGTCATTGAAGCAATTGCAATTTGTCACAACATCAGAAAGTGTCAAATAAGAGCTTGTAAAGCAAATTCACATACTCAATCATTCTTTCGTTCTCTACAATTGCTACAACTCACGTGGTACTCATGAGATCAAAGTTTCAGCTGAACACAGAGAAAGATAGGGGCTTATATTTGCCTCCCAACTTCTTACCTCAAGGGTAATGTCAACAATAATAATTCATGAATGCCTACCTCCAAGTTGACATATGAATATAGATCTTTCCCAAGCATGTGACGGTAGCCAAGACAAAGGCAAAATAGAGAATTGGCGAAGATCACCGTGACTCTTTCAGGGACAAAAAGTAAAGGTACAAGATAGGCCCTTCGCAGAGGGAAGCAGAGGTTGTCATGCGCTTTTGAGGTTTGAATGCGTGTCCTCTTAGTGCGGAGGAACGTCACTTTATATTGCCTCGTGTGATAAAGAACTTTATTATGCAGTCTGTCGTTTTTATGTCTTCCTCATCACAGGTTCGTATAAAGCTTATTTTCCACACACTAATAGATCATACATATTATAGTGCAATTTTTATTGCTTGCACCGATGACAACTTACTTGAGGGATCTTATTCAATCCATAGGTAGGTATGGTGGACACTCATGGCAAAACTGGTTTGAAGGTTTATGGATGCACAAGTAGTATCTCTACTTGGTGCAGGAGTTTTGGCTAATATGAGGTGGAAGCAATCGACACATGCTAAGGGATCTCTAATCATATTACATTGTTCAGAGACAAGCAAACACAATCCATTACGTTGTCTTCCTTGTCCAACATCTACTTCTAGGCATGCAATAGTTTGGTGAGTGTTCACAATCATAGATGGTGTCAGAGATGATATATTTATATGTGTACCTCTCCTTCCTTATCACTTCCTATTAATTGCAACAATGACCAAGGTCTACGTTTGCCTACCCTCAACAAGTTTCAATCCTCATTCTTTTTATATGTGAAGCCATCACTTCCCATAAGATCATTACATGATCTTTCATGCATTTGTTCTATTCTCACTCTTTTGATCATGGCAAGAGGCAAAGCCCTTCAACTAAGACCCTCTTTATTATATGGCTCACGAGCAAGAATACATCGGGGGTGACACAAAGCAAAACTCAAAACTGAAACACTAAGACTTTTAAACTACTAGATAAAAAGAAAACTGAAAAGGAACAAACTAAAACAAAGGTAAAAGCAAAAGATGTGATGGTGATACGATACCGGGGCAACTCATCCAAGCTTGGCGAAAGCCAAGGGGATTTCCCATACCAATGCTCAGTTGTCTTCCTTTCGTGGTGATGGTGGTGGAGTTGTTGAAGCAGTCTTGAGCTTGTCTAATTTCCACTTGAGCATAAAGTTCTGCTCCCTGAGATCATCATTTTCCTCCTCAAGCTTCAACACTCTATGGCAAAGTTCTTGTTTACTCTCCTACAAGAAATGAGAAGGGATAAACAAGGTCTTAGGCTTCTTCCTTTGGTCAGGGAGGCTTGACTTCTTGAACTCCACATGAGTGCGTCCAGGTTGAGGTTGAGGAGCCTCCTCTTCATCAGAACTCGTTTGTTCCTTCCCCTTGGGATCATAGTATTATTCCTCATTGGTGGTCCAGCCATATGGTTCCAGGTCTCCATAGACCTTGGGGTTAGCAAGGTATCAACCACATAGCTGTCCCCCTCTGAATCCTGAGAAGACATCTTGACCTAGATCTGTGGCAGAAAACAGGCTCGAAACGAAAAACAAAGGAAATCTGCGTGATACGGGGTCAGACCAAACAAAAGTATATATAATGATTTTTTCCAGACCAGAAGGAGTCCCCTGCACGAAAACGGAGTCTGGGAGGTGAACGAGGTGGCCAAAAGCCCTCATGGTACGACCAGGGGGTGGGCCCGGGCCGTGCAGGCTTGTTGCCTCCTCGCGCACTTTCCGAACTACTTCCAATTTTTGTATTTTTTCAAATATTCCAAAACGGTGAAAATTTCCTATGGGGAACGTTTTGGACTCTGTTTTCTTATCAAATCTCATACCACTTCGTTTTTGGAGTCTGAAATAGGCTGATAAATGTCCCTTAGGTATTCTTTTGGAGTTATGGTATTGATGATATTGCTTTCAACTTTTATGGGAGAACCTGAGATACAATGCTTGTTTCTCTGCCCATTCATCACTCTCGGACAATTACCTTCCGTGTTGTTGATCTTGATAGCACCGGAACGATATACTTCCTCAACAACATAGAGACCTTCCCATTTAGAGAGAAGCTTGCCTGCAAAGAATCATAAACGAGAGTTATAAAGCAAGACATAATCGCCTACATTGAACTCACGCTTTTGTATCCTCTTATCATTCCACCTCTTAACCTTCTCTTTGAAGAGCTTGGCATTCTCATATGCTTGAGCTCTCCACTCATCAAACGAGCTAATGTCGAATAACCTCTTCTCACCGGCAAGTTTGAAATCAAAGTTGAGCTCTTCATTTCCAGACCATTCCGAAACTCCTCATGACGTCTGGCATCTCATCCGGGACTCCGAACTAAACTTCGGTCACCAACACATATAAATTAACTATACCAAAACATCACCAAACCTTAAGTGTGCAGACCCTGTGGGTTTGAGAACTATGCAGACATGACCTGAGACACTCTCTGGTTAATACCCAATAGCGGGACCTGGATGTCCATATTGGCTCCCACATATTCTATGAAGATCTCTATCGGTTGAACCTCTGTGTCAAGGATTCAGTTAATCACGTATGTTGTTCCCTTTGTCCTTCGGTATGTTACTTTCCCGAGATTCGATCGTCGGTATCTCCATAGCTAGTTTAATCTCGTTACCGGCAAGTCTCTTTACTCGTTCCGTAATACAAGACCCCGTAACTAACTCCTTAGTCACATTGCTTGCAAGGCTTGTTCTGATGTTGTATTACCGAGTGGGCCCCAAGATACCTCTCCGTTACACGGAGCGACAAATCCCAGTCTTGATCCATGCCAACCCAATAGACACCTTTGGAGATACCTGTAGAGCACCTTTATAGTCACCCAGTTGTTGGGTAACGTAGCATAAATTCAAAAAAAATTCTACGCATATTCAGATCTTCCTATGGAGAGACCAGCAACGAGAGAGGGGGGAGTCCATATTCATACCTTTGAAGATCGCTAAGCGGAAGCGTTACTAGAACGCGGTTGATGGAGTCGTACTCGCGGCGATTCAGATCGCGGTGTGATTCCGATCTAGCGCCGAACAACGGCACCACCACGTTCAACACACGTGCAGCCCGGTGACGTCTCCCGCACCTTGATCCAACAAGGAGGAGGGAGAGGTTGGGGAAGAACTCTAGAAGCACGACAGTGTGGTGTCGATGGAGAGACGAGGTCTCCCGGCAGGGCTTCGCCAAGCACCGGCAGAGAGGAGGAGAAAGAAGGGCAGGGCTGCGCCGAGGGAGAGGGAAAAGTGTGTCCCCCAATGGCCAAAAGTGCCCACTATATATAGGGGGAGGGAGAGGCTGCGCCCCCTTGAGGGTTTCCCTCTCCTGGGGGGGGGCAGCCCTATATGGGGGAGGTGCGGCGGCCAAGGGGGGAGGAGGGGTGGCGCACCCCTCTGGTGGGCCTTAGGCCCACCTGCGCTAGGGTCCCCCCCTCTCCCCTCTTCCTGCACCATGGGCTGAGTGGGGGGGGGCACCAGCCCACCTAGGGGCTGGTTCCCTCCCCCACTTGGCCCATCTAGCCTCCCGGGGTCGTTGCCTCCTTTCGGTGGACCCCCGGGGCCACCTCCGGTGGTCCCGGTACGTTACCGGTGATGCACGAAACACTTCCGGTGTCCGAAACCATCTGTCCTATATGTCAATCTTTACCTCCGGACCATTCCGGAGCTCCTCGTGACGTCTGGGATCTCATCCAGGACTCCGAACAACTTTCGATAACCTCGTATAACAATTCCCTATAACCCTAGCGTCATCGAACCTTAAGTGTGTAGACCCTACGGGTTCGGGAGACAGGTAGACATGACCGAGACACCTCTCTGGCCAATAACCATCAACAGGGTCTGGATACCCATGGTGGCTCCCACTTGCTCCATGATGATCTCTTCGGATGAACCACGATGTCAAGGATTGAATCAATCCCGTATACAATTCCCTTTGTTTGTTGGTATAGAACTTGCCCGAGATTCGATCGTCGGTATACCTATACCTTGTTCAATCTCGTTACCGGTAAGTCTCTTTACTCGTTCTGTAGCACGTCATCGTGTGACTAACTCCTTAGTCACATTGATCTCATGATGATGTTCTACCGAGTGGGCCCAGAGATACCTCTCCGTCACACGGAGTGACAAATCCCGATCTCGATTCGTACCAACTCAACAAACACTTTCGGAGATACCCGTAGTCCACCTTTATAGCCACCCAGGTACGTTGTGATGTTTGATACACCAAAAGCACTCCTACGGTATCCGGGAGTTGCACAATCTCACGGTCGAAGGAACAGATATTTGACATTAGAAAAGCTTTAGCATACGAACAATACGATCTAGTGCTATGCTTAGGATTGGGTCTTGTCCATCACATCATTCTCCCAATGATGTGATCCCATTATCAATGACATCTAATGCCCATGATCAGGAAACCATGATCATCTATTGACTAACGAGCTAGCCAACTAGAGGCTTGCTAGGGACACATTGTGATCTATTTATTCACACATGTATTACTGTTTCCTGTTAATACAATTATAGCATGAACGATAGACGATTATCATGAAGAAAGAAATATGATGATAACCATTTTATTATTGCCTCTAGGGCATATTTCCAACACCAGTTACGTTGTGACATTTTATAACCCACAAGGTATTCCTGCGGTGTCCGGGAGTTGCATGATCTCATGGTCATAGGAACAGATACATTGACATGCAGAAAACAATAGCAATAAACTGACACGATCATACACTATGTTTATAGTTTGGGTCTTGTCCATCACATCATTTTCCTAATGATGTGATCCGGTTATCAAGTGACAACACTTGTCTATGGTTAGGAAACCTTAACCATATTTGATCAACGAGGCAGTCAACTAGAGGCTTACTAGGGACGGTGTTTTGTCTATGTATCCACACATGTATTTGTGTTTCCAATCAATACAATTATAGCATGGATAATAAACGATTATCATAAACAAAGAAATATAATAATAACTAATTTATTATTGCCTCTAGGGCATATTTCCAACAATTATAGCAGAGATAATAAACAATTATCTTGAAACAGGAAATATAATGATAACTATTTTATTATTGCCTCTAGGGCATATTTCCAACATACTTACCTATGGATTGAGCAAGATCCTTCAAGTAAGTTGTCATCGCTGCAAGCAATAAAAATTGCTATGTGTGGTTTATTAGTGCGAGGAAAATGAACTTTATACAAACTTGTGATATAGAAGAAATAAAAGCGACAGACTGCATAATAGAGGTCTTTATCACAAGGGGCAATATAAAGTGACATTACTTTGCATTAAGGGATTTCACATCCAACTATAAAAGTGCATGACAACTATGCTTCCCTCTGCGAAGGGCCTATCTGTTACCTTTACTTATCTAGTACTTACCTATATGTAAGAGTCGTGGTGATCTTCACCATTTCCTTTATTTCACCTTTATCTTTTGGCAAGCGTCATGTATTAGAATGATCTAGACAAATATAACCACTCGGATGTGGGTGATCATGAGTTATTATTGTTGACATTACCCTTGAGGTAAATAGTTGGGAGGCAAAACTAAGCCCCTATCTTTATTTGTGTCCGATTGAAGCTTTGACCTGATAGGTAACGCATGAGTGTTAGCAATTATGAAAGACCATTAGATGATTGAGTATGTGGATTTGCCTTACAATCTCTTATATTGACTCTTTCTTACGCTGTGATAAATCGGAATTGCTTCAATGACTGAAACCATATTTTGTTAGTTCTCAATAGAGTTCTTGATTCATACGTTTCCTTATGAATAAATTGTTACTTTAGTATAAGATATTCTATGTCAATATGTATTGCCGTTTTAAAGATAATCATGATGCCCTCATGTTTGTATTTTATTTTATCGACACCTCAGTCTTTAAGCATGTGGGCATATTTATTGATCTCGGCTTTCGCTTGAGGACAAGCGAGGTCTAAGATTGGGGAAGTTGATACGTCCATTTTGCATCATGCTTTTATATCAATATTTATTGCATTATGGGCTGTTAATACACATTATGGTACAATACTTATGCCTTTTCTCTTATTTTACAAGATTTACATGAAGAGGGAGAATGCCGACAACTAGTGTTCTGGACTTGAAAAGGAGCAAATCTTAGAGACCGATTCTGCACAGCTCCAAAAGTCCTGAAAAGTTACGGAAAATAGTTTTGGAATTTATAAAAAATAATGGACGAAAGAAATACTAGAGGGGACCCACCAGGAGGTCACAAGCCAGGGGCGCGACCTAACCCCGTGGACGCGCCATGCAGGCTTGTGGCCCCCCTAGCAGTCCTCCGGTGCCCATCTTCTTCTATACAATGGGTTTTGACCTGGAAAAATCATATAAAACCTTTCGGGATGAGGCCTGGGCGTGCCGGACGGACTGGCTAGAGATGGCCACGTATAGTGGGAGCTACTAGCCACTCCGTCCATGCCTCATTCATGACAAGTACTGGAGGTTGTCCTACTTTAGACGATTCAACTCGATTTTCTTTGTTTTTTGTTTTTTCTTTTTCTTCTCCATTTCCATTCATGTTTTTGCATTTTATTTCTCTTTTTTATTTTTTTACTTTTTTTCTTTGTTCTTTTGGTCAAGAATAGATATAATGCATGGGCCGATGTGAGATCGTGGGTTGAAATATCCATGCATGACGGGGGATAATCCCAGGGTAGGCCAAAATCAAGGACTCCTTCATTCCCCCTTGAAAAACATACACACGACATTAGGTTCCCCACGAGGGGTCGGCTGCGCTTGGCCGGCTGCATGGTCAAGCCGACTTGAGAGAGCCCACTCCCCCTCCAACTCGACTGCTACCCGCTAGCCGGCGGGTCAGCCTGAGTCACATCACCTTGATGAACTGTGTCAGGGGCATCATCACCAAAGGTATGGCTACAACGTTTCACGTAACGCTGACCTGACTGCGCGAGGCTACACTGGATGGGTCGTACCACTGACCGTCGCCGACTGTGACCAGCCGAGACGGCATAGTGACGAGCACGCCCCCGTCCACTCCATTACTTGCTCCGGCGTGGCAATAGTGCAGCCGGTCGTACACTGGCCGAAGCCGGCTACACAAGACGACGCGCACAACATAGCGCACAAACACTGATACGTCTATTTTGCATCATGCTTTTATATCAATATTTATTGCATTATGGGAATTTAATACACATTATGGTACAATACTTATGCATTTTCTCTCTTATTTTACAAGATTTACATGAAGAGGGAGAATGCCGGCACCTGGAATTCTGGACTAGAAAAGGAGCAAATCTTAGAGACCTCTTCTGCACAGCTCTAAAAGTCCTCAAAAGTTACGGAGAACAGTTTTCGAATTTATAAAAAATACAGGGCGAAAGAAATAAAGGAGGGGACCCACCAAGAGGTCACAAGCCATGGGCGCGCGGTCTACCCCCCTGGCCGCGCCGTGCAGGCTTGTGGGCCCCCTGACAGGCCTACGGTACCCATCTTCTGCTATATGAAGGGGTTTGACCTTGAAAAACACATATCATAACTTTCAGGACGACGCGCTGCCGTCTCGGGGCGGAACTTCGACATAACCAATCTAGAGCTCCGGCGGAGCTATTCCGCCGGGGAAACTTCCCTCTCGGAGGGGGAAATCGAAGACATCGTCATCACCAAGGATCCTCTCATCGAGAGGGGATCAATCTCCATAAATATCTTCATCAGCACCATCTCCTCTCCAAACCCTAGTTCATCTCTTGTATCCGATCTTTGTCTGAAAACCTCAGATTGGTACCTGTGGGTTGCTAGTAGTGTTAATTACTCCTTGTAGTTGATGGTAGTTGGTTTATTTGGTGGAACATTATATGTTTAGATCCTTAATGATTATTAATACCCCTCTGATCATGAATATGAATATGCTTTGTGAGTATTTACGTTTGTTCCTGAGGACACGTGATAAGTCTTGTTATAAGTAATCATGTGAATTTGGTATTGGTTCGATATTTTGATAAGTTATATGTTGTCTCTCCTCTAGTGGTGTCATGTGAATGTCGACTACATGACGCATCACCATTATTTGGGCCTAGAGTAAGGCATTTGGAAGTAATAAGTATATGATGGGATGCTAGAGTGACAGAAGCATAAACCCTAGTTTATGCGTTGCTTCGTAGGGGGCTGATTTGGATCTATATGTTTAATGATATGGTTATATGTATCTTAATTCTTCTTTCGTAGTTGCGGATGCTTGCGAGAGAGGTTAATCATAATGGGAGGTTTGTACAAGTAAGTGCAGCACCCAAGAGCCGGTCCACCCACATATCAAATTATCAAAGTAACGAACGCGAATCATATCAGCATGATGAAAACTAGCTTGACATAAATTCCCATGTGTCCTCGGGAGCACTTTTCCTTATATAAAATTTTGTCCAAGCTTGTCCTTTGCTACAAAAAGAATTGGTCCACCTTGCCGCACCATTGTTACATTTGTTACTTGTTACCCATTACGAATTACCTTATCACAAAACTATTCGTCATCCATAATTTCAGTGCTTGCAAAGAATACCTTACTGAAAACCACTTGTCATTTCTTTCTGCTCCTCGTTGGGTTGGTCACTCTTAGTTATCGAAAGGACTCCGTTATATCCCTGATGACCCACAAGTATAGGGGATCAATCGTAGTCCTTTCGATAAGTAAGAGTGTCGAACCTAACGAGGAGCAGAAGGATGTGACAAGTGGTTTTGAGCAAGGAAAAATCTGCAAGCACTGAAATTGTCGGTAACAAGTGATTGTGTGGTGAGATGATTCGTAGCAAGCAACAAGTAACAAATTTAGCAACGGTGTAGCAAAGTGGCCCAATCCCTTTTGTAGCAAGGGACAAGCCTGGACAAAGTCTTATAGAAGGAAAAACGCTCCCAAGGACACACGGGAATTTCTGTCATGCTAGTTTCATCATGTTCATATGATTCACGTTCGTTACTTTGATAGTTTGGTATGTGGGTGGACCGGCGCTTGGGTACTGCCCTTACTTGGACAAGCATCCCACTAATGATTAAACCCTCTCGCAAGCATCCGCAACTACAAAAGAATAATTAAGACAAAGTCTAACCATAGCATTAAACTAGTGGATCCAAATCAGCCCCTTACGAAGTAACGCATAAACTAGGGTTTAAGCTTCTGTCACTCTAGCAACCCATCATCTACTTACTACTTCCGAATGCCTTCCTCTAGTCCCAAATAATGGTGAAGTGTTATGTAGTCGATGTTCACATAACACCACTAGAGGAAAAACAACATACAACATATCAAAATACCGAACGAATACCAAATTCACATGACTATTATTAGCATGACTTATCTCATGTCCTCGGGAACAAAAGTAACTACTCACAAAGCATAATCATAATCATGATCAGAGGTGTAATGAGTAGCATCAAGGATCTGAACATAAACTCTTCCACCAAGTAATCCAACTAGCATCAACTACAAAGAGTAATCAACACTACTAGCAACCTTACAAGTACCAATCGGAGTCGCGAGACGGAGATTGGTTACAAGAGATGAACTAGGGTTTGGAGATGAGATGGTGCTGAGGAAGATGTTGATGGAGATGAGTCCCCTCCGATGAGAGGAGTGTTGGTGATGACGATGGCGATGATTTCACCCTCCGGGAGGGAAGTTTCCCCAGCAGGATCGTCCTGTCGGAGCTCTAGATTTGTTCTGCTCAAGTTCCGCCTCGTGGCGGCGGCGAAACCACGAAAAAGCTCCCTTATGATTTTTTCTGGATGAAACCCTCCATATAGCAAAAGAGGGGGGCAAGTGGGCCAATAGGGTGCCCACAAGCCCCCATGGCGCGACATGGGGGGTGGCCGCGCCGTGCAGGCTTGTGGCCACCCCCGGGCCCTCCTCCGGTACTTCTTCGGCACAGTATTTTTTATATATTGGGAAAAAATCTCCGTTGATTTTCAAGGCGTTTGGAGTTGCGCAGAATATGTATCTCAACTTTGCTCCACTTTCAGGCCAGAATTCCAGTTGCCGGTATTCTCCCTTTTCATGTAAACCTTGCAAAATAAGAGAGAAAAGGCATAAGAATAGTACCGTGAAGTGAAATAACTGCCAAGGAAGCGATAATTATCAACGTGAAAACATGATGCAAAATGGACGTATCAACTCCCCCAAGCTTAGGCCTCGCTTGTCCTCAAGCGAAAGCCGAGCTTGATAAATATGTCCACATGTTTAGGGAGAGAGTGTTGGAATTATGCCCTAGAGGCAATAATAAATGTATAGTTATTATTATAATTCCTGTATCAAGATAATAGTTTATTATCCATGCTATAATTGTATTGAATGAAGACTCATTTACATGTGTGGATACATAGACAAAACACTGTCCCTAGCATGCCTCTAGTTGGCTAGCCAGTTGATCGATGATAGTCAGTGTCTTCTGATTATGAACAAGGTGTTGTTTCTTGATAACTGGATCGCGTCATTGGGAGAATCACGTGATGGACTAGACCCAAACTAATAGACGTAGCATGTTGATCGTGTCATTTTGTTGCTACTGTTTTCTGCGTGTCAAGTATTTATTCCTATGACCATGAGATCATATAACTCACTGACACCGGAGGAATGCTTTGTGTGTATCAAACGTCGCAACGTAACTGTGTGACTATAAAGATGCTCTACAGGTATCTCCGAAGGTGTTAGTTGAGTTAGTATGGATCAAGACTGGGATTTGTCACTCCGTGTGACGGAGAGGTATCTCAGGGCCCACTCGGTAATACAACATCACACACAAGCCTTGCAAGCAATGTAACTTAGTGTAAGTTGCGGGATCTTGTATTACGGAACGAGTAAAGAGACTTGCCGGTAAACGAGATTGAAATAGGTATGCGGATACTGACGATCGAATCTCGGGCAAGTAACATACCGAAGGACAAAGGGAATGACATACGGGATTATACGAATCCTTGGCACTGAGGTTCAAACGATAAGATCTTCGTAGAATATGTAGGATCCAATATGGGCATCCAGGTCCCGCTATTGGATATTGACCGAGGAGTCTCTCGGGTCATGTCTACATAGTTCTCGAACCCGCAGGGTCTGCACACTTAAGGTTCGACGTTGTTTTATGCGTATTTGAGTTATATGGTTGGTTACCGAATGTTGTTCGGAGTCCCGGATGAGATCACGGACATCACGAGGGTTTCCGGAATGGTCCGGAAACGAAGATTGATATATAGGATGACCTCATTTGATTACCGAAAGGTTTTCGGAGTTACCGGGAATGTATCGGGAATGACGAATGGGTTCCGGGAGTTCACCGGGGGGGGGGGGGGGGCAACCCACCCCGGGGAAGCCCATAGGCTTTGGGGAGACACACCAGCCCTTAGTGGGCTGGTGGGACAGCCCCAAGGGGGCCTATGCGCCAAGAATAAAGAATCAAAGGAAAATAAAAAAAAAGAGGGAGGAAGTGGGAAGGGAGGGGGACTCCTCCCACCAAACCAAGTCCAACTCGGTTTGGGGGGGGAGTCCTCCCCCCATTGGCTTGGCCGACTCCTTGGGGGGTCCTTGGACCCCAAGGCAAGGCCCCCCTCCCTCCTCCTATATATATGGAGCAATTAGGGCTGATTTGAGACGACTTTCTCACGGCTGCCCGACCACATACCTCCATAGTTTTTCCTCTAGATCGTGTTTCTGCGGAGCTCGGGCGGAGCCCTGCTGAGACAAGATCATCACCAACCTTCGGAGCGCCGTCACGCTGCTGGAGAACTCTTCTACCTCTCCGTCTCTCTTGCTCGATCAAGAAGGCCGAGATCATCGTCGAGCTGTTCGTGTGCTGAACGCGGAGGTGCCGTCCGTTCGGTACTAGATCGTGGGACTGATCGCGGGATTGTTCGCGGGGCGGATCGAGGGACGTGAGGACGTTCCACTACATCAACCGCGTTCTCTAACGCTTCTGCTGTACGATCTACAAGGGTACGTAGATCACTCATCCCCTCTCGTAGATGGACATCACCATGATAGGTCTTCGTGCGCGTAGGAAAATTTTTGTTTCCCATGCGACGTTCCCCAACAGTGGCATCATGAGCTAGGTTCATGCGTAGATGTCTTCTCGAGTAGAACACAAAAGTTTTTGTGGGCGGTGATGTGCGTTTTGCTGCCCTCCTTAGTCTTTTCTTGATTCCGCGGTATTGTTGGATTGAAGCGGCTTGGACCGACATTACTCGTACGCTTACGAGAGACTGGTTTCATCGTTACGAGTAACCCCCTTTGCTCAAAGATGACTGGCAAGTGACGGTTTCTCCAACTTTAGTTGAATCGGATTTGACAGAGGAGGTCCTTGGATGAGGTTAAATAGCAACTCATAGATCTCCGTTGTGGTGTTTGCGTAAGTAAGATGCGATCCTACTAGATACCCTTGGTCACCACGTAAAACATGCAACAACAAAATTAGAGGACGTCTAACTTGTTTTTGCAGGGTATGATTGTGATGTGATATGGCCAACGATGTGATGTGATATATTGGATGTATGAGATGATCATGTTGTAATAGAAATATCGACTTGCATGTCGATGGTACGGCAACAGGCAGGAGCCATAGGGTTGTCTTTATACTAACGTTTGTGCTTGCAGATGCGTTTACTATTTTGCTAGGATGTAGCTTTAGTAGTAATAGCATAAGTAGCACGACAACCCCAATGGCAACACGTTGATGGATGATCATGGTGTGGCGCCGGTGACAAGAAGATCGTGCCGGTGCTTTGGTGATGGAGATCAAGAAGCACGTGATGATGGCCATATCATGTCACTTATGAATTGCATGTGATGTTAATCCTTTTAATGCACCTTATTTTGCTTAGAACGACGGCAGCATTATGAGGTGATCTCTCACTAAAATTTCAAGACGAAATTGTGTTCTCCCCGACTGTGCACCGTTGCTACAGTTCGTCGTTTCGAGACACCACGTGATGATCGGGTGTGATAGACTCAACGTTCACATACAACGGGTGCAAAACAGTTGCGCACGCGGAACACTCGGGTTAAGCTTGACGAGCCTAGCATGTGCAGACATGGCCTCAGAACACATGAGACCGAAAGGTCGATCATGAATCATATAGTTGATATGATTAGCATAGGGATGCTTACCACTGAAACTACTCTCGACTCACGTGATGATCGGACTTGGGATAGTGTAAGTGGATCATGAACCACTCAAATGACTGGAGAGATGTACTTTTTGAGTGGGAGTTTAGCATATAATTTGATTAAGTTGAACTCTAATTATCTTGAACATAGTCTAAGTCCACTTTGAATATATTTGTGTTGTAGATCATGGCTCACGCGACAGTCATCCTGAATTTTAATACGTTCCTAGAGAAAGCTAAGTTGAAAGATGATGGAAGCAACTTTGTAGACTGGGCTCGTAATCTTAAGCTAATCTTACAAGCTAGGAAGAAGGATTATGTCCTTAATGCTGCGCTAGGAGATGAACCACCCGCTACGGCTGATCAGGATGTTAAGAACGCTTGGTTAGCACGTAAGGAGGACTACTCAATAGTTCAATGTGCAGTCTTGTATGGCTTAGAACCGGGACTTCAACGTCGCTTTGAGCGTCATGGAGCATTTGAGATGTTCCAGGAGTTGGAGTTTATCTTTCAGAAGAACACCCGGATCGAGAGGTATGAGACCTCCGATAAATTCTATGCTTGCAAGATGGAGGAAAACTCGTCTGTCAGTGAACATGTGCTCAAAATGTCTGGGTACTCAAACCGTCTAGCTGAACTGGGGATTGAACTCCCGCAAGAAGCTATCACTGACAGAATCCTTCAATCACTGCCGCCAAGCTATAAAGGCTTTGTGTTGAACTACAACATGCAAGGGATGAACAAGTCTCCCGACGAGTTGTTTGCGATGCTGAAAGTCGCAGAGTCTGAACTCCGTAAAGAGCATCAAGTGTTGATGGTAAGCAAGACCACTAGTTTCAAGAGAAACGGCAAAGGCAAGAAGGGCAATTCGAAGAAGAGCGGCAAGCCTGTTGCCAATCCGCCGAAGAAACCCAAGGCTGGACCTAAGCCTGAAACAGAGTGCTTCTATTGCAAGGGTATGGGTCACTGGAAGCGCAATTGCCCCAAGTATCTGGCAGATAAGAAGGCGGGCAAAGAAAAATCAGGTATATTTGATATACATGTTATTGATGTGTACTTAACCGGCTCTCGTAGTAGTGCCTGGGTATTTGATACCGGTTCTGTTGCTCATATTTGCAACTCGAAACAGGAACTGCGGAATAGACGAAGGCTGGCGAAAGACAAAGTGACGATGCGCGTAGGAAACGGTTCCAAGGTTGATGCAATCACCGTCGGCACAGTGTCACTTCAGCTACCATCGGGATTAGTGATGAACTTAAATCATTGTTATTTAGTGCCTGCGTTGAGCATGAACATTATATCTGGATCTTGTTTATTGCGAGACAGTTACTCTTTTAAGTCTGAGAATAATGGTTGTTCTATTTCTATGAGTAACATATTTTATGGTCATGCACCGAATGTGAGAGGATTGTTCATATTGAATCTTGATAGCGATACACATATACATAACATTGAGGCCAAAAGAGTTAGAGTAAACAATGATAGCGCCATATTTTTGTGGCACTGCCGCTTAGGTCATATTGATGTAAAGCGCATGAAGAAACTCCATGCTGATGGACTTTTGGAGTCACTTGACTTTGATTCACTTGACACGTGAGAACCATGCCTCATGGGCAAGATGACTAAGACTCCGTTCTCCGGAACAATGGAACGTGCAAGTGACTTGTTGGAAATCATACATACCGATGTGTGTGGTCCAATGAGCGTGGAGGCACGCGGCTGATATCGTTATTTTCTCACCTTCACTGACGATTTAAGTAGATATGGTTATGTCTACTTGATGAAGCACAAGTCTGAAACATTTGAAAAGTTCAAGCAATTTCAGAGTGAAGTGGAAAATCATCGTAACAAGAAGATCAAGTTCCTACGGTCTGATCGTGGGGGTGAATATCTGAGTTTCGAGTTTGGTGCTCACTTAAGACAATGTGGAATTGTTTCGCAATTAACACCGCCTGGAACACCACAGCGTAATGGTGTGTCCGAACGTCGTAATCGTACTTTGTTAGAGATGGTGCGATCTATGATGTCTCTTACAGATTTGCCGTTATCATTTTGGGGTTATGCATTAGAAACAGCTGCATTCACTTTAAATAGGGCACCATCAAAATCCGTTGAGACGACACCATACGAACCGTGGTATGGCAAAAGACCAAAGTTGTCGTTTCTTAAAGTTTGGGGATGTGATGCTTATGTCAAAAAGCTTCAGCCTGAAAAGCTGGAACCCAAAGCGGAAAAGTGCGTCTTCATAGGTTACCCAAAAGAGACAGTTGGGTACACCTTCTATCTCAAATCCGAGGGCAAAGTGTTTGTTGCTAAAAACGGAGCTTTTCTCGAGAAGGAGTTTCTCTCGAGAGAATTGAGTGGGAGGAAAATAGAACTTGACGAGGTTGTCGAACCTCTCATCCCTCTGGATGGTGGCGCAGGGCAAGGGGAAACCTCTGTCGTTGCGACGCCGGTTGAGGAGGAAGTTAATGATGATGATCATGAAACTCCAGTTCAAGTTTCTATTGAACCACGCAGGTCGACGAGATCACGCGCTGCTCCTGAGTGGTACGGTAATCCGGTCTTATCAATCATGTTGTTAGACAACAATGAACCTGCAAATTATGAAGAAGCAATGGTGGGCCCAGATTCCAACAGATGGCTAGAAGCCATGAAATCCGAGATAGGATCCATGTATGAGAACAAAGTGTGGACTTTGGAGATACTACCTGAGGGCCGCAAGGCTATTCAGAACAAATGGATCTTTAAGAAGAAGACGGACGCTGACGGTAATGTGACCGTTTATAAAGCTCGACTTGTGGCAAAGGGTTTTTCACAAGTTCCAGGAGTTGACTACGATGAGACTTTCTCACCCGTAGCGATGCTTAAGTCCGTCAGAATCATGTTAGCAATAGCTGCATTTTTCGATTATGAAATCTGGGAGATGGATGTCAAAACGGCGTTCCTTAACGGTTTCCTTAAGGAAGAGTTGTATATGATGCAACCCGAAGGTTTTGTCGATCCTAAAAATGCTGACAAGGTGTGCAAGCTCCAGCGATCCATTTATGGACTGGTGCAAGCATCTCGGAGTTGGAACAAACGCTTTGATGAGGTGATCAAAGCATTTGGGTTTATACAAGTGGTTGGAGAATCTTGTATTTACAAGAAAGTGAGTGGGAGCTCTGTGGCGTTTCTAATATTGTATGTGGATGACATATTACTGATTGGAAACAACGTAGAGCTTTTGGAGAGCATAAAAGGTTACTTGAATAAAAGTTTCTCTATGAAGGACCTAGGAGAAGCTGCTTACATTCTAGGCATTAAGATCTATAGGGATAGATCAAAACGCCTGATAGGACTTTCACAAAGCACATACCTTGATAAAGTTTTGAAGAGGTTCAAAATGGAACAGTCCAAGAAAGGGTTCTTGCCAGTGTTACAAGGTACGAGATTGAGTAAGACTCAGTGCCCAGCAACTGATGAAGATAGAGAGCATATGCGCTCCGCCCCCTATGCTTCAGCCATAGGTTCTATCATGTATGCGATGCTGTGCACTAGACCGGATGTGAGCCTGGCCATAAGTATGGCAGGTAGGTTCGAGAGTAATCCAAGAGTGGATCACTGGACAGCGGTCAAGAATATCCTGAAGTACCTGAAAAGGACTAAGGAGATGTTTCTCGTGTATGGAGGTGACGAAGAGCTCGCCGTAAAAGGTTACGTCGATGCAAGCTTTGACACAGATCCGGACGACTCTAAGTCACAAACCGGATACGTATTTATTCTTAATGGGGGTGCAGTAAGCTGGTGCAGTTCCAAGCAAAGCGTCGTAGCAGATTCTACATGTGAAGCGGAGTACATGGCTGCCTCAGAGGCGGCTAAGGAGGGTGTCTGGATGAAGCAGTTCATGACGGATCTTGGAGTGGTGCCAAGTGCACTGGATCCAATAACCTTGTTCTGTGACAACACTGGTGCCATTGCCTTAGCAAAGGAACCACGGTTTCACAAGAAGACCAGACACATCAAACGACGCTTCAACCTCATCCGCGACTACGTCGAGGAAGAGGACGTAAATATATGCAAAGTGCACACGGATCTGAATGTAGCAGACCCGCTGACTAAACCTCTTCCACGGCCAAAACATGATCGACACCAGAACTGTATGGGTGTTAGATTTATTACAATGTAATTCACATGGTGATGTGAGGGCTAGATTATTGACTCTAGTGCAAGTGGGAGACTGTTGGAATTATGCCCTAGAGGCAATAATAAATGTATAGTTATTATTATAATTCCTGTATCAAGATAATAGTTTATTATCCATGCTATAATTGTATTGAATGAAGACTCATTTACATGTGTGGATACATAGACAAAACACTGTCCCTAGCATGCCTCTAGTTGGCTAGCCAGTTGATCGATGATAGTCAGTGTCTTCTGATTATGAACAAGGTGTTGTTGCTTGATAACTGGATCACGTCATTGGGAGAATCACGTGATGGACTAGACCCAAACTAATAGACGTAGCATGTTGATCGTGTCATTTTGTTGCTACTGTTTTCTGCGTGTCAAGTATTTATTCCTATGACCATGAGATCATATAACTCACTGACACCGGAGGAATGCTTTGTGTGTATCAAACGTCGCAACGTAACTGGGTGACTATAAAGATGCTCTACAGGTATCTCCGAAGGTGTTAGTTGAGTTAGTATGGATCAAGACTGGGATTTGTCACTCCGTGTGACGGAGAGGTATCTCAGGGCCCACTCGGTAATACAACATCACACACAAGCCTTGCAAGCAATGTAACTTAGTGTAAGTTGCGGGATCTTGTATTACGGAACGAGTAAAGAGACTTGCCGGTAAACGAGATTGAAATAGGTATGCGGATACTGACGATCGAATCTCGGGCAAGTAACATACCGAAGGACAAAGGGAATGACATACGGGATTATACGAATCCTTGGCACTGAGGTTCAAACGATAAGATCTTCGTAGAATATGTAGGATCCAATATGGGCATCCAGGTCCCGCTATTGGATATTGACCGAGGAGTCTCTCGGGTCATGTCTACATAGTTCTCGAACCCGCAGGGTCTGCACACTTAAGGTTCGACGTTGTTTTATGCGTATTTGAGTTATATGGTTGGTTACCGAATGTTGTTCGGAGTCCCGGATGAGATCACGGACGTCACGAGGGTTTCCGGAATGGTCCGGAAACGAAGATTGATATATAGGATGACCTCATTTGATTACCGGAAGGTTTTCGGAGTTACCGGGAATGTATCGGGAATGACGAATGGGTTCCGGGAGTTCACCGGGGGGGGGGGCAACCCACCCCGGGGAAGCCCATAGGCTTTGGGGAGACACACCAGCCCTTAGTGGGCTGGTGGGACAGCCCCAAGGGGGCCTATGCGCCAAGAATAAAGAATCAAAGGAAAAAAAAGAGGGAGGAAGTGGGAAGGGAGGGGGACTCCTCCCACCAAACCAAGTCCAACTCGGTTTGGGGGGGGGGAGTCCTCCCCCCCTTGGCTCGGCCGACTCCTTGGGGGGTCCTTGGACCCCAAGGCAAGTCCCCCCTCCCTCCTCCTATATATATGGAGCAATTAGGGCTGATTTGAGACGACTTTCTCACGGCTGCCCGACCACATACCTCCATAGTTTTTCCTCTAGATCGCGCTTCTACGGAGCTCGGGCGGAGCCCTGCTGAGACAAGATCATCACCAACCTCCGGAGCGCCGTCACGCTGCCGGAGAACTCTTCTACCTCTCCGTCTCTCTTGCTGGATCAAGAAGGCCGAGATCATCGTCGAGCTGTACGTGTGCTGAACGCGGAGGTGCCGTCCGTTCGGTACTAGATCGTGGGACTGATCGCGGGATTGTTCGCGGGGCGGATCGAGGGACGTGAGGACGTTCCACTACATCAACCGCGTTCTCTAACGCTTCTGCTGTACGATCTACAAGGGTACGTAGATCACTCATCCCCTCTCGTAGATGGACATCACCATGATAGGTCTTCGTGCGCGTAGGAAAATTTTTGTTTCCCATGCGACGTTCCCCAACAGAGAGGTGTCGACAAAACAAGATACGGACATGCATGCATCATGATCATGATGAGAACAACAATACCAACATATAATCTCTCATGCTAAAGTGATAATTCCTTCACACAGGAAAGCATGGATCAAGAACGTTACTGAGAAGTAACAACCGATAGCCTTTAGTCATTGAAGCAATTGCAATTTATCACAACATCAGAATGAGTCAAATAAGAGCTGGTAAAGCAAATTCACATACTCAATCATTCTTTCGTTCTCTACAATTGCTACAACTCACGTGGTACTCATGAGATCAAAGTTTTAGCTGAACACAGAGAAAGATAGGGGCTTATATTTGCCTCCCAACTGCTTACCTCAAGGGTAATGTCAACGATAATAATTCATGAATGCCTACCTCCAAGTTGACATATGAATATAGATCTTTCCCAAGCATGTGACGGTAGCCAAGACAAAGAAAAAATAGGGAATTGGTGAAGATCACCATGACTCTTTCAGGGACAAAAAGTAAAGGTACAAGATAGGCCCTTCGCAGAGGGAAGCAGAGGTTGTCATGCCCTTTTGAGGTTTGAATGCGTGTCCTCTTAGTGCGGAGGAACGTCACTTTATATTGCCTCGTGTGATAAAGAACTTTATTATGCAGTCTGTCGCTTTTATGTCTTCCTCATCACAGGTTCGTATAAAGCTTATTTTCCACACACTAATAGATCATACATATTATAGTGCAATTTTTATTGCTTGCACCGATGACAACTTACTTGAGGGATCTTATTCAATCCATAGGTAGGTATGGTGGACACTCATGGCAAAACTGGTTTGAAGGTTTATGGATGCACAAGTAGTATCTCTACTTGTTGCGGGAGTTTTGGCTAATATGAGGTGGAAGCAATCGTCACATGCTAAGGGATCTCTAATTATATAACATTGTTTAGAGACAAGCAAACACAATCCATTACGTTGTCTTCCTTGTTCAACATCTACTTCTAGGCATGCAGTAGTTTGGTGAGTGTTCACAATCATATATGGTGTCAGAGATAATATATTTATATGTGAACCTCTCCTTCCTTATCACTTCCTATTAATTGCAACAATGACCAAGGTCTATGTTTGCCTACCCTCAACAAGTTTCAATCCTCATTCTTTTTATATGTGAAGCCATCACTTCCCATAAGATCATTACATGATCTTTCATGCTTTTGTTCTATTCTCACTCTTTTGATCATGGCAAGAGGCAAAGCCCTTCAACTAAGACCCTCTTTATTATATGGCTCACGAGCAAGAATACATCGGGGGTGACACAAAGCAAAACTCAAAATTGAAACACTATGACTTTTAAACTACTAGAGAAAAAGAAAACTAAAAAGGAACAAACTAAAACAAAGGTAAAAGCAAAAGATGTGATGGTGATACGATACCGGGGCAACTCCCCCAAGCTTGGCCAAAGCCAAGGGGATTGCCCATACCAATGCTCAGTTGTCTTCCTTTGGTGGTGATGGTGGTGGAGTTGTTGAAGCTGTCTTGAGCTTATCTAATTTCCATTTGAGCATAAAGTTCTGTTCAACACTCTATGGCAAAGTTCCTGTTTACTCTCCTGCAAGAAATGAGAAGGGATAAACAAGGTCTTAGGCTTGTTCCTTTGGTCACGGAGGCTTGACTTCTTGAACTCCACATGAGTGCGTCCAGGTTGAGGTAGAGGAGCCTCCTCTTCATCAGAACTCATTTGTTCCTTCCCCTTGGGATCATAGTATTATTCCTCATCGGTGGTCCAGCCATATGGTTCCAGGTCTCCATAGACCTTGGGGTTAGCAAGGTAATCAACCACATAGCTCTCCCCCTCTGAATCCTGAGAAGACATCTTGACCTAGATCTGCGGCAGAAAACAGGCTCGAAATGAAAAACAAAGGAAATCTGCGTGATACGGGGTCAGACCAAACAAAAATATATATAATGATTTTTTCCAGACCAGAAGGAGTCCCGTGCACGAAAACGGAGTCCGGGAGGCGCACGAGGTGGCCAAAAGCCCTCACGGCACGACCGCGGGGTGGGCCCGCGCCGTGCAGGCTTGTCGCCTCCTCGCGCACTTTCCGGACTACTTCCAATTTTTGTATTTTTTCAAATATTCCAAAACGGTGAAAATTTCCTATGGGGAACGTTTTGGACTCTGTTTTCTTACCGAATCTCATACCTCTTCATTTTCGGAGTCTGAAACAGGCTGATAAACGTCCCTTAGGTATTCTTTCGGAGTTATGGTATTGATGATATTGCTTTCAACATTTATGGGAGAACCTGAGATATAATGCTTGATTCTCTGCCCATTCACCACTCTCGGACAATTACCTTCCGTGTTGTTGATCTTGATAGCACCGGAACGATATACTTCCTCAACAACATAGGGACCTTCCCATTTAGAGAGAAGCTTGCCTGCAAAGAATCTTAAACGAGAGTTATAAAGCAAGACATAATCGCCTACATTGAACTCACGCTTTTGTATCCTCTTATCATTCCACCTCTTAACCTTATCTTTGAAGAGCTTGGCATTCTCATATGCTTGAGCTCTCCACTCATCAAGCGATCTAATGTCGAATAACCTCTTCTCACCGTCAAGTCTGAAATCAAAGTTGAGCTCTTTGATCGCCCAATAAGCTTTATGCTCTAGCTCAAGAGGTAAGTGACATGCTTTCCCATACACCATTTTGTATGGAGACATGCCCATGGGATTCTTATAGGCAGTTCTATAAGCCCATAGTGCATCATCGAGCTTCTTAGACCAATTCTTTCTAGACCAGTTGATAGTCTTTTGCAGAATCAGTTTAATCTCTCTATTTCTTAGCTCTACTTGACCACTGGACTGAGGGTGATAGGGAGACGCAATTCTATGGTTGACATCGTACTTAGCAAGCGTTTTACGGAAAGCACCATGAATGAAGTGTGAACCACCGTCGGTCATCAGATATCTAGGGACTCCAAATCTAGGGAAGATAACTTCTTTTAGCATCTTGATAGAAGTGTTATGATTAGCACTACTAGTGGGGATAGCTTCTACCCACTTAGTGACGTAATCAACATCAACTAAGATGTGAGTATACCCATTGGAATTTGGAAAAGGTCCCATATAATCAAAGCCCCAAACATAAAATGGTTCAATGACAAGTGAATAGTTCATAGGCATTTCCTGACGTTTGCTAATATTACCTATTCTTTGACATTCGTCACAAGACAAGACAAACTTACGGGCATCCTTGAAGAGAGTGGGCCAATAGAAACCTGATTGCAATACCTTGTGTGCAGTTCTATCTCCTGCATGGTGTCCTCCATAGGCCTCGGAGTGACACTTCTGTAGGATGTGTCCCTGTTCATGTTCAGGTACACAACGTCTAATAACACCATCTACTCCTTCCTTATAAAGGTGAGGATCATCCCAAAAGTAGTGTCTCAAGTAAAAGAAGAATTTCTTCTTTTGCTGGTACGTGAAACTAGGTGGTATGTATTTGGCAACGATATAGTTTGCATAATCAGCTTACCACTATGCACTACGTGAAGCATTGATGACATTCATTTGCTCATTGGGAAATCTATCATCAATAGGCTGTGGGTCATCAAGAACATTCTCCAACCTAGACAAGTTATCCGCTACTGGGTTATCAACACCCTTTCCGTCAACAACGTGCAGATCAAATTCTTGTAGCAAGATAACCCATCTGATAACTCTAGGCTTAGCGTCCTTCTTCTCCATGAGGTACTTAATAGCAGTGTGATCAGTGTGAATAATGACTTTGGAATCAACAATGTAAGGCCTAAACTTTTCACACGCGAACATGACTGCTAAAAATCTCTTCTCTCTAGTAGCATAGTTTCTCTCGGCACTGTCTAGAGTTTTACTAGCGTAGTGAATAACATTCAACTTCTTATCAACTCTTTGCCCTAGAACAACACCAACAGCATAATCGCTAGCGTCACACATGATTTAAAAAGGCAAGTTCCAATCAGGTGGTTGAACAATAGGTGGAGTTATCAAAGCCCTCTTAAGTATTTCGAAGGCTTCCTCACAATCATCGTCAAAGACAAAAGGTATATCCTTTTGCAAGAGATTGGTAAGAGGCCTAGAAATCTTAGAGAAGTCTTTAATGAACCTTCTACAGAAACCAACATGACCAAGGAAACTTCTTATCCCTTTGATATCTGTGGGGTATGGCATTTTCTCGATTGCATCAACCTTAGCCTTATCGACTTCAATACCTCTTTCAGAAATTTTATGTCCTAAGACGATGCCTTCATTAACCATAAAGTGGCACTTCTCCCAATTCAAGACAAGATTCGTGTCTTTACATCTCTATAAGACTCGATCAAGGTTGTTGAGGCAATCATCAAAGGAAGACCCGTAAACGGAGAAGTCATCCATGAAAACCTCAACAATCTTTTCACAAAAGTCAGAGAATATAGCCATCATACATCTTTGAAAGGTGGCAGGTGCATTACACAAGCCAAAAGGCATACGTCTATAAGCGAAGGTACCGAAAGGGCAGGTGAAAGTGATTTTCTCCTGATCAGATTGTGCAACTAGTATTTGGGAGAAACCAGAATAACCGTCTAGAAAGCAGAAGTGTGTGTGTTTGGACAGCCTTTCTAGCATTTGGTCGATAAAAGGTAAAGGGTAATGATCTTTCCTAGTGGCTTTATTCAACTTCCTAAAATTGATCACCATCCTATAGCCAGTAATAATCCTCTCAGGGATCAACTCATCCTTATCATTAGGGACAACGGTGATGCCTCCCTTCTTAGGAATGCAATGCACCGGACTCACCCAATCGCTATGAGCAACATGATAGATAATACCCGCTTCCAGGAGCTTTAGTATTTATTTTCTTACTACTTCTTTCATCTTAGGATTCAATCTCCTTTAATGATCAACAACTGGTTTGAATTCAGGATCAGTTTTGATCTTGTGCTGGCATAGAGTGGGACTAATGCCCTTAAGATCATCAAGAGTATATCCTATAGCAGCACGGTGCTTCCTCAGAGTTTTTAGTAACTTCTTTTCTTCTTGCTCTGAGAGGCTAGTAGTAATAATAACAGGATATATCTCCTTTTCATCAAGATAGGCATACTTAAGAGTATCAGGCAACTGTTTAAGCTCGAACACAGGATCACCCTTTGGTGGAGGTGGATCCCCAAGCAGTTCAACAGGCAAGTTATTCCTAAGGATAGGATATTGTTCTAAGACAACTCTATCTATTTCATCCCTTTCATCCATATGCATATCATTTTCATGCTCAAGCAAATATTTCTCTAAGGGATCAGTAGGGGGCACATCAATAGAGGCTAAGGCAATTGTTTCAATCCTACTAGGCAACTCCTTTTCATGAGGTTGTCTACCAAACTTAGAGAAGTTGAACTCATGTGACACACCTTCAAAGCCAACAGTGACAGTTTGCTTCTCACAGTCAATATGAGCATTGACAGTATTGAGAAAAGGTCTGCCAAATATGATGGGACAAAAGCTATCTTGAGCGGTAGCAAGAACGAGAAAATCAGCAGGATACTTCGTTTTACCACACAAGACTTCAACATCCCTAACAATTCCCACAGGGCAGATAGTATCTCTATTGGCAAACTGAATAGTGACATCTATAAGTTATATCTCAACAGGTGCAATCTCATCTTTGACTTCATCGTATAAGGATCGAGGTATTGCACTAACACTAGCACCCAAGTCACATAAACCATGATAACAATGATCTCCTATCTTAACAGAAACCACATGCATGCCAACAACATGCCTATGTTTGTCTCTAACGTGAGGTTTAGCAATTCTAGCAGCATCTTCACAAAAGTGAATATTATGTCCCTCAACTTCTTCAGACATAAGATGTTTGATTATAGCAATGCTAGGTTCAACTCTAATTTGCTCAGGGGCTGTAGGTGTTCTAATATAGCCTCTACGTATCACAGTTGAAGCTTTAGAATGATCCTTTATCCTAACAGGGAAAGGTGGTTTCTCAATCTAAGCACTGGGTACCACAGGATCATTATAGACAATGACTCTCTCTTCAACTGGAGTTGGTTTAACTACGTTGAATTCTAAAGGAGGATGAAATTTAAACCACTTCTCTTTGGGGAGATCAATATGAGCAGCAAACGATTCACACAATGAAGCTACTATCTCAGAGTCAAGTCCATACTTAGCACTAAATTCACAAAAAGTATTTGTCTCAACAAAGGATTTAACGCAATCAAAAGTGAAATTCATACCTGAATCCTTACCTTCTTCAAGCTCCCAATCTTCAGAGTTGCGTTTAATTCTCTCCAATAAATTCCACTTGAAGTCAATATCTCTCTTCGTAAAAGAACCGGTACAAGAAGTGTCAAGCACGATGCGATCATCATGAGAAAGCCGAGCATAGAAGTTCTGAATGATAATTTCTCTCGAGAGCTCATGATTGGGGCATGAATATAGCATTGATTTAAGCCTGCCCCAAGCTTGAGCGATGCTTTTTCTGTCACGAGGCCAAAAATTGTAAATATAATTTCGATCATGATGTACTAAATGCATAGGATAAAACTTTTGATGAAATTCCAATTTCAACCGATTGTAGTACCATGATCTAGTATCATCACATAGACTATACCATGTCAACGCCTTATCCTTCAAAGATAAACCTTCTTCTTGACCTCATCCTCGGGCACACCTGCAAGCTTAAATAAACCACAAACTTCATCTACATAGATCAGATGCAAGTCTGGATGTGATGTTCCATCTCCTGTAAAAGGATTAGCGAGCAGTTTCTCAAGCATACCCGAAGGAAATTCAAAGCAAATGTTTTCAGTAGGTGCAGCAACTTGAGGAGCAACTCTTTTTTGCTTCCGTTCGAGGTGAAGATACCCCGAACAAGCCCCTCAAAGGATTAGTATCCATAGTGAAAAGTGACAAGAAATTTCAGCACACTATATGAATGTTTCCTTACCAAGTTCCACTTACCAAAGGCGCTTCACTCCCCGGCAACGGTGCCAGAAAAGAGTCTTGATGACCCACAAGTATAGGGGATCAATCGTAGTCCTTTCGATAAGTAAGAGTGTCGAAGCCAACAAGGAGCAGAAGGATCTGACAAGTGGTTTTCAACAAGGAAAAATCTGCAAGCACTGAAATTGTCGGTAACAAGTGATTGTGTGGTGAGATGATTCGTAGCAAGCAACAAGTAAAAAAAGTAGCAACGGTGCAGCAAAGTGTCCCAATCCCTTTTGTAGAAAGGGACAAGCCTGCACAAAGTCTTATAGAAGGAAAAACGCTCCCAAGGACACACGGGAATTTCTGTCATGCTAGTTTCATCATGTTCATATGATTTGCGTTCGTTACTTTGATAGTTTGATATGTGGGTGGACCGGCGCTTGGGTACTCACTTGGACAAGCATCCCACTTATTATTAAACCCTCTCGCAAGCATCCGCAACTACGAAAGAAGAATTAAGACAAAGTCTAACCATAGCATTAAACTAGTGGATCCAAATCAACCCCTTACGAAGTAACGCATAAACTAGGGTTTAAGCTTCTGTCACTCTAGCAACCCATCATCTACTTACTACTTCCGAATGCCTTCCTCTAGGCCCAAATAATAGTGAAGTGTTATGTAGTCGACGTTCACATAACACCACTAGAGGAAAAACAACATACAACATATCAAAATACCGAACGAATACCAAATTCACATGACTATTATTAGCATGACTTATCCCATGTCCTCGGTAACAAAAGTAACTACCCACAAAGAATAATCATAATCATGATCATAGGTGTAATGAGTAGAATCAAGGATCTGAACATAAACTCTTCCACCAAGTAATCCAACTAGCATCAACTACAAAGAGTAATCAACACTACTAGCAACTTTACAAGTACCAATCGGAGTCGCGAGACGGAGATTGGTTACAAGAGATGAACTAGGGTTTGGAGATGAGATGGTGCTAATGAAGATGTTGATGGAGATGAGTCCCCTCCGATGAGAGGAGTGTTGGTGATGACGATGGCGACGATTTCCCCCTCCGGGAGTTAAGTTTCCTCGGCAGCATCGTCCTACGAGAGCTCTAGATTGGTTCTGCTCAAGTTCCGCCTCGTGGCGGCGGCGAACCACGAAAAAGCTCCCTTGTGATTTTTTTCTGGACTAAACCCTCCATATAGAAAAAGGGGGCAAGTGGGCCAACAGGGTGCCCACAAGTCCCCATGGCGCGTCCTGGGCAGGGTGGCCACACCGTGCAGGCTTGTGGCCACCCCCTGGCCCTCCTCCGGTACTTCTTCGGCCCAGTAGTTTTTATATATTGGGAAAAAAATATCCGTTGATTTTCACGGTGTTTGGAGTTTCACAAAATAGGTATCTCAAGTTTGCTCCACTTTCAGGCCAGAACTCCAGTTGCCGGTATTCTCCCTCTTCATGTAAACCTTGCAAAATAAGAGAGAAAAGGCATAAGAATAGTACCGTGAAGTGAAATAACAGCCAATTAAGCGATAAATATCAACGTGAAAACATGATGCAAAATGGACATATCAATCCCCTACACTTGTGGGTCATCACGCACCATTGGGGTCGCCCGGCCGGCGGGCCCCAGCTCCAGACGGGGCACAACAGCCGGCGGGCCCCCACTTGCAACTAGACTTCTCCAACCGGTTGGCCCCTTGGCCCGCTCGAGAGGCTGTCAGCCGGGTCCCACCTAATACCTTCTATACCTATTGTAAGCCAGGGGTTGGCATATTAAACCCCCTAGCACTGCCCCATGCAAGGGGTCGACCGATCACACACTCACACCACATAGAAGAGGCAAAGAGTGCTCTCAGCTCCTTCTTCCTCCTCCATCATACAACTAGAGGAGCATACGCTAACCCCATCCGGATCAACCAACAATAGCAGGACTAGGGGTGTTACCTCCCACGGAGGGCCCCGAACCTGGTTACTTTGTGTGTCTCGCACCGCTCGTTCCCAATCCCGTTTTTGAAGATCACTGACATTCTTTAGGTCCCAACCACGTACGATTAGCCACCCCATGGCATCCATCGTGCGAAAACGAGAGTTGGCGCCCACCGTGGGGAGGTGGTCAAGGAGTACCCCAGCGAAATGCTTGGCTACACCGACCGCCATCATTCGCAGGAGTAGCCACCTCGAGCGGTAGGTGTGATCTTCGCATCCTCGCGGAGGTGATGGTCACCGGCTCCACCACGAGGTCCGGTCGCGCGAGGGCGCATGAGGACCCAGTCACCGCCGTGGCTCATGCCAGAGCCGAGGCATGCGCGACCGCGACCTTGGCTCGTCCTGGCACCTCCGATCCTCTCCGCTCAACACTGCGCGGGCTGAGCACCCCCATCGCTCCAACAACAAACCCAGCCACAGCCATAATTGAGCTGGAGATGGCCCGCCAGCAGCTGCTCATGGAGGCCACTGCCCTCGTGTCTGCCTAACACTGGATGGAGGCTGCACAGCGCGAGTACAACTCCGCCTATGGCCTCACCCCAGTTGGCGATGAGCCCAGCCGGCGCGATGCGGTACGTAGCTGCGGACGCGTAGTCATCGAGATCCTCGGCGGGAGACACCCCACCTACAACAACCCTGTGGACAACATAAGGGCCGCCCACTTGGCTTACAAGGAGTTGGCAACCATGGAGGGCGAGGAACATGCGCAACAAGAAAAGCACATCCAAGACCTCATGATCGCTGCTAACTTACAACAAGCTCACTTCGAGCCGGACTATCCGTGCACAGAGTCGCCTCCGCTCGGGGGCGAGGACTGGCGGATGGCCTTCGGCCGTGAGCAGGCCCATCACTCTTCCTCCCCCCACAATTTCGGTTGGGCACCAATGGGAGCCGCGGCGGGCGTTCCCGTTGCAAAGACGAGCAACCGGCGGTCTCCAGCCGGCGCAATGATGCCTTCGAGGGTTACGACCAGTCGTCTCGCACCCACACCCCGCCTCCGAGGCGAGAGCGGGCGCACTCGCCAGCTCCGTTTGTTCGGGCCGAGCTCGCTCGCCGGCACGGACCATGCGTCCCTCAAAGCGAGAACGACGCCCCCTTCGGATCGACCCACTAGCCCAATCTGCCCTCCTAAAGGAGGAGGGTCCGATTGGCCTGGTATGCTTCGGTCCCCGGATCTACGAGGAGCCGTTTCCCACCGGCTTCACTCTTCCTCGAGACACCCCAAAGTACAACGGGACGGCCAAGCCAGAGGACTGGCTGATCGACCACACCACCGGAGTCGACATTGCACGGGGCAACAAGTGTGTTGCGGTTCGCTACATCCCATTAATGCTGATCGGTTCACCGCAGACTTGGCTTAACAGCCTACCGGCTGGTAGCATCAATGCACGGGTGGACTTTCAGGAAGCCTTTGTCCACAACTTCACCGGCACCTACAAGCGTCCCGACCATCCCCGCAAGCTCGCCATGTGCATCTAGGCAGAGCAGGAGCCTCTCCGCGACTACCTCATGCGTTGGACCGAGCTGCATAACTCCTGCGAAGGGGTGCACGAGGTTCAAGCCATCCAGTACTTCATCGAGGGTTGCCGAGGCGGCACCCTCCTCAAGAATAAGCTCATGTGCTGGGAGTCGACCACTCTGGCCAAGCTCATGGCCAAGGCGGACAAGTACGCCACAGCCTACTCTGTGATGTTGATCAAGGTCACTACAACCAGCAAGGCCGCCACGCCACCGGCTGCCCCACGGCCGGCTGCCGACAACCGGGCATAGCAGAACAACAAGCGGAAATCCGACCAGTCGGATCCCCAGTACAGGAGCAAGCAGGTTGCCACCACGGAGGAAGAGAAGCCGTCTGCCCATGCCGCCAGCCAGCACTAGCGCGGCGGCAAGGGCGCGTGGCGGCCCAAGCTCACCTTCGAGCAGATGCTCGACGCCGCCTGCAAGATTCACATCGGGGCAAAGCTGGCTACGCACACGCTCTGGCAGTGCAGCTTCTCCCAATGATTGGCCCGAGGCAAGGGCCTTTCGGCTCCTCCGCCTCTAGCTCCCCAGGCGTTGGCTCCGGCTCCGGCTCTGGCTCCCCCCAACGACGGTCGTCTCCATGACCAATTACCCAACCAAGATGGGGTCAATGTCGTCTTCACCGCAAAGGTGACGACAAGCACAGCCAATGTCAGCGTCGGCATGAGGTGAACGCCACCGTGCCCTCATTCCTGCAGTACATGTACTAGTACGAGAAGCCGGTCACCTGGAGCCAGACTAACCATCTGACCATAATGCCAAACCCTCGCAGCTACGCTCTTGTCTTCGACCCCACCATCGCCTCCAAGAGGCTCACATGTCGGTTCTCACGGTCGCTGGTCGTCGGCGGCAACAACATCAACATCCTCTACCGCGACACACTGCTCAAGCTGGGGCTTAAGGAGAAGGACCTGCAGCCGACCCGGACGGTGTTCCACGGCATCGTCCCAGGGAAAACCCGCTCCCCCATCGGGAAGATCCAATTTAACGTCCTCTTGAGAAACAATGCTCATTTCCGTCGCGAGCCGGTATGGTTCGAGGTGGTGGATCTCAACAGCCCCTATCACGTGCTCCTCGGTAGGCCGACGCTTGCTAAGTTCATGGCGATCCCTCACTACGCTTACCTCAAGATGAAGATGTCGGATGACAAAGGCATCATCACCGTATCCGGCGACTACAAGCAATCGAGTGCGCGCGCGATGGCAGCCGCCTGGCCGAGCCATTGGTGATCGTGGAGGAAAAATGTCTGCTCGACCAGCTCGTGGCCCAGGCCACCGAGCAGCCGGCCGTGTTGACTCCCGCATCCCAGCCGGCCAGTGAGGCGACTTTCCATCCGTCCTAAGACACCAAGAAGGTGCCACTCGATCCGGATAACCCAAAGCAGTGCGTCACCATTGGCGCCACCCCCGGTCGCAAATAGGAAGGTGAGCTCGTCGAATTCCTCCGTGAGAATCGAGACATCTTTGCATGGTCCCCCAAGGACATGCAGGGTGTTCCGAAGAAGTTCGCCGAGCACAAGCGTCATGTGCGACCGGACGCAAAGCCGGTCAAGAAACCCTTGAGTTGTTCCTCTGAGGAGAAGCAGCATACCATAGGAGAAGAAATTGCCCGGCTGCTCACAGCCGGCTTCATCATGGAAGTTTTCCACACGGACTGGCTCGCCAACCCAGTCCTGGTGCTGAAGAAAAACAAAACCTGGCGCATGTGTATCGACTACACCAGCCTAAACAAGGCTTTTCCAAAGGATCCATTCGCCCTACCCCGGATCGATAAGGTGATTGACTCCATGGACGGCTGCGGCTTGCTATCCTTCCTGGACGCCTATTCCCGCTACCACCAGATCAAGATGGATCCAGCAGATCAACTGAATACCTCCTTCATCACCCCATTCAGAGCCTACTCCTATGTCGCCATGTCGTTTGGCGTGAAGAACGCATGCGCCACCTTCGAGTGCTGCATGCAGAAGTGTCTCCTGCCCCAAATCGGTAGGAACGTGCATGTTTACATCGACGACATCGTCATCAAATCCAAGAAGCACTTCAGCCTCCTCAACAATCTCCGAGAAACCTTCGCCAACCCGCGCGAGTACAGCATCCGACTCAACCCGGAAAAGTGCCTCTTCAGTGTGCCAACCGCTTGGCTGCGCAGTTACTTTGTGTCCGCATGCGGCATCAAAGCTAACATGGAGAATATCAAGGAAATTGAGTGCATGCACAAGACAGCGCAGCTCCGCGATGTCCATAAGTTCACCGAATGCCTGTCCTCGCTCACCGATTCGTTAGATGGCTCGGCGAGAAGGCGCTGCCCCTTCACCAGCTCATGAAGAAGACGACCAAGTTTGAGTGGACCGACCAAGCGGATCAGGCCATCCGCGACTTCAAGTGCGCCCTCTCCAGTGCCCATCTTGGCCGCGTCAACCGAGAAAGAACCCATGCTTGCATTGTTGGGGAACGTTGCATGGGAAACAAAAAAATTCCTATGCACACGAAGACCTATCATGGTGATGTCCATCTACGAGAGGACATTTGGATCTACGTACTCTTGTAGATCGCATAGCAGGAAGCGTTAAGAAACGCGGTTGATGTAGTGCAACGTCCTCACGTCCCTCGATCCGCCCCACGAACCGTCCCACGAACCGTCCCACGATCCGTCCCATGATCCGTTCCGATCTAGTGCCGAATGGACGGCACCTCCGCGTTCAGCACACGTACAACCCGACGATGATCTCAGCCTTCTTGATCTAGCAAGCAAGACGGAGAAGCAGATGAGTTCTCCGGCAGCGTGATGGCGATCCGGTGGTGGTGACGATCTACTCCTGCACGGCTCCGCCCGAGCTCCACAGAAATACGATCTAGAGGAAGAACTATGGTGTCTAGATCTGAGTTGCACGCGGCAACAGTTGTCTCAAATCAGCCCTAAATCACCACTATATATAGGAGGGAGGGGGAGGAGGCTTTCCTTGAGGGCCAAGCCCTCAAGGGTGCGCCGGCCAGGGAGGAGAGGAGGAATCCTACTCCAATTAGGATTGGAAAGTGGAGTCCTTCTCTTCCTTCCCACCTCCCCTTTTTTTCTCCCTCTTGGGCTGTCCCACCAGCCCACTAAGGGTTGGTGCGCCACCCCCTAAGGCCATTGGGCTTCCCCCGGGTGGGTTGCCCCCCTCCAGGTGAACTTCCAGAACACATTCGTCACTCCCGGTACAATGCCAGTAATGCCCGAAAACCTTCCGGTAACCAAATGAAACCATCCTATATATCAATCTTCGTTTCCGGACCATTCCGGAAACTCTCGTGACGTCCGTGATCTCATATGGGATTCCAATCAACATTCGGTAACCACACATATAACTCAACTATACTAAAACTTTGTCGAACCTTAAGTGTGCAGACCCTGCGGGTTCGAGAACTATGTAGACATGCCCCGAGGCACTCCTCCGTCAATATCCAATAGCGGAACCTGGATGCCCATATTGGATCCTACATATTCTCCGAAGATCTTATCGGTTGAACCTTAGTGTCAAGGATTCATATAATCCCGTATGTCATTCCCTTTGTCCTTCGGTATGTTATTTGCCCGAGATTCGATCGTTGGTATCCGCATACCTATTTCAATCTCGTTACCGGCAAGTCTCTTTACTCGTTCTATAACACTTAGTCACATTGCTTGCAAGGCTTGTGTGTGATGTTGTATTACCGAGTGAGCCCCGAGATACCTCTCCATCACACGGAGTGACAAATCCCAGTCTTGATCCATACTAACTCAACGGACGCCTTCGGGGATACCTGTAGAGCACCTTTATAGTCACCCAGTTACGTTGTGAAATTTTATACACACAAGGTATTCCTCCGGTGCTAGTGAGTTATATGATCTCATGGTCATAGGAACAAATACTTGACACGCAGAAAACAATAGCAATAAAACGACACGATCAATATGCTACGTTCATAGTTTGGGTCTTGTCCATCACATGATTCTCCTAATGATGTGATCCCGTTATCAAGTGACAACACTTGTCTATGGTTAGGAAACCTTGACCATCTTTGATCAACGAGCTAGTCAACTAGAGGCTTACTAGGGACAATGTTTTGTCTATGTATCCACACATGTATTTGAGTTTCCAATCAATACAATTATTGCATGGATAATTAACGATTATCACGAACAAAGAAATATAATAATAACTAATTTATTATTGCCTCTAGGGCATATTTGCAATAGTATCCCACTTGCACTAGAGTCAATAATCTAGTTCACATCACCATGTGATTTTAACGAATCCAACACCCATATAGTTCTGGAGTTTGATCACGTTTTGCTTGTGAGAGAGGTTTTAGTCAACGGTTCTGAATCTTTCAGATCCGTGTGTGCTTTACAAATCTTTATGTCATCTTATAGATGCTGCTACTACGTGCTGTTCGGAAATACTCCAAGTATCTACTCTACTATACGAATTCGTTTTACTACTCACAGTTTATTCGGATTAGTGTCAAAGCTTGCATCAACGTAACCCTTTACGATGAACTCTTTAATCACCTCCATAATCGAGAAAAATTCCTTAGTCCACTAGTTACTAATCATAACTTTGACAGTTGTTTTAGTGATTCAATCCTGGATCACCCTTTTGTACCCCTTGACAGACTCATGGCAAGGCACACATCAGGTGCGGTACACAGCTTGGCATACTTTAGAGCCTACGGCTAAGGCATAGGGGACGACCTTCATCCTTTCTCTTTATTTTTCCGTGGTCGAGCTTTTGAGTGTTACTCATATTCACACCTTACAACACAGCCAAGAACTCCTTCTTTGCCGATCTATTTTGAACTCCTTCAAAAACTTGTCAAGGCATGCATTTCATTTGAAATTTCTATTAAGCGTTTTGATCTATCTCTATAGATCTTGATGCTCAATGTTCAAATAGCTCTATACACGTCTTCCTTAAAAAAACTCCTTTCAAACAACCTTTTATGCTTCACAACAATTCTACATTACTTCCGACCAACAATATGTCTACCACATATACTTATGAGAAATTCTATAGTGCTCCCCTCACTTCTTTGGAAATACAAGTTTCTCATAAACCTTTTACAAACCCAAAAGCTTTGATCATCTCATAAAAGCGTATATTCCAACTCCGAGATGCTTGCACTAGTCCATTGAAGGATCGCTGGAGCTTGCACACTTGTTAGGATCCTTAAGATCAAAAAAACCTTCTGGTTGTATCACATACAACCTTTCCTCAAGGAAAACGTCGAGGAAACAATGTTTTGACATCCTATGTGCAATATTTCATAAATAATGTAACAACTACTAACCTAATTCCAACAAACTTTTAGCATCGCTACGATTGAGAAACTCTCATCATAGTCAACTCTTTGAACTTGTCGGAAACATCTTTGCGACAAATCGAGCTTTTATTAATAGTGACTTTTCACCATCATCGTCTGTCTTCCTTTTAAAGATCCATCTTTACTTAATAGTCCTATGACCATCAAGTAGTTCTTCCAAAGTCTACACTTTGTTTTCTTTCATGGGTCCTCTCTCGGATTTCATGGCCTTCAGCCATTTGTCGGAATCCGGGCCCACCATCGCTTCTCCATAGCTCATAGGTTTATTGTTGTTCACCAAGATGACCTCCATGATAGGGTTACCGTACCACTTTGTAGTAGTAAGCGACCTTTGTCGACCTATGGGGTTTTGTAGTAACTTGATCCGAAGCTCTAATGATCACCATCATCAACTTCCACTTCAATTGGTGTAGGCGCCACTGGAACATCTTCGTGCGCCCTGCTACACACTGGTTGAAGTGACGGTTCACTAACCTCATCAAGTTTCACCACCCTCCCACTCAATTCTTTCGAGAGAAACTTTTCCTCGAGAAAGGATCCGTTTCTAGAAACAAACACTTTGCTTTCGGATCTGAGATAGGAGATGTATCCAACTATTTTGGATATCCTATGAAGATGCATTTATCCGCTTTGGGTTCGAGCTTATCAGACTGGAACCTTTTCACACAGCCCCAAACTTTTAAGAAACGACAACTTAGGTTTCTCCAAACCATAGTCTATACTGTGTCATCTCAACGGAAATACGCGGTGCCCTATTTAAAGTGAATGCGGTTGTCTCTAATGCATAACCCATAAACGATAGTGGTAATTCGATAAGAGACATCATAGTATTCACTGTATCGAATAGGGCACGACTATGACGTTCGGACACACCATCACACTATGGTGTTCTAGGTGGCATGAATTGCGAAACATTTTCCACATTGTCTTAATGTGTACCAAAACTCGCAAGTCAGATATTCATCTCTATGATCATATCATAGACAGTTTATCCTCTTGTCACGACGATCTTCACTCTGAAATAGCTTTGAACTTTTCAATATTTCAGACTTGTGATTCATCAAGTAAATACTCCTGTATATACTCAAATCGTTAGTGAAGTAAGAACATAATGATATCCACTGCGTGCCTCATCACTCATTGGACTGCAAACATCAAAATTCTTTGCTTCCAACAAGTTACTCTCTTGCTCCATGTGGTATGATTTTGCATGTCTCAAGTGATTAAAAATCAAGTGACTCCAAACGATCCATCTGCATGGAGTTTCTTCATGCGTTTATACAAACAGGTATAGTTTGCATGTCTCAAACGTTTCAAAAATGAGTGAGTATAAAGATCCATCAGCATGGAGCTTCTTCATGCATTTTATACCAACATGACTCAATCGACAGTGCCACAAGTAAGTGGTACTATCATTATTACTTTGTATCCTTTTTTTGGCACAAATATTATGAACATGTGTAACACTACGATCGAGATTCAATAAACCATTAAAGGTAATTATTCAAGCAAATAGAATAACCATTATTCTCTTTAAATGAATAATCGTATTGCAATAAAGACGATCTAATCATGTTCATGCTCAACGTAAACACCAAATAACAATTATTTAGGTTTAACACCAATCCCGAAGGTAGAGGGAGCGTGCGATGTTTGATCACATCAACCTTGGAAACACTTCCAACACGTATCGTCACCTTGCCTTTATCTAGTCTCTCTTTATTCCGTAGCTTTTATTTCTAGTTATTAATCACTTAGCAATCGAACCGGTATCTAATACCCACGAGCTAATAGGAGTACTAGTAAAGTACTCATCAATATCATGTATATCAAATATACTTTTGTTGACTTCGCCAGCCTTCTCATCTACCAAGTATCTAGGTTAGCTCCGCCTCAGTGACCGTTCCCCTCATAACAGAAGCACTTAGTCTCGGGTTTGGGTTTAATCTTGGGTTTGTTCATTAGAGCAACATCTGGTTTGCCGTTTCATGAAGTATCCCGTCTAGCCCTTGCCCTTCTTGAAACTAGTGGTTTTACTAACCATCAACAGTTGATGCTCCTTCTTGATTTCTACTTTCACAGTGTCAAACATTGAGAATCGCTCAAGGATCATCATATCTATCCTTGATATGTTATAGTTCATAACGAAACTCTAGAAGCTTAGTGGAAGTGACTTTGGAGAACCATCACTATCTTATCTGGAAGATTAACTCCCACTTGATTCAAGTGAATGTTCTACTCACACAATCTAAGAACATGCTCAACGATTTGAGCCTTTGTAGAGAAAGAATCTTGTCAGAGGTCTCATACCTCTTAACAAGGTCATGAGCATGAAATCTCAATTTCATCTCTTAGAACGATGAGTCTATCACACCCGATCATCACGTGGTGTCTCGAAACGACGAACTATAGCAATGGTGCATAGTTGGGGAGAACACAATTTCGTCTTGAAATATTAGTGAGAGATCACCTCATAATGCTACCGTCGTTCTAAGCAAAATAAGGTGCATAAAAGGATTAACATCACATGCAATTCATAACTGACATGATATGGCCATCATGATGTGCTTCTTGATCTCTATCACCAAAGCACCGACACGATATTCTTGTCACCGGCGCCAGTGATCTCCATCATCATGATCTCCATCAACGTGTCGCCATCGGGGTTGTCGTGCTACATATACTATTACTACTAAAGCTACGTACTAGCAATATAGTAAACACATCTGCAAACACAAATGTTAGTTTAAAGACAACCCTATGGCTCCTGCCGGTTGCCGTACAATCGACGTGCAAGTTGATATTAACTATTACAACATGATCATCTCATACATCCAATATATCACATCACGTCATTGGCCATATCATATCACAAACATACCCTGCAAAAACAAGTTAGACGTCCTCTAATTTGTTGTTGCATGTTTTACGTGGCTGCTATGGGTATCTAGTATGATCGCATCTTACTTACGCAAAAACCACAACGGAGATGTGCAAATTGCTGTTTAACCTCTCCATGGACCGCCTCGGTCAAAACCAATTCAACTAAAGTTGAAGAAACCGACACCCTCCAGTCATCTTTATGCAACGAGGTTGCATGTCAATCGATGAAACCAGTGTTTCGTAAGCGTACAAATAATGTCAGTCCGGGCCACTTCAATCCAACAATACCGCCGAATCGAGAAAACACTAAGGAGGGCAGCAAATCGAACATCACCGTCCACAAAACCCTTTGTGTTCCACTCGAGATAACATCTACGCATGAACCTAGCTCATGATGCCACTCTATGGGAACGTTGCATGGGAAACAAAAAATTTCCTACACACACGAAGACCTATCATGGTGATGTCCATCTACGAGAGGAGATTTGGATCTACGTACCCTTGTAGATCGCACAACAGGAAGCGTTAAGAAACGCGGTTGATGTAGTCGAACGCCCTCACGTCCCTCGATCCGCCCCACGAACCGTCCCACGATCCGTCCCGCGATCCGTCCCCCACGATCCGTTCCGATCTAGTGCCGAACGGACGACACCTCCGCGTTCAGCACACGTACAACTCGACGATGATCTCAGCCTTCTTGATACAGCAAGTAGGACGAAGAAGTAGATGAGTTCTCCGGCAGCGTGACGACGCTCTGGTGGTGGTGACGATCTACTCCTGCACGGCTCCGCCCGAGCTCCGCAGAAATACGATCTAGAGGAAGAACTATGGTGTCTAGATCTGAGTTGCACGTGGCAAAAGTTGTCTCAAATCAGCCCTAAATCACCACTATATATAGGAGGGAGGGGGAGGAGGCTTGCCTTGAGGGCCAAGCCCTCTGCCAGGGAGGAGAGGAAGAATCCTACTCCAATTAGGATTGGAATGTGGAGTCCTTCTCTTCCTTCCCACCTTCGATTTTTTTCTTTCGTTTTCTTCTTTTGGCGCCAAGGCCCTCTTGGGCTGTCCCACCATCCCACTAAGGGATGGTGCACCACCCCTAAGGTCATTGGGCTTCCCCCGGGTGGGTTGCCCCCTCCCGGTGAACTTTCGGAACCCATTCGTCACTCCCGGTACAAATGGGTAACCAAATGAAACCATCCTATATATCAATCTTCGTTCCCGAACCATTCCGGAAACCCTCGTGACGTCCGTGATATCATCCGGGACTCCGAACAACATTAGGTAACCTCACATATAACTCAACTATACTAAAACATCGCCGAACCTTAAGTGTGCAGACCCTGCGGGTTCGAGAACTATGTAGACATGCCCCGAGGCACTCCTCAGTCAATATCCAATAGCAGGACCTGGATGCCCATATTGGATCCTACATATTCTCTGAAGATCTTATTGGTTGAACCTTAGTGTCAAGGATTCATTTAATCCCGTATGTTATTCCCTTTGTCCTTCGGTATGTCATTTGCGCGAGATTCGATCGTCGGTATCCGCATACCTATTTAAATCTTGTTACCGACAAGTCTCTTTACTCGTTCTGCAACACAAGATCCCGTGACTTACACTTAGTCACATTGCTTGCGAGGCTTGTGTGTGATGTTGTATTACCGAGTGGGCCCCGAGATACGTCTCCGTCACACGGAGTGACAAATCCCAGTCTTGATCCATACTAACTCGACGGACACCTTAGGAGATACCTGTAGAGCACCTTTATAGTCACCCAGTTATGGTGCAACGTTTGATGCACACAAGGTATTCCTCCGGTGCCAGTGAGTTATATGATCTCATGGTCATAGGAACAAATACTTGACACGCAGAAAACAATAGCAATAAAACGACACGATCAATATGCTACGTTCATAGTTTGGGTCTTGTCCATCACATGATTCTCCTAATGATGTGATCCCGTTATCAAGTGACAACACTTGTCTATGGTTAGGAAACCTTGACCATCTTTGATCAACGAGCTAGTCAACTAGAGGCTTACTAGGGATAGTGTTTTGTCTATGTATCCACACATGTATTTGAGTTTCCAATCAATACAATTATAGCATGGATAATAAACGATTATCACAAACAAAGAAATATAATAATAACTAATTTATTATTGCCTCTAGGGCATATTTCCAACATGCATATATCGTGACAACCGCACGAGTGGTCAGCATCGTTCTCGTGGTGGAGCAGGTCGAGGAAGGCAAGGCGGTGCCGGTTCAGCGCCCCGTCTACTACCTGAGCGAGGTCCTCTCTGCCTCCAAGCAGAACTACCCCACTACCAGAAGATGTGCTATGACATATACTTTGCCGCCAAGAAGCTAAAGCAATACTTCCACAAGCACACCATCACCGTGGTGAGCATGGCTCCGCTTTCAAAGATCATGGGCAACCGGGACGCAACCGTCCGGATTGCCAACTGGACCATCACCATGGACGACCATGACATCTAGTATGAGCCACACACGACCATCAAGTCCCAGGTGGTGGCCGACTTCCTTGTCGACTGGGCCGAGACCCAGTTCATGCCACCGCTTCCGGACTCCAGGCATTGGTGCATGCACTTCGACAGCTCCAAGACACGAACCGGCTTGGGAGCTGACATTGTTCTGTCTTCCCCGAAACGGGATCATCTCAAGTACACCCTGGAAATCCACTTCGCCGCCTCCAACAATGTACCCGAGTACGAGGTGCTCGTCCATGGCCTTCGGCTCGCTAAGGAGATTGACATCCGACGGATTCTCTGCTTCGGTGACTCAGACCTCGTGGTGCAACAGGTCTTTGGCGAATGGGACGCCAGGGATGCCAACATGGCCAGCTATCGCTTCCTCATCGAGCAGCTAACTAGATCCCATGAGGGCTGTGAGTTCCATCATGTCCCTCGAGCGGACAACGAGGTGGCGGATGTGCTGGCAAAAATTGGCTCCACCCGGCAAGCGCTCCCAGCCAACGGCTCCCTCGAGCAACCGCACAAGCCGTCAATCAAGCCGTCTCCGGAGTTGGCATCCATCTTCATGTCGGCGGATCCATCCGGTCCCGCTCGGACCCAGGGGCTCCTCCTGCTTCGTAAGCAATGCTAGCTCCGAACGGGCTTACGGCGGCCGACTCCGGATCCATAACCATCATGACGATGGAAGATGCATTCGCTTCCGCCAAGGTCCGGAGGGCTGAAGGCTCCGCCTCGAGGACTCCGATTACACACCCGGGGGCTCCAATTCTCCCGATCCCTGATGAAAAGATGATGTATATACTTCTCGCCCCTTATTGGATACCCCAAGTGGAAGGTGGAGATGTAGTCAACAGCAAATTTCCCTTACACAGAGACTGTAAGGTTTATCGAACCAGGAGGACTCCTAGGTTCAACAAGTAGGTGTCTTCCACCCTGGCGCTAGCAGAAGACGTGGACCTGCACACACAACAAATAACTTTGCTCCCAACGAGTACAGAGAGGTTGTCAATCTCTCCGGCCTTGTAGTTTGCAAATGATCAAAACACAAGCGGGAAGGTAATAGTGACTGCAACGGAAAAGTAAATGAAAGAGGTAAATGATGGAGGTGTAAACAATGATGGTGATATGGACCGGAGTCACATGATGTTCACTGGTGATGTCTCTCTCTCAAAGGACGATACACAACTATGCTAGGGTAAACAAATCACAGTTGGACAATTGACAGAATTGTGATCGCACCGCAATGCTAATTATGCTCCTTGATAGTTAGAGGTTCAATAGTAATGGGCAGTACGCCAAGACAAGTAGACTGTTTATTCATCAGCATCTACTTACTAATCATCCACCTTGGGATATCCATCCAGAACATCTCTCCGGTATTAAGTTGCTAGCCCCACCCAAAGTGTAAACTCAAAGCAACGAACAACTGCATTAACGAACTATGCGTAAGGTAAACAATCCTTGCAACCGTGGTCACAAGGACTGTTGTTTTCTCCCTGGTGGCAACAAGCACATCCCCTAGTCTCATGTTTCTGTCACTCAAGCTAGACATCGAGGGGCCCGCACCCACAATCATGCATAACGCTCCCTCTTGGAGTTACGATCTACTACTTGGCCAAAGCAATTAAAAGCAATGGAGAACTTGCAAGAATCACTAAGGAACATAATTAAAAGGATAATCAAATATACAACTCATAACAATCTGAACATAATCTCTAAATATAGGCCGAAGGAGGGCACCAGAGGAGGCAGGACCCACCTAGGTGACCTCCCGGCGCGACCTAGGGCCTGGCCTCGGCAGCAGGCCGCCTCGGAGGCCCCTGGCCCTCTCTAGCCCTCCTTCGGTGATCCCGAAGCTTCTGTTTCGCTGATGTTTTTTTTTATTTTTCTGGATTTTTTTGGGCTTCAGAAAATTGGGTAAAAGCCCCTACAAAATAGACATTAGTAGACAGAAACTGGCACTGGGTGCACTGAGTTAGTAGGATAGTACAAATATGTGTAAAATGATATAAAAGTGTAGCAAAACATATAACAATGTCACCCAAAAGATCATGGAACAAGGAGAGATTATAGATACGTTTGGGACGTATCAACATCCCCAAGCTTAATTTCTGCTCGTCCTCGAGTAGATAAATGATAACACAATAATTTATGTGGTGACATGCTAACACACATATAAGAACTTCAAAGTAAAGCAAGTGATATATGCAATTCAAGTCAAGTCAATAACAAGCAAGAGTCCATATCTAGTACTGAATTTAGCAAAGTAAGAACATAAAGGTGCAAGAGCTCTCGCTGTCCATGACTCGAATGTCTCCAAATGGTGTTTGCGTGCAAGAAGTGGGAGATGGGTTCAGAGATAAAATATATTTTTAATTGAGAACTCAATCTACTAAACCTCACACTTAGTCTCCTTCGGAATCTTATTTTGACTCAACCCCACACCACTTGTGAGGCACAAGTCAAAATGATCCTCTCCCTTTTGATTTTGAGCACTCATGTAATGAATGAGCGTAAGCAAGATATGTTGGCACTTAGGCTGGCAAATAGAATAATGATGGGGAAGGAAGACAAAAAGGTGTAAAAGGCTCACATCAATAAGGACAACCATAGGCGAGAGAAAGCCAAATGACAGATTTGATGTGAGGAGTAGGGATTGCCATGTAACGGATGCACATATGAGCTAAGGTAAGCTCTCCAATGGAACTAGTGGGGGTGCATCCAACTTGTTTGCTCATGAAGACCTAGATCTCATTTGAGGAGGCTCATCATTGGAATATGCAAACCAAGTTCTATAGTGTAAGGGTCCCCACATAGTTATGCATGAACGATAATCTCTATGTAGCACCAATATATCAATGGAGTATGAGTGTGGATCTTTCAAAAGGAATAGTAGTGTTGCCCCCTTCTTTTTTTCCTCTTTTTTATTTTTATTTTTTTGTGGCCTCTTTGGCTCTTTCTTTTTATCTCTCATTTTTCCTCTTTGGTATCTTTTGTTTTGTCCACTTTGGGATCTTTTCCTCACTTAAGGGAAACACTCTATGTTTTACATGAATAGAAAGAAAAATCATCACACTTTATAAGAATTACTCAACATAAAGACAAGTGAAAACTATCATGATGTATGCAAATGTATGCCTCTGCCAGTGTAGCAGGAGATGCAATGATACTAGCGCCTAATGTAGTAGTAATGAGGGCAAGGCCCAACTAGAATGCGGCTCTATGATCAAGCAAAAGCATGTATGACATGAAGATCAAGTCATGCGATGATGGATGTTGCATGTCAATGTAGCGACCCGACTCAAAATGAGTCAAGCCTCTGTGTATTTGTGCCATCCCTGGATCAGTATGTTGGCACACACAGTACATCAATGTATATATCAAAGTGCAATCACATGTAAATAGCGTAAAACTGATATATACCTTAAATATCTCAGCGGTAACAGTTAAGGGAGTGGAGTCCCAATAAACACCAACGACAAGTTGAATGCGGACCGTAACCCTGAATCGTACTCTTACTCGTCGAGGAAAAACATCTGCAACATAAAACGTTGCAGCCGTGTAGGTCAGCATATTGAATATGCCAGCAAGTCACACAAGAGAGAAGTGAAAAAGTAATCATCTATTCTATATGCATATATGGCAGGTGGGGCTGTAAGTTTTAGCATAAAGCAAATTTTCACCTACAACAAGAGAGGGCTGAAAACAAAATATTACTACATTGTTTGTTGTTAGCGAGATGGTTCCGCCAACCAATTCTCGTACCCGAGTTGTTGATAATTCCCACATCATTATTAAGTTGTGTTGAGAGTTCAGGGAAAATTCCAATGCCTTCGGCTCAAGTTGTCCATGACCGTGGACACGGCTAATCGATTAGGTTAGGGAACTCTGCAGAGTTTTGCACACGTTCCCCACAAGATTTGATCGCCTCCGAGTATGTCCTCGCACTTCAGGGTGTTTGAAGACCGGATGATCAAAACATGGTCGTTCAACGGGTCCCTCTGAATCCCTATCGGTGCCCATCCATTCCTATCGTTCTTCTATGTCTGCTGGCACCGCCTGTCCAGAGTCGCCGCGTTGCCCAACCAAGCCAGAGCCCATAATGACTTGTGGCTGTGCAGGTAAGCCTTGGATCTTGAAAATATCCGTCCGTATCTTTGAGCTTGGGTGAAGCTTTCCGCAAGATGTCATGGCACGTCTCCAACATCCCGGGTCATCCACTGGTTTCTCCAGGGAGCCGATCAACCGTCCTTCACCCATAGTTGCATTGCATCACGAGGTCTTGAAAAGTCTTGACTTAACCGGTCTTGGTTATTAAATTATTCTCGCATCACTCGTGATAAACTCTCAACCAGAATCCCGTCTACTCAAGCATAGCAATATGAAATTTGTCGTCCCGGGCCAAATAACGGGGTTGTTGGGTGCCTACCACATGATACTACAATATGTAACCAAAATTTCGAAGTACTTACTCAGCATGCAATTGGTATAGGAAGGTGGAACTACCATGCATAGAAAAACATGATAGTATGATCAAAGTGACTTGCCTGGTGATGTTGACGAAGAAGAATTTTCGTTCTCGAGGAATAACTTGATAGACTACTCATCACTCTCCGATGAAATCTATATAACAACCATATCATTCACGTAAGCACTCATACTAGCAATCATTCTAGCAATCAAAACAAAAGAGAGAGCGAATAAGAATCTGAAAGAAACTTCAACTAAAACTAGGAGTCTTCTACTACATCAAACACTAAATAGTTTTTTTTGTTCTAACTGAAAATAAAACATTAAATAACAGAGAACTAAGATATAAATTTAACCAAGATAAAATAAAGTATTTTACATAAAACTAGTTTGAAAGTATTTTCAAATGGGAGTTGAAACAGTAGAGAAATCAATTACAAGTTATTAGAGAACTAGAATTGATTTCATGATAACAAATAAAATAAAAATAAAAACTTTTGAGAACCTACTGTTTAACTAACAGAAACTAAACATAAAATTTCTGAAATATAAAAGAAATTAATTTAAAAACAATTATAGAAAAAGAAATAGCCATAATCCTAAAAGAACTAAAATAGAATCTGTTTTGGTAAAAACCCCAAGTAAAAATATTTAAAAAAAATTGTAACTTAAACTACTGAAAGATATGATCAATAGGAAACAGTAGCAAAAAGAATTAATTTAAAAGCTATTTTTAAACTCCCGGTATAAGCAAAACAAGCTTTAAATCAAATCTGATCTAATTCAAATTTTATAAATCCAAACATAGACAAATTATGTATCTGCAGAAACTACATAAAATTTTTGATCCAATGCAAAAAGAATCACCTAATTCGGAGTTATAGACTAATAGATATGAATTTTCTAAGATTGCAATTTTCTGAAAAAACTGCAATACGGGATTTCGCGAATCTCATAGGAGTTAGTCGCCGGAGTTGGAGAAGACGACGGGAAGGTGGCTCCGGTGGCCGGCCAAGGCAGCGGAGGGGTCCAGGCGGGGGAGGAGGGCTTCGGCCGAAGGTTGGTGGTGCCGGCGGGGCGTGGGGCGACGGGAGGAGGCAGCAGGACCTCCGGCGAGTTCCTGTTGAAGATGAACTCCGGCGAGGCGGGGGCTGTGGCTAGAGGCGAGGAGAGGTATGGTTCTTGGGGAAAATGGATAAAGGAGGGTGTGGGGTTCTTATAGGGGGCTCGGGTGAGGAAGGTGAGAGAGATCCGGGTTCGGATCGGTGCTCCGGCGAGGTGTCGGGCCACAGAAAGGAAGGAAGGGAGAGAAGAAGGAAGGAGGAAGAAGAAAGGGGGGGTTGCGCGCAGGTGGGGTCGGCGCGGGCGGAGCCCAGGGGTCAGCGGGCGAGGGTAGGGGCGGCGTGGGTGCGGTTGGGCGCGGGGGAAATCCCGGGCCAGCGAGATTGGTGGGCCGGCTAAGATGCGCTCGGGGTGGGTTTCCCCTTTAAAAAACCTTTCCCGTTTTTAGATTTTTAATAAAACAGAAAATAAAACGAATAAAAAGGAAACAAAATAAAATAATTAATATAGGTTATTATATACCAAATTTTTCAGAAAAAAAATCTCTACACGTTTAACATTTTTCCAAGGCCAAAATAAAAACTTTTAAAAAATGTTTTTTTTAGAAAAACCCTAAAAGCTTTATTTTATGTTTGCAATTATTTTCTCAATAAAACTTTGGTTTTCTTGGCTCAAAATAATTTCAAAAATGCCTCACATTGTGGAGGGTCATTTTCCTCCGCTCTTTCTTGCTTGCAGGAATTTATTTCCCGGCACTTCTCGTGTGAAGAAAAACATAGAAATGCAAAAGCAAAATTTGAGAGAAATCAAATGCAAAATTTTATTGCAAACAAAATGCATAGATGCTTAGCTACATTTGTAAAACATTCCAAATTAGGAAATTTGGGATGTTACAGTCAATGTATCTCGGAAAGGCTATGGAAATGCCTTAGTAGGTAGGTATGGTGGCTGTTTTGAGGAAAGGTATAATGAGGCTTATGTATGACAGAGCGTATCATGTCATGGGTTTGGATGCACCGGCGGAGTTTGCACCAACTCTCAATGTGAGAAAGGGCAATGCACGGTACCGAAGAGGCTAGCAAAATATGGATGGTGGAAGTGCCAACAATCGAATACTCACATTAGTCCGAAGAACTCATACACTTATTATTGGTAACTCTCTATCTAGTTAGGAAATTCACAAAGAGACAAGTACCCCGAAGAGGAATGTTTGGGGGTTTGGTTATCCTTGCGCATCCTCGACTCATGGTAACGTGAGGGTACTCTATATATTCCAACCCCTCAAGAGGTTAGCGATCAATATAGTAGCTAGAGTTCTCAATTATTTTTTAGTTTTTGAAAAACACACTGATTTCCCAAAATACGACACCTATCACTAATAGGCTCAAGCTCTTGGCACCAATAGTCCAAACATTACTCAAATCAATTCCTCAAAACTATTGCAAGTTACTACTATACTTAAATAGCAACCTCAATTACCTACTCATGCAAGACACACAACTTAGTGCAACGAGCCAACTCTCTAGACAAGATAAGCATGATAACTCAAGAGAATTACAAAATCAACCTAAATAATAACTCTTTAAAAAGTAAGCATGAAAACTAAGAACTAAGCATGACAGTAGCTACGAGAAGATGAAGAACACACAAATAGGATAAGCATGAAAATCTATGTTGTGTTCTAGAGTGGAATGGAGCGTGTCTCTCTCGCAAACAAGGTAGGCTAGGTTCCGACTTGTTATGACCAGCAAACAAAACTAAAACAAACAAAAAGGCAAATAGCGGGACGCTCCAAGTATAGCACATATCATATGAAGTGATAAAAATATAGCATGGTGATGGACGAACTGATGATTGTTGATAGAGAAGGGGATGCACGGGGGCATCCCCAAGCGTAGATGCTTGAGTCTCCTTGAATATTTATTGGGATGCACGGGGGCAACCCCAAGATTGAGCGTTTGACACTCCTTTATATTCTTTCATCATCTCTCCCATCGCATACTTGAAAACTCCCTTCATACAAAACTCATCATAAGCTGATTAGAGTGGTTAGTTCCCTTAATAAAATAATTCAATACCTGCTGGAAATAAAGATTTTCATGAAAAGCTACTGCTTCTCATGATTGCCAAAAGTTTTTTGCAAATAAAAAGCAAGCTTAGGATTCGCAAAACAATGAAAAAACAAAACATGGCAGAATCTGTGAAAAACAGAACAACATGTAGTAAATAATTTATTCGGGGTACTTCTGCAACTGAAATAAAAAAACTCAGAACATATGACAGAAATACAATTATATATATCATGCTGTAAAAAAAATCAGATAAAAAAAGATGATCTAGTGAGTTTTGGCGAATTTTTTTGTCAAGGAGACAGAATCTGTTTCTTGACAGCATGTCACAACTTTTGAGCTTTCTTGAAATCGGAGGCTATAACTTGGCACAAAGTTTAAAAATAAAGATACAATGATGTTGCTACAATAGTAACACACATCAAGACCACTAAAACGGAAAGTAAAAACAAATTGGGTTGCCTCCCAACAAGCGCTTTCTTTTTTGCCTTTGAGCTAGGCACAATGCAAGAAGATCAAGTGTTATCAACTCCAAAAGAATTACTTGCCCATGTAACGGACTCATAAGGTAACTTAATATTCTTTTTAGGGAAGTGTTCCATTTCCTTTTTAAGAGGAAATTGGAATTTAATAATCCCCTCTTTCATGTCAATGATAGCACCAACGGTGCGGAGATAAGGACATCCCAAAATAATTGGACATGAAGGATCACATTCAATGTCCATAATAAGAAAATCAACGGGGACAAAATTATCATTGAAAATAATAAGAACATCATCAATTCTCTCTAAAGGTTTCTTTATGGAAGAATCAATGAGACGAACACCCAAAGAACATGGATTAAAAGGTTTCCAATCAAGCATATCATACATTCTTTTGAGCATAATGGAGGCACTAGCTCCAACATCACACAAATCAAAGCAAAATATATTATTCAATTTGATTTTGACCGTAGGATCCCAACCATCTGCTAGTTTCCTAGGAATAGAAGCCTCTAGCTTGGGCTTCTCCTCCCTAGATTTCATAAGAGGATTGGTAGTATGCTCGGTGAAGGCAATATTGAGTGTACTAGTGTGGGGGTCTTTAGCCATTCTTTGCAAAAAGGTGATGACTTCGGAGAGACTACAATTGTCAAAATCAAGGTTACTACCATTAATTAAAGTGGTAGTAATGTCATCTAAGCTCATTATTTTGGTAGCCTCTAAATTCATAGGACCTTCTCGTCCTATAGTTGAGGTATTAGCATCACCATTAATGGGTCCATTGGGACTAGGAGTGCGATGGATGTGATACGTCTCCAACGTATCTATAATTTTTGATGGTTTCATGTTATTATCTTGTCAAACTTTGGATGTTTTGTATGCCTTTTATATATTTTTTGGGACTAACTTATTAACTCAGTGCCAAGTGCCACTTCCTGTTTTTCCATGTTTTTGACCCCTTTCACAGGAGATTTTGTAACGGAGTCCAAAGGGAAGAAAATCCCCGAAAAGATTTTTTTGGAACGGAAGAAGATCGGAGAACTTGGGAGCCAAGCTAGAGAAGCTCCAGGGGCCCCACAAGCCCCCACCGCGCGGCCAGGGGGGCCGCGCCATCCAGGCTTGTGGGCCCCGTGGAGGTCCCCTGACCTAGGTATTTCGCCAATATAATCCCATAAATTCTAGAAAAAATCAGGAGATTATCGCAATCACTTTTCCGCCGCCGCAAGCTTCTGTCTCTGCAAGATCCCATCTGGGGCACGTCCTAGTGCCCTATCGGAGGGGGATTTGGACACGGAGGGCTTCTTCATCAACACCATGACCTCTTCGATGATGCATGAGCAGTTCACCATAGACCTACGGGTCCATAGCTAGTAACTAGATGGCTTCTTCTCTCTCTTGGATCTTCAATACAGAGTTCTCCATGATCTTCATGGAGATCTATCCGATGTAATCTTCTTTTGCGGTGTTTTTGTCGAGATCCGATGAATTGTGGATTTATGATCAGATTATCTATGAATCTTATTTGAGTTTCTTCTTATCTCTGTTATGCATGATTTCATATCCTTGTAATTCTCTTCGAGTTGTGGGTTTTGTCTGGCCAACTAGATCTATGATTCTTGCAATGGGAGAAGTGCTTGGTTTTGGGTTCATACCGTGCGGTGACCTCACCCAGTGACAGAAGGGGTAGCGAGGCACGCATCGTGTTGTTGCCATCAAGGGTAAAAAGATGGAGTTTTCATCATTCGTGAATCTGAAAATTGTGAGGAAGAAATTTATGAAGTGATTCATGAGGGCTCCTTGGATGAAAAGCATGATTGCAATGGTTTCACTATAAATTCTATTAGTGACAATCATGCCAAAAATATGCAAAACCCTAAGCTTGGGGATGCTAGTTTTGCTATGTCCACTACTTGTTGCAATGATCATGAGTGGGGCGATGATTTTTCCTATGATCTTGAAAATTTGTTTAAGCCTCATGATGAATATGATATTTTCAATATTATTGAAAGTGGGTTTGGAGAAGTCATGACTTTAGTTGATGATAATCCCACTATTTTTGAAGAGCGTCAACTTTGCATGCATGTGGATCATGAAAAGAATATCCTATGTGATAGTTACATTGTTGAATTCGAATATGATCCCACATGTAATTTCTATGAGAGAGGAAAATATTGTGGTAGAAACTTTCATGTTACCAAATTACCTCTCGTTATGTGGAGACTACTATTGTCTCTTTCTTCTTCCTTGCATATGGTAACTATTGGTTGTCTTGACAATCTGTTTTCCTATAAGATGCCTATGCATATGAAGTATGTTAGACTTAGATGTGATTTTCACATGCCTTATGATGCTCTTGTTGTGCTTCAATTCTTGTCTTTTGTGTGAGCATCATTGAATTATCAATGCCTAGCTAAGGTTGTTAAACAATAGCGCTTGTTGGGAGGCAACCCAATGAATTTATCTTTTTCTTTCTGTTTTGTTGCGTCCACACTTTCATAATTCTGTTGTGATTTTGTTTTTTGTGTTTCTTTTTGTGTTTAAGCCAAGCAAAACCTTTATGATTAGTCTTGGTAATGGTTGTTTGATCCTACTGGAAAAAGACAGAAACTTTTCGCTTACAAGATGATTTTTCATTTTTATTCAGAAAGAGCTTTTGAGTTGATTCTTTTTGCTTCTGATTGATATGCTTTTTGCCCAGGTCGTCGTAATTTTCAGATATTTTGAGGTACCACAAGTATACGAAGTATACAGATTGCTACAGACTGGTATGTTTTTGACAGATTCTGTTTTTGTTGAGTTGGTTGCTTGTTTTGATGAAACTATGGTTAGTATCGGGGGGTACTAGCCATGGAAAAGTGAGAATACAGTAGCCCAACACCAATATAGATAGAATTCAAGTTTGCTACAGTACCAAAAGAAGTGGTAGTTTGTTTTCTTGTACTAATGCTATCACAAGTTTCTGTTTAAGTTTTGTGTTGTGAAGTTTTCAAGTTTTGGGTGATGTTCTCATGGACAAAGAGATAAGGAGTGGAAAGAGCTCAAGCTTGGGGATGCCCAAGGCATCCCAAGCCAAATTCAAGGACACCAAAAAGCCTAAGCTTGGGGATGCCCCGGGAAGGCATCCCCTCTTTCGTCTTCAATCCATCGGTAACATTACTTGGAGCTATATTTTTATTCACCACATGATATGTGTTTTTCTTGGAGCGTCTTGTATCTTAGGAGTCTTTTCTCTTTTTTGTGTCACAATCATCCTTGCTGCACACCATTTTGAGAGAGACATGCACTGATCGTGATTTTGCTAGAATGCTCATAGTGCTTCACTTATATCTTTTGAGGTAGATACTTTTGGTCTTGTGCTTCACTTATATCTTTAGAGCACGGCGGTGCATGATTTGGTAGTTGGCTTATGCTATGAAAGTAGTCCCAAATGTGCTAGGTACCCAAAGAGGATGCAAAAACCTCCATCTTCATGTGCATTGAGTAGTAAGAGAAGTTTTGATTCCTCTCAATTAGTTTTGACACGTGGATTCGATAATATTGAGAGTTATGTTAGTAGGGTGTTGTGAATCTAGAGATACTTGTGTTGGAATTAGTGATTCCTGTAGCATGCACGTATGGTGAACCGCTATGTTAGGAAGTCGGAGCATAATTGATCTATTGATTGTCATCCTTTGTGTTGAGGTCGGGATCGCGCGATGGTTTACACCTACCAAACCTTCCCCTTGGAGTATGCGTTTAGCACTTTGTTTCGATTACTAATAAAAACTTTCACAATAAGTATGTGAGTTCTTCATGACTAATGTGAGTCCACGGTATAGATGCACTTTCACCTTCCACCATTGCTAGCCTCTCTAGTGCCGCGCAGTTCTCGCCGGTGCACAAACCCACCAAATTCCTTCCTCAAAACAGCCACCATACCTACCTACTATGGCATTTTCATAGCCATTCCGAGATATATTGCCATGCAACTCCCGCGGTTCCGTCTCATGACTTGTGCCGTCACTCTCATATTGCCATTGCATGATCGTAAGATAGCTAGCGAGATGTTTCAACGTCATACGCCATGCTAGATCGTTGCACATCCCGGTACACTGCCGGAGGCATTTCCAATGGAGTCATCATCATTGTGATCTTTGAGCTGTGAGTAAATAAAAGTGTGATGATCATCATTATTAGAGCATTGTCCGATGTGAGTAAAAAAAAGAGGCCTAAGAGCCCCAAAAAAAAGAAAATAAAAGAAAATAAAAAAGAGAGGCCTAAGAGCCCAAATAAAAAAAAGAAAAGAGAGAAAAAGAGAGAAGGGACAACGCTACTATATTTTTCCACACTTGTGCTTCATGTTAGCACCATGTTCTTCATGATTGAGAGCTTCTTGCTTTGTCACTACCATATGCTAGTGGGAATCTTCATTATATAACTTGGCTTGTATATTCCAATGATGGGCTTCCTCAAAATTGCCCTAGGTCTTCGTGAGCAAGCAAGTTGGATGCACACCCACTAGTTTCCCTCTTGAGCTTTCACATACTTATAGCTCTAGTGCATCTCTTGTATGGCAATCCCTACTCATTCACATTGATATCTATTAATGGGCATCTTCATAGCCTATTGATACGCCGAGTCAGTGTGACCATCTCCTCCTTTTTTTTCTCACAACCACCACCACACTGTATTCCACCTATAGTGCTATATCCATGGCTCGCGCTCATGTATTGCGTGATAGTTATAAATGGTTTGAGAAAGTAAGAGTGCGAAAAAAATTACTTGGCCAATTCCGGGGTTGTGCATGATTTACATTAGTTGTGTGAGGATGATGGAGCATAGCCAGACTATATGATTTTGTAGGGATAACTTTCTTTGGCCTTGTTATTTTGAAAGTTCATGATTACTTTGCTAGTTTGCTTGAACTATTACTGTTTTCATGTCAATAGCAAACTATTGTTTTGAATCTTACGGATCTGAACATTCATGTCACGTGAAAGAAGTTGCAAAGTACAACTATGCTAGGTAGCATCCCACAACAAAAATTCATTCTTTATCACTTCCCTACTCGAGGACGAGCAGGAGTTAAGCTTGGGGATGCTTGATACGTCTCCAACGTATCTATAATTTTTGATGGTTTCATGCTATTATCTTGTCAAACTTTGGATGTTTTGTATGCATTTTATATATTTTTTGGGGCTAACTTATTAACTCAGTGCCAAGTGTCAGTTCCTGTTTTTTTTCCATGTTTTGACCCCTTTCGTAGGAGATTTTGAAACGGAGTCCAAACAGAAGAAAATCCCTGAAAAGATTTTTTTTTGGAACGGAAGAAGATCGGAGAACTTGGGAGACAAGCTAGAGGAGCTCTAGGGGCCCCACAAGCCCCCACCCCGTGGCCAAGGGGGGCCGCGCCATCCAGGCTTCTGGCCCCCCTGGAGGTCCCCTGACCTAGGTCTTTCGCCTATATAATCCCATAAATTCCAGAAAAAATCAGGAGATCATCGCAATCACTTTTCTGCCGCTGCAAGGTTCTGTCTCCGCAAGATCCCATCTGGGGCACGTCCTGGTGCCCTGCCGGAGGGGGGATTCAGACACGGAGGGCTTCTTCATCAACACCATGACCTCTCCGATGATGCGTGAGTAGTTCACCATAGACCTACGGGTCCATAGCTAGTAACTAGATGGCTTCTTCTCTCTCTTGGATCTTCAATACAAAGTTCTCCATGATCTTCATGGAGATCTATCCGATGTAATCTTCTTTTGCGGTGTGTTTGTCGAGATCCAATGAATTGTGGATTTATGATCAGATTATCTATGAATCTTATTTGAGTTTCTTCTGATCTCTCTTATGCATGATTTCATATCCTTGTAATTCTCTTCGAGTTGTGGGTTTTGTCTGGCCAACTAGATCTATGATTCTTGCAATGGGAGAAGTGCTTGGTTTTGGGTTCATACCGTGCGGTGACCTCACCCAGTGACAGAAGGGGTAGCGAGGCACGCATCATGTTGTTGCCATCAAGGGTAAAAAAGATGGGGTTTTCATCATTGGTTTGAGATTATCCCTCTACATCATGTCATCTTGCTTAAAGCATTACTCTGTTCGTCATGAACTCAATACACTGGATGCATGCTGGATAGCGGTCGATGTGTGGAGTAATAGTAGTAGATGCAGAAAGTATCGGTCTACTTGTCTCGGACGTGATGCCTATATGCATGATCATTGCCTTACATATCGTCATGACTTTGCGCGGTTCTATCAATTGCTTGGCAGTAATTTGTTCACCCACCGTTACACTTGCTATTTTGAGAGAAGCCTCTAGTGAACACTATGGCCCCGAGGGTCTACTCCACACCATATTTTCAGCCTTGCACTTTTTACTTCGTTGCACTTTCCGCCTTCAGATCTCACTTTGCAAACAATCTTGAAGGGATTGACAACCCCTTTGAAGCGTTGGGCGCAAGCTTGTTTGTGTTTGCGCAGGTACTCTGGACTTGACGAGACCCTCCTTCTGGATCGATACCTTGGTTCTCAAACTGAGGGAAATACTTACTGCTCCTGTGCTGCATCACCCTTTCCTCTTCAAGGGAAGAACCAATGCAAGCCCAACCTCTGTCAACGTGTCAATTTCTGGCGCTGTTGTCTGTGGGATAGCAAGGTGCTAAAAGTTTTGAGATCCTCAACAACTTGTATAGTAGCAATGGTAGTGTGTGTAGGAAGGCTCTTAATTCTCTCTTCCTCTTCTTTTTCTCTAGCCCATCTCTCTTTAAGTTTGGCTAGCATTATTATGTTCTTATTAATTTGGACTTGGATAGCATTCATGGGTGTGGTGTTCCTTTCCTCTAGTGGGGAAGTTCTAATTTTAATCATCTCTACATCATGAGCTATGTTGTCCACCTTCAAAGAGAGACTATCTAATTTCTCTAGTTTCTCTTCTACACTCTTGTTGAAGTGTTTTTGAGAAGTGATAAAATCCTTAAGCATGCTCTCTAATTCAGAAGTGGACTTTTTGGTGCTAGGATAATTGTTATTGTTCCCATAGTTGTTGGATGGAAACGGTCTAGGATTGCTACCAAAATTACTCCTATAAGAATTGTAGTTAAAGTTGTTCCTAGAAATAAAATTAACATCCACTTGCTCTCTTTCTTGAGAAACCAAAGAATTTAAAGGAACATCATGAGGATAAATAGGAGCTTGCTTAGTAAGTAGAGTCATGATCATGTCAACCTTATCATTAAGGGAGGAGATCTCCTCAACAGAGTTTACCTTCCTACCTGTTGGAGCTCTCTCGGTGTGCCATTGAGAATAATTTGTCATCATCTAATCCAATAGCTTTGTGGCTGCACCAAGTGTAGTTGGCATAAAGGTCCCTCCCGTGGCCGAGTCTAACAGATTCCACGAGGTAAAGTTCAATCCTGCATAAAAAGTTTGAATAACCATCCAAGTAGTCAAACCATGAGTAGGGCAATTCTTGACAAGAGATTTCATACGTTCCCAAGCTTAAGCAACATGTTCATTATCCAATTTTCTAAAATTCATAATGTTAATCCTCAACTGGATAATCGTAGCAGGCGGGTAATACTTTCCAATAAAAGCATATTTGCACTTATCCCAAGAATCTATGCTATTCCTAGGCAAAGATTGAAGCCACACTTTAGCTCCTCCTCTCAAGGAGAAAGGAAAAAGCTTAAGTTTAACAATATCACCATCTACTTCTTTATACTTTTGCATATCACAGACCTCAAAAAAATTGTTCAAGTTCAAGGCAGCATCATCTCCAGCACCGGAGAATTGATCTTTCATAACAAGGTTCATCAAAGCAGGTTTAATCTCATAGGACGTGGCCTCAGTGGCAGGAGCAGCAATAGGAGTGCAGATAAAGTCATTGTTTTTGTGACTAGTAAAGTCACACAACTTGGTGTTCTCAGTGGAACCCATAGCAGCGGCAACAAGCAAGAGCAAACCAACTAATTTTTCTGTGGTTTTTGGTATAAGACTCTAAAGAAAAAACTAGAAAGCAAACTAACAAGACTAAAAAGCAAAGGTAAAAGATAGTGTGCAACTCCCCTATCTTTAAGAGTGGAGTCCCCGGCAACGGTGCCAGAAATTCGCTTGATGAAGAGATGATGTATATACTTCTTGCCCCTCGTTGGATACCCCAAGTGGAAGGTGATACGTCCATTTTGCATCATGTTTTCATGTTGATATTTATTGCTTTCTGGGTTGTTATTACACTTCGAGGTACAATACTTATGCCTTTTCTCTCTTATTTTGCAAGGTTTACATGAAGACGGAGAATGCCGGTAGCTGGAATTCTGGCCTGAAAAAGGAGCAAGTTTGAGATGCCTATTCTGCGCAACTCCAAAAGCCGTGAAAATCAACGTGGAATTTTTTGGGAATATAAAAAAAATACTGGGCGGAAGAGGTACCAGAGGTGCGCCACCTAGAGGCCACAAGCCTGCGAGGCCCGGCCTACCCCCCCTGGCCGGGGTTGGAGGGCTTGTGGGCCCCTGTGGCCCCTCCGGCGCTCATCTTTTGCTATATGAAGGGTTTCGTCCGGAAAAAAATCACAAGGGAGCTTTTCGGAGGATTCGCCGCCGCCACGAGGCGGAACTTGAGAAGAACCAATCTAGATCTCCGGCAGGACGATCCTGCCAGGGAAACTTACCTCCCGCAAGGGGAAATCGTCGCCATCGTCATCATCAACACTCCTCTCATCGGAGGGGACTCGTCACCATCAACATCTTCATCAGCACCATCTCATCTCCAAACCCTAGTTCATCACTTGTAACCAATCTCCGTCTCACGACTCCGATTGGTACTTGTAAGGTTGCTAGTAGTGTTAATTACTCCTTGTAGTTGATGCTATTGGATTATTTGGTGGAAGAGTTTATGTTCAGATCCTTGATGCTACTCATTACCTCTCTGGTCATGAACATGATTATTCTTTGTGAGTAGTTACTTTTGTTCCTGAGGACATGGGATAAGTCATGCTAATAGTAGTCATGTGAATTTGGTATTCGTTCGATATTTTGATGTGTTGTATGTTGTTTCTCCTCTAGTGGTGTTATGTGAACGTCGACTACATAACACTTCACCATTATTTAGGCCTAGAGGAAGGCATTGGGAAGTAGTAAGTAGATTATGGGTTGCTAGAGTGACACAAGCTTAAACCCTAGTTTATGCGTTGCTTCGTAAGGGGCTGATTTGGATCCACTAGTTTAATGCTACGGTTAGACTTTGTCTTAATTCTTCGTTCATAGTTCCGGATGCTTGCAAAAGGGGTTAATCATAAGTGGGATGCTTGTCCAAGTAAGGGCAGTACCCAAGCACTGGTCCACTCACATATCAAACTATCAAAGTAACGAACACGAATCTTATGAACATGATGAAAACTAGCATGACAGAAATCCCCGTGTGCCCTCGGGAGCGCTTTCCCCCTATAAGACTTTGTTAAGGCTTGTCCCTTGCTACAAAAGGGATTGGGCCACTTTGCTGCACCGTTGCTACTTTTGATACTTGTTGCTTGCTACGAATCCTCTCACCATACAATCACTTGTTACCGATAATTTCAGTGCTTGCAGATATTACCTTGCTGAAAACCACTTGTCAGATCCTTGAGCTCCTCATTGGGTTCGACACTCTTACTTATCTAAAGGACTATGATTGATCCCCTATACCTGTGGGTCATCAAGACTCTTTTATGGCGCCGTTGCCGGGGAGTGAAGCGCCTTTGGTAAGTGGAACTTGGTAAGGAAACATTCATATAGTGTGCTGAAATTCATTGTCATTTGTCACTATGGATACTAATCCTTTAAGGGGCTTGTTCGGGGTATCTTCACCTCGAACGGAAGCACAAATAGTTGCTCCTCAACCTGCTGCACCTACTGAAAATATTTGCTTTGAATTTCCTTCGGGTATGCTTGAGAAACTGCTGGCTAATCCTTTTACAGGAGATGGAACATCACATCGAGACTTGCATCTAATCTATGTAGATGAAGTTTGTGGTTTATTTAAGCTTGCAGGTTTGCCCGAGGATGAGGTCAAGAAGAAGGTATTTCCTTTATGTTTGAAGGATAAGGCGTTGACATGGTATAGGCTATGTCATGATACTGGATCATGGAACTACAATCGGTTGAAATTGGAATTTCATCAAAAGTTTTATCCTATGCATTTAGTACATCGTGATCGGAAATATATTTATATTTTTTGGCCTCGTGACAGAGAAATCATCTCTCAAGATTGGGGGAGGCTTAAATCAATGTTATATTCATGCCCCAATCATGAGCTCTCGAGATAAATTATCATTCAGAACTTTTATGCTCGACTTTCTCATGATGATCGCACCATGCTTGATACTTCTTGTACCGGTTCTTTTATGAAGAGAGATATTGACTTCAAATGGAATTTATTGGAGAGAATTAAACGCAACTCTGAAGATTGGGAGCTTGAAGAAGGTAAGGAGTCAGGTATGAATTTCCAGTTTGATAGCGTTAAATCCTTTGTTGAAACAAATACTTTTTGTGACTTTAGCGCTAAGTATGGACTTGACTCTGAGATAGTAGCTTCATTGTGTGAATCATTTGCTCCTCATGTTGATCTCCCCAAAGATAAGTGGTTTAAATATCATCCTCCTTTAGAATTCAATGTAGTTAAACCCAATCCAGTTGAAGAGAAAGTCATTGCCTATAATGATCCTATTGTTCCCAGTGCTTACATTGAGAAACCACCTTTCCCTGTTAGGATAAAGGATCATTCTAAAGCTTCAACTATGATACGTAGAGGCTACATTATAACACCTACACCCCCTGAGCAAATTAGAGTTGTACCTAGCATTGCTATTATCAAAGATCTTCTATCCTACGATGTTGAGGGACATGATATTCACTTCTGTGAAGATGCTGCTAGAATTGCTAAACCTCACGCTAGAGACAAACATAGGCCTGTTGTTGGCACGCCTGTTGTTTCTGTTAAGATAGGAGATCACTGCTATCATGGTTTATGTGACGTGGGTGCTAGTGTTAGTGCAATACCTCAATCCTTATATGATGAAATCAAAGATGAGATTGCACCTATTGAGATAGAGCCTATTGATCTCACTATTCAGCTTGCCAATAGAGATACTATCTACCCTGTGGAAATTGTTAGGGATGTTGAAGTCTTGTGTGGTAAAACGAAGTATCCTGCTGATTTCCTCGTTCTTGCTACCACCCCAGATAGCTTTTGTCCCATCATATTTGGCAGACCTTTTCTCAATACTGTCAATGCTCATATTGATTGTGAGAAGCAAACTGTCACTGTTGGGTTTGAAGGTGTGTCACATGAGTTCAATTTCTCCAAGTTTGGTAGACAACCTCATGAAAAGGAGTTGCCTAGTAAGGATGAAAATATTGCCTTAGCTTCTATTGCCGTGCCTCCTACTGATCCCTTAGAGCAATACTTGCTTGAGCATGAAAATGATATGCATATGGATGAAAGGGATGAGATAGATAGAGTTGTCTTAGAACAATATCCTATCCTTAAGAATAATTTGCATGTTGAACTGCTTGGGGATCCGCCCCCACCAAAGGGTGATCCCGTGTTCGAGCTTAAACAGTTGCCTGCTACTCTTAAGTATGTTTATCTTGATGAAAAAGAGATATATCCTGTCATAATTAGTGCTAGCCTCTCAAAGCATGAAAAAAAGAAATTACTAAAAACTCTGAGGAAGCACCGTGCTGCTATTGGATATACTCTTGATGATCTTAAGGGCATTAGTCCCACTCTATGCGAGCACAAGATTAAAACTGATCCTGATTCCAAACCAGTTGCTGATCATCAAAGGAGATTAAATCCTAAGATGAAAGAAGTAGTAAGAAAAGAAATACTAAAGCTCCTGGAGGCAGGTATTATTTATCCTGTTGCTCATAGCGATTGGGTGAGTCCGGTGCATTGCGTCCCTAAGAAGGGAGGCATTATCGTTGTCCCTAATGATAAGGATGAATTGATCCCACAGAGGATTATTACTGGCTATAGGATGGTGATTTATTTTAGGAAATTGAATAAAGCCACTAGGAAAGATCATTACCCTTTAACTTTTATTGACCAAATGCTAGAAAGACTCTCTAAACACACACACTTCTGCTTTCTAGATGGTTATTCTGGTTTTTCCCAAATACTAGTTGCACAATCTGATGAGGAGAAAACAACTTTCACCTGCCCTTTCGGTACCTTTGCTTATAGACGTATGCCTTTTGGCTTATGTAATGCATACGCCACCTTTCAAAGATGTATGATGGCTATATTCTCTGACTTTTGTGAAAAGATTGTTGAGGTTTACATGGATGACTTTTCCGTTTATGGGTCTTCCTTTGATGATTGCCTCAGCAACCTTGATCGGGTCTTGCAGAGATGTAAAGACACCAATCTTGTCTTGAATTGGGAGAAGTGCCACTTTATGGTTAATGAAGGCATCGTCTTAGGACATAAAATTTCTGAAAGAGGTATTGAAGTCGATAAGGCTAAAGTTGATGCAATCGAGAAAATGCCATACCCCACAGATATCAAAGGTATAAGAAGTTTCCTTGGTCATGCTAGTTTCTATAGAAGGTTCATTAAAGACTTCTCTAAGATTTCTAGGCCTCTTACCAATCTGTTGCAAAAGATATTCCTTTTTGTCTTTGACGATGATTGTGAGGAAGCCTTCGAAATACTTAAGAGGGTTTTGATAACTGCACCTATTGTTCAACCACCTGATTGGAACTTACCTTTTGAAATCATGTGTGATGCTAGTGATTATGTTGTTGGTGCTGTCCTAGGGCAAAGAGTTGATAAGAAGTTGAATGTTATTCACTACGGTAGTAAAACTCTAGACAGTGCCCAAAGAAACTATGCTACTACGAAAAAGGAATTTTTAGCAGTCGTGTTTGCATGTGAAAAGTTCAGGTCTTACATAGTAGATTCCAAAGTCACTATTCACACTGATCACGCTGCTATTAAGTACCTCATGGAGAAGAAGGACGCTAAACCTAGACTTATCAGATGGGTTCTCTTGCTACAAGAATTTGATTTGCACGTTGTCGACAGGAAGGGTGCTGATAACCCTGTAGTAGATAACTTGTCTACGTTGGAGAACGTTCTTCATGACCCACAACCTATTGATGATAGCTTTCCCGATGAGCAACTGAATGTCATCAATGCTTCACGTAGTGCACCGTGGTATGCTGATTATGCAAACTATATCGTTGCCAAGTATATACCACCTAGTTTCACGTATCAGCAAAAGAAGAAATTCTTCTTTGACTTGAGACATTACTTTTGGGATGATCCTCACCTTTATAAGGAAGGAGTAGATGGTGTTATTAGACGTTGTGTACCTGAACATGAACAGGGACATATCCTACAGAAGTGTCACTCCTAGGCCTACGGAGGACACCATGCGGGAGATAGAACTGCACACAAGGTATTGCAATCAGGCTTCTATTGGCCCACTCTCTTCAAGGATGCCCGTAAGTTTGTCTTGTCTTATGACGAATGTCAAAGAATAGGTAATATTAGTAAACGTCAGGAAATGCCTATGAACTATTCACTTGTCATTGAACCATTTGATGTTTGGGGCTTTGATTATATGGGACCTTTTCCAAAATCCAACGGGTATACTCATATCCTAGTTGCTGTTGATTATGTCACTAAGTGGGTAGAAGCTATCCCCACTAGTAGTGCTTATCACAACACCTCTATCAGGATGCTTAAGGAAGTTATCTTCCCTAGATTTGGAGCCCCTAGATATCTAATGACCGACGGTGGTTCACATTTCATTCATGGTGCTTTCCGTAAAACGCTTGCTAAGTACGATGTCAACCATAGAATTGCATCTCCCTATCACCCTCAGTCTAGTGGTCAAGTAGAGCTAAGCAATAGAGAGATTAAACTGATTCTGCAAAAGACTGTCAACATGTCTAGAAATAATTGGTCTAAGAAGCTCGATGATGCACTGTGGGCTTATAGAACTGCCTATAAGAATCCCATGGGCATGTATTCGTACAAAATGGTGTACGGTAAAGCATGTCATCTACCTCTTGAGCTAGAGCATAAAGCTTACTGGGCAATCAAAGAGCTCAACTTTGATTTCAAACTTGCTGGTGAGAAGAGGTTATTTGACATTAGCTCGCTTGATGAATGGAGAACTCAGGCATATGAAAATGCCAAGTTGTTCAAAGAAAAGGTTAAGAGGTGGCATGATAAGAGGATACAAAAGCGTGTGTTCAATGTAGGTGATCATGTCTTGTTATACAATTATCGTTTAAGATTTTTTGCAGGTAAGCTTCTCTCTAAATGGGAAGGTCCCTATATTGTTGAGGAAGTATATCGTTCAGGTGCTATCAAAATCAACAACACAGAAGGTAATTGTCCGAGAGTGGTAAACGGGCAGAGAATCAAGCATTACATCTCAGGTACTCCCATAAATGTTGAGAGCAACATTATCAATACCATAACTCCGGAGGAGTACATAAGGGATATTTATCAGCCTGTTTCAGAATCCGAAAACGAGGAGGTATGTGATTCGGTAAGTAAACCGACTCCAAAACTTTTCCCGTAGCAATTTTCCTCCGTTTTGGAATTTTTGAAAAAATATAAAAATTTAAAGCAGTCCGGAAAGTGCCGAGGAGGCGACAAGCCTCCTAGGCCCGACCTAGCCCCCCTGGCCGGGGCTGGAGGGCTTGTGGCCACCTCGTGCGCCTCCCGGACTCCGTTTTCGTGCGGAGTACTCCTTCTGGTTTGAAAAAAATCATTATATATTCCCCCGAAAGGTCTGACCTCTGTATCACGCAAATTCCCTCTATTTTCGTTTCAAGCTTGTTTCTGCTGCAGATCTAGATCGTTATGACGTCCCCAAAAGCTCTGAAGGACAATATCTTCAAGAAGGTCATCAATCCTTACCTAGCGGGAGTGCTGCAACACCCTCAATCTATCGAGATGCGTGAGGGGATGTTGCACATCCGTGATGTTGAGGGGCCCAAGAAGACCGGAAGTATGGAGACGAGGCTCGAAACAATGGAGCAACAAGTCTTCAAGTGCCAAGGGATGGTGGAGCGTGGACTCAACGCCAACCACATGGTGATCACAGAGTTCACCAACAAGCACAAGATTGATGACAATGATATTGGGAAGCACCTCTCTAGGCTCTATGACAGGATTGATCACCTCCAAGTCGAGATCTATGACCTGCAGAACCAAAACTGTGAGTATGAGTATAGATTTAAATTGATACGGTTGGATGCAGATTTGAGGATTCCGGAGACTCGTTCATCTTTCCATGATGGAGCACCTATGCCTTGGAAGACGGAGGATCAAGCCCATGTTGCAACAACTCCACCACCATCACCTCCAAAGGAAGACAACTGAGCATGGGTATGGGCAATCCCCTTGGCTTGTGCCAAGCTTGCGGGAGTTGCCGCGGTATCGTATCACCATCATATCTTTTGCCTTTACCTTTGTTTTAGTATGTTTCTTTTCAGTCTTCTCTTTCTTTAGTAGAATAAAAGTCTTAGTGTTTTAGGCTTGAGTTTTGCTTTGTGTCACCCCCGATGTATTCGAGTTCGTGAGCCATATAATAAAGAGTATCTTAGTTGAAGGGCCTTGCCTCATGCCATGATGAAGAGAATGAGAAAAGAACAAAAGCATGAGAGATCATATAGTGATCTTATGGGAAGTGATGGATTCACATATAAAAAGGATGATGATTGAAACTTGTTGAGGGTAGACAAACGTAGACCTTGGTCATTGTTGCAATTAATAGGAAGTGATAAAGAAGGAGAGGTTCACATATAAATATATCATCCTTGACACCATCTATGATTGTGAACACTCACTAAACTATTACATGCCTAGAAGTAGAGGTTGGACAAGGAAGAAAACATAATGAATTGTGTTTGCTTGGTTCCGAACAATGTTATATGATTAGAGATCCCGTAGCATGTGACGATTGCTTCCACCTCATATTAGCCAAAACTCCCGCACCAAGTAGAGATACTACTTGTGCATCCATAAACCTTCAACCTAGTTTTTCCATGAGAGTCCACCATACCTACCTATGGATTGAATAAGATCCCTCAAGTAAGTTGTCATCGGTGCAAGCAATAAAAATTGCTCCCTAATATGTATGATCTATTAGTGTGTGGCAAATAACCTTTGTACGAACCTGTGATGAGGAAGACATAAAAGCGACAGACTGCATAAGAAAGTTCTTTATTGTAACATCCCAAAATTATAAATTTTGGAATGTTAATATAATTATTAGATTGATTGTTTGTTTGTTTGCTGAGTGATTGAAACTTGGGTGAAATTTGAAACTTTTCGAAACTTTTGAAAGAGAGGGAATAAAATGACTTTCCCCTTCTCTGGTGAATTCAAATTCAAGCTTTTAAAAGCAAAGAGAGAAGATGACATGACTTCTTCAACTATAAATAATTTGAACGGAGATATTTGCATTTGAATTCTCTTGCATTTTTATTTGTTTTCTTCGTGCTAGAAATGCCGGGAAATACTTTTCGTCAAACAGAAAAAAAAGAGCGGAGGAACATGACCCTCAAATACCCGGGCATTTTGAATGTTATTTGCACCCTAAAACTTAGAGGGTCATTTGAAAATTATTTGCAAAAGAAAATAAACCTTTTTGGCAATCTTGTGAAAATATTTTTTTTGAAGTTTTTATTTTTGCCGTGGAAAAATGCCCATCATCTATATTTTATTTTTCTGATAATTTTAGTATATAAAAACTCTTTATTCCGAATTGATTTGATTTCCTTTTTAACGTTTTAGTTTCCTAGTTTTGAAAATAGGAAGGAGATCACTTTTATTAGGAAATATCTCCTGGCCCATTAAAACCTTTCTCTATTTGGGCCCAACACAGGATCATCTCCTACCTCCCTCTCCCTCACGTGAGAGAAACCTTCCATCCATGGACGAAGGAATCCCCTCCTTCCCAATCTCCCTCTCCTTTCCGTCCCGGCGCCTCCTGACCCCCTTATAAGAGAGCCCCGACTCCCCTCGTCTCATTTTCCCCCTCACCACGACCTCTCCCTGCCCGCAGCCACCTCGCCATCACCCTCCACTTCCCTGCCTCACCGAGCTCTACAGGAGTTTTCCCAGCGCCCAGGCTCCCTGCCGAGCCCTCTCCTGGTACTCCACGCCGCCCCTACACCAACCTACAGCACCCCATCGCCCTCCCAACCTCGCCGGAGCAGCTACCTCGCCGGAGTTCTTCCTGTGTGTAACCCATGGTGAGATTCACGAAATCCCGTATTGCAGTTTTTTCAGAAAATTGCAATCCTAGAAAATTCATATCTATTAGTCTATAACTCCGAATTAGGTGATTCTTTTTGCGTTGGATTACAAATTGTATGTAGTTTCTGTAGATATATAATTTGTCTATGATTGGATTTATAAAAATTGAGTTAGATCAGATTTGAATTAAAGCTTGTTTTGCTTATTCCGGGAGTTTAAAAATAGCTTTTAATTTGATTATTTTTGCTGCTGCTTCCTATTGATCATACCTTTCAGTAGTTTAAGTTTAAATTTTTTTAAAGTCTTGTTACTTAGGGTTTTAAGCAAAACAGATTCTGTTTTAGCCTTTTTTGTTTTCCTTTGTATTAATTGTTCTTAATTTGTTTTTTTTTGTAATTGTGACAAGTTATATTTTGTTTTCTGATATTTACCAGTAACCTTTCAACAACAACAAAATTTTATTTTATTTATTCTTATTTGTTTGCATGGAATCAATTCTAGTTCTATACTAACTTGCGAATTGATTGCATTGCTAGTTTGATTTCCTATTTTGAAAATACTTATAAAATAATATTGTTTTGTAAATTTAACTTCTGTTATCTTAGTTATTTTATATTTTGTTTTCTGTTATTTTTCTATTTTAGTGTTTTATTTCCAGTTAGAACAAAGACTATTTAGTGTTTGTCGTAGTAGAAGACTCTTTAGTTCTATTTGAAGTTTCTTTCGGTTTCTCTCTTTTGTTTGATTGCTAGAATGATTGCTAGTATGAGTGCTTATGTGGATGATATGTTTGTTATATAGATTTCATCGGAGAGTGACGAGTAGTCTATCAAGTTATTTTCTCGAGGAATTCTTCTTCGTCAACATAACAGGCAAGTCACTTTGATCATACTTTCACCTATGTTTTATGCATCGTAGTTCTACCATCCTATGCCCAATTTGCATGCTGTCTAGGTACTTGGAAACTTTAGTGTAAGTTGTAGTATCATGTGGTAGGAACACAACAACCCCGATACTTGGCCCCGGGACGACAATGTTATATTTGCTATGCTTAAGTAGACGGGTTACCGGTTGAGTGCATATCACGAGTGATGCGAGGTTGATATAATAATCAAGACCGGACTAAGACAAGATTTTCAAGACCTCGGACGCAATGCAACTCTGGGTGAAGGACGGTTGATCGGCTCCCTGGAAAACCCAGTGGATGCCCGGGATGCTGGAGAGGCCATGCCATCCTGCGGAAAGCTTCACCCAGGCTCAAAGAGACGGACGGATATTTTCAAGACCCAAGGCTTACCTGCACAGCCACAAGTCATTATGGGCTCTGACTTGGTTGGACAATGCGGCGACTCTGGACAGGCGGTGCTAGCAGATGTAGAAGAACGGTAGGATTGGATGGGCACCGACAGGGATTCAGAGGGACCCGTTGAAAGACCATGTTTTGATCATCCGGTCTTCAAACACCCTGAAGTGCGAGGACATACTCGGAGGCAATCAAATCTTGTGGGGAACGTGTGCAAAACTCTGCAGAGTACTCAAACCTAATCGATTAGCCGTGTCCACGGTCATGGACGACTTGAGCCAAAGGAACTGAAGTTATCTGGATTTCTCAACACCATTAAATATATTTGATGAGGGTAACTATTGACAACTCGGGTACGAGAACTGGTTGGCGGAACCATCTCGTTAACAACAAACATTGTAGTAACATTTTGCTTTCAACCCCTCTTGTTGTAGGATAAAACTGGCTTTATGCAAAACTTAGCTCCACCGACCAAATATGCATGTAGAGATAGTTGATTATTATTTTACCCCTCTCTTATGTGACTTGCCGGCATATTCAATATGCTCACCTACACGGCTGCAACGTCTTATGTTGCAGATATTTTTCTTCGATGAGTAAGAGTACGATTCAGGGTTACGGTCTACACTCAACTTTCCGTTGGTGTTTATTGGGACTCCACTCCCTTGACCGCTTCCGCTGAGATATTTAAGGTATATATCAGTTTTACGCTATTTCACATGTGATTGCACTTTGATATATACATTGATGTACTGTGTGTGCCAGCATACTGATCCAGGGATGGCACAGAAACACAGAGGCTTGACTCGTTTTGAGTCGGGTCGCTACAGAAATGGTATCAGAGTACATGTTGACTGTAGGACGTGACCCTAGAAACTGGAAATTTCTTAGGATAGGATCTCTCAAAATTTTATTTTCAAAGAACACCTTTTACTTCTCATCCCTTCTGATTCATCAAATATTCTCTCTCACCTCCAATAGTTATACAATCCCCTTACCCCTTCGACCTCATGAAGAATCAACGGAGTTCTCCTTCAAAGTAAAGAGGATTTCACCACGCGTTTGAAGAATTGAAGCTACACCAACAGTAGACTCTCAAGACCCGAAGGACTCGAAGACCCTGAAGTGTCCGAATAATTATATGACCATTAGAAGTCCAAACCCCTTTTATATACCCACGTTAGATACGATGATTTGTGAACCATCTTTGGTGTGTGTTTTCCGACGGCCACAAATAAAACCCATTCTCAAAAATATTGTTTGTATTGTGTGTATCTCCCTCCCTCTCTTACCCATCTCATCCCCAAAAACTCAACCCTACCAGATGAAGTATGAAGCTGGACTTGTAGTCTCTGGACCAATGACCCAGCTGGAGGCTGATATATGGATTCAAAACATGGAGAACCACTTCGGGAGCAACTTGATCTCAAGGAAGTATGAAGTGGAACACGCTCTTCAGTACTTTACCCAAAGTGCTGCTATCTGGTGGAAAATGCACCATGCCATACAAGGATTTAGTGGGGCAAAAAGTTGGGAAGAATTCAGGAACACCCTGTTAAGATCCCGTCTTATTCAGAAGTGCTATGATAATCCTAAGGAGAAGACTTGTGCATGCAAGATCTATGGAGAAATAGGACACACCCACGAAGGACACACGGATGGATGCACTCGTTGTGAAGAAAATCACCCAGCTGAGGAGTGCCCAAGTAGTCAGGTGACTTGTTTCCTTTGTGAAGGAACCACCCACTACCCAGCTCAGTGTCACATTTACCCCAAGGTGCAACAAGTTGTCAAGCGGCAGAAAGAAGCAATGAAGGAAACACTCAAGAAGAAGATTCTAGAAGAACCTGTGATGAACGAATATATTGAAGACCCTAATGGACAAGGTGTGACCAGATTTTTCTCCAACGCATGCTACTCATGTGGAGAAGAAGGACATTATTCACAGGATTGCACGAAGAGAAGCCAAGAGTATCTAGGAAACTTCCCGACGGAAGAAGTGGAGTTTGATCCACTTGAAATAGAAGAACTGGCCAAAATAAAGGAGTCCGGAAAGAAGAACAAGTACCCTCGGAAGAACCAAATATCTGCAGACATAGACCTGAGTCATGTCAGATGTTACAAGTGTATAAAATTTGGCCACCACAAATCCATGTGCTCAGGAAGGAAGCCGAGATTCCAAGGAGCAAAAGCAGAAGCTAAGAAGCCTCGAGACTTGTCAGAACTCATTTGCTTTTGTTGCAAGGAAGCAGGACATTTTGCCAGCGATTGTCCACAAAGGAAGAAAGCTAGAATGGAGTAATTAAGTTTTGACCGTGGCAATAAGTGTAAAAGCACTCTTGTTTTTCATGAGATCATGGAGTGAAATTTTTGTAACAGAAGTCCCTGAGATTGTAATAACATCATGAATTAATGGAATTTTTGTCTCATGATTGTCTATGTTGAAACTGTATGCGTTGTTTCTCTACGAGCAGAGCTCTCTGAACAATCATGAGGATATGAGAAAATATGGTCTATGCAGGCATGAGTATAATTCATTTTAAGTGTGGTAGTAATCGGTAAACCCACAGGATCCATTGAGTAGGAGTGTACCATGATTGCCAAGGAGACACATACATTCCTCTGAGTACCTATTTACTGACACCTGCAGATGACAACTCTCTACGAGTCATTCCTCAAGGGACCAGAAACGATCATGACCCTGACCAGTGATCATGATTACCCGAAAATCCTGAAGGACATGATGAAGCACATTCACCTTGAAGGAGATGCAGTCTACAAAGGCTACCCATTCATGGAAAATGGAGTGGAACTTTGGTACGTGGAAGTACACCTCCACCATGTGAAAGGAGTTTGTCCAAAGACTATGGGGCAATACTTTTTCATTTCACGTGTACCACGAGCAACCTTCTTTGATGCTGTTCGTGAAGCTGCCATGGAAGCCATACGTCAGATCGGAGAAATACTTGAAGCAAGACTCCGTCATACCCAGGAATACCTGAGTAAAGTACGTGCGGAGATGATGGAGATGAAGCTCATGGACACCATGGTGAAGCAAAATATGGATGATTTCAAGGAGCACATTGGAAATTTCGAGTGGAACTAAAGTACCTCCAAGAGAGATGAATGAATAATGTTGGCAGAAATGCTCGACCATACCGAACAATGTGGATGGCAGCATTTGTAATAAAGTACTTTTGAATTGGAGTCTTTGAGAAGAAATTAAGGATGTAATAAAGGATTGATTATGAAATGAATATGATTTATGGAAGAAGCTATGATGGATCAGCAAACGTTTTCTTAGGAGCATACGAAAACCGGAGAGTTGTGAAGATACGATAGATGTTTCATTCAGCTTGCAGAACCAATGGATTATCCGAACTTCGTTCCTGGACAAGAGAAATTCTGCAACGCTTGTGAGGATGCCATAGTGATAGAATGCGAGATTCGCTAAACCTTATACAGAGAAATGATTTGGGTGCGGAATGGATTGATCACCATGACGACTTACTCTTATCATTGATCTTGCTATTCGGAATGGTAAATCTGAGAGACTTACCCATATAGAGAGACAAAGTTCTTTGAAGCTTTTGTTTAAGCCTTAGAATGGTACAAGGAAAGCCCCAAGTACATGGCATTTGTTGTCACGCGTAGGAAATTTTACGGTGAGGATGAAGACAAGACCCTTCTCTCTGCAGGATAACCACAAATGGTAGACCACCATGAGGACCATCGATATGTTATTGACCACGAGACTGTCAGTTAAGAAGACCCAGTAACGGAAGAAGCTTATATCAATGGAAGAGCCCTCGTTTTGATGGAGACGTTATGAATATAACAGAAGATATGAAGACTGTGAGGAGTCAGATGCCAAAACCCCAGAGGATTGTTAAAATCTTAAGGGACCAGTACCTCTCATTTTAAGTGTGGTAGCATCCCACTTTGCCGGAGGTTGGATTGTTAGAAGACCCCCAAACCCTAACCTTTCTTTCTAGCCTCTTCGAATCTCGAGGACGAGATTCATTTTAAGTGTGGTAGTTTGTAACATCCCAAAATTATAAATTTTGGAATGTTAATATAATTATTAGATTGATTGTTTGTTTGTTTGCTGAGTGATTGAAACTTGGGTGAAATTTGAAACTTTTCGAAACTTTTGAAAGAGAGGGAATAAAATGACTTTCCCCTTCTCCGGTGAATTCAAATTCAAGCTTTTAAAAGCAAAGAGAGAAGATGACATGACTTCTTCAACTATAAATAATTTGAACGGAGATATTTGCATTTGAATTCTCTTGCATTTTTATTTGTTTTCTTCGTGCTAGAAATGCCGGGAAATACTTTCCGTCAAACAGAAAAAAAAGAGCGGAGGAACATGACCCTCAAATACCCGGGCATTTTGAATATTATTTGCACCCTAAAACTTAGAGGGTCATTTGAAAATTATTTGCAAAAGAAAATAAACCTTTTTGGCAATCTTGTGAAAATATTTTTTTTGAAGTTTTTATTTTTGCCGTGGAAAAATGCCCATCATCTATATTTTATTTTTCTGATAATTTTAGTATATTAAAACTCTTTATTCCGAATTGATTTGATTTCCTTTTTAACGTTTTAGTTTCCTAGTTTTGAAAATAGGAAGGAGATCACTTTTATTAGGAAATACCTCCTGGCCCATTAAAACCTTTCTCTATTTGGGCCCAACACAGGATCATCTCCTACCTCCCTCTCCCTCACGTGAGAGAAACCTTCCATCCATGGAGGAAGGAATCCCCTCCTTCCCAATCTCCCTCTCCTTTCCATCCCGGCGCCTCCTGACCCCCTTATAAGAGAGCCCCGACTCCCCTCGTCTCATTTTCCCCCTCACCACGACCTCTCCCTGCCCGCAGCCACCTCGCCATCACCCTCCACTTCCCTGCCTCACCGAGCTCTACAGGAGTTTCCCCAGCGCCCAGGCTCCCTGCCGAGCCCTCTCCTGGTACTCCACGCCGCCCCCTACACCAACCTGCAGCACCCCATCGCCCTCCCAACCTCGCCGGAGCAGCTACCTCGCCGGAGTTCTTCCTGTGTGTAACACATGGTGAGATTCACGAAATCCCGTATTGCAGTTTTTTCAGAAAATTGCAATCCTAGAAAATTCATATCTATTAGTCTATAACTCCGAATTAGGTGATTCTTTTTGCGTTGGATTACAAATTGTATGTAGTTTCTGTAGATATATAATTTGTCTATGATTGGATTTATAAAAATTGAGTTAGATCAGATTTGAATTAAAGCTTGTTTTGCTTATTCCGGGAGTTTAAAAATAGCTTTTAATTTGATTCTTTTTGCTGCTGCTTCCTATTGATCATACCTTTCAGTAGTTTAAGTTTAAATTTTTTTAAAGTCTTGTTACTTAGGGTTTTAAGCAAAACAGATTCTGTTTTAGCCTTTTTTGTTTTCCTTTGTATTAATTGTTCTTAATTTGTTTTTTTTTGTAATTGTGACAAGTTATATTTTGTTTTCTGATATTTACCAGTAACCTTTCAACAACAACAAAATTTTATTTTATTTATTCTTATTTGTTTGCATGGAATCAATTCTAGTTCTATACTAACTTGCGAATTGATTGCATTGCTAGTTTGATTTCCTATTTTGAAAATACTTATAAAATAATATTGTTTTGTAAATTTAACTTCTGTTATCTTAGTTATTTTATATTTTGTTTTCTGTTATTTTTCTATTTTAGTGTTTTATTTCCAGTTAGAACAAAGACTATTTAGTGTTTGTCGTAGTAGAAGACTCTTTAGTTCTATTTGAAGTTTCTTTCGGTTTCTCATTCGCTTTCTCTCTTTTGTTTGATTGCTAGAATGATTGCTAGTATGAGTGCTTATGTGGATGATATGTTTGTTATATAGATTTCATCGGAGAGTGACGAGTAGTCTATCAAGTTATTTTCTCGAGGAATTCTTCTTCGTCAACATAACAGGCAAGTCACTTTGATCATACTTTCACCTATGTTTTATGCATCGTAGTTCTACCATCCTATGCCCAATTTGCATGCTGTCTAGGTACTTGGAAACTTTAGTGTAAGTTGTAGTATCATGTGGTAGGAACACAACAACCCCGATACTTGGCCCCGGGACGACAATGTTATATTTGCTATGCTTAAGTAGACGGGTTACCGGTTGAGTGCATATCACGAGTGATGCGAGGTTGATATAATAATCAAGACCGGACTAAGACAAGATTTTCAAGACCTCGGACGCAATGCAACTCTGGGTGAAGGACGGTTGATCGGCTCCCTGGAAAACCCAGTGGATGCCCGGGATGCTGGAGAGGCCATGCCATCCTGCGGAAAGCTTCACCCAGGCTCAAAGAGACGGACGGATATTTTCAAGACCCAATGCTTACCTGCACAGCCACAAGTCATTATGGGCTCTGGCTTGGTTGGACAACGCGGCGACTCTGGACAGGCGGTGCTAGCAGATGTAGAAGAACGGTAGGATTGGATGGGCACCGACAGGGATTCAGAGGGACCCGTTGAAAGACCATGTTTTGATCATCCGGTCTTCAAACACCTTGAAGTGCGAGGACATACTCGGAGGCAATCAAATCTTGTGGGGAACGTGTGCAAAACTCTGCAGAGTACTCAAACCTAATCGATTAGCCGTGTCCACGGTCATGGACGACTTGAGCCAAAGGAACTGAAGTTATCTGGATTTCTCAACACTATTAAATATATTTGATGAGGGTAACTATTGACAACTCGGGTACGAGAACTGGTTGGCAGAACCATCTCGTTAACAACAAACATTGTAGTAACATTTTGCTTTCAACCCCTCTTGTTGTAGGATAAAACTGGCTTTATGCAAAACTTAGCTCCACCGACCAAATATGCATGTAGAGATAGTTGATTATTATTTTACCCCTCTCTTATGTGACTTGCCGGCATATTCAATATGCTCACCTACACGGCTGCAACGTCTTATGTTGCAGATACTTTTCTTCGACGAGTAAGAGTACGATTCAGGGTTACGGTCTACACTCAACTTGCCGTTGGTGTTTATTGGGACTCCACTCCCTTGACCGCTTCCGCTGAGATATTTAAGGTATATATCAGTTTTACGCTATTTCACATGTGATTGCACTTTGATATATACATTGATGTACTGTGTGTGCCAGCATACTGATCCAGGGATGGCACAGAAACACAGAGGCTTGACTCGTTTTGAGTCGGGTCGCTACATTTATCATAGGAGGCAATATAAAGTGATGTTCCTCCGCACTAAGAGGACACGCATCCCAACCTCAAATGCGCATCACAACCTCTGCTTCCCTCTGCGAAGGGATTATCTTGTACCTTTAATTTTTGCCCTTGAAAGAGTCGTGGTGATCTTCACCAATTTCTTGTTTCGCCTTTATCTTGGCTAACGTCACATGCTAGGGAAAGATCTTTATTCATATATCAACTTGGAGGTAAGTATTCATGAATTATTATTGTTGACATTACCCTTGAGGTAAGCAGTTGGGAGGAAAAACTATAAGCCCCTATCTTTCTCTGTGTCCAGCTGAAACTTTGATCTCATGAGTACCACGTGAGTAGTAGCAATTGCAGAGAACGAAAAGATGATGGAGTATGTGGATTTTCTTTATAAGCTCTTATTTGACTCTCTCTGATGTTGTGATAAATTGCAAATGCTTCAATGACTAAAGGTTATCAGTTGTTGATTCTCGGTAAGGTTCTTGATTCATGCTTTACTTTGTGAAGAATTTGTCACTTTAGCATGAGAGATTATATGTTGGTATTGCTGTTCTGATCATGATATGATGCGTGCATGTTCGTATCTTGTTTTGTCGACACCTCTCTCCCTAAACATGTGGACATATTTATTGAGCTAGGCTTTCGATTGAGGACAAGCGAGGTCTAAGCTTGGGGGAGTTGATATGTCCATTTTGCATCATGTTTTCACACTAGTGGGGACGGGGCCTTTAGCCCCGGCCCGTAAGGGGCTTTAGTCCCGGTTCACCAACCGGGACTAAAGGGGTGGGACTAAAGGCCTAACCTTTAGTCCCGGCCCTGTTACAAGCCGGGACTAAAGGTGCTCCACGTGGGCGCCTAGTAGCGCCCCAGGGGCAGGACCTTTAGTCCCGGTTCGTTACAAGGGCCGGGACTAAAGAGTTTCAGATTTTGCTTATTTTTGGGTTTTTTTTGAATGAAATTATTTTTGGGTTTTAGGGTTTAGGTGTTCGGGAGATTAACGTGATGCCTCGTTTGGTGTTCGGGAATTAGTTTTCATATAATTTAAATAGAAATAATTATGCATATATATATAAGATTAACTTATCTTACAAGCGAGAATACATATACAATTATATGGAGATCTGAATTATCGGGACTAGAGCCCGTCTATTCGATTACATGGACGAACATCAGTAATGGCCCCTAGCTACACTAAATCGTCCTTTGTCATCTATAGCTTCCGTCCTCAGAAAGGTCGCAAGCTCCTCTGCAACAGCAATCGCGCGTTGCTCTGGTAGGACCTTCGTCCTCATGGCCGTGTACTATATAAGAAGAGGAGATGAATATGAATATCAATCATGATAACAAAGAATGACGGGTAAAAATAGAGGTGTGAATGTTCATTGCTTACGTCGAATCTGTGATCCTTGTGCTCAGAGGTAAACGTGTGAATGGTCTCGCAAACATAGTATCCGCATAGATGCATTCCCCGTGGCTTCTGGTCGCACTTTACGAGAATAGAATATATATAATAAAAATAATAATCTAGCATCATAAATGTATTGAAAATAGAAGTATGTCATACTACTACTTACCTGAGCCGCTCTAAAGGTCAGCTTCTCAGGAAAGTTACCGGGAGTCACGCACTTGAACCGCTTCCAAACTCTGCCCAACAAGGATAATGATTTGCTAAGTTTTTCATTAATTGATATATCAGAAAATCATCGAAAGAGACCGATAGAGCGCAAGAATGATTGAAATTACCCTTGGAGCATGTCCTGCAGGCTTTGGAACTGTTCCAAGGGTCTCGATAATGGGTCAAAGGCATCAACTCTTCCCTTATCAATTTGAATGTCCAACAGAATCCAATGGAAGCTGCACATGTATATATATATATGTGTGTGTCAGTAACTTATCAATTACACTTATAAGTGAATGGACACAACAGAGTAAAGACCCTCACCTGAAGTTGTATGGAAACAGTATGTGGTCAAAGAAATTTTGATCTGTTAGAAACCTTAGAAGGTTTTCCTCCGTCTCCTTGGGTTTATCAGTTAGCGTCACTATATGTATTTTATCTGGGTCAATAAACCCAATATTTAGGATGCTCTTACTTTTACAATCCAAAATCTTCATTCTGCATAATAGAGTACAAGTTATATATAGACAATGAATTGAAATAACTAAACAAGTTATATGTAGACAACGAATTGAAAAACTTATAGACAATAGAAACTCATAAGCGATTTGTCGAGGGCGTTGCCATTGTACATCTGGAAGAGTTCATCAAAGTCGATATGGATTTCTTCGGGGCGGCCGTAGTATTCCCGTGGGACACTCAGCACGATCATCATTCTCCCATTCTTTGATTCACTTAAGTACCATGTATGCAAGTAATGCATATTTGTTGGGAGATCATCTTTGCTGACCAAAGGCTCTCCCATGACAAAATGTGGCTTAGGGGCTACCACAGCCTTGGGTAACCTGTCGTCTTGGGAAGCCAGAACATCTTCAACTGAGACACCCCATTGAGCCGCCCAGTCCTTTGCTATTTCAAAAGCTTGCCCCTCCACCGGAGGGGGAACATTCTCGATTAGCACCTTGAGGGGTGGGATCGACTGTTTGGCCTGTTGTCCAAGCTGAGGAACGTCTGATTTTTTCTTGCTTGTAGTTGAACTTGATTTTCTCCCACTTGCACTTGCACGTGATCTGCTCTTTTTCAATTCCTTCTGCAATGTGCGTGTATAGTCATCAGGCTTATGGTGTAAGTCATACTGTGATGGAAGGGTCGTGAAGTATTTTGCCCATGCTATTTGCTTCTCGGTGTATTCCGGGCGGGGCTCGGGTTCCTTCTTTTTCATCTGCGCATCATGATGTTCCTTTGCTATCCTGGCGTTTTCCTCGGGGGTACGATCATAAGGTCTGATAGGAAGATTAGCATGAGGTACCTTTGGGAGGGGCGACCGTTTGCGCTTTGGGGGGCTCCGTCGCTTAGAAATCATCGGCGGAGCGTTCTTGGTGGCACGCTTCCGCTTAGAATCCTGTGCGGGCGGCGGCGGAGACGAACAACCCAAGTCCGGCGGCGGTGATCGAGATGGACTCGTGTTGTGCTGGCCGACGTCATGTGGAGGGCTTGGAGGTAATGGAGGTGTAGGTGACCTGCGACGACTCAGAGGCGGTGTTGTCCTTGGGGCTGAGCCTGGAAGCTTGATGTAGTTCTTGTCCCATAGGATGACTCCACCTAGTACTTCTCCGAATGTCCTCTCATCTTCGGGTCCAGCTATGTCGAGCTCCATATCATGAAACCCCGCCAGGATTTCATCCACCCCGACTTTAGCAAAGCCAGCTGGAATCTCAAGGCCATGCCAGCGTGCATGAGGGCCAGAAGGTAAAGCTTGTCCGACGACCACCTTCATGGATATGTTCTTGAATTTCTGATGGAGTTCACATGATGTTGACTCCTTGATTCCATCCACGGGGTAGCCGGGACCGCCCTCTATCATTCTTCGTGCATCGTCGGGCGGGGCCTTAGATTCAGCCACGCTGCTTTTCCGCTTAGATGGGGCACCGGTAATATCAAGTGCAGGATCTTCCTGGCGCGCTACTCCTCTAAGCTCATAAATCTTCTTCTGTTGCTCGTTAATCCTGGCAAGCAACTGGTTGAACTTGTCATTCTCCTCATCTTGCTGCCGCTTCTTTGCTCTCTCTTGGCTTCTGTAAGTGTCTTGCTCTCTGGCAAACCCAAGCCACCACGGGTAAGAAGGACCGAAGCCTCGCGTTCGTCCTCCATGTTCGTCATTGCCGAGGACCAGTGTGAGCAAATCTTTCTCTCTATCTGCAGTGAACTTTCTTTTTCCCTCCTTAATTTCTTTCACTATCCTTTTCCAATTCTCCCTGGGTATCCTAAGACCGTCACTGCAAATGAGGTCCCCTGTTTTTTCGTCGTACGACCCACCATGCGCAAGGAACCAATTTCTTGCTCTCAATTCCCACTCATCACGGAGTGGCTCAGGTACGATGCCTTTATCTAGCAGATCTTGCTCTTTCTTATCCCACTTTGGGATGGCAGTCTCATAGCCCCCTGGCCCCAGCTTGTGGTGATATTTCTTCTTGTCGGCATTTATCTTGTTCTTTTCTGATAATGCCTAGGCATCTTCTGACTCCTTGTACTCTTGAAATGCCTTCCAGTGATTCGCCTGCTTGGCTAGATACCCCTCGAATACTGGCACTTTCTTTGTCTTCAGATAGTTTTTCCATAGCTTCTTCTTCCAGCTACGGAACAGTTCGGCCATCTTCTTTAGAGTCCACTGCTTGACTTTGGCCCTCAGTTTGTCTGCGGCGTCTTCATTCTCACATTCTGGCAGGTTGAAATGTGACATGAGATCATTCCAAAGATTATCTTTCTACCTTTCGACGACATAGTCACTATCGGCTGCCCCTTTGCGCTTGTTCCACTCCCGAACGTTGATCGGGACGTGATCCCTAACGAGAACTCCGCATTGCTTCTTGAATGTGTCAGCGGCATTCTTAGGAAGCTTGGGTTCGCCCGTAGGCAATATCACCTCAAAGGTGTAATGCGTCCGTGCATCCAACTTTCTAGTCGGGCCTCGTTTCGTAGTTTTGCTCGATGTGGAGGCCTAAGAGGGAGAAACATTCGTCAAATGAATGTATATGTATACAGTATAGAGCTATCTCCAATATTTTTCACATATTACAAGTGATTGTCGAACTTCATATGTATACCTCGCCGGACTTTATTATTTCTTCACCGGCTTCTCCACCGGCTTCTCCATCAGTGGAGCTATCACCTTCTCCGTCATTGGACCTATCTCCTGCCCCATCGACTTCATCTTCGTGTCGCTCGACCTCCATCCTAACGTCGGGGTTTAGATATGACGACGGAGATTCAGCTGGTTCAACGTCGGGGCCGTCTTTGATTATATCTTCGAAAAGTTCTTCCTCTTCGAGGTTCCTGATATGTGGATCCATAGTTCTGCAAAAAACAGATTCTCTTAACCTTTGTACGAAAAAAGAATTATTCTATCACGAACTCCATTCTAAAACAACTTTAGTCCCGGGTCGTGGCTCCACCCGGGACTCCTAGATTTCTGCATAGTATTCAAAGTAGGAGTACTTTTCCAATTTGAGCATTCAATAAGCAAAACCAAATCGTAAAATAAAGTAGTATTCAAATTAGCATGCATTCAATTATAAGCAAATACATCATCTCTTTTGTCCGTACATCGTCGAATATTATCACTAATACTCCTCGAATACTATCATACATATAGCATCACTGATACATCTAGAACCGTAGCGCCCGACGAGTATCGGCGCGGGCGGTGGACACCCAAAGAGAAGGAACCATCACATGATCATAGCTCCAGTGAGATCCCCGAAGAACCTGCCAGGTATGCTCGAACCTGCCCTCCAACGCAACTATATAGCGACGGACGTGCTCATCCTCCTCGCTGACACGGTGATGTACCACCTCCGCGGTCTCCGGAAGCCTCGGCACCCTCACTGGCCCACGCGACCGCCACCAAACAAGGATCGGGTCAACGACGGGCTGGCTCCTCACCAACTTACGCCCCCGGAAGGTAGCACCTCCCAATACCAGCCGGGCGGAGCCCAGTCCCGGATAGGGCCCCTCTGATCAAGCAGGTGTCCTCCGCCGAGTCGACGACGAGGATGCGGGATAGGCATTGTAAAGTGAACTAAAAAAATAAACTAATTCTATTAATTTTCTTTCTAAAAATAAACTATTTACACTTAAGCATATACAATAGCAAAATTAAACTATTAACACTTAAGCATATACAATAGCAAAATTAAGCAATAATCTAAGAAACACTATTAACACTTAAGCATATACACTATACAATATTTCTTCTTCTTGTAACCCTAAACTAATTTTTCCTCTTCTTCTATTTCTCCTCTTCTTCTACTTCTTCTTCTACTTCTACTTCTCCTCTTCTTCTACTACTTCTCCTCTTCTCCTCTTCTACTTCTCCTCTCCTCCTCTTCTAATTTTTCTCTTCTTCTACTTCTCCTCTTCTTCTATTTTTCCTCTTCTTCTCCTCTCCTCCTCTTCTTATTCTCCTTTTTCTTCTTTTCTTCTCCTCATCTTCTTATTTTCCTTTTTCCTAATTCTAAATATTACTAACCCTAATAATCTAGCACAAACCTAATAACAATAGGAATTAAATGACAAAAAAAATCTTTTTCTTCTTTTCTTCCCTTTTTCTTCCTTTCTTCTCCTTTTTCTTCTTTTCTTCTCCTTTTTATTCTTTTCTTCTCCTTTTTCTTCTTTTCTTCTACTGGCCGTCCGGAGTGTTGGGGAGGAGGGGGCGTGGGGCTTACCGGCCGGAGGTGTCGACGGCGCGCGGCGAGGAGGGCGGCGCGCGGCGAGGAGGACGACGGCGGCGGCGAGCAGGACGGCGGGCAGCCTGACGGCGTCGTCGAGTTCGTCGATGTGCCGCGCCGGGAAGGAGAACGAGAGGAAGAAGAATAGACATGGACGATTTGGGTTGGAATTTTTTGAAGTCCCGCTTATATAGGTGGATCTTTAGTCCCGGTGTGTGGCTCGAACCGGGACTAAAGACCCCCTTTAGTCCCGGTTGGAGCCACGACCCGGGACTAAAGGCCCTTTTTCGGGCAGACCAGAAGGCGGGAAGCAGGGGCCTTTAGTCCCGGTGCGTGGCTCGACCCGGGACTAAAGGGGTCTTTAGTCCCCGGGCATGGCTTCATCCGGGACTAAAGCCCCTCCTCGGCTGCACGATAAGTTTAGTCCCACCTCGCCCAGCGAGGGGGACTAACACCTGTTTATAAGCCCCGTCGCGGCTTCTCCATCGAGCTCTTCTCTAAAGCAGGCTTACGGGCCTAAACTCACTGAAAATTGAAACTATATTCGAAATTATGGAGAAAATTCAACCTGAACTCAAAGTGAGTTCACTTTTAATTTAGGTTGAATTTTCTCTATAAATTCTCATATAGTTTCAATTTTTTTCTATTTTCAAAATTAATTATTTTCACTATCCAAACTATTATCTATTTTGTTATTTTCAATTAAAAACTATGTTTATTAATACTTTTTTTTTGCATATTTGAGAATTTGACAAAACTATGATAATTAAAAGTGTTTGAAATTGAATAAATAATTCAAAACTATTTTCTATTTTCAAAAGTAATTATTTTGACTATCCAAACTATTAACTACTTTGTTATTTTCAATTAAAAACTATGTTTATTAAAATTCTTTTTTCATATTTGAGAATTTGGCAAAACTATGATAATGAGAAGTGTTTGAAATTGAATAAATAATTCAAAACTATTTTCTATTTTCAAAAGTAATTATTTTGACTATCCAAACTATTAACTATTTTGTTATTTTCAATTAAAAACTATGTTTATTAAAATTATTTTTGCATATTTGAGAATTTGACAAAACTATGATAATGAAAAGTGTTTGAAATTGAATAAATAATGCAAAACTATTTTCTATTTTCAAAAGTAATTATTTTGACTATCCAAACTATTAACTATTTTGCTATTTTCAATTAAAAACTATGTTTATTAAAATTCTTTTTGCATATTTGAGAATTTGACAAAACTATGATAATGAAAAGTGTTTGAAATTGAATAAATAATGCAAAACTATTTTCAATTTTCGAAAGCAATTATTTTGACTATCCAAACTATGAACTTATTTTTTTGAGCTAGTTGACCCTGAAATTGAAAAGCACTACAAATGAACTGTGAAAATGTTGAAAGTTGGCATGCTATCATCATTTCGCCCACATAGCATGTGTTAAAAAGTTGAGAGGGCTATGACAAAAACTGGATGCACTTCGTGTACAAAATGGACAATCTCTCTCGAAGTATCAGCGTTTCGAACGAGAACTCATCTCTTACAAAGGGATTTCATTTTTTTGAACTTATTTGAACTCCATAGTTTTTGTGTGTTCAAAATGCACCATTCAAAGGCACATCACAAAATTTCAACAATTTCTGACTTCATTTGGTATTCTTCATGCATTTTTTTTTGAGCTAGTTGACCCTGAAATTGAAAAGCACTACAAATGAATTCTGAAAATGTTGAAAGTTGGCATGCTATCATCATTTCAACCACATAGAATGTGTTAAAAAGTTGAGAGGGCTACGACAAAAACTGGATGCACTTCGTGTACAAAACGGACAATATCTCTCGAAGTATGAGCGTTTCGAACGAGAACTCATCTCTTACAAAGGGATTTCATTTTTTTGAACTTATTTGAAATCCATACTTTTGTGTGTGTTCAAAATGCACCATTCAAAGGCACATCACAAAATTTCAACAATTTCTAACTTCATTTGGTATTCTTCGTGCATTTACTTATTTTTTTGAGCTAGTTGACCCTGAAATTGAAAAGCACTACAAATGAACTCTGAAAATGTTGAAAGTTGGCATGCTATCATAATTTCACCCACATAGCATGTGTTAAAAAGTTGAGAGGGTTACGACAAAAACTGGATGCACTTCGTGTACAAAACGGACAATCTCTCTCGAAGTATCAACGTTTCGAACGAGAACTCATCTCTTACAAGGGGATTTCATTTTTTTGAACTTATTTGAACTCCATACTTTTTGTGTGTTCAAAATGCACCATTCAAAGGCACATCACAAAATTTCAACAATTTCTGGCTTCATTTGGTATTCTTCGTGCATTTACTTTTTTTTGAGCTAGTTGACCGTGAAATTGAAAAGCACTACAAATGAACTCTGAAAATGTTGAAAGTTGGCATGCTATCATCATTTCACCCACATAGCATGTGCGAGAAAGTTGAGAGGGTTACGTTAAAAACTGGAAGCACTTCATGTACAAAATGGACAATCTCTCTTTGGAAGTAGAAGCGACCCCCACAATAGGAGACGACATTCTTCTTCTCTCATATATGGTGGACACTAGCTCACCTGATTTTTCAATCGTCGATGATGGTCACTACTCCTAATTCCCCTAGTGCATAACCAATATCTAGCACAAGGAGAAGAAGGAGAAATGACCCCCCACAGCAACAGTCGACATTCTTCTTCTCTCATGTATGGTGGACACTCCCTCACCTGATTTTTCGACCGTCGATGATGGTCGCTACTCCTCCTTCCCCTAGTGCATAACAAATATCTAGCACAAAGAGAAGAAGGAGAAGCAACCCCCACAACAACAGTCGGCATTCTTCTTCTCTCATGTATGGTGGACACTCCCTCACCTGATTTTTTGACCGTCGATGATGGTCGCTATTCCTTCTTTCCCTAATGCATAACAAATATCTAGCACAAGGAGAAGAAGGAAAAGCGACCCCCACAACAAAAGTGGTTCCGCGGCATGCCACGTGGTTCCGCTACACGCCACGTGGTTCCGCTGCACGCCACGTGGGACTAATGGTCTTTCATTTTTAAATGACTGTTTTAATAAAAAACAGATCTGTTACAAAAGGGATTTCATTTTTTGAACTTATTTGAACTGAAGACTTTTTGTATATATATGTGGTCGAAATGCATGATACCATGAAGTTAGAAAGGGCTAAACCATTCAAAAGTAGCAAATGAAGTTAGAAAGGGCTAAACCATTCAAATTTGGAAACTATAATGGCACAAACAGAAACTAGACATATATAAATTGGTCCAAGCAGTACATGATACTAGTCCAAACAGTACATAATAATAGCTATCATAGATATATAGCTGGCCATAGTTGATACTAGTCCAATCAGAATGTCCACCTTATTCGAGGTGACGCTGGCCATAGTTGACGACTCGAATCTTGCGGTACAACTCGTATGAAACGTATGCATCTTTTACTGCATACTCAATGTTGATACGATCAAGTGGGGTCTTCTCCCAAAGTTTGTGCTGAGACTTTGGGAAATTGGTCTTCATATCACCATATTCCTCGTCGATCAAGGCAACTGCCATATGAGCCATCGAAGTCCTGACATGTCGAAGCCTGAATACCGTTTGGAGATCAATGAGGCAACCAGTTGGTATCTCAATACCGAAGCTGTGCCTCATCTTCAGCTTGTCGTTCGTTATGTCAACGGTAGCAAAAGTGATGCCGCTGCGAAGGAAGTCCATGAGTTCTGGACAATGCTTGTCACTACTGCAACAGAAACAAATTAAAATGGAACAAATGTTACATACTGCTGCAATAAGGAAACATGTTTCACTACAACTAAAGAGAAAATTATCTTTAGGATTCAAATAGAACATATGCGATGGAACCTAGAGAGATCACTATAGCTATTCAATGGAACCTAGAGAGATCACTAGCTATATGCAATTTTCATGACTATGACATATCATATTGCTATCCAATGGAACCTAGAGAGATCACTAGCTATATGCAATTTTCATAACCTTGGATCAAAGAACACCGCATAAAATTGTATCACTACAACTATGATTTCAATGGAACATATTGAACCAATCAGATTTTTCAGATTGTGGAACACTATTCCAATCAGATTGTGTTCCCTTCAACTAATCAAAATTGTTTCACTACAACTATTTGAAGCGAACCAACTATGATTCCAATGGAACATATTAAACACTAGTTGATTCTAATATGATTTTTCAGATTATGGAACACTATTCCAATCAGATTGTGTTCCCCTTCAACTAATCAAAATTGTTTCACTACAACTATTTGAAGGGAACCAACTATGATTGAAACAAATAAACTTACAATGTCATTACATTGGATCAAAGAAAGCCCCAAAACTTAACTCGCCCATTGGAAGATCAAGACATTGTGTGCGAAGCATAGTTGGATGACGGCAACACCGCGTTGATCGGCCGTGTACTCCAGATCAAGCCCCAAGAACTTCTCATGATCCATTGCGGCGTCAAGCCATCGTTCCTTCAACTGTTCAAGAAAATACGACATCTCACTACTCTCGTTCGTGTACACGACATCGAGCATGGTCGTGCCATGCGCGAGCACCTCTCCAAAGCGAGTTGGCATGGTGGAAGAAGAGAAGGGAAGAAGAGAGGAGAAGAACAGAGAGCGAGAGCGAGAGAGAAGAAGAAACAGAGAAATGGCGACTCTGCTTCAGTTCGTGCTTTTCATCGCCCGAAACGACGCGGGATACAAACCGTTTAGGGCCTTTAGTCCCGGCTTGAGCCACCAACCGGGACTAAAGAGGTATACCAACGGTTTCCACCACTACGGCAGGCCACGTGTTAGGCCTTTAGTCCCGGGTTGAGCCACCAACCGGGACTAAAGGGGGATACGAACGGTTGCCACCACCACTGCCCACCGCGTAGCCCTTTAGTCCCGGTTTGGGACACGAACCGGGACTAAAGGCTCCTTACAGGCCGGGACTAAAGCCTCAAGGGAGGCCTTGAGAATTGGGGCGACGTGGCCGGGCCTTTAGTCCCGGCCCAGAGGCAGGCCGGGACTAAAGGGTCCCGGCCAAAGGCCCATTTTCCACTAGTGTCATGTTGATATTTATTGCTTTTTTGGCTGTTATTACACTTCGAGGTACAATACTTATGCTTTTTCTCTCTTATTTTGCAAGGTTTACATGAAGAGGGAGAATGCCGGCAGCTAGAATTCTGGCCTGAAAAAGGAGCAAGTTTGAGATGGCTATTATGCGCAACTCCAAAAGCCGTGAAAATCAACGTGGAATTTTTTGGGAATATATAAAAAATACTGGGTGGAAGAGGTACCAGAGGGGCTCCACATGGAGGCCACAAGCCTGCCAGGCCCGGCCTACCCCCCTGGCCGGGGTTGGAGGGCTTGTGGGCCCCCTGTTGCCCCTCCGACGCTCATCTTTTGCTATATGAAGGGTTTCGTCCGAAAAAAACAGAAGGGAGCTTTTCAGAGGATTCGCCGCCGCCACGAGGCAGAACTTGAGCAGAACCAATCTAGAGCTCCGACAGGATGATCCTGCCGGGGAAACTTCCCTCCCGGAGGGGGAAATCGTCGCCATCGTCATCACCAACACTCCTCTCATTGGAGGGGACTCATCACCATCAACATCTTCATCAGTACCATCTCATCTCCAAACCCTAGCTCATCACTTGTAACCAATCCCCATCTCACGACTCTGATTGGTACTTGTAAGGTTGCTAGTAGTGTTAATTACTCCTTGTAGTTGATGCTAGTTGGATTATTTGGTGGAAGAGTTTATGTTCAGATCCTTGATGCTACTCATTACCTCTCTGGTCAAGAACATGATTATGCTTTGTGAGTAGTTACTTTTGTTCCTGAGGACATGGGATAAGTCATGCTAATAGTAGTCATGTGAATTTGGTATTCGTTCGATATTTTGATGTGTTGTATGTTGTTTCTCCTCTAGTGGTGTTATGTGAACGTCGACTACATAAAACTTCACCATTATTTGGGCCTAGAGGAAGGCATTGGGAAGTAGTAAGTAGATGATGGGTTGCTAGAGTGACACAAGCTTAAACCCTAGTTTATGCGTTGATTCGTAAGGGGCTGATTTGGATCCACTAGTTTAATGTTATGGTTAGACTTTGTCTTAATTCTTCTTTCGTAGTTGCGGATGCTTGCGAGAGGGGTCAATCATAAGTGGGATGTTTGTCCAAGTAAGGGCAGTACCCAAGCACTAGTCCACCCACATATCAAACTATCGAAGTAACGAACGCGAATCATATGAACATGATGAAAACTAGCATGATAGAAATTCCGATGTGTCCTCGGGAGCGTTTTTCCTCCTATAAGACTTTGTTCGGGCTTGTCCCTTGCTACAAAAGGGATTGGGCCACTTTGCTACACCGTTGCTACTTTTTTCACTTGTTGCTTGCTACGAATCCTCTCACCATACAATCACTTGTTACCGATAATTTCAGTACTTGCAGATATTACCTTGTTGAAAACCACTTGTCAGATCCTTCTGCTCCTCGTTGGTTTCGACACTCGTACTTATCGAATGGACTATGATTGATCCCCTATACTTGTGGGTCATCAGAAGGTGGAGATGTAGTCAGCAGCAAATTTCCCTTACACGGAGACTGTAAGGTTTATCGAACCAGGAGGACTCCTAGGCTCAACAAGTAGGTGTCTTCCACCCTGGCGCTGACAGAAGACGTGGACCTGCACACACAACAAATAACTTTGCTCCCAACGAGTACAGAGAGGTTGTCAATCTCTCCGGCCGTGTAGTTTGCAAAGGATCAAAAGACAAGCGGGAAGGTAATACTGATTGCAACGAAAAAGTAAATGAAACCGGTAAATGATGGAGGTGTAATCAATGATGGTGATATGGACCGGAGTCACATGATGTTCACTAGTGATGTCTCTCTCCCAAAAGACGATAAAACACTATGCTAGGGTAAACAAATCACAGTTGGGCAATTGACAAAATTATGATCGCACCACAATGCTAATTATGCTCCTTGATAGTTAGAGCTTCAATAGTGGCAAGTACGCCAAGACAAGTAGACCGTTTATTCATCAGCATCTACTTAATAATCATACACCTTGAGATATATATCCATAACATCTCTCCGGTATTAAGTTGCGAGCCCCACCCAAAGTGTAAACTCAAAGCAACAGACAACTGCATTAACGAACTATGCGTAAGGTAAACAATCCTTGCAACCGTGGTCACAAGCACCGTTGTTTTCTCCCTGGTTGCAACAAGCCCATCCCATAGTCTCATGTTTGTGTCACGCTAGCTAGAAATTGAGGGGGCTGACCCCACAATCATGCATAACGCTCCCTCTTGGAGTTATGGTCTACTACTTGGCCAAAACAATAAAACACAACGAAGAACATGCAAGAATCTCTAAGGAACATAATATAAAAGGATAATCAAATATATAACTCATAACAATCTGAACATAATCTCATAATCCATGGATCCCAACAAACCAAGCATAGAAAAAGCAAGAGAATTACATAGATGCCTTGATCATGTAGGGCAGTGCACAAGGACTAACCATTGAAGCACAAGATTGGAGAGAAGACATCACATAGCTACTGGTCATGGACTCATGGTCCAAGGAGGACTACTCACGGCACGTCCGGGAAGCGTCCATGGCGATGGAGAAGCTCCCGGAGGTCAATCCTCCCTCCGGTAGGGTGCCGAGAAGAGATCTCGTGATGCTCCTGATCTTGGAAGCGCTGCAGCGGCGGAACGATGGAGAAATTCGCGATACCAGAAAGTCTGCGAGGGTTTCCTCACGGGTCTCTAAATATAGGCCAAAGGAGGGCACCTGAGGAGGTGGGACCCACCCAGGAAACCTCCTGGCGTGGCCTAGGGCCTGGCCGTGCCAGCAGGCCGCCTGGGAGGCCCCTTGCCCGCCTCTGGCTCTCACTACAAGAAATATGCTCATACATGACGTTTTTTAAGATGTCGTTGATGAATTCGTCATAAATCTATGACGATTTCATCCGAGATCATCGTAAACCGTTTAAGGGGATCAAATATACATATAAATTACGACGATGTGAGTCAAAAACCTCGTAACCGCATAAGATGAGATCGTCATAACTTTTACGACAATTATAAAAACATCGTAACATGTTCTAACTATGTTGACATGTCACTCGTGGGTCCATTATAAAAAAGCTTTCGACACCAAACCATTTGGTCAATTGTACATTTAATAAGACTTAGAATTTTAGAAAAATGATTTGGTCCAATTTTGCAACAAATATTTGGTAGGTGCTTCAAAAAAAACTCACTTTGGGCACTCGAAAAATAGAAAATGGATTTTTTGTGAAAAAAATGAAAAGTCGCGTTGACAACATTATTTGTAATTCCAAGATGCAAGCTTGTCTACTCTAAGAGATCATATTTGGATTTTATCATGTGAAAAAGTAGAAGCAAAACAATAGAAAAAATACAATTGCATATGCTTTATTCTGATTGGTGGAATTGATTATGGCATGGATCGATGACATGGCGTTCATCCATCCATCCATCTCTCCATCCCCATACATCCATCCCTCTGCCTAGCGCACAGGAACCCTAGCCTCTCCCCGATCTAGATCCGCCATCCACCTCCCTCTCCCCTCGCCGCCGCCTCCATCTGCAAGCTGCGTGACGCCAGCCCCCGCGGAGTCACGTTGCACCGCCCGCCTGCCGAGGAGGAGCCGCTCTCCGGCTCGACAACGGGGGCTGGCAAGCCGTGCAAGCGTCGGGCATCCGTGAGCGGTGGCGGCGAGCGGCGGGTGAAGAAGCCCTTGTAGCAGCCGCAGCCGTAGCCGCAGCAGGTGCAGTGGCAGGGACAGAGCGAGGCGGCGGGTGCCGTGGTGGTGGGCTCGTTGTCGAGGCACTGGGGGTCGCCCACGGAATCGTCGTCCTTGTCGACGGCGGGCGGCGGCGGATCGTCGTTCCGGCTGCGCAACTGGACGGCGGGCGACGGCACGAAGATGGCGTTCATGGGGTTGTCGCCCATGCCCTGGCCGATAGCCGACTGGTTCAGCACGAGGGTGATGTTGAACGAGCGCAGGTGGTCCGCGGGCCCGACGCCGCTGAGCATCAGCAGTTGCGAGCTGCCCATGGCGCCCGCCGAGAGGATGATCTCGTACGCCTTGTGCATCTGCCCCTAGAGTCGTCGACTGGATGAGCGCGTCATCCAGTCCAAATCCTTCGAGAACTTCACGTACCCCTACTTCTCCAAGGAGGCGCTGCTCAACATGACCGCAGATTTTCCCGTCAACCTGCTGCCTCGGCACGACAACGACTCTAGGTCTGCCCTCCTCCTCATCCATGTCTCTTCCTCGTGTCCATCCCTGCTGACTACTTGTAAGTAAACCTCTCTCCCTCCCTCTCTCTCTGTGTCGCCGTTTCGAGAGAGATGACTCATCAGTTTGTTTCCCCCGTTTGTTTGTAGTAGTAGTAGCAACAGCAGCAGCAAAGGTGTTGGTCACTTTAATTTGAAATGCATCAAACCACCTCATGTTGTACTACTATTAGATTTCCACCTTTTATTGTATGTAATCGACGGATAAAGGGCCTCCGTGCGAGCTAGCTAGCATTTTCCAAACATGAACCTATGAACCACGGCGATATGAACAAGAGATTGATGGGAGCTTGTTTAATAGCAGCAACTAAATAAATCCCTTGCTTGTCCTCCACAGGAAGAACACTGGTCACTACTAGTAGTAGTAGTAATTCCATATCCTTGTCCCCCTCCACGCTTCATGACGGACCTCCTCCTCTGTTTCCTTTGGTAGAGTAGTGGTACTAGTACTACTATTACTCCTAGTGGTAGTAGTTACATTGATCAGTAAAAAAGGGTCCAGAATTTGAGACTTGTCCATATGTTTGGGAAAGGAAGGGAAACAAAACAAACAAGGCTTGTTATTAGTACTGTATTATACTAGCAGTAGAAGCCAGCGATCATCTCCACTCCAATGTCCTCTTTTATGTGCAAAAAAGACGAGGATATTTGTCCATTCTTTATTAGTATTAGTATTCCCCAACTGTGGCATGGCATGGCCACTTTAAGTGTTATAGTATACTATATATCAGTAACGGCCTTGTGCACCCACAAAATCTTGTTGGTACTAGTAGTCCAAACGCATATAATACTCTACTAGTGTTGGGCCTGATTAGCTATTTAGCTTAGCCCTCCTCCTCTTGTCTTTTGGCTGCAATTTGTTATGCACTGTAGATATTATTGGCCACCCTGATTTATTTTCCCTTCATGAGCAGATTTGGAGCTCTCTGTTGAGCTTATTTACTTGGTTTGGTTTGCTTCCAAACGGGGAATATGCATAGAAAACTTGGGCTGAGCATCGACAAGTTCGTCTCACCAACTACAGCAGCAAATTATAACTAGATACATGAAGCCGAAAATGACCGTGTCAGCAACGGACAAATACATGTATCACCAGTGCATTCACATTACAAATGCCTGGCCTAGTCTTGTAGAATGGTCAGATTCTACATTCACTAGAACAAACCTTTTTTTTGTTCCTATATATAAGATGGTTCAGCTTAACTTTACAAGGTAACAGTAAATTTTAGACCCCGTGAAACAGAGCAAAAGGCCTTAATTCCGAGTAATATGACGTATCCTTATCACCTTTGATTTTGCAATTTGTGCTGTTGAGGGCGGCCGGGGCCATGCGGAGGAGGGCGGCCACGCGCGTGGCGAGCTGGGATTCCGAGAAGTCCCCGTACAAGACGCTCGGTATGACGAAGCCACGGCCTATGATACTAGTGAGAGAAGCGCATGGATTTGCAATTATGATGGGCATCTCTGTTTTTATGCTTTTTTTTATATATATGCGATGCTGATGATCAATTCACCTTCCAAATCCTTTGGTATTACTGGGCCTCGATTGTTCAATTTTTGGGAATTTGTTGCTAGATTTGATTGTTCCAGAAGCTTGCTGCTGTGGTGGTTCTGTATAGTTTGGTCCAAAATTGTGTGTGTTTCTCATTGTGGTAGCACTATAATGTGCCCTTGTGAGATGGCTAGGGTGGTCCTAGAATTTTCTCTGTGAAACTAATGTGTGTTCTTGTGGTTTGTAGAGCTGGAAAGGGATGCCGACAATGAGACCATAAAGGTCGCGTACAGGAGATTGGCCAAGTTCTATCACCCTGATGGTCTGTTTATTTACCTTCTATGCATTCACAAAGAAGTAAGATGTGGGCATATGCTTGTTTTTGAATGGATTCTGTTTGCCAGAGTGTAAGCTTCACATATAGGTGCACGGTGATGACTATTTATAGTAGTTTACAGTATTTAACTCAGTAAATTTAATTACTTCGTTGTATGCTGTGGATGCAGTCATAAAAAATGCTGTTGAATTGCACCATCCACCATGTACTGGTGATATCATTTTTCATGGAGGATGTCTGTTTACTACTCCCTCCGTCCCAAAATTTTGGTCTTAGGTTTGTCTAGAAAAGGATGTATCCAAATACTAAAATGTGACTAGATACATTTATATCTAGACAAATCTAAGACAATAATTTTGGGACGGAGGGAGTACATATCAAACTTAAATATGCTGGAAGAGTGTAAAAAGGTGTATTTGTCTTAGAACCATGTTTTGCACAGCATATAGTTGTGTTACCATGCACACATCTATCACATTGATAGTGCAATAGAGTTTGACTTTAATTTAAGAACTTCGAGCACTCTGGCACTTATCTCGTGGAGGTTATTTTGTGAAACTGGTATTTCATCCCTGGCACTATGTTGTGGGATCATGTGCGTAGCTCCATCATCTCCAAACATAAGTTTGTACAATGGATATTGAGATGGGTTAGTGTGAGATCCAGTCCAAGCTCCTCCTATGCCTGCTCCATCCCAAGCTCCTCCCACAATTGTTCCATTTCCAAATCCTCATGTGCCAAATCCACTCCAAGCTCCTCCTATGCCCGCTCCACTATTAGATTCTCCAATGCCTGCCCCAATGGCAAATCCTTCTATGGCAGCTCCTTCTCTGCCAACTCCATTGCTAGCCCCTCTCCGAGCTCCTCTTGCTCTTGTTCCTCCTCCTCCAACTCCTCTCCCAACACCTTTTACTCTTGTTCCTCCTCTACCAGCTCCTGTCCCAACTCCACTTGCAGCACTCCTTGTTGTTGTTTTTCTTTTGTTTTGTCTTCCTGCTTGTGCACTCAAACCAGGCTCATCTGAATGTGTTTGCTCACTTGTAGTTCTTGATTTTCTTTTGGCTCTCACCCTTCCTCTGTTGGTTGCTGTGGTCATTCTTGTCCTTTGAGGAATTGATTCCATAGCATCAAGCACAAAAGCTGCTTGCTCTGGGAATGGTCCTGGTGATGTCACATGGCTCACATATGCTCTATCCTATAAAGTGCAAGTGCAAGAGGTAAATCATGGTATAGTACTGGATTATAGTAAGCAAAACAATTAACTGATTATTACAAGTGCAAAAGAAACACTTGTGAGAAGAGTAGCTTGTTCCTGCTCTCAAATATACAAGCAATAGTAGCTATGTTTGTAATCGCAGAACTAACTCATGCAAGTGTAGTTAGGTACATATGGAGTCAGGAAGAAGCTCTTGTTCATGTAACGGCCTTGCCCTGGTTCTAACAAAATTGCATGGTTGGTATGAAATATAAGTAAAATAACGAATTGCATGTCTCTTCCCTCTTAACTGTATAAGTAACTGAATCAAGACGAAGCAAACCACTAGCTTTGCCCCTGTTTCTGTCCCTTTACCGTACCTATATGTTCTGGTTACGTATGCTCTTCTTGTTTTCATATTGATTGATGTGGAACTGGTAACTGATGCATTGCTTTACACATAATTTCTCTGATTTCGTGCCTAGGGAATCCTTCATGGTTTATCTAATTATATCTTGCTTTGGCTCATCTTCTCTGAGTATTCCTAGTTGATATACTTCTGGATTCCAGCATTGGGGTTTTGTGGCGTGGGCTGTAGCTTTGTATCGTGCTCCATTAGCAATCACTCACAAATTTTATTTACCTATGTAGGTGTTGGAAAAAGTTGTCTGCTCCTACGGTTCTCAGATGGCTCCTTCACCACTAGCTTCATCACCACTATTGGGTATGTATTGTACAAGTCACAAAATATCTGGTTGGGAATTATCATTCTGCATTGGAATGCTTGTGGAAAGTTATGAAAAATGATCGTGGGTTTCTTGAAACAGCATTGACTTCAAGATAAGGACTGTTGAGTTGGATGGAAGCGGATTAAGTTGCAGATCTGGGATACTGCTGGCCAAGAACGCTTTCGGACTATAACTACTGGTATGGTTGCATGCCTTGAGCAAAAGCAAGAGTTTTTCTAGGCCTCTCCTTGACATGGACATATGCATAGCCTTTTAACTATCACTATATTTGTAAGCAGACTGTTGCTTGTCATCTTCACACACTTTTTAATCCTAAAGTATGATTACTTATGTGCCTAATCGGTCAACAACAATTTCTTCTTCTGTTTTTCATGCAATGTTATGCTTTATAATGATTTACTCTCTCTGTTCCTAAATACTTGTTGTGCATAGTGTCAAAATATTCATGTGATTTACTCCCTCTTTCGTTTGCATTTCTTTTAACATCATCTTCAGGATGAACACAAATCTTTTTTATTTCTAATATTTTTTATATTTATTTCCTTTTGATTGATTCATGTGCAGTGTAATGTTCTTGTAGGATGACAAGTTGTCGCATCTCGAGCATGTTTCGTAGGAGAGTGGAATGAAGTCCATTGTACTATTGGGATAGTAGCAGATGTGCCATTGTTCTATTGTGCAATTCTGTCCATTCTTGCTATATTCATGTGTAAGGAAATGTATTCATGAGATGAGTTATTGTATTATGTAAACCTGAGAGATGTATTATGTGATGTTATATGATGGATGATTTTAATTCGATTTGAAGTTTTCTTGATTTGAATATGAAATAGTGTTGGATTTAATACTGGACAAATAATTGGGTTGAAAAGGCCCCACAAATAGAAATGAAACCAAGTTCTGGAACAAAAAGTTGCTGAATTCAAAAATGAAAAAAGGCCAAAACTGAAACTGAACCAAATGCATTTGGGCACTAAAAGGCGAGGGCCCAAATTAGAATGATAAAAAAAATTCGAAAAAAAATAAAGTGGTTGAAAATAGGCCAAGGCCCAAAATAAGCCTAATAAGAAAATCCCAAAAAAAATAAAACGAGCCCATGTGATCATTTGAAATGGGTTGGGCTGATTTCAACCATGACGTTTTGATTTTGTCGTAATTTTGCCACGTAGGACTGCCACGTAGGACTGGGTTTGATTGTCAGCGATGATTTAGGATCGTCGTAAAGGTTACGACAATCTAGGAATCGTCGTAAAGTTACGACAATTTTGATCAAAACGTCGTTGCTGTTCATTTCTGACGCTCCGTTTCCGACGCTTGGTTTTTCGTCGTGAGATCGTCGTAAATTAAAAACCGTGACGATGTAGCGACGAAAACATAGCGTCGTGTACTAGCATATTCCTTGTAGTGTCTCCTTCGGTGATCCCGAAGCTTCTGTTTCGCTGATTGTTTTATATATATTTTTGGGATTTTTTGGGCTTCGGAAAATTGGGTGAAAGCCCCTAAAAAATAGAAATGAGCACACAGAAACTGACACTGGATGCACTGAGTTAGTAGGTTAGTCCAAATATGTGTAAAATGATATAAAAGTGAAGCAAAACATATAACAATGTCACCCGAAAGATCATGGATCAAGGAGAAATTATAGATACGTTTGCGATGTATCAGTCCCTTAGCTCGAGACTGCTCCGGCTTCCATCTCGGCCCCGACTTGGGCCCAGCCCATCCTATCTTATCTCATAAGTGGCGTGTTTCCTTTGGACGAAGACGAAGCCCGGCAGATCCAATGGCGGTCCACTACCTACGCCATCTTCAACCATGAGTTGGTTCGTCGCAGCGTGACTCGTGTCTTTCACCACTACGTTGAATTGGCGAAGGGACAAGAGATTCTCAGAGACATCCACCATGGCGAGTGCGGACACCATGCCGCCTCGAGAACCCTGGTGGCCAAGGCCTTTCGCCACGGGTTCTACTGGCCAACGACTTGGAAGAAGAAAAGCAGCTCGTCGACGAGTGCGAGGGCTGTCAGTGCTTCAGCATGCAGAGCCACCTCTAGTTACGACCCTCAAGACTATCCCCCTCTCGTGGCTTTTCGTCGTCTGGGGCTCGACATGGTGGGACCATTGAAGACCTCTAGATGTGGCATGATGCACCTCCTGGTAGCCGCCGACAAGTTCACTAAGTGGACGCAAGACCCATCAAGAAGCTGGACGGCCCCATGGTCGTACGATTCATCAAAGATATCATCATCGCTACGGCATCCCCCACAACATCATCACCGACAACAGCACCAACTTCACCAAAGGTGCGATGGCACTTTTCTGGTCCAAGGAAGGCATCCGGTTTGACCTCACATCGATGGACCACATGCAGTCGAATGGCCAGGCAGAAAGAGCAAACGACTTGATTCAACCCGGCATCAAGCCGCGGCTCGTGACGCCACTGGTCCGGTTGACCGGCTGCTGGATCGAAGAGCTGCCAGCCATCTTGTGGAGCCTCCGCACCACGCCCAACCGGTTAACCAGTTTCACTCCATTCTTTCTTGTGTACGGGTCCGAGCCGGTAATCCGCATGGACATCGAGTTCAACTCACCTCGTGTCACCTTGTACCCGGAGACGGACGCAAAAGAAGCAAGAGAATACGACATTGACCTACTCGAGAGGCACACGAGCTGACTCTGAGCCGGACGACAATCTACCAACAGAAGCTTTGCCACTACCACGACAAGCGTATCCGACCCCCTTTCCTTCTGTGAAGGGGACGTGGTACTCACGAGAATCCAATGAACCGCCGGCCAGCACAAGCTGTCCTCCCCAAGGGAGGGGCCCTTCATCATCAGCAAGGCGCTGCACAACAACGCGTACTACCTGATAGACGCCCACAAGCCGCAGAAGCGCAAGAGAGACGTCTCCGATGGAGAGTAGAAGCGTCCATGGAACATGACACTCCTTCGCTCGTTTTACTACTAAGAAAGAAAGAACCAGTGTACGTATGTATCCCCTGCCCTTTTGTGCTTAATGAATGCAGCGGGTGCCCCAAAGTCGACGTTTGGAGCATACCTTTTCGATTCCCTCAATCATGTTGCTTCTTGAGCAAGCATCCCGGTCCGACTCCTTGGACCCGGGGGCTCACTGACCGGCCCGAGCCCTCTCTCTGTTTCATAGCTGGTCAAGTAGTGTGGGCCAAGCAAAAACCCTTGCCACCCCGCCTAGCTACAGACCGGCTCCCGGCTGTCCGACTAGCGGGACTCTCGGACAGAAAAGCTTGCCGCACGCCAACACCGACTACAAAGCAGCAGCCTACTTGGGCTAGTAGAACCCTCCGCGGCTATTTTTAGCCGTCCTCTACCGCACTCGCCCTAAGTTTAAATGTTCCCACGGCTCCAGAAATCCACGGCCAACCCCACCCCCCAAGGCAGATGCCCCGTCCGAGTCACAAACCAGCTCCCGCCTGTCGGGCTGGTGGGCGGAAGCCGGAGGAGGACAAGGTTTTGGGTAGACAGAAACCAAAGGAATAGAAAAATGAAAATGAGTCGACAAACACAATTTTTTTCGAACAGACATGCATATATTACACATAAGCATAAACGGCCCACATCCACAAGTTCAGTACAGCACACCCCTAGTGGGTGGAATTGCGGACCAACAAAAATGCAGGAAAAGGAAAAACTCTACTCGATGGCAGCTCCGCCCTTGGCTCCCGCATCGCCCGCGGTAGCCGAGGCGGATGCCCCGTTGTCAGCTCTGGCACGTACCGCGGCAGGCGAGGTGGATGCTCCGTCTTTGGCTCCGCCGCCTCCCGCGTCGGCCATCGCGCCCGTGTCCTCCTCCATCGCGGGGTCAACATATGAGGCGTCGCTAAAGTCGGTGCCCTCATGCTCTGTCTCGCCGGCGCTGCCTTCGGGGTCGTAAGGGGCCAGTTGGTACTGGGCCTCCAGAACCATGCTGCCATCGGCTCTCCGCTGAGGGACGTACTCGTCCCACCAGGCAAACAACGCGAGGTCGCTCGCCCGCAGGAGCAGCTCGCCATCGGCCGTCGCCAGTTCTTCCTCCATGTCGGTGCCCTGAGGTTACAGCAGGCCCCAGTCAAGGTCCGAGTACCATGACTTGGCGACCCGAAGCCCCATGTATGCACTTGCTCGCGCTGCCGAGACATGCCAGTCGCCCATCCTGGCACTCCTAGCCTCCAGCCACCTCGACATCCGGCTCATGGAATTCGGCTCCATCGCATCCGACCAGAGTGTGCGGACCACGACCAGGACGACCTCCTCGAACCTCGCCAGGGCTCGCTCCAGCTCCTTCAGGCGGGACTTGGCAGTGAGCCCTAGCTCCTCCACGGTCGAGTAGGCAAACGCCGCAATTTGGGCGCCCAGGTACCGCTGCTCCTCGCGATGAAACACTATGGCCGCCTCCGCCGCATCATGCGTCCCCGGAAAGAGGTTTGGAGAAGAAAGTGTGCATGCGGCGTAAGAAAGGAGGAGAAGAGGTGCCAGTCCCAAATAGACACAAGAAAAACAAATCAAGATGAAGAAGAGTTACTAGAGAGGAGAGTGTCCACCTCATGTGCCTCCTCCTCCACCTCACGCTCACTGGTCGCAAATGCCTTAACCTGGCTGGCGAGCTCGGCCCACGCAACTCGTGTTACCTTGACCTCCTCCGCCAACCGATTGTCCTTGGCCTTCAAGGCCACACTATGAGCCGTCTCCAGGTGCTTCAACTCCTCGCGGTGGAACTTGTCCAGCCACTCCAGCTCTGCGGTATGGGTCGTGTCCCGCCGCTCCAGGGCCTCACGGTGAGCCGCATCCCGTTGCTCGTGCTTCGTGCGTTGGGCCGCCTCACGGTCCTTCTTCTCCGCCTAGAGAAGGTCCACCTCATGGTGCAGTTGGACGCACTCCTCCTGCAGGGCATCATCCTATTGGCCGGCTTGGTCCAGCTAGCTCCAGATATCGGCCAACTGGCCCTCCGCCTCCTTGTACCGGCCCAGTAGTGCATTATGGGCGATAACCCGGCGATTGTGGTAATCCGGCAAAGAAAAGGGAAGGTTTCGCTGCGAGTAAGACTCGACCCGGCTGATTCCCAGCCGGCCCAACTCTCGGGGGCTACACCCAGTGGGTGCGCTTTCGTGTCCCCATTGAAAGAAAGAAAGAAAAAACTCGATGTCCCGGGGGCTACACCTAGTGGGTGCGCTGGCGCGCCCCCACTGAAGAAAGAAGAAGGATTCCAAAGAAGAAGAAAAAGAGGCAAAAAGCATACCCCGACCGACTGCTCGAGGTGAAGCAGCCGATCCCACGTCACTTGGGCCATGTATGCCACATGGTTGCGGCACTGGGCGAACTCCGCAATCAGTGCGGGGACCCCTCTCACTAGTGCATCGGGGGCTCCTCCCTCATGTATCCCGCCGGCTGCGACCCAGGTCTCCATCGGCCGGGCGCTCGAGCCGGCTCCTGGTGCGACCGAGCCACGAGCCGACACAACCATGGCGCCGGCTCCCGAAGATGTACCCCTGTCCTGCTCCTTTGACGAGTCGGGCTGGCGGGGCTCCTTCACGATATGGACCTTGACTCATGGGGCCCCGCCTCCCGCCTTCGCCAACGAATCACTAACGGTGTCTGCCTTGCGGCCCGGGGCCTCTATCCTTGGCGACGGAACCTCAGTCTCCGGTGCCGTTTCGAGCGCCTCCGACGTGACATCTGGCGTGACCTCATGCACCTCCGGTGCGGCATCCGTCCTGTGTAGCGCCACTTCAAGCCCCTGCGGCGTAACATTGGGCCCCTGCGGGGCCTCTTGATGCTCCCCCGGTGCATTCTCAGGCCCTTGATCGGGCCTCTTGGCGGCCTCTGCCGTGCTCGCGTCCGGACGCTCCACCTCGTCGACCCGCGCGTCCACCTCCCGCTGTCGTGCGGGGTCATGCGACTGCTTGGACCGCTTGTCCCTAGCCGTAGGCTCCACGGTGGAGTCGTCCGGCTACGACTCCGTGTGGCTCCCCCCGGCCTCTATCTTCCGGGACGCCTCCTCCCATGGATGGCGCTCCCGCTCAATCAGCACCTGCTGCGCCGACTCCATCTCGGCCCAGCCGGTGCGCTCCTTCTCAGACCTCCCTCTATCCTCCGTCGTCGCCGTCCGAGCTAACTTCATGGGGTACCAGGGGCCCTGCTCGTCATCCCTTGATGAGCTTTGACTCTTACAAAGGATAACAAGGAAGGGGGAACAGGCCAGCTGGAAATCTTACCCGACGGTGATGGGAACCTACCGCCTAGAGGGCCCACCCAGCGCGACCGGTTGCTTCTTCGCACCGCCTCCATGGCCCCCAGCCGTAGGTCCACCAGCTGCTCGCTTGGGAGCAGGGTGGGTAGCCACCGGCATCTTGCCCTGCCTCTTCGCCTCTGCCTCGTCTCCGGCAGAGCCACGACCGGCTCAGCGCACCCGTCTCCTCGGCACGCTGGGGCGTCTTCCTGTGCCTCCAAATCTTCTGCGACGGCAACATCGCACGACTCTAGTGACTCAGCATCTCATCAGGCCAAACCAACAACACAGACTTAAGAGAGTCACCAACCGGCTCGGAACCATCCGATTCTGCCGCGTCATCGTCTGACATCTCGTCTCCGACGCGGGCCGCCACTCTTGGCTCCACGCCTCCACCTTGTCGGCGTTGTCGATCTCCTCTGGATTCCATCTGCAAATGGGTCGTAAATCTGAAGCCGGGAAAACAACTACCATGCAACCGGCATCCGGCGTCAAACACAAAAGTGCACCATGGACAATAAATGAAAGATAAGTCGGTGTGTCGCTTACCATCGGTGCCGCATGGTCCCGGTCATAGGGGGCATTGCCCTAACTCCAGTCGTCTTCGTCCATCAGGGTGGCAGACATCAGGTTCACCCACCTCGCCACATGGTGCGCCCGCAACTCCTTCATTGAGAGCTGGCACGGGTCATGTCGGCCGCCCATATGGAAGATGAGATGCGGGCGGTGCTGCAGCGGCTGGACCCGGCGTGACACCGGGGTGGCTAGCAGATCCACGGCCATGAGGCCTTCCACCTCGAACATGTCCACCAGTCGGGCGTAGATCGACTCCACTTCCACAGCCGAATGTGGTAGCTCTGACTTCCAGTTCAACCTCTCAATCGATGGCACGTTGAAGAAGGTGGGCAGGTTGATGTGGTCATTCGCCGGGTTGATGTTCTTCACATAGAACAAGCCCCTCTAACAGTTCTTCACCGAGTCCTGTAGGGGAAGCTATGGGAAGCCGATCCAGAGCGGTGATTAACAAGCGCCGCTCCGCAGGTGGTCATCTGCTTCGTGTCGGTGGCCTTGTTCGTCACCGACGACTGCTTGAAGAAGAAGAGCCGGTGCCAGAGATCCACGCGCGGCTTAATCCCCAGGAAACCCTCGTAGAGGGTGACGAACGCAGCTAGCTGCATGACGGTGTGGGGGCAAGATCATGGTGCTGCAGGCCATAGTGTGTCAAGAAGCGGAAGAAGAAACGGCTCGCCGGCAGCCCAAGCCCTCGGGTGAAATGCTCATCGAACACCACCACCTCACCGTCCCATGGGGCCGCGGAGTTCTCCACCCCAGGGATGCGTGCGGCGACGAGCTCGGCCAATGGCAACTTGCGATGATAACCCAGGACATTGATGTGCTCCTCATCAATGTCACTGTCGTCCGAGGCACCCCAGGTCAACGACATGCTCGGCGGTGGCTTGGGACACAGGGCGAAGACGAGGAGGGATGGCGAGGCGCGTCCGGCAATGACAGCGAACGGCGGCAACGAGCTCGCTATTGGCGTCTCTCTCTCTGGTGGGGAGGGGAGGCGTCGGAGAAGGCACGGGATGAGGACCAGAGAGCAAATGGCTCCCACGGCCTCTCCGAGTGCCCATTTAAACCCCATGCAGGGTAGTGGGGAAGGGGATCCGACGCACACATCCCCCACTACCTCCGTGCTGCACGGGCGACATAATTGCACATCGGGAGCGCCAACCGTCACCCCCAAATCTAGAGAAGATCCACGCGCGTGGGCCGAGGGTGCCCTCGGGTGAGCCTACCCCACGTCCCGGTCATGTCATGCGTGTGGCCTGTCAGGCCTCAACTTACAGGGTTCCACACATGGCGCACTACCTTTGCGTGTCGGAGAGGCCGAGGCGGCTCATGCTACGGCCCACTATGGTCCAAGCCGACTCCCACGAGCAGGCGATCCGGTCACACACTGACTATGTGACAGCAGACATTCCCCTGCAACGGCACCAGAAGAATGCTGCTAGCACTCCCCGGTAACGAAACTAGAAGAATGGTGTTGACGGCCCACGAGCGCGTGGGGTCGCAGCAGTTTTCGAGGGTAGAGTATTCGACCCAAATTTGTTGATCACCACGAAGGAGGTGAGAGAATACTCTCGAGTATTAGCAGTTGAATGTATCAGATTCAACCACACCTGAAAGATTAGTATCTGCAAGCAAAGATTCAGCAACAAAGTAGTATGATAACAATGGTGTCAGAAACGATCTGTTGACGGCAGACTATTCCTAACGATTGTATCAATGGCGCCAGAAATTGCCTGTCGACGGAAATTGTCTGTTCCCGTCAACGACCAGCGAATCAAAATTGTAGCAGGTAGCAGCAATGTAACGAGTAATAGCAGTGGCAAGGAACAACAATAGTGACATCACTAGCAAGTAGCAACAGTAGCAAGCGACAGTAGTAGCAACAGTAGCAGCAGAGCAAGACAAGTAACAGCAGTAGAGCAAGACAAGCTCGTAGGCAACGGGTCGGTGATTTGTTTGGATGATATTCATCATGCAACAGTTATAACACAGAGAGATATGTGGCTAGCTCCCGTTCGTCAATGTGATGTAGGCATGCATTCCGTGTGTCGTCATACGTGCTTAGGGAAAATAACTTGTATGACATCTATTGTCGATCACTCCCGTGGCAGCAGGGTCCAAAAGGAAACTATGGGATATTAAGGTTCTCCTTTTAATAAAGAACCGTACCAACGCATTAGCACTTGGTGAACACATGAACTCCTCAAACTATGGTCATCACCGGGAGTGGTTCCGGTTATTGTCACTCCGGGTTGCTGGGTCATAACACATAGTAGGTAACTACAACTTGCAAGATCGGATCTAAAACACACATATATTGGTGACAACATAATAATTTCAGATCTGAAATCATGGCACTCGGGCCCTAGTGACAAGCATTAAGCATGGCAAAGTAGTAGCAACATCAATCTCAAAACATTGTGGATACTAGGGATGAATCCCCGTCAAAACTAACTCGATTACATGATAGATCTCATCCTACTCATCACCGCCCTTACGAATAGATTACTCACGAACGACGAAGAGCTTCATGGAATTGGAGAGGGAAGAAGGTTGATGATGACGATGGCGATGATTTCCCCTCTCCGGAGCCCAAAACGGACTCCAAATCTGCCCTCCAGATGAAGAACAGGATGTGGCGGCGTTTCCGTATCACAAACGCGACGAAATCTTCTCTCTTGATTTTTTCTAGGACGAAAGTGAACTTATAGAGCTGATATTGGGGGCGGTAGAGCCACTTGGGCCCCTCAAACTTGCTAGCTGCCACCAGGCGGGTGGCGGCTACAGGGCTTGTGGCCCATTGGCCCACCTCCTCCGGTGGATCTTTGCGTAGGTATTGTTCATATTTTCCAAAAATATTTTCCATAAATTTTCAGGACGTTCTGAGAACTTTCATTTCTGCACAAAAATAACACCAAGGCAATTCTGCTGAAAACAACGTCAGTCCAGGTTAGTTCCATTCAAATCATGCAAATTAGAGTCCAAAACAAGGGCAAAAGAGTTTGGAAAATTAGATACGATGGAGACGTATCAACTCCCCCAAGCTTAAAACCTTGCTTGTCCTCAAGCAACTCAGTTGACAAACTGAAAGAGAAAGAAAAACTTTGACAAAATCTGTTTGATATTGTTGTTGCAACTATGTCTAACTCATAACCAGAATTTCAGCAAGATCACAAGTTAACCACATAAGCAAGTAACACAAAGGTCTTACGGTAAACTAATATCAATGGCATAATCAGCTAACGAGCAAATAATAATGAGTTTCAAATACCAACACTTCAATCAAAACAAGCATGAAGCAATATGAATAGGTGGTATCTCTCTAGCTCTTTCTGAGACTGCAAAACATAAACGCAGAGCACTTTCAGAGATCAAGGGCTGACTAAACATTGTAATTCATAGCAACGAAGATCCAGTCATAGTCATACTCAATATCAATCAAAAGCAAAGCATAAAAATGACAAAGGTGCTCTCTAATTGGTGCTTAAATAAGAAGAGGATGACTAGACAGGAAAATAAATAGACAGGCCCTTCACAGAGGGAAGCATTGATTTGCAGAGGTGCCAGAGCTCAAGATTTGAAAATAGAGATAATAATTTTGGGTGGCATGCTTTCATTGTCAATGCAATTACAAAGAGTTCTCAATATATTCCATGCTACTCATGCTATAGGAGGTTCCCATACAGAAAAGTAAAGTTTTAACTCCCCCACTACCAATCAATCACACTCCACGGCTAGCCGAATCCTCGGGTACCGTTCATACTAACATCAATCCGGGGGGAGTCTTGTTTTACAGTTATGTTTTCGATTTAAGCGTGGAACTGGGCATTCCAATTACCGACCCCTTTCTCGTGAATGACAGTGAATAAACACATGTCGAGGATAACACTCCTAGCATGGAAGATACCAATAGCCCCCTGTCACCACATGAGCGGTTCGGGCATGCAAAACAGATTATTTCTTGAAGGTTTAGAGAGTGGCACATGCAAATTTACTTGGAACGGCAGGTAGATAACGCAAATAGGTAGGTATGGTGGAATCTCATGGAAAAACTTTTGGGTTTATGGAAGTGGATGCACAAGAAGTATTCCGCTTAGTACAAGTGAAGGCTAGCAAAAGACTAGGAAGCGACCAACTAGAGAGCGACAACAGTCATCAAGATGCAATGAGTTTTACTAACATTGAATGCAAGCATGAACAAGATATAAATCACCATGAACACAAACATCATAGAGGCTATGTTGATTTTGTTTCAACTACATGCATGAATATGCGCCAAGTCAAGCCACTTGAATCATTCAAAGGAGAATACCATCCTATCATACTACATCATAGTCATCTCAAAATCTATGTTGGCATTCAAGACAAACCATTATAAGCTCTCAACTAGTTAAGCATGGCATTAGAAACTATGATCTCTAAGTTGTCATTGCAAACATGGTTCTCTCACAACAAAGCAGAATCTGGAACGACAAGCTAGTCATATTTACAAAAACAAAATAGATAGAGTTCATACCAGCTTTTCAGTCTCAGTCACTTCATCATATATCATCATTATTGCCTTTCATTTGCACGATCGAACGATGTGAACGATAATAAGAGTGCTCATGCATTGGACTAAGCTGAATCTGCAGGCAAACACAAAGGAGAAGACAAAGTAATATGGCTCTTTGAAAGCTAAACAGGTATGCATGCAAGAACCACTAAACATTGTAACCAATATCTTCTACCTTAACCCAAAGAAAAAGAAAACTATTTACACGGGAAAGCTCCCAACAAGCAAAAGAAGAAAGAAAAATCTTTTTGGGTTTTCTCAAAAGGACACAAAACAAGAAAACAAGAAAAGAAAAATAAACTAGCATGGATAATACAGTGGCAAAGTGTGTACACCGGCTAACAAAGTGAAAGTATAAGCATGAATGTAAAGTCGGTGAGAACACGTACTCCCCCAAGCTTAGGCTTTTGGCCTAGCTTGGTCTACTCCCAAGGCGGGAAATAACCACCTCCAGTATACTCCGGAGCAGACTGTGAATGCCACTGCTGTGTGAGCTCCTCTGGCTCCCACTGATAAACCGGCGTCTGGTACTCGACTGGCGGCTCGGGTATGGGTGCATGTGGTTGGGCCGAGCCCAAATATGCGTAGATGTCCGAGGGCATAATAGTGTACCTGCCTGCATGAAGGTCAAACAAAGAAGGAGCAGGCAAAGTAATAGTCTCTCGAGTACCCTGACTAAATACTAGGTTATAAATCATCCGTCTACTAGCATCTCTATCCAGAAAATCATGGCGAACCATGCTGTCATAATCGAGATATTTCTGAGGAAGAAGCATCTCTCCTTCCTCTCCCAGTCTAATGGGTATCTCAAAGTGTCTGGCAAGACGGTTAGCATAGATACCTCCATAGACGACACCCTTGGAACAGTTGGTGTTCAACCGCTGGGCTACTATAGCACCTAGGCTGTAAGTCTTATCGTTATAACGGCCTTTGCGCAAAACCGCAAGGTCTGGAGAACTAAGTGATCCAGCCTCCCCACGGCCAATCAAACATTTTCCCACAAATAGTGAGAAGTACCGAAGCACAGGAAAATGTATGCTAGCAATTCTAGCGCGAGACACTCCTCTCTCATCTCCAACAGCAATAGTACCAATGAAATCCTCCAAGTCCCATGGACGAGGGTCACGGATATCCTCAACATAAGGTAATTTGCATACATTGCAAAAATCCTGTAGTGCCATGCGCTGGGGAACATCGTATATCATGAACTCAACCATGGGAGGATTCTTCCTCGGATAAAAGTTGAAGCTTTGAACGAAAATATTGCCGAGGAGGAGGTATTGTGAGCACTTATATTCAACGAACGCAGTAAGACCTGCGCTCTCCACCAAGTAATAAAAGTCTTCATAAAGCCCAGCGGCGCGCAAAAATTCATCACTTGGCCATTCGCACGCTCGAACTTCTGTGACTCGAGGGACTACATACTTGGGGTGGTTCTTCTCATCCTCCTTGGGGTTACGGCTTGAAGAGCCTCTCAAGAACCTCCTCGTCTTTTCCTTTTTCTAGCTCTTAAAAGTTCTGAAATTTTTAGAGACTTCGAAGGAAATGTGAATAAAGATTAACCCAACTTGTAGCAACTACTCCCACTAGTGCCTAGAGACCGTATCACGCGCTAAGACTACTTGGAACAAGCTAAAATCAACCTTTCTAGCTCAAGAATAGGGTCATCAAGGTAGCAAGAATATGCGAAGGATAAAGCACTAGAGCAAAAACTAATTGGACCAAAGGAGGAGTCACTTACCAAGGAGTAATTCCCCAAAAGGTTCAGAGAATAGTGCTCTGAGCAAGGAGATCGAAAATCACATCCAAATGAGCAAGAACAAGGGTTTGAGCTGCGAAACAATTTCTTCTGGACGTGGAAGAAGAGGATGGGAGCTGGAATGAGTGGAGGGGGTCTCTGTGGGCCCCACAAGCTTGCTAGCCGCCACCAGGGGGTGGCGGCTGCAGGGCTTGTGGCCCACTGGTCAGGCCCCCATGCCAGCTCTCAGGCCCAGTATTTTTCAAATATTCCAGAAAAATCATACTAAATTTTCAGGACCATCACAAAACTTTTATTTTCGGGGTATTTTTCTCCGGGACGCTAAAACAGAAAACATGAAAAATAAACTAATTCTATCATTTTTCTTCTAAGAAACAGAAAATGAAAGCTCAAAACAGAGGTATGTGACTCTTTGATTCATCCATTTCATGGTCATCGAAAGAAATCCGTCAATGGGGTTGATCAAGTCCTCATGACAAAACCTTCTCGAATCACAAGAGAGAATGGAGAATTTTCAAATAGCCACTAAGTCACCTCAATGGGGATATGTATCTCCCCAACAAGCAAATCATACTTCATCTTGACACGAGGAATAGGGTATTCAAAGCTCCCAATAAGAATCGATGAAGTCTTTTCGATAGCATTGATGCAATGTACTTGATACCGTTTCTTCGGAAAGTGCACTGTATGCTCATTACCATTGACATGGAAAGTGACATTGCCTTTGTTGCAATCTATAACAGCCCCTGCAGTGTTTAAAAAGGGTCTTCCGAGGATGACAGCCATGGCATCGTCCTCGGGAATATCCAAGATAACAAAGTCTGTTAAGATAGTGGTATTAGCAACCACAACAGGCACATCCTCGCAAATGCCGATAGGGAAAGCAGTTGATTTGTCGGCCATTTGCAGAGAAATTTCACTGGGTGTCAACTTATCCAATTCAAGTCTACGATAAAGAGAGAGCGGCATAACACTAACACCGGCTCCAAGGTCACATAAGGCAGTTCTTACGTAGTTTCCTTTAATGGAACAAGGTATAGTGGGCACTCCAGGATCACCAAGTTTCTTAGGAGTTCCACCTTTGAAAGTGTAATTGGCAAGCATGGTGGAGATTTCAAGATCTGGTATCTTCCGTTTATTAGTCACGATATCTTTCATGTACTTGGCATGCGGAGACATTTTGAGCATAAGATGGGTCTTATCATCTCAACGAAGCGCTCAAAATCCTCATCATCCTTTTTCTTGGATGGCTTCGGAGGAAAGGGCATAGATCTCTGAACCCATGGCTCCCTTTCTTTACCATGCTTCCTCACAGTGAAGTCATTCTTACTGTATCTCTTAGGTTGTGGGTTATCAGGATTAACCGTAGGTTCAATCTCCACATCCTCATCATTGTTAGGTTGAGCATTATTCTGAACATCACTGTCCATATTGTCACCAGGTTCATGTTCATCACCACATTGTGTTTCTGCATGAGACGCAGAAATATCATTAGGTTCTTCAGGTGTGACATTATTTGGTGAACTGGCATGTAGGTTTCTATCATCCTTCTTCTTCTCCTTAGGATGACTGGGTGTATCAGCATTAATTCCTTGAGAATCTTGATCAATTCTCTTAGGATGACCTTCAGGATACAAAGGTTCGTGAGTCATTTTGCCTCCTCTAGTAATGAGTCTGACAGAGTTGTCATTTAATTCATTGAGCAAGTCATTCTAAGCCTTAAGTACTTGTTCTACATGAGTAGTAATCATAGAGGCATGTTTACTCAGAAGCTTCAGATCATTGACATTTCTGTCTACACAAGCAATTAAATGGCTAAGCATACGAGTATTTTGTTCCAAATGTCTGCTAAAATAATCATTGAAACTCTGTTGTTTGGCAACAAAGCTGCCAAATTCATCAAAGCATAGGCTAGCAGGTTTGTCAAAAGGAATATCACTCTCATCAAACCTACGCAGAGAATTCACTTCTACTACTTGTATCGGGTTATCGAGACCATGGATCTCTTCGATAGGTGGTAGATTTTTGACATCTTCAGATCTAATGCCTTTCTCTTGTATAGATTTCTTGGCTTCTTGCATATCTTCGGGACTGAGGAATAGAATACATCTTTTCTTTGGAGTTGGCTTAGGAGGTGGTTAGGGAATAGTCCAAGCATTATCGTTGATCAAGATGTTATTCAATAGGCTCTCAGCTTGTTCTACAGTTTGTTCCCTAAAAACACAACCGACACAACTATCTAGATGGTCTCTAGAAGCATCGGTAAGTCCGTTATAGAAGATATCAAGTATCTCGTTCTTTTTAAGAGGGTGATCAGTCAAAGCATTCTGTAGCTGGACGAGCCTCCCCCAAGCTTGTGGGAGACTCTCTTCTTGGAGTTGAGAAAAGTTGTATATTTCTTGCAAGGCAGCTTGCTTCTTATGGGCAGGGAAATATTTCTCACAGAAGTAATAGACCATATCCTGGGGACTACTCACACATCCAGGAGCAAGAGAGGTGAACCAGGCTTTAGCGTCATCCTTTAGAGAGAAAGGTAACAGCTTAAGGATGTAGTAGTGGCGGATCTTCTCCTCACTAGTGAAAAGGGTGGCTATATCGTGTAGTTTGGTAAGATGGGCTACGACCATCTCAGACTCATAACCGTGGAAAGGATCAGATTTGACTAGAGAGATTATCTCAGGATCGACAGAGAATTCATAATCCTTATCAGTGATAAAGATAGGTGAAGTGGAAAACTTCGGGTCGTATTTCATCCTAGCTTTCAGAGATTTTTCCTTCCACTTGAGAAGTAATTTCTCAGCATCATAGGCATCCTTACATGCAAGAAAATCCTCAACTATCTCTCCCTCCATAACGTAACCCTCAGGTATATCAGGCAATTCATATCTAGGAGAGCTAGATCTAACAGGAGCAAAAGCGGGTTCTATCTCAACAGTATCGGTAGTTTCACAAGCATCACGAGCATTGGCAGTAACTCTCGCAATATGAGCATCAAGGAATACCCCTAGTGGAACATCGGGCAAAGTAGTATCTCTAGCAGTATCATGCATAGCATCATCAGGCAAAATAGCATCTCTAGCATCATCAGGCAAAGCAGTATCAAGCATAGCATCTCTAGCAGTATGAGGCATAGCATCTCTAGCAGTATCATAAGCATTATCAAGCACAGGCGACATATCAATATTTCTAGCAGGAGGTGATGTCGCAAACTTACTCATAACTGAAGGTGAATCAAGTGCAGAGCTAGATGGCAGTTCCTTACCTCCCGTCATAGTTGAGGGCAAGACTTTGGTTTTCGGATCCTTCAGATTCTTCATAGTGATCAGCAGATATAAATCCCAAGTGACTCAGAGAATATAGCAATACCTCCCCGGCAACGGCGCCAGAAAAATGCTGACTATGTGACAACAGACCATCCCCTGCAACGGCGCCAGAAGAATGCTGCTATCACTCCCCGGTAACGAAACTAGAAGAATGTTGTTGATGGCCCACCAGCGCGTGGGATCGCAGCAGTTTTCGAGGGTAGAGTATTCGACCCAAATTTGTTGATCGCCAGGCAGGAGGTGAGAAAATACTCTTGAGTATTAGCAGCCGAATGTGTCAGATTCAACCACACCTGAAAGATTAGTATCTGCAAGCAAAGAGTCAGCAGCAAAGTAGTATGATAACAACGGTGTCAGAAACGATCTGTTGACGGCAGACTATTCCTAACGATTGTATCAATGGCGCCAGAAGTTGCCCGTCGACGGAAATTGTCTATTTCCGTCAACGACCAGCGAATCAAAATTGTAGCAGGTACCAGCAGTGTAACGAGTAATAGCAGTGGCAAGGAACAACAGTAGTGACAGCAGTAGCAAGTAGCAACAGTAGCAAGCGACAGTAGTAGCAATAGTAGCAGCAGAGCAAGACAAGTAACAACAGTTGAGCAAGACAAGCTCGTAGGCAATGGGTCGGTGATTTGTTTGGATGATATTCATCATGCAACAGTTATAACATGGAGAGATATGTGGCTAGCTCCCGTTCGTCAATGTGATGTAGGCATGCATTCCGTGTGTCGTCATACGTGCTTAGGGAAAAGAACTTGTATGACATCTATTGTCCATCCCTCCCGTGGCAGCGGGGTCCAAAAGGAAACTACGAGATATTAAGGTTCTCCTTTTAATAAAGAACCGTACGAACGCATTAGCACTTGGTGAACACATGAACTCCTCAAACTATGGTCATCACGGGGAGTGCTTCCGGTTATTTTCACTCCGGGATTGCCGGGTCATAACACATAGTAGGTAACTACAACTTGCAAGATCGGATCTAAAACACACATATATTGGTGACGACATAATAATTTCAGATCTGAAATTATGACACTCGGGCCATAGTGACAAGCATTAAGCATGGCAAAGTAGTAGCAACATCAATCTCAGAACATAGTGGATACTAGGGATCAATCCCCGTCAAAACTAACTCGATTACATGATAGATCTCATCCTACTCATCACCGCCCAGCGAGCCTATGAATAGATTACTCACGAACGACGAAGAGCTTCATGGAATTGGAGAGGGAAGAAGGTTGATGATGACGATGGCGACTATTTCCCCTCTCCGGAGCCCAAAACGGACTCCAGATCTGCCCTCCAGATGAAGAACAGGATGTGGCGGCGCCTCCGTATCCCAAACGCGACGAAATCTTCTCTCTTGATTTTTTTCTAGGACGAAAGTGAACTTATAGAGCTGAGATTGGGGGCGGCAGAGCCACGTGGGCCCCACAAGCTTGCTAGCCGCCACGAGGGGGTGGCGGCTACAGGGCTTGTGGCCCACTGGCCCACCTCCTCCCGTGGATCTTTGCGCAGGTATTTTTCATATTTTCCAAAAATATTCTCCGTAAATTTCCAGGACGCTCTGAGAACTTTCATTTCTGCACAAAAATAACACCAACGCAATTCTGCTGAAAACATCGTCAGTCGAGGTTAGTTCCATACAAATCATGCAAATTAGAGTCCAAAACAAGGGCAAAAGATTTTAGAAAAGTAGATACGATGGAGACGTATCACACACCCGCAACGCGCGGGATGAAATCCAAGCCGACGAGGTCCGCCGCTCCAAGCCGGTAGGCCTCCCCTGCTTCGGGAACTACTGACGCTGGGATAACCCAGGGGTAGGCCAAAAGCAAGGACTCCACCATTCCCCCTTGAAAGACATACACAGGACGACCGGTTCCCCATGTGGGGCCGGCTGCTTGGTTGAGCCGGCTTGGGCGAGGCCACTCCCCCTCAAACTTGACTGCTCCTCTCTAGCCGGCTAGTCAGCCCGAGTCACATCACTCTGACAAACCGCGTTAGGGGCATCATCACCAAAGGTATGGCTACATCATTTCAGGTACCGCTGACCTGACCGTGCGAGACTACAATGGAGGGGTCGTACCACTGACTGTCGCCGACTGTGACCAGCCGAGACGACACAGTGACAAGCACGCCCTCGTCCACTCCATTACTTGCTCCGGTGTGGCAACAGTGTAGCCGGTCGTACGCTGACCGAAGCTAGTTACACAAGACGACGCGCACAACGCGGCGCACACCACTGCTTAACAAGCACGCACCAATGGCGATGCCTGGTCGACGGGCCTCAGCTCCAGACGGGACCCAACAGTCGGTGGGACCCACTTGCAACAAGACCTCTCCAACCGGTGGGCCCCTTAGCTGGCTCGAGAGGCTGCCAGCCGGGTCCCACCCGGTACCTTCTATACCTATTGTAAGGTAGGGGTTGGCATATAAAACCCCGTGGCACTACCCCATGCAAGGGGCCGACCGATCCCACACTCACACCACGCAAGAGAGGCAAACAGATCTCCGAGCTCCTTCTTCCTCCTCCATCATACAGCTCGAGGAGCATATGGTAACCACATCCGGATCAACTAACACTAGCAGGACTAGGGGTGTTACATCCCACGGAGGGCCCCGAACCTGGGTACTTAATGCGTCTCGCACCGCTCGTTCCCAGTCCTGTTTCCGGAGCCCGCCAGCATTCTTTTGGACCTAACCACGTATGATTACCCACCCCATGGCATCTGTCGTGAGAAAACGATGACAATGCATGTGTGGGCCGATGTGGATCGAAGAAGGGACGTTTAGAGGGGGGATGAATAAACTACTTGACCAAATAAAAACTTGGTGTCTTTTCTATTTTAATAGTTGGCAAGTTTTAGGAGTTATACCAAGTAAAGCACACCCTACACATGCAAGTCTAAGAGTAGAATAGTGAAAAGTAAAGACATGCACATGAAAGTAAGGAGTAGAGATACGAAGATCAAATGAAAAGATGACATGATAATTTTTGGCATGGTTCCGGTCGGTGGTGCTATCGTACGTCCACGTTGATGGAGACTTCAACTCACTGAGGGTAACGGTCATGAGAGTCCACGACACCCATGAAGGATCCACGCAGAAGCAACCTTGTCTATCCATCTTGATTTACGCACACGAAGGACTAGCCTCACTCTGGGTAGATCTTCTCAAAGTAAGCGATCTCCTTGCCCTTACAAACTTCTTGGTTCAACTCCACACGAAGTCTGGGGCTCCCAAGCGACAACTAACCAATCTAGGAGACTCCATTCTCCAAAAGTTAATAGATGTGGTATGTATGATGAACTCCTTGCTCTTATGCTTCAAAAGATAGTCTCCTCAACACCAAATTACTCTCTCACATATTTGGCTTGGTAGAACAGGTTGATTGGGTGGAAAGCAATTTGGGGAGTCTAGAAATCAAGATTCATATGGTTGGAGTGGAATATCTTGATCTCAACACATGAGTAGGTGGTTCTCTCTTAGAAAATGGATGGGGCAAGTGTTGGTTTGTTCTCAATGCTTCCTCTATGAATGAGATGAGGGTGGGAGTATATATAGGCACCTCCAAAAATCCAATCATTACAACATTATTTCCCAACTTAGTGAAACCGAAGCAAAAATTCGGTTGCACCGACTAGTGCAAAATATGGCAACTTTTGGCGTTTTCGTGAGGCCGATATATAAATCTTGGTGGTTTGATTTCGGCTGGCCTAGTCAGTTTCCAACTTCGGTGGTACCGATTCCTAAAACTTGGAAATTCTGGTTTTTAGAAATGGGACAACATGAAGTTGGTCACTAATTATGGTTGCACCAAAATCAGACATGGTATCACCGAGATGCTAGGATTTGGCTCTCAATCTGTCTAGGGTGAAACTCGATGGGGCCGAATGGAGAATATGGGTGGCACTGAATTTGGACTTCAGGGTTTGGACAAAATATTTTGTGGGAGAATTTCACGAGTATTTTTGGTTGCTAACTCTAAGCATTTGAGCAACCAGATCATCAAAGATACATCATCCCCTTTTAATAGTATTGGTTTTCCTATGAATTCAAATGTGATTTCTCACAAAATGCAAAATGTAGAGTCTGGAAGCTTGATGCTTAGCCAATCCTATTCCTTTCCTTCTTATTGTTTGATTAGGGATTCTCCTCACAATCCTTAACCAATCCTCTCTTTGGACTTCTCTAAAATAAAATAGGTAAAGCTGTTAGTCGAAGAGACAATGTATGTTGTCATGAATTATCAAACCACCAATGGAGCATGTGTGCTTTCAATCTCCTCCTTTTTTGTAATTGATGAAAACATAAAATCAAAGCTTCAAATTAAGATATGAGAGATATATGAAAGCTTTGAGAGACACATGACTAAGTCATGCACCCCCTAAATGTGTGCAATTCCCTTTAAGGAATAGTTGCTTTGGAATGCATGTACACACACATAGTAGAGAGGACATGATGAGTCATGTGTACCTTGGCCATATGCATCAAATGTATGTGAACAATGCGTTTCCTTGTTCAAGACTCACTCTTGCGAATATTATGTACAAGAAGCAAAATATCATCTTGACCATGGATATGGTGCATATACTTATCTTGAAGTTCTTGAGAATTTTAACAATAGAAATACACTTGAGAAAACAAGGTTAGATGACACGAGAATATTTTCATCATAAAGATGCAAAGAGCTTCAACAGTACTAAGACATGGAATACATATTGAAAAAATAGCATTTGTTGATTGATATTTCTCCCCCTATTTCTTAGGATAGACATGTCTCCAAGAACATTTTGAAATTTATCCCCTAATTATGAATGTGTAATTTTTCCTCTCCCTCTCAATCTTAGCTTGTAGATATTGGGAGTAGGTAGGGTGAGACAAGTCTAACACAAATAGACAAACAATTCTAAATCACATTTTCTCTCTCCTTTAATGATAGAATGAATTTGGTCTTCTCTCCCCCTTAATATAGTGTTACTCTCTCTTTGGGTGAGCTTGATATTTCTCCCCCTTTGGGTAAGCATAAGCTTTGATATTTCTACCCCTTTGGCATTAATTTCCAAAAAGGGCTAGAGGGTAAGGGTTCCTTGAGACTGAGGGTCATCGAGAACTTTGACAAAAGATGTCAAGAAGATGGCAAAAACACAAGTAGTGGAAGATGTCGGTAGCTTCGAGGCAGAATGAATCGGTAGAATCAAAAATGATCTTAGGGCTTTGGGAGAAATCAATACAACTGAAGAGGTTCATATCAGTGATACCCAAGAAGCTCTTGGCAATATATCTATTGTGTTGGTAAGACTGATTTTCCCATTTCAGAGGGACTAGGTTGCAAATATAAACTTGACAAAATCGTTCTTGTCCATATTGACAATGAAAAATTTCACAAAGATTTGACCAAAATTCTCATAAAATTTTCAAAAGGTTTGCAAGGATTTTTCTCAAGGATTTGCAATCAATTTTCTCAACTAGATGGAGATTGAATGGTTCCAAGAAAGCATGCAACTACAAGATGAACCAGACAAGAAACTTCATATAGATGATGGTCGACGACTAGGTCACCTATATTGGTGTATATTGACATAGGAGCCAAGTAAGAATACTTGATCATAGGTCATACTCATCGTTAAGCTCAAGAACGGGGTTGCCATTTTTCGTTTAAGCATTTTGATGTTTTCATATCACGTAGAATTTGTTTATCTCATGTCTTGGAGTAAAGCTTTTCACAGATATGATTATATACCTTTGAATGGTCTAGATGACATATCATGTAGGTGAACTTGTTGTGGATGCTCAACGTTGATGAAGGTCATGTTGAGTTGGGATCAATCCTTGATTGTTTTGGTTCACTTCTCACCTACATGTGTTATTCAAGAGCAAGGAAGGACATGGTATATCCAAATGACAAGGGTGAAATTTTTTCAACAAATAGTTGTCAAAGATATGGTTTGTGTTGTCTTCTTCATCCATCACAAAGAGAGGTTGTTGACATTTGGTCATGACAAGATTGCTTTTGATATGAGTTGATGGAAATCTTGTGAAGTGTAGCTCCTCCAAGTACCTACAAAATATTATATGCAATACAAGGGAGCATAGATTTCTAACATATGAGTAATCATCATTTCAATGGTATCATGGAAAAGCTCATGCCCTTGCATGCATCGGAGTGAGTCTAGCTCAAATTTGAAGCATCAATGATGTACAACTCATCCCTCAAGTGAGAAAACACTTTCTCATCAAGTGGCTTAGTAAAGATATTGGTCAATTGTTTGTTACTACGAACATGATTGAGAATGATATCTCCTTTGGCAGCATGATCACAAATGAAATGATGACAAACTTGAATAGTTTAATTTGAGAGTGTTGCATGGGATTATGAGAAATATTAATTGCACTCTTATTGTCACATAAAACTGGAACATGTTTCACATGTAACCCATAATCCTTAAGAGTTTGTGTCATCCACAGAAATTGTGCACATCATGATTCGGTGGCAATGTATTCCGCTTCGGTGGTAGATAGATATTTTGAGTTTTGTTTCTGGGATGACCAAGACACAAGGGATCTCCCAAGAAATTGACAAATAACCGATGTGGATTTTTTATCAACCTTATCTTCAGCATAGTCCAAGTCAGAATAGACAACAAGGTTAAAAAAAGACCCCTTGGGATACCAAATGCCAAAGTTTGGTGTATGTATCAAGTATCTCACAGTTCTTTTCACGGCCTTAAGATGACACTCTTTGGGTGCAGCTTGATATCTAGCACACATGCAAACACTAATCATGATATCGGGACGGGAGGCACAAAGATATAGCAATGAACCGATTATTGACCGATAAACCTTTTGATCAACTGATATGTCCTCCTTAGTCAGGTCAACCTGTCCACTAGGAGGCATAGGAGTTTTCATACGTTTACACTCTTGCATGTTGAACTTCTTGATAAAGTCCTTGGCATACTTGGTTTGAGAGATAAATATTCCTTCTCTTGTTTGCTTGATTTGCAAACCAAGGAAAAGTTTTAGCTCACACATCATGGTGATTGTCATAAGAAAGAAGTATACTAATAGCTTCAAGTCTAGCAACAGGGGCATAGGTCTCACCATTGTCCATACCTTTGAATTGACTATAACCTTGAGCTAAGAGACGTGCCCTGTTGCATACAAGTTGACCATCTTCATCTTGCTTATTCCGAAACACCCATTTTGTTCTAATGATGTTGTGCCCATCCTCGGGCTTCTCCACTAGTGTCCACACTTCATTCCTCTCAAAGCTGTATAGCTCTTCGTGCATGGCATTCACCCATTCGGGGTCTTCAAGTGCTTCTTCTAGCTTCATGGGCTTCATACTAGAGATAAATGAGTAATTCTCACAAAAGTTAGCTAAGCGAGTTTTAAAGCAAGTGATTCCCCCGGTTTGTATATCACCGAATATTTTCTCTAAAGCATGTTTCTTGTTCACTATTGCTCGAACTCATGGTAGCTTTTGCTTGTTGGGCGATGGAGATTCCTCGTATTCTTCTTCTTCTTCTTTGTTGTTGTTGAAGGTGTCATCTCCTTAAGGTGGTGGCGAAGGAGGTTGACGTGGATCATCATGATGTACTTCTTCCTCCTCTTCATCTTGCCGTGTACTTCTTATGGAGGCCTCCATGTGGTTTTGTGGTTTGCCTTGGCGCGAGGTAGGAGCTTCCACTTGTGTTGGTGAAGTGCTTTCCTTCACCTACATGGGATGAATATTGTCGATGGACAAGTCTTGAATGGCTTCCAAAGGTTCCTTATCTCCTACATCATTTGGCAATTGTTTGACTTGTGAACCATTAGATTCATCAAACTTGACATTTACCGTCTCTTCAACCTTTCGAGTGAAGTTGTTGTAGACATGCAGAGTCGGGCCGGTCAAATTCGAGGCCGTGTGCCAAAATCTAAAATGGAGCTCCAATGATGGAGCTACAAAGAAAAAATGAGCGGACTAATCTAAATGAAAGCACAAAAAAAGTTTAAATTCCAAACCATATATGGTAGTGTTTCAGTAGAAATAATAAATCCTAGATACTTTTTATTCCCATTTGTAGATTCATCCTTGAGGCAACAAGGCCAGCTCCTACTTTCCAAGGAAAACTGAGGAGAAGAAAGGGTTAAAACCAACTATGGTAAACTTGATAAAGTGAGCAAAACACTTGATAGTTGGCAGTAAAATAGCAGGGCAAGTACACTGAAATTTGCACAAATAACTAAAACATAGACAACCTATGCACTGAAAATTGGACAAAATCAATGGTGAATTTTTGTACAACAAAAAGCTAAAACTCGGACATGTCATATTAACATACACTGAAATTTGTATAGCAAGAATAATGAACTTTTGATAGAAAATACAAATGAATTATGGACATAAACACGAGTTAATCAGTGATACATGTACATCATCAACAAGGCTGAATCATTGTCAAGGGTGAGCTGATCGGGAGGAGGCGATTCATCATTCAAGTGGTCCGTCGCGATGGCTTCCAGGGCATAAGCTGCGCTAAGACGTAGAGCTTCACCATGTCGCATGAAGCGCCATCACCGTCCTCCATGGAGGAGATTCAATCGGACTAAGGGTGGCCAACTCCCTTGCATTCTCGGCGAGGTAGCTTGCATGAGGCGGCGGTTACGTTCTCTGTGCCCCTACCCAATCCTGATCCGGAAACAACGGCAGCACTTCTTTTTCCAGAGTGGCAACGGCAGCGCTCGTCGCTCGGGCCTCGATGGCCTTGCCCTCATCACATCGACTCCAGGCTTCGGCCCAACTCCAGCGGGAGCAGCGCCCAGTGGCCTAATAGTGCATATGTTTTTCTAATACCAGGCCTATCTAATTTTTTGTGGCCCTTCAAATTTTGGGCCTTGTGCAGGCCGCACAGTTGGCACCACTGTAGGCCCGGCCCTGTAGACATGGTAAGTGTTAGAGTTTGATTCGTAACCGAGTAGGAAACCTTCATGATATTTAGGAGAAAATTTAGAATGGTGGTGCTTCTCAAGAATGTAGAAGTTTGAGCCGAATACCTGAAAGTATCCAACTTGGGGTTTGTTACCGGTGAATAGCTCGTATGTTGCTTTACCGAGAAGCTTGTGTGGGTAGAGTCGGTTTGTAGCATGACAAGTTGTTTCCATGGATTCTGCCCAAAAGTGTCTTGGTGTCTTGTATTCGTAAAGCATCATTCTATCCGTCTCTATGAGAGTCTGGTTCTTCCTCTCAATAACTCCATTTTGGTGAGGTGTGTACGTAGCGGAGAACTCATGTGAGATACCTTCTTCGTCAAGAAAAGTATCCACATTGGTGTTCTTAAACTCCGATCTGTTGTCGCTCTGAACTTTCTTGATCTTCGCTTAAAATTTATTTTGCATTTTGCGAGCAAAGTTCTTGAAGATCTTTTGTACCCGTGACTTGTTTATGTGTACTACACAACTTGTTCTTGTAGACTCGTGTTGGGCCTCCAAGAGCAGAGTTTTGTAGGACAGTAGCAAATTTCCCTCAAGTGGATGACCTAAGGTTTATCAATCCGTGGGAGGCGTAGGATGGAGATGGTCTCTCTCAAACAACCCTGCAACCAAATAATAAAAAGTCTTTTGTGTCCCCAACACACCGGATACAATGGTAAATTGTATAGGTGTACTAGTTCAGCAAAGGGATGGTGATACAAGTATAGTAATAATAGTAGATATTGATTTTTGTAATAGGAACAATAAAAACAGCGAGGTAGCAAGTAACAAAAGTGAGCATAAACGGTATTGTAATGCTTGAAAATGAGGCCTCAGGTTCGTACTTTCGCTAGTGCAATCTCTCAACATTGTTAATATAATTGGATCACATAACAATCCCTCAACGTGCGATGAAGAATCACTCCAAAGTTCCTATCTAGCAGAGAACATAAGAAGAAATGTTTGTAGGGTACGAAACCACCTCAAAGTTCTTCTTTTCGGTCAATCTTTCCAAGAATTCGTACTAAAATAACAAGTTATCCTTTCCGATCAATCTATCCAAGAGTTCGTACTAAAATAAGACCATTGATACATATCAAGCAACCCTAATGTCACCTCAAGTATCCGTTGGCTAATTATACGACATCAAACAATTTTAGATTCTTCATATTCAATCCAACACAAAGAACTTCAAGGAGCACCCCAAGATTTCTATCGGAGAACATGGTATGAAAACATGCAATCAACCCCTATGCATAGATCCCATGGTCATCGGAATCCTCAAGTTGATGCCACAACATATATCAAGTGAATCACTTGAATACCCCAATGTCACTACGAGTATCCGCATGCAAGACATGCATCATGTGCTCCCAAACCTGAATATTCAATCCAAAATAACGAGATCTTAAAGTGAAAGATTCAATTCTTCACAACAATAGCACGGGACAAACACCATATGATCGAATTATATTAACAAGGCCCGGGATATATCAAGATCATGACATCTCAAGAACACGAGAGAGAGAGAGAGAGAGAGAGAGAGAGAGAGATATTAAACACATAGATACTGGTACAAATCCTCAGCCCTGAGGGTGACTACTCCCTCATCGTCATCGCCTCCGCCGGGATGATGAAGATGGCCACCAGAGATGATCTCCCCCTCCGACAGGGTGCCGGAATGGGCTCCCGATTGGTTTTTCGTGGCTACAGAGGCTTGCAGCGATGGAACTTCTCATCTAGGGTTATTTCTGGATGTTTCTCTATTTGTAGGAATTTTTGGCATTGGAATCACACCAAGATGGGCCACAAGGTGCCCACTAGGTACGAGGACGCGCGAGGGGGCAGGCGCACCCTGGTGCTTAGTGGACAGCCTGGGCCTCCTCCGGTTGGCTTCCTTGGTCCTGTGGATGTCTTCTAGGCAGAAAAAAACACCAAAACGTTTCATGACATTTCGAGTCCGTTTTATATCGATTTTCCATGAAGTAAAAAACAAGCAAAAAACAGCAATTAGCACTGGGCACTATGTCAAAATGATATAAAGTTTCTAAAAAATGATTGCAAAACATCCTAGAATGATAATATAACAACATGTAACAATAAAAATTTATAGATACGTTGGAGACGTATCACTTGTCATTAACAAACAATACCCATGTAAATCTGGAAAAATCATCAACTATAACGAGACCAAAAGAGTTTCCACCGAGGCTCTTGTAAGCATTGGCACCAAAGAGATCCATATGAAGCAACTCAAGTGGTTTCCTAGCAATCATGATATTCTTTACGGACTTCCACCCACTTGTTTTCCTGCTTGACACGCACTAGAAAGTCTATATTTGTCAAATATAACATATTTAACACCAAGTATATGATCACCTTTGATGAGCTTGTCTAGATCACGCATACCAACATGTCATAGCCTTCTATGCCATAGCCAACCTTTAGGTGATTTTTCAATAAGACAAGTACGAGGTTTGGATCTTTTAGTGAAATCAACAATGTATAGATCACCTCTACGAAAGCCGGTAACGACTATGTTATGCTTGTATTAACAAAACATTTAGCAATCTACTTTTGTAAATACCACATTGAAGCCGAAGTCGGCTAGTCTAGATATGAAAAAAAGATTGTAGCCAAGCATGACATTTTGAATATAACTATCATGAGATATGTCCACCTTACCAAGACCGAGTACCTTACCCTTGGATATGTCTACAAAAGTCACATACCATCGTGGTCCATGTTTTAGTGTGATCTCTTGAAACAGGCATCTATCTCCGGTCATGTGATCGGTGCATCCACTATCGAGAATCCACTCTTTTCCTTTGGGCATGCAGTCTTTGAAGTTTGCCATGAGACTTAGATTCTTCATAGTCTTCTCACATTCGATGTCAAAGTTCTCATATTCATCATAATAGCCACGCTCCATATTGTCATCGTTAAGGGGAATATCCTCGTCACAAAAATCAAGAGATTCGTTAGAATTGCGACCATGACAATGTTCAAGTTTATGAATGTGAACGGCTTCAACAATGATGTTATTGATGGTAATGGAATATCATTTAACACGCATGAGATCACGAAGCTCAAACATGCATTTATCAAAGTTTGGATCACTAAACTTCATTTTATGAAAGGCAACAATTTTATGGAGAATGGCATCAAGATTTTTGAAAGAGTAGTTTGTATATATTTACTCTAAGTCCTTCCATGAAGTATAAGTACACTCTAAGTTTCTCATTTGATTAAACACAGTTCTTGTCAATCCTCTAATGATAAGATTAATAGTTCTAAGGTTACAAAGCATATCAATATATTCCTCGTGTGAAGGATGTAAGGGATCAACGAGAGGCACATAGGGATTTTTTCAGCATACTTTCTCAAATGGAATTCATCAAAAAGATCAAGCATTTTATCTTTCCATTGACTATAGTACTCCCCATTAAGAATAGGAACTCTACAACTAAGACTCTCAAAATTGACACATCCATATTTCTCCAATGGTGATTAAACCAAAGCTATGGAGACTAAAGCTCTGATACCAATTGTGGGATTGAAGAAGGGATGTCTAGAGGGGGTGAATGAACTACTTGACCAAATAAAAACTTAGCCTTTTCCCAATTTTAATAGTTGCCAAGTTTTAGCAATTATACCAAGTCAAGCGCACCCTACACATGCAAGTATAAGAGGATAGCAGAGGTAAGTAAAGACATGCATATGAAAGTATGGAGCAGAGATAGGAAGATCAAATGCAAAGATGACACAGAGATTTTTCGCATGGATCCGATAGGTGGTGCTATCATACGTCCACGTTGATGGAGAATTCAAACCATGTATGGTAAGGGTCGCGAGAGTCCATTGAGGGCTCCGTCCATGAAGGGTCCATGGAGAAGCAACCTGTCTATTCCATCCTGGCTTATGCGCACGAAGGACCAACCACACTCGGAGTAGATCTTCACGAAGTAGGCGATCTCCTTGGTGATACGTCTCCAACATATTGATAATTTATGAAGTATCCATCCATATTTTCCTATGTTTACAATACTTTTATATGTTTTTCATGCACTCTATATGATTTATTTAGAACTGACCCGCACTGACGCTATTTTCAGCAGAATTATCGTGGTGGTGTTTTTGTGCAGAAAGTAAAACTTCTTAGAATCGCCCAAAACTTTTTTATGATTTTTTCTAGGAAAAATAAGAAATACCGGAACAAAGAACCACGGCAAGGGAGGCACATGTGGGCCACGAGGCAACAGGGTGCAACCACCCCCTGGGCGCGCATTGTTGTGTGGTGGGGCCCACATGGCTCCGTTTGGCGTGATTCCAACATTGAAAAATCTTATATATACCAAAAACGTTAGGAATAAACACAGAACTTCCGCTCCGCTGCCGCAACTCTCTATATTGAAGAAAAACCAATCTGGAGCCTTTCGAGTATCATGCGATAGAGGGGAAATCATCATTGGTGTCCATCTTCATCATCTCGACACAGTCCATGACGAGGATGAGTGTTTCACGTTCGGGGCTGAGAGGATGTACGAGTAGCTATGTGTTTGATCTCTCTCTCATGTGTTCTTGAGATGGCACGATCTTGATGTATCATGATATTTGTTAATATAGTTGGATCATATGGTGTTTGTCCCTTGCTTGTCATGATGAATTGAATATTTCCCTTTGAGATCTTTTTATGTTGAACTGGATATTGGATTTGAGAACACTTGATGTATGTCATGCACTAAACTTTTATTTGACTAAATTTCAAAATAGCTAAATACCAAAGTAAGATGGATAAAGATAAATAAGAGTGACGGTGATATGATACTGGGGCACCTCCCCTAAGCTAGGTACAAGCCAAGGGGTGTGCCCATACCCGTGTACTCAAGTCTCCTTGTTTGGTGTTGAAGATGGTGGTGGTCGTGTAGATGATGAGGTAGCATCAAACTTGTCCTCCGGCTTCCATGGCAGTGGCTCACCATTATAAGAAGAGGCACGAGTCTCTAGAGTACTGCAACTCACACCTAAACTCATACCTTTAAACCTTGCTTCATACTCAAAGATTTGGTCTTGAAGATCAAAGATTTGGCCTTGCAGAAAATTGATTTGCTCGTTGAGGCTGAGGACGATATCCTCCAAGGGCCTGCCATCCACCCTTAGATCACGGGTGAATTTTTCCATCATGGAGTGGTTGGCACTGAGTCCACACTCCACCATGCCTTGGCAGCTGAAGATCTCCTGCTCCACCGCCTCAATCCTAGCTTCCATGGTACACGTCTTCTTAGGACCTTGAACACCCCGGATGTGAAGCACCCCATCATGCATCTCAATGGTTTGAGGGTGCTTCATCACCTCCGGCAAGTAGGGGTTGATGACCCTCTCAAAAAACTTGTCCTTGGAGGAGCTTGATGACACCATGGTAATCTAGATCGTATCACATACCTCTTCCTTTTAAGGGTTCTAGAGTGTTTTGGAAGGTCTCCCTAATGTGCTACTCCAGTGTCATGGTTTGGATAATATTTGTTTCAACATTCATTGGTGTACCTAAAATATAGTGCTTTATTCTTTATCCATTGACCACCTTTGGATTAGTGTCTCCGGGGTTATTGATCTCAATAGCTACAAACCGATAAACTTCTTTGATGGTACATGGTCCTTCCCATTTGGAGAGAAGTTTTCGTGCAAAAAAACTACGACGAGAATTGTACAATAGAACATATTCACCAACTTTGAATTCTTGATTTTGGATTATTTTGGCATGCCATATTTTAAATTTTTCTTTGTATAGTTTGGAATTTTCATAGGCTTGGGCTCTCCATTCATCTAATGAGCTAATATCAAATAATCTCTTTTCACCAGCAAGTTCGAAATCATAGTTGAGTTCTAACTCAAGAGGTAAATGACATGCTTTCCCATAAACGATTTCGTAAGGGGACATACCAATAGGATTTTTGTAAGCTTTTCTGTAGGCCCACATTGCATCGTCTAATTTCTTAGACCAATTCTTTCGGGACCTATTGGCAGTCTTTTTCAATATTAACTTTATTTGCCTATTGGTTAATTCTACTTGACCACTAGACTGGGGATGATAGGGAGATGCAATTCTATGGTTAACATCATATCTAGCAAGAAACTTACGAAAAGAACCATGAATAAAATGTGAACCACCATCAGTCATTAAGTATCTAGGGACTCCAAAACATGGGAAAATAACTTCCTTAAGCATTTTTATAGAGGTGTTATGACCAACACTATTGGTTGGAATAGCTTCTACCAATTTAGTGACATAATCAACCAAAAATGTGTATACCCATTAGACGAAGGAAGAGGTCCCATACAATCAAAGCCCCAAACATCAAATGGTTCAATAACAAGTGAATAATTCATAGGAATTTCCTAATGTCCACTTATATTACCAATTCTTTGATATTCAGCACAAGAAAGGACAAACTTACGAGCACCTTTGAAAAGAGCAGGCCAATAAAATAGAGACTGTAATACATTGTGTGCAGTTCTATCTCCCGCATGGTGCCCTCCATAAGCCTAGGAGTGAAACTTTCGAAGGATTCGTTCATGTTCATGCTCACATATACAACGTCTAATAATACCGTCTACTCCCTCTTTATAAAGATGTGGGTCATCCCAAAAGTAATGTCTTAAATCAAAGAAGAATTTTTTATTTTGTTCATAGGTGAAACTAGGTGGAATGTATTTAGCAACAATGTAATTAACATAATAAACAAACAATAGTGCGTTATGAGAAACATTAACCGCAACTAGTTGTTCATTAGGAAAGCTCTCGTCGATAGGTAGTGAGTCATCAAGAACATTTTCTAACCTAGACAAGTTATCTGCTACGGGGTTCTCACCTCCTTTCCTATCAATGATATGCAAATGGAATTCTCGTAGCAAAAGAACCCACCTAATAAGTCTAGGCTTAGCATTTTTCTTTTCCATAAGATATTTAATAGCATCATGATCAGTGTTAATAATTAATTTAGAATCAACAATGTAAGATCTGAATTTATCACAAGCAAATACAACTGCTAAGAGTTCTTTTCCAGTGGTAGCATAATTTCTCTCGGAACTATCTAGAGTTTTACTAGCATGATGAATAACATTTAATTTATTATCAACTCTTTGTCCTATAACAACACCAACAACATAGTCACTAGCATCACACGTAATTTCAAAAGGCAAGTTCCAATCACGTGGTTGAACAATAGGTGCAAAAGTTAAGGCTTTCCTAAGTGTTTAAAAGGCTTCTACACAATCATTATCAAAAACGGAAGGAACATCCTTTTGTAATAAATTAGTAAGAGGCCTATAAATTTTAGAGATGTCTTTAATAAACCTCATATAGAAACCAGCATGACCAAGGAAACTACGGATACCTTTAATATCTTTAGGAAATGGCATCTTCTCAATTGCATCAACTTTAGCCTTATCCACCTCAAGACCTTATTCGGAAATTTTATGGCCCAAGACAATACATTTGTTTACCATAAAGTGGCACTTCTCCCAATTCAAGACAAGGTTAGTTTGCTCACATCTCTGCCAAACTCGATCAAGGTTTCTTAAGCAATCATCAAAAGAAGTTCCGTAAACGAAAAAATCATCCATGAAGTCCTTAACAATCTTTTCACCAAAGTTAGAGAATATAGCAGTCATACATATTTGAAAGGTAGCAAGTGCATTTGCAAGAGTTAGAAAAAGGCATACATCTATAAGCATAGGTTCCAAAAGGACAAGTAAAGGTGGTTTTCTCTTGATCAGGTTGTGACACACGTATTTGAGAGAAACCAGAATAACCATCTAGAAAACAAAAATGTATGTGCTTCGATAATATTTGTAGCATTTGGTCTATGAAAGGTGAAGGATAATGATCTTCTCTAGTAGCTTAGTTTAATTTTCTGAAATCAATTACCATTCTATAGCCAGTCACAATTCTTTGTGGAATGAGTTCATTTTTATCATTAGGAACAATAGTAATACCTCCTTTCTTAGGAACACAATGAACAGAACTTACCAATCTACTATCAGCTACGGGATAAATTATATGTGTTCCAAAAGCTTTAATATTTAATTTCTTACCACTTATTTAATTTTGGGATTCAGTCTTCGTAGGTGATCAACAACGGGTTTAGCATCAGGTTCCATATTAATATTGTGGTGACACAGAGTGGGACTAATGCCCTTAAGTTGTCACATCCCTGGATCCCTAACAAGGGATTAGTATTGTGCTCATGTTTTCTTCCATTGCATTCAAGAATTTGAAACAAACTCCAAAGAAGTGGTGAAACTCAAACCAAAACCCCTAGCCACTTCTAATTCAAGGAAAATTCAAATCTTGCCAAAATCAATGAACCCAAAATGGCCTTATTAAAAGTTCAATATTTCTGATAATTATTGAAAAAAAATTATCACGTGAGAAAACTATTTTCAAATCACTTTTGGAATTATATTTTAAACCAGCAAGTATCTGAATTCAAACTTATATTTGAATTCAAAAATATATATGTTTTCAAAAATGCTGAAAACTTTATGGTTGATTGGAAATACTCCAACTAACACCCCAGCATTTTTCAAACTATTTTTAGTTTTGATTTAGTGCCAAAATAAATAGCAACAAGTGTGAGCAAATAAAATAGAAAAACATAAATAGAGGAAAAAGGAAAAGAACGTGGCCAAAATAAATACTCAGGAGGAACTATCCTACGCTTACGTGAAGCCCAACCCACCTTACGTGTCGTTTCCTCCCTGCCAGTCGGAGCAGGAGGTGGCCGCCGCTCGATCCGGCGCGCCCACGCAGCTGCATGCCTGCCTGGCCGCCGCATCGCGCTGGCGAGGTCGGGGATAAGCTCCCCGAAGCCTCCCCGAGCTCATCCCCTCCCCATTCTCCCCCCCTGCTCTCTCTCCTCTCGGCCGCCATTGGAGCCCGAGCAGAGCTCGAGCTCGCCGTCGCCCTGGCCTGCCTACTTTCCTCCTGAGCCGCGCAGAAGAACCGCCAGGGTCCCCTGAAGCTTCCAAGCCACGAGCTCGACGTCGAGACGCAGTGAATCACCGAGAAGCCGCCTTCTTCATCCTCGGATCGCCGACGTTCATCACCGCCGTTCTTCCTCCTCAGGCCTCCCCCGAGCCTACTCTCAACGCCTCTGCACTCCTTGTGAGCTCAGGATCCTTTTCCCCCTATTTCCCCTCTCGATCCCGATCCCAAAACTTCTAAAAATCATAGAAAATAATCTGTAACTCAAATGAAAATAATTTATATATGAAAAAGGATCAGAAAAATCCAAGGAATCTGATTTTGCTATTTTCAAGCATGTTTGAAAATGTTAACATCACCAAACATATTAAATGATGAATAGGATAACCTTATAAAATAATTTGGAGTTGGAATTTGAAATCCATTTGAATTCCACTTCAAACATTATGACCAAACAATGATCAAGAACAATCAGCACCTCAAAATACCATCTTCATGCATGCTAAAACAAGATTACCTGAGCATCAGGTCGAATCAATTAAAAGGGTATTTGAAAATACCTTGTTTAAAGTGATATTTGAATCTTGATTCAAATCAACTTCAACTTAAGAAATGGTAGTCACAATAGCCTACCACCTTTCATTTTCATGCCATGCTCATGCATCATCTTGTTGCATATGATTGTTATTGATTGATATTGTTTTTACCGGTAGGCCCCGCTCCTCCGAATTCCTCCGAATATCCGACTGACGGATATTGTCCCGCTGCTGAGCAACAAGGCAAGAAACCATTTTGATCATCCCAATAAATCCCATGTTCTCGCTCTTGCTCTTATTTCTTGCATTAGGGCAAATGCTTTCACTGCTTTTACTACGTTAGTTGAACCCACTTCCTTTGCATGATCTGTCTTTGTCATAGTACATAGCTAAACCTTGGAACCTAGCATACCTGGTAGATGCTTGAGCCATGATGTGCCTTATCCTGCTATGCATGCTATGCTTAGATTTGTGTATGGTCTGTCATCTGGGTGATGAACAGAATTGTGAGAATGTGTTCAGTAAGTAAAGGTTGTGTGTTGAACCTGATTTGGTAAATGTACCAGTGAAAGGCTATGTACGAGTACATGGCGGGTTGTTTCGTTGGAACCGTCCTTAGGAACTGAGTTCCGTGTATGTAATCCAAGACTAGATAATACCACACGTTGGGATACTTAATTGACCCTCTCGACTTATTAATCGCTTAGTACTCGGTCCAGGAGTTGCAAGTAGTTTCTGGTGTTTATAATCATGTTGGAGGCCGTGCGTAGCGCTGACCTTAGAGGTGGGCTATGATGCGGTAGGCAGTGGCACGGTGTACCAAGCGGCACCCGGATGGTGGGCTTGGGAACCCTGCGCACATCGTTTGGGGCCGTGGCTGAAACCTCGGCTGGACTTTCGTGCGGGTTACCCTCAGATAGGCGATAGACCTGGACTAAGTATTAGCGTGGTTAACAGTCGTGGCCGATTCCCTCGCTGGGCTTCCGCTTGAAGGTTGCCGAGGTGCATGACGTGCACATGGCGATAAGTGGCGAGAGCGTGTGTGAAGAAGTACACCCCTGCAGGGTTATGATCTATTCGAATAGCCGCATCCGCGGATATGGACTGCTTGGAAACATATGTTGTTCATATATAATTTTAATGGCCACTCATAAAATTCTCAAGATAAGAGTGAGTGTCGTGGACGGCATTTCCGTATGGAGATGGAATGATTCCACGATGGAGTATTGTTGTGGTGTTAGTGGACTCGTGTGTGAGAAATCAAAGTTGTCAAAACTGTTTAAAAATGCAAGTTGTCTAGACACGAGTCAAATGCTGGCTTTCCGCATGAAACCCCACAATTCCTTATTGATACATTGCATGAGTAGATAGCTTATCCTAAAGTCTTGCTGAGTACTTTTGTACTCACGTTTGCTTAATAAATTGTTGCATAGGTTGTTAATGACCCTAATGGAGGGTTCTACCTAGACAGCAACCACGACGAGTGGCTGGTATCCCAGCTACGATCTGGCCCTAGGATGGGTCTGTAGATAGTCAGGCCATGTGCCTTTATCTTTCCATCTGTCTGTACTCAGATAGCTTACTCTTCCGCTGGTTTGTAAGAATTGTGTGTATGACTTGTGATGATGGGTCGTGAGACCCCTACCTTGTAATATTATGTGTGTGGCTCTTCCAAGCCTTCTAAATAAAGGTTGTATGTTTATGGTTATGTTGTGATTTCATCGATGTATCTATACATATCGGTATGCCATGCGTACGTGTGTTGTACTTGATATGTATGGGGTTTGAATACCTAGCCGTAGGCTTTAGTAGCACTCCTTACAGGGAAATGCCCCTTTGTGATTCCAATGAGCCATGATAGTTCGCTACTGCTCCGGACACATTGGTTGACCGACATGTGTCCTTCTTAGCTGCTGTGTCTGTCCCTTTTGGGAAATGTCACGCGATGTAATGGAGTCCTTGTAGCTTGCTACGACTCGTCTACATTCGCTGATGACCGACACCTGCTTGCTGGGTCATGTATGCATGTCCCTGTGCGGAACTGCCGCTTTGGTTTATGACTAGACATGTCGATCTGGGTTCTTTGTCATTGGATTGCTAGCGACAAAATTGCATACGCGAGTCAAAAGGCGCAAACGGTCCCGGCTAAGATAAGGTTGCAGCCGTGGGGATAACCGTGTGTGAGACCGCAAAGAGATGCGATGTGTTACAGGCTGGATTCCTATGGCTTAGGATCGGGGTCCCGACATAAGATCATCTAGAGTATACCCAATAACAACTCGGTGTTTCCTCCTGTATAAGGTTATTACTGATAATAACATGATATATCTTCTTTTCATCAAGATAAGAATATTTCAAAGTGTATGGTAATTTCTTTAGTTCAAACACATGATCATCCTTGAGTGGAGGAGGACCTCCTAGAGTTTGAAGACGCAAGTTGTGTTTAAGGATAGGCTTTCGCTCAAAGAACGTATTATCTAGTTCATTTATTTCATGCATATGCATATCATTTTCATGATCTAGCAAATATTGTTCTAATGGATGCGTAGGAGGAATGGCAATAGAAGAAAGGCCAAATACTTCATCTTTACTAGGCAAGTCTTTATCATGGTGTTGCTTACTACACTTGGAGAAATGAAACTCATGAAACATACCACCAAAATTAACACTCACAGTTTCCTTTTTGCAATCTATTTGAGCATTGATAGTGTCCAAGAAGGGTCTACCAAATATTATGGGACAAAAATTATGTTGTGGTGATCCAAGTACTAGAAAATCAGTAGGGTATTTCACTTTTCCACACAAGACATCAACATCTCTAACAATCCCAAGTGGTGTGATGCTGACTCTATTAGCAAGTTTAATAGTAACATCTATATCTCTTATTTTAGCGGGTGCTATTTCATTCATAATTTCTTGATATATGGTGAAAGGGATAGCACTAACACTAGCACCCATATCACATAAACCATGATAGCAATGATCTCCTATTTTGACTGAAACGACAGACATGGCACCAATGTGTCTATTCTTATCTTTAGTATGAGGTTTGGCAATTCTAGCAGCTTCATTACAGAAATAAATAACATGCCCATCAATATTTTCTACCAAGAGATCTTTAACCATAGTAGTACCAGGTTCTACCTTGATTTGTTGAGTGGGTTTGGTTGTTCTAACATAAATTTTGTTAACCACACCTGAAGCTTTAACATGTTTCTTTATCCTAACAGGGAAAGGTGGTTTCTCAATATAAGCAGTAGGCATAACTGGGTCAACATCGTAAATGATAGTTTCATCCTCAAATTTAATTGCTTCTTCATTTTTTCTTTAATAGGTGGATGATATTTAAACCATTTCTCTTTAGGAAGACCAACATGAGCAGCAAAGGTTTCACAGAATGAGGCTATTATCTCAGAGTCAAGTCCATACTTAGTGCTAAAATCATTGAAAGCATCGGTATTCATAGAACATTTAACACAATCAAACTTAAGTTTTATACCTCGCTCTTTACCTTCACCGAGTTCCCAATCTTCATAGTTGCATTTAATTCTCTCCAAAAGATCCCACGTGAATTTAATAGTCTTCTTCATAAAAGAATTAAAGCAAGAAGTATCGAGCATAATTTGATCATTACGAGAAAGTCGGTCATAAAAATTCTGAATAATAATTTCTCTCGGGAGCTCATGATTGGGGCATGAATATAATATAGACTTCAGCATCCCCCAAGCTAGAGCAATACTTTCTTCTTCACGAGGCCAAAAATTATAGATAAAATTCCGATCATGGTGAACAAGATGCATATGATATTTTTTTGGTAAAACTCAAATTGCAATCAATTCTAGTTCCAAGATCCTGTATCATCACATAGCCTATACCATGTCAATGATTTTCCCTCGAAAGATAAAAAGGGAAAACCTTCTTATTGACTTCATCTCTAGATAAACCTACAAGCTTAAATAATCCACAAAATTCATCCACATAGATTCGGTGCATATCATGATGTTTTGTTCCATCTCCTGCATAAGGATTAGCTAGCAGCTTCTCTATCATACCCGAAGTAATTTCATAATAAACATTTTGAGTAGGTTCGGCATGTTGAGGGACAACTCTTGGTGTTTTCGGTCGAGGTGAATATAGCCCGAACAAACCCCTCAAAGGATTACTTTCCATAGTGACAAGTAATAGTAAATTTCTGCGCATAATATAAATTTCCCTTAACAAATTTTGCTTAACAAAGATGCTTCACTCCCCAAAAAGGGTGCCAAAAAAGAGTCTTGATGACCCACAAGTATAGGGGGTCAATCGTAGTCCTTTCGATAAGTAAGAGTGTCAAACCCAACGAGGAGAAGGAAAGGACAAGCGGTTTTCAGCAAGATAAAGCTGGATTTTGAAAAGGCATTTGATTCTGTGAGCATGAATTCATCTTCCAGATTCTTAAGAACAAGGGCTTCAATGATAGATGGATCCTTTGGGTTAGGCAGCTCCTAGCCTATGGATCTTCTTCAGTACTGATCAATGGTGTGCGTGGAAAGAAGTTCATGTGTAGGAGAGGTGTCAGGCAGGGAGATCCTATGTCCCCACTGCTTTTTGCTATTGCTGCTGATTTTCTGCAAACTCTGGTTAATCAACTGCTGGTGGATGGGCTGATACAGCTGCCTATACCTTGTCATGATAAGGATTACCCTATAGTGCAATATGCTGATGATACTCTTATCATCCTACCAGCTGACAAATCACAATTGTTACAGTTTAAGAAAATGCTCTTGCTTTTCTCCCAGTCCAGTGGATTACAGGTGAATTATCACAAATCTGCACTCCTACCTGTCAACACTTCTCCTCAGCATCTGCAGGACCTGGCAGACTCCATTGGTTGCAAAGTGGGATCTCTACCCTTCACATATCTGGGACTGCCTGTTGGGACAACTAAACCTAGAATCATTGATCTCATGCCTCTGGTTGATAACATGGAAAGAAGACTCAATGCTAGTTCCTCTTTCCTTGCTCAGGGGGGAAGACTGCAATATGTAAACTCAGCACTATCTGCTGTTCCCATTTTCTTCCTATGCAGCCTGGATATACCACCAGGTATACTGAAGCAATTGGGGCGGATTCAAAGGCAATGTCTATGGAGAAGAAATGGGAATGACCATGCACCCTCTCTTGCTGCTTGGCCTCTGGTGTGCAGGCCTAAAAATAGAGGGGGGTTAGGGATTATGAATTTAGCAGTTCAGAATGAAGCACTCCTGCTCAAACATGCTGATAAATTCCTCAATCATGCTGATATCCCTTGGGTTCATCTGATTTGGAACACTTACTATCATAACACTGTACCTCAGGGCACTACACTTTGTGGTTCCTTTTGGTGGAAGGACATCTGCAAACGTCTTGACAAATTCAGATCAGTTACCTATGTTCTCCTAATAAGGGTGACTCCTTCCTGTTTTGGTCTGACTCCTGGTTAATTAGAAACTCCACTATGCCATTGGCAGCCAGATTCCAAAGATTGTTCTCCTTTGTGGCTGACCCTTTCTGCATAGCTCAAGAGGTCTTTGCTGCTTTTTCTGATGACAGTATGCTTTCCATGTTTCACCTCCCACTGTCTGCTCAAGCTTATCAGGAACTGACTTCGGTCCAATCTTTGCTTCTGGACCTAGACCTTGATCATCAGGCCTCTGACAGATGGGTATGGGGTAAGGATGCTAAGGTCTACACAGCCAAGGCATACTATGCTCATGTTCATAGCAGTATTGTACCTAATCCTTTGCTCAACTGGATCTGGAAAAGCTGTTGTACCATGAAGATTAAGATGTTTGCCTGGATGCTTATCATGGACAGGCTGAACACTCAGGATATGCTGGAAAGGCGTCACTGGAAGGTCTCTGATTCTAATCTTTGTGTTGTATGCCATGCTCGAGTCAAGGAAGACAGAGATCATTTATTCTTCAACTGCCTATTCAGCACCAGGGTATTGAATTACGTGCAGATCACTTGGCAGGGGTCATCTATGTGGAGTGCTACTGCTGCAGCTAGAAAGGACTTCCCTCATCCTTTCTTTGCTAAGGTAGTTTTCACTGCCTGTTGGAATATCTGGACTACCAGAAATGCAAAGGTCTTCAACCAGGAGCAGCCAAAGTTCAGGAAATGGAGATCTGGATTTATTCATGACATTTCTCTGTTAGCTCATAGAATTAAGGCTAGTTTCAGGGATGATCTCCTTAAGTGGATTTCCTTTTAGCCTCCTTGAGGTTTGTATTCCTTTGCTCCTCCCCCCTTTGTACATTCTACAACCCCTCTTGTACATACAGTTTTCATAGTTGGGAATACAGAAAAATGGCTGTGGGGGGTTTTCCCTACAGTAGCCGGTCAAAAAAAAAAGATAATTATGCAAGCACTGAAATAGCGGTAACTAGTTGTTTGATAGCAAGATAATTGTAACAAGTGACAAGTAGAAATAGTAACAGTAGGTGCAGCAAGGTATCCCAATCCTTTTGTGGCAAAGGACAAGCCGGAACAATTTCTTATAATAGGCAAAGCGTTCTTGAGCGCACACGAGTCAAGTCACTTTCGCCATGTTGGGTTAATTCTCGTTAGGTATGTTGATAATTTTGTATGTGGGTGGATCGGTGATTGGGTGTTTATAATCATCTACAACTATAAGAAAAGTATTAAGAATAAATTCTAACCATATCATTAAACATAGGGATCCAAATCAGCCCCTTATAGAATAGTGCATAGCCTGGAGTTTAAGTTTTTGTCACTCTCACAACCCACCCACTAGTTACTAAAACAAAATGCATTCCCTTAGGCCCAAAGATGGTGAAGTGTTATGTAGTCGACATTCACATAACACCACTAAGGGAATGACAACATTCATATCATCAAAATACCAAACAAATATCAACTTCACATGACTACTTGCAACATGATTCTTCTCGCGGGCTCAAGAAAAAAGTAACTACTCACAAGTTATAAACATGTTCATGATCAAAGAGTTATTAAATAGCATAATTGATCTGAAGATATGATATTCCACCAAATAAACCATAAAGCATGAACTACAAGATGTAATCAACACTACTAGTCACAACCCAGGTACCAATCCGAGGTTCTGGTACAAGATTGAGTACAAGAGATGAACTAGGGTTTTGAGAGGAGGTGGTTCTGATGAAGATGTTGATGAAGATTGGATCCCCAAGATGAGATAGTTGTTGGTGATGACGATGGCCTCGATTTCCCCCTCTGGGAGGGAAGTTCCTCTCGCGGAATTGCTCCACCGGAGGGCAAAAGTGCGCCTGCCCATGTTCCGCCTCAAGACGGCAGCGCTTCGTCCGGAAAGTCCTCCTCTCATTTTTTTCAAGGTAAAAGGGAATTTATACCAGAAGATGATCGCCAGAGGTGGGCCAAGGGGCCCACTAGACATGAGGCTGCGCCAGAGGGTCCTCGTGCGCCCTAGTGTCTAGTGTGCGCCTCATAGGCCCCTCTGATACTTCTTCGCTCCAGTATTTTTATTTATTCCAAAATAAAACTCCGTAAAGTTTCAGCCCAATTGGAGATGTGCAGAATAGGTATCTCTGACGTAGCTTTTTCAAGTCTAGTATTCCATCTGCCGGCATTCTCCCACTTGATGTAAACCTTGCATATTATGGGAGAAAAGGCATTAGAATTACTCCAGCAGGTGGCAAAATGCATAAAAACACTATAAATAACAGTAACAAAACATGATGCAAAATGGACGCATCACCTATCGTACTCAAAGAATCAGGTAAACAACCATGCAATCCATAAGTTCTCGAAGAATTTGAGTTCTTGATAATTTGCAGCAAGAAAAGAGTTTGCAACAAAACCCGACATAGATATCTATGAGATCCAACATAAGTGGCCTACCATTGGTGTATGATTGGAACATTTTCAAGATGCAAAATGAGGAGAACTCAGTGATGACCAAGTCGTCATGGGGGAAGGAAATGTGATCAAGGACATTAAGTAATCACACCCTCGACAGCCGATGTTTTGTTGGGAACAAGCCCGTATGGCACAACCAGGACATTGCACTTGCATCAAATGGCATCCCAAACTACTTTGTGCAATTCAAGGACCTCCTTGAATATAACTATGTCACTCGGTGATACCATTATTATCATAAGACAGGGAATTTACCATGGATCACCAAACAAGGAAACTAGAAGAAGAACTGGCAAGGTAGCATGCAGAATCTCAAAGCTCAAAAGGGTCGTTGGCTAGGTGGAACACTCCTCTTAACCGGTCGATCAACATTACCCTTGGCAAGCCGCCGTTAGCATGGCGGTGGGTGATCATGTGAAGGATGCTGGATGAAGTGCCAAATGGGACTATCATTATCCCCAAGACCGCGAGGTGCAATGAAACATAAGGAGTGCGAACAAGAGAAGCATTGAACGACAAATACTGGAAGCCACTACCATAGCCACCGCCATAGCCACAACCAACATCGAAGAACGCATCCGCCTTCAAAGCCAAGCCCATGCCCAAGCCATGCTGCATTCAATAATCGACACGTGATGAATTGGATCAAGAACGGTGAACTAGGAAACATTCTCATCCAAACTTCGCCTAAGGATAGCTGTCCGTCTTTCTCTTTCATTGGTAACCCATCGCTAATGGATGCTCTCGACGCTCCATGCAGTTTCATAGCTTATGTGCGTGATGAATTGATTAAAGTTGGAATTGGGTCGATCATTCGCCCGGAAGGTACCATGATGCACAGAGTGTCGATGCCTGAGGGGCTCTTCAAAGTTGAGTTGTCTGTTGTCGTAAGGGGTTTCGAAGATATTTCTCCTTTGATACAACCTCCATGCACGGATAGCCAGTTAACCGTTGCAGGATGTTTAAGTTGGCCAATGTAGTGGCCGAAGAATCAAATTCAGCTAGGAAATGTCCAAATCTCCCAACCTCGTAGTATATGAACAATGACAACACATGTGGGCAAGGGCCATCTCCTTTGGGTCAGATTCAACCAGAAGTAGGAAACAATGGCAATGTGCATGTCCATGAGGACAACGACAATGTGCACGTCTATGAGGACAATGAAAATGTGGTTGTCAACGGTGAGGGCCAAGCCAATGGTGGGGATTTTGGCGGTGAGGAGAATCTACTTGTCAATTGATACTTCATGATCAACGAATATCAGAAATCAGCTGCGAGCATGTGCCATCTTGATGTACCTATGTCTGCTGGTCCTATCGAAGCATTCTCATCTATGCCTGATCTGCTTGTTCAACAAGAACGTATTGTTCCTTGCCACAAGAGTCTGTTTAGTGAGGAATTCATGCCATGAGACACACATGTGCCACCACACACGGGAGCATTGATGAGTCCAAACACACTCAATGCGATGGTCACAAAAGCATTGCTAGATAATATAGCGAGCCAGTCTAACCCGGCAAGCAAGAAGAGAAAACAGCCAGGTAATAAGACGAAGGTCAATGACGCTAGCCGACCAGTTCAGAAGAGTAAACAAGTTCGACATGTCGTTGCATGGCGGAATTACCATCCCCCATGTGACCCTATCCTTCTGAAGGAGCTCAGCGATCTTCTACAAAGAGAATTGAGGATTCTGCATGGCACAGTTCTATGTAGGGAGAAGTATGCATTCTATGCTAGAGCTGGATTTTGGTGTGCTTTTTTAGTGATGGTGCCACCAAATCTTGGTTTCTGCGATGATTTCCCCGTGGAAATATTCTATGTGCCGTTTGAAGACATCTTCAACATGTACCGTTAAATGAATCTTAGTTCTTCCTTACTACGCCTATGGGCAATCAATGCTGCCTACACTGCCAAATGTGAGCTCAATAAGGATGTAGCGGTAGAGGACCCTAGGCCTTACCTCATGCACGAGACCATTGCTAATCACCTTGAGCATCGACAAGCTATGCGGAAGTATTTGACAGACTTCATGATTGCCGACATTCACAAAAACGGTCTTCTCGTGCCCTAATATCCGAAGTAAGTCATTTTGTCTAGCTAGATTACTATTTTGTACATTCTCGTTATGCATGATTCCACATAAAACCATTTACTCAACTTTTTACACAAAGAACATTTTTACCTCATCGTTATTACCCCGAAGTTTGTGAAACTTATTTCTTGGATTCAATGAGGAAATTGAAGGAAGACTACAAAGTCATCAAAAATGTAACATCCCAAATTTTGGAATGTTAACATCATTATTAGATTGATTGTTTGTTTGTTTGAATGATTGAAACTTGAGGGAAATTTGAAACTTTTCAAAACTTCTGAATGAGAGGGAATAAAATGACTTTCCCCTTTTTCCTGTGAATTCAAATTCATCCATTTAACATCAGTGAGAGAACATAACATGACTTATTCAACTATAAAGAATATGAATCAAGGTGGCATTTGAATTTCTTTCGGTATTTGATTCGAATTTATTTTGGCACAAGATTTCACCACAAAAAAAATCTTCCTGACAATATACTTGCCAAGCAAGAAAGAGAGGAGGTAACATGACACCCCAAAATAATAAAAGTCGGTAGAAAAAGAGTGCCAAAAATTTTAAGGGCAAAAGTTGGGTTTTTATTGGATTTTAAAATAAATAATTTTTCATGAAGTTTTTATTTTGTGAAAAATAAAATGCCCGCGTCGTGGGAATTTGTTTCTGAGATTTCGGATATATAATACTTCTATATTTGGAATTATATTTATTTCCTTTTGTACATTTTACTTTCCTGTTTTTATAAAAAAGGAAACAAATCGTGTTTATTTGGAAATCTATCCTGGGCTCAATAGGAAACCAATCTGGCTCGTTACTCCTCCTTCTCCTACCTCTCGTCACTTTCCTTCTAGAGCACGGTTCCTTCTAGGAACTCACTATGGCGCCGATTTCTTCCCCGATCTCCTCGAGCTTTCCATCCCCTCGCCTTCCGTCGCCCTATAAATGATCCCCAACCCCTCCTATCTCCATTTTCCCCAAGACCCGTGCCTCTCCTCGCCTCTAGCCTCCGCCCACACCTCGCCGGAGAACCGTCCAGGCCGAAGCTTCCAAGAGCTCCTGCCACGCTTCCCTTCGCCCACGCACCCCTCACGCCCCCAGGAGATCGCCGTAGATCCCCTCCGCCACCTGGACCACCCCAATGCCTCCTACACCACCGGAGTCACCTTCCCGTCGTCTTCTCCAACTCGGGCGACTAACTCCGGTGAGCTTCAAACAAATCCCGTAACAGTTTTTTTCAGAAAAAGAGCAAACTTATAAAATTCATATCTATTACTCTATAACTCCGAATTAGGTGATTATTTTTGCATTGGATCAAAAAATTTATGTAGTTTCTGTAGATATATAATTTGTCCATGTTTGAAAATGTAAAATTTGAATTTAAACAGGTTTGGTTTAAATCTTGTTTTGCCTATATCTGGAGTTTAAAAATAGATTTTTAATTGATTCTTTTTGCTACTGATCACTAGTGATCTTATTTATAAGTGGGTAAAATTTCAGATTGTTTTGAATATTTTAACTCATTGTTTCATGTGAAACAAATTCCGTTATAGTTCTATCTAAGATTGTTACTATTTCTTTGGCTATAATTGTTTTAATTATTTTCTTTTATACTAGTGAAAGGTTATATTCTTATTTTCTGTTAGTTAACAGTAGGTTTTCAACAACAACACAATTTTATTTTATGGGGTGGCATGGAATCAATTCTAGTTCTATGATAACTTGCAAATTGATTTCATTGCTAGTTTAGTTCGCTATTTGAAAATACTTTCAAAAAAATATAGTTTTATGAAAAATACTTTCTGTTACCTTAGTTAATTTTATATTTTCTTTTCTGTTATTTTATTATTTTAGTGTTTTATTTTTTGTTAAGTTTAATTAGAACAAAAACTATTTAGTGATTGTTATACTAGAAGACTCCATAGTTTTTCTTTGAAGTTTCCTTTGGATTTCTACTTGATCTTTCTTATTGATTTTATTGCATCAATTTTATTGTTGTTTGTTGTATTGATTGCTAGGATGATTGCTAGTATGATTGCTTATATGAATACTATGTTTGATTATATAGATTTCATCGGAGAGTGACGAATAGTTCTATCAAGTTATTTCTTGAGAACGATATCTATCTCCATCAACCTTACCAGGCAAGTCACGTTGATCATGTTTTTACCTATGTTTTAAATGCATTGTAGCTCTACCTTCTTCACCCAAATTGCGTGCAATGTAGGTACTTGGAAATTTGGATCTTGATGTAGTATCAAGTGGTAGGCACGCATCACCCTTGTTACTTGGCCCGAGACGATGAATTTTATTTTGCTATGCTTTTAGTAGTCGGGGTTATGGTTGAGGGTTATTCACGAGTGTTGTGAGAATATAATAATCAAGACCGGATATTCCAAGACTTTCGAGACCTCGTGATGTAACAAACCTTTGGGTGAAGGATGGTTCATATGGGCTCCCAGGGATAAACCAACGGAGGACCCGGGATGCATGGAGAAGCGCCATGACATCTTGCGGAAATCTTCACGAAGGCTCAAAGAGATGGATGGATATTTCAAGACCCAAGGCTTACCTGCACAGCCACAAGTCATTATGGGCTCTGGCTTGGTTGGACAACATGGTGACTCTGGACGGGCGGTGCTACGAGATGTAGAAGAACGGTAGGATTGGATGGGCACCGACAGAGGCTCAGAGGAACCCGTTGAACGACCATGTTTTGATCATTTGGTTCTCAAACACCCTAAAGTGCGAGGACTTCAACGGAGGCAATCAAATCTTGTGGGGAACGTGTGCAAAACTCTGCAGAGTACTCAAACCTAATCGATTAGCCGTGTCCACGGTCATGGACAACTTGAGCCGAAGGAACTGAAGTTATCAGGAATTCTCAACACCATTGACTTATTGATGTGGGTAATATTAATAACTTGGGTATGAGAAACGGTTGGTGGAACCTTCTCATTAACAACCAACAATGTAGTATGTTTTGCTTTTACCCTCTCTCTTGTTGTAGGAAAATTTTCTTTACGCAAAACTTAAACTACAGCCCCACCTGCCAGATATGCATATACTATAGATGATATTTTCACCCCTCTTTCGTGACTTGCCTGCATATTCAATATGCTGACCTACACGGCTGCAATGTCTTATGTTACAGATATTTTCTTCGATGAGTAAGAGTACAATTTAGGGTTACAATCTGCACTCAACTTGCCCTTGGTGTTTATTGGGACTCCGCTCCCTTTGAATGTTTCCGCTGAGATTTTTTTGAGGTATATATCAATATTACATTATTTAGATGTGATTGCACTTTGATATATACATTGATGTACTGTGTGTGCCAGCATAAGGATCCAGGGATGGCACAGATACACAGAGGCTTGACTCATTTTGAGTCGGTTCGCTACAAAAAAGATCCTGGATGAAGCACTTTTCGAGTATACCAGACGGGAAGGAGTGAGCAGAGATGGATATCGGAAGTTTGACAAATTTAAAGCGGCACACTTTGGCCAGAAAACTGACTTTTGTTACATGTAGTAGCCGGTAAACAATGATATAGATGGCTACTACGTCGTCCACCACATGGAGGAGTACATATGGGAGGGTGAGCGCCTTAAAAGAACTCATACATCATCGCATGGGGGAAGAAAATGGAGGAGATTAGCCCAGGAAATAGCAGAGATGAATTCAGATGCATCCACATGAAGTTTGCTACCATCCTCAACAAGGATGGCATCGACCATGCCGGTGTTTTCAACGGCGGCACACCTTCTGGCCCGGAGGAGATAAAAGCTTGCCTTCGAAAGCAGGGGCTTGATGCTGCCAGTCCTATGTCTATGGCAGATCCGTCAAAGAAATTCATTAATGATCCTTATGACAATATGTAATAGGATAGTGTCAGCTACCCATGTTGTTGGTTCTATAATACTACTAGCTCGACCAGCTACATGTTTGTGTTATCATACTTTAAAACATGACTAGCTATCTAGATTAACTAATTATTTAAGCACTATGTACGACGGTGCAACGTTATCTTCAGTGTCTTTGAATGTCTTTACTTGTTACCTTATTCTGTCATGCAAAGAACATTCTTGTTTCCCACTGTCGTAGTAGCGATATTATGATGCTTACAAATGAAGTAATGGTGTGCTGACAAGTTACATCACATGCAATGTTTTTTAGTATTTGTGACATCGGAATAATGTGGACGCCATATATAAGATCATAATGTCGATGCACAACATAATTCGACGCCATAGGTATTCCAAATACTGCTGGCGTCGGGTCGAACGCGAGCAATATTTTTTAACTGTGGCGCCATATTGGTGGCGTCAGGTGTCCACGCCAGCAAGGCCATTTTTTCCACGACATAGATAGGATTTTCTGCACTAGTGAATAGCCGACAGGCCGTCGGTTATTATAGTAATAGCCCATGGTAGTTACAATGGCCGACGGTTAGTGTCAACTCACAAGTGTCACCACTAATACCCGACGGTATACTAGAATGCCCGACGGTGAAAATTCACCTCTCGACTATCCAACATAATGCCCGATGGTTCATTGTAAAGCCCGACAATTTTTCCTACACCCACGGAGATTGCCTGTAATGCCCAATGGGTTTCCCTACACCAATGGGCATCACATGTAGTGCCCGGCGGTTTTTGGTACACCCTCAGGGATTACATGTAATGCTCGACAGTTTTTGCCACACCCATGGGGATTACATGTAATGCACGACGGTGAAATTTAATAGCCAAAGGTGTAAGTGAAAATGGCTGGCGGTACATGTGTGCCTCTCGGTTATTTAAGAAAAATACCCGACGGTTAACTTTCCCTCTCAATGATATGTTTAAATGGACAAAATTGATAAATGTAGAATTGTCAATGTTATATTCTGTATAAGAATATTCAAAGAACTAAGATCTAGCATTGCTATTTTAAGCGAGTACATTATTTTTTTCACAATTAATATATATGATGCTTAAAATTTTTGTAGAGGACAATACAAATATGATGGTTAAAAAATTGCACTTACAAAAGTACTAGCTTGCTAATTTCTTAGTTATGGACTTCTGTAACTTGCCTTCGACGTACCTCTAGTTCTTTTAATAAATGCAACTTCATTGTCTAAAAGGACCCCGACCTTCATGTATTCTATTAAATGTAAATGTGTTATGAAGTATTAATTAATATCTTGAATTGTAAACAGGATGAGTGTTGTATTTTAAAATTAAGAAAGTGTCATGATATGCATACGATCCTATACGTGCATATCATCCTTTTTGTCCGAAGCAGTGTGACCATTCTTTTTCCTCCTAATAAAGGAAATAAAAGGGAGGCATCGATCTTTCTACAAAGAGTCTACTACATGATGCCACATAAGCCTTAACGCGTTTCAAAGTGTTGATGTCCCCTGCGCCGGTGAGGCTATGCTTGTACAATATGAATCCGTTCGTATTTTTTACCACCATTTTAGGGTCCTTAGTAAACACCTACGGATGGTCATGAAGTACTAGTACTATGGTGTGACTTATAACAAGCCTGAGTTGTGTATTTCAAAAATAAAAAGTAGTCCTTAAATGCATACATTTTTTATGTACAATCCTTGTCCGGACACCACAAACACAACAAATCAACCGTTAAGGGGTGGAAGGCAGATATACCGGGTCGTTCTTTCTTCCTCTAGAAGAAAAAAGGTGATCTCGCCAGTGTCTCTCACAATGAGAGTTCCCCCACCGCCATCCTCTGTCGGCTCCCCTCCATCGACGACCTTGGTCGTCGATACTGAGGGGGTTGCCGTATCCATGTGTGTGTGGATAGTTTTATGTTAAAGTAGCTTCGTTTTTTAAGGTTGTTCATCGTCTTGGCTTCAACAACGACGATGGAAGCGATGAATAAAGATTCTTAGATCCTACCCTAACAAGGTGATCAGCCCTATTGTTGGGGATGGTTTTGGAAACCAATCTGTTCAAGCAAGAATGGTGTGGCAGCGGCGCCCTTGTGGTGGACATGTGTCCATGGGCTCTGCCGTTGCGATGTGAATTATTTCAAATTTCACCTGGAATATTAGTCTCAGGTGGTGTTGGTGTCCCTATTTAATTCAAATTGGATGATGTGTTTGTGTTATACACATGAGTCATATGATTTTGACCTTTTGGCTCATTGAAGGGTCGAGGTTGTATGTCAGTGTTAGACTATCATGCATGAACGATGAAACAAGCTTGAATACCTTTCTTTTATCTTAGTATCTTCGGCAAGTCAAATTGGGCAACAAATAAAGCAGTTCATAGTCCACTAGCTCATTTTTCTCTGACTATGGCCATGATCTCCTGAAATAGTAGGAATGTATCATTAGAAAATGTTTTCAACTGAGTTCCCATAAGTTTCCTCATGCATACATGTGGCCAATGTTGAAATATAGATCATTTATCTAACTAAACATTAATGTGTGCTTTAGCAAAGTGGACGAAATATGTTGTATAATTTGGGAAATATATGTATCACAATTCAGAACTAAATAGTATTGGCCTGGCATGGAACTCATATTTGCACTTTAATTGTTTCCATAATTAACTGTTTCCTTCCATCACATGATATTGAATACTCACGGAGCATGTAGAAGTACATCATGAGTCCCTTGACGAGTGCTTAAGAAAAATAGGAGAGTTCATATGGTTGTTTGTTTTGCTTCTCTGTTTCCCTAAGAATTAATGTGTTTGATTCCTGATTTAAAGACCATGTATATTTAAAAAAAGTTGAGACCATGTTAATATTTTGTAGTTCATCATCCTTATGTAGATGTGGCATTCCCACTATTGTTTGTGCATATCCAATTGTACTTTAGACACTAACTTGTAGAGTTAGATAGCTGCCAGCAGCTAACCCGTCGATTAGCTCACTTAAATGTTAGCTACATTATTTTTTTTGTCTCACGTACAACTATTATTATCAGTTCTAAGGAAATGGGAAGCAGGACACGAGGTATTCCAAGTCATGGAAATGATGATGATTATGACGATGATGATGATGATGATGATCATTGCTCCCTAGGGTGGTTTTGATAATTGATCACAACATATGCATCATTGGACTAATATGTTTTCCAAGTATGTTTCAGAAAAAGTTCAAAAGATGCTATGGCTTAAGGTTTATGTGGAGACGCCCCTGGATGCAAGAAAGGAATAATGTTGGCTCAGGCTTCAAGCTAGAAGAATCTTCATTTTATATTTGTGAGAAATCACTTTTGAGTCCATAGGAAAGCCAATACTATTAAAAGGGGGTGAGGTAGTAAAATAACCACATTGCTCAAATGCTCAAAGTTAGCCACCAAAACACTAAGTCAATTTTCCCACATGTCCACTTTGTCCAGATCCACATACACAAATTTAGTGTCACCAACATTCCCATATCGGACCCACCGAGTTTGACCTTAGACAGAAACCCTAGCCATTCCCACCAAATCGGTGCAACCGAAACTGCATCGGTGCTACCGAGTTTAGTGTGACCAACACTCTGTTGCCAAGATATACGAAATCAGAATTTCTGAGTTTGAGTATTGGTGCCACCAATATTGGCCATTTGCCCGTTAGTCACCTTTTCAATGCCACCGAATTTCATATATTGGTCTCACCGAGATTCGTAAGTTCACACCTTTAGTGCTAATCGGTACCACCGAGTTGTCAACTTTGGTGTCATCGAGTTTGCCCTTTTGTGTGTAACTATTGGATTTTGGCTGTTGTCTATATATACCCCTTCACCCACCTCTCATTCATGGGAGAAGCACTTAGAACACACACTTCACTACCGCATCCATTTTGTGAGAGAGAACCACCTACTCATGTGTTGAGACCAAGATATTCCAATCCTATCATTTGAAACTTGAACTCTAGCCTCCCCAAACTGCTTTCCACAAAATCAACCTCTCCTACCCATTCATATTCTGTGAGAGAGTGATTTTTGTTGAGGAGACAATCTTTAGAAGCACAAGAGCAAGTAGTTCATTGATCTACCACATCTATTACCTTTTGGAGGGTGGTGCCTCCTAGATTGGTTAGATGTCGCTTGGGAGCCTCCTACTTCGTGTTGTGAATTTGAACCAACATGTTTGTAAGGGCAAGGAGATCGCCTACTTCATTAAGATCTACCATGAGTAAGGCTAGTCCTCCATGGACGGAAGCTGTGGTGGAATAGACAAGGCCGCTTCTTTGTGGACCCTCCATGGGTGGAGCCCTCCGTGGACTCTCGTAGCAGTTACCCTGTGTGGTTGAAGTCTCCACTAACATGGGCGTACGATAGAGCCACGTATCGGAACCATGCCAAAAATTGGTGTGTCAACCTCATGTATTTGATCTCCCTACCTTACTCCTCTACTTTACACTTTCATGTTTTACTTTCCGTTGCTATACTATTAGAATTGCATGTTTAGGGTGTACTTGACCTGCTATAACTGTCATAGTTGTTTCTCAAGTAGAATTGGGAAAAGTTCTTTTTTGTCAAGTAGTCTAATCACCCCCTAGACATACTTTCGATCCTACAAGTGGTATCAGAGCTTTGGTCTCCATTTCGTTGGTTTAACAATCTAGGAGAGTATGGCATCTAGTGAGGTAAATTATCATCGTAGAGGTCCATATTTCAATGGCACTAATCTTGCTAGTTGGAAGCATAAAATGAAAATGCATATTATTGGCTTTAATCCTCATGTTTGGGTTGTTATTCGTGTTGGTGTGCAAGGTAACTTCTTTGGAGAATGGCATGAACCACATCGTGATGCGGCAGCTGATGAACTGAAGATGATGCAACTTAATGCTCAAGCCTGCGACATCATCTTCAACTGCCTATGCCCCGAAGAATTCAACAAAATCATTCGTCTTGAGAATGCAAAAGAAATATGGGATTCTTTGGTTGATATGCACGAAGGTACTGATTCTGTTAGAGAATATAAGTTGGATGTGCTTCAAAGTCAGCTTGACAAGTTCAAGATGAAGGATGGTGAAGGTGTCGCAGAAATGTACTCTAGGCTAGCTCTCATCACCAATGAGATTGTCTGCTTAGGAAGCGAAGAGATGACCGACAAATTCATCATCAAGAATATACTTAGATCTCTCGATGGCAAGTATGACATAGTGTGCACATTAATCCAAATGATGCCAAATTACAAATAACTCAAGCTAATTGAAGTAGTTGGTAGGATTTTTGCTCATGAGATGTCACTCATGGACAAAGATGAGCTGCACAACAAGTCAAGTGGTGCTTATAAAGCTTCATGTGATGCTCCCGCTACCTCAAAGGACAATCTTGTCACTGATGAAGAGATAAGCCTCATGGTCAGAAAGATCAACAAGTTCTATAAGAGTAAAGGCAAAGATAGAAGCTCAAGCTCGAGACATGAAGAGAAGCGTTCGTCCAGTCGTGACCGAAACTGCTACAATTCTGGGAAGCCCGAACACTACTCAAATGAGTGCTCGGCTCCCTACAAAAAAGGGGAGAATCACCTCGAAGACGAAGCTCAAGAGATGAGTCGCCTCGTAGAGAGAGAAGGAGTAGAGAAGATCACTATGAACAAAGACACTTATGAAGAGGCAAGGAATCAGAGAAGAAGGACAAATACACCAAGAGCAGTTCAAGAAGAAGACATGAAGCTCATGTTGGTGAATGGGTGTCTCGCTCTAAGTCTGATCACCACTCTGAGAGAAGCTATCACTCCCACTCAGACTATAGTCAAGATGAAGGTGTTGTCGGCATTGCACTTGTTTCCACCAACTCCAACGACTTATTTGATTCACCAAATGAGGGAGTCGGAAACTGCTTCATCGATAAAGGCCCCAAGGTATCACATATCGAATATCTTGATTTTAATAGTGATGAGGATGACTTGTTAGGAGAAGATGACTTGCTTCTTGATAAAACTAGTGATTGCACTAAAAATGAACTTGCTATTTATCATGCTAGTCAAGAGAAATCGAATGATGAAGATAAGAAGGAAATTGAACGACTAACTCAAGAATGAAAAACTCTTAAGTTAGCTCATGAGACTACTCTAGAAGATCATAGAGAGCTTGCAAGAACACATGATAAGCTACACTTCGAGAAGCTCAACTCGGAGCAAGAGCATGAGTTCTTAAAGCGAACAATGATGATCTTGGAAAGAGAGTTCTTCTTATCTAGCCAAACGATTACTCTTGTCCAACTATGTTCCACAAGTTAAACATAGCAACACTAGTAACAAAGGCAAGAAGGTTTCTTCATCTAGTAACAACCATGCTAAGGCTAAAAGCAATAATTTTGTTGCTATTAGCTCTATTGATTGCACTAACGATTCTCTTAGCCAAGTTACACTTCAGCAAGAACATGATCTATTGAAAGGGATTATAGAGAAAGGTGTCTTCAAGAGCCTTGACCGAAGTAAACAATTCGAGGAAATTGTGCGCAAGCAAGGAGGACATCGGAAGAAACAAGGTGTTGGCTACTTCAACATCAACGGAGATGTTTGGGAAGAAGGTCCATATCCCACTCCTAAGTTTGTTCCCCAAGAGGATAAGTGTGATCCCACTCCTCCCAAAGGAACAAGTTCACAAGACGACCCTCTACCACAAGACCACAAGGGCAAGGGAAAGCTTCAAGATCAAGTGGGTTCCTAAGGACACTACTAGCTCTACCTCATCAAGTGCTACCACAACTCCAAGGGTTCCCGTCGACTTGATGTGGATCTCCAAGAGGAAGAACTAGGGAAGTCTTGAGGGATGACCCCGCCAATGAATTTCACTCTTATTCATTTTGGCAAGAACTATTTGCAATCAACCTCAACCATATGCATTAGTTGAAGGAGTCACACATTCCCTCAAAGGTATGCAAGGAACAAGGTAATTAACGCATCTTTGGACATCATCCCATTTGTGTTTTAGTCCATGTCCGTAGATATTCTTGCATATGTTCCTCGTGCTTTGGGACTAACCCATGTAGGTGAGAAGAGTATGGAAACAACAAGGATTGATCCCAACTCAAGATGATCTTCACCAACATTGAGCATCCACCACTATTTCACCTACTTGAAGTCTTCTATGACAAAACACAAGGTTAGTGATCCCTCTTAGTGGGGATGTCATATCAAGGGGGAGCTTTACTCTAAGACTTGAGTATAAGCATCTCCTAAGGATATGAACACATTAATTCTTATGTAAAAGTGGTAACCCCACTTGTGCTTAACGGTGAGTATGACCTATGATCAAGTATTCTTACTTGGCTCCTACGTCAATATACTCATATATAGATGACTTTGTCATCGCTCAAGTGCTTGATAGCTGCTAGGATGTTTGTGCATGTTCACCATGTTTTTCTTTATCATTCTTATTGTGTGAGCATGTTGGTCTGCATGTGTTTTTTATTCGTGGACATCCAATTGTTGTTATTTGGCTCTTGATTTATTTTTTCCAATTGGATGAACAAGAATGCCTAGGGCCCTTCTCTAGCTATCTATGCTATCTCATCTCAAGTTCTATTCATGCTTCATCACAAAGCTTGAACAAGCACTTGTCGATCCCTCTGTGTGAAGGAGCACTCGGAGTTCCATATCGTCAATGGCTGACCTCCAAAACCTCTCTATGAATGAACTCGGTGAAACCAACTTTACAAACTTGGTTCCACCAAAGTACAAAGTTGATCTAGGTTTTCCATCTCGGTACCACTGGAATCACCAACTTGGTTCCATCGAGCTTCCCTGTAATCTGACAGTAGACGAACTCGGTGACACCAATTTCATAATCTCGGTGACACCGACAGCGAATGAGTATATATTCTAGCGGACAGGTTCTTTGATTTCCAATCATCAAAGACATTTCGCCTCAAACCCTATGCTGCCTCCTGGACCCCTGGTCGTCGCCTTGAGTTCCCTTGCTTCTCCGCCACTGGGAATCACCGCTGCCGATGGGATCTTCAGCATCGTCACCGCCGTAGCAGGACTACCGCCAAGCTAGGGTATGGTTCGGACCCCCTCTGCGTTGCTCCATCTGATTCATATGCAATGGGAATTTTTTATCCACAAGCCATTGTGTGCAACCTCTCTATCAACGAGATGAATCCCGTAGATTAGAGAACTGGGAAGTTTTTAGGTTTAACAGTCCGCAGACCCCATCTCGGTGACTCCGAGTTGCAAAACTCGGTGCTACCGATTTTGAACCTAGGGTTCCTGAGAATGGACTCGGTGAGACCGAGTTGTCATTTTCGGTTCCACCAAAATGATGACCAAGTTTCTGTTAAGGAGTTCATGTGTCTCAATGACTCCGAAAGTTCAAACTCGATTCCACCAATATTTGTTCTACAGAAAGTTAAAACTAAGGATTTCTCTGTTCAAAATTTCAAAAACATCTAAATTTTGCGATGCTCATCCATTCTGTCCTTCCTATATCCACTTCACAGGATTTGATGTTTGCTGCTGAGATTGTGCTTGCCTGTCAGATATGTTTGGTTCAAAAGATAGTCAAAATGACTTCACAGAGCGGAGTGTTGAGATTGACCCACGCACTAGTCCAGAGAAGTCTGACTCTGACCCTGGATCCTACAGCTCCCATGGTTTGCCCAAGGCAGCCGCGAGGGAGAAGAAGAAGCTGAATTCTGATGAAGAGGACTCAGACTTTGTGCCAGAGGAAACTTCAGCTCCTTCAAAGGCTCCAAGGAAAGTTGTCAGGAAAGTAACTGCTACCCCTGCTGATCTGAGAGCACCTCAATATGCCAGGTAGAGCACATCAATTTCCAAGGATGTACCTCCCAAGAAGGCTGGTGTGAAGAGGCCCAGGAAGAGAATTGTTCATCTTGTTGGGAGAAAGACTTCAATGTATGAAGACCTAGAAGATGCTGAGGAAGAAGCTCCTGAGGAAATCCCAGTTCCTCCCAAGAAGAAGAAGTTGATGGTTGATGCTATGAAATCTGCTCCTAAGCCTCATGCCAAAGCAAAGAAAGTTGTAGCTCCCAAAAGGACTACCAAGGACATACCTGCAGCTGCCAAGAGCAAAGGTCATGCATCCACTGCCCATGGTGTAGAGGAGGAAGAAGATGAGAATGCACCAATTCTCGGGAAGCTCTGACCATCCCTTCCAATTCACAATGATTCTCATCCAGTAGCAGAAGACATGAAGAAGAGGAAGGATGCCAGACTAAGGAAGTGGAGAGCTAATGATCCATATGTTGTCACAACAAGAACTGTTGTTGATCCAAGGTTTCACACCAAGGAACAACAAGATTTTTATGAGACTGTCTTGTTTGACAAGAGTCCTGCTATCAGTGATATGAGGTATGTCGACTAGGCATATATCAAGGAAAATGAGAATTTCTTTCCCCATGTCCAAGAGAACTTCAAATTAGTGGACATTGAAAAGTTTGTTGGCAAAGATATGACCCCATGGAATGGCAAGCTCATCATGTAATTCTATGCAACTATTCATTTCTACGATGATTCATTAGTGTGGATGACTAATGGTCACAAGTATGAAGCTACAATTGTTGAATGGGCTGCTATCATTGGTGCCCCCAAGCACGAAGATCGAGATGTAGATGTCTGTGCACAAGCAAAGCAGAGTCACAACTCAATGGCCAATATGTACAAGACAATTCCACGCAAGTACTTGGCTAGTCACAAGATGGGTTCAATGTACTTTCTTCAAGTAGGCATTCCCAAAATAAACACTATTCTGCAATACACCCTAATGCCTAAATCAGGAGATGGAAAGATGATTAGATAACATTCCATCAACCTACTGCACCTGCTAGACACTCGTACCACATTCAGAGTAATGGACTTGATAGTAGAGACAATCCGAAGAACTATTGCGGATGAGAAGAGATCATGTGGAAATGCTCCTTACATTCAAATGATTATCAATGTCAAGCTAGGCAGGCATGCATATCTACTTGACCATCCCCATCTACCTCTTCGGCCAGAGTTTGAAGACAATGACGTGGTAATGGACGACAATGATCCCAAGTCACAGAGAACCACCTACTCATGTGTTGAGACCAAGATATTCCAATCCTATCATCTGAAACTTGATCTCTAGCCTCCCCAAACTGCTTTCCACCAAATGAACCTCTCCTACCAGTGCATATTCCGTGAGAGAGTGATTTGTGTTGAGGAGACTATCTTTAGAAGCACAATAGCAAGGAGTTCATTGATCTACCGCATCTATTACCTTTTGGAGGGTGGTGTCTCCTAGATCGGTTAGGTGTCACTTGGGAGCCTCCTACTTCGTGTTGTGGAGTTGAACCAAGATGTTTGTAAGGGCAAGGAGATCGCCTACTTCATGAAGATATATCGTGAGTAAGGCTGGTCCTCCATGGACAGAAGCCATGGTGGAATAGACAAGGCCGCTTCTTTATGGACCCTTCGTGGGTGGAGCCCTCCGTGGACTCTCGAAGTCGTTACCCTCCGTGGGTTGAAGTCTCCACTAACATGGACGTACGAAAGCGCAACCTATCAGAACCATGCCAAAAATTGCCGTCTCAAACTCATGTGTTTGAGCTCCCTACCTTACTCCTCTACTTTACACTTGCATGTTTTACTTTCCACTGCTATACTATTAGAATTGCATGTGTAGGGTGTACTTGATATGCTATAACTGTCATAGTTGTTTCTCAAGTAGAATTGGTAAAAGGCAAAAAAATTATCTTGTCAAGTAGTCTAATCACCCACCCTCTAGACATACTTTCGATCCTACATCCTTGGAGAAGGTTAAATAGCAACTTGCATATCACCGTTGTGGATTTAAATAAGTAAGATGCGATCATACTAGATAGCCATGGCAGCCACGTAAAATTTGCAACAACAAATTAGAGGACGTCTAACTTGTTTTTGTTGGGTATGCATGTGATGTGACATGGCCAAACACATGATATGATATATTGGATTTATGAGATGATCATGTTGTAATAGTTAAATATCGACTTGCACGTCGATGCTACGGCAACCGACGGGAGCCATAGGGTTATCTTTAATTTTTTTGCGCTTGAGATGCTTTGCTTTATCGCTAGTAGTAGCTTTAGTAGTAACATCATAGTTAGCGTGACAACCTCGATGGCAGCATGAGGATGGAGATCATGGTGTGGCGCCGGTGACGATGGAGATCATGTCCGTGCTTTGGTGATGGGGATCAAGAAGCACAAGTTCATGGCCATATCATGTCACTTATGATTTTCATGTGATGTTAATCCTTTTATGCACCTTATTTTGCTTAGGACAACGGTGGCATTATAAGGTGATCTCTCACTAAAATTTCAAGATAAATTTGTGTTCTCCCCGACTATGCACTGTTGCAACAGTTTGTTGTTTCGAGACACCACGTGATGATCGGGTGTGACAGACTCTACGTTCACATACAACGGGTGCAAAATAGTTGCACACGCGGAACACTCGAGTTAAACTTGACGAGCCTAGCATGTACAGACATGACCTCTGAACACAAGAGGCTAAAAGGTCGAGCATGAATCATATAGTTGATATGATCAACATGGAGATGTTCTGAATTAAAACTAAACTAAACTCACGTGATCATAGGACTTGAGTTAGTGAATTTGGATCATGCGACACTCGAATGACTAGAGGGATGTCAATTTGAGTGGGAGTTTATTAGTAATATGATTACCTAAACTCAATTATCTTGAACATAGTGTAAGTAATCTTTGCAAAACTTTATGTTGTATATCAATGGCTCGCGCAGTAGCAACCCTGAATTTTAATGCGTTCCTAGAGAAAGCTAAGCTGAAAGATGATGGAAGCAACTTTGTTGACTGGGCCCATAATCCGAGGCTTATCCTCACGGCTTCCCAAAAGCAATATGTCGTTGATGTGGTGCTAGGTGATGCACCACCCAAAACGGTGACCAAAGACGTTTTGAATGCTTGGCAGTCGCGTAGGGATGACTACTCATAAGTTCAATGTGCAGTTTTGTATGGCTTAAAACCAGGACTTCAAAGACGTTTTGAACGTCATGGAGCATATGAGATGTTTCACGAATTGAAGTTTATCTTTGAGAAGAATGCCTGGATCGAGAGGTATGAAACCTTCGATAAGTTCTATGCTTGCAAAATGGAGGAGAATGGATCTGTGAGTGAACACATACTCAGAATGTCTGGGTACTCTAACCGTCTAGCTGAGTTGGGGATTGCTCTCCCGCAAGAGGATATCACACACACAATTCTTTAGTCGCTGCCACCTAGCTATAAGAGCTTCGTGTTGAACTATAACATGCAAGGGATGAATAAGTCACTCGCCGAGCTGTTTGCGATGCCGAAAGTCGCTGAGTCAGAAATCCAGAAAGAACATCAAGTGTTGATGGTCAAGAAGACCACTAGTTTCAAGAAAAACAGCAAGGGCAAGAAGGGTAACTCTAAGAAGAATGGCAAGGCAGTTGCTCCTCCGATGAAGAAACCCAAGGCTGGACCCAAGAGGGAAATTGAGTGTTATTATTGGAAGGGGACTGGTCACTAGAAGTGAAACTGCCCCAAGTATCTGGTCGATAAGAAGGCGGCCAACACGAAACAAGGTATATTTGATATACATGTTATTGATGTGGACCTCACCAGATCTCATAGTAGTTCTTGGGTATTTGATACGGTTCTGTTGCTCACATTTGCAACTCGAAATAGGAACTGCGGAATAAACGAAGGCTGGCGAAGGATGAAGTGACGATGTGCGTGGGAAATGGTTCCAAGGTTGATGCGATCGCCGTCGACACGATCTCACTTTGGTTACTATCGAGATTAGTGATGAATCTAAATAAATGTTATTTAGTGACTGCGTTAAGCATGAACATTATATCTGGATCTTGTTTATTGCGAGACGGTTACTCATTTAAGTCAGAGAATAATGGTTGCTCTATTTATGTGAGTAATATCTTTTACGGTCATGCAACCAATGTGAGGGGTTTATTCATGTTGAATCTCGATAGTGATGATACACATATACATAATATTGAGACCAAAAGATGTAGAGTTGGTAACAATAACGTCACTTTCTTGTGGCACTACCGCTCAGGTCATATTGGTGTAAAACGCATGAAGAAAATCCATGCTGATGGACTTTTGGAATCACTTGATTTTGAATCACTTGACACGTGCGAACCATGTGTCATGGGCAAGATGACTAAGACTCCGTTCTCCGGAACAATGGAGCATGCAAGTGACTTGTTGGAGATCATACATACTGATGTGTGTGGACCAATGAGCATAGAGGCGCACGGTGGATATCATTATTTTCTCACCTTCACTAGTGATTTGAGTAGATATGGTTATATTTACTTAATGAAGCACAAGTCTGAAACGTTTGAAAAATTCAAGCAATTTCATAGTGAAGTTGAAAATCATCGTAACAAGAAGATCAAATTCCTACGATCTGATCGAGGACGTGAGTATCTGAGTTACGAGTTTCGTGCTCACTTTAGACAATGTGGAAACTTTTCACAGTTGACACCACCTGGAACACCACAACGTAATGGTGTGTCCAAACGTCATAATCATACTTCATTAGATATGGTGTGTTCTATGATGTCTCTTACCAATTTGTCGTTATTGTTTTGGGGCTATGCATTGGAGACAACTGCATTCACTTTAAATAAGACACCATCAAAATCCGTTGAGACGACACCATATGAAATATGGTATGGCAAGAAGCCAAAGTTGTCGTTTCTTAAAGTTTGGGGATGTGATTCTTATGTCAAAAAGCTTCAACCTAAAAAGCTGGAACCTAAAGTGGAAAAGTGTGTCCTCATAGGTTACCCAAAAGAGACGGTTGGGTATACCTTCTATCTCAGATCCGAGGGCAAAGTATTTTTCGGTAAGAACAGAGCTTTTCTTGAGAAAGAGTTTCTCTCGAAAGAATTGAGTGGGAGGAAGATAGAACTTGATGAGGTTGTAGAACCTTTACTTCAACCAGATACTGGCGCAGGACAGAAAGAAGTTTCTATCAAAGCTACACGAGTTGAAGAGGAAACTAATGATGATGATCATGAAAATTCAGATCAAGTTGCTATCGGGCCTCGTAGGTCGACAAGGGCATGCACTACTCCAGAGTGGTACGTCAATCGTGTCTTATCAATCTTGTTGTTAGACAACAATGAGCCTACGAGCCATGGAGAAGCAATGGTGGGCCCATATTCCAACAAATGGTTCGAGGCCATGAAGTCTGAGATAGGATCTATGTATGAAAACAAAGTATGGACTTTGGAAGTATTACCTGAAGGCCGAAAGGCCATTTAGAACAAATAGATCTTTAAGAAGAAGACGGACACCGACGGTAATGTGACCGTCTATAAAGCTCGAAATGTGGCAAAAGGTTTTTCACAAGTTCAAGAAGTTGACTATGATGAGAGTTTCTCACTAGTAGCGATGCTTAAGTCCGTCAGAATCATGTTAGAAATAGCTGCATTTTTTGATTATGAAATTTGGCATATGGATGTCAAAACAACATTCCTTAACGGGTTTCTTAAGGAAGAGTTGTATATGATGCAACCAGAAGGTTTTGCCGATCTGTAAGAAGCCGACAAAGTGTGCAAGCTCCAGCGATCTATTTATGGACTGGTAAAAGCATCTTGGAGTTGGAATCAGTGCTTTGGTGTGGTGATCAAGGCGTTTGGGTTTATAGAAGTTTTTGGACAAACTAGTATTTACAAGAAAGTGAGTGGGGGCTCTATAGAGTTTATAATATTATATGTGGATGACATATTGCTGAATGGAAACAATATAAAACTTTTGGGAAGTGTAAAGGATTACTCGAATAAAAGTTTTTCAATGGACCTGGGAGAAGCTGCTTACATATTAGGCATTAAGATCTAGAGAGATAGATCAAGACGCATAATAGGACTTTCACAAAGCACATACCTTGATAAGATTTTGAAGAAGTTCAAAATGGAACAATCCGGGAAGGGTTTCTTGTCTTTGTTACAAGGTATAAAGTTGAGTAAGACTCAATGCCCAGTGACTGCAGAAGATAGAGAAACGATGAGTGTCGTCCCCTATGCTTCAGCCATAGGGTCTATCATGTATGCAATGTTGTGCACAAGACATGATGTGAGCCTTGCCATAAGTATGCCAGGGAGGTTTCAAAGTAATCCAGGAGTGGAGCACTCGACAAGGGTCAAGAATATTCTGAAGTACCTGAAAAGGACTAAGGAAATGTTTCTCATTTATGGAGGTGACGAAGAGCTCATCATAAAGGGTTACGTCGATGCAAGCTTCGACACTAAATTGAATGACTCTAAGTCTCAAACCAGATACGTATTTATTCTCATTGGGGGTGCGATAAGCTGGTGCAGTTCCAAGCAGAGCGTCGCAACTGATTCGACATGTGAAGCGGAGTATATAGTTGCCTCGGAGGCGGCTAAAGAGGGTGTCTAGATGAAGCAGTTCATGACAGATCTTGGAGTTGTGCCAAGTGCACTAGACCCGATAAATATGTTATGTGACAACACTAGTACCATTGCTCGAGCCAAGGAACCAAGCTTTCACAAGAGGACCAGACACATAAAGTGATGCTTCAATGCCATCCACGATTACATCAAGGAAAATGGCATAAATATTTGCAAAGTGCACACAGATCTGAATGTTGCAGATCCGCTGACTAAACATCTTCCATGAGCAAAACATGATCAACACCAGAACTGTATGGGTGTTAGATTCGTTACATTGTAAATCACATAGAGATGTGAAGCTAGATTACTGACTCTAGTGCAAGTGGGAGACTGTTGGAAATATGCCCTAGAGGCAATGATAAAATCGCTATTATTATATTTCCCGTTTCAAGATATTTGTTTACTATCCATGCTATAATTGTATTGAATGGAAACACGAATGCATGTGTGGATATATACACAAAACAATGTCCCTAGTGAGACTCTAGTTGACTAGCTCGTTGATCAAAGATGGTTAAGGTCTCCTAGCCATGGACAAGTGTTGTTAGTTCATAATGGGATCACATCATTAGGAGAATGATGTGATGGACAAGACCCAAACTATAAACATAGCATGTGATCGTGTCATTTTGTTGCTATTGTTTTTTCTGCATGTCAAGTATACGTTCCTATGACCATGAGATCATGTAACTCACTGAAACCGGAAGAATGCCTTGTGTGTATCAAACGTCGCAACATAACTGGGTAACTATAAACGTGCTCTACATGTATCTCTGAAGGTGTCCGTTGAGTTAGCACGGATCAAGACTGGGATTTGTCACTCTGTATGACAGAGAGGTACCTTGGGGCCCACTCGGTAATACAACATCACAAACAAGCCTTGCAAGCACTATGACTAAAGAGTTAGCCACGAGATCTTGTATTACGGAACGAGTAAAGAGACTTGCTGGTAACGAGATTGAAATAGGTATGGATATACCGATGATCGAATCTCGCACAAGTAACATACCGAAGGACAAAGGGAATGATATACGGGATTAACTGAATCCTTGACACAGAGGTTCAACTGATAAGATCTTCGTAGAATATGTAGGATCCAATATGGGCATCCAGGTCTCGCTATTGGATATTGACCGGAGAGTGTCTCGGTCAAGTCTACATAGTTCTCAAACCCGTAGGGTCTGCACACTTACGGTTCAGTGATGTTTCGATATAGTTGAATTATTGATGTTGGTAAATGAATGTTGTTCGCAGTCCCGGATGAGATCTCGGACGTCACAAAGGTTTTAGGAATGATCCAGGGACGAAGATTGATATATAGGAAGTATCCATTTGGCTTCCAGAAGGTTTTCGGGCATTACCGGTAAAGTACTCGGAGTGACGAATGGGCATCGAGGTCCCGCTATTGGATATTGTCAGAATCGCGACTCAAGTCTTAGAATCTTACGATCTTATGATCCAAACTATCCCCTCCGATTCTACGATTTTGCTCATAGAATCTAAGTTTCTACGATCCTCATAGTTATGATTCTATGATTCACGATCCTAGCAATAGAGCCCCGATCTGATTCAGAATCGCGATTCTGACAACTTTGGTTCTGGAGTTCCACCGGGAGGGGCCACCCACCCGGGAGAGAACTAAAGAGGCCCAAGGGTGGAGCACCAGCCCCTGGTGGGCTAGTGGCCAGTGTAAGTGGGCCTGGTTCGGCCGAAGGAGGAGAAAGGAAGGAAGAGGTGGGGCAAACCAAAATAGGAAGGGACTCCTCCTTTCAATGAGATAGGAGGAGGAATCCTCCTCCTTGCTTGACGCGCCGAGAAACTTTTCCCTAGGGCGCCACCCCTCCATCCCACCTATATATAGTGGAGGTGAGAGAGGGTTTTGGGACCCAAGCCATAGTGCAACCCTCTTTCCCTCCACCACTTCGTGACACCACATAGCTAGTTCGGCACGGCACGACGAAGCCCTACCGGAGTAGCTCCACCACCATCATCGCCACGTCGCCGTGCTGCCGGAGAGTTCATCTACCTCTTCGTCTCTCTTCCTGGATCAAGAAGGCGGAGATCATCATCGAGCTATACGTGTGCTGAACATGGAGGTGTCGTCCGTTCGGAACTAGATCGGGATGGAGTTCGTGGGACGCTTGCGATTCGAATCGAGAAGATGATCTACTACATCAACCGTGTTTCTTAATGCTTCCCGCTTAGCGATCTACAAGGGTATGTGGATCCGATCTCCCCTCTCATAGATGATCATCACCATGATAGGTTTTGCATGTACGTAGGAATTTTTTTGTTTCCCATGCAACGTTCCCCAACACTAAGTAGCGGTTTGGTTCTCATCATAGTCATGACTAACTTCGATGGTTCAAATATACCATTGACTATTATGAAAACCAACATGAAGTAATAACCATTGGACCATAAATACCTGATGGGAAACCATGGGTTATATGCGTCGTTAGAATAGCGCAAGCCAACTGGTGGGATTAACATGTATGACGTCTCACCATCGGCTCATCACCGTGGGAAAAGCTATTACCCGACCATACTATCAGCCATTGGTGTAATGGTATTTGAATCATAGCCGATGGTGTACTCTCGATTTTAGTGTTATTCAACGGGGAAAACAAATATCCAATGGTGAGTTCAACGTTGAAAATAAGGGGATTTCTAGTAGTGTAAGGTCACTGATGGAGGGGAGCCGTCGGAGGACGATGCTCGAAAGATTGACGTTTCTTGGTGGCGGCTAGGTTCAGTTCTCAGGGGGCCGAGAAGAAAATGATAAAGAACACACGAGTATCAAGGGTTTCTATTCTGCTGAGCTAGCATGTGCGTCTGATGAGCCACAAGTGTAGGGGATCTATCATAGCCTTTCCAATAAGTAAGAGTGTCGATCCCAACAAGGACAGAAGGTATTGACAGGTGATCTTGAGCAAGGAAAAACTGCAAGTACTGAAAGGTAACTTTTTATGGGTTTTCTAGTATAAGCAACAAAGAAATAAATGCAAGTGAAGTAAATGGTGTCGAGGTGCAGCAAGTGGTCCAATCCTTTTAAACACAAAGGATAAGCCAAGGGACTAAACTTATAAAGACTAGGCGTTCCTGAGGACACGCGGGAGAGATAGTCAAGTGTTGTCGCCATATTCCGTCTAGTACTATGTTCTGTATTGGTAAGTGTTATGTGGGTGGATCTTAACTAGTGCACCATCTAGGCTAAGACAAGTACACTCTTATGATTAATCCCTCTTGCAAGAATCCGCAAATACAAGAGAGAAATTAAGGCAAAGGCTAACCATAGCTATAAGCTTAAGGATCCAATACTCCCGTTGATGATAAACAACCGGTTTAGCATCAGGCTCAAGATTGATAGTATGCTCACAAATAGATGGACTAATCACCTTAATATCATCAAGGGTATAACCAATAGCGCCTCGGTGTTTATGAAGGACTTCCAATACTCGCTCTTCTTCATATCCTTAAAGGTTAGAATTGATAATAACAGGATATACTTTATGTTCATCTAAATAAGCATACTTGAGCGTACTGGGAAGAGGTTTGAGATCAAACACCGGGTCTTCTTTTGGTTTTGATAAAATTCCCAAAGGTTCAACCGGAAGGTTGTGCTTCAGGATAGCACGTTGTCCCAAGAATATGTCATCTAGCTCATTCCTTTCCTCCATATGCATATCATTCTCGTGGTTTTCCATAAATTGTTCCAAAGGATCGTTAGGAGGAATAACAATAGAATCAATCTCTTCAATGATTTTATCATTACTAGGCAGATTAGTACCACGAGTTTGCTTCAAGAATTTAGAAAAGTTTAATTCATATGGCTCACCATTAAATTCAACAGATACTTTTCCTTTCCTACAATCTATAATAGCTCCACAAGTTTTGAGAAAAGGCCTACCAAAGATAATAGGGCAAAAATAGTCTTGCACTGAACCAAGTACTAGAAAGTCGGTAGGATATTTTACCTTTCCACATAGAACTTCAACATCTCGCACAATTCCAATAGGAGTGATAGTTTCTTTGTTTGTAAGATGAATAGTAACATCAACTTCTTCAATTTCACCTGTTAGAATCTCATTCATAATCTCTTGATGAAGTGAAAAAGGAATAGCACTAGCACTGGATCCCAAATCACATAGCCCATAATAATTATGATCTCCTATTTTAACAGATACAGCTGAAGTACCTGAAATTGGGCCTTTATTCTTGGCTATAACAAGGTTAGTGGAAACAGCACAAAAATTTATATTAGAATCCTTGATATTACTAGTAACAAGATCCTTGACTAATGCAACTTGAGGATCGACTTTAATCAGGTCCTCATGCTCATCAGTCGTTCTTTCACTTTTATTCAGGATGCGTGTGACAAAAGAATGTTCCCTCACTCTTGCGGGAAAAGGGGGCTTTTCATATTCAACTGCAGGCAAGATAGGGTCAACAACATTAATATCAACAGATAATTCCTTAAAAGGTTTATGGTGTTGATCCTCCTTCTTCTCAGAAGAGTCAATATGAGAGGCAAAGTCTTTGCAAAAATCAATTAGAAGCTGGGAATCAAGACCAATCTTAGCGCAAAAGGTATTGAAGTAATTAATGTTCACATAGCTCTCAATGTAATCACGCTCATAATTTATAACGGGTTCAATACCATTATCAATCTCCAAGTCTTCAGTGATCTTTTGGATCCTTTCAATAAGACCCCACTTAGCTTCAGTGCTTTTGTTGGAGAATGCCCCACTAGAGGAAGCATCAAGCATCTCTTTATCTTGACGAGAAAGCCTTGCATAAAAATTTGTGAGAATAATTTCTTTGGAGAGCTCATGATTGGGACATTTGAGCATTAAGAACTTCAATCTCCCCCAAGCTTGAGCGATGCTTTCTCCGTCACGAGACCAAAAGTTATAAATATAATTCCTGTCCCGATGTATTTCATGAAGAGGATAAAACTTTGCATAAAAGAGAGGCATAAGATCTTGCCAATTTATTAAATGAGAGTCATCAAGAAGCCTATACCAATACAAAGCCTTATCTTTTAATGATATAGAGAATAGCTTTCTCATAACAAAATTCATCGATATACGTGCAAGCTTAAATAAGGAGCATAGTTGTGAAAGATATATCAAGTGTTCACCTGGATGTCTATCTCCTTCGATTAGCCAAAACACAATCAATAATACCAATTGGTATTTTAAAAGGCACAAATTCAGTAGGTGGGGGAGGCTTGTCCACCACAATAGAGTTGGGGCGGTTCCCCACAAGCAACAAACCAAGAGGAGAGTGGTCCACATGGGACAAAGAGAGGAAACAGTAAAACAAAAACAACACGTACATCGTAGAGGTTTCCTTACCGATAGCGCTACACTCCCCGGCAACGGCGCTAGAAAATGGTCTTGATAACCCAAAAGTGCATGGGATCTATCATAGCCTTTCCGATAAGTAAGAGTATCGAACCCAACGAGGAGCAGAAAGTATTGACAAGTGATCTTGAGCAAAGAAAAAGTGCAAGTACTGAAAGGTAACTTTTTATGGGTTTTCTAGTATAAGCAACAAAGAAATAAATGCAAGCGAAGTAAATGGTGCCGAGGTGCAGCAAGTGACCCAATCCTTTTAAACACAAAGGATAAGACGAGAGACTCAACTTATAAAGACTAGGCGTTCCTGAGGACACGCGGGAGAGATAGTCAAGTGTGGTCGCCATATTCCATCTAATACTATATTTTGTATTGATAAGTGTTATGTGGGTGGACCATAACAAGTGCACCATATAGGCTAAGACAAGTACACTCTTATGATTAATCCCTCTTGCAAGCATCCGCAAATACAAGAGAGAAATGAAGGCAAAGCCTAACCATAGCAATAAGCTTTAGGATCCAATACCCCTCATGCAAAAGTATGCGAACTGGGGTTCAGGTTTCTGTCACTCCGACAACCCACCGTAAGCATTCTTTATACACGATGCATTCCCCTAGGTTCTTAAAAAGGTGAAGTGTTATGTAGTCGATGTTCACATAACACCACTAGAATAATAACACCATAACTTAAATACCAATCAACACATATTACTTCAACATCATATGACTACTAGCATCTAGACTTTTCCCATGTCCTCAAGAACTAATGGAACTACTCACAAGACATAAAAGAGATCATGATCAGAGGTGATGAAAATATGATTAACAATCTGGTCATAACAATAATTCTCCAACAAAACTCAATAGCACTCAGCACAAAAGAGTAATCAACACCGGTAGAGTAGAGGGTGTGAATAATGCAAGGTACAACTCCGATTGCAATGGTGAAGTAGATGGGATGAAGGTGGAGATGGTGCTACTGTTGGTGATGATGGTGATGATGATCTCGATGATTCCCGTGACGATGGTGATGACGATGAGGACGGTCTCCCCTTCTAGGAGGAGTTCTCCCTGACGGAATCTGCCGGCCGGAAAGGTATTTTCTTCTTCGTAGGTTTTTGCCGCGGAGCGGCGGCAGAATCATGGAAACTCTTATGTCCCCATAACTTTTAGGTCAAGAGGAACATATAGGCAAAAGGAGAGCACCGGAGGTGGGACCCACCACCCAGGGGTCCTCCTGGCGCGGCCTAGGGGGGCCTGCACCAGCAGGTCGCCTCGGTAACCTGTGGCCCCCCTCCGACCCTTCTTTGGCGTGTCTTCGGGATCTGTTCGGAAACTTCTTCCCTCAAATTTTTAGCGCAGTAGGAGATGTTCTGATATTGCAACTCTTCATGCTATTTTCTCCGCTGAATCCTACGTCCGCTGTTTCGGCACCGGAAAGTTGTAAACTGTGTAAAATAAGCCAAAACACTATAAGTACATCATCACAATATGAAATATATCAATGAATAGAGACAAATTATGATACAAAAAGGTGATGCATTTTGGACGTATGAGCGTCTCAGGCACGTGAGGCTGTAGAACCACGATCTTCTTTTGGGGGTCTACTTTTTTTGTGGACCTACTTATATACTGTTGGGGAACGTCGCATGGGAAACAAAAAATTTCCTACGCGCACGAAGACCTATCATGGTGATGTCCATCTACGAGAGGGGATTTCCGATCTACGTACCCTTGTAGATCGCACAGCAGAAGCGTTAAGAAACGTGGTTGATGTAGTGGAACGTCCTCACGTCCCTCGATCCACCCCGCGAACCGTCCCACTAACCGTCCCGCGATCCGTCCCACGATCCGCTCCGATCTAGTGCCGAACGGACGGCACCTCCGCGTTCAGCACACGTACAGCTCGACGATGATCTCGGCCTTCTTGATCCAGCAAGAGAGTCAGAGAGGTAGATGAGTTCTCCGGCAGCGTGACGGCGCTCCGGAGATTGGTGGTGATCTAATCTCAGCAGGGCTCCGCCCGAGCTCCGTAGAAACGCGATCTAGAGGTAAAACCGTGGAGGTATGTCGTCGGGCTGCCGTGGCAAAAGTTGTCTCAAATCCGCCCTAAAACCCCACTATATATAGGAGGGAGGGAGGGGAGGAGGCAGCCTCAAAACCTAAAGGTTCGGCCGAAATTGGAGGTGGAGGAGTCCTACTCCGATCCTACTTGGAGTAGGATTCCACCTTCCCACTTGGAAACTCTTTCCACCTTGTGATTTTTCCTTCTCAAACCTTATGGGCCTTAGTGGGAACTTATTCCAGCCCACTAGGGGCTGGTTTATCTCTTCCCATAGCCCATGAGATCCCTTGGTGCGTGACACCCCTCCTGATGGTCCCCGGCACCCCTCCCGGCACTTCCAGTACACTACCGATGAGCCCGAAACTTTTCCGGTAATGCACGAAAACTTTCTGGTAACCAAATGAGGTCATCCTATATATCAATCTTCGTTACCGGACCATTTTGGAAACCCTCGTGACATCCATGATCTCATCCGGGACTCCGAACAACATTTGGTAACCAACCTATAACTCAAATACGCATAAAACAACGTCGAACCTTAAGTGTGCTGACCCTGCGGGTTCGAGAACTATGTAGACATGACCCGAGAGACTCCTCGGTCAATATACAATAGTGGGACCTGGATGCCCATATTGGATCCTACATATTCTACGAAGATCTTATCGTTTGAACCTCAGTGCCAAGGATTCATATAATGTCGTATGTCATTCGCTTTGTCCTTCGGTATGTTACTTGCCTGAGATTCGATCGTCAGTATCGGCATACCTATTTCAATCTCGTTTACCGGCAAGTCTCTTTACTCGTTCCGTAATACAAGATCCCGCAACTTACACTAAGTAACATTGCTTGCAAGGCTTGTGTGTGATGTTGTATTACCGAGTGGGCCCCGAGATACCTCTCCGTCATACGGAGTGACAAATCCCAGTCTTGATCCATACTAACTCAACGAACACCTTCGGAGATACCTGTAGAGCATCTTTATAGTCACCCAGTTACGTTGCGACGTTTGATACACACAAAGCATTCCTCCGGTGTCAGTGAGTTATATGATCTCATGGTCATAGGAACAAATACTTGACACGCAGAAAACAGTAGCAACAAAATTACACGATCAACATGCTATGTCTATTAGTTTGGGTCTAGTCCATCACATGATTCTCCTAATGATCTGATCCCGTTATCAACTAACAACACTTGCCTATGGCCAGGAAACCTTGACCATCTTTGATCAACGAGCTAGTCAACTAGAGGCTTACTAGGGACAGTGTTTTGTCTATGTATCCACATAAGTATTGTGTTTCCAATCAATACAAGTATAGCATGGATAATAAACGATTATCATGAACATAGAAATATAATAATAACTAATTATTATTGCCTCTAGGGCATATTTCCAACAGTCTCCCACTTGCACTAGAGGCAATAATCTAGTTCACATCACCATGTGATTTCAACGAATCCAACACCCATATAGTTCTGGGGTCTGATCACGTCTTGCTCGTGAGAGAGGTTTTAGTCAACGGTTCTGAAACTTTCAGATCCGTGCGTTCTTTACAAATCTTTATGTCATCTTATAGATGCTGCTACTACGTGCTATTCGGAAATGCTCCAAATATCTACTCTACTATACGAATCCGTTTCACTACTCATAGTTATTCGGATTAGTGTCAAAGCTTTGCATCGACGTAACCCTTTACGACGAACTCTTTAACCACCTCCATAATCGAGAAAAATTCCTAAGTCTATTTAGTTACTAAGGATAACTTTGACCGCTGATCAGTGATTCAATCCTGGATCACTCTGTGTACCTCTTAACAGACTTGATGCAAGGCACACATCAGGTGCGGTACTCTGCATGGCATACTTAAGAGTCTACGGCTAAGGCATAGAAGACGACCTTCGTCTATTCTCTTTATTCTGCCGTGGTCGGGTTTTGAGTCTTACTCAAATTCACACCTTACAACACAGTCAAGAACTCCTTCTTTGCTGATCTATTTCAAATTCCTTCAAAAACTTGTCAAGGCATGCATCTTGTTGAAACTTCTATTAAGCGTTTTGATCTATCTCCATAGATCTTGATGCTCAACGTTCAAGTAGCTCAATCCAGGTATTCCTTTGAAAAACTCCTTTCAAACAACCTTTTATGCTTCACAGAAATTCTACATTACTTCTGATCAACAATATGTCAACCACATATACTTATCAGAAATTCTATAGTGCTCCCACTCACTTCTTTGGAAATACAAGTTTCTCATAAACCTTGTACAAACCCAAAATCTTTGATCATCTCATCAAAGTGTATATTCCAACTCCGAGATGCTTGCACCAGTCCATTGAAGGATCGCTGGAGCTTGCATACTTGTTAGTATCTTTAGGATCGACAAAACCTTCTGGTTGTATCACATACAATGTTTGCTCAAGGAAACCGTCGAGGAAACAATGTTTTGACATCCTATGTGCAATATTTCAAAAATAATGCAACAACTACTAACATAATTCTAACAGACTTTTAGCATCGCTACGAGTGAGAAAGTCTCACCATAGTCAACTGTTTGATCATGTTGGAAACATCTTTGCGACAAGTCAAGCTTTTCTTAATAGTGACTTATCACCATCGTCGTCTGTCTTCCTTTTAAAGATCCATCTTTACTCAATAGTCCTACGACCATCAAGTAGTTCTTCCAAAGTCTACACTTTGTTTTCATACATGGATCCTCTCTCGGATTTCATGGCCTCCAGCCATTTGTCGGAATCCGGGCCCACCATCGCTTCTCCATAGCTCGTAGGTTCATTATTGTTCAACAACATGACCTCCAAGACAGGGTTACCATACCACTGTGTAGTAGTACGTGACCTTGTCGACCTACGAGGTTTGTAGTAACTTGATCCGAAGCTCAATGATCACCATCATTAGCTTCCACTTCAATTGGTGTAGGCGCCACAGGAACAACTTCCTATGCCCTGCTACACACTAGTCGAAGTGATGGTTCAATAACCTCATCAAGTTATATCACCCTCCCACTCAATTCTTTCGAGACAAACCTTTCCTCAAGAAAGAACCCGTTTCTAGAAACAAACACTTTGCTTCCAGATCTGAGATAGGAGATGTATCCAACTGTTTTGGATATATTATGAAGATGCATTTATCTGCTTTGGGTTCGAGCTTATCAGACTGAAACTTTTTCACATAAGCATCGCAGCTCCAAACTTTCAAGAAACGACAGCTTTAGATTTCTCTAAACCTTAGTCTATACTGTGTCATCTCAACGGAAATACGCGGTGCCCTATTTAAAGTGAATGCGGTTGTCTCTAATGCATAACCCATAAACGATAGTGGTAATTCGGTAAGAGACATCATAGTATGCACCATATCAAATAGGGCGTGGCTAAGACGTTCAGACACATCATCACACTATGGTGTTCCAGGTGGCAAGAACTGCGAAACAATTTCCACATTGTCTTAACTATGTACCAAAACTCGTAACTCAGATATTCATCTCTATGATCATATCATAGACTGTTTATCCTCTTGTCACGATGATCTTCACTCTAAAATAGCTTTGAACTTTTCAACATTTCAGACTTGTGATTCATCAAGTAAATACTCCTGTATCTACTCAAATCGTCAGTGAAGTAAGAACATAATGATATCCACTGCGTGCCTTAGCACTTATTGGACTGCACACATCAAAAATGCATTACTCCCAACAAGTTACTCTACTTGTTTCATGTGGCATGTTTTGCATGTCTCAACTGATTCAAAATCAAGTGAGTCCAAACGATCCATCAGCATGGAGCTTCTTCATGCATTTTACACCAACATGACTCAAGTGGCAGTGCCACAACTAAGTGGTACTATCATTATTACTTTTTATCTTTTGGCACTAATATTATGAACATGTGTAACACTACGATCGAGATTCAATAAACCATTGAGGGTAATTATTCAAGCAAATAGAATAACTATTATTATTTTAAATGAATAATCGTATTGCAACAAACACGATCCAATCATGTTCATGCTCAACGCAAACACCAAATAACAACTATTTGGGTTTCACCACCAATCCCGATGATAGAGGGAGCGTGCGATGTTTGATCATATCAACCTTGGAAACACTTCCAACACGTATCGTCACCTCGCCTTTAGCTAGTCTCCGTTAATTCCATAGCTTTCATTTTGTGTTACCAATCACTTAGCAACTGAACCGGTATCCAATACCCTCGCGCTACTAGGAGTACTAGTAAAGCACACATCAACATCATGTATATCAAATATACTACTTTCAACTTTGCCAGCCTACTTATCTACCAAGCATCTAGGGTAGCTCCGCCTCAGTGACCGTTCCCCTCATAACAAAGGCACTTAGTCTCGAGTTTGGGTTTAGACTTGGGTCTCTTCATTAGTGCAGCAACTGTTTTCCTGTTTCACGAAGTATCCCTTCTAGCCCTTGCCTTTCATGAAACTTAGTGGTTTTACTAACCATCAACCATTGATGCTCCTTCTTGATTTCTACTTTCGCAGTGTCATACATCACGAATCTCTCAAGGATCATTGTATCTATCCTTGATATGTTATAGTTCATCACGGAGCTCTCATAGCTTGGTGGCAGTGACTTTGGAGAACCATCACTATCTCATCTAGAAGATTAACTCCCACTTGATTCAAGTGATTGTCGTACTCAGACAATCTGAGCACACGCTCAACGATTGAGTTTTTCTCCTTTACTTCATGGACAAAGAATCTTGTCGGAGGTCGCATACCTCTTAACAAGGGCACAAGCATGAAATCACAATTTCATCTCTTTAGAACATCACTCATGTTCCGTGACGTTTCAAAACGTCTTCGGCGCCATGCTTCTAAGCCATTAAGTATTTTGCACCGAACTATCGCGTAGTCATCAGAAACGTGTATGTCGGATGTTCACAACATCCACAGACGACGCTCGAGGTGCAGCACACTGAGTGGTGCATTAAGGACATAAGCCTTCTGCGCAGCAACGAGGACGACCCTTAGTTTTACAAACTCAGTCCGCAAAGTTTGCTACTATCAACTTTCAACTAAATTTTCTCTAGGAACATATTAAAAACAGTAGAGCTATAGCGCAAGCTACATCGTAATTCGCAAAGACCATTAGACTATGTTCATGACAATTAGTTCAATTAATCATATTACTTAAGAACTCCCACTCAAAAAGTACATCTCTCTAGTCATTTGAGTGGTACATGATCCAAATCCACTATCGCAAGTCCGATCATCATGTGAGTCGAGAATAGTTTTAGTGGTAAGCATATCTATGCTAATCATATCAACTATACGGTTCATGCTCGACCTTTCGGTCTCATGTGTTCCGAGGCCATGTCTGCACATGCTAGGCTCGTCAAGCTTAACCCGAGTGTTCCGCGTGTGCAACTGTTTTGCACCCGTTGTATGTGAACGTTGAGTCTATCACACCTGATCATCACGTGGTGTCTCGAAACAAAGAACTGTCACAACGGTGCACAGTCGGGGAGAACAAAATTTTGTCTTGAAATTTTAGTGAGAGATCACCTCATAATGCTACATGATATGGCCATCATCAACGTTCTAAGCAAGATAAGGTGCATAAAGGATTAACATCACATGCAATTCATAAGTGACATGATATGGCCATCATCATGTGCTTCTTGATCTCCATCACCAAAGCATCGGCACCATCTTCTTGTCACCGGCGTCACACCATGATCTCCATCACCATGATCTCCATCAACGTGTCGCCATCGGGGTTGTCGTGCTACTCATGCTATTACTACTAAAGCTACGTCCTAGCAATATAGTAAACGCATCTGCAAGCACAAACGTTAGTTTAAAGACAACCCTATGGCTCCTGCCGGTTGCCGTACCATCGACGTGCAAGTCGATATTAACTATTACAACATGATCATCTCATACGTCCAATATATCACATCACATCGTTGGCCATATCACATCACAAGCATACCCTGCAAAAACAAGTTAGACGTCCTCTAATTGTTGTTGCATGTTTTACGTGGTGACCATGGGTATCTAGTAGGATCGCATCTTACTTACGCAAACACCACAACGGAGATATATGAATTGCTATTTAACCTCATCCAAGGACCTCCTCGGTCAAATCCGATTCAACTAAAGTTGGAGAAACCGACACTCGTCGGTCATCTTTGAGCAACGGAGTTACTCGTAGCGATGAAACCAGTCTCTCGTAAGCGTACGAGTAATGTCGGTCCGAGCCGCTTCGATCCAACAATACCGCGGAATCAAGAAAAGACTAAGGAGGTCAGCAAAACGCACATCACCGCCCACAAAAACTTTTGTGTTCTACTCGAGATTACATCTACGCATCTAGCTCATGATGCCACTGTTGGGGAACGTCGCATGGGAAACAAAAAATTTCCTACGCGCACGAAGACCTATCATGGTGATGTCCATCTACGAGAGGGGATTTCCGGTCTACGTACCCTTGTAGATCGCACAACAAAAGCGTTAAGAAACGCGGTTGATGTAGTGGAACGTCCTCACGTCCCTCGATCCGCGATCCGTCCCACGATCCACTCCGATCTAGTGCCGAACGGACGGCACCTCCGCGTTCAGCACACGTACAGCTCGACGATGATCTCGGCCTTCTTGATCCAGCAAGAGAGACGGAGAGGTAGATGAGTTCTCCAGCAGCGTGACGGTGCTCCGGAGGTTGGTGGTGATCTAATCTCAGCACGGCTCCGCCCGAGCTCCGCAGAAACGCGATCTAGAAGTAAAACCATGGAGGTATGTGGTCGGGCTGCCGTGGCAAAAGTTGTCTCAAATCAGCCCTAAAACCCCACTATATATAGGATGGAGGGAGGGGAGGAGGAAGCCTCAAAACCTAAAGGTTTGGCCGAAATTGGAGGTGGAGGAGTCCTACTTCAATCCTACTTGGAGTAGGATTCCACCTTCCCACTTGGAAACTCTTTCCACCTTGTGTTTTCTCCTTCTCAAACCTTATGGGCCTTAGTGGGAACTTATTCCAGCCCACTAGGGGCTGGTTTATCTCTTCCCATAGCCCATGAGACCCCTTGGTGCATGACACCCCTCCTGATGGTCCCCGGCACCCCTCCCGGCACTCCCAGTACACTACTGATGAGCCCGGAACTTTTCCGGTAATGCACGAAAACCTTTCGGTAACCAGATGAGGTCATCCTATATATCAATCTTCGTTTCCGGACCATTCCGGAAACCCTCGTGACGTCTGTGATCTCATTCGGGACTCCGAACAACATTCGGTAACCAACCATATAACTCAAATACGCATAAAACAACGTTGAACCTTAAGTGTGCAGACCCTGCGGGTTCGAGAACTATGTAGACATGACCCGAGAGACTCCTCGGTCAATATCCAATAGCGGGACCTGGATGCCCATATTTGATCCTACATATTCTACAAAGATCTTATCGTTTGAACCTTAGTGCCAAGGATTCATATAATCCCGTATGTCATTCACTTTGTCCTTCGGTATGTTACTTGCCTCAGATTCGATCGTCAGTATCCGCATACCTATTTCAATCTCATTTACCGGCAAGTCTCTTTACTCATTCTGTAATACAAGATCCCGTAACTTACACTAAGTCACATTGCTTGCAAGGCTTGTGTGTGATGTTGTATTACCGAGTGGGCCCCGAGATACCTCTCCATCATACGGAGTGACAAATCCTAGTCTTGATCCATACTAACTCAACGAACACCTTCGGGGATACCTGTAGAGCATCTTTATAGTCACCCAGTTACGTTGCGACGTTTGATACACACAAAGCATTCCTCCGGTGTTAGTGAGTTATATGATCTCATGGTCATAGGAACAAATACTTGACACGCAGAAAACAGTAGCAACAAAATGACACAATCAACATGCTACGTCTATTAGTTTGGGTCTAGTCCATCACATGATTCTCCTAATGATGTGATCCCGTTATCAACTAACAACACTTGCCTATAGCCAAGAAACCTTGACCATCTTTGATCAACGAGCTAGTCAACTAGAGGCTTACTAGGGACAGTGTTTTGTCTATGTATCCACACAAGTATTGTGTTTCCAATCAATACAATTATAGCATGGATAATAAACGATTATCATGAACAAAGAAATATAATAATAACTAATTATTATTGCCTCTAGGGCATATTTCCAACATATACCAAGACCTTGTGTATGCCTAACTTTAAGGCGACTACAAGGCGTCGATGCATCGGGTGAAAGTTTTGGTCGGTTGGCTGGCAGTCGTTTGACTTGGTGTAGGATCGAAAGTATGTCTAGAGGGGGGTGATTAGACTACTGGACAAGATATTTTTTTTGCCTTTTCCCAATTTTACTTGAGAGGCAGCTACGGCAGTTATAACAAATAAAGTACACACTACACATGCAGTTCTAATAGTATAGCAGCGTAAAGTAAACATGCAAGTGTAAAGTAGAGGAGTAAGGTCAGGAGATCAAACGCACGAGGTCCACACGATGATTTTTTCCATGGTTTCGATAGGTGGCGCTATCGTACGTCCATGTTAGTTGAGACTTCAACCCACGGAGGGTACCTGCTTCGAGAGTCCACGGAGGGCTCCACCCATGGAGGGTCCACAAAGAAGCGGCCTTGTCTATCCCACCATGGCTTACGTCCACGGAGGAATAGCCTTACTCATGGTAGAGCTTTGTGAAGTAGGCGATCTCCTTGCCCTTACAAACATCTTGGTTCAACTCCACAAAACGAAGTAGGAGACTCCCAAGCGATACCTAACCAATCTAGGAGGCACCACCCTCGAAAAGGTAATAGATGGGGTAGATCAATGAACTCCTTGCTCTTGTGCTTCTAAAGATAGTCTCCTCAACAGAAATCACTCTCTCACAGAATATGAATGGGTAGGAGAGGTTGATTTGGTGGAAAGTAGTTTGGGGAGGCTAGATATCAAGTTTCAACTGATTGGATTGGAATATCTTGGTCTCAACACATGAGCAGGTGGTTCTCTCTTAGAAAATGGATCTAGAAATGAAGTGTGTGTTCTGAGTGCTTCTCCCACAAATGAGAGGTGGGTGAAGGGGTATATATAGGCAGCAGCCAAAATCCAACCGTTACACACAAAAGTGCAAACTCGGTGACACCAAAGTGGACAACTCGGTGGTACCGACTAGTACTAAAGGTGTGAACTTCTGAATCTCGGTGAGACCGATATAGAGAATTCGGTGGCACCGAAAAGGTGACCAACGGTCAGATGGCCAAACTCGAGTGGCACCGACACTCAAACTCGGAAAGTATGATTTTGTGTATCTTGGCAACAGAATATTGGTCACACTCAACTCGGTAGTACCGATGAAGTTTCGGTTGCACCGATTTGGTGGGAATAGCTAGGGTTCTGTCTGAGGTTCAAACTCGATGGGTGTGATATGTAAATGTTGGAGATACCAAATTTGTGAATGTGGAACTTGACAGAGTGGATATGTGGGAAAAATGATTGAGTGTTTTGGTTGCTAACTTTGAGCATTGGAGCAATCAGTTCATTTTACTAACTTACCCTCTTTTAATAGTATTGGCTTTCCTATGGACTCAAAAGTGATTTCTCACAAATATAAAATGAAGAGTCTTCTAGCTTGAAGCTTGAGCCAATATTATTCCTTTCTTGCATCCACGGGTGTCTCCACATAAACCTTAAGCCATAACATCTTTTGAACTTTTCTGAAATATACTTGGAAAACACATCAATTATCAAAACTACCCTAGGGAGCAATTGTGCTTTCAATCTCCCCCTTTTTGGTAATTTATGACAACATATAGATCAAAGCTTCGACAAAATATATATCAATGGTTAGCATCGACGCTTTGAGAAGTATGTGAAAAGCAAGAGCTCCCCCTAAATTTGTGCATTATTTAAAATTTGTGTTTGAATGCAAATGCACAATCGATTAGGATCAGGGGTTACTCTTCCATGTCACATACATCTTGTTGGTGCATAAAAATAATAGCAATGCACATGACACCAACAAGATAAGTGAGTGATCATCACAAGGATAGCTAAAAGATGATATTGTAGCATCACATGGGATAAAGCGTATGATCAATCACACACATAGGATGAAGTCATCCAAAAACCAAAGTTTTTAAAACCAAATGAGAGAAAATAAAGTCATAAGCTCTCTCTCTCACATGAAATCTATGATCTATACATTTCTCCCACTTTGGCAGCAAGTTACCAAAAATTTTAAAAGTATAGAACTACTCGTCTCTCTAGGCAGCTGATGATGGAGTCGATAGAACAGCGTCGACGAAGGCTTGTGCTAAATGTCCTGGATCTGGAGGAGCTGATATTGATGGAGCTTGAGCTGGAGCTGGTGCTGAAGGTGCTGAAGCTTGTGCTGAAGATGTCTGTCTTGTCTCCTAAGCAGGAACAACAATTGACCGAGGCCTGGTGCTGAACTGTGTAGTAGTGGGAGGAGGAGACTATTCGTCGCCATCATCATCGTCTTCATCTTCACGTTCATCCTCTGAGTGTGGAATCTCCATAGAGTCAACTTCCTGTTGAAGTTGTCTCACAATGGTGGTCAAATCACTTACCTTCATATCCATCTTATGGAATTTCCTCTCCAGAACTCTCTCAAGACTCTTATGATTTTGCATGACCTCTTAGATGTTTTCCTCCATGCCTTGGACAATGCTCACTAGAAATGTCATTTGGTCAGCTTGAGTTATGAGATGTGGAACTGGAGGTGGCCTATTTCTAGCAGCTTCAGCCTCTGCTGCCATTCTTGCTGCACCTGAGTTGGGATCATTGTCATCCATCACAACCTCATAATCTTCAAATTCAGGTTGAAGAGGTAGATGGGACTTGTTGGAAATATGCCCTAGAGGCAATAATAAAATGGTTATTATCATATTTCCTTGTTCATGATAATCGTCTATTGTTCATGCTATAATTGTATTAACAGGAAACAGTAATACATGTGTGAATAAATAGATCACAATGTGTCCCTAGCAAGCCTCTAGTTGGCTAGCTTATTGATCAATAGATGATCATGGTTTCCTGATCATGGACATTCGATGTCATTGATAATGGGATCACATCATTAGGAGAATGATGTGATGGACAAGACCCAATCCTAAGCATAGCTATAGATCGTGTTGTTCGTATGCTAAAGCTTTTCTAATGTCAAGTGTATTTTCCTTCGACCGTGAGATTGTACAACTCCCAGATACCGTAGGAGTGCTCCGGGTGTATCAAACGTCACAACGTAACTGGGTGACTATAAAGATGCACTACGGGTATCTTCGAAAGTATCTGTTGGATTGGCGCAAATCGAGATCGGGATTTGTCACTCCGTGTGACGGAGAGGTATCTCTAGGGCCCACTCGGTAGAACATCATGACAATGAGCTCAGTGTGACCAAGTAGTTAGTCACGTGATGATGTGCTACGGAACGAGTAAAGAGACTTACCGGTAACAAGATTGAACAAGGTATAAGGATACCGACGATCGAATCTCGGGCAAGTTCTATACCGACATACAAAGGGAATTGTATACGGGATTGATTGAATCCTTGACATCGTGGTTCATCTGATGATATCATCATGGAACATGTGGGAGCCACCATGGGTATCCAGACGCTGCTGATGGTTATTGGCCGAGAGGTGTCTCGGTCATGTCTGCATGCCTCCCGAACCCGTAGGGTCTACACACTTAAAGTTGGACGATGCTAGGGTTATAGGGAATTGTTATACGAGGTTACCGAAGGTTGTTCACAGTCTCGGATGATATCTCATACGTCACGAGGAGCTCCGGAATGGTCCGGAGGTAAAGATTGATATATAGGATGGATGGATTTGGACGCCGGAAATGTTTCGGGCACCACCGGCAAAGTGTCGGGACCACCGGAAGGGTTCCAGAGGCCCACCGGGAGAAGCCACCAGCCCCAGGAGGCTACATGGGCCAAGTGTGAGAGGGAACCAGCCCTTGGGTGGGCTGGTGCACCCCCCACACCCAGCCCATGGCGCCTAAGAGGGGGAAGGGGGGAACCCTAGCGCAGGTGGGCCTAAGGCCCACCAGGGGGTGCGCCACCCCCTCCTCCCCTCCTCGCCGCCATCCCTCCCCTCATCTAGGGATGCCGCCCCCTTAGGGGTGGAAACCCTAAAGGGGGCGCCACCCTCCCTTCCCCCTATATATATCGGGGGTTTTGGCCATTGGAGATACGGTTTTCCATCTCTCTCCCGGCGCAGCGCTGCTCTTCTTCTTCCTCCTCTCCCACGGTGCTTGGCGAAGCCCTGCCGGGAGACCTCGTCTCTCCATCGACACCACGCCGTCGTGCTACCGGAGATCTTCCCCAAACTCTCCCTCCTCCTTGCTAGATCAAGGTGCAGGAGACGTCACCGGGCTGCACGTGTGTTGAACGCGGAGGTGCCGTGGTTCGGCACTAGATCGAAATCACACCGCGATCTGAATCGTCGCGAGTACGACTCCATCAACCGTGTTCTAGCAATGCTTTCTCTTAGCGATCTTCAAAGGTATGAAGATGCACTCACCCCTCTCTCATTTCTGGTCTCTCCATAGGAAGATCTGAATATGGCGTAGGAAAATTTTGAATTTTTGCTACGTTACCGAAGAGTGGTATCAGAGCCAGGTTTTCTATGCGTAGATTCTATGCACGAGTAGAACACAAAAAGGTTGTGGGCGATGATTTTGTCAATTGCTTGCCGCTACTAGTCTTATTCCTTTCCGGTGGTATTGTGGGATGAAGCGGCCCGGACCGACCTTACACGTACGCTTACGTGAGACAGGTTCCACCGACCAACATACACTAGGTGCATAAGGTGGTTAGCGGGTGTTTGTCTCTCCCACTCTAGTCGGATTGAATTTGATGAAAAGGGTCCTTATGAAGGGTAAATAGCTTTGGCATATCATCATTGTGGCTGTCACGTAGGTAAGAAGGCGTTCTTGCTGGAAACCCAAATCAGCCACGTAAAACTTGCAACAACAATTAGAGGACGTCTAACTTGTTTTTGCAGGGTTTGACATGTGATGTTGCATGTGTGATGTATGAGATGATCATGTTTTTGTAATAGGATTCATGACTTGCATGTCGATGAGTATGACAACCGGCAGGAGCCATAGGAGTTGTCTTAATTTATTGTATGAGATGCAACGCCATGTGTTTACTACTTTTACTTCATTGCTAACGGTTAGCTATAGTAGTAGTAGTAGTTGGCGTGACAACTTCACGAAGACACGGTGATGGAGATCATGATGATGGAGATCATGGTGTCATGCCGGTGACAATGATGATCATGTGATGCCCGAAGATGGAGATCGAAGGAGCAAAGATGGTAATGGCCATATCATGTCACTATATGATTGCATGTGATGTTTATCATGTTTTTCATATTATTACTTAGAACGACGGTAGCATAATAAGATGATCCCTCATAAAATTTCGAGAACGTATTCCCCTAAGTGTGCACCGTTGCGAAGGATCATTGTCTCGAAGCACCACGTGATGATCGGGTGTGATAGATTCTAACGTTCGCATACAACGGGTGTACGCAAGATTTACACACGCGAAACACTTAGGTTGACTCGATGAGCTTAGAATGTACATACATGACCTCGAATACAAGAGACTGAAAGGTCGAACATGAGTCGTATGGTTGAATATGATCAGCATGAAGTTTCTCACCATGAAAACTAGTCCGTCTCACGTGATGATCGGACACGGGTTAGTCGACATGGATCATGTATCACTTAGATGACTAGAGGGATGTCGATTTAAGTGGGAGTTAATACTTAATTTGATTAAATGAACTTAATTATCATAAACTTAGTCTAAAAGTTGTCTTTACAAATATTGTAGATCCAATGGCCAACGCACCTGTCAACCTCAATTTCAACGCTTTCCTAGAGAAAAACAAGTTGAAAGATGATGGTAGCAACTATGCGGACTGGGTCCGCAACTTGAAGCTCATCCTCATTGCATCCAAGAAGGCTTATGCCCTTGATGCGCTGCTAGGTGACCCCCCTGTTCCTACGGCAGCCCAAGATGTTCAGAACGTCTGGCAAGCGTGGAGTGATGACTACTCTCTGGTTAGGTGAGGCATGATATACAATTTAGAACCGGGGCTTCCAAGGCGTTTTGAGCAACACGTAGCATATGAGATGTTCCAGGAGCCGAAGCTAGTTTTTCAAGCTCATGCCCGGGTTGAGAGATATGAAGTCTCCGACAAGTTCTTTAGCTGCAAGATGGAGGAGAATAGTTCTATTAGTGAGCATATTCTTAGAATGTTTGGGCTACACGGATGTCTGACTCAGCTTGGAGTCGAACTTCCGGATGACGATGTAATTGACAGAATCCTCCAGTCTCTCCCACCAAGCTACAAGGATTTTGTGCTGAACTATAACATGCAAGGGATGGAGAAGACCATTCCCAAGTTGTACTCGATGCTCAAATTTGCAGAAGTAGAAGTAAAGAAAGAGCATCAAGTGTTGATGGTCAACAAGACCACTAGTTTCAAGAAGGGCAAGGATAAGAAGAACTTCAAGAAAGACGGAAAAACCGTTGTCGCGCCCGGTAAGCCAGATGTCGGGAAGAAGAAAAAGAATGGACCCAAGCCTGAGACCGAGTGCTTCTATTGCAAGGGAAAAGGTCACTGGAAGTGGAACTGCCCCAAGTACTTAGCGGATAAGAAGGCCGGGAACGTTAAAGGTATATATGATATACATGTTATTGATGTGTACCTTACGAGCGCTCGTAGTAGCTCCTGGGTATTTGATACAGGTGTTGTTGCTCACATTTGCAACTCAAAGAGGAACTGCGGAATAAGCGGAGACTGGCCAAGGACGAGGTGACGATGCGCGTCGGGAATGGCTCCAAGGTCGATGTGATCGCCGTCGGCACACTGCCTCTACATCTAACTTCGGGATTAGTTTTAAACCTTAATAATTGTTATTTAGTACCAGCTTTGAGCGTGAACATTGTAGAAGGGTCTTGTTTAATGCGAGACGGCTACTCATTTAAGTCAGAGTATGATGGTTGTTCTATTTATATGAGTGATATGTTTTATGGTCATGCCCCACTGGTGAATGGTTTATTCTTGATGAATCTCGATCGTGATGTTACACATATTCATAGTGTGAATACCAAAAGATGCAAAGTTGATAATGATAGTCCCACATACTTGTGGCCATGCCGCCTTGGTCATATCGGTGTTAAGCGCATGAAGAAACTCCATAGTGATGGACTGTTAGAGTCTCTTGACTTTTAATCATTTGACACATGCGAGCCGTGCCTCATGGGCAAGATGACCAAGACTCCATTCTCAGGAATAATAGAGAGAGTAACCGACTTATTGGAAATAATACATATTGATGTGTGTGGTCCAATGAAGGTTGAAGCTCGCGGTGGCTATTGTTGTGTTCTCACTCTCACCGATGATTTGAGTAGGTATGGGTATATCTACTTGATGAAGCACAAATCTGAAATGTTTGAAAAGTTCAAGGAATTTCAGAATGAGGTTGAGAATCAACGTGACAGAAAAATAAAGTGTCTACAATCTGATTGTGGAGGAGAATATTTGAGTCACGAGTTTGGCACACACCTAAGGAAATGTGGAATTGTTTCACAACTGACGCCGCCTAGCACACCACAACGTAACGGAGTGTCTGAACGTTGTAATCGCACTTTATTAGATATGGTACGATCTATGATGTCTCTTACCGACTTACCGCTATCATTTTGGGGATACGCATTGGAAACTGCAGCATTCACTTTAAATAGGGCACCGTCTAAATCCGTTGAGACGACACCGTATGAATTATGGTTTGGCAAGAAACCTAAGCTATCATTTCTAAAAGTTTGTGGCTGCGATGCTTATGTGAAGAAACTTCAACCAGAAAATATCAAACCCAAAGCGGAGAAATGCGTATTCATAGGATACCCTAAGGAAACTATTGGGTATACCTTCTATCTTAGATCCAAAGGTAAGATCTTTCTTGCCAAGAACGGATCCTTTCTGGAGAAAGAGTTTCTCTCGAAAGAAGTAAGTGGGAGGAAAGTAGAACTTGATGAGGTAATTACACCCCCTCTCGAACCGGAGAGTAGCGTAGCGCAGGAAATTGTTCCTGTGGCACCTACGCCAACTGGAGAGGAAGTTAATTATGATTATCATGAAGCTTTGGATCAAGTTGCTACTGAACCACGAAGGTCCACAAGGGCAAGTTCTGCACCAGAGTGGTACGACAACCCTGTGATGGAAATCATGTTGTTAGACAACGGTGAACCTTCGAACTATGAAGAAGCAATGGCGGGCCCGGATTCCAACAAATGGCTTGAGGCTATGAAATTCGAGATAGGATCCATGTATGAGAACAAAGTATGAACTTTGGTGGATTTGCCCGATGATCGGCGAGCCATAGAGAATAAGTGGATCTTCAAGAAGAAGACTGACGCAAACGGTAATATGACTACAAAGCTCGACTTGTCGCAAAGGGTTTTCGACAAATTCAAGGAGTTGACTATGATGAGACTTTCTCTCCCGTAGCGAAGCTAAAGTGAGTTTGAATCATGTTAGCAATTGCCGCTTTTCATGATTATGAAACTTGGCAAATGGACGTCAAAACAGCGTTCCTTAACGGGTATCTTAAGGAAGAGTTGTATATGATGCAGCTAGAAGGTTTTGTCGATCCTAAGGGTGCTAACAAGGTATGCAAGCTCCAGCGCTCCATCTATGGGCTGGTGCAAGCATCTCGGAGTTGGAACATTCACTTTAATGAGGTGATTAAAGCGTTTGGGTTCATACAGGTTTATGGAGAAGCCTGTCTGTACAAGAAAGTGAGTGGGAGCTCTGTAGCTTTTCTCATATTATATGTGGATGACTTATTATTGATGGGGAATAATATAGAGTTATTGGAGAGCATAAAGGCCTACTTGAACAAGAGTTCTTCAATGAAGGACCTTGGAGAAGCTGCATACATATTAGGCAACAAGATCTATAGAGATAGATCGAGACGCCTCATATGTGACAGCCCGATGCCGACGTTCCAGAAGATTCCACCTTCTATTCCGTTTCAGTCGTGTGGTTAGTTTTATTTGTTGCATCATCATGTAGATTGCATCGTCGCATCATGCATGGCATCTTGCATCGTCGGTCGCGTGTGGTGTTTTGGGTGTTGTGCTTCGAGTGATCACCGAGTCGTAGAGCGATAGTAGTTCCCCCTCTCTCTCCTCTTATTTCATTTTGTGGTTTTGCTAAAGTTCCGTTTTAACCCCTATTTTAAAAATAAAGATTCGTCTTCTTTTAAAGAAAATCATTTTATTAAATGTGGGGGCAACCCCTTGGGTTTTCTTTATTTCTTCCTTTTCTTTATTTTCAAAAATAGTCTCATTTCTTTTCTCCTTTAAAGATCCTTTATTTTATTCTTTAAATAAAAAGGGGTTTGATTTTATTCTTTTGTAAATAGGTTTTAATTTTAATCCTTCAAAGGTTTTATTTTATTTCTTTTGAAAATGCCCAAACTATTATTAAAGTTGGGGTATATTTTTAAAAGGAGTCAAAAGGCATTTTTTATTTTATTTTGTTAAAACCTTTCTTTTGGGGGTTGTTTTCTGTTTTAAAAAAAAAGGAAAACCAAGTTTAAAAAAAAGCAAAAGAGTAAATGAGCCTGCCCAGCCCCAGCTTGTGCCAACCGGCCCAAGTGCCCACTCAGCCTCCCTCCCCTACCCTAGCTACAGGATCAGGGAGCGCCCAGTCTCCCATTCCCTCCCGTCCGCCTCGCGCCGTCTTCCCCCTCGCGCAGCCTCCTTCTCCCCCGATTCCCCTCGCCCCGCCGTGGAAGCCGCCCCTTGTGCTGGCCTCGACCTCGCCATGGCCTCCCTCGGCCTCGCCTCGCTGCTCGCCGGTGCCGCCCTGCCGATGTGCCCTCGTCCTCGCTGTTCCCAGGTCACCGCCAGCCCCGATGCGCAGCAGTTCCCCCGCGCTATGCCCCGCCGGCCGTCTCTCCACCATGGCCTCGCCCTCGCCCGAGGCCTCGCCCCTGCACCCGCTCGTCGCCCTGCCGCTGTGCTCGCTCCCACCTTCCTGCTTGACAGCCGCCTACGTCCTGCCGAGGCGCCGTTCCCTGCCGAGCTTGCGTGTTGTTGCTGTTCGTGCTGCTAGCCGCTGCGTGCATGTTGTTGCTGCTCATGCTGGTGCTTGTGCAACCGGTTGCTTGTTGTAGATGCCACTTCCGAGTATTGCTGCTGCCGCCGCTGTCCCTGTTGCTGCTTGCTGCTAGGTTGCATAGCGTTGCTAACGAGCTGTGCTGATTGCTTGTGTTGCCTATGATGCCTTGCTGTTGTGCTAGTTGCCATGCCGGCAGCTGCTATGTTGCTGCCGTCGAGTTGTTGTGGTTCTTGTTGGCTTTGCTAGTAGATGCATGATGTGGTGGCTAGCTTGCCTTGCTGTTAGTTGCATGCTAGGCTAGTTGTTGTAGCTGCTGCTAGATTGCCTTCGCTGTTGCTGATGTAGTTGTTGCTTTGCTGCCGCCTTGCTGCTTGCGTCGCGTTGTGTTTGATGTCGTTGGTTACGTCGCCAAAGACCACGTGCACCATCCCGCCTGTCGTGGGTCAACGACGAGTTCGGCGAGTACCACGTCGTCCTCGACGACCTCGGAACGTGTTCGACTCCCGCCACCGAAGATCATCTACCGACGCCGCGAGAACGACTACCGTTGACGAGACCGTGTACGACTACTTCCACCTATATACTTGGTAAAAGGTGGAAGGCTCGGCCTTTCTAGCCTGGTGTTTTGTTCCACCTTTGCCCCCTTAGTTTCGGCTACCGGTGTTATGTTCCATAATTTAGCACTCCTAACACGATCGGGGTTGTTATGGGGACCCCCTTGATAATTCGTTTTAGATTAAAGCTGGTGTGGCAAGGCCCAACAATGGTACTACATTTGCCCAACATAATAATTCTGTTAAATTGAAATGCATAGGGAGTTAGCGCTACCCGAGGAGTAATTCTACATAATACAGGTAGGGCAGTGCTGATGGTGCTTGTCCAAAAACAGAGCACTGTGCGGGGCCACCACGAGGAAACTCGAGGTTTGGCACTCGTACGCGTAGCTTATCCGTCGTGTCCTGAGAACGAGATACGCGGCTCCTATCGGGATCGTCGACACGCCGGGTGGCCTTGCTGGATTAGTTTTACCTTTGACGAGATATCTTGTGCATCGGGATTCCGGTGATGCTTTGGGTAATCTCAGAGTTGAGGTTTTCCACTAAGGAGTCCGACGAGATCGCGAGCTTCGTGATCGAGGATTTCTATGTGGCTTGTGGTAATTTGTGATGGACTAGTTGGAGCACCCCTGCAGGGTTAAATCTTTTGAAAATCCATGCCCGCGGTTATGTGGCAACGTGGAAACTTTGTTTAACACTGGTTCTAGATAACTAGAAGTTAACTTAATTAAAACTTGCCAACTGCATGCGTAACCATGACTGTCTCTTTCGTGAGTTCCTTCTCCGATCGAGGACACGGTCGGGTTATGTCTGACATAGGTAGGTTTTCAGGCTCATCCATTTGATCAACAGTAGTTCACGTCCGTTATGCGTAGATCTTCCCCCTCTTATTTCTTGTACTCGTAACTTTAGCCACCAAATATATGCTTAGTCGCTGCTGCAACCTCACCACTTAACCATGCCTCACCCATTAAGCTTTGCTAGTCTTGATACCTTTGGAAATGAGATTGTTGAGTCCCCTGTGCCTCGTAGATTACTACAACACCAGTTGCAGGTACAGGTAAAGGGTACTTGACGCGAGCGCGTTGACTGTTCATTTGGAGTTGCTTCTTCTTCTTCTTCTTCTTCATCGATCTAGGATGGGTTCCAGGCCGGCAGCCTGGGATAGCAAGGATGGACGTCGTTCTTCTTTTATCGTTTGTTTTCGTCCGTAGTCGGACCCTGCTCTTCTTCATGATGAATATCTATTGTACTGCTGTGACTCTGATGTAGCTTGTGGCAAGTGTAAGCCAATTCTATATATATATATATATATATATATCTTCTTTTCAGTACATGTGCTTGTAACGATATCCATTCTTGCGACACGACGAGATGCGGTTCTATCCCTGATGAGGCCTTCGTGCCAAATTGAGGATAGGGTCGCATCTTGGGTGTGACAAGTTGGTATCAGAGCAGTACCGACCTAGGAGCCCCCTTGATTGATCGAACTTGGCCGAGTCGAGTCTAGTGAAAAACTACTTTGAGTCTAGGTATATATCGGAGACTGGGATTCTTTTTTCTCCTCTTCTATGCTCAGGTAAGGAATCTTGACGTAATAATTTAGTCTACTTCTCTTCTCACTCAAAAAAAAAATTAGGATCACGCGGATATTTTTGAGATCTATATGATGCAGCTGTGACGGAGTTCTGTCTTGGTGCCTCCTATATGCTTTGAGTTTCAGGGGAGTTGAGCTCTAGGGGATTCTTCAGCACATCGTTATCATTCAGATTTCTTAGTATCTCAGAACGAAGGGTGTTCGTAATTGCTTCAATACTAGTAGTGGCGAGGTAACCCCGATGTCCCTAGTACTGGTGCAGATTGTTCGGGAGTACTGCCATACTTTGTATCGGTGTGATCACGAGGGTCTGTTGTAGATGAAGGTCCGAGATTCTGGTTGTGTGTTGACGGATGTGATACAGGTGACGGGTTAGTATAGGAGTTGTGTGATATTACTCCTTGTATCCGTGTACCAGATTGCATGACCAGATATTTCAGGAATTCATAGGTGGGAATTCAACTAGTTACTTATAGGATAATCTTCCAACAAATGCATGATGTTAGGTTGGGGTTCGACATCTAGTGGATTCCTGTCTACGAAAATATCGGACGAAATCTTTCTCATGAGTTTGTTCTGGCTTGTTTCATAAGCCTCACTCTTTGTTTTGTTGGAATATGGTAATTCGAGTTGCTTCGATGTCAAGTGGTGATTTCAGATCTTTCCAAGAGGTGTTCTCATAGTTTTTATGTGAGAATGCAAATTCTTTTGTTCGTTCAATTGTCATGTCAATTCTTGTCAACCGGAGTCGTCATGTTAATTCTTTTCAACCGGTGTGATCCTCTTCAGTAATTCCATCCTCTCCAATTTTTTGCAAGATCATTCTCTCATTTTATTCCGCAGTTCATCTCATATGTCCCAAATTCTCTTTGTTTTTCCCCGCCCTCCTGCACTTTTCTTCAGTGATTCAATTTTCATCCAAGAGTTTTCTTTTCTTTGTGCTCCCGCTGTGTGTTCTTTTCTCTCTTAGCCGGTGATTCATTGTGAAGATTCTCAGGAGTTGTGTTCATTTGTATTAAGTCTTTTCATCTTTCCGGTGAATCCAATTTAATTATCCGTGTTCCTCTTATCCTTTTCATCCTTGTAAATTCTTTCCTATGTTGGGAATTCTTATCAGCCTACATTGTTATTCATTTCTCTCTTTCTATCCGGAGTGTTAAAGATATTTCAGAAGTTCTGGTTTTCAATCCTTCAGTTATTTTGAGGTGCTAACCTCATGTAGTTTTCATTTGTACCGATGCATTCAATCTGTCTTTCAATCCTTTCAACGGTGGTTTCTTTGAGTGGGACCATAACCCACACGTTCTTTCCCAGGATCTTTCCTGGCTCTTTAATCTTTTCCGGAGATCTTTAATTCTTTTCAACTATGACGTAAGTATGAATTTCATCAGTCATATCCCTTCTCCAAGATCTATTCGGATTAATTCTCATATTTGGCTGAACCTTTCATTCTTCATTATTCCGGAGTGTCTTAGTATTCTTGGTGATGTTCTTCTCGTCATTCTCTCCATTGAAGATTCGAAGGAGTGTTTCTCTCAAATCTTGGTCCATTCTCTTGGAGTTTCATCATTTCAGCCTTGTGTTATCATCTGGAATTGTTCCAATCATGAGTATTCCCTTTCTTGCTATCCGGTGCATTTCTGAGTTGTTTTTATTTCTCGTTCCTCCGAAGGCCATCATTTCAGAAGACTTTTTCGTTCTCAGCTTTCAGCTTTCGTTCTCTAATTCTTCTCCATTGTTGTCTCTTCGTTCGTCTCTCGAGTATCCGGTGCCTTGTTCTAGTTTTATCTCAGGTGGCTCATGATCTCTTCATTCGCGTGTATCTCCATTAATTTGTGGTGTTCCCATTCAAGTGTGAATTCTTACTGGTGCTTCCTTAATTTTACTTCAAGTGGTGCTTATCTCTCTGTCTCTTCAAGATCATTTCAAGAAGAATAAGTGGTATGCTAAATCCGTTGCTTGTCATCAATTTAACTTGATGAAGGATAAGCATAACATAATTCTTATTCTTGTTCATAGTAATCCGAATTCTTCTTCCGGAGTAGCTCATGATATCAATTTTTTTCTCATGTGCTTATCTTTCTTTTCCGGAGTTCTAAGTTCTTTTAAGTATCTCTTTGTGAGGCTTCATCTTAATTTTGGCAAGGTCATAATCTTATTATTTTTCTACCTTCATATCGTTGCATCATTCTTACGGAGGTCCTTCATGGCGGTTCATCATCATATCAATTCATTCTCAAAGTGTTCTTCAAGATTCTTGTTGGAGAACCTCAAGTATCCGTTCTCTTGCATTCCCAAGTGCATTTGTTCTTCCTTTATCCTTTGAGGTGGTATTATAGCATTCTTGTTAGTGTAGGAGCCTCGAAGAGATTTCCTTTCAAGAATGAGATAATTAAGCCCGCAATTCTTTGATCATGAGATATTTCAACCCATGATTCCTTCATTGAGCTATCTTAGTTTGGATTTCACCTAAAGCTTTTCTTATGGATTGTTGCTATCATGGTGCTTGTCATTAATCCAAGTTCTCAATGTATCCTCTTGGTGTAAGAATTGTTCGTATCTTGTTTCTCCCAATCAATCCTTGTTTCTGTTAGTGGCTGGTTGTCACTTCATTATATTGAAAAGGTTTCCATAAGCCCACTACTATCATGTTCTTTTCGTTGTTGTTTTTCTAACAACTCCGTTCAATTCTTCCCGCAAGGATGCTTGCCAAGTTCATTTGAGATAGTAGTTGTCATTCTTTTCTTCATTCTCTTCTTCCGTATGAGTTAGTTCTTCTTCTCTTGTTCCGGAGGCATTGTGTTGTTGCTCTTTTGGGTCAATCATGTTGTTCTATCAAGATCATGGTGTTCCCTTCTTCTATTTACTTGTTTGTTGTCAATATTGTCAAATTCTCTCTTCTTATCGAATTTTTTGTCCCTTTTTCCTACCGAAGTGCTGCCGAAATTTTCCGTCAATTCTTGCTTGTTTCTCATATCATTCCTCATCGCTTTGCAACCTTCAAAGATCGTTGGTTTCACTCGTTTGTCAAAGAAGCAACTAAGTTTTACCTCTTGTTCTTTATCATCCTCTTCCCCCTTTCATTCTTGGATCTCGGGGCGAGATCCTCTTGTAGTGTAGGAGAGTTGTGACAGCCCGATGCCGACGTTCCAGAAGATTCCCCTTCTATTCCATTTCCTTCGTGTGGTTAGTTTTATTTGTTGCATCATCATGTAGATTGCATCGTCGCATCATGCATGGCATCTTGCATCGTCGGTCGCGTGTGGTGTTTTGGGTGTTGTGCTTCGAGTGATCACCGAGTCGTAGAGCGATAGTAGTTCCCCCTCTCTCTCCTCTTATTTCATTTTGTGGTTTTGCTGAAGTTCCGTTTTAACCCCTATTTTAAAAATAAAGATTCGTCTTCTTTTAAAGAAAATCATTTTATTAAATGTGGGGGCAACCCCTTGGGTTTTCTTTATTTCTTCCTTTTCTTTATTTTCAAAAACAGTCTCATTTCTTTTCTCCTTTAAAGATCCTTTATTTTATCTTTAAATAAAAAGGGGTTTGATTTTATTCTTTTGTAAACGGGTGTTAATTTTAATCCTTCAAAGGTTTTATTTTATTTCTTTTGAATGCCCAAACTATTATTAAAGTTGGGGTATATTTTTAAAAGGAGTCAAAAGGCATTTATTATTTTATTTTGTTAAAACCTTTCTTTTGGGGGTTGTTTTCTGTTTTTAAAAAAAAGGAAAACCAAGTGAACAAAAGCAAAAGAGTAAAGGAGCCTGCCCAGGCCCAGCTTGTGCCAACCGACCCAAGTGCCCACTCGGCCTCCCTCCCGTGCCCTAGCGACAGGATCAAGGAGCGCCCAGTCTCCCATTCCCTCTCGTCCGCCTCGCGCCGTCTTCCCCCTCGTGCAGCCTCCTTCTCCCCTGATTCCCCTCGCCCCGCCATGGAAGCCGCCCCTTGCGCTGGCCTCAACCTCGCCATGGCCTCCCTCGGCCTCGCCTCGCTGCTCGCTGGCGCCGCCCCGCCGATGTGCCCTCGTCCTCGCTGTTCCCAGGTCGCCGCCAGCCCCGAGCCGCAGCAGTTACCCCGCGCTGCGCCCCGCCTGCCGTCTCTCCGCCATGGCCTCGCCCTCGCCCGAGGCCTCGCCCCTCCACCCGCTCGTCGCCCTGCCGCTGTGCTGGCTCCCGCCTTCCTGCTTGACAGCCGCCTGCGTCCTACCGAGGCGCCGTTCCCTGCCGAGCTTGCGTGTTGTTGCTGTTCGTGCTGCTAGCCGCTGCCTGCATGTTGTTGCTGCTCATGCTGGTGCTTGTGCAACCGGTTGCTTGTTGTAGATGCCACTGCCGAGTATTGTTGATGCCGCCGCTGTCCCTGTTGCTGCTTGCTGCTAGGTTGCATAGCGTTGCTGTCGAGTTGTGTTGATTGCTTGCGTTGCCTATGATGCCTTGCTGTTGTGCTGGTTGCCATGCCGGCAGCTGCTATGTTGCTGCCGCCGAGTTGCTGTGCTGCTTGCTGGCTTTGCTAGTAGATTCATGATGTGGTGGCTAGCTTGCCTTGCTGTTAGTTGCATGCTAGGCTAGTTATTGTAGCTGCTGCTAGATTGCCTTAGTTGTTGCTGTTGTAGCTGCTGCTTTGTTGCCGCCTTGCTGCTTGTGTCGCGTTGTGTTTGCTGTCGCTGGTTACGTCGCCAAAGACCACGTGCACCATCCCCGCCTGTCGTGGGTCGACGACGACTTCGGCGAGTACCACGTCGTCCTCGACGACCTCGGAACGTGTTCAACTCCCGACGCCGAAGATCGTCTACCGATGCCGAGAGAACGACTACCGTCGATGAGACCGTGTACGACTACTTCCACAACGACCACGACTAACATGACGACCGTTGGTCCGCTACGACCCGAACCGCTTCGAATAGCACGCTTTGAAGATATACCGATGGGACGTGTCGTGTTACGAACGAATGTGATGTATGAGTTGTATCGTGTGTTGCACCGTATGTTGGCGTTGCACGTTGTGTTCCTCTTTTGTTGTGCCTCGACACATGGGAACCCGGTAGCGGGATCACCCCATTCTTTATTTAATGTTCCCGCACATGGTCCTTATACGTCGGCACGATATCTGATGAGTTATCGGGATAGGAACGTTGCCGTGGCATCGTTTCCGTCTTGCCACCATGGTTCCCTCTCGCTCGCCGTCGCGACATGTGTTCCTTTCTCTCCTTGCCCGTGATGTTTGAACTCGCATGCATGATGCATTCATGGCATATGATCTTGTGTTGCATGTCTCTCGTGCCGTAGATCCGTTCTCTGTCTCGCATGTTACCCGACTAGGATGCCACATAGAACCGTCGTTTCACCCTTGCCATGTTAACAACAATTAAATATTGTCGTGTAAATAATCGGGAGTGAACTAAATAATTAAACGTGGAGTTTCGTCGATATGCAACTCGTTGCATATCGAGCTTCACTTAATGTGTAGTGTTTGCGTGAGGTGAATTGCCATGCCATCCCTTGCATCATTTATCTGACCATGCATCATATTAGGTTTGCATCATGTTGTGCATCGTGTGGTGAATATCTGTGTTGATGTTTGTTTTCCGGTTTGTTCCATCTCGATAGAGTTCCGCAAGCGTGTCGGAATGTGAGGACCCGTTCAACTACGATGGTTCGTCTGCTTCACAGAGTCATTCTTCTTCCAAGCGGAATCTCGGGCAAGATGACCATTTCCCGAGATACCATTACTATCATTGCCATGCTAGTATCACTTGTTTCTATCGATTATGTCTCGTTGCCTACCACATGTTATTTTATCAGCCTCTCAACAATGCCATGAAACCTTCAACCTGTTCAACCTAGCAAACCACTGATTGGCTATGTTACCGCTTGCTTAACCATGTGTTAGTGTTGCTAGTTGCAGGTGCATTGCTTCCATGTGAAAACATGGGTTCCTTGTTATATCACCCTATTAAATGCTATTTAATTTAATGCACCTATATACTTGGTAAAAGGTGGAAGGTTCGGCCTTTCTAGCCTGGTGTTTTGTTCCACCTTTGCCCCCTTAGTTTCGGCTACCGATGTTATGTTCCATAATTTAGCGCTCCTAACACAATCGGGGTTGTTATGGGGACCCCCTTGATAATTCGTTTTAGATTAAAGTTGGTCTGGCAAGGCCCAACATTGGTACTACATTTGCCCAACATAATAATTCTGTTAAATTGAAATGCATAGGGAGTTAGCGCTACCCAAGGAGTAATTCTACGTAATACAGGTAGGGCCAGTGATGATGGTGCTGGTCCAAAAACAGAGCACTGTGCGGGGCCACCGTGAGGAAACTCGAGGTTTGGCACTCGTACGCGTAGCTTATCCGTTGTGTCCTGAGAACAAGATACGCGGCTCCTATCGGGATCGTCGACACGCCGGGCGGCCTTGCTGGATTAGTTTTACCTTTGACGAGATATCTTGTGCATCGGGATTCAGGTGATGCTTTGGGTAATCTCAGAGTTGAGGTTTTCCACTAAGGAGTCCGACGAGATCGCGAGCTTCATGATCGAGGATTTCTATGAGGCTTGTGGTAATTTGTGATGGACTAGTTGGAGCACCCTTGTAGGGTTAAATCTTTCAGAAAGCCGTGCCCGCGGTTATGTGGCAACGTGGAAACTTTGTTTAACACTGGTTCTAGATAACTTGAAGTTAACTTAACTAAAACTTGTCAACTGTGTGCGTAACCGTGACTGTCTCTTTCGTGAGTTCCTTCTCCGATCGAGGACACGGTGGGGTTATGTCTGACGTAGGTAGGTGTTCAGGATCATCCATTTGATCAACAGTAGTTCACGTCCATTATGCGTAGATCTTCCCCCTCTTATTTCTTGTACTCGTAAGTTTAGCCACCAAATATATGCTTAGTCGCTGTTGCAACCTCACCACTTAACCATGCCTCACCCATTAAGCTTTGCTAGTCTTGATACCTTTGGAAATGAGATTGCTGAGTCCCCTATGGCTCACAGATTACTACAACACTAGTGGCAGGTACAGGTAAAGGGTACTTGACGCCAGCGCGTTGACTGTTCATTTGGAGTTGCTTCTTCTTCTTCTTCATCATCGATCTAGGATGGGTTCTAGGCCGGCAGTCTGGGATAGCAAGGATGGACGTCGTTCTTCTTTTATCATTTGTTTTCGTCCGTAGTCGGACCCTGCTCTTCTTCATGATGAATATGTACTGTACTGTTGTGACTCTGATGTAGCTTGTGGCGAGTGTAAGCCAACTCTATATATATATATATATATATCTTCTTTTCAGTACATGTACTTGTAACAATATCCATTCTTGCGACACGACGAGATGCGCTTCTATCCCTGACGAGGCCTTCGTGCCAAATTGAGGATAGGGTCACATCTTGGGCGTGACATCATAGGTCTTTCGCAAAGTACATACCTTGACAATATATTGAAGTAGTTCAATATGGAAAACTCAAAGACGGGGTTCTTGCCAGTTTTGCAAGGTATGAGATTGAGTAAGACTCAATCACCGACCACGATAGCAGATAGATAGAAGATGAGTATTTTTCCCTACACTTCAGCTGTGGGCTCTCTAATGTATGCCATGTTGTGTACCACACCAGATATGAACCTTGCCATAAGTTTGGTAGGGAGGTACCTAAGTGATCCCGGTATGGAACACTGGACAGCGGTCAAGAATATCCTTAAGTACCTGAAAAGGACTAAGGAGATGTTTCTCGTTTATGGAGGTGTCGAAGAGCTCGTCGCAAAGGGTTACACCAATGCTAGCTTCGACACAGATCCGGATGACTCTAAGTCACAAACCGGATACGTGTATGTTTTGAATGGTGAGGCAGTGAGCTGGTGCAGCAGCAAGCAAGACGTCGTGGCAGCATCTACATGTGAAGAGGAGTACATAGCTTCTTCGGAAGCGGCTCATGAAGGGATCTGGATGAAGGACGTCATCACCGACCTTGGAGTGGTTCCAAGCACGTCAGGTCCGATGACACTCTTCTGTGATAACACTGGAACCATTGCCATAGCCAAGGAGCCCAGATTTCACCGGAAGACCAAGCACATCCAACATCGCTACAACTCCATCCAGGACCAGGTCCAGACAGGAGTCATAGATATTTGTAAAGTACACACGGATCTGAATATTGCACACCCGTTGACTAAACCTCTTCCACGAGCAAAACATGATCAACACCACAATGCTATGGGTGTTCGATACATCACAATGTAACTAGATTATTGACTCTAGTGAAAGTGGGAGACTATTGGAAATATGCCCTAGAGGCAATAATAAAATAGTTATTATCATATTTCCTTGTTCATGATAATCGTCTATTGTTCATGCTATAATTGTATTAACAGGAAACAGTAATACATGTGTGAATAAATAGATCACAATGTGTCCCTACCAAGCCTCTAGTTGGCTAGCTCGTTGATCAATAGATGATCATGGTTTCCTGATCATGGACATTGGATGTCATTTATAACGGGATCACATCATTAGGAGAATGATGTGATGGACAAGACCCAATCCTAAGCATAGCACTAGAGTATGCTAAAGCTTTTCTAATGTCAAGTGTCTTTTCCTTCGACCGTGAGATTGTGCAACTCCCGGACACCATAGCAGTGCTTTGGGTATATTAAACGTCACAACATAACTGGGTGACTATAAAGGTGCACTATGGGTATCTCCAAAAGTATCTGTTGGATTGGCGCAAATCGAGATCGGGATTTGTCACTCCGTGTGACGGAGAGGTATCTCTAGGGCCCACTCGGTAGAACATCATGACAATGAGCTCAGTGTGACCAAGTAGTTAGTCACGGGATGATGTGCTACGGAACGAGTAAAGAGACTTACCGGTAACGAGATTAAACAAGGTATAAGGATACCGACGATCGAATCTCGGGCAAGTTCTATACTGACATACAAAGGGAATTGTATACGGGATTGATTGAATCCTTGACATCGTGGTTCATCCGATGATATCATCATGGAACATGTGGGAGCCACCATGGGTATCTAGACGCCGCTGATGGTTATTGGCCGAGAGGTGTCTCGGTCATGTCTGCATGCCTCCCGAACCCGTAGGGTCTACACACTTAAAGTTGGACGATGCTAGGGTTATAGGGAATTGTTATACGAGGTTACCGAAGGTTGTTCACAGTCTCGGATGATATCTCGGACGTCACGAAGAGCTCCGGAATGGTCCGGAGGTAAAGATTGATATATAGGATGGATGGATTTGGACGCCGGAAATGTTTCGGGCACCACCGGCAAAGTGTCGGGACCACCGGAAGGGTTCCAGAGGCCCAGCGGGAGAAGCCACCAGCCCCAGGAGGCTACATGGGCCAAGTGTGAGAGGGAACCAGCCCTTGGGTGGGCTGGTGCACCCCCCACACCCAGCCCATGGCGCCTAAGAGGGGGGAAGGGGGGAACCCTAGCGCAGGTGGGCCTAAGGCCCACCAGGGGGTGCGCCACCCCCTCCTCCCCTCCTCGCCGCCATCCCTCCCCTCATCTAGGGATGCCGCCCCCTTAGGGGTGGAAACCCTAAAGGGGGCGCCGCCCTCCCTTCCCCCTATATATATCGGGGGTTTTGGCCATTGGAGATACAGTTTTCCATCTCTCTCCCGGCGCAGCCCTGCTCTTTTTCTTCCTCCTCTCCCACAGTGCTTGGCGAAGCCCTGCTGGGAGACCTCGTCTCTCCAGCGACACCACGTCATCAGGCTGCCGGAGATCTTCCCCAACCTCTCCCTCCTCCTTGCTGGATCAAGGTGCGGGAGACGTCACCGGGCTGCACGTGTGTTGAACACGGAGGTGCCGTGGTTCGGCACTAGATCGAAATCACACCGCGATCTGAACCGCCGCGAGTACGACTCCATCAACCGCGTTCTAGCAACGCTTCCGCTTAGCGATCTTCAAAGGTATGAAGATGCACTCACCCCTCTCTTGTTGCTGGTCTCTCCATAGGAAGATCTGAATATGGCGTAGGAAATTTTTGAATTTTTGCTATGTTACCCAACAAGACTATCAAGTAGATATGCATGCTTGCCTAGCTTGGCATTGATGAGCATCTGAATATAAGGTGCATATCCACAGGATCTCTTGTGATCCGCAGCAGTCCTTCGGATAGTCTCAACTATCAAGTCCATCATTCGAAATCTGGTATGGGTATCAAGTAGGTGCAGCAGGTTGATGGAATATCCTCTAATCATCTTATCATCTCTTGACTTAGGCATGAGAGTGTATCGCAGTATAGTGTTTATCGTGGGAATGCCAGCTTGCAGAAAATATACTGAACCAAACTTGTGACTGGCCAAGTGCCGATGTGGAATCATCTTGTACATATTGGCCATGGAGTTGTGATTCTGCGTAGCTTTTGCATACACATCTGATACGTCTCCAACGTATCTATAATTTGTTATGGTTCCATGCTATTATCTTGTCAAACTTTGCATGTTTTGTATGCCTTTAATATCTTTTTTGGGACTAACTTATTAACTCAGTGCCAAGTGCCAGTTCCTGTTTTTTCCATGTTTTTGATCCTTTCAGAGGAGGATTTTAAACAGTGTCCAAACGGAATAAAACTTCCGAAATATTTTTTCCGGAACAGAACATACGAACAGGACATGAGAACCAAGGCAGAGACCACCATGGGACCCCACAAGCCCCTAGGCGCGGCCACGGGGCGCACCTAGCAGGCTTGTGGGCCCCCTGTGGCTCGTCTGCGCTACCTCTTTCGCCTATAAATTTAGGAAAAATCCAAAACTGCGCGAGAGGTCCACGAAAATACTTTTCCACCGCCGCAAGCTTCTATCTCCGCAAGATCCCATCTGGGGCACATTCTGGTGCCCTGCCGGAGGGGGATTCAGATGCGGAGGGCTTCTTCATCAACACCATGACCTCTCCGATGATGCGTGAGTAGTTCACCATAGACCTTCGGGTCCATAGCTAGTACCTAGATGGCTTCTTCTCTCTCTTAGATCTTCAATACAAAGTTATCCATGATCTTCATGGAGATCTATCCGATGTAATCTTCTTTTAGGGTGTGTTTGTCGAGATCCTATGAATTGTGGATTTATGATCAGATTATCTATGAATCTTATTTGAGTTTCTTCTGATCTCTTATATGCATGATTTCATATCCTTGTAATTCTCTTCGAGTTGTGGGTTTTGTTTGGCCAACTTGATCTATGATTCTTGCAATGGGAGAAGTGCTTGGTTTTGGGTTCATACCGTGCAGTGACCTCACCCAGTGACAGAAGGGGTAGTGAGGCATGCATCATGTTGTTGCCATCAAGGGTAAAAAGATGGGGTTTACATCATTGGTTTGAGTTTATCCCTCTACATCATGTCATCTTGCTTAAAGCGTTACTCTATTCGTCATGAACTCAATACACTAGATGCATGTTGGATAGCGGTCGATGTGTGGAGTAATAGTAGTAGATGCAGAAAGTATCGGTCTACTTGTCTCGGACGTGATGCCTATATGTAAGATCATTGCCTTAGATATCTACATGACTTTGCACGGTTCTATCAATTGCTCGATAGTAATTTGTTCACCCACCGTGATATTTTCTATTTTGAGAGAAGCCTCTAGTGCACACTGTGGCCCCCGGGTCTACTTCACACCATATTTTTCAGCCTTTCACTTTTACTTCGTTGCACTTTCCGCCTTCAGATCTCACTTTGCAATCAATCTTGAAGGGATTGACAACCCCTTTATAGCGTTGGGTGCAAGCTCGTTGTGTTTGCGCAGGTACTCTGGACACTTGGCTTGATTCTCCTACTGGATTGATACCTTGGTTCTCAAACTGAGGGAAATACTTACTGCTCTTGTGCTGCATCACCCTTTCCTCTTCAAGGGAAAAACCAACGAAAGCTCAAGAGGCCGCCAGGGATTTCTGGCGCCGTAGTAGAAGGATTTCTGGCGCCGTTGCTGGGGAGGATCAAGTTCTAGGTGAAGCTCATCCAAGTAAGTGTCGCAAACTCATCTCTTGCATTTACTTTTTTGCCTCTCGTTCTCCTCTCCCCCAGTTCTGAAAAACAAAAATATTTACAAAAATATTTGCCTTTTTCGTTCGCCCTTTTCTCTCGCTTGCTTTCTATTCCCTTGTGTGCTTGTTTGCTTGCGAAAGTCAATATGACTGAAAACACCAAACTTTGTGACTTCTCGAATACTAATAATAATGATTTTATTAGTACTCCGATTGCTCCCGCCACTAGTGCGGAATCATACGAAATCAATGTTGCTTTCCTGAACCTTGTTATGAAAGAGCAATTCTCCGACCTTCCTAGTGAAGATGTCGCATCCCATCTAATGCCTTCATTGAGCTTTTCGATATGCAAAAGAAGAAAGATGTGGATAATGATGTGATTAAATTTAAGCTTTTTCCTTTCTCGTTGCGAGATCGAGCAAAAACTTGGTTTTCATCTTTGCCCAAAAATAGTATTGATTCTTGGAACAAGTGCAAAGATGCTTATATATCCAAGTATTTTCCGCCGGCTAAGATTATCTCTCTCCGTAATGATATCATGAATTTTAAGCTACTTGAGCATGAACATGTTGCACAATCTTGGAAGAGAATGAAATTGATGATTAGAAATTGTCCCGCTCATGGCTTGAGTTTTTGGATGATTATACAAATCTTTTGCGCTGGCTTGAATTTCGCTTCTAGAAATATCCTGGACTCCGCCTCAGGTGGAACGTTCAAGGAAATCACATTAGGAGAATCCACAAAACTCCTAGACAATATCATGACAAACTACTCTCAGTGGCATACTGAAAGGTCACCTACTAGTAAGAAGGTACACGCTATAGAAGAAATTAACTCATTGAGCGCTAAGATGGATGAGTTAATGAATTTGGTTGCTAGTATAAGTGCTCCTTTAGATGCTAATGATATGCCCTTGTCTTCCTTGATTGAGTGTAGCAATGCTAGCTTGGACGTTAATTTTGTTGGTAGGAATAATTTTGGCAACAACAATGCTTTTAGAGGAAACTATGTTCCTAGGCCTTTTCCTAGTAACCCCTCTAATAACTTTGGCAACTCCTACAACAATACTCATGGAAATTACAATAAATTACCCTGTGATCTAGAGATTAATATCAAAGAGTTTATCAACTCGCAAAAGATTTTCAATGCGTCCATAGAGGAAAAACTACTCAAAATTGATGATTTGGCTAGGAGTGTTGATAGAAGGTCTATTGATATTGATGCGTTGAAAGTTAGATGTGCTCCTCCCAAGATCAATATGGATGAAACTTTGAAAGCTATGCGCGTTTCCATGAATGAGAGCAAAGAAAGAACCGCCCAAATTCGTGTTATACATGAATGGCTTAAAAAGGCGTGTTCTCGTGATAAGAATCACGAAGATCTTAAAGTGCTTGGTGTGACTCTCATTGAATCCTTGTTTTCTAGTGTCAAAGCTAATGATGATGGGGCTGGATATGAATCCACTTTGGTTGAAAAACGCCCCAATGATTCGGAGTCCATCTATCTTGATGCTAAAAGCATTGAAAGTGGAGTAGAAGATATCAAAACTTTGAGTAGTAATGAAACTACTACTTTGGATTTCAAGGAATACAATTATGATAGTTTCTCCTTGATTGAATGCATTTCCTTGATGTAATCCATGCTAAACTCTCCACACGCTTATAGCCAAAACAAGGCCTTTACCGATCATATCGTCGAAGCTATGATAAAATCTCTTGAAGAGAAACTTGAGTTGGAAGTTTCTATTCCTAGAAAGCTTCATGATGAGTGGGAACCTACTATCAAAATCAAAATCAAAAACTATGAATGCAATGCTTTGTGTGATTTGGATGCTAGTGTTTCTGCGATTCCAAAGTCTTTATGTGATGTTCTAGGCTTTAATGAGATTGAGGAGTGCTCTCTTAATTTGCATCTTGCGGATTCTACTGTCAAGAAACCCATGGGAAGGACCAATGATGTTCTTATTATTGCAAATAGGAACTATGTACCCGTGGATTTCATTGTGCTTGATATTGATTGCAATCCTACATGCCCTATCATTCTTGGTAGACCTTTCCTAAGGACTATTGGTGCTATCATCGATATGAAGGAAGGGAATATTAGATTTCAATTGCCTTTGAAGAAGGGAATGGAGCATTTTCCTAGAAAGAAAATAAGATTGCCTTATGAGTCCATGATGAGGGCTACTTATGGTTTGAGCACCAAAGACGACGATACGTGATTCCATCACCTTATGCCTAGCTAAGGGCGTTCAACAATAGCGCTTGTTGGGAGGCAACCCAATGAATTTATCTTTTTTTCTGTTTTGTTCTGTCCACACCATCACAATTCTGTTATGATTGTGTTTTTTGTGTTTCTTTTTGTGTTTGAGCCAAGCAAAACCTTTATGACTAGTTTGGTGTTGGTTGTTTGATCCTGCTGGAAAAAGACAGAAACTTTTTGCTCACGAAATTATTTTTCATTTTTATTAAGGAAGAGCTTTTGACTTGATTCATTTTGCGGCTTGTTTATATCCCTTTTCCCCAGGCTGTCGTAATTTTTCAGAATTTTTCAGTTACCAGAAGTATACGAAGTATACAGATTGCTACACACTGATCTGTTTTTGACAGATTCTATTTTTGTTGTGTTGGTTGCTTGTTTTGATGAAACTATGGATAGTATTGGGGGTACTAGCCATGGGAAAGTGAGAATACAGTAACATAACACCAATATAAATAGAAATCAAGATTTCTACAGTACCTAAAGAGGTGGTAGTTTGTTTTCTTGTGCTAATGATATCACGAGTTTCTGTTTAAGTTTTGTGTTGTGAAGTTTTCAAGTTTTGGGTGATGTTCTCATGGACAAAGGGATAAACGGTGGAAAGAGCTAGAGCTTGGGGATGCCCAAGTAATCCCAAGCCAAATCCAAGGACACCAAAAAGCCTAAGCTTGGGGATGCCCCGGGAAGGCATCCCCTCTTTCGTCTTCAATCCATCGATAACATTACTTGGAGCTATATTTTTATTCACCACATGATATGTGTTTTGCTTGGAGCATCTTGTATAGTAAGTCTTTTCTTTTTGTTGTGTCACAATCATCCTTGCTGCACACCTTTTGAAAGAGACACGCACTCATCATGAATTTGCTAGAATGCTCATTGTGCTTCACTTATATCTTTTGAGCTAGACCATGTTGCTCTATGTGCTTCACTTAGATCTTTTAGAGCATGGCGGTGCGTAACTTGGTAGTTGGCTTGTGCTATGAAAGTAGTCCCGAAGAGGATACAATAAAACTTCCACCTTCATGTGCATTGAGTAGAAAGGGAAGTTTGATTCCTCTCAATTAGTTTTGAGACGCAGATTTGGTAATATTAAGAGTTATGTTAGTAGGGTGTTGTGAATCTAGAAATACTTGTGTTGAAGTTAGTGATTCCCGTAACATGCACGTATGGTGAACCGCTATGTTAGGAAGTCGGAGCATAATTGATCTATTGATTGTCATCCTTTGTGTTGCGGTCGGGATCGCGCGATGGTTTACACCTACCAACCCTTCCCCTAGGAGTATGCGTTTAGCACTTTGTTTCGATTACTAATAAAGACTTTTGCTATAAGTATGTGAGTTCTTCATGACTAATTTGAGTCCATGGTATAGATGCACTTTCACCTTCCACCATTGCTAGCCTCTCTAGTACCGCGCAATTTTCGCTGGTGCACAAACCCACCATATGCCTTGCTCAAAACAGCCACCATACCTACCTACTATGGCATTTTCATAGCCATTCCGAGATATATTGCCATGCAACTACCACCGTTCCGGCTCATGACTTGTGCCGTCACTCTCATATTTCCATTGCATGATCTTAAGATAGCTAGCGAGATGTTTCAACATCATACGACAAACTAGATCGTTGCACATCCCGGTACACTGCCGGAGGCATTTCCTATAGAGTCATCATTGTTCTAAGCTTTGAGCTGTGAGTAAATAAAAGTGTGATGATCATCATTATTAGAGCATTGTCCCATGTGAGGAAATAAAAAAGGCCAAAGTTTCCCACACAAAAAAAAGAGAGAAAAAAAAGAGGCCAAAGAGCCCAAACAAAAAAAAGAGAGAAAAAGAGAGAAGGGACAATGCTACTATCTCTTTCCACACTTGTGCTTCATAATAGCACCATGTTCTTCATGATTGAGAGCCTCTTGTTTTGTCACCACCATATGCTAGTGGGAATTTTCATTATATAACTTGGCTTGTATATTCCAATGATGGGCTTCCTCAAAATTGCCCTAGGTCTTCGTGAGCAAGCAAGTTGGATGCACACCCACTAGTTCTCCTTTTGAGTTTTCACATACGTATAGCTCTAGTGCATCCGTTGTATGGCAATCCCTACTCATTCACATTGATATCTATTAATGGGCATCTCCATAGTCCTTTGCGCCGAGTCAATGTGACCATCTCCTCCTTTTTGACTCACAACCTCCACCACACTCTATTCCACCATAGTGCTATATCCATGGGTCACGCTCATGTATTGCGTGAGAGTTGAAAAAGGTTTGAGAAAGTAAGAGTGTGAAAACAATTACTTGGCCAATATCGGGGTTGTGCATGATTAAATTAGTTGTGTGAGGATGATGGAGCATAGCCAGACTATATGATTTTGTAGGGATAACTTTCTTTGGCCTTGTTATTTCAAAAGTGCATGATTACCTTGCTAGTTTGCTTGAAGTATTATTGTTTTCATGTCAATAGGTAACTATTGTTTTGAATATTACGGATCTTAACATTCATGTCACATGAAAGAAGTTACAAAGGACAACTATGCTAGGTAGCATTCCACATCAAAAATTCAGTCTTTATCACTTCCCTACTCGAGGACGAACAGGAGTTAAGCTTGGGGATGCTTGATACGTCTCCAACGTATCTATAAATTTTGATGGTTCCATGCTATTATCTTGTCAAACTTTGGATGTTTTGTATGCCATTTATATCTTTTTTGGAACTAACTTATTAACTCAGTGCCAAGTGCTGATACGTCCATTTTGCATCATGCTTTCATGTTGATATTTATTGCCTTTTGGGCTGTTATATTACTTGTGGTACCATATTTATGCTTTTTCTCTCTTATTTTGCAAGGTTTATTTGAAGAGGGAGAATTCAGGCAGTTGGAATTCTGGACTGGAAAAGGAGCAAATCTTAGTCCACTATTCTGCACATCTCCAAATGCCCTGAAAAGTTACGTGGATTTTTTGGAATTATATAAAAAATAATGGGCGAAAGAACTACCGGAGGGGGGCTGCCAGGGCGCCACAAGCCCTGACGCTGCCACCCCCTGGTGGCGGAGTGGGGGCTTGTGGGCTCCCTAACAGCCCACTAGCCCCCCTATTTTGCTATAGGAAGCGTCTTGGTCCAGAAAAAATCAAACAGGAGCTTTTTTGTGGTTTCGCCGCCACCACGAGGCGGAACTTGAGCAGATCCAATCTAGAGCTCCGGCAGGACGATCCTGCCGGGGAAACTTCCCTCCCGGAGGGGGAAATCATCACCATCGTCATCACCAACACTCCTATCGTCGAAGGGGAGGCATCTTCATCCACATCTTCATCAGCACCATCTCTTCTCCAATCCCTAGTTCATCTCTTGTAACCAATCTTCGTCTCACGACTCCGATTGGTACTTGTAAGGTTACTAGTAGTATTGATTACTCTTTGTAGTTGATGCTAGTTGGATTACTTGGTGGAAGAGTTTATGTTCAGATCCTTGATGCTATTCATTACACCTCTGATCATGATTATGATTATGCTTTATGAGTAGTTACTTTTGTTCCTGAGGACATGGGATAAGTCATGTGAATTTGATATTCATTCGCTATTTTGATATGTTGTATGTTGTCTTTTCCTCTAGTGGTGTTATGTGAACGTCGACTACATAACACTTCACCACATTTGGGCCTAGAGGAAGGCATTGGGAAGTAGTAAGTAGATGATGGGTTGCTGGAGTGACAGAAGCTTAAACCCGAGTCTATGCGTTGCTTTGTGAGGGGCTGATTTGGATCCACTAGTTTAATGGTATGGTTAGACTTTGTCTTAATTCTTCTTTTGTAGTTGCGGATGCTTGCGAGAGAGGTTAATCATAAGTGGGATGCTTGTCCAAGTAAGGGCAGTACCCAAGCGCCGGTCCACCCACATATCAAACTATCAAAGTAACGAACGCGAATCATATGAACATGATGAAACTAGCATGACAGAAATTCCCGTGTGTCCTCGGGAGCGTTTTTCCTCCTTTAAGACTTTGTTCAGGCTTGTCCCTTGCTGCAAAAGGGATTGGGCCACTTGCTGCACCGTTGCTACTACTTGTTACTTGTTACTTTTTTCTTGCTACGTTTCACCTCGCTACACAATCACTTGTTACCGCTACTTTCAGTGCTTTCAGTTATTACCTTGCTGAAATCCGTTTATCAGAGCCTTCTGCTCCTCGTTGGGTTCGACACTCTTACTTATCGAAAGGAATATGATTGATCCCCTATACTTGTGGGTCATCAAGACTCTTTTCTAGCACCGTTGCCAGGGAGTGAAGCGCCTTTGGTAAGTGGAAATTGGTAAGGAAACATTTTTATATTGTGCTGAAATTTATTGTCACTTATCACTATGGAAACTGTTCCTTTGAGGAGTTTGTTCGGGGTATCTTCACCATGAACGGAAGCACGAGGAGTTGTTACTCAACCTGAGGTACCTACTGAAAATATCTTTTATGAAATTCCTTCGGGTATGCTTGAGAAACTGCTGGCTAATCCTTTCAGAGGAGATGAATCTTCACACCCAGACTTGCATCTAATCTATGTAGATGAAGTTTGTGGTTTATTTAAGCTTTGAGGTTTGCCCGAGGATGAGGTAAAAAAGGAAGTCTTTCCTTTATCTTTGCAGGATAAGGCGTAGACATGGTATAGGCTATGTGATGATACTGGATCATGGGGCTACAATCGGTTGAAATTGGAGTTTCATCAAAAGTTCTATCCTATGCATTTAGTACATCGTGATCGGAACTTTATTTATAACTTTTGGCCTCGTGACAGGGAAAGCATAGCTCAAACTTGGGGGAGGCTTAAATCAATGCTATATTCATGCCCCAATCAAAAGCTCTCGAGAGAAATCATCACTCGAAAGTTTTATGCTTGGCTTTCTCATGAAGATCGTACCATGCTTGACACTTCTTGTACCGGTTCTTTTATGAAGAAGGATATTGATCACAAGTGGAATTTATTGGAAAGAATCAAATGCAACTCTGAAGATTGGGAGCTGGAGGAAGGTAAGGAGTCAGGTATGAATTTCCAGTTTGATTGCGTTAAATCTTTTGTTGAGACAAATACTTCTAGAGATTTTAGCGCTAAGTATGGACTTGACTCTAAGATAGTAGCTTCTCTATGTGAATCTTTTGCTGCTCATGCTGATCTTCCCAAAGAGAAGTGGTTTAAATATCATCCTCATGTAGAAAGCAACATAGCCAAAACCAATCTAGTTGAAGAGAAAGTCATTGCTTTTAGTGATCCTATTGTTCCTTGTGCTTACACTGAGAAACCACCATACCCTGCTAGGATAAAGGATTATTCTAAAGCTCCAACTGTGATACGTAGGGGTTACATTAGACCACTTGCACCCCCTGAAGAGATTAGAGTTGAACCTAGTGTTGCTATTATCAAAGATCTCTTAGCCGAAGACATAGATGGGCATGTTATCAAATTCTGTGAGGACTCCGCTAGAATTGCTAAACCTCACGCAAGAGAAAAACACGGACATGTAGTTGGCCTGCCCGTTGTTTCTGTCAAGATAGGAGATCACTGTTACCATGGTTTATGTGATATGGGAGCTAGTGTTAGTGCAATACCCCGTTCTCTATATGATGAAATCAAAGATGAGATTGCACCTGCTAAGTTAGAACCCATTGATGTCACTATTACGCTAGCTAATAGAGACACTATGTGCCCTCTGGGAATTGTGACAGACGTAGAAGTCCTGTGTGGTAAGACGAAGTATCCTACTGATTTCCTCGTCATTGGTACTGCACAAGATAGCTTTTGTCCCATCATATTCGGTAGACCCTTTCTCAACACTGTCAATGCTCACATTGATTGCATTAAGCAGACTATCACAGTAAGTTTGAGGGTGTGTCTCATGAATTTGACTTCTCCAAGTTTGGAAGACAACCCCATGAAAGAGAGTCGTCTGGTAGAGATGAAATTATTGCTCTTGCCTCTATTGCCGTACCTCCTACGGATCCTTTAGTGCAATATCTTCTTGAGCATGAAAATGATATGCATATGGAGGAGAGAGATGAGATAGATCAAATTGTCTTAGAACAATATCCTATTCTCAAGAATAATCTGCCTGTTGAACTGCTTGGGGATCCTCCCCCACCAAAGGGTGGTCCTGTGTTCGATCTTAAACAGTTGCGTGATACTCTTAAGTATGCCTGTCTTGATGAGAAGGAGATATATCCTGTCATTATTAGTGCTCTCCTCTCAGAGCACGAAGAGAAGAAGTTACTAAGGACTTTGAGGAAGCACCGCGCTACTATTGGATATACTCTTGATGATCTTAAGGGTATTAGTCCTACTCTATGTCAGTACATGATTAAAATCGATCCTGACTTTAAACCAGTTGCTGATCATCAAAGGAGATTAAATCCTAAGATGAAAGAGGTCGTTAGAAAAGAAATATTAAAGCTTCTGGAAGCAGGAATCATTTATCATGTTGCTCATAGTGATTGGGTAAGTCCAGTACATAGCATACCTAAGAAGGGAGGTATCACCGTCGTTCCAAATGATAAGGATGAACTAATCCCACAAAGGATTATTACCGGCTATAGGATGGTGATAGACTTCCAGAAACTGAACAAGGCAACCAGGAAAGATCATTATCCTTTGCCATTTATCGACCAAATGCTAGAAAGGCTATCAAAACACACACACTTCTGCTTTCTAGACGGTTATTCAGGTTTCTCGCAAATACCTGTTGCACAATCTGATCAAGAGAAAACCACTTTCACCTACCCTTTCGGTACCTTTGCATATAGACGTATGCCTTTTGGCTTATGCAATGCACCTTCCACCTTCCAAAGATGTATGATGGCTATATTCTCTGACTTTTGTGAAAAGATTGTCGAGGTTTTCATGGATGACTTCTCTATTTACGGGTCTTCCTTTGATGATTGCCTCAGCAACCATGATCGAGTCTTACAGAGATGCGAAGAAACCAACCTCGTCTTGAATTGGGAGAAGTGCCACTTCATGGTTAATGAAGGTATTGTCTTAGGACACAAAATCTCTGAAAGTGGTATACGAAGTTTCCTAGGTCATGTTGGTTTCTATAGAAGGTTCATTAAAGACTTCTCTAAGATTTCTAGGCCTCTTACCAACCTCTTGCAGAAGGATGTTCCTTTTGTTTTTGATGAGGATTGTGAGGAAGCCTTCGAAATACTTAAGAAGGCTTTGATAACCGCACCTATTGTTCAACCACCTGACTGTAACTTGCCCTTTGAAATCATGTGTGACGCTAGTGATTATGCTGTTGGTGCTATTCTAGGACAAAGAGTTGACAAGAAGTTGAATGTCATTCACTACGCTAGTAAAACTCTAGACAGTGCCCAAAGAAACTATGCCACTATGGAGAAGGAATTTTTAGGAGTCGTGTTTGCATGTGAAAACTTCAGATCTTACATAGTTGACTCCAAAGTCACTATTCACTCTGATCATGCTGCTATTAAGTACCTCATGGAGAAGAAGGACGCTAAGCCTAGGCTGATCAGATGGGTTCTCCTGCTACAGGAATTTGATTTGCACGTCGTTGACCGAAAGGGTGCTGATAACCCTGTAGCAGATAACTTGCCTAGGCTAGAGAATGTCCTTGATGACCCACTACTTATTGATGATAGCTTTCCTGATGAGCAATTGAGTGTCATCCGCACTTCGCATAGTGCACCGTGGTATGCTGATTATGCAAACTATATCGTAGCCAAATACATACCACCCAGTTTCACTTATCAGCAAAAGAAGAAATTCTTCTTTGATTTGAGACACTACTTTTGGGACGATCCTCACCTTTATAAGGAAGGAGTAGATGGTGTTATTAGACGTTGTGTGCCTGAACATGAACACGGACAGATCTTGCAGAAGTGTCATTCCGAAGCCTACGGAGGACACCACGCTGGAGATAGAACTGCCCATAAGGTATTGCAATCAGGTTTCTATTCGCCCACTCTCTTCAAGGATGCCCGTAAGTTTGTCTTGTCTTGTGACGAATGCCAAAGAATAGGGAACATCAGTAAGCGTCAGGAAATTCCTATGAACTATTCACTTGTCATTGAACCATTTGATGTCTGGGGTTTGATTATATGGGACCCTTCCCGAGTTCCATTGGGTACACTCACATCTTAGTTGTTGTGGATTACGTTACTAAGTGGGTCGAGGCTATCCCCACTAAAAATGCGGATCACCACACCTCTATTAAGATGCTTAAAGAAGTCATATTCCCATGATTTGGAGTCCCTAGATACTTGATGACTGATGGCGGTTCACACTTCATTCATGGTGTTTTCCGCAAGATGCTAGCTAAGTATGATGTCAACCATGGAGTTGCATCTCCTTATAATCCTGAGTCTAGTGGTCAAGTGGAGTTCAGTAATAGGGAGATCAAGTTGATCCTACAAAAGACCGTCAATAGATCTCGAAAGAACTGGTCTAGCAAACTTGACGATGCACTGTGGGCTTATAGGACTGCTTATAAGAATCCCATGGGCATGTCACCGTATAAAATGGTTTACGGTAAAGCCTGTGATTTACCTCTTGAGCTGGAACACAAAGCTTATTGGGCAATCAAAGAGCTCAACTTTGATTTCAAACTTGCCGGTGAGAAGCGGTTGTTTGATATCAGCTCGTTAGATAAATGGAGAACCCAGGCATACGAGAATGCCAAGTTGTTCAAGGAAAAGGTTAAGAGATGGCACGACAAACGAATACAGAAATGAGAGTTCAATGTAGGTGATTATGTCTTGCTATACAATTCTCGTTTGAGATTCTTTGCAGGCAAGCTTCTCTCTAAATGGGAAGGTCCCTATGTTATCGAGGAAGTATATCGTTCCGCTGCCATCAAAATCAATAACACGGAAGGAAATTTTCCTAGAGTGGTAAATGGGCAAAGAATCAAGCATTACATGTGTGGAACTCCCATAAATGTTGAGACCAATATCATCAATGTCATAACTCCACAGGAGTACATAAGGGATGTTTATCAGCCAGTTTCACACCGTGAAAACGAAGAGGTATCTGTTTCGGTAAGAAATTGGACTCCGATGCTTTTCCAATAGGAAATTTCTTCCGTTTTGGAATTTTTGGAAGATTATAAAAATAAAAATCAGTCCGGAGAGCGAACGAGGCGGCCACAAGCCCTGCCACCGCCCCCTACCCCCTGGTGGCGGAGGGCAAGCTTGTGGGCACCTTGTGTGCCTCCCGGACTCCGTTTTCTTGCGGAGGACTTCTTCTGGCCCAGAAAAAAAATCAATATATAGTCGCCTGAAGGTTTTGATCTCCGTATCGCGCAGTTTTCCTCTGTTTTTGATTTCGAGCTTGTTGTCTGCCGCATATTTAGAGCAAAGATGTGTGAGGAATTTGTTGGGGAGAATGATCTTCACCAAGTTCATGAGGAAGTAGATGCTGGTCTGAAAAGAGTAGAAGTCACGGAAGCCACGGACCAAGCTAAGGAGAAAACCCAAGCTAGGGAGGATGTACAACATTGAAGACGTTGAAGGATACTTTCTCCAACCCTTCCTCCACGTGATGTCTCCATCCTTGATTGAACTCTTGAGGTTTTGCGAAACAACTCGTGCTCGCAATATTTCCCTTTATCGTGAAGTTGTTTTGCTGGAAAACCATGTCACAGATCTCAAAGGTATAAATCAAAGATTGATAGCTCTCTTGGAATCAAAGGCGACAACAACACCACCATCACCACCGAAGGAAGGCAACTAAGCATTGGTATGGGCAATCACCTTGGCTTCTGCCAAGCTTGGGGGAGTTGCCCTGGTATCATATCACCATTATATCTTTTGCTTTTACCTTTGTTTTAGTTCTTTCCTTTTCAATTTTTATTTCTTCTCTTAGAGGAATAAGTCTTTAGTTTTTAGTTTGAGTCTTTTGCTCTTGTCTCTCCCTGATGTATTCGAGCTTACGAGCTATATAATAAAGAGTGTCTTAGTCAAGGACTTTGCTTTGTGCCATGATCAAAAGTATGAAAAGAACGATAGCATGAAAGATCATAAGATGATCTTATGGAAAGTGATAACTTCACGTATGACACGTATGATGATTGAAACTTGTGGAGAATAAATCAACATACACCTCAGTCATTGTTGCAATTAATAAGAAGTAATAAGGAAAGAGAGGTTCACATATAAATATATCATCTTAGACACTTTTTACAATTGTGAGCACTCACCAAACTATTACATGCTTAGGAGTAGATGTTGGACAAGGAAGACAACATAATGAATTGTGTTTGCTTGGTTCCAAACAATGTTATATGATTAGAGATCCCTTAGCATGTGACGATTGCTTCCACCTCATGTTAGCCAAAACTCCCGCACCAAGTAGAGATACTACTTGTGCATCCATAAACCTCCAACCAGTTTTGCCATGAGAGTCCACTATACCTACCTATGGATTGAATAAGATCCTTCAAGTAAGTTGTCATCGGTGCAAGCAATAAAAATTGCTCTCTAATATGTATGATCTATTAGTGTGTGGAAAATAAACTTTGTACGAACCTGTGATGAGGAAGACATAAAAGCGACAGATTGCATAATAAAGTTCTTTATCACAGGAGGCAATATAAAGTGACGTTCCTCCGCACTAAGAGGACACGCATTCAAACCTCAAAAGCGCATGACAACCTCTACTTCCCTCTGCGAAGGGCCTATCGTGTACCTTTACCTTTTGCCCTTGTAAGAGTCCTGGTGATCATCACCAATTCCCTATTTTTGCCTTTCTCTTGGATACCGTCACATGTTTGGGAAAGATCTATATTCATATATCAATTTGGAGTTGAGTACTTATGCTTTATTGTTGTTGACTTTACCCTTGAGGTAAATGGTTGGGAGGCAAAACTATGAGCCCCTATCTTCCTCTGTGTCCAGCTGAAACTTTGACTCCATGAGTACCACGTGAGTTGTAACAATTGTGGAAAAAAAAAGAGATGATTGAGTATGTGGGTTTGCCTTACAAGCTCTTATTTGACTCTTTCTGATGTTGTGATAAATTGCAATTGCTTCAATGACTATGGACTATTGTTGGTTACTTCTCAGTAAGGTTTTTGCTTCATGCTTTGCTTTGTGAAGGAATTGTTACTTTCCCATAAGAATCTTTATGATGTATTGCTGTCCTATGTGTGATCATGATGCCATCATGTCCGTATTATGTTTTATCGACACCTTCGTCCCTCAACATGTGGACATGTTTATGGAACTTAGTTTTCGCTTGAGGACAAGCGAGGTCTAAGCTTGGGGGAGTTCATACGTCCATTTTGCATCATGCTTTCATGTTGATATTTGTTGCTTTTTGGGCTGTTATATTACTTGTGGTACCATATTTATGTCTTTTCTCTCTTATTTTGCAAGGTTTATTTGAAGAGGGAGAATTCAGGCAGCTGGAATTGTGGATTGGAAAAGGAAAAAATCTTAGTCCATTATTCTACACATCTCCAAATGCCCTGAAAAGTTACGTGGATTTTTTGGGGATTATATAAAAAATACTGGGCGAAAGAACTACCGGAGGGGGCTGCCAGGGCGCCACAAGCCCTGACACCGCCACCCCCCCTGATGGCGGAGTGGGGGCTTGTGGGCTCCCTGACGGCCCACTAGTCCCCCTATTTTGCTATATGAAGCGTCTTGGTCCAGAAAAAATCATACAGGAGCTTTTCCGTGGTTTCGCCACCGCCACGAGGCGGAACTTGAGCAGATCCAATCTAGAGCTCCTGTAGGACGTTCCTGCCGGGGAAACTTCCCTCCCGAAGGGGAAATCGTCGCCATCGTCATCACCAAAACTCCTCTCGTCGGAGGGTAGGCATCTTCATCAACAACTTCATCAGCACCATCTCTTCTCCAATCCCTACTTCATCTCTTGTAACCAATCTTCGTCTCACGACTCCGATTGGTACTTGTAAGGTTACTAGTAGTGTTGATTACTCTTTGTAGTTGATGCTAGTTGGATTACTTGGTGGAAGAGTTTATGTTCAGATCCTTGATGCTATTAATTACACCTCTGATCATGATTATGATTATGCTTTGTGAGTAGTTACTTTTGTTCCTGTGGACATGGGATAAGTCATGTTAATAATAGTCATGCGAATTTGATATTCGTTTGGTATTTTTATATGTTGTATGTTGTCTTTTCCTCTAGTGGTGTTATGTGAACGTCGACTACATAACACTTCACCATATTTGGGCCTAGAGGAAGGCATTAGGAAGTAGTAAGTAGATGATGGGTTGCTGGAGTGACAGAAGCTTAAACCCCAGTCTATGTGTTGCTTCGTGAGGGGCTGATTTGGATCCACTAGTTTAATGCTATGGTTAGACTTTGTCTTAATTCTTCTTTTGTAGTTGCGGATGCTTGCGAGAGAGGTTAATCATAAGTGGGATGCTTGTCCAAGTAAGGGCAGTACCCAAGCGCCGGTCCACCCACATATCAAACAATCAAAGTAACGAACGCGAATCGTATGACCATGATGAAACTAGCATGACAGAAATTCCCGTGTGTCCTCGGGGGCGTTTTTCATCCTTTAAGACTTTGTTCAGGCTTGTCCCTTGCTGCAAAAGGGATTGGGCCACTTGCCACACCATTGCTACTACTTGTTACTTGTTACTTTTTGCTTGCTACATTTCACCTCGCTACACAATCACTTGTTACCGCTACTTTCAGTGCTTGCAGTTATTACCTTGATGAAATCCGTTTATCACAGCCTTCTGCTCCTCGTTGGGTTCGACACTCTTACTTATCGAAAGGACTACGATTGATCCCCTGTGCTTGTGGGTCATCAAGTGCGAGTTCCTGTTTTTTTCGTGTTTTGACCCTTTTCAGATGAGGATTTTAAACGGTGTCCAAACGGAATAAAACTTCTGAAAAGATTTTTCCGGAACAGAAGATACGCACGGGACGTGAGAACCAAGGAAAAGGCCACCAGGGGACCCCACAAGCCCCCTAGGCACGGCCAGGGGGCTCGCGCCTAGCAGGCTTGTGGGGCCCTTGTGGCTCGTCTGCCCTACCCCTTCCGCCTATAAATTCAGGAAAAATCCAAAACTGCGCGAGAGATCCACGAAAATACTTTTCCGCCGCCGCAAGCTTCTGTCTCCGCAAGATCCCATCTGGGGCACGTTCTGGTGCCCTGCCGGAGGGGGATTCAGATACGGAGGGCTTCTTCATCAACACCATGACCTCTCCGATGATGCGTGAGTAGTTCACCATAGACCTTCGGGTCCATAGCTAGTAGCTAGATGGCTTCTTCTCTCTCTTGGATCTTCAATATAAAGTTCTCCATGATCTTCATGGAGATCTATCCGATGTAATCTTCTTTTGCGGTGTGTTTGTCGAGATCCGATGAATTGTGGATTTATGATCAGATTATCTATGAATCTAATTTGAGTTTCTTCTGATCTCTTATATGCATGATTTCATATCCTTGTAATTCGCTTCGAGTTGTGGGTTTTGTTTGGCCAACTTGATCTATGATTATTGCAATGGGAGAAGTGCTTGGTTTTGGGTTCATTCCGTGCGGTGACCTCACCCAGTGACAGAAGGGGTAGCTAGGCACGCATCGTGTTGTTGCCATCAAGGGTAAAAAGATAGGGTTTACATCATTGGTTTGAGTTTATCACTCTACATCATGTCATCTTGCTTAAGGCGTTAGTGTGTTCATCATGAACTCAATACACTAGATGCATGCTGGATAGCGGTCGATGTGTGGAGTAATAGTAGTAGATGCAGAAAGTATCGGTCTACTTGTCTCGGACGTGATGCCTATATGTATGATCATTTCCTCGGATATCGTCATGACTTTGCGCGGTTCTATCAATTGCTCGATAGTAATTTGTTCACCCACCGTGATATTTGCTATTTTGAGAGAAGCCTCTAGTGAATACTATGGCCCCCGGGTCTACTTCACACCATATTTTCAGCCTTTCACTTTTACTTCGTTGCACTTTCCGCCTTCAGATCTCACTTTGCAATCAATCTTGAAGGGATTGACAACCCCTTTATAGCGTTGGGTGCAAGCTCGTTGTGTTTGCGCAGGTACTCTGGACACTTGGCTTGATTCTCCTACTGGATTGATACCTTGGTTCTCAAACTGAGGGAAATACTTACTGCTCCTGTGTTGCATCACCCTTTCCTCTTCAAGGGAAAAACCAACGCAATCTCAAGAGGCTGCCAGGGATTTCTGGCGCCGTAGCAACATCTACATCTGCTTCTTCGTGCTTGGGACACCAATGATAGCAGCCCATTCAGCAATTGTGGCTTCATACTTGTGACCATCAATCATCCAGACTAAAGAGTCATCATAGAAGTGCACGGTTGAATAGAATTGCATGATCAGCTCATCATTCCATGGGGTCATCTCCTTCCCAACAAAATCGTCTATGTCAACTAGCATGAAGTTCTCTTGAACATGTGGAAAGAAATTCTCATTTTCCTTGTTGTATGCCGAGTCGACATACCTCATATCACTGATAGCAGGACTCTTGTCATACAAGACAATCCCATAAAAATCTTGTTGTTCCTTGGTGTGAAACCTTGGATCAACAACGGTTCTTCTTCTGACATCATATGGATCAGTAGCTCTCCACTTTATGAGTGTGGCATCCTTCCTCTTCTTCATATCTTCTGCTACAGGATGAGCATCATTGTGGAGTGGAAGGAATGGTATCAGCTTCCTGAGAACTGGAGCATTCTCATCTTCTTCCTCTTCTCCAGCATGGGCAATGGATGCAGGGCCTTTGCTCTTAGCAGCTGCAGGTATATCTTTGGTGATCTTCCTGGAAGCTACAGCCTTCTTTGCTTTAGCAACAGGCTTTGGAGCAGACTTCATGGCATCAGTCATCAACTTCTTCTTCTTGGGAGGAACTGGGATCTCGTGAGGAGCTTCTTCCTCAGCTTCTTCTGGATCTTCAAACATAGAAGTCTTTGTGCCAACAAGATGGATAGTTCTCTTCCTGGGCCTCTTCACACCAGCCTTCTTTGTAGGTGCATCCTTGGAAATTTCTTTGCCCTTCTTGGCATACTCATGTGCTCTCAGATCAGCAGCATTAGCAGATATCTTTCGGACAACTTTCCTTGGAGGAGCCTTAGGAGGGGTTGAAGTTTCTTCTGGCAAAAAGTATGAGTCTTCTTCATCAGAAACTATCTTCCTCCTTTGGCTAGTGGCTGCTTTGGGCAAGCCATGAGAACTGGGAGAACTAGGGTCTGAAGCAGTCTTCTTTGGACCAGTGCCGAAATCCATCTCAACACTCTGCTCTCTGAAGTCATTCCGACTATCATCTAAACCTGGCATATTGATAGACACGCTCAACAGCAAACCGCAGAACCTGTGAATTGGATATAGGAAAGACAGAATGGATGAGCATCATAAAATTCAGATGTTTTTAAAAATTTGAAGTTTGAAACTTAGGGTATGATCTTCTGCACGATGTAAATCGGTGGCACCGAGTTGGCATTTTCATAGTCACCAAGAAGGCTTACTCGCTTAACAGAGACTTGGCAGTCATTTTCGGTGGCACCGAAAAGAGCTGCTCGGTCTCACCGAGTTGCTTCTCAGTAGCCCTAAAACAAGAATCAGTGGAACCTATTTTGCAAACTCGGTCTCACCGAGTTGCATGCTGCGGTAGATCAGATCCAAAATTTCTACTTCTTCTACACTACGAGATTCATCTGGTGGAAGGAAGGGTTTGCACATGGAGACTCAAAGAAAATACTTTCCGAATGCGTAAGAATCAGACGGGGAACGCAGAGGAAATCGGATCCGTACCCTAACTTGGTGGCGGTCCGGCTACGGTGACGACGACGGAGCAGATTGCATTGCCGGCAACAAATCCTGGAGGCGGCGGCGCTTAGGGAGACGAAGGCGATGACATGGGGTCTCGGGGCAATGAGGGTTTTGGCGAACGAAATGTTTTGACGAAGTGATGTCAAAGATTCGGTCCGCACATATATATACCCGTGCACTGTCGGTGTCACCGAGTGCCTCAACTATCAGCACACAGGGAAACTCGGTGTAACCGAGTTGGCGATTTCGGTGGTACCGAGATTGGAAAACCTGATCAACTTTGAAACATTGGTGGCGCCGAGTTTGTGGAGTTGGTCACACCGAGTTTTTCACAGAGGTTTCGGAAGGCAGCCTTTGACAATACGGAACTCCAAGTGCACCTTCATGTAGAGGGATCGACAAGTGCTTGTTCAAGTTTTGTGATGAAGCGTGAATAGAACTTGAGATGAGGTAGCATAGATAGCTAGAGAAGGGTCCTAGGCATTCTTGTCCATCCAATTGGCAAAAGATAAATCAAAAGCCAAATAACAACAATTGGATGTCCTCAAATGATCAAACACATGCAGACTAACATGCTCACACAAGAGGAATGATGAATAAAGCATGGTGAACATGCACACACATCCTAGCAGCTATCAAGCACTTGGGCGATGACAAAGTCATCTATATATGAGTATATTTACATAGGAGACAAGTAAGATTACTTGATCATAGATCATACTCATCGTTAAGCACAAGTGGGGTTACCACTTCTACATAAGCACTAATGTGTTCATATCCTTAGGAGATGCTTATACTCAAGTCTTAGAGTAAAGCTCCCCCTTGATATGACATCCCCACTAAGAGGGATGAACTAACCTTAGGTTTTGTCGTAGAAGACTTCAAGTAGGTGAAGTAGTGGTGGATGCTCAATGTTGATGAAGATCACCTTGAGTTGGGAGCAATCCTTGTTGTTTCCATACTCTTCTCACCTACACGGGTTAGTCCCAAAGCAAAAGGAACATATGCAAGGATATCTATGGACATGGAGTGAAGCACACATGGGATAATGTCCAAACATGCATTAATTACCTTGTTCCTTGCTTACCTTTGAGGGAAAGTGTGACTCCTTGAAGTAATGCATGTGGTAGACGTTGATTGCATGTAGTTCTTACCTAAATGAATAAGAGTGAATTTCATTGGTAGAGTCACCCCTCAAGAACTTCTAGTTCTTCCTCTTGGAAATCCACACCAAATTGATGGGAATTCTAGGAGTTGTGGGCAGCAATTGTTGAGGTAGAGCTAGTAGTATCCTTGGGAATCCACTTGACCTTAGCTTGGGTTTCTTCTTCAAATAGGTTAATGTCATCTTGAAGCTTTCCCTTGACTTTGTGGTCTTGTGGTAGAAGGCCATCTTGTGAGGTCGTTCCTTCGGAAGGAATGGACTTCTCCTCTTGGGGAACAAACTTAGGAGTGGGATATGGACCTTCTTCCCAAACATCTCCGTTGACGTTGAAGTAGCCAACACCTTGTTTCTTCTGATGTCCTCCTTCCTTGCGCAAAATTTCCTCAAATTGCTTACTTCCGGCAAGACTCTTGAAGACACCTCTCTCTATAATCCCTTTCAATAGACCATTTTCTTTCTCAAGTGTAACTTGGCTAAGAGAATCGTCAGTGGAATCAATAGAGGTACTAGTAGCAACATTATTGGATTAAGCTTTAGCATTGTTGTTACTAGATGAAGAAGCCTTCTTGCCTTTGTAACTAGTGTTCCTAGGTTTAACTTGTGGAACAAAGTGAGACAAGAGTAATCGTTTGGCTAGATAAGAAGAACTCTTCTTTCGAAGATCATCATTGATTGCTTTTAAGAACTCATGCTATTGCTCCAAGTTGAGCTTCTCGAAGCATAGCTTCTTATGGGTTCTTGCAAGCTATCTATGATCTTCTAGAGTAGTCTGATGAACTAACTTAAGAGTTTTTAACTCTTGAGTTAGTCGTTCAATTTCTTTCTTATCATCATCATTTGATTTCTCTTGACTAGCATGATGAATAACAAGTTCATTTTCAGTGCATTCACTAGTTTTATCTAGAAGCAAGTCATCTTCTCCTAACAAGTCATCCTCATCACTATTGAAACCAAGATACTCGGGATATGATACCTTGGGGCCTTTAGCCATGAAGCAATTTCCGACTCCCCCATTTGGTGAATCAAATAAGTCATAGGAGTTGATGGAAACAAGCGCAATCCCGGCAACACCTTCATCTTGACTATAGTAGGAGTTGGAGTGATAACTTATCTCGGAGTGGTGATCAGACACGGAGCCAAAGACCCATTCACCAACATGAGCTTGATGTCTTCTTCTTGAACTGCTCTTGGTGTATTTGTCCTTCTTCTCCGATTCCTCGCCTCTCCGTGAGTGTCTTCGTTCATAGTGATCTTCTCTACTCCTTTTCTTTCTACGAGGTGACTCATCTCTTGAGATTTGTCTTTGAGGTGACTCTTCTCTTCTTTTGTAGGGAGCCGAGCACTCATTAGAGTAGTGTCCGGGCTTCCCACAATTGTAGCAGTTTCGGTCACGACTGTACGAACGCTTCTCATCATGTCTTGAACTTGAGCTTCTATCTTTGCCTCTTCTCTTGTAGAACTTGTCGAATTTTTTGACCATGAGGCTTATCTCTTCATCAGTGACAAGATTGTCTTTTGAAGTACCGTGAGCATCGCATGAAGCTTTATAAGTACCGCTTGACTTGTTGTGTAGCTCATCTTTGTCCTTGAGTGACATGTCATGAGCAACAATCCTACCAATGACTTCAGTTGGCTTGAGATCTTTGTAATTTGGCATCATTTGGATCAATGTGCACACTACGTCATACTTGCCATCAAGAGCTCTAAGTATCTTCTTTATGATGAATTTGTCGGTCATATCTTCGCTTCCTAAGCCAACAATCTCATTGGTGATGAGAGCTAGCCTAGAGTACATTTTAGAGACTCCTTCACCATCCTTCATCTTGAACTTGTCAAACTGACTTTGAAGCACATCCAACTTAGATTCTCTGACAGAATCAGTACCTTCGTGCATATCAACCAAAGTATCCCAAACTTCTTTTGCATTCTCAAGACGACTGATTTTGTTGAATTCTTTGGGGCAAAGGCAGTTGAAGATGATATTGCACGCTTGAGTATTGAGTTGCAACATCTTCACTTCATCAGTTGCCGCATCACGGTCTCGTTCATGCTCTTCTCCAAAGAAGTTACCTTGCATGCCAACATGAATAACAACCCAAACATGAGGATTAAACCAAGTATATGCCTTTTCATTTTATGCTTCCAACTAGCAAAATTAGATCCATGGAAGTAAGGACCTCTACGATGATAATTTCCCTCACTAGATGCCATACTCTCCTAGGTTGCTAAACCAATGAAATGGAGACCAAAACCCTGATACCACTTGTAAGATCGAAAGTATGTCTAGAGGGGGTGATTAGACTACTTGAAAACATATTTTTTTTGCCTTTTCCCAATTTTACTTGAGAGGCAGCTACGACAGTTCTAACAAGTCAACTACACCCTACACATGCAGTTCTAATAGTATAGCAGCGGAAAGTAAACATGGAAGTGTAAAGTATAGGAGTAAGGTAGGGAGATCAAACGCATGAGGTTGACACGATGATTTTTGGCATGATTCCGATAGGTGACGCGCTATCGTACGTCCATGTTAGTGGAGACTTCACCCCACAGAGCGTAACGGACTGCGAGAGTCCACGGAGGGCTCCACCCATGGAGGGTCCATAAAGAAGGGGCCTTGTCTATCCCACCATGGCTTACGTCCACGGAGGACTAGCCTTACTCACGGTAGATCTTCACGAAGTAGGCGAGCTCCTTGCCCTTCAAACATCTTGGTTCAACTCCACAACACAAAGTAGGAGGCTCCCAAGCGACACCTAACAAATCTAGGAGGCACCACCCTCCAAAAGGTAATAAATGGGGTAGATCAATGAACTTCTTGCTCTTGTGCTTCTAAAGATAGTCTCCTCAACACAAGTCACTCTCTCGCAGAATATGAATGGGTAGGAGAGGTTGATTTGGTGGAAAGCAGTTTGGGGAGGCTAGAGATCAAGTTTCAAATGATTGGATTAGAATATATTGGTCTCAACACATGAGCACGTGGTTCTCTCTTAGAAAATTGATCTCGAAATGAAGTGTGTGTTCTGAGTGCTTCCCCCACGAATGAGAGGTGGGTGAATGGGTATATACAGGCACCAGCCAAAATCCAACCGTTACACACGAAAGTGCAAACTCGGTGACATCGAAGTGCACAACTCGGTGGTATCGACTAGTACTAAAGGTGTGAACTTTTGAATCTCGATGAGACCGATATATATAACTCGGTGGCACCAAAAAGGTGACTAACGGTCAGATGGCCAAACTCGGTGGCACCGATACTCAAACTTGGAAATTATGATTTTGTGTATCTTGGCAACAGAATGTTGGTCACACAGAACTCAGTAGCACTGATGCAGTTTCGGTTGCACCAATTTGGTCAGAATGGCAAGGGTTCTGTCTGAGGTTCAAACTCGATGGGTCCGATATGGAAATGTTGGTGATACCGAATTTGTGAATGCGGAACTTGACAAAGTGGATATGTGGAAAAAATGACTAAGTGTTTTTGTGGCTAACTTTGAGCATTTGAGCAATCAGTTCATTTTACTACCTCACCCCCTTTTAATGGTATTGGCTTTCCTATGGACTCAAAAGTTATTTCTCGCAAATATAAAATGAAGAGTCTTCTAGCTTGAAGCTTGATCCAATATTATTCCTTTCTTGCATCCAGGGGTGTCTCCACATAAACCTTAAGCCATAGCATCTTTTGAACTTTTCTGAAATATAATTGGAAAACACATTAGTCAAATGATGCATATGTTGTGATCAATTATCAAAACCACCATTGGGAGCAACTATGCTTTCACTCGGCCATGCACAACCGTCTGGTCTTAACTTCATCTTCTCCATCCTCACGTACATAGGGGAAATCCCTCCTCCCCCCCCCCCCCCGGTCTTTCTGACATGCGCCTCCGCCTCCCGTGTGCTTCTCCGGCAAGGGCAACATCAGCTGGCCACTCATGTCGCGACACCTCCGAGCGCTGCCCTCCCGTTGCTCATCGGAGACCTCACTCTATTGCTCGTCAATTCCTGTTGATGATCCGCCGCAAACAGGGTGCAAACTACCCGTTGTTTTCTGGTTGCTACTCCAATCATCAAAGCTCTATGGTTGCAGCACTCGGTGCGCCACCTTTCTAAGGGATCGATAGAATATGTGTCTAGAGGGGGTGAATAGATTACTTGTCAAGATAAAATTTCTAGACTAACCCAATTTCTAGGAGGGAAGAAATCTAGCAGTTCTAACAAGTCTAGAGCACCCTACACATGCTAGTCAACATATATGGCAGCGGAAAAGTAAAGACTTTGCACATGTAAAGGAGTAGAGTTTAGGAGATCAAACACAAGGGGTTGACACAGTGATTTTTGGCATGGTTCCGATAGGTGGCGCTATTGTACGTCCATGTTAGTGGAGACTTCAACCCACGGAGGGTAATGGCTGCGAGAGTCCATGGAGAGCTCCACCCACGGAGGGTTTACAAAGAAGCGGCATTGTCTATCCCACCACGGCTTATGTCCACATAGGACAAGCCTTACTCACGGTTGATCTTCACAAAGAAGGTGATCTCCTTGCCCTTACAAACATATTCGTTCAACTCCACAACACAAAGTAGGAGGTAGGAGGCTCCCAAGCGACACCTAACCAATCTAGGAGGCACCACCATCCAAAAGGTAATAGATGGGGTAGATCAATGAACTCCTTGATCTTGTGCCTCTAAAGATAGTCTCCTCAACACAAATCTCTCTATCACATGATATGAATGGGTAGGAGAGGTTGATTTGGTGGAAAGCAGTTTGGGGAGGCTAGAGATCATGTTTCAAATGATTGGATTGGAATATCTTGCTCTCAACACAGGAGTAGATGGTTCTCTCTCAGAAAATGAATCTGGAAATGAAGTGTGTGTTCTGAGTGTTTCTCCCACGAATGAGAGGTGGGTGAAGGGGTATATATAGGCAGCAACCAAAATCCAACTGTTACACACAAAAGTGCAGACTTGATGACACCGAAGTGGACAACTCGGTGGTACCGATTAGCTCAAAGGTGTGAAATTTTGAATCTCGGTGAGACCAATATATAGAACTCGGTGGCACCGAAAAGGTGACTAATGGTCAGATGACCAAACTCGGTGGCATCGATACTCAAACTCGGAAATTCTAATTTTGTGTATCTTGGCAACAGAATGTTGGTCACCCAAACTGGGTAGCACCAATGCAGTTTCGGTTGCACCGATTTTGTGGGAATGGCTAGGGTTTTGTCTTAGGTTCAAACTCGGTGGGTCCGATGTGGCAATGTTGGTGACACCGAATTTGTGTATGTGGAACTTGACAGAGTGGATATGTGGAAGAAATGACTGAGTGTTTTGGTGGCTAACTTTGAGCATTGGAGCAATCAGTTCATTTTACCACCTCACTCCATTTTAATACTATTGGCTTTCCCATGGACTGAAAAGTGATTTCTCACAAATATAAAATTAAGAGTCTTCTAGCTTGAAGCTTGAGCCAATATTATTCCTTTCTTGCATCTAGGGGCATCTCCACATAAACCTTAAGCCAGAGCTCTTCATGGACTAAACCTGAAATATCTAGGTAAAAGTGTTAGCCCAAGAGGCAATGTATGTTGTCATGAATTATCAAAATCACCATGGGAGCATATGTGCTTTCAATCTCCCCCTTTTTGGTAATTGATGACAACATACAATCAAAGCTTCAAATAAACATACTCATAAGGATATGTCAGCTTTGACAGACATATGACTAGTACAAGCTCTCCCTAAATGTGTGCAATCCATTTAAAGGATAGTTGCTTTGGAATGCATGGGCACACACAAGGTAGAAGGACAAGACAAGTCATATGTATCTTGGCTATATGCATCAAACATATGTGAAGAAAGGACTTCCATGTTCAAAATTCCCTCTTGCAAACAATATGTGCAAGAAACAAGTGGTCATCATGAGCAAGGATATGATGCATAACTTACCTTCATAATCTTGGGCGTCTTGACAGAGACGTATACTTGGGAAAACAAATGTTAGATAACACAAGAGTACCCTATTGTAAAGATGCAAAGAACTTCAAAGATACCAAGAAATTGAAGAAATATGTCTTCAATATGCAAGAACTTTTCTCCCCTAAAGATAAATATGTAAAGTTTCCTCTCTCCTTGAATCATAACATGTAGATATTGGGAGTAAGCAGGGAAAATAAGTTCAAACCAATGAATCCATGTTTATCTCTCTCCCACTTAATGTGTAAGGTTTGGTACGAGTATCTCCCCTTAATGTTGTTTCTCCCTCTTTTTGTATAAGCTTCTTGATGATATGTCTCCCCTATAAGTAGGTTCATTGAATGGAAGCTTTGATAATATTCCCCCCCCCTTTGGCATAATTACCAAAAAGAAAGGCAGAGGGTAAGAGCTCATTGAGAGATAGGGATCCTGGATACTTCTCTCTTTTGTAAGGGTTCCTGGAATTTGTCTTTTCTCCCCCTTAGATATTTTGCAGGGCTCATCGAATTTTCTCCCCTTAGGTATGGATAAGAGGTCCTTGAATGACCCCCCCTATGGTAGGGATCCTTGATAGTTCTCCCTCTTATATTGCATGGGATCACTGAGATTTTCTCCCCTAGAGAAGTTGTCTCCCCCTAAAACAAAGGTCCAGAAGAAACTTGTGAGAGCAACAAATTCAGAAAAAATTGGAGTCACCGAGGCATTATGATTCGGTAGAACCGAGATTAATATTTAGGCCTCTCGGAGAAATCGGTTGGATCGAGTTTCCCAATTCGGTGAAACTGAGTTGCAATGATAGTCAACTCTTTAACAAAAACTAGGTTGATCGAAAGTATTGTTTCAAAAGCCTAGTGTAAAATGAATGATAATTCCAACTAAGACAGATAAAAAGAAGTAAGAAGAATAAGATTTTTTTTAAATACACACATATATATGAGAGAAGGATGGTTCTAAGAATGTGAAAGATCAAATGTGAACCATATGATATTCTCCATCTAGATGTGGGGCGGTGACTAGGTCACCTATATTAGAGTATTTGACTTGAGGAGTCAAGCAAGGATGCTTGATCATAGGTCATACTCATCGTTGAGCTCGAAATGGGGTAACCATTTTTCAATTAAGCATTTCGATGTCTTCATATCACTTGAGTTTCTTTACTCCATTAATTGGTGTAGAGCTTTATCAAGGATATGAGTACATACCTTCAAGTGATGTTGTTGACGTAGCATGTAGGTGAACTTGTTGTGGATGCTCAAGGTTGATGAAGATCATCTTGTGTTGGGAGCAATCCGTGTCGTTTTGGTTATATTTTCACCTACAATGGTTAGTCACGCAAGGAAGAACATAATATAACCAAATGACATGAGTGAAATTCATAATCATAGTTTTGTCAAGGATATGATTTTGTTGTCTTCTCCCTACATCTTCGAAGAATTAGGTTGTTGATACTTGGCCATGTAAATATTGCTTTTGTTTGGAGTTGGTTGCAATCTTGTGGAGTGTATTCCATCCAAGTACCTACAAAAGGTTAGATACAATACAATGGAACATAGTTTCCAAGGCATAAGATGGTCATATCAATGGCATCAAGGATTAGTCAGTCAAGCTCATGCCCTTGCATCCATCCGAGTGAGTCTAGCTCAAGTATGAAGCATCAATGATGTTCAACTCACTCCTCAAATAACATAATACTTTATCATCAAGTGGTTTGGTGAAAATATCAGCCAACTGTTTGTTAGTACGAACATGCGTGAGATCAATATCTCCTTTGGCAACATGATCACGGATGAAATGACGTCGCACTTGGATATGCTTAGCTCTAGAATGTTGCACATGATTATATGCAATATAATAGCACTTTCATTGCCACACAACAATGGGACTTCTCTAACATGAATGCCATAATCCTTAAGGGTTTGAGACATCCATAGTAATTGAGCACAACATGATCCAGCGGCAATGTATTCAACTTCGGCAGTTGATAAGGATACCAGGTTTTGTTTTTTGGATGTCCAAGAGACAATAGATCTCCCAAGAAATTGACATGTACCCGAGGTGGATTTTCTATCAACCTTGTATTCAGCATAATCCGAGTCGGAATAGCCAACAAGATCAAAAGAAGATCCCTTAGGATACCATATGCCAAAGTTTGGTGTGTGTATAAGGTATCTCACTATCCTTTTCACTGCCAATAGATGACATTCTTTAGGTGATGCTTGATAGCGGGCACACATCCAAACACTTAGCATGATATCAGAACGAGAGGCACATAGATATAACAATGATCCTATCATTTATCAATAAACCTTTTGATCAATGGGTGCATCATCCTTAGTGAGGTCAAGATGTCCAGTAGTAGGCATTGGGGTTCTCATACCTTTGCATTCTTGCATGTTGAACTTCTTGATCAAGTCCTTGGTGCACTTGGTTTGAGAGATGAGCGTACCTTCTCTTGACTATTTGATTTGTAATCCAAGGAAGAATTTCAGTTCACTCATCATGGACATCTTGTACTTCTCTGACATCAGCTTTCCAAACTTTTCACTAAAAAGTAGATTAGTAGAACCAAAGATAATATCATCCACATATATTTGACAAACAAATAGTTCGCCATTTACTCTTCTAGTGAATAAGGTTGCATCAGTTTTGCGAATCTCAAAACCCTTTTCAATGACAAACTTTGTTAGGCATTTGTACCAAGCTCTAGGTGATTGTTTAAGGCCATATAAAGCTTTGCAAAGTTTGTAAACATGATCAGGTTTCTTAGGATTCAAAAAAATAGGAGGTTGTTTAACATAAACTTCCTCTTCAATTTCTCCATTTAGAAAGGCACTTTTAATATCCATTTGGTAGAGAGTTATATCATGTTGATTGGCATAAGCTAGAAGAATACGAATGGCTTCAAGACTAGCAATAGGAGCATAATTCTCACCATAGTCCATACCTTCGACTTGCGTGTATCCTTGGGATACGAGACGTGCTTTGTTGCGTACAACTTGTCCGTCTTCAGCTTGCTTGTTCCGAAACACCCATCTTGTACCAATGATATTCTGCTCGCCTTCTGGTTTTTCAACAAGTGTCCAAACTTGGTTCCTCTTGAAATTGTGTAGCTCTTCATGCATGGCATTCACCCAATATGGATCTTGTAGAGCTTCTTCTACCTTCATTGGTTCAATGCTAGATATGAAAGAATAATGCTCACAAAAGTTAGCTAATCGAGATTTAGAGCGAGTGATTATCCCGTTGTTTATGTCATTGTGGATTTGTTTCAACGTATGATCTCTGTCCACTCTTGCTCTAACTCTTGACAACTTCTTCTTGTTTGGTGGAGGAGCTTCTTCTTCTTCATCATCATCTTGAGGATCGTCGTTGGCGTCATCTTCTCATTGAGGTCGTGGTGAGGAAGGTTGAGGTGGATCATCACGATGTACTTCTTCCTCTTCTTCATCATGTCGTGTTCTGCTTGTGGATGCTTCCATGTCATTTTGCGGTTCGCCTTGATGCAAAGTAGGAGCTTTCACTTGAGTTGATGAAGTGCTTTCCTTAACCTCCATGGGATGAATATTTCCAATAGACAAATCTTTGATAGCTTCTGAAGGTTCCTTATCTCCTATATCAACTGGCAATTGTTCGACTTGTGAACCGTTAGTCTCATCAAACTTCACATCTACCGTCTCTTCAACTTTTCGAGTGAAGTTGTTGTAGACACGGTAGGCGTGAGAGTTTGATCTGTAACCAAGAAGGAAACCTTCATAAGATTTAGGTGCAAATTTAGATCGACGATGCTTATCAAGAATATAGCACTTAGAGCCGAATACTCGAGAGTATTCAACTTGGGGTTTGTTACCGGTGAGTAGCTCGTATGCCGTTTTACCAAGAAGCTTGTGCAGGTAGAGTCGGTTTATGGCATGGCAAGCTGTTTCTAGTGCTTCTTCCCAAAAGTGTCTTGGAGTCTTGTATTCGTCAAGCATCGTTCTTGCCATCTCTATGAGCGTCCGGTTCTTCCTCTCAACAACTCCATTTTGTTGAGGTGTGTACGTGGCCGAGAACTCATGTGAGATACCTTCTTCGTCAAGAAAAGTATCCACTTTAGTGTTCTTGAACTACGTTCCGTTGTCGCTCCGAACCTTCTTGATCTCCACTTCAAACTGGTTTTGAGCTTTCCGAGCAAAGTTCTTGAAGTTCATTTGTACCTGCGACTTATCATTGAGAAATAACACCCACGTAAATATGGAAAAATCATCAACAATAACTAGACCATATGAATTTCCACCGAGGCTCGTGTAAGCATTGGGACCAAAGAGATCCATGTGAAGCAGCTCGAGGGGTCTTCTTGTGGTCATGATGTTCTTCGCGGGATGACTTCCTCCAACCTGTTTTCCTGCTTGACAGGCACTACAAAGTATATCTTTGTCAAAAAGAACATCTTGAACACCAAGAATATGATCACCTTTGATAAGTTTGTTAGGATTACACATACCAACATGTCCAAGCCTTCTATGCCATAACCAACCTTTAGAAGATTTTGCAACAAGGCATGTACGGGGTTTGGAAATCTTAGAGAAATCAACAATGTATAGATCATCTCTACGGAAACCAGTAAAGATGATGTTATGATTGTCGCTATGAAACACTCGACATTCAACTTTCATAAATAGCACATCGAAACCAAAGTCTTCTATTCTAGACACGAAAAGAATATTGTAGCCAAGGGATTGAACAAGCATGACATTCTGAATGGAACTGTCACAAGATACGATCACCTTACCAAGACCAAGTACCTTACCTTTGGAGTTGTCTCCAAAAGTCACATACTTCCAAGGTCCACTGTTTGGTGTAATCTCATGGAACATGTCTTTATCTCCGGTCATGTGATTTGTGCATCTAGTGTCGAGAACCCACTCCTTACCACCCACCATGTAGTCTTTAAGGTTAGCCATAAGACGAAGACTCTTCATGGTCTTCTCATACTCAATGTTAAATTCTTCATCTTCATTGTAGTAGCCATGCTCCACATTGTCATCATCGGATGAAGTTCCCTCATCATAAGAAACAGGAATTTCATCAGAAATTTGACTATGACAATGTTCAAGTTTATGCATTCGAATGGCTTCAACAATGATATTGTTAATAGTAATGACATCTCCTTTAGCACACATGAGGTCACGAAGCTCAAATAGGCATTTATCAAAGTTAGGATCGGTTGGCTTCATTTTGTAAAAAGCAATGCATTTGTAGAAAATGATATCAAGACTTTTCAAGGAATAATTTGTATATATTTTCTCTAAGTCTTTTCACAAAGTATGAGCATACTCAAAGTTTTGTAACTGATTAAGCACGTTTCTTGGTAAACCTATAATGATAAGATTAACAGTGTTAAGGTTACCAAGCATGTTAACTTCATCATCATGATAAGGATGTATGGGGTCAATGGGAGGCGCATAGGGATATTCAATATACTTGCGCAAATGGAACTCATGAATATAACAAGCATTTTGTCTTTCCATTGTCTAAACTACTCCCCATCAAGAATAGGCACTCTACAACTAAAAGTGTGGGAACTAGTCACAAACATCTTCCTTCGATGGTTGTTAAATCAAGGTTTTGGAGACCTTGCTCTGATACCAATTGAGGAATCGATAGAAGATGTGTCTAGAGGGTGGGGGTGAATAGACTACTTGTCAAGATAAAATTTCTAGCCGAACCCAATTTCTAGGAGGGCAGAAATCTAGTAGTTCTAACAAGTCTAGAGGACCCTACACATGCTAGTCAACATATATGGTAGTGGAAAAGTAAAGACTTTGCACATGTAAAGGAGTAGAGTTTAGGAGATCAAACACAAGTGGTTGACACAGTGATTTTTGGCATGGTTCCAATAGGTGGCGCTATCATACGTCCATATTAGTGGGGACTTCAACCCACGGAGGGTAACGGCTGCAAGACTCCACGGAGGGCTCCACCCATGGAGGGTCCACAAAGAAGAGGCCTTGTCTATCCCACCACGGCTTACGTCCACGGAGGACTAGCCTTACTCACGGTAGATCTTCATGAAGTAGGCGATCTCCTTGCGCTTACAAACATCTTGGTTCAACTCCACAACACGAAGTAGTAGGCTCCCAAGCGACACCTAACCAATCTAGTAGGCACCACCCTCCAAAAGGTAATAGATGGGGTAGATCAATGAACTCCTTGCTCTTGTGCTTCTAAAGATAGTCTCCTCAACACAAACCTCTCTCTCACATGATATGAATGGGTAGGAGAGGTTGATTTGGTGGAAAGCAGTTTGGGGAGCTTAGAAATCAAGTTTCAAATGATTGGATTGGAATATCTTGGTATCAACACATGAGTAGGTGGTTCTCTTTGAGAAAATGCATCTCGAAATGAAGGGTGTGTTCTGAGTGCTTTTCTCACGAATGAGAGGTGGGTGAAGGGGTATATATAGGCAACAGCCAAAATCCAACCGTTACACACAAAAGTGCAAACTCGGTGACACCGAAGTGGACAACTCAGTGGTACCGAATAGCTCAAAGGTGTGAACCTTTGAATCTCGGTGAGACCTATATATAGAACTCGGTGGCACGGAAAAGGTGACTAACGGTCAGATGGACAAACTCGGTGGCGCCGATACTCAAACTCGGAAATTCCGATTTTGTGTATCTTGGCAATAGAATGTTGGTCACCCAAACTCGGTAACACCGATGCAGTTTCGGTTGCATCGATTTTGTGGGAATGGCTAGGGTTGTGTCTTAGGTTCAAACTCGGTCGGTCCGATGTGGCAATGTTGGTTACACCGAATTTGTGTATGTGGAACTTGACAAAGTGGATATGTGGGAAAAATGACTGAGTGTTTTGGTGGATAACTTTGAGCATTTGAGCAACCAGTTCATTTTACTCCCTCACCCCCTTTTAATAGTATTGGCTTTTCTATGGACTCAAAAGTGATTTCTCACAAATATAAAATGAAGAGTCTTCTAGCTTGAAGCTTGAGCCATCATTATTCCTTTCTTGCATCCAAGGGCATCTCCACATAAACCTTAAGCCATAGCTCTTCATGGACTAAACCTGAAATATCTAGATAAAAGTGTTAGTCCAAGAGGCAATGTATGTTGTCATTAACTATCAAAATCACCAAGGGAGCATGTGTGCTTTCACTTTCGTAGTTGACGCTCGATGTGTCGAATTGCACGAACGGCGGTACCAGCCAATGCCTTTGAATTGATGTAGCAAAAACTTCGCGAGTTGAAGCAAAAACGACGGTGATTGTAGCAAAATCAACGATTTGTACCATCCTCAAAAAAAGGGTTGCAGCTCTGGGTAACATAGATGTAGCTTTGAATTTGTACGGTTATAGCATTTACGCCGAATGCAGCTTTTTGGCCATAAGTTGAAACCGCATGCCATCACCGGGCATAACATTCGTCGTCGTTGTATGCAACATGTCAGTCCATCTTGCTGGAAAAAAATTGTAACCTGTCGTAGCTCTTCCGAAGCATGGTTGCAGCTTCCTGGTCTCTACGGTTGTATCCATTTGTCGTCGCCGACCACAAAATTGCACAACCATCGATTGTAGTAAATATCAACACGGGTTATAGAAAAAAGCAATGTAGTTGTAGCAAAAACCACCAATTGTTCCAGCTCGCTGGTTCGCTGAAGCAAAAACCAATTATGGTTCCAACTTTTGATTTGGTCGGTTGTATCATAAAAAAAGGCTGGTTCCAGCTTTGTCATCTGCTCCTTGGGGTTGCAACCATAGGCGGAGGACAGTTCTACCATAGGAGAAGGGCGACGCTCGTCGGAGTAGTGCAAAAGCACTTTAGAGCGGCTACTCGCCGGAGCAACGTGAGGCATCTCCGGGTGGTTGCTAGCAATGGCGACGACGCAAGCAGCCTCGCTAGTCTAGCTTGGTTGCAGCGGTTGCGGATGTCGCCTCGTCAGAATGAAGCCAGAAAGGATGAACGGAACGGATGCCACGATGGTTCTGCGGGGACGCGCGGCCGGCTCGCCGGCATTGAGCTGGAAACGGGACGGAGGGAGCGGGTTTCCCATCGTGGTGGTGGACCGAGCTTCGGTGTCATGCGGGGTCCTGTGCTCGTGCGAGTGAAGACGAGTGAAGGAGAAAGTGCGTGAAGAGATAAGGCAAGACCATGCTATTAGCAGTGTGTTGGGTCTAAAGACGTGTGATCCTTCTCATTTGACGACGCGCGAGCAACGGCCCAAATCTTTGGCTGACGTGTAGGCGTAGAACATTTCCCTAGAATAGGGAGGGGGAGGTGAAGGGAATGACCAGTGGGGGAGAAGGGCCAGCAAGGCAACAACAATGCTAGACCTACAGACAACGACAGAGCTATGCGTGTGTAAAGGGGGGGGGATATGCCCCCCCCCACCCACCCCAAGATTAGACAAATCCCTGAAGAAATTTTCATTAAGTGCTAAGATTAAAGATAGGTGTAGTCATTTCTCCCCCTTGGCCCCCAACCATACTCATCTAGCTCCGCCACTGCCTATGGACATATCCTACAAAAACCAACTTACACACCAACTTAACAACGTTTTTAACTAGAAATTACTCCCTCCGTTTCTAAATATAAGTATTTTAAGAGATTTCGCTAGGAGTCTACGTACGAAGCAAAATAAATGAATCTATATTTTATAATATGTCTATATACATCCATATATAATCCACTAGTAGAAGGCTTATATTTAAAAACGGAGCGAGTAGGAGGTAGCATGGCCCACGGCATGAAAATCGGGGGGAGGGGGGTGATTGGCTGGTGGGAGCAGTCCGTAAGTTTCATCTGTGTCAGTGTGTGATCCTACGGGTCGCATTTCTCGAAAGGCCAGTCCGTTAACTCGCTGTATATCTAACACACCAAAAAACTCGCTATATATCACCCGGTTGATCTCCTCACGAACTAGAGATCAAGGTTACAACATTCTGGCTTACATGACGAAATCAAGGGTTGCTTCCACGGCAACAGAAGAAAAAACGAATCATGGAGTAGCATATTAGCATCTGCTCTAACGCGAGACGCGGCTAAGTAATCCCGTAAGCCTTTTGCACGCACGCTCTACCAGCATCCACTTGACACCCTGGAACGAACGACACGGCTAGCCACGCGAATCGTGGAAGCACCGCATCATCGGATCATCTGGTATACGTTTGCTTTTTTTCGAAACCGCTCCGGCCTAGTTGGGGTGGGACCTGGCGCCGGATTCCTGAACGAGATGTTTTGCGCTGCCTGAACTGGAAGCAACGTGCATGCGCTCAGGTTTATGTCCGCGTCCTCAATGGCACAGAGGGCAGGGCAATGTCGACAGCAGCACGCGATCTGCTGCTACTGGGCTACAAGTGGATAAGATAAGATGGCATTCACACACAAGCTTCCGATCGTCGCTGGACCTACTGGTGGTGCCCGGCACTGCCCGCTACAAAGCATCATCTCTTCACATGTTTCAGCGAATAGTCGTGCGAAGTGAGAATGGCCGACGGTATCTGGATCATACGTTCTCGGTTTTTCGACGATGACAGTGATCTTGGCGGGCGCTCCTCTTTTTGTTTGGTTTCAACACAAGGATCTCATTCCCTTCACATGGGTTTTTCCTTCCGGTTCCCACGTCAAAAGAAATTCATCTAGAAGTTCTTTTGTTTGTTTGGCGAGGCCATCCGGAAGTTCTCAACTCTCAAGCAGCCGGGTCGTTCTCACCCGGCCACCCCCACGAAAACATTAATAGCTTGCCAAGGCCATCTGTCAGATGACATTGCATTTGCATCCGACATTTTCGTTTCTTTAATGATGAGACTGGCCTGTCGTGCTCGGTAGTATCGAACCAACGTGGCGGTAGATACCCTCGCAAAAAAAAAAAAACGTGGCGGTAGATACATCTATGAACAATGCACCAATGACCAACACTGTCGATTTTTCTAAACGTGATATAATGTTATTTTATTTATTTAACAATTTTAAAATTATATTTATGCTGTAATTTTAATCAATAGCGTATAATTCATTTTTTTATAGCGAGGCCGATCCATGTTGTTAATTAATCCGCGGTTCAATTATAATTAACAAATACTTTAAAAATTATATCTTTTAAACTGTAACTCTAATTTTAAATTATTACATATGAACTTTCATTCAAAAAATGTGTTGAGTCGAAATATAATGTATCTTACCTATTTAATTTTTAAAATTTCTATTTATAATGTAATTTGAATCTATAGAGATGCGTACAATCTAAATATGATGTTATTTTACTTATTTAACCATTTTTAAAGTATATTTATGCAGTAAGTTTAAATAAAGGTCTTAAGTCATGATTATTAGGTTAAGACGTGTTGTATGGTTTGCTTCCGTTGCAACGTACGGGCTCTTTTGCTAGTAAAGTGTAAAGCAATTTGATTGCATGCATGTAAGTGTTCAAAAATTTGATTGCATGTATTAGTATCAGAATTTCTGATTGATTTCCCTAGAAAAAGGATCTGTGATTGCTAATCGGGCCTACCGCCTCTATATTTAGTCCTCACGTTTCGAACTGTCTATATTTCCTCGCAAAGAAAAAAAATGTATATACTTGATTCGTTGCCGCATCAAATGATGTTCAAATGATGACATAATGATGGCTTTACACAGATGATAGGGCAAAATATACTCAAACCAAATCAATAAAATGGAAAAAAAATTAGAAAACAAAACAAAGCAAAAAAGATTGAGATTTTCTTCTCCAACTCAACTAGTTTAACAAAAAGCGGAAAATGATTAAAAATAGAAAACTAGAAAAGAAACACGAGGAACGCAGAATTTAAACATATAATGGATCAAAACATTTCTTAAATTATGAGTTACACATTGTAAAAATAATAATTTCAAAAGCTAATGAGAACTGTTGTGATTGAAAAAGAAACACTTTGTTAAATTAATTGAATTCCTTCTTTTTACAAACTTACTGATCGTTACGCATTTTAAAATTTCCGTTTTCTCTATTGAAACATATGGCAACGACATTTCTACGCGTGAGCGTGGAATAGATTTGGAGAAATGTGATAAATTAGTGATTTAGCAATACATTACTAAAAAAATATTTCCTTCACAATTTAGATAAAGTTTTACTCTCTAGATTTTAGTAACTTTTACTTGGTGCACTACTACATTATATTATATTTTATACACTTTGCAGCGGTAGCATAGAAAAATATAGTCGCACCATAACTTTGAAATTACAATGCCCGCCCACCTTTTCCCCTTGAAAACTAGGTTGCCACATGTGTGAAATCGCCACCACATATTCATCCACTCCCTCATAGGAATGGGATGTTTAAGCCCCTTCGTTGATGAATTTGTGGTGAGTAGAAAGTAAGTGGTGAGTTTTTTTAAACACCATCTCTTATATTAGTTAATCAAAAGAGACGTTACATCATTTATTACAGAATTCACCACACAGGACGGTACATCATTAACAAGAATACCATCCGATTTACTACCAAAGCTGAACTTTGCAATTAAGTGGCTAGTTTTTGGGTTGTTTGGTTTGTGAGTATAATGTTGGTTGTTACATCTAAGGTTAAGCAAGTTTGTGAGTATAATGTTGGTTGTCACATCGTTTGGTTCAAGCCTTACCTTGGGCAACATGTTCTCTGTCACACTTGGACTCTGCATCACATACACTCAAAAAATATGGCAGAATTTCCTTTGCACCGCCTTTTACACGCCCTCTTTTCATGTCGCCATCCACGGCTGCTAGCACCGGTTGCGGGATTCTCTTTTTTGTGCATGTGGTTACTCACATACACTCAAAAAATGTGGCATTTTTCCTTTACACCATCTTTACATGCCCTCTGTTTCCTGTTACCACCCAAGACTGCTAGCACCGCCGTGCATTGAGGGATTCTCTTTTTTGTGCGTGTGGTTACTTTGGAGGCACAACCACCTCCGTCGTGCTTGGATGGGGTGCATCAACTTGGACGACGTCAACTACTTCAACTTAAGTTGCTCACGCTATGTCGATCTAATTGTCAAGTGGTACATTTGCGACATGCACCATGCATAATGTTTCTAGACGACATGATATACATTTTATTTATAGCTACCACAAAATACGCACACCCCAACAACACGATAGAAACATGGTACACCTATGAGTTTTGCCACATATAGGTAAAAACTACTTAGGGCAAGTACAATAATGGGCTTATAGCCCGCTTACATGACACTTTTGCCTATGTGAAGGAGAGAAACATAGGAAAATGGTAGAAGCTGACTCTAAGAGCATGGTTAATAGTATAACCAACTGATGAATATATGATGTTGCCATGTCACATATAGTCAGCACTTATAGCCACATATATAATAAGATTAGATATAAGATTGGCTATAAGAGTACTACTTTTTTCTTCTCTTTATCTCTTTTTTCGTATTTATTGCATGTGCCTAGGAGTATGCATATAGCTTGACTCTTGCATGAGATCCCACTCTCTTTACTTTTTCATCTCTCTCTTTTCCACATAGACAAAAATGCCATGTAAGCAGGCTATAAGCCCACTATTATACTTGCTCTAATGCAAGAGCCTAGCTATATGCATACTTACACGCAAATCCAATAAATGTGAAGAAAGAGATAAAGTGAAGGTAAAAAAATATTATAGCCAACCTTATAACTAGACTTATTGTATGAGTGGCTATAAATGATGACTATATATAACATGACAACATCATATAGCGAGCAAATGGCTATACTATTAATCATGCTCTTAAAAAACTTATGTGAGAGCTGATTTGGCCTAATTTGGTTGGAGGAGCAAAAAATACCCAGGCCCACCCCATAGAATTCATGAGGGAGATGATTAGTTGGGAAGGAAATGAACGTAAGTTTACATGACACGCTACATAAGTGTAGCATTTTCGGTATACCTATCATATTCGATAGTGGGCGGTGGCGCATACAAGATGGCCCAATGAGTAATGTATCGTCCGGCGTTGCATTCAAAGAAAATGTCATTCCATTCACTAATCAAAGATTACACACTTTGAGACTCCATTTAAGAAACTAAGTTGCAAGGGAAGTACTCCCTTTGTTAAGATTTTTCTTTCCACGAATACGTCGGACTAATATCTTTTTATTGATATAAGGGTCGAAAGTACATAGTGATCACGATCCAACAACCACGTACACTAGAAGACGGTGTGGATGTGAAGTGAGCAGAGGGAGATGGGTCGCTCAACCCAAAATACATACTTCAGGTTACAGGTAAGATTGTACAGAGTCCCTTAGCTCCGGCCTTCGCCCAAAGGTGTACATCATCATTCATGAGATGAATAAGATCCTCATAAGATGGTCGTGTTCCTTCGAAGACGCATGCATTACAGTGTCGCCAGATAGACCAAGCCGAAAGAGAGTTCAGCGTCCTAAGCCCTTTGCGCATGAAAGGCGGGGTGCCTTGGATGGCAGCAACCAACCAGTCGAAGAATGGGGTGGAGTTGTCCGACGACGCAGTGGTGAGTCGACACCATGCATGGATCTCATATCAGGCTCTGCGAGGAGGACGCAAACGCAAGAATATGGTGCATCGTTTCCTTCTCTTGATCGCATAAGATGCATAGGGAGGTGTGCGACATGTTGTGTTGGCGAGATGCTCGGTAGTCCAACATCGGTCTAAGCTGGCAAGTCAAAGGAAGAATCTAGTACTAAGGGGCGCCCATTACTTCCCTATCAACTTCCAACGCGCAAAAGGTGTAGCCGTTGAACAACGCTAGGCAGTAAGACTTGGCTTTTTATACACCGCTATCAGTCCATATCCAACGGATGAGAGGATGAGAACGGGGTTTGCCCAAGAGTCATCGTGTGAAGTTGGCGGTAGATAGACCTTGGCATACGTCAGGCCGGGCTGGGCCAAAAAAGCACGGTGCTGAAAACCCAGACCCGAGCCCAGTTCGATTCGACCTTGAGACCTAATAAATCGGGCCCGAGCCCGACAAAGCCTGGTCGACATGATCGGCATGTGCCCGACCATGACTAAAAAATGATTTTTTGCCAACCCAAGCCTAGCCCATTATGTCCGTCGTGCTCACTTTTTAGGCCCAAGTCTATCCCGATGGCACAATCATGCCCGGCCTGGCCCAGGATTTTCGGTCTGGGTCTGGTCAGGTCGTCAGGGCCGGTCTGCCCATGCCGAGGTATAGCGTTAGATACCACTATTACAAAATGTTTTTATCATTTTTTAAAATCAAATGTATATGAACACATCTTAGTGTGTTTGTTCACTAACTACAATCAGTATATAGTTGGTAGAGAAATATTAAAAACATCTTATAAAACGTTGATGACCCACAAGTATAGGGGATCAATCGTAGTCCTTTCGATAAGTAAGAGTGTCGAACCCAACGAGGAGTAGAAGGCTCTGATAAACAGATTTTAGCAAGGTAATAACTGCAAGCACTGAAATTAGCGATAACAAGTGATTGTGTAGCGAGGTGAAACGTAGCAAGCAAAGAGTAAAAAGTAACAAGTAGTAGCAACAGTGCAACAAGTGGCTCAATCCCTTTTGTAGCAAGGGACAAGCCTGAACAAAGTCTTATAAGAGGAAAAACGCTCCCGAGGACACACGGGAATTTCTGTCATGATAGTTTCATCATGTTCATATGATTCGCGTTCGTTACTTTGATAGTTTGATATGTGGGTGGACCGGCGCTTGGGTACTGCCCTTACTTGGACAAGCATCCCACTTATGATTAACCTCTCTCGCAAGCATCCGCAGCTACAAAAGAAGAATTAAGACAAAGTCTAACCATAGCATTAAACTAGTGGATCCAAATCAGCTCCTCACGAAGCAACACATAGACTGGGGTTTAAGCTTTTGTCACTCCAGCAACACATCATCTACTTACTACTTCCCAATGCCTTCCTCTAGGCCCAAATATGGTGAAGTGTTATGTAGTCGACGTTCACATAACACCACTAGAGGAAAAACAATATACATCATATCAAAATACCGAACGAATATCAAATTCACATGACTATTATCAGCATGACTTATCCCATGTCCTCAGGAACAAAAGTAACTACTCACAAAGCATAATCATAATCATGATCAGAGGTGTAATGAATAGCATCAAGGATCTGAACATAAACTCTTCCACCAAGTAATCCAACTAGCATCAACTACAAAGAGTAATCAACACTACTAGCAACCTTACAAGTACCAATCGTAGTCGCGAGACGAAGATTGGTTACAAGAGATGAACTAGGGATTGGAGAGGAGATGGTGCTGATGAAGATGTTTATGAAGATGCCTCCCCTCCGACAAGAGGAGTGTTGGTGATGACGATGGCGATGATTCCCCCCTCCGGGAGGGAAGTTTCCCCGGCAGGATCGTCCTGCCGGAGCTCTAGATTGGATCTACTCAAGTTCCGCCTCGTGCGAGCGGCAAAACCACGAAAAAGCTCCCCATTGATTTTTCTGGGCCAGGACGCTTCATATAGCAAAAGAGGGGGGCTAGTGGGCCGTCAGGGAGCCCACAAGCCCCCACTCCGCCACTAGGGGTGGTGGCGGTGGCAGGGCTTGTGGGGCCCTGGTGGGCCCCCTCCGGTAGTTCTTTCACCCAGTATTTTTTATATAATCCAGAAAAAATCCACGTAACTTTTCAGGGCATTTGGAGATGTGTAGAATAGTGGACTAGGATTTGCTCCTTTTCGAGTCCAGAATTCTAGCTGCCTGAATACTCCCTCTTCAAATAAACCTTGCAAAATAAGAGAGAAAAGGCATAAATATGGTACCACAAGTAATATAACAGCCCAAAAAGCAATAAATATCAACATGAAAGCATGATGCAAAATGGACGTATCAACTCCCCAAGCTTAGACCTCGCTTGTCCTCAAGCGAAAACCAAGTTCCATAAACATGTCCACATGTTTGGGGACGATGGTGTCGATAAAACATAATACGGACATGAGGGCATCATGATCACACATAGAACATCAATACATCATAAAGATTCTTATGGGAAAGTAACAATTCCTTCACAAAGCAAAGCATGAAGCAAAAACCTTACCGGGAAGTAACCAACAATAGTCCATAGTTATTGAAGCAATTGCAATTTATCACAACATCAGGAAGAGTCAAATAAGAGCTTGTAAGGCAAACCCACATACTCAATCATCTCTTTCGTTTTCCACAATTGTTACAACTCACGTGGTACTCATGGTGTCAAAGTTTCAGCTGGACACAGAGGAAGATAGGGGCTTATAGTTTTGCCTCCCAACGGTTTACCTCAAGGATAAAGTCAACAACAGTAAAGCATGAGTACTCAACTCCAAGTTGATATATGAATATAGATCTTTCCCAAGCATGTGACGGTAGCCAAGACAAAGGCAAAAAAAGAATTGGTGAAGATCACCATGACTCTTACAAGGGTAAAAAGTAAAGGTACAAGATAGGCCCTTCGCAGAGGGAAGCAGAGCTTGTCATGCGCTTTTGAGGTTTGAATGCGTGTCCTCTTAGTGCGGAGGAACGTCACTTTATATTGCCTCCTGTGATAAAGAACTTTATTATGCAGTCTGTCGCTTTTATGTCTTCCTCATCACAGGTTCGTACAAAGCTTATTTTCCACACACTAATAGATCATACATATTAGAGAGCAATTTTTTATTGCTTGCACCGATGACAACTTACTTGAAGGATCTTATTCAATCCATAGGTAGGTATGGTGGACTCTCATGGCAAAACTGGTTGGAGGTTTATGGATGCACAAGTAGTATCTCTACTTGGTGCGGGAGTTTTGGCTAATATGAGCTGGAAGCAATCGTCACGTGCTAAGGGATCTCTAATCATATAACATTGTTTGGAACCAAGCAAACACAATTCATTATGTTGTCTTCCTTGTCCAACATCTACTCCTAAGCATGTAATAGTTTGGTGAGTGCTCACAATTGCAAAAAGTGTCTAAGATGATATATTTATATGTGAACCTCTCTTTCCTTATTAGTTCTTATTAATTGCAACAATGACTGAGGTCTATGTTGATTCATTCTCAACAAGTTTCAATCATCATACAAGTCAAATGTGAAGCTATCACTTTCCATAAGATCGTCTCATGATCATTCATGCTATCGTTCTTTTCATACTTTTGATCATGGCACAAAGCAAAGCCCTTGACTAAGACACTCTTTGTTATATAGCTTGTAAGCTCGAATACAACGGGGGAGAAATAAAAGTAAAAGACTCAAACTAAAAACTAAAGACTTATTCCTCTAAAAGAAGAAATAAAAACTAAAAAGGAAAGAACTAAAACAAAGGTAAAAGCAAAAGATATAAAGGTGATGCGATACCAGGGAAACTCCCCCAAGCTTGGCAGAAGCCAAGGGGATTTCCCATACCAATAATTAGTTGTCTTCCTTTGGTGGTGATGGTGGTGGAGTTGTCGCCTTTGATTCCAAGAGAGTTATCAATCTTTGATTTATACCTTTGAGATCTGTGACATGGTTTTCCAGCAAAAAAACTTCACGAGAAAGAGAAATATTGCGAGCACGAGTTGTTTTGCAAAACCTCAAGAGTTCAATCAAGGATGGAGACAACACGTGGAGGAAGGGTTGGAGAAAATCTACTCCTTCAACGTCTTCAATGTTGAACATAGGTTGAACTTCCTCCCTAGCTTGGGTTTTCTCGTGAGCTTGGTCCGTGGCTTTCGTGACTTATACTCTTTTCAGATCAGCATCTACTTCCTCATGAACTTGGTGAAGATCATTCTCCCCAATTGATTACTGAGACATATTTGCTCTAAATCTGCGGCAGACAACAAGCTCGAAACAAAAACAAAGGAAAACTACGCGATACGGATATCAAAACCTTCGGGCAACTATATATTGATTTTTCTGGGCCAAAAGGAGTGCTCCGCAAGAAAACGGAGTCCGGGAGGCACTCGAGGTGCCCACAAGCTTGCCCTCTGCCACGAGGGGGGTAGGGGCGGTAGCAGGGCTTGTGGCTGCCTCGTTCGCTCTCCGAACTGCTTTTTATTTTTATAATTTTCCAAAAATTCCAAAATGGACGAAATTTCCTATTGGAAAAGTATCGGAGTCCAATTTCTTACCGAAACAGATACATCTTCATTTTCAAGGTCTGAAACAGGCTGATAAACATCCCTTATGTACACCTGTGGAGTTATGACATTGATGATATTGGTCTCAACATTTATGGGGGTACCAGAGATGTAATGCTTGATTCTTTGCCCATTTACCACTCTAGGAAAATTTCCTTCCGTGTTATTGATTTTGATGGCACCGGAACGATATACTTCCTCAACAACATAGGGACCTTCCCATTTAGAGAGAAGCTTGCCTGCAAAGAATCTCAAACGAGAATTGTATAGCAAGACATAACCACCTACATTGAACTCTTGTTTCTGTATTCGTTTGTCGTGCCATCTCTTAACCTTTTCCTTGAACAACCTGGCATTCTCGTATGCCTGGGCTCTCCATTCATCTAACGAGCTGATATCAAACAACCACTTCTCATCGGCAAGTTTGAAATCAAAGTTGAGCTCTTTGATTGCCCAATAAGCTTTGTGTTCCAGCTCAAGAGGTAAATGACATGCCTTACCGTAAACCATTTTATACGGTGACATGCCCATGGGATTCTTATAAGCAGTCTTATAAGCCCATAGTGCATCGTCAAGTTTGCTAGACCGGTTCTTTCGAGATCTATTGACGGTCTTTTGTAGGATCAACTTGATCTCCCTATTACTCAACTCAACTTGACCACTAGACTGAGGATGATAAGGAGATGCAACTCTATGGTTGACATCATACTTAGCTAGCATCTTGCGGAAAACACCATGAATGAAGTGTGAACCGCCATCAGTCATCAAGTATCTAGGGACTCCAAATCTTGGGAATATGACTTCTTTAAGCATTTTAATAGAGGTGTGGTGATCAACATTTTTAGTGGGGATAGCTTCTACCCACTTAGTAACGTAATCCACAACAACTAAGATGTAAGTGTACCCATTGGAACTCGGGAAGGGTCCCATATAATCAAAGCCCCAAACATCGAATGGTTCAATGACAAGTGAATAGTTCATAGGCATCTCTTGACGCTTACTGATGCTCCCTATCCTTTGGCATTCGTCACAAGACAAGACAAACTTACGGGCATCCTTGAAGAGAGTGGGCCAATAGAAACCTGATTGCAATACCTTATGGGCAGTTCTATCTCCAGCATGGTCTCCTCCGTAGGCTTCGGAATGACACTTCTGCAAGATTTGTCCCTGTTCATGTTCAGGCACACAACGTCTAATAACACCATCTACTCCTTCCTTATAAAGGTGAGGATCATCCCAAAAGTAGTGTCTCAAATCAAAGAAGAATTTCTTCTTTTGTGGATAGGTGAAACTGGGTGGTATGTATTTGGGTGCGATATAGTTTGCATAATCGGCATACCACGGTGCACTAAGTGAAGTGCGGATGACATTTAATTGCTCATCAGGAAAGCTGTCATCAATAGGTAGTGGGTCATCAAGGACATTCTCTAGCCTAGACAAGTTATTTGCTACAGGGTTATCAGCACCCTTCGGGTCAACGACGTGCAAATCAAATTCCTGTAGCAGGAGAACCCATCTGATCAGCCTAGGTTTAGCGTCATTCTTCTCCATGAGGTACTTAATAGCAGCATGATCAGAGTGAATAGTGACTTTGGAGTCAACTATGTAAGATCTGAACTTTTCACATGCAAACACGACTGCTAAAAATTCCTTCTCTATAGTGGCATAGTTTCTTTGGGCACTGTCTAGAGTTTTACTAGCGTAGTGAATGACATTCAACTTCTTGTCAACTCTTTGTCCTAGAACAGCACCAACAGCATAATCACTAGCGTCACACATGATTTCAAAGGGCAAGTTCCAGTCAGGTGGTTGAACAATAGGTGCGGTTATCAAAGCCTTCTTAAGTATTTCAAAGGCTTCCTCACAATCCTCATCAAAAACAAAAGGAACATCCTTCTGCAAGAGGTTGGTAAGAGGCCTAGAAATCTTAGAGAAGTCTTTAATGAACCTTCTATAGAAACCAGCATGACCTAGGAAACTTCGTATACCTCTGATATCTGTGGGGCAAGGCATTTTGTCAATTGCATCAACCTTAGCCTTATCAACTTCAATGCATCTCTCAGAAATTTTGTGTCCTAAGACGATACCTTCATTAACCATAAAGTGGCACTTCTCCCAATTCAAGACGAGGTTGGTTTCTTCGCATCTCTGTAAGACTCGATCAAGGTTGCTGAGGCAATCATCAAAGGAAGGCCCGTAAACGGAGAAGTCGTCCATGAAAACCTGGACGATCTTTTCACAAAAGTCAGAGAATATAGCCATCATACATCTTTATAAGGTGGCAGGTGCATTACATAAGCCAAAAGGCATACGTCTATAGACAAAGGTACCGAAAGGGCAGGTGAAAGTGGTTTTCTCTTGATCAGATTGTGCAACAGGTATTTGCAAGAAACCTGAATAACCGTCTAGAAAGCAGAAGTGTGTGTGCTTTGATAGCCTTTCTAGCATTTGGTCGATGAACGACAAAGGATAATGATCTTTTCTGGGTGCCTTGTTCAGTTTCCGGAAGTCTATCACCGTTCTATAGCCGGTAATAATCCTTTGTGGGATTAGTTCATCCTTATCATTAGGAACGATGGTGATACCTCCCTTCTTAGGTACGCAATGTACTGGACTTACCCAATCACTATGAGCAACAGGATAAATGATTCCTGCTTCCAGAAGCTTTAATATTTCTTTTCTAACGACCCCTTTCATCTTAGGATTTAATCTCCTTTGATGATCAACAACTGGTTTAAAGTCAGGATCAGTTTTAATCTTGTGCTGACATAGAGTAGGACTAATACCCTTAAGATCATCAAGAGTATCTAATAGCAGCGTGGTGCTTCGTGAGAGTTTTTAGTAACTTCTTCTCTTCACGCTCTGAGAGGAGAGCACTAATAATGACATGATATATCTCCTTCTCATCAAGATAGGCATACTTAAGAGTATCAGGCAACTGTTTAAGTTCGAACACAGGATCACCCTTTGGTGGGGGAGGAACCCCAAGCAGTTCAATAGCAGATTATTCTTGAGAATAGGATATTGTTCTAAGACAATTTTATCTATCTCATCTCTATACTCCATATGCATATCATTTTCATGCCCAAGCAGATATATTTACCTAATAATAAAGAGGCTATCGCTTCCGTCGGAAAACCCACCGATGTGATTTTACAAAAAAAACCTTACTGTTTATGACATTAAACTCATAATATATATTAAATGTTTTTTAAAATACTCATATCTTTTAAACCGTAACTCCAAATTTAACATATTATATATGGAATTTGATTAGAAAAATATGTAGAATTTAAATATGATATTATTTTATCTGTTAAACGTTTAATAAAAATACTATCTAGGGTGCAATCTTAATAAATAAGTCATTATTCGTCTTTCTTTCATACCGGTACTCATCCGGGTTGGGGATGAACACGTCAACAAAATCAGGATTAGAGATGAAACTGAAGGTCACTTGACTGATTCTTTGTACGTATTAAATCTACATGCAAGCCGTGTTAAAATAGAAGACCTGTGAAATTTTGAACTGCATTTTTGTAGGATAAGACCATCTTTATTTGTGTCGTAACTACAAACTCTCAGATTATAGACCATTTTTATAAATTAAGAGCGTGTGGTATTTCTTTCTCCTGTTGCAACGCACGGGCCCTTTTGCTATACCTACTAATAAAGCAAATAGTGTTTCTGTCGTCCGTCATAATATTTACCTCCGAAATTGATAATAATTACCGACCATGCCACAGTAAGTGAGAAAAAACGGTTCGTTTCTGTACAAAAGTCGTGACGATGATCTTTGGAACCTTAGAAGCGATATTTTGAAGTAAGCCCTTGGTGCCGCAGTGGCTGGAGCCTGAACATTCTATCGCATAGACGCGGGTTCGAGCCCAAGTTCTCCCTTTTTTCATTTTTAATCTTTTTCCTTTCCTATCCTTATCTCTCCCTAATAATAAAGCAAATACGGTTTCTGGTCGTCTGTCATGGCATTTTTGCAAAATGGTCCCTTCGTTTTTAGTTAATCGACCCGCAGTCCTTTCTTAAGTGAGGAAAACTTTCACTTTTATGAATAAGACCCTACGTTTTCCGAGGCAAGGAGGCGTGGCGGCAGCAGACGGCGCGCTCGCCAGATCCAATCGGCGGTGGCGCACAACACAGCTGGCGACGGGCGGCGCGACGGCTGGGCGCGGGGCTTTGGCTCGGCGTTTCTGGCCGGGGAACGGGCGGCGCAGCGAGGGGGAAAGTCGGGGCGCTGCTGGCGGTCAGGTGGACGACGGCGCCGCGCGTGGCCGCCGTCTCCTCCGGCCAGCTCCGCGCGTGCTCCTGGGGCGCGTCGCTCCCTCTCCGGACGGAGCTCGCCGCGGCCCCTCCTCGACCCGGCGCCGCTCGCTGCAAGGCGCCTTTGCTCCGGCCTCGCGCATGTACGCACCCGCGCCACACTTCTCCCCCCTCTTTTCTTTCACCAAGGGTTGACAATTACAGCAGTAGCCGGTCGAGCGGGCGGTCGCGACCACCATGGTTGGATTGACCGGACTCTTGCTTCCGGCAGGGCTGTCGACATCCCAGATCGCCAGCTCCGCCTTCACCCTGGGCACCGTCGCCGTGCTCCCCTTCTACACGCTCATGATCGCTGCCCCCAACGCCAACATCCTAAGCCCACCATTGCTTCCGCAACATTCAGTGAGTATTCACCCACTACACGCAGCGGCCGGACTCATGTCTTCTTCTTCCTGCTACTGCCGCAGACTAAGCGCACAGTGGAGAGCACCGCCCCCTACGTGGCCCTCGGCATCCTCTACGCCTACCTGCTCCACCTCTCCTGGACACCCGACACCATCCGCGCCATGTTCGCCAGCAAGTACTGGCTCTCGGAGGTCACCACCCCTCACGATCTCTGAATGTCCAATACTTGCAGCAATACTAAAATCCAGTACTAGCATTGTGCAGTGTCTCAATGTTCTTGTGTCGTGGCAAAATGTGTAACATGTTTTGTTCCTCCATCTCGCATGTAGTTGCCTGACATTGTGAGGATGCTTGCGAGCGAGATGACCGTCGCCTCCGCCTGGATCCACCTCCTTGCCGTCGACCTCTTCGCCGCAAGGTCAGTTGGCCAATTTTTTTGTTCGCTTTCAGGTGTATGTTATTGTAAGGAGCTTGATGCTCATGTTTGTGTCTTTCCTTGCTGGTGGTGCAGACAGGTGTACCATGATGGCAGCAAGAACAACATCGAGACCAGGCATTCGGTTTCCCTGTGCCTGCTCTTCTGCCCCATCGGGATAGCCGCTCATGCGCTCACTAAGGTACTGGCGGGTTCGACAGGTCGATCGCACTAACGACGACCATCGATTGCGTGTTGGTAGGCTCACCTTGTTTAGATGGCTCGGGTTATGAGATTCAAATATACGAATAAAAATGATTTGATGCACCATTTATCCCATATAGATTTCAGATTGATTATTTGGCCTGAGAAACTGAATCTACTTGACATCATGGGTTGTTCATAGAAGGTAAGGACAGCTGATTTGTATGCTATCTGATTCCTGTTACCAAGAAATGTACAACTAATTTTATCAGGTCTCAGATGAATAACGACACAAATGTAAAGGAACCAAGGATTTGAGAAGACAAAACATTGCTTTGAACTGTACACCTGTGGATTGGGTTATTATTGTTCAAGCAAATATACTACTCCCTCCGTTCCATAGTGTAGTGCATATATATTTTCTGGATAGTCAACTTTACAAACTTTGATCAAGTTTTTAGAGAAAGTTATTTATTACCTACAATGCCAAATATATACAATATGAAAGTAAACCTTATGATGTATGTAATGACATTTATTTGGTATTCTGGATGTATATATGTTTTTCTCTACAAACTTTGTGAAAGTGTGTAAAATTTGGCTTTTCAAAAAGTCTTATACACACTACAATGTGCAACGGAGGGAGTAGTATATTATGGAACTTTACAACAGTTGAATTTCTGAATGGTGTGCCAAGGTTGTGTGACTCTTATTACAGATTATCTATTGAAGCGGTAATTGATCAAACTTTCGTGGTGCGGTAGATACAATAATACCTTCCAGTCATTAGTATATCTATGTTTGCACAAGTATAGCTATTTTATATACAAAATACAAAATTCATGATGCAAAAATAGACAATCTAACCCAGTGCAACGCACGGGCATTTTTACTAGTTGCTCTAAAGGATCCGTAGGAGGTACGACAATAGAGGCAAGAGCAATGATTTCATCCCTACCAGACGACTCTCTTTCATGGGGTTGTCTTCCAAACTTGGAGAAGTTAAATTCATGAGACACACCCTCGAAACTAACTGTGACAGTCTGCTTAATGCAATCAATGTGAGCATTGACGATGTTGAGAAAGGGTCTACCAGATATGATGGGAAAAAGCTATCTTGTGCAGTACGAAGGACGAGGAAATGAGTAGGATACTTCTTCTTACCACACAAGACTTCTACGTCTCTCACAATTCCCAGAGGGCAGATAGTGTCTCTATTAGCTAGCATAATAGTGGCATCAATGGGTTCTAACTCAGCAGGTGCAATCTCATTTTTGATTTCATCATATAGAGAACGGGGTATTGCACTAACACTAGCTCCCATATCACATAAACCATGGTAACACTGATCTCCTATCTTAACAGAAACAACGGGCAGGCCAACTACAGGTCTGTGATTGTCTTTCTCGTGAGGTTTAGCAATTCTAGCGGAGTCCTCACAGAATTTGATAACATGCCCATCTATGTCTTCGGCTAAGAGATCTTTGATAATAGCAACACTAGGTTCAACTCTAATCTCCTCAGGGGGTGCAAGTGATCTAATATAACCCCTACGTATCACAGTTAGAGCTTTAGAATAATCCTTTATCCTAGCAGGGTATGGTGGTTTCTCACTGTAAGCACAAGGAACAACGGGATCACTAAAAGCAATGACTTTCTCCTCAACTAGATTGGTTTTGGCTATGTTGCTTTCTACAGGAGGATGATATTTAAACCACTTCTCTTTGGGAAGATCAACATGAGCAGCAAAAGATTCACATAGAGAAGCTATTATCTCAGAGTCAAGTCCATACTTAGCGCTAAAATCTCTAGAAGTGTTTGTCTCAACAAAAGATTTAACACAATCAAACTGGAAATTCATACCTGACTCCTTGCCTTCCTCCAGCTCCCAATCTTCAGAGTTGTGTTTGATTCTCTCCAATAAATTCCACTTGTGATCAATATCCTTCTTCATAAAAGAACCGGCACAAGAAGTGTCAAGCACGGTACGTTCTTCATGAGAAAGCCGAGCATAAAAGTTTTGAGTGATGATTTCTCTCGAGAGCTCATGATTGGGGCATGAATATAGCATTGATTTAAGCCTCCCCCAAGCTTGAGCTATGTTTTCCCTGTCACGAGGCCAAAAGTTATAAATAAAGTTCCGATCACGATGTACTAAATGCATAGGATAGAACTTTTGATGAAATTCCAATTTCAACCGATTGTAGCCCCATGATCCAGTATCATCACATAGCCTATACCATGTCAACGCCTTATCCTTCAAAGATAAAGGAAAGACTTTCTTCTTTACCTCATCCTCGGGCAAACCTGCAAGCTTAAATAAACCACAAACTTCATCTACATAGATTAGATGCAAGTCTGGATGTGAAGATCCATCTCCTGTGAAAGGATTAGCCATCAGTTTCTCAAGCATACCTGATGGGGTCATAGTCCTAGGGTAGGGTCATAGGCCTGCCGTACATGTCCTACCCAAGGACTACCCCACACAAAGGAGAGGACCCTAAGTCTGCCCCGACTGAATTAAGGAGTCCCCATCATCCAGTCGGTAACAGGCCCTGAATCATCCAGTCAGAGACTAGCATTCGGAGAGCACCAGGCTAACCGACTGGATACACTCGGTACATCGTAACCTCTTTGGAGGGAAACTGCCGTACGTTTCCGGGTGCATTTATTAGCATTTAGAGCATACGTTACCTGTAATGTACGCATTCAATCGCCACTACTCCGCCCCTGAATCAGAACCGTTGTGGAGGGCAGCGCACTCTATATAAGCCGCCCTCCCCCACTGGTAAAAGGGTTAGCAAATCATGGTATTCCATATTACACTCGACAACAAGCTCCGAGAGCACTGAGACGTAGGGCTGTTACCTCCACCGCAGAGGGGCCTGAACTCATACAACCTCGCCGTAGCTAAGACTCTGCCCATCTCATTCGTACCCTACACATCTACTGTCAGGCTTATACCCACGACAGTTGGCGCCCACCGTGGGGCAGGCATCAAAGCGACTTCCGGCGAGTTTGCGACTACTTCCTTTCGTCATGTCGTCTGGTGGAGATTCGAGCATGGGTCACCAGATCCTCTTCGGCGTTCTCTCCTTCACCGTCGACGATTCGGCGTGGCTTCGGGAGGCGCCTCTCGACGTCGAGGCGCTTCCCCGTCACGGGGCCACGCACTTCCGTGCCGGCGCTCGCGGCGTTCTTCTCCTCCAACAATCGGCTCCATTGTCGGCTTGCCCCTCCGTCATGCGCCGCAACAAGCGATCCCGCAGTCCACGTCTCCAACGTTGGTTGCAGCATGCCCGAGCGCGTCCGATCGCGTCCTTTCAAGTGGCAGTTCTGGAGTCTGTTGTGGTTGCCCCGCGTTCCCAGTGCTCAGGCTCGGTTCCGACTGAGCTCCCTTCCGAGTACGCGGGTCGCGGGCCTGCAGCAGAAGTACACATGGCCAACACCCATGAAGATCCCCATCAAGCCGGCCGGAGCGAGTGCGAAATCGGTGAAGCATCCGGTGCACGTCGTCCACCTCGTCGTTCTGCCAGTCGGCACACTCGGCGGAGCAACGTGGAGTTGTTCCGCACACCTCTCCTCAACTTGGCTGCGGCTGCCCAGATTGCCGATTCCCTCCAGCCGACTGATTCAGAGGCAGGAAGGGGAATCGAGCAGATCCGAGCTCTGTTGCGCACGGCGCGGCAGCAGAATTCGGCAGTCTCCCAGTCACACAATCGGATCTACAATAGTTTCGTCCATGCAAACACGCATCGATCGGTTCACAGCCCTGGTTCCCATCAGCACCACACGGGAGGCAGCCGTTCCATGATCCGTGAAGATCGCCGCCGCTCATGCACCCCTCCGCGGGGTGGGCCCTATGGGTCCCGACATCATGATGATCGGCGTTCGGTCGGCGACACTTACGACCCAAGACCCGACGCAAGAGGGCGAATTGCCAAGCGAAGAGTCGACAGGGGTCGAGCCCACCGCGATGGTCACGATATGGACCGTCCAAGTGGAAGCAGGACCATCGTGTCCGGCCCCGAGTGTTTTAGTCGAGCCATCCGCTCGGCTGACATCCCGCCCAACTTCCGATTGGCAGCGGGAATCGGTAAATTTACGGGGGAATCCAAGCCTGAAACATGGTTAGACGACTACCGAGTGGCAGTCCAGATCGGAGGAGGGGACGACCATGTCGCCATGAAGCACCTCCCTCTGATGCTCGACGGCTCGGCTCGAGCTTGGCTGAACCAGTTGGCCCCCTCAAGCATTTACAGTTGGGCAGATCTGGCCCGAGTGTTCATCAGGACCTTCGAAGGGACGTGCAAACGCCCTGGAGGCCTTGTGGAGCTTCAGCACTGTGTCCAGAAGCCGAATGAGCCCTTGCGCGACTTCATCCAGCGATGGACAACTCTCTACCACACGGTGGAGAACGTCACCGAGCATCAAGCGGTCTGCGCATTCAAGGCAGGCGTACGGTACAGAGAGTTGTACTTGAAGTTCGGTCGAACGGGCGACATCTCCATGAGCAAGATGATGGAGATAGCGGCTCACTATGCAAATGGCGAAGAAGAGGACCGCATCCGGAGCGGCAAACACAAGACAGTCGGCGACGTCGACGGAGGTAACACTCGGAAGCGGAAACAGAAAGTTCCGCCTACACCGCAATCAGAAGTTGCAGCTGTGACCAGCGCCAAGTTCAAGGGCAAAGGGAAAGCGCAGTTTACCCCCAAGAAGAAGCTGTTCAACAATCCCATCCTGGACCAGCCTTGTCCGGTTCACACAAAGATGGACGAAGAAGGCAACCCCATATACGCGAAGCACACCACTCGACAGTGTCGTCTCCTGATCCAGGGGTTCAGCGAAGGGCAACCGAGTGAGAAGAATCCTGAACAAGATGAGGAGGATAAGGAGGATCTGTTCCCCCAAGTCCATGCAACCCTCATGATTTTTGCTGACGTCGAAAGCAAGAGTCGTCTGAAGCTGGTGAATAGAGAAGTCAACATGGCCGTTCCGACTGCCCCCAAGTTTCTTAAATGGTCTCAGACTGCGATCACCTTTGACCAGTCGGATCATCCAACGCATGTCCCCACCCCAGGAAGACAGGCTCTGGTCGTCGACCCGGTGGTGGAAGGAGTCCGACTGCGCAAAGTTCTCATGGACGACGGTAGCGGACTGAACATCATGTACGCTGACACTCTCAAGGGAATGGGCATTCCGATGTCCAGACTCAGCGAGACCAGTATGCAGTTCCACGGAGTCGACCCTGGACGGAAGGCCAAGTCACTCGGCCAGATCGCGTTGGACGTCATCTTCGGCTCCGACAAAAACTTTCGCAAGGAGAAGCTCACATTTGAGGTGGTGGATTTCCAGAGCGCTTACCACGCAATTCTGGGCCGCCCGGCATACGTGAGCTTCATGGCACGTCCATGCTATGTGTACTTGAAGTTGAAGATGCCAGGCCCAAAAGGCGTTATCACCATCACGGGCAACCGCCAGCGAGCCGAGGAGTGTCTGCAGCAGGGATCAAGAATCGCCGACCAGCAGATGGCGGTACTCGAGCTCGACGAATACAAGAAGACAGTCGACCCTGCCGACCTGATGCGCTCAAAGAAACCAGCTTCTGAGTCCGCGTTCCAGTCGGCGGGGGAGACGAAGAAGGTCAGCATCCACCCGACGGACGACTCTGCCGCCCCGACGAACATCTCCACCACCCTCGGTCCTAAATAGGAAGCCGAGCTCACCCAATTCCTCCGTGAGAACTGGGACATCTTCGCATGGAAACCATCTGACATGCCAGGTGTACCCAGGGAGTTGGCTGAGCACCGACTGCATGTGGATCCCGCCGCTCGGCCCGTCCGAGAGCGCCTGCGCCGGTCCGCCGCGCACAAGAGGAAGGCAATCGGAGAAGAGGTGGCCAAGCTATTGGCTGCCAACTTCATTCGCGAGGTTCACCACTCCGAGTGGCTCGCCAATGTCGTCATGGTGCCCAAGAAGGACAAGTCACTCCGAATGTGCATTGACTTCAAGCATCTCAATAAGGTCTGCCCGAAAGACCATTTTCCGCTCCCCCGCATAGATCAAATTGTCGATTCAACTGTGGGATGCGAGCGTTTGTCATTTCTTGATGCCTATTCGGGCTATCATCAGATCCGTCTGTATGGTCCCGATGAGTTAAAAACAGCCTTCATCACCCCGTTTGGGTGCTTCTGCTACATCACTATGCCTTTCCGTCTGAAGAATGCAGGAGCTACCTTTATGCGCATGATCCAAAAATGTCTCCTCGACCAGATCGGTCGCAATGTGGAGGCATACGTGGATGATATCGTAGTCAAGTCACGCAAAGGTTCCGACCTGTTGACTGACTTGGCAGAAACATTCGCCAATCTTCGTAGGTACGATATCAAGCTCAACCCGGCCAAATGTTCATTCGGTGTTCCCAGCGGAAAGTTACTCGGTTTCTTCGTTTCCGAACGAGGGATCGACGTTAACCCCGAAAAGATCGGGACCATCGTCCGAATGGAGAGGCCGGTTAGAATACACGATGTTCAACGGCTCACAGGTTGCCTAGCGGCTTTGAGCAGGTTCATCAGTCGACTCGGCGAAAAAGCACTTCCTCTGTTCCGACTCATGAAGAAGTCAGATACCTTCGAGTGGACAGACGAAGCCCAAGTCGCATTCGACGACCTCAAAGTCCTACTTTCCACCCAGCCGGTTCTTACTGCTCCGCTCAGTAAAGAGCCCCTTCTTCTATATATCGCGACTACAAATCAAGTCGTCGGTACTGTTCTTACAGTCGAGCGAGCAGAAGAAGGCAAAGCATACAAAGTTCAGTGGCCAGTGTACTACGTCTCCGAAGCCCTGACCCCTTCCAAGCAGAGGTATCCCCATTATCAAAAACTTATCTATGGGATCTATATGACTGCAAAGAAGGTGGCCCATTATTTCCAAGACCACTCGGTATCTGTCGTTTCTGATGCTCCGTTGTCGGAAATTCTCCACAATCGAGACGTGTCAGGCCGAGTGGCGAAGTGGGCAATGGAGATGTTGTAATGTGACATCAAGTTCGAGGCCAAGAAAGCTATTAATTCTCAAGCCCTGGCTGACTTTATAGCAGAATGGGTAGAACAACAGAAACCGACCCACATCTACTCGGCTCATTGGACAATGTTCTTCGATGGGTCTAAGATGTTGAATGGATCCGGCGCTGGTGTTGTGATCATATCACCAAAGGGTGACAAGCTCAAGTACGTGCTTCAGATACACTTTGATTCCTCCAACAACGAGGTAGAGTATGAGGCTCTCCTCTACGGATTGCGCATGGCCATCTCACTCGGCGTCCGTCGCTTGATGGTCTACGACGATTCGGATTTGGTGGTCAATCAAGTGATGAAAGAGTGGGACGTAAGGAACCCCACCATGACAACATACTGCAATGCAGTGAGGAAGCTGGAGAAGAAGTTTGAAGGTTTAGAGCTCCATCATGTTCCGAGACTGAAGAACCAAGCAGCTGACGAGTTGGCGAAACTCGGATCCACTCGGAGACCAGTCCCGAGTGATGTCTGCCTCGAGCACCTTCATCTTCCCTCAGTCAAACAAGATCCCTTCACAGAAGAACCGGTACAACCCAAGAGCGCAATAGATCCGACTGAAGTCGATGTACCTGCTGTGGTTGATCTGGTCATGGAGATTCTGGCTGTCGTTCCCGATTGTACTGTGCCGATCATTGCATATATCCTGAGGCAAGAACTTCCAGAAGACGAGGTCCAAGCCAGGCAAATAGTTCGCAGGTCGAAGGCATTCACTGTCATTGATGGTCAATTGTACAAGGAGAGTGTTTCAGGCGTTCTTCAACGTTGCATTTCCCCAGAGGAAGGGCAGTTGATCCTAGAGGATATTCACTCGGGAACCTGCGGTCATCACGCTTCTTCGAGAGCAATTGTCGCCAAGGCATTCAGAGTCGGTTTCTTTTGGTTGCAGGCAAACGAGATGGCTAAAGATATGGTCGACTGATGTGAAGGCTGTCATTTCTACTCCAACAAGTCCCACAAGCCAACATCTGCATTAAAGACGATCCCACTTGTGTGGCCATTTGCAGTTTGGGGATTAGATACAGTCGGACCATTCAAGACAGGCCAAGGAGGCTACACACATCTGTTGGTGGTAGTCGACAAGTTTACGAAATGGATAGAAGCCAAGCCCATCAAGAAACTCGTGCCTCAACAGCTGTAAAGTTTGTCAGGGACATCATTTCCAGATTCGGGGTACCTCACAGCATAATCACGGACAACGGGACAAACTTCGACTCGGACAGATTCAAAGGCTTCTGTGCGAGTCAGGGTATCCGAGTGGATTTTGCTTCCGTAGCACATCCTCAATCCAACGGGCAAGCTGAGCGGGCGAATGGGCTTATTCTTCAACGTTTGAAGCCCCGACTCCTGTGAGAGGTAGGACACGCTGCTGGTGCATGGGTCACCGAGTTACCTTCAGTGCTTTGGGGCATCCGCACCACTCCGAACAGATCAACGGGGCGATCACCGTTCTTCCTCGTTTATGGAGCAGAAGCGGTCCTTCCGAGTGACTTGCTTCACAATGCCCCACGAGTCGAACTCTTCTCCGAAGCTGAAGCAGAACAAGCAAGGCAAGATGGAGTCGATCTTCTAGAGGAGGAGCGCGAGATGGCACTTACTCGCTCAACAATTTACCAGCAAGATCTGCGACGCTTTCATGCGCGTCACGTCACGAGTCGCACATTCCAAGCAGGCGACTTAGTGCTCCGAGTGGATCAACAAAGACCCCACAAGTTGGCCCCGGCCTGGGAAGGGCCTTTCATCATCTCCAAGGTGCTGAACAACGGAGCATACAGACTCTACAACATTCAGAGGGAGACAGACGAGCCGCGCGCATGGAACGGAGATCTCCTCAAGCGCTTTTATACGTGATCGTCGACTGAAGCAGTGTAACGAACAAGTTTTGACGAAATAATATATACAGCAGATTCAGTTTTTTGCAGATTCAGAGTTCTCCCACGGTCGCAGACTCCGGTCGCACAAAAAAAACTTAGCTGCGATCCTGAATCGCCTAAGTACTCACTTCCTCCGAGCGTGCACTACCCGTCGCACTCAGGGACTTAGCTGCGATCCTGAATCGCCTAAGTACTAACCCCTTCCGAGTGCGCACTACACGTCGCACTCGAGGACTTAGCTGCGATCCTGAATCGCCTAAGTAATAACTTCATCCGAGTGTGCACTACACGTTGCACTCGGGGACTTAGCTGTGATCAAGAATCACCTAAGTAATAACTTCATCCGAGTGTGCACTACACGTCGCACTCGGAGACTTAGCTGTGATCAAGAATCACCTAAGTAATAACTTCATCCGAGTGTGCACTACACGTCGCACTCGGGGACTTAGCTGTGATCAAGAATCACCTAAGTAATAACTTCCTACGAGTGTGCACTACACGTCGCACTCGGGGACTTAGCTGTGATCAAGAATCACCTAAGTAATAACTTCCTCCGAGTGTGCACTACACGTCGCACTCGGGGACTTAGGTGTGATCAAGAATCACCTAAGTACTAACATCCTCCGAGTGTGCACTACACGTCGCACTCGGAGACTTAGCTGTGATCAAGAATCACCTAAGTACTAACTTCTTCCGAGTGTGCACTACACACTACATTCGGGTACTTAGCGGTCATCAAGAATCGCCTAAGTCATAACTTCCTCCGAGTGTGCACTACACTCCGCTGTGATCAAGAACCACCTAAGTATTAATCTTCTCCGAGTCTGCACTAAACGTCGCACTCGAAACAACATTCAAACAAAAGACTAAATGCTTTCATTCCGATTCCAAAAGTCTAGAAAGGATAGCTAACTCGGTGTGGATCAAGCTTACCCACACCGATTTAAAAGTTTCACAGCCAACAGAAGTGGCAAGAGTACCTTACAAATAAACACTCGGCATACCGAGGATAAAGTTTTATTACGCGTCAGCTGGGCCGGCGCCAGGACTGGAGGGCTCCACGAAAGTGTCCAAGTCGATTCCGTCGGCGATGCGGGTAGCAGTCTCAAGGAACGTCTCCATGAAGTCTTCGAATCGAAGCTTCTTCGTGTTGGCGACCTTCAATGTCTTCAGCTTATCTTCCCGCACCTCCTTGCAATGGACTCGGACCAAGGACAGCGCAACATCAGCACCGCAACGCGCTGTCGATTTCTTCCAAGATTGCACTCGGCCCGGAATCTCCTCCAGTCGCGCCATCAAGGATTCCATATCCTGCCGCGACTCGTCTTCCGGCCAAAGTTCCTTGTCAATCCGGCCAACGACTTCTCTCAGTCGACCGATGAAAGGACTCACTTTGCCTACGCGGATATGCGCCCGGAGCAGATCCCGGTTGGCCTCCTCGCCGAGTGGCACGTTGTCCTGAATGGACCGCTCCACAGCCGCTGCTTCAGCTTCAGCATCAATGCAAAAGTCTGCAAAAAACGGGCAAGCATACAATAAAAACCGAGTGTACAGCACACGGTACAAGCACTCGGCAAAACACAAGACTTACCAGCCAGACGAGTCATCATCTGCCCAGCCCAGTCCTTCACATACTTCTCCTGAGCTATGCATCGTCTATTCTGGACAGCCATCTGATTCATGAGAACAGTCCTCTGTTTCCCCATTTTTTCCAACTCCTCCGTCAACACCTTGTTTGCCTCCCGAGCCTCCTCCAGGGACTTCTCTCGTCCCTCCAGAGCATCCTTCATGCCGGCCATGGCGAGCATAGCAGCATCAAGTTCACCAGCGAACTGGTTCCTCTCCGTTCTCAGGGCCTCATAGGCCGTCCCCATTTCACAAGTTTTCTGCCACCAAGAAACAAAGGACAATCAGCAAGTTTATCAGTTAACAATCTAAGTTCTTCAGACCCCTGCCGACGCATGCAGTCGACAACGGTCTTGGGGACTACACCCAGTGGGTTCACTAAGAGTGACCCCACTGGCATGCACCTCAAGCAGGCCTGCCCTATTGAGATGCATGTTTTCACCTACGCCTCCGAGGCCAATACTACTCGACCTGAGTGCAACTTACTCTCGGGGACTCTTACCGCAAGTGCACTCCAACTGCAACAAGTACTCGCACTCGGCAATCCTATCTACAGAAACAACCAAACTAAAGGCAAAATGTATAAAGACAACTGTCGGTGCAAGCACTCGACAGAAGTCTCGGGGACTACACCCACTGGGTTCACTCAGAGTGAACCCATTGCAAACAACACCAACACCCAGTGGGTTACAGGAGAAAAGTAAATACTTACTAGACCACTTACTCGGATATCATCGCGCAGCTCCAAGCTCCGCTGGTACAAGGCCGCAACGGAGTCATAAGCCCTCTTGGCTTCTCCAGCCATCAGCTCCGCCTGCACCATGGCCCCCTTGGCCGCTCCCACTTGCTCCTCCGAAAGACGCTGGATGCTGAATTCAGCATTCGACGAACCTGGAATCGTCAGAGGTTCCTGGGGCATCCCAAGGTCCGCCCGAATCGGCTCCTCCCCCACCAGCACTGGTTCAGTCGGTGGCGGCGCTTCAGTCGGCGGGACGTCGGCGGCGGGGGCGGCAGCAGGAGGAGCAGCCTCAAGGACAGGCTCCACGGCGGGGTCGGCTCTCCCCTGGTCATCCTCGTCCAGGCAAATCACCCCTGACAAGCCGAATGACATAACGTCTCAGAAAAAGAAAGAAACAAGCCCTATGATAGAATTGGAGACACGATGGATAAAACACCCGACTCTCATACAACGCACCTGGCTGGGACGAAACGACGTTGTCCGTGTCCATGGGGTCGTCCCCTTGGCGGGCCGGAGAGGTTGCAGAGGTAGCGATCCTGTCGAGTGAAATCCATTTGACCTATAAACAGAAGTTCACTCGGATAACAGAAAGAGCCGAAAGCTAGGTACACTTACGTGGAGGTGACAAGGATAGCAACCCTCATTCGCGGCAGAGCCTTCCGAGGCTTGGGCCCACTCGGCTTGGGCGCCCTGGAAGACTGGCCCGCGGGCTCAGCGGCGGCGTCCCTGGCCCTCTTGGTGCCTCGAACACTCGGGACCACCGGAGCAGTAGGCGGAGCACTCGACGACGCAGGAGGAGCCGAAGGGACGGCAGGCTCGTGTTGGCGCTTGGTCCGATGCTCTGGCCGTGGAGGTGGCGAGTCTTGCTCTTCATCCTGTTCCTCTTCCTCGCTGTCCTCCTCCTCCGACTCCCCGCTGTCGGAGACGTATTCGGCGCTCTCCACGCTGCCCTCCTGACTGCCTTCCTCCTCTTCCTCCTCCGGATTCCCATTCGAGACGGGGGAGAACCAGTTGGTCCACGCCTGCATGAAGTTCAGTCGGAAACATTAGGCATCACTCGGAGATATAAGTAAATGACTAGAATTAAGACAGTTCGATACACTCGACTAGTGCCACTCACCTGATTCGGTGGAGGATGATCCGCGCTGTAAGGCTTCACTCGACGAGCTCCTTTGGGGTTCTCACAGGGACCCGTGATTTGGAGCACCCACGAGGTCACCCTCTCCTCGGGCACGCCCACCACGTTGGTCCGAGTGGAATCTTCGGGCCCCGTGTAATGCCACATAGCATGGTCGCGAGCCTGTAGAGGCTGGATTCGCCAACCAAGGAAGACTTCCAGCAGGTCTATACCGGTGACCCCCCCTCCTGACGACATCCACGAGTGCCTCAACCAAAGGCTGGATGTCGTTCTTCTCGGCCTTCGAGAGCGCGAGCTGCTTAGGTGGGGTGGGCCGGTCTAGACTAAAAGGAGGCAGCCCAGTCGACGCATTCGGACAGGCGATGTCCTGGCAGTAGAACCACGTCGACTGCCAGTTCCTAACCGACTCACTCAACCGGAGAGCAGGATAGCTACTCCGACTCTTCTTCTGAAATCCTAAACCTCTGCAGAGCTGGAGGAGGTGACTCTTATCATCCGACTGGCTAAGTCGTTTGATAGTCTGGGATTGGGCGGAGAAGATGTGTTTGAACAAACCCCAATGGGGAGGACAACCGATGAAGCACTCGCACAAAACAACAAAGGCAGAAAGATGGGCGATGGCATTCGGAGGAAAGTGGTGAAGTTGGGCCCCTAAGTGATTCATGATGCCTTTAAAGAAGGGATGTGGGGGCAAAGAAAAACCTCTGTGAACATGGCTGAGGAGGAGGACGCGCTCCCCCTCCCGAGGCGCTGGCTCGACCTCGTCGTCCGTCGGCAGTCCCCAGGACTTATGCACGAGCATTCCGTGCTCCACCAGCTCCAACAGGTCCCCCTCCGTCACCGTGGAGGGGAGGAAGTCTCCTAGGATCCACCCCGCCGGCAGCGGCCGCTGCCGCCGTTGAGCAGGCGCCGCCGCCTTGTTCTTCTTCTTCCTCGCCTCCATCTTGCCGGTCTGACCCTTGGTCATGGAGGCGACGGCGAACCCTCGAGAGGGAGGAGAAGGAAGGAGCATAGGAGCGCAGGGGGTGGCGAGGAGGACGGAGCAGGCGGGAGCGAAAGATTCGGCGAGCGTAACGGAGGAGCCTCGCCGCCCAGAGTTAAATAGAGCGCCGACTGGGTCACTGGCCGCGGCGATATCAGTGGAGGAGTTGAAGGTGCGAGAATTGAGGCGTCAGGCGCTACTCGAGCGCGCTCGCGTCATCCCCGCTGAGCGTGCGGAACCCAAAATTTGAGATCCCGGAAAATCCGCTGCTGTCAGTTGACCGGTCGCGTCAAAAGATGCCGCAGAAGCACTCGGTTCCCCGACAGTCTGTTTCGCAAGCACTTCCACTCGGATCGCTGGTCAGGAAAGATAAAATGGATAGAGTCAAGCAACGCCCAAGCCGAACCTAGTCCAGTCGGATCTGAACCTCAAGCACCGCTTCGGCGTTTCAACCCCAATCCATTCGGGGACTAATGATGGGGTCATAGTCCTAGGGTAGGGTCATAGGCCTGCCGTACATGTCATAGACAACAACGCATAGACTGGGGGTTTAAGCTTCTGTCACTCCAGCAACCCATCATCTACTTACTACTTACCAATGCCTTCCTCTAGGCCCAAATATAGTGAAGTGTTATGTAGTAGACGTTCACATAACACCACTAGAGGAAAAACAACATACATCATATCAAAATACCGAACGAATATCAAATTCACATGACTATTATCAGCATGACTTATCCCATGTCCTCAGGAACAAAAGTAACTACTCACAAAGCATAATCATAATCATGATCAGAGGTGTAATGAATAGCATCAAGGATCTGAACATAAACTCTTCCACCAAGTAATCCAACTAGCATCAACTACAAAGAGTAATCAACACTACTAGCAACCTTACAAGTACCAATCGGAGTCGCGAGACGAAGATTGGTTACAAGAGATGAACTAGGGATTGGAGAGGAGATGGTGCTGATGAAGATGCCTCCCCTCCGACGAGAGGAGTGTTGGTGATGACGATGGCGACGATTCCCCCCTCCGGGAGGGAAGTTTCCCCTGCAGGATCGTCCTGTCGGAGCTCTAGATTGGATCTGCTCAATTTCTGCCTCGTGGCGGCGGCGAAACCACGAAAAAGCTCCCCATTGATTTTTTCTGGACCAGGACGCTTCATATAGCAAAAGAGGGGGGCTAGTGGGCCGTCAGGGAGCCCACAAGCCCCCACCCTGCCACCAGGGGGTGGTGGCGGTGGCAGGGCTTGTGGGGCCCTGGTGGCCCCCCTCCAGTAGTTCTTTCGCCCAGTATTTTTTATATAATCCAAAAAAAATCCACGTAACTTTTCAGGGCATTTGGAGATGTGCGGAATAGTGGACTAGGATTTGCTCCTTTTCCAGTCCAGAATTCCAGCTGCCTAAATTCTCCCTCTTCAAATAAACCTTACAAAATAAGAGAGAAAAGGCATAAATATGGTACCACAAGTAATATAACAGCCCAAAAAGCAATAAATATCAACATGAAAGCATGATGCAAAATGGACGTATCAAACGTCTTATAATAGCAAATGATGTTGGAAATACGCCCTAGAGGCAATAATAAATTAGTTATTATTATATTTCTTTGTTCATGATAATCGTTTATTATCCATGCTATAATTGTATTGATTGGAAACTCAAATACATGTGTGGATACATAGACAAAACACTGTCACTAGTAAGCCTCTAGTTGACTAGCTCGTTGATCAAAGATGGTCAAGGTTTCCTAACCATAGACAAGTGTTGTCACTTGATAACGAGATCACATCATTAGGAGAATCATGTGATGGACAAGACCCAAACTATGAACATAGCATATTGATCGTGTCATTTTATTGCTATTGTTTTTTGCGTGTCAAGTATTTATTCCTATGACCATGAGATCATATAACTCATTGGCACCGGAGGAATACCTTGTCTGTATCAAACGTCGCAACGTAACTGGGTGACTATAAAGGTGCTCTACAGGTATCTCCGAAGGTGTCCGCTGAGTTAGTATGGATCAAGACCGGGATTTGTCACTCCATGTGACAGAGAGGTATCTCGGGGCCCACTTGGTAATACAACATCACACACAAGCCTTGCAAGCAACGTGACTAAGTGTAAGTCACGGGATCTTGTATTACAGAACGAGTAAAGAGACTTGCCGGTAACGAGATTGAAATAGGTATGCGGATACCGACGATCGAATCTCGGGCAAGTGACATACCGAAGGACAAAGGGAATGACATACGGGATTATATGAATCCTTGACACCGAGGTTCAATCGATAAGATCTTCGGAAAATATGTAGGATCGAATATGGGCATCCAGGTCCCGCTATTGGATATTGACCGAGGAGTACCTCGGGGCATGTCTACATAGTTCTCGAACCCGCAGGGTGTGCACACTTAAGGTTCGACGATGTTTTAGTATAGTTGAGTTATATGTGTGGTTACCGAATGTTGTTTGGAGTTTCAGATGAGATCACGGACGTCACGAGGGTTTCCGAAATGGTCCGGAAACGAAGATTGATATATAGAATGACTTCATTTGGTTACCGAAAGGTTTTCGGGCATTACCGGAAATGTAATGGAGTGACGAATGGGTTCCGGAAGTTCACTGGGAGGGGGGCAACCCACCCGGGGAAGCCCAATGGCCCTAGGGATGGCGCACCAGCCCTTAGTGGGCTCGTGGGACAGCCCAAGAGGGCCTTGGCGCCATAAGAAGAAAACCAAAGAAAAAAAGGGGGAGGTGGGAAGGAAGACAAGGACTCCACTTTCCAATCCTATTTTGAGTAGGATTGGAGTAGAATCCTACTCCCTTCCTGGCCAGCGCACCCTTGGGGACTTTGTCCTCAAGGCAAGCCTCCTCCTCCTCCCTCCTATGTATAGTGGTGATTTAGGGCTGATTTGAGATAACTTTTGCTACGCGCAGCTCAGATCTAGACACCATAGTTCTTCTTCTAGATCGTATTTCTGCGAAGCTCGGGCGGAGCCCTGCAGGAGTAGATCATCACCACCACCGGAGCGCCGTCACGCTGCCGGAGAACTCATCTACTTCTCCGTCTTGCTTGCTGGATCAAGAAGGCCGAAATCATCGTTGAGCTGTACATGTGCTGAACGCGGAGGTGCCGTCAGTTCGGCAATAGATCGGAACGGATCGTGGGACGGTTCATGAGACGGTTCGTGGGGCGGATCGAGAGACGTGAGGACGTTTCACTACATCAATCACGTTTCTTAAACGCTTCCTGCTGTGCGATCTACATGGATACGTAGATTCAAATCTCCTCTCGTAGATGGATATCACCATAATAGGTCTTCGTGTGCGTAGGATTTTTTTATATTTCCCATGCAACGTTTCTCCGACAAATGAAGAGGTAGGAATTACGCACCTGGAAGCCCATCTCAAACTAGAGTTTTATTATTATTATTTAGGAAAGCTAGAGTTCTATTTATACAGTTGTACTCCCTCCGGCTTACTTTACAAGTTCGGTACATGTATCTAGGTCGTTAATTTAATCAATTTAATAAAAAATATAAAAAAAATCAAAAACTTTAGGTATTCTATTTTTTAATAACATAATTTTTATGTTAAATAATATATTTTATACAAATCAAATTAACGATCTAGATACACATGCATGTGTTTTAAAATGTGATGAAGGGAGTACACGATATGCGACACGACGAGAATAGAAAAAACACAACATGCGGGACGCACGCATGCGTGGCGCAGGCATCGGGGACATGCAGGACCGCTGGCAGCGGGGGGCAGAGCAAGGCTGGACAAATCGTATTCGCACCTGGCCGCTGTCGTCGCTCGTCAGCATTGGAGTTGGAGAACCTCAATCATTCCCCATTCCATCTCCCCGTGCTGGCTGCCTTGGCAGACGGGACGGGGCTCCGATCCATTTCACGTTTCTTCAGATTTTTAGCTCCTGGTTTGACTACCAACAGCACCAGGCACCAACGCGACGCAACGGCACGAAGCAAAACCCGGCGGTCTCTGTCGCACGCACCGGGCTGCAGGGAGAGGCAAGGCATATGCCTCAGACGGCCTCGGCAATTATTCTCTCCCCGATTACGATTAGCGAAGCCATACAAACACACCTCGAGCCAAGCCAACAAGTCGTCTCGTCTTGTCTCGTCAGTCCACCACGCCGCACCGCGGGGGAGAACGAACCCGATTCGATTCCATCCCCCCGTCTAGGCCAGTCCGTTGTACGACCTCCGCTCACCGAGGCTCACCCCATCCACCCACCCGCCCACCCAGTCCACAACGTCGTCGCCCGCCCCCGGCAGCGGCGTCCCGTCGACGCCTCGCGCCTCGGTGCCGGTCGCGCCGGCGGCACGCGTGTCCCTGAAGGCGCTGCTGCTTCCACGCGTCGCCGCCTCGCAGCGTGGGCGCCAAGGCGAGGCGGGGGGCGGAGGCCGGGCTTGGAGGAAGGATAGGGGCCACGGCACGGCCGGGAGTTGTGCACGCCACGGCGGCCCGGCAGCGGAGTATAATTCGAGCGGCGGCCGCGCGCTGAGCTGGGGGGTCGGCTGCGCTGGTGCGGGTCAGCAGAGCAGCGGGATGGGGCAGGCTCCGGAGATGGCGGCGCCGCTGCTCCTGCAGGTGGAGGACGCGGACACCGAGTGGAGCTCCAGGCCGCATCGCATTGCTCTATTCGTCGAGCCTTCGCCCTTCGCGTCAGTCTCCTCCTCCCTCCTCCCCCTCCTCCCTCCTCCTCCCACCACAAGTGTTGGCGCACAAGGCGCTGGCCGGATTATAGTGTGCTAGATTGGATCAGATCAGATCGAGGCGCTCTGCACGCCGCCGTGCACAATTGGCCCGCTGGATGCATGATTTGTTGAATTTGTCGCGTCTTTGATCTGCCGACGAACTCCCGAGTCAATGCCTTTTCCTTGTTGCTGTCTCGCAGTTACATCTCCGGGTACAAGAACCGGTTCCAGAACTTCATCAAGCATCTGCGAGAGATGGGCGATGAGGTATCCAATCCTTGTTACCGACCTTGTCGCTGCTTGACTTGACTTGTACTGTTTTCAAGATCGTTGTCCTACCTCGGAATTGACGCCTGCTTATTCGGTTCAGGTCTTGGTCGTGACCACGCACAAAGGAGCTCCCGAGGAGTTCCATGGAGCAAAGGTCATTGGCTCGTGGAGGTAATCATCCAACACAAACTATCGTCGCCCTCTACCTCATCGATCAGTCCACTCGAGAAATGCCAAGCGATTCCAACAACTACTTTGCTCAAAGCACAGAACGCAGGAAATATGATGAAACATTTGCAGAGGAGTGTCCTGTAATCAACTGCCATGCTGATTACAACACTTGCTAGATATATCGTGAAATGGATGCTATATTTGTTTTGAAGTATTTTTCCCAGTCAACTTTCTAAATTTGGAATGTCGTCAGAGTTCAGTTTGTGGAAAACTTGTTCATCTTGCATGTACATAGGTTGCCTAAACACCTCATTTTCAGCTTTCCATGTCCATTGTACCAAAATGTTCCACTCTCGTTGGCATTGAGCCCCAGAATATTTTCTGCGGTGTCAAAGTTCAAGCCAGACATAATCCATGCTACCTCACCTGGTGTTATGGTAACTGTCAAAAACTCAATATGCATCTATTGCCTTATGCCCTGTTGTTTCTTATTACCACATATCATGATTTCAGGTTTTTGGTGCCCTTGCTATTGCAAAGATGATTTCAGTTCCAATGGTGATGTCTTATCACACACATCTTCCAGCGTGAGTTTCTTTTCCACTGCTAGGTGTCAGCTGGTTCAGGGTTGTTGAGAGATTTGCACTTTGGAATTGATTTCTTGTAACGTCTTCCAGGTACTTACCAGGTTACAATTTAAATTGGTTACTTGGGCCCACATGGGGTCTTATAAGTAAGCCCATTGTCATCACTTCTATTTATGTTCTGTACAAAAGTTCGAAGCTGAGAATAAAATAAAACTGGTCTTTCTCATTTAGTTTGTGCTGACATTCTTATTTTGTTTCAAAGAATGTCTCCACAGGTCTGCAGATCTTACTCTAGTTCCTTCAGTAGCTATTGCCGAGGACTTTGAAACTGCTAAAGTAGTACCAGGTTAAACAATCAAAATAAATCTCTATTTACACATTTCAACCCTTCGTCTATCCTAACCATACCCACTTGCCTCTACAGCAAACAGAGTACGGCTTTGGAACAAGGGCGTTGATTCTGAAAGCTTCCATCCTAAATTTTGGAGGCATGAAATGCGGATCAAGTTGAGGTATCACCTGTTGCTTCAAATTCAACAAGGAAAGAGTTGAAGAAAAAGAACACGCATGCTTACTGATTTTTCTTTTCATCTCCTGTCAGCGGTGGTGAACCAGAAAAACCATTGATAATTCATGTGGGCCGTTTTGGGCGTGAAAAGAATTTGGATTTTCTGAAGAGGTTAGCTTTTCCCATACGCAGAATATACCATCATTATTAGAAATATAGACATTTTGAACTACATGGAAGTAAAATGGATAGAAGTGAAAGCCATGTGGTATATTTTGCATCCATGATATTTAGGTATCATAGTATAGTAGCTGTTTTTTTGCTGCTTATGGCTGTTAAAAACTGCAATACTATAATTTTCTTTTTGTATGATCAACTTATCAGTTGTCCCTATGTAGCATTTTAGCTTCAAGTGTGCTCAGAATATAACTTCTGCTCTTGTTTTTTATGTAACAAAGTGAGCACTTCATGTTAGCACTACTTAAACCTTTCCTATCTGTAGAGTAAGTGTTTGCTACACGAGTGTCATTTTTCTGTGTTGTTAGTGCTTTACTTATTTGAATTGTCAATACAGAGTTATGGAAAAACTCCCCGGAGTAAGAATTGCTTTTGTTGGAGATGGACCATACAGGTGAGTCATTTGTCCAACTGTTAACTATTTGCTGTTTTCAGGAAGACACAAACCTGATGACATGTGTGCTTATGTTCATCAGCAACTATCCGGTATTGAAAGAACATAATTTGGAGAACCTTGTCACAAGTTGCGGATTAGTATTCCTTTTTTTCTGTTTCTTTGAGTTAATTGTATACATTGTTTCACCTGAGGGTTTGTTTCTTCAGTAAGTTAGAAACTCAGAGTACTACTGAAAAAGATACTTCTGGACTAAGCAAGTAAGCTAGTGCAGCCAGTAAGTAAATTTAACACATGTCCACAAACAATAACAATGCTTAAATACCAAATGAGAACATAGCATGCTTTGTTTGCAATGAGCACTGAGCAAGTGATAACGAACTTATTGTGCTAGGCCATCTGTTTGACCCCGTGGGGTTTCCTTTTCAATTCTGGAGGCGTTTACACCATCTGTTTTATCTTGGCAGGGCTGAGCTGGAAAAAATGTTCACAGGCATGCCTGCAGTTTTCACCGGAATGCTCCAAGGCGAGGAGCTCTCGCAAGCGTATGCCAGTGGGGACGTGTTTGCAATGCCTTCAGAGTCTGAGACCCTCGGACAAGTAGTGCTGGAGTCCATGGCTTCTGGAGTACCGGTTGTGGCAGCTCGTGCTGGAGGCATACCTGATATAATACCCAAGGACAAGGAGGGCAAGACCAGCTTCCTCTTCACACCCGGGGATCTCGACGAGTGCGTGAGGAAGATCGAACAGCTCCTCTCGTCGAAGAACCTCAGGGAGTCCGTCGGAAGGGCTGCCAGGGAGGAGATGGAGAACTGCGACTGGAGAACGGCCTCGAAGACGATACGCAACGAGCACTACCGCACCGCGACGTTGTACTGGCAGAAGAAGACGGGTAGAACGGGGTAGGCGTCGTTTATCAGGCCAGGCACTCCGTTTGCTGCCCTGCCTACTGTTATACAACCAAAGGATTTGTACATTGTACCCCAGCAGCAGCTTGCGAGCTTGTATGGCTAGCTGCACTCATATGTCCACTGTTACGGATGATTGACCGGCCGCTTGTATGCAGTTACTGTACATTACAAAGTTCTTTGAAATTGGCCATTTCCGTCGTAGTGCTAGTTTGTTTCTACTAATTACTACCTCTGTTTCTAAATGTAAGAGAATTTTGCAGTTCAATAAGGTTGATGCAAGGGCTCTCTAAATTTCCAATGCATTAACCCACTAGATTTCAAAGTTATAGATATCGAAATTAGAGGCGGTGATAGGCTTAAACAGCAGCAGCACCACCACATGACCAACAGGAGTAATATACAAGGAAATATAAAACTCAGAGCAAATGGTTCAAGATGTAATGTACACATCAAATCGACAAAATAGTTTTCCCACAAGCATATACACTTCAGTTACAAAAAGACAAAAAGGCATATACACTGCCAGAACAAATTCTCCTTTCCTAAGCTCTGCATACACAATCTCAGAAAAGGGAAAACTTCTATCATTCTATGTATCTGAATTCCTATAGGCGCGCCATGATTCTCACAAGGATTGAAAGTTGCAGACGCAAAGGATCTCATTGTCAATTCAGAAACATGGGTAAGGGGTAAATCACGGAGGAGAAGCCATTCGCTGTAGCCTCTCGAGATCTTAAGCAGCGCAATCATTCGTCTTGGAGCACGAGCATGAGCTCTCCGCCTTGACTGAGAACGCTGCCCAGGAACGCAATTAGTCTTTCTTTGCATTGAAATGGCTCGGCCGACGGAAGATCGCTGTCCAAATTAAACCAGACGCCATCAATGCTTCGAATTGCCACCCAATGCCTCCCGGTCCACAGACCCCTAAACCTCCTGACGGGTACATTGATCATCAGACCCACCAGCGCTTCAGCATCCAGATCTATCGAAGATGCCCCCTTCCGATGATCATGCCAAACCACCTTCTTCTTTCTAGATTCTACCGCCGCGATAAGAACATTTACATCATAGTTCCCGGTTAACGCATTGTGGTGGGGCTTCCATATGAATGATAGAGGAGTCCATTTGTCCTTGTTTGGACCATTAAGAACAAGATTTTCAGCAATACCATCCAGCTCAGCTCGGGTGAAAGATTCTTTTTCCTGAACCACACGAAACACAGTTATGGCAGTTAAAACATGGCAACCGCAGATTAAACAAGGTGGTTCAGAGCAAAGAAACGGACTCTGCACTGTATGGTGAGATCATGCTACTTGTATATATGTTGATGGTGACGATTGAGTTAATATCATATCTCTTCTACTCCCTCCGTTCACAAATGTAAGATGTTTTAGATATTTCAATATGGACTACATACGGACAAAAATGAGTGAACAAACCAAAAATGCCAAACGGAGACCAAGCTCCATGGAGGACTTTATTTGAAAACATCAAAATTCGAAATTTTCAGTTTTTAAAAATTCTGAAAATAAATACACATATACCTAGATACATAATGTACATATGTGCAAATTTTCAGGTCGACATAGATTAAAATGTTAGCTACACAAAAGAGACAAATCTGATGCTTTTTAGCATATGTACCGTTCATCTTTAAAGTCCATGATTTTGTTTTTTTGCGCAGCTCGCAATTCAAGGTATTTCATCCTGAAATTTTTCACACATATACTTTACATCCTTGCATACATGTGTGTTTATTTTCAGAATTTTTTGAAATTGAAATTTACGAATTTATGATTTTTTCAAAATAAAGGACTCCATGGAGCTCGGTCTCCAAAATGCCCTACTCATGAACAAACACACTAAAATGCGTCTATATACATCCGAATCAGAAAACAAGTTAGTATAACATCTTATAATAGTGAGAAATAAAGCAATAAAAGCCAATCAGGTAGTAGCTTAAATACTTCTTACTGATGTGCCCTCTTGGCCTCTTTCGCTCACATAGCTGCAAGCGTGCACGGCCTGGTTCCCCAAATTCATGTCAGCGTCAATTTAAACATCAACAGGAAACTTGACCGAGACCAAAAGATTTGTTTCTAGCTCTATCAGCTACGAATATATTTATTCACGCGCACAACTAGCAACGCCTTCATTTGTATTCGGTGGAACAGTAGGCTGCGAAGCGTACGCATAAACCTATCATCATCAACATACCTAATGAACGAACAGTGCCGAATGGGCAAAGAATTGATGGTGACCTCATTTGTTGTCTCTTTTTACTGAGAAGGTACATCTTTGCATGTTTTCAATATGTCCTGATCTTACCACAACACAAGTTGGAACACAATCACATAGTAAAAAAAACATGCCCACCAAGGGCACAACGCTCCGCTACTACAACGATCCGTAGTTTCATGCCGAGTAATTTGACTAGTTAGTTCGCAGGTGCGGGTGCTGACCGCCGATGTACCTAGATCGGAGTAATCAGGTGAACAAGAAAGCAAGATAGATACACAGAATCTAATTTATTGAACTCAATTAGTACTAGTACTAAACTTAGGATTACGCAAAGTTCTCAGGTGCAGCCACTCGAGAATCATGAAAAGAATAGCAAGAGAGGAGGAGGGTCACCTGCATAAGGTTGTTGAGGGCGTGGAGGAGGCAGAACTGCATCCTCTGCCTCTCGTGGTACACCTTGCTGCCGCCGCCGCTGCTTCCCGCCGGACCCGGCCCTTCCTCGTCTGGCTTTGCTTCTGATCTGCCTCCCGACTCCATGCTGCCGCGATTGATACTGGGGCGGCGGGGGATTGGGTTTTATCGCCGCGGATTACAGACCGGACCGGACGGCAGCGCGGATTACAGACCGGACCGGACCGCACCAAACAGACGCACGGCTTTTGCGGCGCCGCCTTTCGTCGTGGACGGAACGATTGAACAAACCGAACAGAAAGGGGATTCGCACCGCCCACCGGGAGTTCCTATGTGACGCGTTCCTAACTATGGTTTGGGGTATTGGATCGAAGATTCGCACTATACATGCCCAAACGGGCCGGGATATCCGGGCCAGCCCAGAAGCACGCAGGTCAGGTACGCTATGGGCCAGGCCCGGCAAGGGCTAATCGGACCGTGCAAGGCACCTGGACTGTCATCCTCAACACGTGGGCCAGCACAACACGATTCGATTAGTTTTTTTTTTACATTTTTATCCTAAATAATATTTCATCAAATTTTATTCCACATAATACTCTATCAAAATTTATGCCACATAATACTCTATCAAATTTACATTTTTTTTTTACCTTTTTCGCTTGTTTTGACATATTTTACGAAAAATATAAAAAGCTGCTCAAACGGATCAGCGTGCCGAACGGACCGGCGTGCCTGAACGTGCCTCTTGTCGTGTCTGGACTACCACCCTGAGCACGTGGGCCGACACGACACGACCCGATTAGTAGTTGTGCATGGGCGGGTCGTGTCGTGCCAGCCCGTTTAAGGTCGGGTCGTGCCGTGCCGTTCGGGCCGGCCCGTTTGGCCAGGTATGAATCGCAGAGCGCAAGAGAAGTTCATCTTAGATCTAGGTTTATTTGTAATGTATATCAACTATAAGATGTATGCTTAGCCATCACAGCAAGTCTTAGAGAGATGAATGAATGACTCACCCAGACAGCAGCCCGTGTCGAATGGTAGAAGTAAATATCTAATGGTACATGACGAGCGGTACACGAGGAATGATCTCACCTGTTAACTGAATCTGAACAGTTAACTGAATCTTGACACGTACAGCTTCAGACCTCACATTGCCCCCTTCTTGAAATTCGACGTGTCCTCACGACGATGTGGCATTGTTCCTCCATGCTTGTGATCCATAAGATTCAAAACAATAGTTTAATATTGACATGAAAACAATAATACTTCAAGCATATTAGCAAAGTAATCATGAACTTTTGAAATAACAAGGCCAAAGAAAGTTATCCCTACAAAATCATATAGTCTGGCTATGCTCCATCATCCCCATACAACGAATTTAAATCATAAACAACCCTGGTATTGGCCAAGTAATTGTTTTCGCACTCTTACTTTCTCAAACTTTTTCAACTCTCACGCAATACATGAGCGTGAGCCATGGATATATCATTATAGGTGGAATAGAGTGTGGTGGAAGTTGTGAGGAAAAAAGAACGAGATGGTCATATTGACTTGGCGTATCAATGGGTTATGGAGATGCCCATCAATAGATATCAATGTGAATGCGTAGGGATTGCCATGCAACGGATGTACTAGAGTTATAAGTGTATGAAAGCTCAAAAATAAAAACTAGTGGGTGTGTACCCAACTTGCTTGCTCACGAAGACCTAGGGCAATTTTGAGGAAGCCCATCATCGGAATATACAAGCCAAGTTATATAATGAAAATTTCCACTAGTATATGAAAGTGACAAAACAAGAGTCTCTCTATCATGAAGAACATGGTGCTATTTTGAAGTACAAGTGTGGAAAAAGATAGTAGCATTGTCCCTTCTCTCTTTTTCTCTCATTTTTTGTTTGGGCTCTTTGGCCTCTTTTTTTTCATTTCATTTTTTCCCTTTATTTTGGTGGGCATCTTTGGCCTCTTTTTTTATTTGGGCTTCGCTGGCCTCTTTTATTATTTCCTCACATGGGATAATGCTCTAATAATGATGATCATCACACTTTTATTTACTTACAACTCGATACTTAGAACAATAATGACTCTATATGAAATGCCTCCGGCAGTGTACCAGGATGTGCAACGATCTAGCTTAGCGTATGACGTTGAAACATCTCGCTAGCTATCTTACGATCATGCAATGGCAATATGAAAGTGATGGCACATGTCATGAGACGGAATGGTGGAAGTTGCATGGCAATATATCTCGGAATGGTTATGAAAATGCCATAATAGGTAGGTATGGTGGTTGTTTTGAGAAAGATATATGGTGGTTTTGTGCACCGGCGAAAGTTGCGCGGCACTAGAGAGGCTAGCAATGGTGGAAGGGTGAGAGTGCATCTATACCATGGACTCACATTAGTCATGAAGAACTCATATACTTATTGTGATAGTTTTATTAGTAATCAAAACAAAGTGCTAAACGCTTACTCCTAGGGGAAGGGTTGGTAGGAGTTAACCATCGTGCGATCCCGACCGCCACACAAAGGATGACAATAAATAAATAAATTATGCTCCGACTTCATAACATAGCGGTTCACCATACGTGCATGCTACGGGAATCACTAACCTCAACACAAGTATTTCTAGATTCACAACACCCTACTATCATAACTCTAATATTACCATATCCATATCCATATCTCAAAACTAATTGTGAGGAATCAAACTTCTCTTACTAATCAATGCACTTGAATATGAAAGTTTTTATTATATCCTCTTCGGATGCCTATCATATTTAGGACTAATTTCATGACACACACCAATTACCAAGTTACTTAGAGAGAGCGCTCTCAAAATGATAAAGTGAAGATCGAGAGTTTTTATTTCTACAAAATATGACACCGCCGTGCTCTACAAAGATTTAAGTGAAGCACTAGAGAAAAATTATGTAGCTCAAAAGATATAAGTGAAGCTCATGGAAGCAAAATTATCTAGCTCAAAAAGATATAAGTGAAGCACATGCGAGCTAAATTGCCCAACTCAAAAGATATAAGTGAAGCTCACTGAGTATTCTAACAAATTCACGATGAGTGCATGTCCCTCTCAAAAGGCGTGCAGAAAGGATGATTGTGATAAAACAAAAAGCAAAGACTCCTATAATACACGACGTTCCAAGCAAAACACATATCATGCGGTAAATAAAAATATAGCTCCAAGTAACGTTATTGATGGATTGAAGACGAAAGAGGGGATGCCTTCCCGGGGCATCCCCAAGCTTAGGATTTTTGGTGTCCTTGAATTTGGCTTGGGATGACTTGTGCATCCCCAAGCTTAGGTTCTTTCCACTCTTGATTCCATTGTCCATAAGAACATCACCCAAAACTTGAAAACTTCACAACACAAAACTTAAACAGAAACTCATGATATCATTAGCATAAGAAAACAAACCACCAGCTTTTTAGGTACTGTAGTAAACTTAATTTACATTTATATTGATGATATATTATTGTATTCTCACTTCTCCATGGCTCGTACCCCCCGATACTAACCATAGTTTCATCAAGATAAGCAATCAACACAACAAAAACAGAACAGTCTGTAGCAATCTGTATATTTCGTATACATGTGCTATCCCAAAAATTCTGAAACAAATTATGGAAATTAGGGAAATTTGCATATAAATAAGAAGCAAAAAGAATCAACGCAAAAGCTCTTTCTGGATAGGAATTAAAAATAATTTCGTGAGCACAAAGTTTCTGTCTTTTTTCAGCATGATTAAACAACTATCACCAAAACTAAGCATAAAGGTTCTACTTGGCACAAAAACTAATTAAAACATAAATAACACAATCATAACAGAATCATGATGGTGTGGACTCAACAAAAAAGAAAGTAAAAAGCAAAAATAAATTTATTCATTGGGTTGCCTCCCAACAAGCACTATTGTTTAACGCCCTTAGCTAGGCGTAAGGCAATGGAATCAAGTATTGTCATCTTTAGTGCTAAAAACACTCATACCATCATCATTACTAGGGAGTTCTTTAATTTTATCAATAATTATACTCCTAAATAGGCAACAAAGATAATCATTAGTGATGATAGGTTTTTTTAAGATATCAAGATAGATAGGGTGAACACTCAACATTTTAAGATCTTCATCTCTCTTACTAGATGGTTCACCATTGTTTTTAGGAACATAAACAAGCTTAGTGGCCTTATTGTGGGCAAAATTTGGAGTGTTTTGACCAGCAGCAAAAGCGGAACCCAAGTTGGTTATAACATCCCCTAGTTTGCCAATTCTAGCGGAATCATGATCTAGTTTTTCGTCAACTATGGGTTCCTTCTCCTTTAAATTTTTCAAAGTCATTCTCACCTTGGATACATATTGACTGATTTCATTGTGGATATTTTTATCCAAATTTTCAATGAGTTCTATCGTAGCAACTTTATTTTCAATAATATCCAGGCTACGCATCACATGTTCCAAAGTTAAAGTAGTTCCATTAACCTTGAGTGGGGGTGAGCCTACCAAATTTATTAAAGCACCATAAGAATAAACGGTATGGATACCCAAGAAATTTCCGCCTACGATGGTGTCAAGAACATACCTATTCCAAGGGGAAATACCCACATAAAAATTGCGAAGTAGAACGATAGTAGATTGCTTACGAGTAGATCTATTCTGAGCATTGCAAATTCTATACCAAGCATCTTTTAAGTTTTCTCCCTCATTTTGTTTAAAGTTAAGAACGCCGCTCTCGGGATTAATGATCATAGCGATAGGACTAGCCATAAGGATAAGTAGACTAACCCACACAAGCAAACAGAAAGTAAGCGAAAGAAAGGGGCGAGCGAAAAAGGCAAAAAAGAAAAGCAAATATTTTTGTGATTTTTCTTTTAGAAGTGGGGGAGAGGAAAACGAGAGGCAAATGGAAAATAATGTAAATGCAAGAGATGAGTTTGCGATAGGTACTTGGTAGATATGCTTCACTTGAATACTCCCCGGCAACGGCGCCAGAAATTTTTCCTGCTACTTCTTGAGCTTGCGTTGGTTTTTCCCTTGAAGAGGAAAGGGTGATGCAGCAAAGTAGAGATAAGTATTTCCCTCAGTTTGAGAACCAAGGTATCAATCCAGTAGGAGTATCAAGATGAGGCACCAAGGCACCTGCGCAAGAACAAACAAACTTGCACCCAACGCGATAAAGGGGTTGTCAATCCCTTTACAATTACTTGCAAGGTGAGATCTGATAGTGATAATAGGTAAATATAAATAAATAAATAAATAAAGTTACAGGAAGGTATTTTTGGTATTTTTGTATGTAGATCTGAATATATAATGTGTAAAATAGACTCGGGGGACATAGAGTTCACTAGAGGCTTCTCTCATGATAGCAAGTATTACGGTGGGTGAACGAATTACTGTCGAGCAATTGATAGAATCGCGCAAAGTCATGACGATATCTAAGGCAATGATCATACATATAGGCATCACGTCTGAGACAAGTAGACATATACTTTCTGCATCTACTACTATTACTCCACACATCGACCGCTATCCAGCATGCATCTAGTGTATTAAGTTCATAACAAACAGAGTAACGCCTTAAGCAAGATAACATGATGTAGAGGGATAAATTCATGCAATATGATATAAACCCCATATTTTTACCCTTGATGGCAACAACACGATGCGTGCCTCGCTACCCCTTCTGTCACTAGGAGAGGACACCGCACGGTATGAACCCAAAACCAAGCACTTCTCCCATTGCAAGAATTATAGATCAAGTTGGCCAAACGAAACCCATAACTCGAAGAGAATTACAAGGATACGAAATCATGCATATAAGAAATCAGAGGAGACTCAAACAATATTCATATATAATTTGATCATAAATCCACAATTCATCGGATCTCGACAAACACACCGCAAAAGAAAGTTACATCGGATAGATCACCATGAAGATCATGGAGAACTTTGTATTGAAGATCTAAGAGAGAGAAGAAGCCATCTAGATACTAGATATGGACCCTAAGGTCTATGGTGAACTACTCACGCATCATCGGAGAGGCAATGGTGTTGATGAAGAAGCCCTCCGTGTCCCAATCCCCCTCCGGCAGGGCACCAGAACGGTCCCCAGATGAGATCTCGCGGAAACAGAAGCTTGCGGAGGCGGAAAAGTATTTTCGTGGCTCTCTCTGTTGGTTTGGGGATTTTAGGGAATTTATAGGCGAAAGAGGTAGGGCAAAGGAGGCACGGGGAGCCCACGAGCCTGCTAGGCGCCCCCCTGGGGCGCGCCTAGGGGGCTCGTGGCCTCCTCCGTGGCCCTCTGCCTTAATTCTCAAGTCTTCTGGATCCCTTCTGTTATGAAAACATCACCCCGAAGGTTTTATTCCGTTTGGACTCCGTTTAATATTCTTATCTGAAAAAGGTAAAAAACACGAAAAAAACAGAAACTGGCACTGGGCACTGAGTTAATAGGTTAGTCCCAAAAATGATATAAAATAGCATATAAATGCATATAAAACATCCCAAGTTGATAATATAGTAGCATGGAACAATCAAAAATTATAGATACGTTGGGGACGTATCAATACCGATGATCGACTCTCGCGCAAGTAACACACCGAGGGACAAAGAGAATGGTATACGGGATTATATGAATCCTTGACATAAATGTTCAACCGATAAGATCTTCATAGAATATGTAGGATCCAATATGGACATCCAAGTCCCGCTATTGGATATTAACCGGAGAGTGTCTCAGGTCATGTCTGCATAGTTCTCGAACCCGCAGGTTCTGCACACTTAAGATTCGGTGATGTTTTGGTATATAGTTGAGTTATAGGTGCTGGTGACCGAAGTTTTGTTCGGAGTCCCGGATGAGATCCCGGACGTCACGAGGAGTTCCATAATGGTCCGCAAACGAAGATTTATATATAGGAAGTTGGTATTTGGATTCCGGAAGAATTTCGGGCATTGTCGGCAGTGTACGGGGAGTGACGAATGGGTATCGGGGGCCCACCAGGTGGGCCCACCACTCCCCAAGAGGGCCACGTGGACTTGATGGTGGCTCAATAGCTCTTAGTGGGTTTACTAGTCAATCAAAGAAAGCCCATGAGGTAAAAGTGGAAAAAACCAAAAGAGGTGGACAACTTGGGGAGGAGTCCTACTCCGAGTAGGATTGGAGGAGGACTCTGTTGGAAATATGCCCTAGAGGCAATAATAAATTAGTTATTATTATATTTCTTAGTTCATGATAATCGTTTATTATCCATGCTATAATTGTATTGATTGGAAACACAATGCATGTGTGGATACATAGACAAAACACTGTCCCTAGTAAGCCTCTAGTTGACTAGCTCGTTGATAAAAGATGGTCAAGGTTTCCTGGCCATAGGCAAGTGTTGTCACTTGATAACGGGATCACATCATTAGGAGAATCATGTGATGGACTAGACCCAAACTAATAGACGTAGCATGTTGATCGTGTCATTTTGTTGCTACTGTTTTCTGCATATCAAGTATTTGTTCCTATGACCATGAGATCATATAACTCACGGACACCGGAGGAATGCTTTGTGTGTATCAAACGTTGCAACGTAACTGGGTGACTATAAAGATGCTCTACAGGTATCTCCGAAGGTGTTCATTGAGTTAGTATGGATCGAGACTGGGATTTGTCACTCCGTGTGACAGAGAGGTATCTCGGGGCCCACTCGGTAATACAACATCACACACAAGCCTTGCAAGCAATGTGACTTAGTGTAAGTTACGGGATCTTGTATTACGGAATGAGTAAAGAGACTTGCCGGTAAACGAGATTGAAATAGGTATGCGGATACTGACGATCGAATCTCGGGCAAGTAACATACCGAAGGACAAAGGGAATGACATACGGGATTATATGAATCCTTGGCACTGAGGTTCAAACGATAAGATCTTCGTAGAATATGTAGGATCCAATATGGGCATCCAGGTCCCGCTATTGGATATTGACCGAGGAGTCTCTCGGGTCATGTCTACATAGTTCTCGAACCCGCAGGGTCTGCACACTTAAGGTTGGACGTTGTTTTATGCGTATTTGAGTTATATGGTTGGTTACTGAATGTTGTTCGGAGTCCCGGATGAGATCACGGACGTCACGAGGGTTTCCGGAATGGTCCGGAAACGAAGATTGATATATAGGATGACCTCATTTGGTTACCGGAAAGTTTTCGGGCATTACCGGAAAAGTTTCGGGCTCATCGGTAGTGTATCGGGAGTGCCGGGAGGGGTGACGGGGACCATCGAGAGGGGTGTCACGCCCCAAGGGGTCTCATGGGCTATTGGAAGAGATAAACCAGCCCCTAGTGGGCTGGAATAAGTTCCCACTAAGGCCCATAAGGTTTGAGAAGGAAAAACACAAGGTGGAAAGAGTTTCCAAGTGGGAAGGTGGAATCCTACTCCAAGTAGGATTGGAGTAGGACTCCTCCACCTCAAATTTCGGCCAAACCTTGAGGGTTTGAGGCTGCCTCCTCCCCTCCCTCCCTCCTATATATACTGAGGTATTAGGGCTGATTTGAGACAACTTTGCCACGGCAGCCCGACCACATATCTCCACGGTTTTACCTCTAGATCGCGTTTCTGCGGAGCTCGGGCGGAGCCCTGCTGAGACAAGATCATCACCAACCTCCGGAGCACCGTCACGCTGCCGGAGAACTCTTCTACCTCTTCGTCTCTCTTGCTAGATCAAGAAGGCCGAGATCATCGTCGAGCTGTACGTGTGCTGAACACGGAGGTGCCGTCCGTTCGGCACTAGATCGTGGGACTGATCGCGGGATAGTTCGCGGGGCGGATCGAGGGACGTGAGGACGTTCCATTACATCAACCGCGTTCACTAACGCTTCTGCTGTACGGTCTACAAGGGTATGTAGATCACTCATCCCCTCTCGTAGATGGACACCACCATGATAGGTCTTCGTGCGCGTAGGAAAATTTTTGTTTCCCATGCGACGTTCCCCAACAGACTCCTCCTCTCTAGCTTTGGCCGAGCCCAAGGATGTTCTCCTTGGTTCTCAAGGCTAGCCCCTCCTTCCTCCAATATATACTAGAGGTTTTACGGTTTTTGAGACACAATTTCAGCCACGTGCAACCCTCTCCTCTAGTTTGTAGTTTCTCCTCTAGATCGAATTTATGCCGTGCTTGGGAGAAGCCCTGCAGGAATTGATCACCACCATCACCGGCGCGTCGTCACACTGCCGGAGAACTCATCTACTTCCCCGTCTTGTTTGCTGGATCAAGAAGGCGGAGATCGTCATCGAGCTGTACGTGTGCTGAACGCGGAGGTGTCGTCCGTTCGGTGCTAGATCGGGACGGATCGTGGGACGGCGACGATTTGGATCGCGAAGACGTTCCACTACATCAACCGTGTTTCTTAACGCTTCCCACTTAGCGATTGATACGTCTCCAACGTATCTATAATTTTTGATGGTTCCATGCTATTATCTTGTCAAACTTTGGATGTTTTGTATGCCTTTTATATCTTTTTTGGGACTAACTTATTAACTCAGTGCCAAGTGCCAGTTCCCGTTTTTCCGTGTTTTTGACCCTTTTCAGAGGAGAATATTAAACGGAGTCCAAACGGAATAAAACTTCCGAAAAGATTTTTTTTCGGAACAGAAGATACGCACGGGGCGTGAGAACCAAGGCAGAGGCCACCAGGGGAGGCCACAAGCCCCTTAGGCTATAAATCCCTAAAAAATCCAAAACCACGAGAGAGATCCACGAAAATACTTTTCCGCCGCAGCAAGCTTCTATCTCCGCAAGATCCCATCTGGGGCACGTTCTGGTGCCCTACCGGAGGGGGGATTCGAATACAGAGGGCTTCTTCATCAACACCATTGCCTCTCCAATGATGCGTGAGTAGTTCACCATAGACCTTCGGGTCCATAGCTAGTAGCTAGATGACTTCTTCTCTCTCTTGGATCTTCAATACAAAGTTCTCCACGATCTTCATGGAGATCTATCCGATGTAATCTTCTTTTGCGGTGTGTTTGTCGAGATCCGATGAATTATGGATTTATGATCAGATTATCTATGAAACTTATTTGAGTTTCTTCTGATCTCTTATATGCATGATTTCATATCCTTGTAATTCTCTTCGAGTTGTGGGTTTTGTTTGGCCAACTTGATCTATGATTCTTGCAATGGGAGAAGTGCATGGTTTTGGGTTCATACCGTGCGGTGACCTCACCCAGTGACAGAAGGGGTAGCGAGGCACGTATCGTGTTGTTGCCATCAGGGGTAAAAAGATGGGGTTTACATCATTGGTTTGAGTTTATCCCTCTACATCATGTCAACTTGCTTAAGGCGTTACTCTGTTCGTCATGAACTCAATACACTAGATGCATGCTGGATAGCGGTCGATGTGTGGAGTAATAGTAGTAGATGCAGAAAGTATCGGTCTACTTGTCTCGGACGTGATGCCTATATGTATGATCATTGCCTTAGATATCGTCATGACTTTGCGCAGTTCTATCAATTGCTCGACAGTAATTTATTCACCCACAGTAATATTTGCTATCTTGAGAGAAATCTTTAGTGAACGCTATGGCCCCCATGTCTACTTCACATCATATTTTCAGCCTTACACTTTTACTTCGTTGCACTTTCCGCCTTCAGATCTTACTTTGCAATCAATCTTGAAGGGATTGACAACCCCTTTATAGCGTTGGGTGCAAGCTCGTTTGTGTTTGCGCAGGTACTCTGGACACTTGGCTTGATTCTCCTACTGGATTGATACCTTGGTTCTCAAACTGAGGGAAATACTTACTGCTACTGTGTTGCATCACCCTTTCCTCTTTAAGGGAAAAACCAACGCAAGCTCAAGAGGTAGCAAGAAGAATTTCTGGCGCCGTTGCCGGGGAGGATCAAGTCAAGAATAGTCTCCCTTCAACGTGTCAATTTCTGGCACCGGGGGGATTATTCTAAGTGGAGCTTATCCAAGTAAGTGTCGCAAACTCATCTCTTGCATTTACTTTTTTGCCTTTCTTTTTCCTCTCCCCCACTTCTGAAAAACAAAAATTTACAAAAATATTTGCCTTTTTCGTTCGCCCTTTTCTTTCACTTGCTTTCTGTTCGCTTGTGTGCTTTTCTGCTTGCTGAAGTCACCATGACTGAAAACACCAAACTTTGTGACTTCTCGAATACTAATAATAATGATTTTATTAGTACTCCGATTGCTCCCGCCACTAGTGCGGAATCATACGAAATCAATGCTGCTTTGCTGAATCTTGTTATGAAAGAGCAATTTCCGGCCTTCCTAGTGAAGATGCCGCATCCCATCTTAATACCTTCATTGAGCTTTGCGATATGCAAAAGAAGAAAGATGTGGATAATGATGTGAATAAATTGAAGCTGTTCCCGTTCTCGTTACGAGATCGAGCAAAAACTTGGTTTTCATCTTTGCCCAAAAATAGTATTGATTCTTGGAACAAGTGCAAAGATGCTTATATATCCAAGTATTTTCCGCCGGCTAAGATTATCTCTCTCCGTAATGATATCATGAATTTTAAGCAACTTGATCATGAACATGCTGTACAATCTTGGGAGAGAATGAATTTGATGATTAGAAATTGTCCCGCTCAAGGCTTGAGTCTTTGGATGATTATACAAATCTTCTACGCTGATTTGAATTTCGCTTCTAGAAATATCTTGGACTCCCCCTCCGGTGGAATCTTCATGGAAATCACATTAGGAGAAGCCACAAAACTCCTAGACAATATCATGACAAACTATTTTGAGTGGCACACTGAAAGGTCACCTACTAGTAAAAAGGTACACGCTATAGAAGAAATTAACTCGTTGAGTGTTAAGATGGATGAGTTAATGAAATTGGTTGCTAGTAAAGGTGCTCCTTTAGATCCAAATGATATGCCCTTGTGTTCCTTGATTGAGAGTAGCAATGAGAGCTTGGACGTTAATTTTGTTGGTAGGAATAATTTTGGCAACAACAATGCTTTTAGAGGAAACTATATTCCTAGGCCTTTTCCTAGTAATCCCTCTAATAACTTTGGCAACTCCTACAACAATACTTATGGAAATTACAATAAATTACCCTCTGATCTAGAGAGTAATATCAAAGAGTTTATCAACTCGCAAAAGATTTTCAATGCGTCCATAGAAGAAAAACTACTCAAAATTGATGATTTGGCTAGGAGCGTTGATAGAATGTCTATTGATATTGATGCTTTGAAAGTTAGATGTGCTCCTCCCAAGATCAATATGGATGAAACTTTGAAAGCTATGCATGTTTCCATGAATGAGAGTAAAGAAAGAACCGCCCAAATTCGTGCTAGACATGAATGGCTTAAAAAGGCGTGTTCTCGTGATGAGAATCACGAAGATCTTAAAGTGCTTGATATGAATCCACCTTGGTTGAAAAATGCCCCAATGATTCGGAGTCTATCTATCTTGATGCTAAAAGCATTGAAAGTGGAGTAGAGGATATCAAAACTTTGAGTAGTAATGAAACTACTACTTTGGATTTCAAGGAATTCAATTATGATAGTTGCTCTTTGATTGAATGTATTTCCTTGATGCAATCCATGCTAAACTCCCCACATGCTTATAGCCAAAACAAGGCCTTTACCGATCATATCGTAGATGCTATGATAAAATCTCTTGAAGAGAAACTTGAGTTGGAAGTCTCTATTCCTAGAAAGCTTCATGATGAGTGGGAACCTACTATGAAAATCAAGATCAAAAACTATGAATGCAATGCTTTGTGTGATTTGGGTGCTAGTGTTTCCGCGATTCCAAAGTCTTTATGTGATGTTCTAGGCTTTAATGAGATTGAGGAGTGCTCTCTTAATTTGCATCTTGCGGATTCTACTGTTAAGAAACCCATGGGAAGGATCAATGATGTTCTTATTATTGCAAATAGGAACTATGTACCCGTGGATTTCATTGTGCTTGATATTGATTGCAATCCTACATGTCCTATCATTCTTGGTAGACCTTTCCTAAGGACTATTGGTGTTATCATCGATATGAAGGAAGGGAATATTAGATTTCAATTTCCTTTAAAGAAGGGCATGGAGCATTTTCCTAGAAAGAAAATAAGATTGCCTTATGAATCCATGATGAGGGCTACTTATGGTTTGAGCACCAAAGACGACGATACGTGATTCTATCACCTTATGCCTAGCTAAGGGCGTGAAACGATAACGCTTGTTGGGAGGCAACCCAATGAATTTATCTTTGCTTTTTTGCTTTCTGTTTTGTTGCGTCCACACCATCATAATTCTGTTATGATTGTGTCTTTTGTGTTTCTTTTTGTGTTTGAGCAAGTAAAACCTTTATGACTAGTTTGGTGACGGTTGTTTGATCCTGCTGAAAAAAACATAAACTTTTTCACTCACGAAAGTATGTTTCATTTTTATCCAGAAAGAGCTTTTGAGTTGATTATTTTTTCTGCTGGTTGATACGCATTTTCCCCAAACTATCGTAATTGTTCAGAATTTTTGAGATACCGGAAGTACACGAAGTATAGAGATTGCTACAGACTGGTATGTTTTTGACAGATTCTATTTTTGTTATGTTGGTTGCTTGTTTTGATGAAACTATGGATAGTATCGGGGGGTATTAGCCATGGAAAAGTGAGAATACAATAATCCAACACCAATATAAATAGAAATCAAGTTTGCTACAGTACCTCAAGAGGTGGTAGTTTGTTTTCTTGTGCTAATGATATCACGAGTTTCTGTTTAAGTTTTGTGTTGTGAAGTTTTCATGTTTTGGGTGATGTTCTCATGGACAAAGGGATAAAGAATGGAAAGATCTCAAGCTTGGGGATGCCCAAGGCATCCCAAGCCAAATTCAAGGAGACCAAAAATCCTAAGCTTGGGGATGCCCCGGGAAGGCATCCCCTCTTTCGTCTTCAATCCATCAGTAACATTACTTGGAGCTATATTTTTATTCACCACATGATATGTGTTTTGCTTGGAGCGTCTTGTATCGTAGGAGTCTTTTCTTTTTGTTGTGTCACAATCATCCTTTTTGCACACCTTTTGAGAGAGACACGCACTCATCGTGATTTTGCTAGAGTACTCTTTGAGCTTCACTTATATCTTTTGAGTTAGGCAATTTAGCTCACATGTGCTTCATTTAGATCTTTTAGAGCACGACGGTGTCATATTTTGGAGAAATAAGAACTATCGATCTTCACTTATATCTTTTTGAGAGTGATATCTCTGAGTAACTTGGTAGTTGGCTTGTGCTATGAAAGTAGTCCCAAAGGTGATAGGCACCCGAAGAGGATACAATGAAACTTCCATCTTCTTATGCATTGATTAGAAAGAGAAGTTTGATTCCTCTCAATTAGTTTTGAGACATGGGTTTGGTGATATTAAGAGTTATGTTAGTAGGGTGTTGTGAATCTAGAAATACTTGTGTTGAAGTTAGTGATTCCCGTAACATGTACGTATGGTGAACCGCTATGTGAGGAAGTTGGAGCATAATTGATCTATTGATTGTCATCCTTTGTGTTGCAGTCGGGATCGCGCGATGGTTAACACCTACCAACCCTTCACTTAGGAGTATGCGTTTAGCACTTTGTTTCGATTACTAATAAAAACTTTCGCAATAAGTATGTGAGTTCTTCATGACTAATGTGAGTCCATGGTATAGGTGCTCTTTCACCTTCCACCATTGCTAGCCTCTCTAGTGCCGCGCAACTTTCGTCGGTGCACAAATCCACCATATGCCTTCCTCAAAACAGCACCATACCTACCTACTATGGCATTTTCATAGCCATTCCGAGATATATTGCCATGCAACTCCCACCGTTCCGTCTCATGACTTGTGCCGTCACTCTCATATTGCCATTGTATGATCGTAAGATAGCTAGCGAGATGTTTCAACGTCATACGACAAGCTAGATCGTTGCACATCCCGATACACCGCCGGAGGCATTTCCTATAGAGTCATCATTGTTCTAGCATTGAGCTTTGAGTAAATTAAAGTGTGATGATCATCATTATTAGAGTATTGTCCCATGTGAGGAAATAAAAAAAAGAGGTCAAAGTTGCCCACACAAAAAAGAGAGAGATATGGAAAGAGGCCAAAGAGGCCAAACAAAAAAAGAGAGAAAAAGAGAGAAGGGACAATGCTACTATCTTTTTCCACACTTGTGCTTCATAATAGCACCATGTTCTTCATGTTGGAAATATGCCCTAGAGGCAATAATAAAATGGTTATTATCATATTTCCTTGTTCATGATAATAGTCTATTGTTCATGCTATAATTGTATTAACAGGAAACAGTAATACATGTGTGAATAAATAGATCACAATGTGTCCCTAGCAAGCCTCTAGTTGGCTAGCTCGTTAGTCAATAGATGATCATGGTTTCCTGATCATGGGCATTAGATGTCATTGATAACGGGATCACATCATTGGGAGAATGATGTGATTGACAAGACCCAATCCTAAGCATAGCACTAGATCGTATTGTTCGTATGCTAAAGCTTTTCTAATGTCAAGTATCTTTTCCTTCGACCATAAGATTGTGCAACTCCCGGATACCGTAGGAGTGCTTTGGGTGTATCAAACGTCACAACGTAACTGGGTGACTATAAAGGTGCACTACGGGTACCTCCGAAAGTGTTTGTTGGGTTGGTACGAATCGAGGTCGGGATTTGTCACTCCATGTGACGGAGAGGTATCTCTAGGCCCACTCGGTAGAACATCATCATGAGCTCAATGTGACTAAGGAGTTAGTCACACGATGACGTGCTATGGAACGAGTAAAGAGACTTACCGGTAACGAGATTGAACAAGGTATAGGTATACCGATGATCGAATCTCGGGCAAGTTCTATACCGACAGACAAAGGGAATCGTATACGAGATTGATTGAATCCTTGACATCGTGGTTCATCCGATGAGATCATCATGGAGCAAGTGGGAGCCACCATGGGTATCCAGACCCCGCTGATGGTTATTGGCCAGAGAGGTGTCTCGGTCATGTCTGCCTGTCTCCCGAACCCGTAGGGTCTACACACTTAAGGTTCGGTGACGCTAGGGTTATAGGGAATTGTTATACGAGGTTACAGAAAGTTGTTCGGAGGCCCGGATGAGATCCCGGACGTCACGAGGAGATCCGGAATGGTCCGGAGGTAAAGATTGATATAGGACGGATGGTTTCGGACAGCGGAAGTGTTTCGGGCATCACCGGTAACGTACCGGGACCACCGGAGGTGGCACCGGGGGTCCATCGAAGGGGGGCAACGACCCCGGGAGGTAAGGTGGGCCAATTGGGGGAGGGAGCCAGCCCCTAGGTGGGCTGGTGCGCCTCCCCACTCAGCCCAATGCGCAGGGGAGAGGGAAGGGGGGGCAAACCCTAAGCCAGGTGGGCCTAAGGCCCACTAGGGGTGCGCACCACCCCTCCTCCGTGCCGTGGCCGCCGCCCCTCTCCCATCTGGGGCTGCTGCACCCCTTGGGGGTGGGAACCCTAAGGGCTGCGCCCCCTCCCCCTCTCCCTATATATAATTGAGGTTTCGGGGCTGTTTGGCACACGGTTTTCTCTGTCTCTCAGCGCAGCCCTCCCCTTCTTCATCCTCCTCTCTGCCGGTGCTTGGCGAAGCCGTGCCGGGAGACCTCGTCTCTCCATCGACACCATGCCATCGTGCTGCTGGAGTTCTTCCCCAACCTCTCCCTCCTCCTTGCTGGATCAAAGTGCGGGAGACGTCACTGGGTTGCACGTGTGTTGAACGCGGAGGTGCCGTAGTTCGGCACTAGATCGGAATCGCTGCGAGTACGACTCCATCAACCGCGTTCTAGCAACGCTTCCGCTTAGCGATCTTCAAAGGTATGAAGATGATCTTACCCCTCTCTCATTGCTGGTCTCTCCATAGGAAGATCTGAATATGCGTAGGAAAATTTTGAATTTATGCTACGTTACCCAACAGTGGCATCCGAGCCAGGTTTTCTATGCGTAGATTCTATGCACGAGTAGACCACAAAAGTTGTGGGCGATGATTTGTCAATTTTCTTGCCGCTACCAGTCTTATTCTTTTCCGGCGGTATTGTGGGATGAAGCGGCCCGGACCGACTTTACATGTACGCTTACGTGAGACTGGTTCCACCGACAGACATGCACACCGTGCATAAAGGTGGCTAGCGGGTGTCTCTCTCTCCTACTCTAGTCGGATTGGATTTGATGAAAAGGGTCCTTATGAAGGGTAAATAGCTTTGGCATATCATCGTTGTGCCTGTCACGTAGGTAAGAAGGCGTTCTTGCTAGAAACCCAAATCAGCCACGTAAAACTTGCAACAACAATTAGAGGACGTCTAACTTGTTTTTGCAGGGTTTGACATGTGATGTGATATGGCCAAAGTTGTGATGTTGCATGTATGATGTATGAGATGATCATGTTATTGTAATAGGTTTCATGACTTGCATGTCGATGAGTATGACAACCGGCAGGAGCCATAGGAGTTGTCTTAATTTATTGTATGAGATGCAATGCCATGTGCTTACTACTTTTACTTCATTGCTAACGGTTAGCTATAATAGTAGTGATAGTAGTAGTTGGCGTGACAACTTCACGGAGACACGATGATGGAGATCATGGTGTCACGCCGGTGACGATGATGATCATGCGATGCCTGAAGATGGAGATCGAAAGGGCGAAGATGAGAATGTCCATATCATGTCACTATATAATTGCATTGTGATGTTTATCATGTTTTACATCTTATTGCTTAGAACGACGGTAGCACAATAAGATGATCCCTCTTAAAATTTTGAGAACATATTCCCCTAAGTGTGCACCGTTGCGAAGGTTCGTTGTCTCGAAGCACCACGTGATGATTCGGTGTGATAGATTCTAACGTTCGCATTCAACGGGTGTAAGCCAGATTTACACACGCGAAACACCTAGGTTGACTCGACGAGCTTAGCATGTACAGACATGACCTCAAATACAAGAGACCGAAAGGTCGAACATGAGTTGTATGGTTGAATACGATCAGCATGAAGTTGCTCACCATGGTGACTAGTCCGTCTCACGTGATGATCGGACACGGGTTAGTCAACATGGATCATGTATCACTTAGATGACTAGAGGGATGTCGATTTAAGTGGGAGTTCATACTTAATTTGATTAAATGAACTTAATTGTCATGAACTTAGTCTAAAAGTTGTCTTTATAAATATTGTAGATGGCCAACGTCAACCTCAATTTTAACGCATTCCTAGAGAAAAACAAGCTGAAAGATGATGGTAGCAACTATGCGGACTGGGTTCGCAACTTGAAGCTCATCCTTGAAGCAGCTAAAAAGGCTTATGTCCTTGGTGCACCGCTAGGTGACCCTCCCGCTCCCGCAGCAGCCCAGGACATTCTGAACGTATGGCAAACGCGGAGTGATGACTATTCTCTGGTTAGGTGTGGAATGTTATACAGTTTAGAAACAGGGCTCCAAAGGCGTTTTGAGCAACACGGAGCATATGAGATGTTCCAGGAGCTGAAGCTAGTTTTTCAAGCTCATGCCCGTGTCGAGAGATATGAAGTCTTCGACAAGTTCAATTGCTATAAGATGGAGGAGAACAGTTCTGTCAGTGAGCACATACTCAAAATGTCTGGGTTACACGGTCGTGTGACTTCACTTGGAGTCGAACTTCCGGATGATGCTATAATTGACAGAATCCTCCAGTCTCTCCCACCAAGCTACAAAGGTTTTGTCCTTAACTACAACATGCAAGGGATGGAAAAGACCATTCCCGAGTTGTACTCGATGCTCAAGTCTGCAGAAGTAGAAATCAAGAAAGAGCATCAAGTGTTGATGGTCAACAAGACCACTAGTTTCAAGAAAGGCAAGGGTAAGAAGATCTTCAAGAAAGACGACAAAGCTGTTGCCGCGCCCGGTAAGCCAGATGCCGGGAGGAAGAAAAAGAATGGACCCAAGCCTGAGACTGAGTGCTTCTATTGCAAGGGAAAAGGTCACTGGAAGCGGAACTGCCCCAAATACTTAGCGGACAAGAAGGCCGGCAACGTTAAAGGTATATGTGATATACATGTTATTGATGTGTACCTTACCCGCGCTTGTAGTAGCTCCTGGGTATTTGATACCGGTGCTGTTGCTCACATTTGGAACTCAAAGCAGGAACTACGGAATAAGCGGAGACTGGCCAAGGACGAGGTGACGATGCGCGTGGGGAATGGTTCCAAAGTCGATGTGATCGCCGTCGGCACGCTACCTCTACATCTACCGTCAGGATTAGTTTTAAACCTTAATAATTGTTATTTAGTACCAGCTTTGAGCATGAATATTGTATCAGGGTCTTGCTTAATGCGACACGGCTACTCATTTAAGTCAGAGAATAATGGTTGTTCTATT